>NC_045793.1:70390747-71640747 GCF_009873245.2 Balaenoptera musculus
TCAGGGGTCAGCCCCACACATCAGCAGGCCTGGAGCAGTCGTGGCCAGACCTCTCAGCCAGCCAGGCCAAGAACCAGCACACCCTTTCAGCATGCCTGCAACAACTGTGGCCCAACCACAATAGGAGGGCACAATGACCAGGAGAGACTGCACCATCAGGCCCCACAGGACAGCATTTATATAAGGTCACTCTTTCAAAACCAGGAGATGTAGCTGATATACCTAACACACAGAAACAGAGTTAGGTAAAATGAGGAAACAAAGGACTATCTTCCAAAGGAAAGGTGGCAAAACTTCAAAAAAAGAACTAAACAAAATGAAAATGAACAGTTTTATCAGATAAAGAGTTCAAATTAGCAGTAATAAGTAAGCTCACTGAATGGGGAGAAGAATGTGAACTCAGTGAGAACCTAAAAAGAAGATATAAAAAAGAGCCAATCAGAGCTGAAGAATACAATAACTATAATGAAAAATACACTAGAGGGAATCAACAAGAGATCAGAAGATGCAGAAGAATGAATCATCAATCTGGATGATAGGGTACTTGTAATCACCCAATCAAAACAACAAAAATAAAAAAAGAGTTTAAAAAAATGAGAATTAAAAAAAAAAACCGGACCTCTGATACAACATCAAGTATACTAACATTTGAAGTACAGGGGCCCCAGAAGGCAAAGAAAGACAAGGACACAAAACTTACTTGAAAAAAACAATGGCTGAAAACGTCCCAAATCTGGGGAAGGAAACAGACATCCATGTCCAGGAAGCACAGACAGTACCAAACAAGATGAACCCAAAGAGACCCACACCAAGACACATTATAATTAAAATGTCAAAATTTAAATATAAAGAGGGAATTTGTAAATCAGTAAGAGAAAAACAACTAGTTACATACAAGGGAACCCCCCCCATAAGACTATCAGCTACTTTTCAGCAGAAACCTTATAGGCCCCAGAAGAGACTAGCATGATATATTCAAAGTACAGAAAGGAGAAAACTTACAACCAAGAATACTCTACCTGGCAAGATAAAGAGTTTCCCAGAAGCAAAAGCTAAAGTAGTTCATCAGCACAAAACTGGCCTTATAAGAAATGTTAAAGGGAATTCTTTAAATGGAAAAGGCCACAGCTAGAAACCAGAAATTTATGAAGGAAAAACTCACTGGTAAAGGCAAACATATAGTAAAGGTAGTAGTAGATCAACCACCTATATAGCTAGTATGAAGATTAAAAGACAAAAGTAGTAAAATCGTCTGTATCTAAAATATTTATTTAAATGATACCCAAAGTAAAAAGATATAAAATATGACATCAAAAACATAAAACATGGGTAAGAATAAAATGTTGTGCTTTTAGAATGCATTTGAACTCAAGATACCATCAACTTAAAATAGACTACTATATACATAGTTTGTTATATATGAACCTTATGGTAACCACAAGTCAAAAACCTCTAACAGATACACAAAAAATAGAGAAAGGAATCCAAACATAACACTAAAGAAAGTCATCAAATGAGAAGGGAAAAGAACCAGAAAAGAAGAAAGCGATAAAGAACTACAAAACCAATCAGAAAACAACTAACAAAATGACAATAAGTACATACCTAATAAACAGTCACTTCAGTAAAAATGAACTAAATGCTATAATCAAAAGACACAGGTGGCTGAAAGGATAAAAAAAAAAATAAGACCCATCTATACGTCACCTTCAAGTGACTCACTTCATATCTAAAGACACACACAGACTAAAAGTGAAGGAATGGAAAAGATTTTCCATGTAAGCTAGGGTAGCAATATGCATATCAGACAAAATAGACTTTAAAACAAAAAATGTAATAAGAGACAAAGAACGTCATTATATAAAGATAAAGGGATCAATCCAACAAGAGACTATAACACTTATAAATATCTATGCACCCAAAAAAGGAGCACCTAAGTACATAAAGCAAATATTAACACACATACAGGAAGCTATTGACAATAATATGATAATAGTAGACTTTAACACTCCACTTACACCAATAGACATATCAGACAGAATATCAATAAGGAAACATTGGCCTTAAAGACACAATAGACCAATAAAACTTAATAGATACAGACCTTCCACCCCCAAAACAGCAGAATACACATTATTTTAAAATACACATGAACATTCTCTAGGATAGATCTCATGTTAGGCCACAAAACAAGTCTCAATAAATTTAAGAAGACTGAAATCACACCAAGCATCTTTTCTGACCCAAACAGTATAAAACTATAAATCAATTACAAGAAGAAAACTGGAAAAAAGAACCACAAACGTTTTGGAGCCTAAACCAAAAGCTACTAATCAATCAATGGGTCAATGAGAAATCAAAAAATACTCTGAAACAAATGAAAATGGAAAGACAATTGTTCCAAAATCTATGGGATGCAGTGAAAGCAGTTTTAGAAGGGATGCTTATAGTAATGCAGGCCTACCTCAAGAAACAAGAACAATCTCAAATAAGCAATCTAACTTTACACCTAAAGGAACCAGGAAAAGATGAATAAAAGAAACACAAAGTTAGTTGAAGGAAGGAAATGATGAAAATCAGAGCAAAAATAAATGAAATAGAGACTTTAAAAAAATTTTTTTTAAGTCAATGAAACTAAGAACTGGGGTTTTAAAAAGATTAAAAAAATTGACAAACCTTTAGACAGACACATCGTGAAAAAAAGAGAGAGCCCAAATAAATAAAAGAAAGAGAAGAAATTACAACTAATACCACAGAAATACAATGGACAAGAGATTACTGTGAATAATTATACACCAACAAATTGGACAACCTAAAAGAAATGGATAAATTCCTAGAAACATAAAATCTTCTAAGACTGAATCAGGAAAGAATAGAAAATTTGAACAGACTGATGACTGGTAATGAAATTAAATCAGTAATGAAAAAACTCCCAACAAACAAAAGTCTAGGATGAGAAGGCGTCACACGTGAATTCTATCAAACATTTAAATAAGACTTAATACCTACCCTCCTCTAACTATTCCAAAGAATTGAAAAGGAAGAAATGCCTTCAAACTCATTTTAGGAGGCCAGCATCACTGTGATACCAAAGCCATATAAAAACACTACAAAAAAAGAAAATTAATATTCATCAGGCCAATGTCAATGATGAACATAGATGCAAAACTCCTCAACAAAATATTAGCAAACTGAATTCAACAATACATTAAAAGGATCATACACCATAATCAAGTGAGATTAATTCCAGGGACACAAGTTTGATTCAATATTCACAAATCAATGAACATGATACAGCACAGTCACAAAATGAAGAATAAAAATCATATGATCACCCCAATAGATCTAGAACAAACTTCTGACAAAATTCAACAACGAGTTATGATGAAAACTCTTAATAAGGCAGGTATAGAGGGAACATACTTTAACATAAAAAAGGTCATACATGACAAACCCACAGCTAACATCATACTCAATGGTGAATAGCTGAAAGATTTTCCTTTCAGATCAGGCAAAAGACAAGGATGCCCACCATCACTTTTATTCAACATAGTATGGCAAGTCCCAGCCACAGCAATCACACCAGAATAAGACATAAAAACCATACAAACTGGAAGAGAAAAAATAAAACTGTCACTATTTGCAGATGATATGACACTATGTATAGAAAACCCTAGACTCCACCAAAAGCCTATTAGAATAAATGAATTCAGTAAAATTGTAGAATACAAAATATGTAGAAATCTGTTGCAGTTCTGTACACTAATAATAAACTATCAGAAAGTGAAATTAAGAAGGCAATTCTATTTATAATTGCATCAAAAAGAATAAAATACCTAGTAATAAATTTAACCAAGGAGGTTAAAGACTTATACTCTGAAAACTATAAAACATTGATGAAAGAAATTAAAGATGACACAATTAAGTGAAAAGACATACTGTGTTCATGGACTGGAAAAAAAATTTTTGTTAAAATGATGATACTACACAAAGCAGTCTACAGATTCAGTACAGTCCCTATCAAAATACCAATGGCATTTATCGTAGAACTAATACAAATAATTCTAAAGTACCTATGGAATAACAAAGGACCCCAAATAGCCAAAGCAATCTTGAGAAAGAACAACAAAGCTGGAGGTATCATGCGCCCTGATTTCAAACTATACTACAAAGCTATATTAATCAAAACTGTATGGTACTGGCACAAAAGCAGACATATAGATCAATGGAACAGAGAAGAGGGCCCAGAAATAAACCCACCCATATCTGGTTAATTAATTTATGACAAAGAAGCCAATAATACATAGTGTGGAAAGAAAGTCTCCTCAATAAATAGTTTTGTAAAAACAGGACAGTTACATTCAAAAGAATAAAACTGGACCACTTTCTTATACCACATACAAAAATATACTCAAGATAGATTAAAGACTTAAATGAAAGACTGGAAACCATAAAACTCCTAGAATAAAACATAGGCAGAACACTCTTTGACATAAATCATAGCAAATTTTTTTGGATCTGTCCCCTAAGGCAAAAGAAACAAAAGCAAAAATAAACAAATGAGACTTCATTAAACTTACAAGATTTTGAATATCAAAGGAAATCATTGATAAAACAAAGATACAACCTACTGAATGGGAGTATTTGCAAATGATATGATCCAAAAAGGGTTAATATCCAAAATACATAAACAGCTCATACAACTGAATATCAAAACAAACACACAACCCAATCAAAAAATGGACAGAAGTCCTGAACAGACATTTCTCCAAAAGAAGACATAAAGAAGGCCAGCAGGCACATGGAAAGATGCTCAACATCACTAATCATCAGAGAAATGCAAATCAAAATCACAGTGAGAGATCACATCATACTTGTCAGAATGGCTATCATCAAAAGGACCACAAATAGCAAATGTTGGAGAGAGTGTGGAGAAAAAGGAACCCTAGTGCACTGTTGTGGGAATGTAAACTGGTGCAGCCACTATGGAAAACGGTATCGAGGTTCCTCAAAAAATTAAAAAATATAACTACTATACTAACCAGCAATTCCACTCTTGGGTATTTACCCAAAGAAAATGAAAACACTAAGTCAAAAAGATATAAGCACCACTGTGTTCAATGTAGCAGCCAAGATATGGAAGTGCCTGTTGATAGATGAATGCTTGAAGATGTGGAGGTGTGTGTGTGTATTTTATATATATATATACATACATATGTATGTATGCATACACAGTGGAATACACTCAGCCATAAAAAAGAATAAAATCTTGTCATTTGCGACAACATGGATGGAACATCCATGATATTCCAGAGGGTATTATGCTAAATGAAATAAGTCAGATAGAGAAATACACTTATACGTGGAATCTAAAAAACAAAACAAATGAACGAACAAAATAAAACATAAACAGACTCATAGATAAGGGAGAACAAGCTGGTGGTTGCCAGAGGGGTGGGGATGGGGGAGGTAAGGGTATGGGCAAAACAGGTGAAGAACATAAAGTAGTACAAACTTCCAGTTACAAAATAAGTCATGGAATGGAATGTACAACAAAGGGAATCTAGTCAATAATATTGTGGTAATTTTGTATGGTGACAGATGGTTACTAGACTTATCTAGGTGATCAATTCATAAGGTATATAAATGTTGAATCACAATGTCATACACCTAAAACTAATATGTCAACTATACCTCAATAAAAAATAAAAATAATTTTTAAAAAAGAAATTATTATATATGATAGAGAATAAGACTTAAACTAGGGCAACAATAATAAGAGAAGATTATTACTAGAGGTAGTCCCAGACTAGATAGAAAATAGTACATATACTATAAAAACTTTCCTAATAAAATTTTTCTTCCATATAGTTCAATGCTCTAATTATTCTCTATTTTTTCTATTATAGCAATATGAACAAAAAACTACTAAACAAGGGCTCTGTTATAATGATATCTCTGCTATAACTCTGTACGAAGTCACATTTTCGTGGTTAATACTGGCATTACATTTAGAAAGCTTTAGTTATATATCTAAAATACAATGCTTGTTCCATAGTAAAACATGAAACTGTATCTCTAAGAAGATCCTCTCTAAGAACTGCCTCTTCAGAAGAATTCAGCTTAATTCCACCTAATTTTGACAATATATTTGAGAAAGAGAGGTAAAGGTTTTGAGGTCTTAGCTACGCTATAGAAATCACTTGGCTCATGAATTTCAAGAATTTTACTTTGGTTTAAAGTTTTTGAGTACAAATTTCAGAGGGAACATTATTCAAAAAAAAACAAAAAACTTCCATAGTCATCAGCCATGTATCAATAGTGAAATAAATCAGCTTCTGCTGTGCAACAGTGAGTTTGCTCAAAGAGTCTCATCTTCTAGACACTACAGGGAGATTATTTTTCAGGGGTTTCTCATGTATCCAAACATTTTAAAAGGCATGAATAGCTAATATACTCCAAATTGGCTCTTCAACGATGTTGACATAGCAGGCAGACTTGCAAAAATAGGCATCTCTCTTCTTGGAGCAAATGTGCTTACGTCCTAGAAAGTAAAGATAGAGACATCTCTCTCCATAGAGCAATCTGCTTGGCATTCTAGAGTAATAAAGACAATGTCTCTCTTGTTAAGAGGAGGATGGGCTGGTTTGCCAGCAGTCCCTGTATAAGGGCAGTGCTTCCCGATAGCCAGATTCTTCTTTAATGCATTCCACTGCCTAGCAACACCCAGCCCTAATTGCATTTCTCCCGGGGAACTGCAATTCAGAAAATCAGTGCTGCACTGCTATCCTCCTTACTGCTACTGTTATAACAAAGTCTTTCCTCTGACCCTGGAGTTTCATGTCTTTTACCGATATTTACAATACTGGCATGAGTGTTTGCATAAAAATTGGGTATAATCCTCAAATCCTGCCTAGTTTCTGACTTGACAGATATGAAATAAGGCAACCACATATCTCAACTTTAACAAGTGTGAGTGAATTCTGAACTCAAAAAAAAGACTTACTTTAAAAAATTTCCTAGGGGCTTCCCTGGTGGCGCAGTGGTTAAGAATCCGCCTGCCAATGCAGGGGACACCGGTTCGAGCCCTGGTCTGGGAAGATCCCACATGCCACGGAGCAGCTGGGCCCGTGAGCCACAGTCACTGAGCCTGCGCGTCTGGAGCCTGTGCTCCGCGACAAGAGAGGCCGCGATAGTGAGAGGCCTGCGCACTGTGATGAAGAGTGGCCCCCACTTGCCACAAATGGAGAAAGCCCTCGCACAGAAACGAAGACCCAAGACAGCCATAAATAAATAAATAAATAAAATTAAAAAAAAAAAAATCCCTTTAAAAAAAAAATTTCCTTTTGGGGACTTCCCTGGGCAGTGGTTAAGAATCCGCCTTCTAACGCAGGGGACATGGGTTCAAGCCCTGGTCCAGGAAGATCCCACATGCTGTGGAGCAACTAAGCCCGTGCAGCACAACTACTGAGCCTGTGCTCTAGAGCCCTCGAGCCACAACTACTGAGCCTAAGTGCCACAACTACGGCAGCCCGTGTGCCTAGAGACCGTGCCCCACAACAAAGAGAAGCCACCGCAATGAGAAGCCCGTGCACCGCAAGGAAGAGTAGCCCCCGCTACCACAACTAGAGAAAGCCCCGTGCAGCAACAAAGACCCAACACAGTCAAAAATAAATAAATAAATTAATTAATTAATTTTTTTTTTCCTTTTGGAGGTACATAAATAAGGTCTAGGATGAGAACATGAGGGATATTCCAATTTAGCTTTTCAAGTATTAAAACTGATAAAATTCTTGAGGACCCCATACTCTTAGGGCATGGGGTCTCTGAGGACAGAAACATGTTTTTAACCAGTAGCAAATGCTTGACAAATAGGTTTTTGAAACTTAGCACAGTCTTGTTTCAAGAAAATAAAAAAAAAGTATATGTTCTTAAAATCAACTATGTGGAAGTTTTTTAAAAAGGTAAAAAAAACTCATCCAAAAATAACACTACCTAGAAATAATTACCCTGAACATCAGGTAAGTATCGTTTCAACAATCCTCTATTAATAATATATGCAGTAAGCTGGTAGGACAAAACGATGAAGGAACAAAAAGCATTAGCACATTTTATGAAAATGGAATCATATGCATGTCATTTAAAAATTATTTAATATTAGCAAAAAAAAAAAAAAAAAAGCCCTTAAATACAGTAAAACTGAAGGTGCTGCTATACTTCAGATTATTCTTCACCTCCAGGGAGCTTTTCCTAAATGTTAAGTAAAATATCGTGAACAGGATTAAGACACTGGACTTTTCAATGGCAACACACTTCATTTGTAAGTCAGTACTAATTGATTTCCTGCTATGAGAGAGAAAGAAATAGCACTTTGTAACTCTTCTACCCACTATTGTGGTCACTTGTACTTTTCTACCCTGACAAGGTTTATTAGATTCACAGACTATTCTATAGCCATAATTCACACAATTTAGACATAATTTATCTATGCTCAAGACAACTGTTTTAGGGGCTTCCCTGGTGGCGCAGTGGTTGAGAATCTGCCTGCCAATGCAGGGGACACGGGTTCGAGCCCTGGTCTGGGAAGATCCCACGTGCCGCGGAGCGGCTGGGCCCGTGAGCCACAATTGCTGAGCCTGCGCGTCTGGAGCCTGTGCTCCGCAACAAGAGAGGCCGCGATGATGAGAGGCCCGCCCACCGTGATGAAGAGTGGCCCCCACTTGCCGCAACTGGAGAAAGCCCTCGCACAGAAACGAAGACCCAACACAGCCATAAATAAATAAATAAATAAATAAAAATAAAAAAACTTAAAAAAAAAAAAAAATTAGGGATTTCTTAAGCAGCAGCAGACTGGGAAAGGCAACTGTCAGTGCTAAAGATATATGTTGAAACTCATTTAAAAAAAAAAAAAAAAAAGAACAACTGTTTTAAATAAAAACCTCTCCTTTTATAAATTCATTTTAATTCACTTCTTTATTTGATGAACTTCAGCTGCAAGTAGGCTTTGGTTGTTTTTTAATAAAAACCTCAACATTTTTATATTCCTAGAGTTCTTCCTTCGATTAGTTGGAAGAATAGCTTATCTGGGAATAAAAGTTTAGTTCACACTTTCCCTCAGAGATTTGCAGTCTCTGTACCACTGTCTCCAAACACTGTTTCAAAGCATTGTCCGGATGCTTTTTAAAGTCCATGTGTCATCTACTCACTCTCTATTCACCATTTTTTGGGGGTAGATTTCAACATCAAGTAGTTCCAACCAGGAAGTAGTCATAGAAGTTACATATGAATTTTTTTCCTGTTGTCTTTCTAACTAAATGACAATTTGGCTGGTGGTAGTATTCTCGGATTCCCCTTTGATTCCCTCCAAAGTTTATAGACAACGCTTCACTGTATGTATTTGGATAGTAAGTATTGTGGAGGTACACGAGGTCAGGCAGAGTATCCTCCTTTTTGTAAGTTTTGTTTTTGTTTTTTGCTCCTAGGTACCTACCTGAAGAATTCTTTATGAGGAGTTTCTAAATCTTAATTAGAATCAGACCATATTTAATTGTCAGTTGCTGTTCCTCAATTCTTCTTGAAAATATGCCCTCTACATCTTACAGAACTAGTTAGTCATTTCAAGGAAATTTTCTTCTAACTTTCAGAATAACATCTTGGTTTGTCTACTTGACATATAAACATGATCCATATGTTGGATGCCTTTATTATCATTCACACCTATTCTCTTATTTATCATTTAGTTTTTACTTGGAATACACTGTGATTATCCCAAGTTTCCCTCTATGTTAATAACCTGACCTGACCTTTGCTATATTCTATGTCTAATGTACTAATTATTTCTATAACAGTGTGGCTCTAATTGTTTCCACAATTATCAGTCACTCTATTAATCTCTTGCAATGCTGTCTTTTGAATTTTTAACCTTCTTGAATTCCGATTTTTACTGAGTTATTCTACAGAACCAAAAGGTGTGAGAATATTTTGAGGGACAGAGAGAGCCTTGAGGTTTCTTCCAGATTTTTAAAATCAGATTTGTGTGTTCTGTGACTTTCAGTATAAATTATAGAGCTTACTAATTATTATTTTTACAAGCTGAAGAGTTTTAAAATGGTAGGCACTGATAGTTTCCCCTGCCTCTGCTGAGATACCACCGAGAATTGAGGGATTTTCTGACTTTTCCCCAACCTTCATTTTTTTACCCCCTTTGAAAAAAATATGAAAACCAAACTACATTTTTTTCCATCTTGCAATTGAGACTCTTAATAATTGTTTCCAGTGAAATTTAACTCTTTTATTTGGTCATACTGCTTTCCTCCCAAACAGAAAACAAACTATATTTTCCATGCTTGAGCAAAGAAACTTAGATTCTACCTAAATATAGCAAAGGAGACTTTGACACCTTTAACAAACAAAGACCACCTTAGACAATGCTATTAGGTTGTTTATGAAAAAGTTCTATGGCATCATCTTAAGCTATCATTCCTAATGTTTCCGCACTCAAACACAACAAATGGAACAATCTGCTGGCTAGAACTCCTTGTTCTGTAAATATTTTGGTTCGGAAAACATTTAAACAAAATTTAAAACAACCTTCCAACGTGTTTAGTAAAATTTAAAAAGTATGTCCAAAAAAAACCCCCCACCATAAAATACTTTCCTTACATCATAAAAAAATAAGAATTTACAAAATATTTACTACTAACAAAATGCAAACATCTGCATATTCAAAGTACTATTTAAAGTAGGGATATTAGGAAGGAAGCTGCGTTGCCAAAAAACGTTTTCCGTTTCAAGAAGAGTTAAGGCTTAACTAAGGCTGAAAGGCATTGGTTTCCAGTCCCATGAGTCAGAGGTTCAAAAACGTGTTTCTGAAAGCCAGCACTCTTTTTACAGAACATGTTGGCTGGATCATTTCTTAATCTGAATCCATCAATTTCCCACCTCCTTCCCATTCAAACAAGGGCACTAATGTGGGTATATACAAGGGAATCAGAGAGAGATGCACTTTTCACTCTGTAGACAACACATTAACAATTAAAAGTCTTGTGGCTGCCAGAGGGTAGGGGAAATGGGGAGATGCTGGTCCAAGGGCAAAGTTTCAGTTATGCAAGATGAATACGTTTTTAGGGATTTAATGCGTAGCACGGTGGCTGTAATTAACAATAGTATATTGTATAACTGAAATATACTTAAGAGGGTAAATCTTAAGTGTTCTCACCCACACCCCCAAAAAAGAAAATGGTAATTATGTGAGGTGATGGATCTATTAGCTTGATTATGGTGATCATTTAAAAGTGTATGTCAAAACATCACGCTATATACATTAAATACATGCAACTTTTATTGGTCAATTATACCTCAATAAAGCTGGGGCGGAAAGTACTTCTATACTGCAAATCCAGAGAACCTTACGTAGCTATGACTGATGCCAACAGAATGCTGAGTCTGGGCCATCAATTCATCAGTCACTGTCTTTATCAATGGAGTCACCTCTGACGTGTGGGTGCTGTGTCTGGACCTTCAGTCACAGGGTAACAGCCCAGAGCCTCTCCATCCTGCTTTTCAGCAGTCTTTACCTGAGACACTCCTTTAAGAAGTACTATTTCCAAATTCTGAGTTGCCAATTAACATTTACTTCATGGTTATTTTTAGACTTCTGTGGAGGTTTTGTCCATCTAGCATTGAACATTTACTCTATTATTTTTTAGACAGCTCTAAAGCTCTTTCTTGCAGTTAAGAACATGGCACCTGGAGCCAAGATCCCTGGGTGTTTGAATCTAGCTCTGCAACAAATTTGCTGTACAACTTTGGGCAAATTACTTAAGCACCATGGCTCCGTTTACTCATCAGAATTGATAGATCAGTTAAATTAATATGTGAGAGTTAAGGATTAAATTTTCCAAAACTTCTTCCCTATTGGCTGGTCTCCTGGAAAGCTTCAGAGAAAAAAGCTACAGCTTTAAAACAATGAATGCCGGTAGACATTTGAGGTGGTAAGTAAATCAGGTTACCACTCTGCCATGCTATATCAACTATGGACCTCCAACTATGAACACTAAGCTGGTGGATCATACCAGTGGCCTTCTACTTCCCAAGCTGCCACCACAAGACTCAGATCCTAGCCTGTCAGACATACCAAAGTCTTGATAGTGTTTCAATCCTATCAGGCAGGCAGAGTAGCACGAGAACCAAGGTTCTGCCATGCTGCAACGGTGTTAGATCACGGGCCCTTATCACACCAGGGAAAGGGCTGGTTCTCCCTTAATTAGGTAGCTTAAAAGCCACACTGCACAAAGATTAGAGTCTTATAATGCAGTGAACACTGCCTCTGTTCCTGAGTCCATGGATTGGACTTTCCCCAATAATCATTGTTCTAGAAAGACCCGATTCTAGTGTGAGTCCTGTCATGTCATTCATCTTTGTTTTCTTGAATTTATGTGAAACACTAATGACCATCTTTCCATATAGCGTACATTAAATGTTTGCTATTATTCCACTCGCTTCTCACTTAACTTCCACTTTTAAATGACCCTTTCACACATCACCACATCTCCATTATCCCTTTACATTTTAAATCTTACATTTATTGACGTTTTACTATTCGTCAGAATCTGTGCTAAATACGTTAAACAATTATCTTACTGAAACCACGTAACATACCTCTGCATATATTATCATTATCCTCATGTTACGGATAAGGAAGGTAAGCACAGAAGTTTAAAGAATCTGTCTGAGACCGTACTGCCAGTGAGGGGTAGTACCCAGACTAAGGTCTGTGGGACTCTCAACAGTTAACCTCTCAAGTACACAGGGTGTCAGTTTACTCCAGGTAACTAGTACTACATCATGGAAGTCACAAGACTTTACTCAGAGGGCAGTGACACTACAGGTCCCAAGGTCAACTCAGGAGAAACACCTCATCTGGAGGAAGTCATTTGAGTGCTAAAAAGTCTAATTGCCACCACAGACAATCCCCTAACTCAGATCATTTCTCTGGGTTCTAGACAGGGAAGAGAATATCTAAGGTAGGTCCTCCAATTCAGGTCCTCAGATTTGATCCTGGAAGAGTCAAGGGCTTCTGAACCACTGCATTCAATATACGCCAAGCAGGTGATGGTTACAGAAGTAATTATTGTGATAGTACAACCTGAATGAAAGTTCTCCTTTATATGTCCCTCTGTCTCACTGTTAAAATTCCCTTTGAAGGCCAGTTACTTTCCTGATGCAAAACCACAAGAATTGTGGAATGGAAAATACAAGTCCTAATCTTAACAAACCAGAACACTGTCACAAAGAATTCTAGGCTCCCATTTTATCATACAGATTATACATCCAAAGCTAGAAAGTGTCTAGGCAAAAGGCAAAGCTACCAAATCTGCTCAAGCTTATCTTTCCACTCAGGTTTACTATAGAACGTTATACTATATATGACTAATGGGCAATTTTGTAGTAAATGAGAAGTGACTGGCATTAGCTCACATAAATCATGTTTGGCAGGCATATTTTGTAAATACTATCCATTTTGTAAATGATAAAGGATGATATGTTAAAAAGGCATGTATGGTAATATGACCACTTTACGTTTCTTAGTAATGCATAAGACATTTGCAAGCTGAGAACTGGCAAGCTGACGTAAACAAATCTTATCTGTCTTAATTAAAAATTTTTAAAAAGTCACATAGAGTAGGGTACCCTACTATTCATTGGATTAGCGTAAATTAGAGTTTCATTCATTCAACCAATAAGTTATCTATTGAGGGCTCTGGGCCAGACACTAGATAGCACATTGAGACCATAGCAATAGACTAGACAGTTTCTTTCCTTAAGGAGATCATACTGGGAAGATGAAATAAAGTTAAGACCTGTGTTTCTCCAATTTCAATACGCATAAGAATCTCTGGGAATCTCGTTAAAAATATAGATTTTGATTCCATTAGATGTGGAGCGGGTCTAAGAATCTGCATTTTTTTTCCAATTTAAAATTTTATTTAAAAAATGGAACAGATACTTAATCATTAAATACATGAAAAAGTCATCACAGATATCTTTTCAAATCAAATACACAGTATGGTTCTATTATACATCCACAAAAATGGCTAAAATTATAAAACTGACAACAACAAATTCTGTTTGGGTGTGAAATTGACTCTAATTCTTGGTGGTAGTGTAAAATGCCACAATAAGTAGAATCTGCATTTCTAACAAGCAACCAGGTAATGTTGCTATAGTTGGTCCATGGATCACACTTTGAAGCAGCAAGCAGTTAGATAATATAAAAGTCCTCTCTGATTTTCAGTAGATATATTTACTGAGAAATGTGCCCAACTAACAATCAGAAGGTAACTTTAACCTTGATTCTACTGAAGGTACTGCCTTTCTGTATCATCTAAAATAAGTTACCTATATCTTTTATTAAATATATCAGTATGGCAAGCTAAGTGACTAAAATTAAAGAATTTATTACTTCAACTGTATTTTCCCTCAAATTCTTCCCAAACTTACAGCATAATCTAATTTACACTTACAAAATTTTAACTTTTCTAAGTAATACAGACACTGCCCAGATATATACAGAAGTATCAGGAGAGCCTAGTTTCCATATAAATATGCACTAATAAAGTATGTACAAGTTATGTTCTAATCAAAATGTCATTAATTTGAAATCACTAATTAGAATCCACACCAAATACTGTTTCCAATTAGTTTTATAAATGATTTAAATAGTCTAAAGATAATAGTCTATTACATTTAGCTATGCATTCATTAGAAATTACAATTGTATATACATACACATATACAAATATATATGTATATATACATGTGTATACACACACACACACACAGCTTTATCCCCAAGTCATTGTAAAATGTGAGTGTGCATGAAACAAAAGTTTACATTAGCAGTTCTTAACTGTGGGAAACTTTGTCCTAAGAGGAAATTCAGCCATATCAGGAGACATTTTCGGTTGTCAGAAGTGGGAGAGGGAAGTACTACCAGCGCCGAGTTGGTAGAGGACAGGGATGCTATTAAATATTCTATAATGCACACGCAGGTCAGCCTCCAGAACAAAGAGTTATCTGTCCCAAAATGCTAATAACATAGCAACTGCAAAATCCTGGGCTAAATGGAGAGTTATGGTTTTTGGTCTGCAGCATTTATTCAGAAATCAGTAGCTGACGCCAAAAGCAGTAACATTTTAACAACTTAAAGGCTTTAGTAGAGTCATTTTTTAACAAGGGGAATACTAAAATTGCATTTTATCAGACAAGTGTTTCAATATAATTTTCAAATAACATACCATAAATATGACAAGTGTGTTCAAAATGGCTAGATGAGGTCTATATGATATCGCTTACATGTGGAATCTAAAAAAATAATACAAATGAACTTATTTACAAAACAGAAATAGAGTTACAGATATAGAAAACAAATTTATGGTTACCAGGGGGGGAAGAGGGGGGAGGGATAAATTGGGAGATTGGGATTGACATATACACAGTACTATAAATACAATAGATAACTAATAAGGACCTACTGTATAGACCAGGGAACTCTACTCAGTACTCTGTAATGGCCTATATGAGAAAAGAATCTAAAAAAGAGTGGATATATGTATATGTGTAACTGCTTCACTTTGCTGTACACCTGAAACTAACACAACATTGTAAATCGACTATACTCCCAATAAAAATTAAAAACAAATAGAACAAAATATATTCTCAGCTCGAACTCTGTCTGCTACCAAGTTTTTAACACTGCCTCCAATTTTAAATTAGATAGGAAATAAAAAAAGAAGAAAACTAAAATCAGCTATAAACATGCATGAGTAGCTTAGTGAAGAGTTTCTTCATATGTAACCACAAAGAAACAATGCACTGATTAACTTTTTTTTCTTTTTTCTTTTTTTGGCCATGCTGTGCGGCTTATGGGATTTTAGTTCCCCGACCAGGGATCAAACCCGGGCCCTCAGCAGTGAGAGCTCAGAGTCCTAACCATGGGACCGCAGGGAATTCCCAACTTTTAAGGAATATTTAATACCACCCTAACACTTGTACAATCCAAATACTGCCAATATAATTGTTCAGACCCTACATAGTGATTTTTATTAATGTATTTTCCTCTTGAGTGAAAAATATAATTACTGTATATATAAAATAAGATTTCCATCTCATACAACTTTCCATTATGAGTTACATAATAGTAACCTACTGAATATACATTTAGCCCATAGGCCCAAAACGTTTTTTAAATGTTAAGGATAAATTATATTTTGAGCAAAAATAACAAAAACATGATCATGTGACTTATTTCTGAAGTATGTGAACAATTATCTACCTCAGGATATTTTTAAAGCAGTATGTTTCTAGATGATACAGAAAGGTAGATTCATATCCTGATATAGAATCTTATTACAGATCCTAAAGAATAAACCTTAAAATGTTGCTTATGGACCTGTTTCTTCACGCCACTGCAATTCCCCCTCAGCAGAGCTCAGTTCCCCATCACTCTCTCTCTCTCTCCCCCTTTCCTAACAGAAGGCTTCTGGCCACCAACTTTATCACCATAGCTAACTCCAGTTCATCTCATCAACATCTTTTATTTGCTATTCTTTTCCCTCCATTTGTAACATCAGTTTTCTTCTGGTTGGGAAATCAATTATAACTTCTTGGGTGTACTCTGTGTTTTAAACTCTTCTCAACTGTTCACATGATTGATGGACGCCCAGCAGCTACCTCTTTATCTCCAGAAACACATTTGGCTGATGTCCAGGTGGAGGGGTATTCCAGAAGCTTGCTTGTTCATCATTCTACCACCACTAACCACAACTATTTGTCTGGCTCCCCCATATACACAGCACTGTGCAAGAGATCAGTGATAAAAGAGATGGTGAAAGAGACAGGCAAAAGAATAACAATAAAAAGTAGCATATGCAGAATGACACCACTGTTGGTAAGTAGTTTAGAAAGTCCAAGAACCAGAAAAAATGGGAACAACTTCATGGAAAGAGTAATATTAAATCAAGTATTAAACAGAACTGACAAGGATGGCATGCAATCAAGCAGAACACTGAGTGAAAAAGAGTGAGAGAAAACTACAAAATTTCAAAGCATGAGCAAGACAATATGCTGGGCCACAAGAGAGTTGACATTGTGAGTGAAAGGTTCAGCACCAACTGTGAGAGGTCTGAAATAATGGGTCAAAATGTATAGACTCTGACTCACATGCAGCGAACAGTCATTGAAGATATGAGGAGAAAGAGAGGAGATATTTAACCTAAGGAGACAAGTACTATAAGGCTTTGAAAACAAGTTCTCAGGTACCAAGAGACCATGGATAATTTATTCTGACCATAAGTTCATGGGGTATATTTGGTTTAGTTTCCCTAAAACAGCAAAAACCTTGGAGCCATTATTAAAGCCATTACTTAAAGCCACCAGAACAGAAGAATAATCTACTTTATGGTGTTACTAAGTATAGTCATACCACATGCAAATAGTTGAAATGTATCACCAAACTCAATTATTAGGGAAACATTAATAAGCATAAAATTATTATTTTAAAAACATTACATGTCCTCTATTCAGAACCAAAAAGAAATCAATAAAATGAGATGACATCAGTGAATAAGTTTTGAAACTTTATCTCAATTTAAATAACATAAGAAAATTAGTGTATACATATTAATGAAAATCAACTGTTGGAGGTTGGAAACTATAATCTACATGCCAAAGAGCAATTTTTGTCAGCTTCTCATAAAAATTTTCCCTCTAAACATATTTACCATGTGTGTAAAATCAATTTCTTGAATTACAAGAGAAGACCTGACTTTTACAAATATATCCCCAAAGCTAGATGTTGGCTATTCTTTGGGCTTATTTGTTTTTAACTTAGCATAACGTAACTAGAACTTGTGTGCAGTGACCTCATTCCTAAGCGGACAAGGATTACCATTTTTACAAATTAACCATCTGGTTCCTTTAGAAAGAGTAATATTTCAATACGTCCCTATGTTTCAAAAATACACACAGATACAAAAGGTGAATACATGTTAAGTATACAAAGAAAAAGTAGAGAAAGTGGCATTTAGGGAGGATTATCCTTATTCCCTCATTAATAACCAAATTCTAAAACTCTGACAACCAATTATAATTATAAACTGTTAATTTTATTAAATAGAGCATGAACATAATTAATACCATCCCAAGCAACTAGGTGGTCCAGTGATTTTGGACATTTTTACCTCTGGAAAACTGATCAGGAAATCTGGCTAACATCCCAAACAAACTAAATGGATTTTATTGGATGGTCTTCAGCTAATTTATGTAGTCTTGTACATACACCAAAACCGCATACTCTAAATGAATTAATTCTGTTGGCATTGTTCAGAGTCAGAGGCCCAAGAAACATTGTTCACAGTGTTATTTCACTATTACACTGTACAGTGTTCAGCTTCAAAAAAATGAAAAATCGGTATTTTAAACATAATATTTAAAAATATGTTATGTGCCAAAATAAGCATGAAATAACCCTAATTTGAACAGGTCTTACAATGCTGAGATGACTGACTTTGTTCTATTTCTTTAATTTCTGCTTTTCTTCTTACTTCATTTGCTATTTTGGATGTTTTGCTTGATGAATATGTCATACACTGAATTTAGTTATGTCTATTAAAAAAAAAAAAAAGGCACAGATCCATACTCTGGACAAAACCTTGAGGGCATTAGGAAAAATAAACTAGGTACCACAGACAACCTCAACAAAACTAAAGCATGCCTTTCACCCAGGAAAACAAATGATTTTCAGTTATATCCTGCTTGTCATTTGTGGTTACACAAAACAATAATTAAATTATGTGCTCCAGGAAACAGGAAGGGGTGGATAAGCAAAACACACAAAAAGCCCCTATGGCCCCTGTTTGTCCAGATTATAGATCAGCATTCTTCAGGAGCTTCTTTTCTTTTATTATAGGAACAAAAATTGGGTTGAAGACACTTGTGATCTTAGGGGTACTGTGATGTATAAAAACATTAAATACTACCTGTCTTTTTCCATAGAATTTTACTTTTAAGCAGCAGCAGCCAACGGTCTTTTTATATATGTAAATTGGATCGTGACATTTTCAGCTGAAGTCTTCTACCACTTCATTTTGCTTGTAGGACCAAATGTAAGCAATGGTAGTGGTTACAGTAGTAGCGTAGGTGGTGGTAGTCACAGTATGCTTAACAAAGCCTACGAGGCTGCATTTAGGCCTAGGAGGCTGCATTTAGACCCGTCGCAGTCTCTATCCTCACCTCCCACCAGCCCACCTCCACTCCAGTCATACAAGTCTTATTTCAGTGCCCCTGAACGAAGCTCTTCAAGGACCTTTCACACACTGTTCCTTCTGTATTTCTCTTTAAATAGCTAACTCCTGAACACCAGTTTAGCCTTAAGTAAATGCCACATCTGCCAAGAGATGCTCACTTACTGCCCTCTACTCTCAATTTACATCACTTTCCAGGGCTCCCTTACATAAGGACAGTTTACTTTTTCCTTAGTATCGTTATCACAATTTGTAATTAAACATTTTTTGTGTGTTTGTTTACTGTTTTATCCCCAACTGCACGCACAGTATGCTCCTTGAGGACAGGGAACGATACCTGCTTAGTTCAACTGCATAAATCCAGTGACTAGATCTTGATAGGCATTTAGTATTTGGTAAATACATTCATGAATTAAGTAACTAATGGAAGACCAATCTTCCTACTTATAAATTCCTTACTGTTCTCAGCACAGTATATAGCAAGAATTATTTTTCAATGACAGTTGGGAAGAAGGGGCGAGGTCTCTTCCATCACTGTCTACTGCCCTGAAGTATCTTCTAGAGACCTCTATCTCCAAAGTAGGTAGGTTCTGTGAAATACTTGGACCTCCTTAAAGAAATCAAAGAAGGAATCTAACAAGCCTGATAATGAAGTCTTGAAATTTAAGTCTGGGTAAAATCTGCATGTGTACGGAGGGTGGGAGCAGTAAGTCTCTACTCAGTTAATTCCTTATTTCACTTTTTAGCAACCTCTTCCATGTATTTGGCGTGTATCATTACATTAGAGTTGAGATATTCAGTTCATCACTAAAGTATGTCTCAAAATCTAGCATGGATAATTATAATAAGCATACTCAATTTCTTCCTTTAGTTTCATCAGGAAACATCCTTTCTTTTCATGCCAATAAAACAATCCTCCTGTTGTTCACTGAGCAGCTCCACACCTACACAGATCTGCCCTACAGGTGCCTGGATTTTAATAGTGGTGACTTCATCCTTTTTATATGTCCTTTGCAAAACGAGATGAAAGCTCTGGAGGTAAAAATATTAGAATATGTGGCATTTTGCGTTTGTCTCTAAGTTATGGGCTGAAAAATGCCATAAGATAAATGTGCCCTTATAAAGGGAGAGAAAATTATAGAAAACTGGTAATTTCTTTTACAAGGAGACTTCTTTCTGACCTTAGATATAATCCTTCTGTCAAACTTAAAATTCTTTTATTTCACCGTTTCTTAGAAAAATATTCAGTAGTAGAAATCATAATGAATCAAGCAGCACCTACATTCAATTAGTTATATAATCTTAGACAAAGTATTAAGCCATAAGGTTTCCCTATTTCTGTTTGTAAAATGAGAGGGAAAGTCATAGGTTTATTTTAAAGGATTAAGGTACATAATATTCTCTCTGGCAAATGGAAGGCACTCCATAATTGTTAGTCTTGTGACTGTTTACGAGAGAAAACATCCTGATAAGTCCTTGTGTGGTTTAATAGTTTTTAGGCAAATTTAGAAGCCAGGGCAGATTTAGCAGAAATGAATGACATCTCCTCTGAAGGTCAACCAAGATTGTCTGAGTAAGTTAACAGGACACATAAAGTTCCGTTTTACAAGTTCTACCTTCATTAGACTCATTTCTTCTAAAATTCATGTTATACTCAGTATGTTTCATCAGATTATATAACAGGTTACCTACGGCTATACTATGGACTGATCAACATAAAAATCTAAACAAATTAGTCATTAATTCTTTTCTTGGTTGGTTTATATTGGATAGAATGACATTTAATTCAGGAGATGATATTCATCCCTTGGTGAGAGTATGTCCTCAGGCTGTTGGTTTTGGGTAGTTAGCGCCTCTTGTCCGTTGTTGATTCCAAAACTATTCCGAATTTTCTGATCATCTCTGGAGTTTTTTATACAGAATTTCTGGTAGACTCAATTACTACGACCTAGAATCCATATAAAATAGACTGTATCTCCGCTCATTTGACTAGGGAATTACAGTTGAGATGGATGATGATCTTGATGAGGAAATTTTAGGTACAATAAAGCAAATTTCTGATGTTCAGAGAAGACTCAGGTCTATACAGAGTACTGCCTCACATGCCACAGGAAACTTGGATGGCCATGTTAGTGGGTGTTTTCTTTTTACAACTTAGAAGATTTATTTTGAGATAGTAACAGTTTGTGATAATCAATCTCTAAAACACACCCCCCAATGATACCCACACTTCCCAGTATTCACAATACAGTATTCCCTTGTATAATTCCCTCCTCTTGAGTGTACGCTGGACATACAGACTTGCTTCAAATGAACCGAATACGAAAGAAATGATGGAATGTCACTTCTAAGATTAGGTTACAAAAGTACTGGGCCTTCAATCCTGAGTGCCATGTGGTGAGGCAGCCCTGTGGAGAAGCCTACATGGCAAGGGATTGAGACCTGCCAACAACCACATAAGTTTGAGAGCAGAATCTACTTCCACATCAAGTCTTCAGATTAGACTGTAGAGGACAGCCTATAGAGGACAGACAGCTTGACTGTAATCAAATGAAAGACCCTGAGTCAAAGGAACCTGGCTAAGCTGTGCCTAGATTCTTAACCCACAGAAACTGAGACAGTAGATGTTTGTTACTTAAGGTCACTAAATTTGGGGGTAACTTGTTATGCAGCAAGCACAGTACAATATATAATACAATGTCCAACTTAGTAATAAGAAGTTGTGATCATTTATCCATTCATTTATTTATTTATTCAACATTCAATAAATGTCCCCCTTTTATCAAGACTGCATCATGCTTTGCGAAGACCTCACATGGGGCTGTATAGCCTCTCACAAAACACAATAGAAGGGTATATAAACCAGACCTCAGGGGAAAAACAAACAGGAAAAGCTCCCTGGGGAAAATGACATCGTGGGTGAAGGCCCTGGAGGTAAGAAAGTACTATCACATTTGAGAAGCTGCAAAAAGTAGAGCTGGCCTGAAGAGTGCACAGTTAGTTAGAGAGTGCAGGGCTGTTTGGCAAGGATGCCGGTTAAGAAGACAGATTTTGGTGTTACATGAATCCAAGTTCTTCTCCATGTCCCTGTTCTGCCCCTTCACAACAATGTTAACAAGAACCATTTAAACATCCCCTCTATGCCTCAGTTCTTTCATCTGGAAAAACAACGTTAACAGTACCCATTTCAAAAGGTTGTTAAGAGCATTTGCTATGGTACCTAGCATAAAATAAGTGCTGAAAATCGTTGGCTGTTATTATTGTTGTTTTTGTTATTTTTATTAGTAGTATTAGTCATGTGAGAGATCTTATGGGACATAGCAAGGAATTTTTATATTAATTTAGAAGCAGTGGAAAACCAAGAAACAGATTTGAATGGGGAATAACATGATAAACAATTTAGAACAATCATTCAAACAGCCCCATAAAGAATAAATCTGAGAGGGGCAAGATTGAAGGCTGGAGGTCAGTTAACAGGCTGTTGCAATAATCCAGACAACAGTTGGGGTGCCTAGGACAGTGGCAATGAAGATAAAAGGACACGTATGAAGGATAATGAGAGGTAGAATTCAAATGTTTTGGAACTTGATTTGCTTTGGGAGTGAGACAGAGAATGAGTCCAACTTTATATGAGGTTTAGAGAATGAGGAAATGATATGCATTTTCAGAGACTGAAACCTTAGCAGATGGAGAAGGACTGGCTGGAAAAAGAATTTGTGAATGTGAAATATCATCGACATCATCGACATTTAAGGGACCTCTGACTGACTATACAGATCTGAAATGCAGGAAAATGAATAATTAAACACAGGGCTAGAGAATATTTTGTGTCCCTAGCAAATGAAGGATATGTGAAGCCATCAGCAATTTTTTTTTAAAGAGGTCCAATTACCTATGTACAAAATCTAAAAATCATCAATAGAATCTCGAATCCTGCAAAAGAAACTTAGAAGCAGCAGCCAAAAATGAAAAAGGATAAAAGAAAAACAAGATGTTACAGAATCCACTGGATGAGACTCCTTCTAGAAAAAAATAGTATCAGACAAGAGAGTCAAGTGGTGCAATAAATAAGGTAAGGACTGATAAATGTCTTGTGGATTTCCCATAGGAAGGTCACTGAGGACTTCACCGAGAGCAGTTCCTACGGAAGGTTGGGGCAGAAGTCAAAATGCAGTGAACTGAGGAATGAGAAGATAAATTATTTTAAAGAAGTTTGGCTACAGGGTAACCTTGGGTTTAGAACTGTTACTTTGTTTTTGTTTTAATGGAAGGAACATGTATCTGTTAATGGGGGAGGGGGAAGGGGGGAAGAGAACCAGAGCTCAAGAGAGGAAATAGTCTCAGTGAGAAGATGGCTACAGATGCAAGATTCTTTAAAGGTTTGGTGCTTGGAAGATAGGAATGTTCCCATATTGGAGTATATAACTATACTCTGAAGTTAGAGATAAGACCATATTTAAGAGTGGAGGTAAAAATGGTGGGGTTAGACCAGTGGTTCTCAACCGGAGGATGATTTTGTCCCCCCTCCAGGCAACATTTAGCAATGTCTGGAGACATTTTGTTTGCTACAACTAGGGGGTAAAATACTGTCATCTAGTGGGTAGAAGACTGGGATGCTGCTAAACAGTGTCCAAGGCACAGGACAGTCCCTCACAATATCTAGTCCAAAATGCCAATAGTGCCAAGGTTAAGAAACCTGGGCTAGACATTTAAGGAGAGAGGAAAAGGTTTAAAATATCCACTGAGGAGAATGGGGAGCTCACAGTGGAATCACAGTATGCTTGCTTTACAACATTCAGGGCCCAGTGAAGAATGAAGACCAGTATTTTTAAAGTACAATAATCTACACTGTTGTATACTTTTCTCCAGCAGTGTTAAGACTGAATATAGGCTCAGAGAAGTGAAAAGTTAGACTGATAACATGAATGAGGTTTTACTAACTGGGTTTAATAGAAGGACAAGGGAATTAAAGTTATTGGTAAGAGATCCATGATCCACTGAAGTGATGGATCATGGTATCTAAGTAAAGTGTGAAACAAAAGGTAGCTGAAAGAGAGAAGACAGTGGGATTAGAGTTTCCTATAAAATTTAAATATGTGCAGTAAGAGTAATTTAGTATAAGATAAGGAAAGGTAAAATATTGTGGTCAGAAGTTAAGAAATAGCCTTAGTATTTATTTTTCAGCACAGTTAAGATGATGGCTATATCCAGACTGGGCCCAACAGGTAGGTAGACGAAGTGCACTGAAAACAACGGACACTGGAAATGAGAAGGACAGGACCTGAGAAGCGAAGGCACTGAAAAAAAAAATCACAGAGCGCCAGTTACACACCATTGTGTGTATCCCTAAATTCCACATCATATCATTATTTAAACAATGATTTGAAAACATACATGGACCCAATGTATCACTGCAGCACTACATACAACAGCCAGGACACAAAAGCAACCTCAATGTCCATCAACAGATGAATGGATTAAAAAGATGTGGTAGGGCTTCCCTGGTGGCGCAGTGGTTGAGAATCTGCCTGCCAATGCAGGGGACACGGGTTCGAGCCCTGGTCTGGGAAGATCCCACATGCCACGGAGCAGCTGGGCCCGTGAGCCACAATTACTGAGCCTGCGCATCTGGAGCCTGTGCTCCGCAACAAGAGAGGCCGCGACAGTGAGAGGCCCGTGCACCGCGATGAAGAGTGGCCCCCGCTTGCCACAACTAGAGAAAGCCCTCGCACAGAAACGAAGACCCAACACAGCCATAAATAATAAATAAATAAATAATTAAAAATTAAAAGATGTGGTATATACATATATAATGGAATACTACTCAGCCATAAAAAAGAATGAAATAATGCCATTTGCAGCGACGTGGATGGACCTCAAGATTGTCATACTGAGTGAAATACGTCAGACAGAGAAAGACAAATATCATATGATATCGCTTATATGTGGAATCTTAAAAAATGGTACAAATGAACTTATTTACAAAACAGAAATAGAGTCACAGATGCAGAAAACAAACTTATAGTTACCAAGGAGGAAAGCGGGGGAGGGATAAATTGGGAGACTGGGATTGACATATATACACTACTATATATAAAATAGATAACTAGTAAGGACCTATTGTATAGCACAGGGAACTCTACTCAATACTCTGTAATGGCCTATATGGGAAAAGAACCTAAAAAAGAGTGGATATATGTATATGTATAACTGATTCGCTTTGCTGTACAGCAGAAAGTAACACAACATTGTAAATCAACTATACTCTAATAAAAATTAGAAAAAACCACACAAAACAATGAATAAACAAATTTCTCTCTTAAAACAGAGTTGGGAGACCAGAAGGGGGAGCCCTCACACCCTGCAACTACAGCTGAGCCCAACAAGAAGAAACGGTCCTCTTCTCTCCTGGCGAGGACTCAGCAAATAGAAACCATGGGCTATCTATGTACTCTAGCCCTCCCAACTTCCTTGCTCCTTCTATAAAAGTGTCCTTCCCTTGCTATGCGGGGACTTGCATGTGGCTTGTCATGGTTGCAGACCCCAAATTTCAATTGTCTGTTTATCCTGAAGAAACCTATCTTTGCTGAAGAGATATCTGGCAGTCTATTTGTTTTAGATCAATAATTACCAAACATATACAGGAAAAGCAGCACCAAAAAGAGACTATCATAATAATTGTAACAAAAAGGACTCTTTGTAGAATCTAACACTAGGAAGACCAAGGAATGAGTCACACAGGACGCATCAGTTGGGTGTTCAACAAGAGTGTAGAACCCAGCTCTCTAAACCTAGGGTTGATAGCCAAAGTCCCAGTAACACTCTTTCAGGGTTCCATCTTACTGGCTTCTGCACGGAATGGATAAAGCATGAACGAAATTATCCAAGAGTAGAAGACTATTTTTCAGGCAAAACGTTGCCTCACGAGGTCAGACAATGGGAAGTTATCTACACTTAAATATCTTGCAGGATGCAGCAGAGAAATTAGGGCACAGAACTTAGGAACAGATTCTTAACAGGTGGATTTGAGATAGAAAGCAAAGAACAAGGTGCTAAAAATTCCAGCAACAGAGGAATACTCAGAAAGTCTACGAATAAAGGCAACTTGGAAAAGAAGATTGTAGTATAACCTTTACACCCAAGAGACAGCTGAGGTGGCTGCCATTTCTTTCCAGCTTTAGATTGTTGCTCCAAATGCTACTGGTAGAATTTAGCGCTGACTGCCATCAAAACGACCACGGGGAGCTTGTTAAAAACTGAAATTCCAGAACTTATCCCAGATGATTCACTAAATATTTACACATTCCAGGAATCTATGTATTTAACAGTTCATGTATTTAATACAGGACTGAAATTTGGGAACTCGTAGTATCTACTACTTAATACTGTCACACCTTCATCTCACCTGATGAGTTGAGATGTTAACAATAGATGTCATTGTTAAGTCTCTTATAGCTCATATTCATTGAAAACTTACGGTATGGCAGATGCTTTTCTAAGCACATTGAAATACATTTTTAAAGTTCAGTTGTCCCAACACCTTTACAGTGCAGATGTTATTAACATTTTCAATTTAAGATAAGGAAATTAGGCAATAAAACAGACATCTGAGCACTGGCAATCTGATACCAGAGCCTGTTGTCTTTACTGACTGTGCTATCATGATAGAACTAGCTTACTAAAATAAACCTTTTCCTTTCGCTTTCAACTAGAATTATGTATGTTGTTAAAAAGCCATGACATGTTGATCATAAACCCAGGCACTTACACATTTTAATGAAAACAAGGAAACTGATTAAAACAATAAAATCAGCTTGGCAAGCAAAACATTTCAAAGCACAAAACTGTCATAAAAATAATGGATGTCCTTAGGGGTAAAAGTAGTAAATAATTCCTATACACCTCCTCACACTCACAGCTACTTCTTGCATTTCCTTAAACCTAATATTAAATATGAGGTTGACTTGGACATTGATCAGTTCAAAAAGGGGGGGGGGCAAGAAACATCCATTCACTTCTTCAATATCATAATTATCCTATCTTTTGCATATCTGTTTCTCTCTTTTCTTCCTCTCTCTTCTTAATCTCTTTCTCTTCTTCATGTATTCAGCAAACTTTAGTTAAGCATCTAGCATGTGCTGGGCACCGTGGCTCTCAAGACAAGTGTCAACCTCACGCAGGGGCTCATATGCACCAGGGCGGGGGGTGGCTTTCTAAAGAAGTCACACTGACGCTGAATTTTAAAGGAGAAATAGAACTCGGAGAATGAAGGTGGGGAGGAAATCCAGAAGAGGAGTGGAGAAGGGGAACGAATTGTATTTCAAGTCAAAAGTGATGGCAAAACAGAGGATTTCATTATAGCAAAATAAGAAAATTAGCTTGAAAGTACTTTTATGCCTTCTCAAGGAAAGCATCTTTGTACAATAAAAATCTGTGGCAATCAAATGTATTTTATCAAACTGGATCTTTGAATACTTACATTTAATTCATTTTTTAGCATTTCTTCAAGACGATGACCTACATGTTCTTCATCTTCTTTTGTGTCCATAACTACACAAATTTGTTGTGAAATTCTTTCTGAGATACAAAAGAAAAAAAATTTTAAGTTTCAAACAGAATATGGAACAAAGCCCTAGTATGCTGAAACCTATACTAACCCACTGTTCGTAACTATTGAACAAGAATAGGGAGGTGTGGCCTTTGGGCCAAGTGGAGTGACTTGGACTGCACAGAGATGTCCTGGACTCAACTGAACATCCAAGCCAGTAAATCTATGTATTTAACATTTTGTGGGTGGGTAACCAGGACATCATGTAAGCCACAGAAATAAGAGATCTCTGGATATATTTGAAGAGAGTAACTGCAGGTGACAGCTACTTGGCTCAAGAATTCAATCCTTCCACATTTACAAGGAATCTCCCAGAATCTGATGGAATCCCATCTCCCAGGCAGATCCTCTGGTTAGGCCATAAGATGTCTCCTGCGTACAGCTCACTGTGCCACCTGGTGCCCTGGCTACGCACAGCACTTTCCTTGCCATTCCAGTCAATTCAATTAAATTCCTGCCTGTTTAACTATTACCACAAAAAGTGAAAATAGCCAAAAATAGATTTTCTTCAAATTTGGAAGGCTTGAGATGATATAATTTAAAATCATAAGCTGTATGACATAGTGATATTCACCTTTGTAAACCCTGGATGCACTCTCCCCAAATATGTGCAGTCCTCCTTTACAGTAAACAGATCTAAAATACTACGAAATGGCTATATTGCTGCCAGTTAAGAACACATTTCATGGTATTATGTCATGGATTTTTTCAAAAGCCTAATTTTAAATAGGAGTCCCAAACCAAAAGTTAGTTTAACTTATGACCTAGCTGCTTCTTACACAGGCAACTCCACATAACAGGCTCTCTAGAAACACTGTTCTAGCAATAGTTAATGATTCTTCCAAAAAAAGCTGGGGCGGACCAAACTTTTTTTTCTTTTTCAATAAATCATAGCTGTTTTATTAATTCTAAGAGATATTTTTGTTTTGTTTTGGTTTGGTTTGGTTTGTTTGGGCTCGCCACGTGGCATGTGGGATCTTAGTTTCCCAACCACGGATCAAACCCATGTCCCTGCATTGGAAGTGTGGAGGCATGGAGTCTTAACCACTGGACCACCAGGGAAGTCCAAAACATTTAAAATAATAACGTCACCAGTTAATGGTATTCCTGTTACTACCTACCTCCCACTTATCAATAATAGTATATGTTCCAAGAGCCATACCCGATATTCACACCATTTCTCATGATGACCCTGCAAACAATATTATTGTGAATCTATGTGACAGATTCAGGAAACGACTTCAGAGAAACAAAGTAACTCGCCCAAGATCACAGGGTTATGAGTAGAAGAAAAAGAATTCAAATCCAAAGAAATTAAGCTTACGAACACACAGCTATTCTATGGCACTAAAATGAAAGGAAAAAGACATCTGACATGAATTGAACATCAAGCATTTTCATATGAGAGGTCCTAATGCTTCATCGTTATTATCCTATTTAATGCCTCAAAATAAATATGTATTATAAGCTATGTATTATAATTCCTGTTTTTACTCACAAGGTACTTAAATCCAGGTCTTCCCAAAGCTTCTGCCTTTTCTATCATGCTTCCTACCTTACAATAATTTCTGTAAAAGAATGTGAAACGGTCTTCACTCTTTTATACCCTACAAATTCAAGAAAACTAATATAAGCATAGTAATTCAAATGGATTAAGAGGACACTTCTCTGCTGGATACAGATCTGCTACAATTATATTATCTTAAAATCATTTCATTTTTTATCATTTTTCATCATTTCACTTTTAGGACTGTGTTCACCCATCAGTAAGGTTCCTACCAACTTGAAAATGTCTATAATTTTAAGTTACACAAGCCTAATAAAATTAAATATAATTAAGAACACAAATGGATGGTACAGATATTAAGTGCTATGGAACATCACTGTGATTAGAAAGGTAAATTGGTTGACAAGATTAAATAAATCTTTATGCTAAAATGAGCTAGGAGCTCACTCTTGAGAGGTAAACTTTGCTTAGTAGAGCCAAGGGGCTTGAAAGTGATTAAGAGAAACAAGATTTTTAAAAAATTTAATGTATTGGGGTAGAAAGAGTACAAGCATAAACTTATCGTGACAAGAGACAAGATAAGTACTCAAAAAGTCATGGAATGATTTAGCAGTGAGCTATGAAGTGGTATACTCAGTGAAGCCAGAACATGAAGGTCCCATGCTTTCCTGAATACCTAGAGTGTCCTGAAAGCTTTAGATGTAACTATAGTATGAGCAGTAGCTTTTGAAAACCAAGTTAATTCGAATGTATGTATTGTATTCTCTTAAATATTTGGAGAAATTTGGACTTTGTAATGTCCTAGCAAAAATCCAGTTACATTTCCAAATGCTTCTTTCACACACACCAAAAACATTATAATAAAAAATTTAATGTGTAAGTAATTTACTACATATATAATATGATGGCGCCACAATAATTCTGACTAATTTATAAAATAATGCATAAACAATACTTTTTAAAACAAAACACAACATATGCAGATTTCCCTTCCTTGTTTCATCATATATCCTTTATAGAATTCCAAGCTCTATCAAATGTAAATCAACAATAAATTAAAACTGACATTATCCCCCTCCAAAACTGAGATACAGTTAGCCCTTGAACATGGGTTTGAACTGCGAAGTGTCCACTTACACACAGATTTTTTTCAATAGGAAATAGTACAGTGCTGTATGATGCTCAGTTGGTTAATCCCACAGATAGGGAGGGCTGACTAAAAATTATATGTGGATTTTCAATTTTGTGAGGGTCAGTGCCTCTAACACCCATGTTGTCCAAAGATCAACTATATAAATAAAATTAAGTAACTCAAAATCAATTTGGCATTAATTTTTTGCCATGTGTCAGCTGTTCTAAATACCTTTTTGTTTGGGAATCTTTGCTTGAGGGATCTTAGTTCCCCTATTAAGGGATGGAACCGGGGCCCCCTGCAGTGGAAGCACGGAGTCCTAACCACTGGGCCGCCAGGGAAGTCCCTCACCTGCTTTTTGGACAAAAATGACATCTTTAAAATCGCAAGCCTTTAATTATAAACATAATATATTCCTCTATTTATTGAGATCTTCCTTAATTTTTCTCAGTGTTTTATAGTCTCCAGTGTAGAGTCTTTTTGCAATTTTTGTTAAATTTCTAAGAAACATTATTGATGCTATTGTAAATAATATCTTTAGTTGCATTTTCTACTTGTTGATGTACAAAAATATCTTAAGATTTCTATACAGTCTTTGCATTTAGTAACTGCTAAATTCACTTATAAATTCTAAGGGTTTACAAGTTATTTCAAATTTTTTATATACACAAACATGTCAATTGTGAACAAAATTTTTTTTCCAAATCATAATTTTTTAATCTGATAATGCAACCTTTAGAATTTTGCTTCTATGTTCATGATAAAAATTAGCCTGTAATTTTACTCTTATAAGGTCCTCGTCAGAGGTTTATTAAACATTTACACTGCCTTCATGCAGTGGGTTGGAAAGTTCTCTCTTTTTCTATTTTCTGAAGAAATGTGTATGACTGGTGTTATTTCTTCTTTTCAATGGTTTTGTAAAATTCACTGGTAAAAGCCATCTGTCTTTGTGGTAGCACTTTTAATTAGATTCAATATCTTAAATGGATGAACAACTTTTCCTAGTTGTATTTGCCTATGAATGTGTTCATTTAACCTAAATTTAAGTCTATTAGCATAAAGCTATGGACTGAATGTTTCTGTTCCCCCAAAATTCATGTTGAAGCTTTAACCCCCCTATGTGATGGTATTAGGAAGTAGGGTCCTTGGGAGGTAATTAGGTTTAGATGAGATCGTGAAGTGAAGATCATCTCATAGGGTGAAGTCCACATGATGGGAATTAGTGCCCTTATAAAAAGAGGAAAAGACACCAGACCTTCCTCTCACATCCATGTGAGGATTCAGCAAGCAGGTAGCTGTCTGCAAGCCCTGAAGAGAGCCCTTATCTGGAAAATGAATCAGCTAGCACCTTTATCTTGGAATTCCCAACTTCCAGAACTGTGAGAAATAAATTCCTGTTGTTTAAGCCATCCAGTCTATGGTATTTCATTATGGCAGCCCAAGCTGATGAACAACGTTGCTCACATCTCATTGCAATGTCTATAGGATCATCACTGATGCTCTTTTTTCATTTCTGATAATAATTATTTGAGCCTTCAATATTTTTCATGATCACTTTTGCCAAGGTTTTATCAATTTTATTAACATTTTCAAAGAAAAGTTGTGTTGATTCTCTCTTATGCTTGTCTTCTAACTCATGAATGTTTACTATTTTCTTCAATATCTTCTTCATTCTACTATCTATAGATTTAGTTCACTGTTCTTTTCTAATTTCTTACAAAAGAAAAAAAATAGTGGGCTTTTGTGCTTTTCCTTTATTCTAATACAGTCAACCCTTGAACAATACAGGTTCGAACTGCGAGAGTCCACTTACACCTGTTTTTTTCAATACATACATAGTACAGTACTACATGAGTGTGACTGGTTAAATCTACAGATTCAAAACTGTGGACACAGAAGGCCAACTGTAAAGTTATCCACAAATTTTACACTGTAAGGAAGGTCTGGTTCCAAACCCCATGTTGTTCAAGGGTCAACATTTAAGGCTCTAAATTTTCCTCTAATTACAGCTTTATTTACACATCAAACATTGTGATATTTTTCAGTTTAAATTATTTCATTTTCAATTTAAAAGATTTCATTCATTTTTTTCTCACTTTATACACTTCTAGTTTCCGCTGTGATTTCTCATTTGACTCATGGATTATTATTAATTTTATTGTCTTTATTAGTCTGCTATTGTGCAACAAGTTGCCATAAATTTAACAGATTAAAACACCCACTGAGTATCTCACAATTCTATAAGATAGAGAGGAGAAAGCTAGAGAGAGAGAGAAAGAGCAAAAGACAGCATGAGCATACACAAGAAGAAATGATAATGAGCTCACACATAAAGGAATGATAGAGCAAATGGGGCAAAATGTAAAAAATCAGTGAACTGGTGATCTGGGTAAAAGACAGATGGAAGTTATATGTACTATTCTTGCATCTTTGAAGTTTAAAAGTATATTAAAATAAAAAAATATTCTAACCCCCCCAAGAAACAAATAAGATACAATTTAAAAAAAGATTTATATACACACACATACACACACATAAATAGTAGAAGACTTTAAAATTCATCTCTCTAAAGTTTTAATTATGTGAGGTGATGGATCTGTTACCTAACCTTATTTGTGATAATCATTTCACAATATATGCATGTAACAAACCATCATACTGTACAACTTAAAATGTTTTACATCAATTATATCTCAATAAAGCTGGATAAATTTATTAAAAAATTAATTCTGTTCATTAAAGATCAACTGAGCAAAACATAATTAAAGACCTAGATTCAAGACAATGTAACAATAATGAACAAAGTCAATCTTTTAGCATGTTGGTTTCTGTATTGTCTGCTGACTTCTTGCAATTCCCAGTTACTTGTATTCCACATGGAAGTCTGTGCCAGACTGGCCACTTTCTAATAGTGTCTACAGTCCATATCAATATCATTTAGCACCAACAATGATAAATTTTCTATCCGGCTACGGTCATTTAAAGTCTAAACTAGGTTCAACTGGTTCTCAAACATGGCTGCACTTAAGAATCAACTCTCAGTATCTTTTTGTTTTGCCTTTATATTTTTAAAATACATATGCTTATAACTCACCCAACAAAATTCTCGCCTGTACTTTCTGAAGCTCCAAAAGTGATTCTAATGTTCAGCCAGGCTGAAAACCTCTGCTTACTCACTGCACTGATTTTCTATAATGTGAGGTTTATAAAAGGTTTCTCTATCTTAAAAAAACATAAAAATTACCTACGATAGCTGATTAATCCCATCAAAATGGTATAAGTCTTTTTGAGTATAATAATTTGGGGATAATTTTGTAGTTTTCTCTCATCTCCATATTGTGGCAACTGAAGGATGACGAATTTAGGGAGAAAAAAAATGTGTTGGGTTACTCATTTCTCTTTGATATTTCAGTGTGAAATTTTTAAAGAAACCCAAACCCACTCAACTCCTACTCTGATCTGCATGGCTCACTGGAGTTTACAATTTAGCCATTTCGTGCCCAATATTTTAAAGGCAATATTATAAGAATAAAATGCAATGTTTATATTTCAATTGTAAGTATGAGGCACTTCTTGGGTATCCAATATTTGTTAAATTATTGAGGTAAATGCAATTTTTCAAAATCTTATACAAATTCTGTATCTGAAAATAGTATATTCATACTTTGACAGCATTTTACATGTATGAAACAAGATGAGAGACTAACAATTACTATGTAAAGCCAAATTTTCTATAAGGAGTTTATAAGTATCTAAAAGAAAAACAGGAGACATGGGAATAATAAAAGATACTACATGAGGATTAATGAAGATTGTATGAATTAATATGTGTAAAGTTATGCAGAATGCTTTGTACAAGTATATCCCCAATAAATATTCACAGAATAAATGCTATCATGGTCATATACATTCATTACGAATATAAGTTAAGACTCCTTTTATCTTACCAAAATACAACCCATCTCTAATTCCAAATGGTGCCTTGTGGTCTTAACATTTCAGAGTTTGATAAACAATCCCTATCAACTTTGTCCCACTGCTTTTCAAGTTTCAAAGTTTCACCAAATATGCAGTAGTTTTATATAGTAATGGAATACACATCTTGAGTAATCAATAGTACCGTTTTCATCACTTAAATCCTCTGAAGCTAAAATGGATACCTTCTAGCTCTAATCGTTCATATCTTTAGTTTGTCCACTAGACCTAGGCTGAAACATCTTACATGATTTCTATTAATGATTCCACAAACATGCACTGACAGGCTTAACTGAAAATGTTGATGTACTTAAGATCTTCATCAAAAACAGGCATCTGCCATAACTGTACTTGTACCATGCAGATGGAAGGCCAAAATGGGAAAGAATGTAAGCTGTAGGAACAGTGCTCAAATAAATCGAACCTCCTCTCTTCCACAGTTATTCTAGTATCCCCCAACTCACGAAGACGGGAAAAAAGGCACATTATTTAAAATTCACTTTCTTCATGAACCACAAAACACTTTCCAATCATTAATATGATTAATCCTTATTATTTCTCAATGCAAACAAAGTATTTAACAACTTCCTTGAGGTTAATGATGAAATCAAAAGAAAAAAGAAGTCTTTAGAATTCTTGATCTGCTGTTCTATTAATAAAGCACTTCTTAGAAACATTTAGAGTTTAAAATAAAAACAATAGCACTGGGGAAAAACCATAAAGTCATTTCACTTCCTGGAATCATAAACACTCTAAAACAAGAATCTACTCTTTGTTCTCGCCCCAAAAAAGACCTAAGGATAAATTGGAAAAACATTGAAATTAATTTTAAATCATACCTGACCAGTCAACTTGATGACTAATATTATTCTCTGAGTTTTAGTTTTCATACTACCCTCTCTTTTAAACAGCTTTTAAAAAATCTTTCTAAAAGGCACCTGTGTCACATGATGAAATATTTTGATATCTAAACCACTAGGGTACATCCCTCCCCTCAAAATCATTTTTAACAAGTACTCTGATTTACACTGAATAACTTCATTTATATATCACATCTAGTGTCGCACAGCTGTCATAGTGACAACATAAAATTCAAACTGGAACATAACTTGGAAATCGACAGGTTAGAATTAAAAGCTGTAAGCATTAATTAATAAGCTCAAAATTTTCAGTTAATACCTCATCCCCATGCATGACAACTTCTAAATGGTCAAAGAATATGTATGATTGCCAATAATTAATAATAATGCCAAAAATAAATAACGTGCAACTTGATTTTACTTTACTGGCTATAATGATTAATTTTGTATGTCAACTTGCCTGGGACACAGGGTGCCCAGATATTTGCCCAGACATAATTTGGGTATTTGTCATGGTATTTTTAGATGAGTTTAACATTTATATCTGTAAACTAAGTAAAGCAGATTGCTCTCTCTAATGTGCATGGGCCTCATCCAATCATTTTAAGACCTGAATAAAAGAAAACGTTGACCCTCCCCCCAAGTAAGAGATGATTCTCCTGTATAACAGCCTTCAAACTGAAACATGGCTCTTCCTGATTCTACAGTAGTCTGCTGGCCTTTGGACTTGAACTGGGACATTGGCTTTGTAGATTTTGGACTTGTCAGTCTTAATAATCTGTAATCATGTAAGCCAATTCCTTATTGTGTGTGTATATATCTCATTTGTTGTGTTTCTCTGGAGAACTCTAACTAATTCACTGGCAAAAAAATTTTAAGCACTCTTCAACAGATAACTCATAATTCTAAAGTCCTGACCAGAGGATTCCCACCTCCATATATTTTATACAGGGCAACATATAATCACCCACAACACATTGGGCTTTACACCTCATTCTTCAGCCACCAAATAATACCACCTACAATTCCCTGGACACATCATGATCTTTGCAATAATGTTCATGATCCCCCCGCCTGCAGTGCCATTACATTTCCTTGTCTAATTCTCCAATAAGGACTACATCAAGCATCATCTGCATTAGTAACTCTAGGCAAATGTTTTAGATGTATTTTGGTGAGAGGAGAAGAAAAATGGAGGGAGGAACAGAACCACCAGGAAGAATTTTGTGAAACTACAGTACCCCCCATCTCCAAACCCCCAATTCTGATACATAATGATATCTCTCTCAAACACGTATAACCACACAACTAGGATTCTCCTTATATCCAGGTAATCACTGCATTGCTGAATTTGAGTGTTCATGGGAAAAGGCCCCTCAGTGTAGTTTCAGAAGTGGAAAGAAATCCACATGTACTGTGACCCTAGTAAGTCTACTGGCAGAGCAGATGGTCAGATAGTACACACCAACAGAGCCATATCAGTTCCTTACAGCCAGCAATCATTCTGGTTGTCAGTGCATTCATTCTGATTATTTAGTACTCATGACATTCTATAATTATTGCTAATATTGCTTTGGCTTTTTACTATGGTAGATACTTTTATACATTATTTCATTTAATCATCACAACAACCAAGGAGAGAAATTATTCTCCCCATTTTACAGATGAGTTAAGCGAGGCTATTAAGCCACTAAGTTGCCCAAGGTCATACTGCCATGAATTGTGAACTTTAAGCTTTCTAACTCAAGTCCATGTGAAGTTAGCATCCTAAACGATATTTTTCCCTCTCATACTGTTCTACATTTTTATTTTACTTTCATTATAGTTTTTACATTGGATTATATTATCTATTTGACTTTCTCTCCCACAAAATCACAAACTCCTAACTCTGTAACTTATAATTTCCCAACATTATCCCCAGGTTTTAGCACAGGGCACCAAGAAGGTATTGAACATTGATTAGTTTCCATCCCTGGGCTACGAGCATAACTAAAACACTGTTAGGGTGTGAACTGTGTCCCCCCTCAAAATGTGTATGTTGGAGTTCTAAACCCCAGTCTCTGAGAATGTGGCTGTATTTGGAGATAGGCACTTTAAGAGCCAATCAAGTTAAAATGAAGACATTAGGGTGAGCTCTAATCCAACATGACTGGTGTCTTTATGAAAAGAAGAAATGTACACACAGAGGGAAGACTCTGTGAAGACACAGGTAGAAGACGGCCATCCACAAGTCAAGCAGAAAAGCATCAGAAAAATCCAACCCTGACAAAATCATGATCTTAGACTTCCAGCCTCCAGAATTGTGAGAAAATAAATTTCTGTTGTTTAGGCCACCCAGTTTTTGTACTCTGTTATGAACTAATATACAAATTCTCTTATCTAAAATTTGTTGAATAAAAATTAGCACTGTTGAATAAAAGACTATATCTCATATCTCATTTTCTAGAAGAGGATGCAAAACAAATTCGTGAATATAAGGAAGTAACTAGATATCTAGAAAGAGATCAGGAAATTATATCAGGAGAATCTAACTTCAGAGAAAGGAAATTTAGAAATGCAACAATTTTGCTTCAAAACAAATAACTTTAAATATAAAAACATTCCTAACTTGGAAATAGCCAGGCTAAAATACTTATCTTAAATCTCTATTTTCTAGAATAAAAAGTAAAAAATAAGGTCAGCCTTAAAAAAATGCCTTCAATACAATGTAACTCCAAGTTTTGTAGACTTAACATTTAAGAATCATATTCACTTTACTAGGTACACACACATTATTTTCTCTTCCATTTGAGAATGTATAGATATACATACATTTACTAGTTTCCATATGTAAAGAAGTAGAAAATATTTAATTATGCACATGAAGGTGACCTATGATTAAGAGAATTTTCTTGAAAGAAACATCTCAATTCATTTGCCGTATTCTGCTCAATACCAACACTAAAAATTATTTATTTAAAAGAGAAAAAAAAGGGAATTCTTGAAAAGTGGCACTGACAGCAAAGGAACACTTTTTAATTTCTAAGAAGCCCCATATAGAAACAAAATTGAATAGCAAAATCAAAAACTCAGGGACAACATTTTCAATAAACTTAGATACAAAGGTTTCATCATAACACTCATGATGCTGTCAAATGAAAACAAACCAACAACAATGATGCAAGACCTGAAATACTGGACTCTATCTGGGAACAAACAGAGGGATCAGTAAAACAGGGTGTCTGACAGATTGGTTAATAGAAGAACCTTAAAGTTTGCCAACAGATAGTCACTGAAAATTTAAGAAGAGCAGCCCTAACTGGAGGAGTTTTACCCACGAAAATAACTTTTTGTGGGGTTAATACAAGAGAACTTGGTTAGGTCTGAAGGAAAAGTGTACGTACTGTGGAAATTGACACACCACCTTCAGCATAGGGTCCAACTAAAAGAGAACTTGGAAGTGGAATCAAAATTACACAGGACGGGTTTCCCTGGTGGCGCAGTGGTTAAGAATCCGCCTGCCAATGCAATGCCATGTCTGGGAAGATCCCACATGCTGTGGAGCAACTGAGCCCCTGCGCCACAACTACTGAAGCCCGCGCACCTAGAGCCCGTGCTCTGCAACAAGAGAAGCCACCGCAATGAGAAGCCCACACACCACAATGAAGAGTAGCTCCCGCTCGCCGCAAGTAGAGAAAGCCTGCGCGCAGCAATGAAGACCCAATGCAGCCAAAGTCAAAAGAAAGAGAAGATCCACCTGAAAGTGTGATAGGAGAACAGAGCCAGAAAAATATTAGAATTGTGCTTCCACATTTGTGGACACCACAAGAAGGCAACAAAAGAGGGAGATCTTTGAGCTATCGTCAAAACTGTCTTCCTCTTCAAATTCAAGAAAATTAACTTCACATCCAAATGAATAATGGAAAAATATCAAAGCCAAACCCCATACAAAATTATTATACGCAAAAAGACAATAAGGAGCAGAATAACACCTTTAAAAATAATGAAAACATGCCAGAAAGATGTGCCCATCAAACCAATCAAAACTGTAATCTACTTCAAAACAAGCTAAAAACCATTGAGCTAATGAAACAACACATGAAACAACCATTTGATTTGGAATTTTAAAAACTCAAATTAGGTTGCAGAACTCAGAAAAGAGCTCAAAATAGAAGAAAAGATCATTTAAGAAATGAAGACTATGCTAGAAGTGACACACGTATAAAACTAACAAATAATACTTTAAGAGAAAAAGGTAAAAATAAATTTTTTTAAATAAACATTCAATATAAAGTAATAAATATTAAAGTTAGGTAAAGATGATCTAACATAAACATAATAGAAATCTATAAAGAAAAAAGAGACTACTAAAAATTATACAGAAACACCCATACACACACACAAGTACATCACATATCAATACCTGCAAATATTTACCAATAAAAATCAATACCAGACATTTTCTAGCAAAATTACTAGACTTAAAAAAATAATCATTCCTTTGGGCACATAGACAAAAAGAAAGAAACAAAGAAAGAATAAAATGAGATAATCTTTAGGACTTTACATAAGAAAAATAGAGGAACATATTTAAGTTACGCCAGGGAAAATATATGAGCCAAGGATTTTACATTCCACAAAGCTAACTTTCAAGTGTAAAGCACAAGCAGTTATCAATGTGAATTAAGTAAACAGTTTCCCAGGAAACTTTCCTAAGAAATGTACCAGAGCTCAAGCTTCGGATAACCAAAGTCTAGAGATATATGAACAAAATTATCGATGAATAGCATAAAACAGAGTTACTAGCAGAACTGCGACTAAATAAGAGCTAAAGTTAAAACAGGACAGTGTATAACAGCTATACAACCTGAAAACATACAGTGTAAACAAAAAAATGGAGTAGGAGAGTAAATGGGGACAGTATACGTAGGAAAAATTGTTTAAACTTTTATGGAAATAACATTGGTTTATAGCATTAATATTGACACTTTGAGACCTAGGGTGTGCACTGTTGAATAAGACGAACGAACATTTACAAAATATTCTATTATTCCCTATAGCTTTGAGAACCATGATTCTCAATGTACGGGAAATAAGATACAACTTAATACTGAATTGAAAGTACCATTATGAACTTATGAAGTATTTCATCTTTATGAAACACACACACAAAATAATTGGTAACTTTAGAGAATGATGATTCTTTCGCTTGAAAACTGATAAAGAAAAATAATCAAGCATTTATTTTTGTCATATAAACTGTACCACTGGGTAAGTAAATAGTAGATGAGTAAAGTTTATTTATGAAAATACCTCAATACCTGAAAACTAATTAATAGAATTCGAATATATATATCACGATTCTGAGCCACCCACACAACCTCTTAACAATACAGGCATTGAGTATCAATGGCTGCTATCATCACAAAATTATGTAACCAGGCATTAGGTGTCTCCTAACAAAAAACTCACACCATCTCTAGTCTTGAGAGTCTACGGCCATACCACCCTGAACGCGCCCGATCTCGTCTAGTCTTGAGAAAAAAGATGAAACTAAATCTGACCAAGCTTGTAGATCCAGCTACGACTTTGTAGATGACAGAAAAACATAAAGAACTGTACCATGCATAAATATGCACCCATCAAAAAAAGAGAAGAAAAGCTACAAGTTACATGGCCTAAATTCAGCAAAAGACAAAGTGCAAGCAAAATAAAGGGATAAGGAACCTGTAGGTTGAGATTTTAAATGTCGTTTAAAAAAATTATCACAACCAAACTGCAGTGTTGAGGGATGCACATTTGAGTGATAAAGTTCAAAAGAAATATGAGGAGGAGATTGCTATAAAATCTGGTTAGCTACTACAAAATACAGGAAAGGGCTTCTGAGGTGCGTGGCAAAGTTCTCTTCATGATCTGGGTGATGTTATGCAGACATGTGCATTATTCTTTAAGCTACAAATTAGTTTTAGATTTCGGTATCTGTGGGTTATTTGACAATAAAAAGTTTTACGAAATAAAAAAAAATTACCTGAAAGTACATTAGTCTTTTCATCTGTACTTCTATTCATTCAGAAAGTACCTTTATATATGATCAAGGGACAAAATTAGGTCTTCAGTATAGCACATAAGGATACAAAAAGGTCTGTAACATGCTATTAAAGCAATCAGTAAACTTTTTAAAATTTAACTTAGAGGAAAACTACCAATAACATGAAAAAATAAGAGCAATGGTATTTTTATTTATAAGGCTCTAAGCTTTAAGAGCTCAAAATATCTTAGGGAGTCCTTTAAATTCTAATGAATCAATGCAATATTACTAATAAAGTTAGAAGATATTAGCCTCCTTTAAAGTAAAAGAAGATATTAGCCTCCTTTACTTTTTTAAAGTAAAAAACAATTGAGGCCCAGAGTAACTCGGCCAAACCACTGGATTACTGCTCACTGAGTGACTGACAATTAATTATTATTATTATTCTGTGTTATAATAAGCATATATTAAATTCTAACCAAAATCTAGCCGGCAAAATCATCATGGCCTCATTAGAGATGATGATACAGATGACGCACCTGGGATTATACAGCTAGTAAACTCAGGAGCCAGGATTCAAACCAGGCAACCCGGTCTGGAGTGAAGGCCCTCAACCACTCCACATGCTGACAGAATCAGTAAAGAAGATAAGATACTTCCCCAGTTCAGCATCTTACCCAGGAGTTTCCCCACCTTTTTATATTGGAGTAATACACGTCAAACGACAGTCTCACAGGTTCATGGAGTAAAGAGAATTCTCCACGGGCTCCGGCATTCCCCTTTCCCAAACGTTAAGGCATAACAGAATGTAAGAGCAAATGACATCACTCTGGGGCGAATATGAAATCTTCTTTTGTAGCTTTTAATGAAATAACTGGCAAACTTTCAGTACTTAATTACTGTATTTCATTGATTGAAGCTTCCATTTTTCCTCTGTATAACTTCTCTGAAATACGGATGGCATCATAGAATTGCTGCCCATCAGGGCCTTATAAAGATACACTTAACCTCTATTAACATTCAGTAAAATTGCCTTTCCGTGTATACGGTGGTCATTTCCATGATTGTAACATTACGGATTTGTGTAACGACCACCACAGTCATAATACAAAGCAGTTCAATCCTTCATGCCATCTTTTTGTACTCACCCCCTCCCCAGCTCCTTAGCCTAAGCAACCTCTGATCTATTCCTTGTTACTACATTTCTGTCTCTCCAAGACTATCATTGCTAGTCAACTATACTGCAACATAAAATAATTTTTTTTAATTTAAATAATAAAAAAATATAAAAAATAAAAAGACAAAATAAAACAGATAACCAACAAGGACCTACTGTATAGCACATGGAACTCTGCTCAATATTATGTAATAACCTAAATGGGAAAATAATTTGAAAAAGAATATATACATGTATATGTATAACTGAATCACTCTGCTGTACACCTGAAACTAACACAACATTGTTACTCAACTATGCCCTAAAATAAAATTAAAAATTTTTTAAATCATATAAATGGAATCATTCAAAACATAACCTTTTGAGATCAGTTGAGATCTCAAACCTTTTGAGATCATTCAGTATGATTCCTCTGAGATTAAGTTATTTTGTATATGGACAATTCATATATTTTCATTTGAGTTGCATTCCATTGTATAGATGTACCAGTTCACCAATTCATCCACTGAAGGATATGTGGATTGTTCCATGCTTCTGATGATTATGAACAGAACTGCTATAAACAGTTACATACAGTTTCCTGTGTGAAAGTAAGTTTTCCTTTCTCTAGGGTAAATGCATTGGAATGGGATGCTGGATCATACAGTAAATGTGTTTTTCTCGCTATAAGAACTGTTAACAGCATTTCAGTGTAGCTGTACCATTTTCATTGTCACCAACAATTGTGTAACATTTCCAGTTGTGTCTTCCTTTCTTTTTGCAGTCTCATGATAGGTTTATTAGTGTTATTAATTCTTTCAGGTAACCAGCTTTAGGGTTTTTGTCTCTGACATTTTGTTTTCAACTTCATTAATTTCTGCTCTTTATCATTTCCTTGCTACTGCTTGCTTTGGGTTTGCATTGCTCCTCTATTTCTAGTTCCTTAACACAGCAACTCAGATCACTGATTCAAGACCTTTCTTCATTTCTAATATAAGCATTTAGGTACTGTTTTAGCAGCATTCTACAAAGTGTGATGTCATTTTACTGAAGTTCAAAACATTCTCTAATTTATCTTGAGACTTTCTCTTGGACACAGATGATTTAACGTTTATTTTCCAAGCGCTTGAAGGTTTTCCTTTTACCTATTATCGATTTCTAGTTTGTTTCTATTATTGCCAGAGAACATACTTTGCATGCTTTCAATTCCTCTAAGTTTGTTAATATGTTTTATTACCCAGGGTACATTCTGTCTTGGAGAGTGTTCTCGTGCACTTGAAAGGAATGTTTATTCTTCTACTGCTGGGTGGAAAGTTTTGTGTAAATTAGATCAAGTTAGTTGGTGGTACTCTTTACTCTTTCTATATCCTTGTTGATCTTCTATTGATTCCAGCAAATACTTAGAGAAATATTGCAGTTTCCAGCTATAATTGTTGATTTGTCTATTTTTCCCTTCATTTTGGTCAGTTCACGCTAAGTATATTTTGAAGCTCTGCAGTTAAATGGATACACATTTAGAATTATGTCTTTCTGGTGAATTTATCCTTTTATTATGTAAGGTACTTTTTTATTACTTTCATATTAATATAGTCATCCAGTTTTCTTTTGATTCGTGAATACATGGTATGTGCTTTTACTTTTATTTACTTGTAACCTACCTTTAAAACATTATGTTGGAAGTAAACTCTTGTAGGCAGCATACAGTTGGGTCGAATCTTAATATCCATCCTAAAATCTTTAAGTTGGTGTGCAGAAACCACTGACATTTAATGAAATTACTGATATATTTGGATTTAGGTCATCTATTTTATTATTTATATTTTTGTTTTCTCCCTTTGTTTTGTGTTCCTCTATTTCTCCTTTCTCTTCTGGTTTAAACTTGTTTTTAGTATTCGGTTTTATCTCTTGTGTTTCTGATCGAATCTCTTTGTATAGTTTTTTTCAGTGGTTGCTCTAGGGATTTCAATATTCATATTTAACCTTTTAGAGTCTACGTGAAATATTTTACCACAGCAAGTAAAATGTAGAAACCTAACCATGGTATTATAGGCCCCTTTACCTTACTGTTTTTATGTTGCACTTAGTTACCTACAACATTGCAGCTGTCTCATACATAGAAAAACTCATCAGAAAATATTACCTTTGCTTTCAACCTATAAATAGTTTAAAAATGTAAAGAGAATTATGAGTCTATTCTACTTATTGATTCTGTTGCTCTTGCTTAATTCCTGATGTTCCTAGATTCCTTCTGGCATCACCTCCTTTGTATGAAAGGCTCTGTTTAGATATTCTTTTAGAGTACATCTTTTGGCAACAAAATTATCTTCTTTTTCCTTTACCTGTAATTGTTTTTATTTTATCTTTATTCCTGAAGGGTAATTTTTCTTTTTTTTTTTGCTGGATATAGAATACTGAGTTAATAATATTCGTTTTTAGCACTTTAAAAATCGTATTCTACTGTCTTCTGGTTCCCATGTTTTCTAATGAGAAATTTATAGTCATTCAAATTATCGTTCCTTTATAAGCAATGCATCATTTCTCTCTGGTTAATTTCAGGATTTTTGTCTTAGTTTTCAGCAGTTTGCTTATGAAGTAAGTATCTGGATATGGACATCTTTGGGGTTATCATGGTGCAATTACCTGAGCTTCTTGAATCTGCAGTTTTATGTCTTTTATCAAATTTGGGAAGTTTTTATTCATAGTTTCTTCAAATGTTTTTTTCTGTACTGCACTTTTTCCTCTGCTTCTGGGATTCAGATGACCTGCTGCATTCCCATAGATGCTGAGTACTGTTAATTTTTTTCCCCATTTCTTTTCATTCTGTAGTTCAGAATGAAAAACTTCCAATGATATATTTTTAACTTCAGTGGCACTCTGCCATCTCCATTCTGTTATTAAGCCCATCCAATAAGTTTTTTATTTTGGTTATCTTCTTTTTTTCAGTTTTAAGATTTTTGTTTGGTTCTTCTTTATTTTCTCTATGCCTTTGCTGAGACTTTTCATCTTTCAAGAGCATTTTCCCTTACTTGTTGCAGCATTTTTATAATCAGTGCTTTAAAGTATTTTTCAGAAAATTCCAACATCTGTGCCATCTCAGCATGGGTAACTATTAATTGTCCTTTCCCGTGTGAGTTTAGATTTTCCTGACTCTTTGCATGTTAACTGACCTCAGATCATATCCTGTACATTTGAGTAATATCCTCTCTCACCTCCAACCTCTCCCTGTACATTCCACTTCATTAGTGCATCCCTTTTCATTACTCTTACCAGAAAGCTGGGATCCTATTTATCCCATTTTGCACACATTTCCCATGACTGCACCTGTGTCCAAAGCTAAGCAACAGGAGAAATTAAGAACAGCAACAGTGGTCATCCCACCTCTTAGAATCATAGCAACTCTGACTGAAGAGGAATGTTCACTTCTCTCAGAATTTTAGGCTTCTCTGGGCCCCCACTGATGCCATTGTCAATACCACTATTGCCACATGATTGCTTGGGAATTAAAGCACTGAGTCACAGAAAAGAAAAAAGGGGAGATATCTTCACTTTCTGAACATTAGGAAATTCCTTTCCTGCTTCTCTGATCAGAATTAAGGGGCTTTTCTTGGAGGTCTGTCAACTCCAATGCCCACTTCTGGACATTGGACCCAGGGCTGCATTGGATCCAGGTCAGGACATAACAGAGCCTGACATAATTCACTGCCAGTTAGGTAGTACTTCAAATTTGGGTCTTACTCATTAATCCACCTGTACTATTTACTTTGAAGCCTCAAACAGCTGTTCTATGTATTCTGTCCATATAGATTCATTCGCTAGGAGAAACAGAGTGGAGTGAGCTTGCTCCATCTTACCCAGAACCAGAACTCTGCCTGTGTCTTTTTACATATGAACAAGTGTGATAAAAATATATGCCTAAATAAACATAAAAGAGCTCATTTAATAAATATGTCTGTAAGTTTCTAAGTGAAAATAAAACATTACAGTGTAGTTTAATTGGCAGCATTTTTCTTTTCTCAATGGTATAAAAATAATATTGCTTCTTACAAGCAGTGGCACCTTAGAGTCAATGAAACGTGGTAGAAATGAAGTACCTGGTTACATGCCTCCCATGACTCCCTAGTCACATAACAAGACCACGTTGTGGTTGACAGCTGCTTATCTAACAATGCTGTCCGCCTCATGCCAAAAGAGCAGAGACCATCTAAACCTTTAAACTTCAAAAGCAAAGTCACACTGTCTCTCATTTGCATACTTAATCAGGCAAGAGTTAAGAATACTCTTCAACAGAACCCTAAATCAGATGCTTAGAGACTTAGAAAGCAACATAAAAGTCTCAGCTGGTTCACTAGGTCACAATATACTAGAGAAGACAACACTCTCAATACCAAAACCAATTAAGCATTAACTGAAGCCCATAAGGATATAAAATAGAGACAACAACTCAGAAGGTCAGCTGTCCTCTTGCGCAGGACCCTTCAATGCTACAGCTACATACTATTAACTCCAAGTGGAAGAAGGAGAAAAGACATGGAGGTCCTTCCAACAGAGGACGCTCCTCTGCCTCTGCTGATCTCTCTGCTCTCCCAGGAGTTGACAGTAGCAGAGAAGAACATTAACACAATTCCAACCATCTACCCCGGAGGTGCATCAAAGCACTCCTAGCATAGATATCCAGAATGCCCAAGTTTTCAATGTATCACAGTTTCATCTGCCAAACTCTTTTGAAATTCTCCCAAGTTTCAATCTAGTTGTAAGTACAATGGAATTCCTTCAGAGCTCTCATTCCCCCAGTTTAACGTGCTTCGCAACCTAGAACTTAGCCACCTTTGGTTAGGATATACAGTTTAACAGAATATATTCATACATAATGTGTTTTCCTAAGTGTTTAATTCCAGTGTTATTCTAACTAAAGTCCTATATAGGAGGCATAATGTATAATCTCAAAGTTAACAAATGAGGTCAAAATCTAATTTATAATATACTCATCTTTTAGAAATTCCTCTAATTGTCCTTGAATGTTAGAACTCTTGGTATACATAAAATATCCGGTCTTACTTGAAGGGTTAGAAAACAGATGCAATTTGGAATCTTCATTTAATTTCACAAAACAGTAATACGTAAAATCTCTAATATGCACAGCTTCCTCTTTACCGTGTGATAAACCCACTGACACATTAACAAGGAGCAAGAAATACCTAGACACATCCTTCCATCAATTAATCATGAATAGGGACACATGAGTGCTCAGGATGGTGTTTGTATTTTACAAAAAAATTTTCAAACACAGTGGTGAAGAGAGAAGTAAACCTAAATACTAGATTAGTTCTAGAAGCAAGTAGGCAAAAAATCCAAAAGTCAGTTTTCCATTTTCTTAGAAACATCTGACACGATGAATTCCATCAGGCCTCATCCACTATATTGACCTCTTGAGCCAAAATTTTTGTGTTCATAGGTAAGTAAGAAACAACTATATCAAATCCAGAAATAGTCATTTCCAAAAGATGTCAAGTCCTAATCCATTCAAAGTGGGGGCAGTCATCTTCTATTCTCCTGTTCAGTTCATTGAATCAAAAGCCAATCTTAGAGTCTATTTTCTGTCTCACATGAACAATTTTAAAGGAGTCAAACAGAATCACCACTGTTGAGCACTGAAATCCCCATCTCAGTTTCATCTGTAGTAAGATGCCTAAGGTTTCTCTGAACACCGATCTAAAGGAAGCTCTTAGAACAGTAAGGGCAGCAGGCCGTCAAGCAAAGAAAAGCAGTCAACAAGCCATGACTACAGGACAAGTGGACAACAGGGGTAGTAACTAGAGATTTGAGAAAGAAATACAGACCCACATTAAAAGGTCAAAGTGGTCTGTAAGTTGGCTTTCTTCTCAACTGTACATGTTTTACCTGGAGGACATCAGGAAGGCAGATTTTTTTTTAAGATGTTTTATATCAGATCTTAACCACATTTTTAAATGAGTCACTGAATACCAAATGAAGTTTCCTACCTTGCAACTGAAAATAAGCAGACATGTGACATCTTGTCTCCTGCACGTGTTTTTACGTGTAAGGATATTACTGTTTTCCAAGAAAACGATGCAAAACTTTTTTTTTCTTTTCAAAGTATATATTCTTTCTTAGTTAAGAGAAATAAATTTGAAGGAAATGCAATTTTCTAAGGCTAGTGACTCATCAGGATATTTATAAAATGTATTGTATTATTACTTAAAGCACAAGTGTCATGTTTGCATTTTTGTTGTTTTTTTCCTAACTACATCAGAGTTAAGCCGAACTGGCTGGCTTTTGTCTGTTATTAAGTCTTATTTAGCTAGTTACTTAATACCTCACGGTGACCTTAGAAGTTTTTGAACATGACAGATTTACTTGCTTATGCTTGAATTAGCATTTCACTAATGACAAATTAAGGAAATTATAAAGTTAAACAAAAAAGTGAACTCCACTTTCTCTAATCTTGACCCGAATATTTAACTTCCTAATTTACATTTTTTTTTCCAGTAAGAGTCCAAGGAAAACAAATTGCTATTAAATCATATTGCAGCCTTCCTGTTCTCACTAATTAAAGCTTGACGCAAATGTCGATACGAGTCACGTAAGCTACAATGGCAGTACTATTCAAGAGAGTGAAGAACAAAAAGTGTAGTATTTACAAACAAGTTATGGTATTAATGTGAAAATTTGGAAAATGAAGTATCATCATCAATAGCCAGACACATCAAAAATTACAGTTTCCATGTAAATCTTAGCTTTGCATTATCCAAAAAGCACGGTTAATAATAAAATGGCATCATCACTGGATATTTAGCAAGAAAAATCTGATGAGGACATACCACAGATGTAGAAAACTGATTTAAAGTTTCTCATCTTTTCAATTTGAGAAGATTTGAAAAGGCTATGCACTTAAAATGCCATGATTTTAAGTGAAGATATTAAAGGATCACTAAAAAACAAAGGTATTCGTTTCTCCATATGCGTAAAATACACACTATAACACCATGAATCTTCCTAAATCTCAAGAAAACTGAATCAGTTTTATCCACATGTGATTTGATTTTATTCCTTTCAGTCAGAGACAACTTAAAAGTATATTCAGCTATTTTCAATGTATAAGCAGAAAAGAATTCAATTGCTTGCCTACTGATTTAATTCCTTTAAAAAATTGTATGAAACATAAAAAAGCAGGCATATGGGGATTTATAGCTTGACTGTGCATAAATACTTGACACTGAAAGATATCACCTGTATCAATGATGTTGAAAATAAAAATCTATTTTCAGAATAAAGTCTAAAGTTGTGAACCAATAGGCGATACTGTATTTCCGAGAAATCAATTTCCTTTAAAATAAAGTTCTTAGCAAATGGAAAACATTACATAATGACTGGGGAAAGACATGAATTTTTATATGAACATTAACTATTTTAAGTAATATTAACTAAAGCCAGTTAAAAATGAAATGATTATCAATGTTACCTATTTTTTCCATTTTTATATAAACCACCATGAGGCTTTTTTACAGTACTAGCTTACTTGGGTTTGTACAATCATAACCAGGAGAGAACAAAATACAATTATTTTTAAAACACTCCAGTCAGAAAATTTTAAATATTAAAATATGTGATCAAAGATGATGGTAGAAAATAAATGCAATGTTTTATTTAGAAATCCCTTAGGGGCTTTCCATCTTAGAAAATTTTAGCACACAGTATTGATCCTTTTGCCATGATATGGTCAGCATAGTAAATCAAGTGTGGGTTTGGGACTGTTTGCATGGTACATGTAAATCTAGATAAAGTATGTTACTGCTGTAACCATTTTAATAGTTTGCATAGGTCTGAGCATGCAGAGCAGGCTTGGGTGGGCTCAACCAGCTTGTGTGACAAAAGTACAGTACCTCTTTGTTAAGTGGCTCTTCACAAACCTGTCAGTCAAGCCAGAGTCTTGCTGCACCAATTAACCACACTACTCCCTAGAAAAGTTTATGTTTTAAATTTCACGCACAGAAGCCTAAAAGAGTTAAACATTAAAGAACAATGAATGAATCCAATTCTCTACCTCAGAAAAAGGAGTATTAAAAATGCTTTGTTTTACATAAGAGTAAATTTGTGATTCACTGTACATTTTTGAAAGTTGTGTGTGTGAAAGACTGTAAAAGAAATCTAAGAGTACTACTTATATACATGTTTCCTATTATTGAACAGTTCACTATAAATGGAAATCCACATAAATATACTGACAGTAAAATAAATTAAGCTTAAAAATAAAACTTATCTAACAACATAAAATAAAAGTCAGATTTTGAGACTTGCTATAAACCATAATTTGAGGATTTGAGCATCAAAAGCTTGCCTGAAGTTAGTTACATCAAAATTCCCCTACTAAAGAGATGGACTTGAACATAAATTAAGAAGGACCAAAATATACATGCTGTTCCAGTGACAAGTCAATCTGGGAATATGAAATGCTCTTACAAGTTTTGACATTTATCCTAGAAATATTTTATAGAGTTTGAAAAACACTTAGTAAACAAGAAAATAGTTACATCAGAATATAATACGTTGACCAGCAATAATTGGTATTTAAGTAAAAAAAGCAGCACAGGAAAGACAACTTACAGAATACTAAGCACTCATATCACAGAGAAAAAAAGTTCCATTCTAGAAGAGGAAAAACTGTTATGGCTCAGTGATGAATGTTAAACTACCAGAATTTAAAAATGAAAGAAACAGTACCCAAACCATCATTTTGAAACTATTATTCTGATTTCGAATTTTAATATTTATTCTTTCTCTAGTCTTGTCTAGAAATCTGCTGTTTCAATATTATCTGCTTTTCCCACACTCCCACACTCTCTAGAATACTACTGTGTGCTTAGCACAGCACTAGGAGATAACATCTTCAGCATCAATCGTGTGATCATTCTTCCCAGCTGAAGACACGGTTTTAACCCAACAGAACCTGAACTGGGCAGGCTAGATTTTACAAGCCATTTGCTGTACCCACCAAAGAGAGAGACTGAATCCAATATCCACTTTAGTGGTCAATGTGAGTAGGGACATGACTCAGAAGTACAAAGTGGCCACATCCCAGAATAGAGTCAGGCTTAAGGTGAAGGGAGAAGGGGATTAAATTGTGGATCCTGTTCTTACTATGTGACCTAGAGGAAAGTACTTAATCTCACTAAGTTTCAGTTTTCCCACTTGCAAAATTAGGAGCAGTAATATCTATGTTAAGAGCATTATACAGAACAAATGAAATAACATATAAAGTACCTGGCATGAGTGCCATATGCTCCAAGTCCTGGTTCTAAACCTTGACAAAAGTGCATACATTCAAATATTATATCATCTCTATTTTAAAAAAGAAAAAAGATAGATATATACACTGGAGCTCAATATGCATGTGCTGGAAGCAGGTAGAGAGGTAAGGTGGGAGGGAAAGGCCATCTATTCCCATAATTTATGTTCCTTACATTCTAAAGAAAAAATACCAATAAATTTGGTTCAACTCAATGTCAGAGGAGAGAAAAAAGAATAGACATTCTTTCCACCTTCACTGAATCAAATCTAAAAGAGGGTCACACCAAGCTACAGTCAATGCTGAAATCCAAAAAGTTCTTAAACGTTTTAAAAATTGTTTTCATATATAAATTTGATGGCAAACGCATAGCACAGGGAGATCAGCTCGGTGCTTTGTGACCACCTAGAGGGGTGGGGTAGGGGGGGTAGGGAGGGTGGGAGGGAGGGAGACGCAAGAGGGAAGAGATATGGGGAAGTATGTATATGTATAGCTGATTCACTTTGTTATAAAGCAGAAACTAACACACCATTGTAAAGCAATTATACTCCAATAAAGACATTAAAAAAAAAATTTGATGGCAAAATGAGTCCTAAACTTGAACTGGCTAGGGGCTTTATAGTCATTCCAAATACTGAGCATAAATATTCATGTACTGTAAGTTTCATTATGTGGTAAGGTCCCAAATCCCACTGGTAATGTGATATAATGTACGACATACAGCAGTAGCTTCTGAAAATACATAGTAATCAAAATTCCTAAACACATGTAGCCCAAGAATTTCAGAGAAGGGAATCTGAACAATCTCTGCTTAAGGAAAAAAGGGAGAACAGCTGTATAAAGAGGTAAACTGACTAAGGCAGAAAAATTTATAGTTAAGAATTAATTTTCTATCCTTCTTAAATTAGTATTTGCTTAGGACCCTTGAATATCCTATAATACAGAAACAACCACACTACTTACATCATTGAGTTCTTGGAGAAGCAAGAGATAATCTATATAAAATGCTTTAAACAATGCCTGGCACAAAGTAAGTACCCAGTAAATGCTGTGTCATACAAGTGCCTAGAAAAATACTTTGAACATTTGCATGGAAAACGCAAACAGGTGACTAGATAGCTCAGATAGTTAGCCTGCTATATACCATACTCTATTTTAGAATTTTATTTTTAAAAATCTAAGAGTTTTCCTTTTCCTGTGCCCAGAATTGTTTCTACTATGAGGTCTCAGAGACAGTATTAGTTCAAGTCATGGAGGCAGGTAGCAATCCCAGTTGAGCCAACAAACATTTGAAACTGACAGCGTGGAAAGACTTGAAGCTCTAAATACGATAAAAGATATTATTTAGGAAAAAAAAATCAACTATTCAAGACTGGAGAGTAGCCTAGAAGAATGCTTCTGGAAATTAATGTACAAACCAATGAGCCAGAGTTTTTGTTAAACCGCAGATTCTGACTTCATGTGTCAGGGCCAGACATTCTGTGTTCAAGTTCTCTGGTAATCCCAACACTACTGGTCTAGAAACCCAAACAGAGTAGAAAGGCACCACAGCAGTGGTCCTCACAGGGTATGAGCAACATCAGAGTCTCTTGGGAAGTTATTAGAAATGCAAATCTGAAAGAACGTAAGGAGACTCTTCTCTAAATCAGCTGTTGACAACCAGACCGGTTACTTTCCCTAAGAATAAAAGTAGAACACTTTTTAAATACTTGACAAGGAGCATACTAGAACATGTTACCTAAACAAAACAATTTCTCTCTGCAAACAATTTCCAAAACTAAAGTCCCCTGCAATTATACTTAAAATGTAGGCTTTTAGGGGCTTCCCTGGTGGCGCAGTGGTTGAGAATCTGCCTGCCAATGCAGGGGACACGGGTTCGAGCCCTGTTCTGGGAAGATCCCACATGCCACAGAGAAACTGGGCCCGTGAGCCACAACTACTGAGCCTGCGCGTCTGGAGCCTGTGCTCCGCAACAAGAGAGGCCGCGATGGTGAGAGGCCTGTGCACCGCGATGAAGAGTGGCCCCCGCTCGCCGCAACTAGAGAAAGCCCTCGCACAGAAACGAAGACCCAACACAGCCATAAATTAATTAATTAATTAATTAATTAAAATGTTAAAAAAAAAAAACTGTAGGCTTTTACATGATAAGAAGCCTGCTCTTGATAATACATAGGCAAAGTATTGAGATACGTAGCATCCTCACTTGAACCACTTACCAACTTTTCACAAAATGGCTCACTTCCATTTTACGTAGGTCATAGAGATATGAGTTTATAAAGAAACCAGACTGAGTTTTATATTTCCTTGTGCTGAGAATATAGCGAACTACAACATGGTTTAGGCAACTTCTCCAGAGTAATGTTTATACATAGCCTGGCTCATATATAAATATATGTCAACATTTTGATTTATAGCTATAGATGATCTGTTTACATACACAGATACACAAATTAAAGTACATTAATGGTTTGAAACACAATATTCTTGAAGGACAAAAAACATGAGGATAAACTACAAATACAGAATGTTATGAACAAAGAAAAGATTTCAGTCTTCTGAATGTGAAGCCAATTGATTGTTAAATAGGCTTTCCATAAAATAAAATAAAAACTGTTGCCCTCACAATTCCCATTCAGTATTTCTTTCAACTTCAGTCAACATCTGAATTTACAAGGTCACTTCTCAGCCGCTATCTGAGTACATCGTTCTGTCCTTAACATATTTTTGAAGGAGTAAATTACAAATAGATTGTAAAGCACCACACTTGCTTAGGCACTGGGGGTGGATCCCTCTGATTTTGGCTAGGACCATGTATACATACAACAGTGGTGATGTCAGGAGACATTTGATGGTCACAGCAGGGGAGGGGAGGGGAGGGGAGGGAGGGAAGAGTGCTTCTGGCATCTAGTGAGTAGAGGCCAGGCAACTTTTAGGATGTTGCCTGTCAAAACAGTCCCCAGAACAAAGAATTACCTGGCCTAAGATGCCAATAGTGCCAAGGTTAAGAAACTGATTTGAACTGTGGAGGCTGCAAAAGTACAGAATGAATGTCCCTTGTGCATCATCATTACATTTCTAGCACGGTGTCAAGCACAGTAATAAATATTTGTTGATTATGAAATAAACTACTTCTGTGTAGCTGAGATCTTAGAGTCAGAGATGAAAAGAATGAGAAAGGGGTTATTACATATATAATACCTAAAATTACAAACCAAAATTGCAGTCATTGTCAGAACTAAAAGGAATTAAAAATCATTAAGCCCAATTTCTCTATTTCAGAAAATTTTTTTTCTCATGCAAAACATGCTGTCTAATATACTGATATGGCAGTGTTGGGAGGGGGTAGACAGTCCTCTGAATAAATAAAAACAAAATATAATATATTTACAAATTAGAATATCAGTTTTCACTTCAAATAGTGTCAATGTCACCTACGTTTCTCAAATTAATAAAGTATTTCCTTTATAAAAGCTAAAACCAATGTTATATAAATCATAATAAGTGATATTTCAAAGCAGGAAACAAAATAAGTGTAATTATTTTTCAAAAAAACAACTCACAGACCTCCGTGGCCTACAGCATTTATACTTCTGAGAATTCTGGGCTTTAAAATGTCATGAGAAATTCTCAACTGGCTTACATTTTTGAAACATAGGAACTGACAGTCATAAGGCCAAACATACCCTTAATAATCGATTCAGCTGCATACAGATCTCGTTTGTAGGTCACCTAGAGGACAGATAAACTTCATTAGACTTAACAGAGTAGGAAGGAATGTGAAAGCAATAAAATTATGCCCCCAAGGAAATTCTTGATTTTGGAGAAACTATAAACACATAATACTGACAATTTTTAAATTATAACAACATCAGTTTATTCAGAAAAAATATATATTGTTTCTACAAATGGTTGAAGATTTGTTTTTAAATCTTTAAGTAAATTGAGACGTTATGTGGCAGTGGTTACCAAAGTCTTATTAATATAAGTATTATATCAAATAAAATGTGGTAGCATTTAAATAAAAGTATTAGAATTATTGTTTAATAGTAGGTTTTATGTTGGAAGGAAAAAAGGAAAAGTATATATTAAAAAAATTACCAAATTGCATTTTCAGTTGAAATGAGATAATTCTGAAAGACCAATTCACATTGAGGGTCTTCATTCTGAATTGAGTTTATCTGTATACATCCAGATAAGGTTCACCTTTTTAAGATTTTTATTAATACATAACTGACAGAAAGAGCCTGGAGGGTACCACCATGTATATAAGAACAATCATGATCTTTGCTTAAGAACATACAGCCTCCTTGCAATAACCTATTCCTTGTAATATACCCTGCATGGTCCTACAGCAGATAGTTCCCAGACTACATCCAGTGAGCTCAGGTACAGAACATGTCAAGTGCATGGCACTGCAGAATCCCTTTTCCTACATCACAGAACTGAAGAACATAGTAAATAATCAAATATATTAATAAGTACTATATGGTCTTAGGAGCTTATCATTCACGTGTTCAGATGATTATGATGCAAATGGTCTAAAAACCCACTTTGAGAAATACTCACTAATTAATACCCTTCCATGTCTATAATTTGGACTATTTTCCTCCAGATTATATCCTAACTAAACTTGTACAGAAACTTTGTTCAGCTAAGTGGCTCAGGGCACTTCTACCCAAAATAGGTTTCCCTGCTATGCCTGTATCCTGGCAGGTAACCCTGGTCCAAAACTATACCTTACAATCCAGAACTAATGTAGCAGCTAACTTGTAAGACAGATGGAAATTTCCTCAAGCACTCAACCAATCTATTAAAATCAAATATGACATTGTTAAATTATGTCTAAAACAAGCACATGTGAACCAAAACTAGTACTATAGTTACTGATCCAAAATGCAGTTCTCTTATCTGGGGAAAAAAATAGAAAACAGACACTTAAAGCTTCAGACTATGCATTTTACCAAATTAAAGAATGTATTGATCTCATTCACTCATTCAATAAATATTTATCAAATAACTACCATGTTGTACATCCTGTTCTAAGGGCTGGAAGAGAGCAACGAAAACAGTGAGCAAAACTCAACCTGTAGAAACAACATTTTAGAGGATAAATTTCTCTTATAAGAATTGAGTAAAACACATTTGTTTCGGGCTTCCCTGGTAGCGCAGTGGTTGGGAATCCGCCTGCCAGTGGGAATCCGCCTGCCAATGCAGGGGATACGGTTTCGAGCCCTGGTCCGGGAAGTTCCCACATGCCGCAGAGCAACTAAGTCCGCGAGCCACACTACTGAAGCCTGTGCTCCGCAAAAAGAGAAGCCACTGCAATGAGAAGCCTGCGCTCCGCAAGGAAGAGTAGTTCCCGCTCTTGGCAACTGGAGAAAAAGCCCACGCACAGCAACGAAGACCCAACGCAGCCATAAATAAATAAATATTTATTCTACCAAATAAAGACAAGACAAGGCTGCGGAGCTCAAGACAGACAGGAAGCAGAGATCCTCAAGGCCTAGAGCAGAGCCACATGGGGGCTTCACGGGCGAGAGAAGAGGCTGGAAAGTCGGGGCTCCCACAACACAAACCCACACATGCACCTGTGGTAGAGCCCTCCTGTCATGTCAGTTACATCCACTTATTCTTTTAAATGCCTCTGAACACCTTCTAACCCCCGGCCTTCGGCCAGGCAATGGGGACACAGCTACCTCTCATGGTATTAAATATTAATATTAAATATTAAATATTTAAATATTAAAAAAACACATTTGTTTCCATAAAAACCCAAAGTTAACTAGATATCTGAAATCATCACTCAATATCTGCAATTTAAATGAGAAAAAGGGCTTCCCTGGTGGCGCAGTGGTTGAGAATCTGCCTGCCAATGCAGGGGACACGGGTTCGAGCCCTGGTCTGGGAAGATCCCACATGCCGTGGAGCAACTAGGCCCGTGAGCCACAACTACTGAGCCTGCGCGTCTGGAGCCTGTGCTCCGCAACAAGAGAGGCCGCGATAGTGAGAGGCCCGCGCACCGCGATGAAGAGTGGCCCCCGCTTGCCGCAACTAGAGAAAGCCCTCGCGCAGAAACGAAGACCCAACACAGCCATCAATAAATAAATAAATAAATAAATAGATTTATAAATGAGAAAAGGCTTTTTTTCCCCTATAACTGTCCGCTATGTAAGGTAAACTCAAATCAGAAATTAACAGGAAGATGCCTAATTACCACAGCTGATTTTTTTATTCCTTCCTGCTTTCTTTGAGAGATAAAACCACATTCCAAATTTAAACGGAATAATTGTGAAAGTACTTTATTCTTTTTTCCAAATAAATCTATCTTAACAATGGGTTTTTTAAATGAAAAAAACTTGGTCTCAAATACTAAAATGATTTTTCTAGCATATTTGCAAGACAACATTTTTGCATTGGAATCAGTCTTATGAATAAAATACATGAATTATTACCTAAAGGTTCTTTCTACACTAATATTAAATAAGTAATTGTATAAACAAGAAAGACGTCAAAATTTGAACTGTGCCCTCTGCAGTGAAAGCGCGGAGTCCTAACCACTAGATCGCCAGGGAATTCCCCTAAAATTCATCTTTTTGTCTACATTTTCTTGTTGGCGGTGGATATGTACTATACACAGATTAAAGTTTTTAATGTTTATTAATATTTTCTACATAAAGCCTTACTGAAAACCTCAACTGTACTTCTCAACAAACACTGATTTAAGGAAAATAAACTACAAAATATTTCTGACAAACTTATCAAGTACTGTGCTGAAAAACAGCCTTCTGTTTTTCTAAATAAAACAGCTGCCATATTTCAAAGGGAAGAGTACTGAAAGTGTTTTAATTCTGAATTGATGACGCTTTTTCTATCAAGCTTTTACAGTAATATGGATTGTCCTTTCCTTGTTTTTAATTTTATGAAAAGTTTAATAATCAGTTTTGAGATTGATTTTCTTCTGTAAGCATGATCTGCAGGTTTTCTTTGACCTTGCAGAATACCTCAGTATGGAAAACAGTTACTTAAAAAAAAAAAAAAAAAAAAAATCAGCCCTAGTGATAGAAGAGCCTCAATCCTCTGATTCACTGGTTTTCACGCTGTGCTCCTTAGAGCTCAGGGGCCACCGGAAGACCAGTGTGGAAGCTCTGTGCAGCTGACACGCAGAGCCCCACATCTGCTACTCACCTAGTTTAGCTCAATTTTTGCCTGTTTTGTTTCACTGTGCTTCTGTGCAGTATTGCATCTTAGTATTTAGCTTTAAAAATATTTATATTCAGTGGAAGAGAAACCTGCAACTGAGAGCCACAGAGATAGTTGCCTTTAACTCCTAGGTCAGAGCACTCTCAGCTACCTCAAGGTGAGTTCCACAGGACACTGTTGTACCTGCTTTGTCTTGCTCTGTGTTGACAATATGGTAAATTAAAGAGACTTCTCAGAGCCAAGTCCAGTTGGCCACCACCTTACATAAATCAGACTACACTTAATGTTCTTCCATCTTTCACCTCATAAGAAACAGAGTATGTACTCCAATACTTAGAATAAAGCCAGAAAATCTTAAATTTCGAAGACAGATACAAATTTAGATTTGGATGGGGATATTATATTGATTTCCAGTTCATCAATTATGTCTATCTAGAAAATGTTCTTTCCTCTAGACTGGATAACTAGATGAAAACCTCTAAAAAGACACAAATTCACCACATTGTATTTTTGAGGTTAAAAAGCAAGAAGTGAGACTATTTTCTTTTGTTTTTAACAAAGATGCTAGAACACTTGAATCTAAAAAAAGTAATTCCCATCAAAAGAAATCCTCAAAAGTCAGTCATTCCAATAATGTTATGGTGATACTTCAACGTCTTCTAAAGAAGCATTTTCAGACAATGGAATACAGTTAAATTTCTTCAATAACTTATTATGAATCTTTTATGCCTTGAAGACAGTTTTAACATTTAGAAACAAGAAGTCTGTTCAATTAGGTCTGTGTAGTATAGTTAGTGACCAACTCTTTATATTGGGACAAAAATATGGTACAACTATAAATTAAAGGAATGGAGACTAAATGTAGTCTCCTCTTATGTAGACTAGATGAAATTTCACTAAAATAAGAGTATGTTCAGGAAGGGCTGGCGAGGCACAACCACTCAGGCAGAGCTTAAGAGCCAACCCCTATTCTCAGGAGTCAGTCCTGTATTCTTCTATGGTTGGTCGCTCTTAGGGAGGGGAAAGGAGGGAGAAGAAGGGGGGTTTGCTTATTCACAAGGATGTCCTCTACCCTGCATGGTGATCTGAAAAAACTGATGTTTCCTCTAAACCCAGAGGAGCTACAGCAGGAAGGTTGGCCTCAACTGTGAATGCTGACTTTTTGCATTTACTTCTATTTTTTAATAAAAGTATGTAAAATACAAAATAATAGTCCTCCTGGGATTTCTGGCAGCAGATGAAATAACGGTCCTACATGTGGTCATGAGAAATTTCTAGTCATTCTTCCCAGCACCAGGGGTGAACTCCCTCACTTTCTGAGGGGTAGGGGAAGGTGCCCTGGCTCTGTATTTCAGAATCCTCCTTTGCCTTATTGCTTTGTGGTAATGAAAATTCTCTTGAAATATGCACTCTCTTCACTGTGCACTCTTCACTGTGTCAGATTTCTGAATCATGTTCCAGGTATTTGGCCTGCCACCCAAGTTCTATGCCAGTTTTAGCATAATTGTACTAAATCTTCTTTCAACTCTGAGTTGTAAAATGTTGTAGCATTGTTGGAATTAGTATTGAATTAGAACACTTATTTCAATGTGTAGATTCCATTGCTTTGGTTTAAACAGAAATGGTAATACTCTTTATCCATGCAAAATAAAGCCATACAATTAAGTTAAAAGCTTATACTAAAGACAACTCATATAGTATCATCAAAAAGCTAAATAGGGCTAAATGAACAGCCAGTAAATATCAAAAATATTTTTTAAAGGTAGAGGATGATGAGACAGGAGGCAGAAGCGGGAAATAGGGAACCTGAAACAACTACATCATTTGCACTCAAAATAACTTCCCCTCAATCACAGAAGAAATTTGACACCTTAAAAAGACCTCAAAACTGCAATTTGAAAGACTTTTTGCCCAATTCACTGCATTATATGCCCTTTTAGAATCCAAGATCCTGGTAAGGCACATCATTATTCAAACATTCTAAGAGCAGGGCTTCCCCACTCCGGCCCAGTTCGGAAAGTGATACTATGAAAATGACCCCTCTGGGCCTCGCAGGATATCACCCTTTGGCATGTGTATTAGTTTCCTAGGGCTGACATAACAATGTACCACAAACTGGACGGCTTAAAAGAGGAACATATCCTCTCACAGTACTGGAGGCTAGAAGTGTGAAATCCAAGTATCAGCAGGGCCACTGCCCACTCCGAAGGCTTTAGAGAAGAATCCTTCCCCATCTCTTCCTAGTTTCCTGGGGTTGCCAGCGATCCCTCACTTTCCTTTGCTTGTCGACGCATCACTCCAATTTCTATCTCTATTGTCATTGGCATTCTCCACCTATCTGTATGTGAATCTTTTCTCCTATTCTTACAGATCCAATTTAGGGCCTCTTCTTTACCAATCTGACTTCATCTTAACTTGATTATATCTGCAAACACTCTTTTCAAATAAGGTCACATTCACAAGTGCCAGGGGCTAGGACTTGAACATATCTTCTGTGGGGGGACACAATTCAACCCACAGCAGCATTATGAAATGACTCAGCAGGAGAATGAGTAGAAGCACTTGGAAAGGCCAACCACAGCTCAGTGCACTGACATTTGTAGCACATAAAAGGGAAGCAGAGCGCCAAGATGTACGGACTAAAACTGTGATACTGTATTGCTGGTGGAAGCAGTGCAATTTGAGATTTCACTCAAAAATACTGAAATACATTTGTGAAGACAGAGTGTAAAATTCAAAGAAGAGCAGTGTGCTGCTTTCCTTTCACCTGCAGACCTGAGGGTACTTTACAAGTTTAAAGAAGGCTCAGAATACCCACAAGAAGTAGATACACACACAGCCTAAAACATCAGCAATGAGGCCAGAGAGTGTTGACATGTTAGTAGCAATAAAATATCTTGAGTTTTTACTTTTTTTTTTTTTTCAACATAGCCTGCAAATTAAGTCTAGCAGGTCTATGGTGACATGGGTCAGGATCTTTAACAAAATACCTAATTGGTTACTACCAAAATCCTCCCAATTGATATGTATATCACCATCTGAGCCATATATAGAAAAGGATAAACAAAATGAATAAAATGTTTGCCTTCTGGGTTGATGATATTCGGATACTCTTAAAAGAGCAATAAGACTGCATTAATTTACCCCACCAGGCAATAATTCAGGCATGTCAATATTTTGTAATCTTAGAACAATTTAAGTATGTATGAGAAAATCTTAGCATGCAGCAAGGCCCACCAGGTGACTTACAAAATACCTAATCAACACATAGGGCTTTTTGTTTTGTTTTTATGTCAATGAGGAAATATGCTTTTAGATTCAAATATTCTCAGAATTAGGATGAAAGTTTACTAACCAGATTTAGATGGATGCTTTATAAAGATTTCATCCAACATTTCAAAAGCAGCAATACTTATTCAAAACTGTGATATGACCCTACAATTCTATTTCAGAATACACCGTTCAATTCAACATATTTCTACCCAATCAAACACAGGAGAGTCACGCTGTAAAGCACTCCTCCCACAACAGGAAGCTGAACTATGATAGTGCAACAGCCACTTCATTCCTCCTAAAGAAAGAATTTTGCCATAAAGGCAGTCAAACCTTACCACAGGAAAGAGCACAATTCCTCTTAGGAGGAGGTGAGTGGTTCTAGCCACCAACCCCACTGGGTCAAAACTGGCAGATATGTGTTTCAACCCAGTTACATTGGAGCGACCACCCCAAGGCTTGTGAGGAAATGTTGTTATTTTGGGAAGCAGAGTTGCACCCTCAATCCAGTTGAAGGTAAGGCTACAGAGTAAAAGATTATATGTAAAGAACACACACAAAAATTGTGAATAAAACAGTCTTATTGGCTAAACTGGAATTTGTTTGAATAAATTAACCCAGCGTGAATTTTCTTGCAACCGAGCAATAGAAATGATACCATATTTGATGGTTCAGAAAACCTAGTGAGACTCAATGCCTTTTATGTATGCATATACACACACACCTTTATTCCTGGAAATACTGTTTCAATATGAAACCAAATATTTTTATACTTCTCTATCTTCTAAAGCACCTGGAAATTGTCTGTAATTGTAGACAATACGTCTTTAGGAATGACACACCAACACAGAGCAAAGTACCAACTCCCTTACCTTCCAGAGGTCAGGAGATCCTTCTATAAGTTTGGCTTTGATGTGACAGTATTTTAGAGCCAAATGCAAACACTCAGTTCCAAATTCCAAGTCATAGTCACTACACTGTGTAGGAAGAAAAAAGAATTAACAAGTTGAAATATAATTTTAAATAAACTAATCTTTTAATTTCATAATCAACTGTACATAGAAAAGAGCCTAGAAAATTCGCAAACTCTTTAATTAGCTACTGATTAATCAGGTAGATTAATCTTCCCCATGCCCTAAAAGCCAAATGAAACAAATAGAAAACAGGAATGTTGCAATCATAAGAGTTTTTAACTTCCTGAATAGTTTCAGGTGTCAGATAAATATAATACTTTATTTCCTGTGCTCAAAAACTACATTTCCAAACACATTTGTGAAATGCCTCAAGGTACGACTGAGGATTACCGTATCAGACTTGATTTAACAAATATAGGTATCCATAAAACTCCAAACCCCTAATCTCATATTTATACCGCTTTCTTATTAATTGGTATTTTAAATATCAATATATCCTTTTTAGAGGATATATTTTGATTCTGAACATGGAAATATTTCAGTCTTTCATTATGAGAAAAAATGTAAATGTCCATTAGATTTTAGTAAAATATAAGTAACATTTTTTAGCATTTTAAGCAGAACCATCAAAATGACCAACACAATATAATTCAGCTGAATAACAGTCACTAAGTACCTATCAAGTCCAAGGTTTGTATTAAGGACCAGAATATAAAGATAAATGAAACATGTTTTGTGTCCCCAAGGAACTCAAGTCTAGAAGGGGAGGTTGATCTATAACAAATATTTTATAACAGAATGTGATATAGAGCATTAGAGGAATATTTATAAGTAGACCAGGAGATAAAGTACTTAATTCTATATGAGGGTATCAGGGAAGGCCCATCAGAGGAAATGGTCTCTGATCTCATTCCAAAGACTGAATAAAACTCAAGCATAGGGATACCCTTCAGGCTAAAAGTGCCAAACAAAGATACAGACGTTGCAGACATCTGCTGGATTTGCATTTTACAAAGAGCACATCCATATAAGACAGACTGCAGGAAGGCAACAAATATGAATATGACATTTAGCATGCTCTGCCAATCTTTATTGTACTGGAGATTACAAAATGCCAAATTTTAATGATTTATGAAGTTAATGTACAAGAAAATATAACCATCAAGTATACCCAGAGTCCCAAATTAATCAGAACAGTCTCAGCTTAAACTTTCTATACTGATATACTACATAACATGACATTTATTAAACATTTTCATCTTTAATATAGTATTATCAGCAGTAGTTACATTCAAATAAATTAAGTTTTGGTAAACCTCTGCATTCTACTTTCAACGTCTGCACAGGCTCATCTGGTAGTATGCAAGTGAGACCAACCTACAGTAAAAAAAGAGTTCTCTCCTAACACACGGTTAAATCCCAAAGATGACCAGCAATAACCCTTTTCCTGCCTCTTTCCAGATGCAAGATATTGAACACATTCATGGACAGCCTTAAAAGCGCTCACAAAGTGCATACTAAGAGGAACCCACAGGAACAGCTACTTCCTTTGTATCTCAGGGATAAGAATTATTTGATGCTGTGCTCCTGCCACTCACGTGATGTACCAGCCAAGATGGCAACAGCTTACAAATTGCATGAAGTCTTCAGGATTCCAATCGACACAGCCAACAGGAAACAAGGAAAATGATGGATCAGGTACTTATGAAATATATACTAGAAACAGATACTAAGCCATCTTGGCAGAAATAGTCCAAAGCTGTTATTCACTGTATAGATTAATATTACAACTGTTTACGGGGTTTTTGGTAACTTTTTTGCATTAAACCTGGCTTCTACAGTTAGCACAAAAAAAAAAAAAAAGCATGCTTAATGACAAATTAAATTCTGAATGCATTTCTTAAGAACATGGATGACGATTTCTACTTCTGCCTAGGATATGGAAAGCTGACAAAAATGATGCTCATTTCAGAACAAAAGAAAAAAGCAGACAAACTACAAAAGCAGAACTTTTTCTCAAAACATCAGAGCTGAGGTCACAGGATTACCAAGTAGCCCTAAATCTACGAAAAGGCATGCCTCCCCCAAAAAGGGAGAGAGTGCCATACAGGCAGGTAAGAAGAACTCACCTAAAAATTCCAACAAACTGATAAATACTGAGTGGAGGAAACTAGGAGAATATAGAACCTCTGGGAATCACAGCCACAACAGGAGTTTATACCCACCTGCAGGGTCTTCTTCAGCAACCTGTTACTGGGTGCTCATGAAGAGGTGCAATAGTATTTCAAAGTGACTGTGATTTTAAACTCAAGGTAATCACTAAACAAACGCTTTATAGTAAGAAGTCAATAGTGATAAGAGGGAATCATAAAATGAGAAATTAATATAAAGGCAGGCAGAAAAAAAGGAACAAAAATAAAGCACCCAGCAAGATGGCAGATTTTAATCAAGTAAGTTAATTAATGTGTAACTACACAAACTATCAACATTATCCAGCATGGGGGCCACAGTGCTCTCACTGATCACATGAAAAACACAAATACATAGGTGCGGAGAACCCTCTGCCTCCCTAAACTTGGAGCCCAAAATAGTGTTAACAATGTTCTCCTCAGGCAGAAGCCCTTAGCACACTACTGTCAAAGGTCCCCACATACACTGCCGACCCCAGGCACCTTACAGTGAACCTCACAATCAACAGCCCCAATTATAAAATCCACCAAATCCAACCAGTCCCCAACATACACACATGAGCAAAAAACCCAGATTTAACTGAAAGCCAAGGTAAAACTAAAATGACAGATAAGGTAAAAAAGGCAAAAAATAAAGTATTTTGTAGGAACTAGAAACTATACAGTTAATAAAGACTTAATAACCCCAGAATGATAGTGTCTATACTCATAAAATAAGGATAATATTTAAGAGGATAATATTTAGAAGGGTGGAAAACAGAAAAAGATAGTACACGACTCAACCACAAAGTCCAATATGTTAAAAAAAAAAAAAAAAAATCAGGGACTTCCCTGGTGGCACAATGGTTAAGAAACCGCCTGCCGAGAAAACTTACACAAGCCTCTTAGATAGCCTCATCCACCAGAGGGCAGACAGCAGAAGCAAGAAGAACTACAATCCTGCAGCCTGTGGAACAAAAACCACATTCACAGAAAGATAGACAAGATGAAAAGGCACAGGGCTATGTACCAGATGAAGGAACAAGATAAAACCCCAGAAAAACAACTAAATGAAGTGGGGATAGGCAACGTTCCAGAAAAAGAATTCAGAATAATGATAGTGAAGATGATCCAGGACCTCAGAAAAAGAATGGAGGCAAAGATCGAAAAGATGCAAGAAATGATTAACAAAGACCTAGAAGAATTAAGGAACAGACAAACAGAGATGAACAATACAATAACTGAAATGAAAACTACACTAGAAGGAATCAATAGCAGAATAAATGAGGCAGAAGAAAGGATCTGGAAGACAGAATGGTAGAATTCACTGCCATGGAACAGAATAAAGAAAAAAGAATGAAAAGAAATGAAGACAGCCTAAGAGACCTCTGGGACAACATTAAACGCAACAACATTCGCATTATAGGGGTCCCAAAAGGCAAAGAGAGACAGAAAGGACCCGAGAAAATATTTGAAGAGATTATAGTCGAAAACTTCCCTAACATGGGAGAGGAAATAGCCACCCAGGAAGCGCAGAGAGTCCCATACAGGAAAAACCCAAGGAGAAACACACCAAGACACATAGTAATCAAATTGGCAAAAAGTACAGGCAAAGAAAAATTATTGAAAGCAGCAAGGGAAAAACGACAAATAACATACAAGGGAACTCCCATAAGGTTAACAGCTGATTTCTCAGCAGAAACTCTACAAGCCAGAAGGCAGTGGCATGATATACTTAAAGTGATGAAAGGAAAGAACCTACAACCAAGATTATTCTACCCGGCAAGGATCCCATTCAGATTCGATGGAGAAATCAAATGCTTTACAGACAAGCAAAAGCTACGAGAATTCAGCACCACCAAACCAGCTCTACAACAAATGCAAAAGGAACTTCTCTAAGTGGGAAACACAAGAGAAGAAAAGGACCTACAAAAACAAAACCAAAACAATTAAGAAAATAGTCATAGGAACATACATATCAATAATTACCTTAAATGTGAATGGATTAAATGCTCCAACCAAAAGACACAGGCTTGCTGAATGGATACAAAAACAAGACCCACCTATATGCTGTCTACAAGACACCCACTTCAGACCTAGGGACACATACAGACTGAAAGTGAGGGGATAGAAAAAGATATTCCATGCAAATGGAAATCAAAAGAAAGCTGGAGTAGTAATACTCATATCAGATAAAATAGACTTTAAAATAAAGAATGTTACAAGAGACAAGGAAGGACACTACATAATGATCAAGGGATCAATCCAAGAAGAAGATATAACAATTATAAATATATATGCACCCAACATAGGAGCACCTCAATACATAAGGCAACTGCTAACAGCTATAAAAGAGGAAATCGAAAGTAACACGATAATACTGGGGGACTTTAACACCTCACTTACACCAACGGACAGATCATCCAAAATGAAAATAAATAAGGAAACACAAGCTTTAAATGACACAATAGACCAGATAGATTTAATTGATATTTATAGGACATTCCATCCAAAAGCAGCAGATTACACTTTCTTCTCAAGTGCACATGGAACATTCTCCAGGATAGATCACATCCTGGGTCACAAATCAAGCCTTAAGAAAGCTTTCAATTAAGAAAATTGAAATCATATCAAGCATCTTTTCTGACCACAATGCTACGATTAGAAATGAATTACAGGGAAAAAAATGTAAAAAAGATGAACACATGGAGGCTAAACAATACGTTACTAAATAACCAAGAGATCACTGAAGAAATCAAAGACGAAATCAAAAAATACCTAGGAACAAATGACAATGAAAACACGACAACCCAAAACCTATGGAGCAAAAGCAGTTCTAAGAGGAAAGTTTATAGCTATACAAGCCTACCTCAAGAAACAAGCAACATCTCAAATAAACAATCTAACCTTACACCTAAAGGAACTAGAGAAAGAACAAACAAAACCCAAAGTTAGCAGAAGGAAAGAAATCATAAAGATCAGAGCATAAATAAATGAAATAGAAACAAAGAAAACAATAGCAAAGATCAATAAAACTAAAAGCTGGTTCTTTGAGAAGATAAACAAAATTGAAAAACTATTAGCCAAACTCATCAAGAAACAGACGGAGAGGACTCAAATCAATAATATTAGAAATGAAAAAGGAGAAGTTACAACAGACACTGCAGAAATACAAAGCATCCTAAGAGACTACTACAATCAACTCTATGGCAATAAAATGGACAACCTGGAAGAAATGGAAAAATTCTTAGAAAGATATAACCTTCCAAGACTGAACCAGGAAGAAACAGAAAATATGAGCAGACCAATCACAAGTAAGGAAATTGAAACTGTGATTAAAAATCTTCCAACAAACAAAAGTCCAGGACCAGATGGCTTCACAGGTGAATTCTATCAAACATTCAGAGAAGAGCTAACACCCATCCTTCTCAAACTCTTCCAAAAAATTGCAGAGGAAGGAACACTCCCAAACTCATTCTATGAGGCCACCATCACCCTGATACCAAAACCAGACAAAGATACTACAAAAAAAGAAAACTACAGACCAATATCACTGATGAATATAGATGCAAAAATCCTCAACAAAATACTAGCAAACAGAATCCAACAACACATTAAAAGGATCATACACCATGATCAAGTGGGATTTATCCCAGGGATGCAAGGATTCTTCAATATACGGAAATCAAACAATGTGATACACCATATTAACAAATTGAAGAATAAAATCCATATGATCATCTCAATAGATGCAGAAAAAGCTTTTGACAAAATTCAACACCCATTTATAATAAAAACTCTCCAGAAAGTGGGCATAGAGGGAACCTACCTCAACATAATAAAGGCCATACATGACAAACCCACAGCAAACATCATTCTCAATGGTGAAAAACTGAAAGCATTTCCTCTAAGATCAGGAACAAGACAAGGATGTCCACTCTCGCCACTATTATTAAACATAGTTTTGGAAGTCCTAGCCATGGCAATCAGAGAAGAAAAAGAAATAAAAGGAATACAAATTGGAAAAGAAGAAGTAAAACTGTCACTGCAGATGACATGATACTATACGTAGAGAATCCTAAAGATGCCACCAGAAAACTACTAGAGCTAATCAATGAATTTGGTAAACTTGCAGGATATAAAATTAATGCACAGAAATCTCTTGCATTCCTATACACTAATGATGAAGAATCTGAAAGAGAAATTAAGGAAACACTCCCATGTACCACTGCAACAAAAAGAATAAAACACCTAGGAATAAACCTACCTAGGGAGACAAAAGACCTGTATGCAGAAAACTATAAGACAGTGATGAAAGAAATTAAAGATGATACCAACAGATGGAGAGATATACCATATTCTTGGATTGGAAGAATCAATATTGTGAAAATGACTATACGACGCAAAGCAACCTACAGATTCAATGCGATCCCTATCAAATTATTAATGGCATTTTTTACGGAACTAGAACAAAAAAAATCTTAAAATTTGTATGGAGACACAAAAGACCCCGAATAGCCAAAGCAGTCTTGAGGGAAAAAAATGGAGCTGGAGGAAGCAGACTCCCTGACTTCAGACTATACTACAAAACTACAGTAATCAAGACAATATGGTACTGTCACAAAAACGGAAACATAGATCAATGGAACAAGATTGAAAGCCCAGAGATAAACCCACGCACCTATGGTCAACTAATCTATGACAAAGGAGGCAAGGATATACAATGGAGAAAAGACAGTCTCTTCAATAAGTGGTGCTGGGAAAACTGGACAGCTACATGTAAAAGAATGAAATTAGAACACTCCTTAACACCATACACAAAAATAAACTCAAAATGGATTCGAGACCCAAATGTAAGACCGGACACAATAAAACTCTTAGAGGAAAACATAGGAAGAACACTCTTTGACATGAATCACAGCAAGATCTTTTTTTATCCACCTCCTAGAGTAATGGAAATAAAAACAAAAATAAACAAATGGGACCTAATGAAACTTCAAAGCTTTTGCACAGCAAAGGAAACCATAAACAAGACGAAAAGACAACCCTCAGAATGGGAGAGAATATTTGCAAACAAATCAACAGACAAAGGATTAATCTCCAAAATATATAAACAGCTCATGCAGCTCAATATTAAAGAAACAAACAACCCAATCCAAAAATGGGCAGAAGACCTAAATAGACATTTCTCCACAGAAGACATACAGATGGGAAAGAAGCACATGAAAAGCTGCTCAACATCACTGATTATTAGAGAAATGCAAATCAAAACTACAATGAGGTATCACCTCACACCAGTTAGAATGGGCATCATCAGAAAATCTACAAAGAACAAATGCTGGAGAGGGTGTGGAGAAAAGGGAACCCTCTGGCACTGTTGGTGGGAATGTAAATTGATACAGCCACTATGGAGAACAGTATGGCGGTTCCTTAAAAAACTCAACATAGAATTACCATAGGACCCAGCAATCCCACTACTGGGCATATACCCAGAGAAAACCATAATTCAAAAAGACGCATGCACCCCAGTGTTCATTGCAGCACTATTTACAATAGCCAGGTCATGGAAGCAACCTAAATGCCCATCAACAGACGAATGGATAAAGAAGTTGTGGTACATATATACAATGGAATATTACTCAGCCATAAAAAGGAACGAAATTGGGTCATTTGTTGAGACGTGGATGGATCTAGAGACTGTCATACAGAGTGAAGTAAGTCAGAAAGAGAAAAACAAATATCGTATATTAATGCATATATGTGGAACCTAAAAAAATGGTACAGATGAACCGGTTTGCAGGGCAGAAGTTGAGACACAGATGTAGAGAACAAACGTATGGACACCAAGGGGGAAAAGCCGCAGGGGTGTGGGGATGGTGGTGTGATGAATTGGGCGACTGGGATTGACATGTATACACTGATGTGTGTAAAATTGATGACTAATAAGAACCTGCTCTATAAAAAAATAAAATTTAAAAATTTTAAAAAAACAAAAAACAAAACAAAAGAATCCACCTGCCAAAGCAGGGGACCCGGGTTCAAGCCCTGGTCTGGGAAGATCCCACATGCCATGGAGTAGTTGCGCCACAACTACTCAGCCTGTGCTCTAGAACCCGCAAGCCAGAAAAAAAGAATGAAAAAAAAAGAAACCTCCTGCCAATGCAGGGGACATGGGTTCGATTCCTGGTCTGGGAAGACCCCACATGCCACAGAGCAACTAAGCCTGTGCATCGTAACTACTGAGCCTGTGTGCCACAACTACCGAGACCACATGCCACAACTACTGAAGCCCGCATGCCTAGAGCCCGTGCTCCGCAACAAGAGAAGTCACGGGAATGGGAAGCCTACACACTGCATCGAAGAGTAGCCCCCACTCGCCACAACCAGAGAACGCCTGCACACAGCAACAAAGACCCAACGCAGCCAAAAATAAATAAATTAATTAATTAACTACTTTTAAAAAAATCAGAAGAGCAGAAAAGGCTAGGAGAAGCAAACAACCAAATAATTTTTTTAATTGCAGTAATAAAGAACATGAGTTTCCAAATTTAAAAAATCTTATGGAATATAGAAGCTAATAGACGAAAATATACCAAATCCAATTAACAACAACAAAAAGTCTCTTATAAAGAAGTAGGAATCCAAATTGGACAAGACTACTTAACAGCCAATCAGAAAAACAATGGAACAGTTTCTTCATAATTCTGAAGGCAGTGGTTGTCAATATAAAACCATACTCCGGGAAAAGCTATATATCATGTTTGAAGGCAGAATATGGACTTTTAGAAACATTGGAAGTCTCAATAGAATTTTAATTCCTATGTACTCTTTCATTCTAAGTTTCTTAACAGACTTTGTTTTTTAGAGTTTTAGGTTCAAAGCAAAACTGAGCAGAAAGTACAGCTATTTCCCATTTACCCCCATCCCCACATATGCACAGTCTCCCTCACTAACAAAATCCTACACCAGAGCGGTACATTGGTTAAAATCAATGAACCTACACAGACATGCCAACACTACCCGAAGTCAACAGTTTACATTAGGGTTCACTCTTAGTTTTTTACATTTTACATGTTGTCACAAACGTATAATGGTATGTATCCACCACAATGGTAACATATAGAATATCTTCACTGCACTAAAATTCTTTGTCCTCCTCCTGTTCATCCTCCTCCCTTCTCGCAATCCTGGGCAACCAATGAACTTTTTCCTGTCTCCATCGCTTTGCCTTCTCCGGAAGTCATATACCTGGAATCATACAGTACGTGGCCTGCTCATATTGGCCTCTTTCCCTTGGTAATATACATTTAAAGTGCCTCCATGTCTTTCATGTCTTGAATTATTTTTTAGCACTAGATAATATTTCATTATCTGCATGTACCACAGTGTATGTGTGTACACACCTACTGAGGAACATCTTGGCTGCTTCCAAGTTTTGGCAACTACGAGAAAAACTGGTATAAATATTCAAGGGTAGGTTTTTGTATGGACATAAGTTTTCAACTCATTTTAGTAAAGACAAAGAAGTACAACTGCTGGATCATATGCTGAGAATATGTTTAGTTTTGTAAGAAACTGTCAAAATGTCTTCCTAAGTGGATGTACCATTCTGCATTATTACCAGCAATGAACGAGAGTTCCTGTTACCCCACATCATCACCAACACTAGATATTGTCAGTGTTCTGGATTTGGGCCATTCTAATAGATGTGTAGTGGTATCTCGTTTTAATTTGCATTTTCATAATGACATATGATGTATAACATCTTTTCATATGCTTATTCCCAATCTATCTTTTTTGATGAGGTGTCTTTTACCCTTTTATTAACTGAATAGTTTGGGGTTTTTTTAGAGTTTTAAGAGTTAGTTCCTTGTATATTTTGAGTAAGAGCCCTTTGTCACATGTCTTTTGCAAATACACACTCTCAATTTGTGGCTTGTCTTCTCATTCTCTCCAAAGTGTTTTTCATAGAGAAGTTTTTAATTTTAATGAAGTCCAGCTCATCAATTCTTTCTTTCATAGATCATGCCCTTGTATTGTATCTAAAAAGTTATCACAGTACTCAAGATCATTTAGGTTTTCTCCTATGTTATCTTCTAGGAGTTTTATAGTTTTGTGTTTAGCATTTAGGTCTATGATCTATTTTTTTTTTAATTTATTTATTTATGGCTGTGTTAGGTCTTCGTTTCTGTGCAAGGGCTTTCTCTAGTTGCAGCAAGCGGGGGCCACTCTTCATCGCGGTGCACGGGCCTCTCACTATCGCGGCCTCTCTTGTTGCGGAGCACAGGCTCCAGACGCGCAGGCTCAGTAACTGTGGCTCATGGGCCCAGTTGCTCCGCGGCATATGGGATCTTCCCAGACCAGGGCTCGAACCCGTGTCCCCTGCATTGGCAGGCAGATTCTCAACCACTGCGCCACCAGGGAAGCCCTATGATCTATTTTGAGTTAATTTCTGTGAAAGGTATAAGGTTTGTGTCTAGATTCATTTTTTTTGCATGTCAGTGTCCAATTATTCTAACATCATTTTTTTAAAAGACTATCTTTGCTCCAATGTACTGCCTTTGTCAAAGATCAATTAACTATACTTATGTGGGTCCATTTCTGGGCTCTCTATTCTGATTACTTGATTACTACAACTTTACAGCAAGTCTTGAAGTCAAGTAGTGTCTGTCTTCCAACTTTATTCCTCAGAATTTTATGGGCTGTCCTGGGTATTCTGTCTCTCCATACAAACTTTAAAATAAGTTTATCAACATCTATAAAAAAAATTGCTGAGTTTTTTATTGGGATTGCTTTGAGTATGTAGATCAAATTGGGAAGAACTGACATCTTGATAATATTGAGTCTCCCTATCCATGAATAGAATCTCTCTCTACTTCAGTTTTTTTGTTTTGTTTTTTGGGTTTTTGTTTTGTTTTCTTTTGGTTTGGTTTTTTTGGTCACAGTTCTAGAGCTTTCCTTATATAGACCTTACACATATTTTGCTTGATTTACAACTATTTCATTTGGGGGGCACTAACATAAATTGTGTGTTTTTAATTTTAAATTCCTATATACCAGCAACGAACAGGTGGAACACAGAGGACAGTTGTACATTAACTCTGAATCCTGCAAACTTTCTATAATGACTTAATTCCAGGAGGTATTTTGTCAATTCCTCCAGATTTTCTACATAGACAATTATGTCATCTGCAAAGACAGTTTTATTACGTCTTCATGAATCAGAACACTTGTTTCTTTTTCTTATTTTATTGACGAGGAATACCAGTATGATGTTAAAAAGAAAGGGTGAGGAAAACATCCTTTTCTTTCTCCTGATCCTAGTGGGAAAACTTCTAGTTTTCCATCATTAAGTATGTTGTTAGCTGTAGGTTTTTTGTAGATAATCTTTATCAAGTTGAAGAAGTTCCCCTCTATTCCTAGTTTGCTGAGAGTTTTTAATCATGAATGGGTGCTGGATTTCATCAAATACTTTTTTGGCATCTATTGAAATAATTACTTGATTTTTCTCCTTCATCCTGTTGATGTAATGTATTCTAATAATTTATTTTGTAAAGTTCAACCAGCCTTGAATACCTGGGATAAATCCCACTTTGGTGTAGTCTATACTTCCTTACATACACTGTTTGATCCTGTTTAAGAATTTTTGCACTTATGCTCATGAAATATTGGTATGTAGTTTTCTTATAACGTCTTTGACTGGTTTTGGTTTGGCTAGCATCAGAATGAGTTTGGAAATCCTCCTTCTGCTTCTATCTTCTATAAGAAATTGTCCAGTATTATTATCACTTCTTTCTTAATAGTTAGAATTTCCAAGTGAACGCATATGGGCTTGGTGTTACTTTGGAAAATTATTAACTATTGATTCAATTTCTTTAGTAGATGTAGGCCTATTCAGATTGTCTACTCTTGTGAGAGTTCATTGATTGTGTCTTTCAAGGAATTGGTTCATTTCATCTAGGTTGTTTAACTTGAGGGCACAGAATTGTTAATAATATTCCATTATTATCCTTAAATCTCTACTGGTTCTGTAAAGATGTCTCCTATTCCATTTTTGGTATTAGTAATTTGTGTCTTTTCTTCTTATGTGGTTTATTGATTTTATGAACCAGCTTATAGTTTTATCTACTGATTTTGTCTGATTTTGTTTTCCATTTCATTGAATTGGCTCTAATTTTTATTATTTTTCTTCTGCTTACTTTGGAATTTGCTCTAACTTCCTAATATGAAATGTTAAAATTACTATTGATTAAATTTCTTTTTTTTTTAATATATACACTCAATGCTATGTATTTCTCTTCAAGTACTGACTTTGCTACATTTCAAAATTTTGAAGAGTTGTGTTTTCATTTGTGTTTAGTTCAAAATATTTTTTAAATTCCTCTTAATATTTATTTTTTGATGCATGTGTTTAGAAATGTATCATTTAATCTCTAAGAGTTTGGGGATTTTCCATTTATTTTCCTGTTACTGATTTCTAGTTTAATTCCATTTTGGTCTGAGAGCAGACATTGTATGATTTCTATTGTTTGAAATTTATTAAGGTGTGTTTTATGGCCCAGAATGTAATCTTGACTAACATTCCATGTCAACTTGGAAGGAATATATATTCCAGTATTGTTGGATGAAATAGTAGACAGATGTCTATTGTATCCAATTGGTTGATGGTGTTGAGTTCAATTATGTCCTTACTGATTTTCTGCCTGCTGAAACTGCCCATTTTTAATAGAGGGGTGTAGACATCTCCAACAATAATAGTGGATTTATCCATTTCTGCTTGCAGTTCTATCAGGTTTATACCCCATGCATTTTGATGCTCTGTTGTTAGGCACATAATATTAAGGATTTTTATATCTTTTTGGAGAATTGAATCCTATATCTTTAAATAAATCCTTCTTTATCCTTGGTAACTTTACTTTCTCTGAAGTCTACTCTGAAATTAATGACTACCTCTGCTATCCATGAGTGTTAGCATGTTAAGTCTTTCTTCACCTGTTTACTTTTTTTTTTTTTTTTACATTTTTTTTGTTATAGTTGATTTACGATATTACCTATGTGTCAGATGTAACAATATAGTGATTCACAATTTTTAAAGGTTACACTCCATTTATAGTTATTATAACATATTGGCTATACTCCCTGCACTGTACAATGTACCCTTGTAGCTTAGGTATTTTGTACAGAATAGTTTCTACCTTTTAATCCTCTACCCCTGTATCCTGTCCCTGCCCTCTTACCTCTCCCCACTGGTAACCACTTGTTTGTTCTCTGTATCTCTGTGTCTATTTCTTTTTTGTCATATTCACTAGTTTGATTATTTTTAGATTCCACATATAAGTAATGTCATAAAATATTTGTCCTTCTCTGTCTGACTTAATTCATTTAGCATAATAGCCTCCAAGTCCATCCATGTTGTTGCAAATGCCAAAATTTCATTCTTTTTTATGGCTGAGTAGTATTCCATTGTATTTGAGTGTGTGTGAGTGTGTGTACACACCGTATCTTCCACTAACCCAAAGTTAGAATAAAAGAAATCAAAGATCAGGGTAGAAATAAATGAAATAGAAACAAAAAAAGAAAAGAAAATAGAGAAACTAAGAGCTGGTTTTTTAAAAAGATAAACAAAATGGATAAACCCTTAGCCAGATTCATCAAGAAAAAAAGAGAGAGAAGGTCCAAATCAGTAAAACCAGGAACAAAAAAGAAGTTACAACTGATAACACAGAAACAAAGGATCATAAGAGATTACTACAAACAACTATATGTCCATAAAACGGACAGCCTAGAAGACATGGACAAATTCCTAGAAATGTACAGTCTCCCAGGACTGAACCAGGAAGAAATAGAAAATACGAACAGACCAATTATCAGTAATAAAATTGAATCAGTAATTTAAAAACAAAAAAAACAAAAAAACTTCCCAACAAACAAAAGTCGAGGACCAGATGGATTCACAACTGAATTTTACTCAACATTTAGAGAAGAGTTAACACCTTTCCTTCTGAAACTATTCCAAAAAATTGCAAAGGAAGGAACACTTCTGAACCCATCCTATGAAGCCACCATCACCCTGATACCAAAATCAGACAAAGGTATCACAAAAAAAGAAAATTACAGGCTGATATCACTGATGAACATAGATGAAAATATCCCCCAAGAAAATATTAGAAAACATAATCCAACAACTCATTAAAAGGGTCATACACCATGATCAAGTGGGATATACCCCAGGGATGCAAGGGTAGTTCAATATCCACAAAAATCAATCAGTGGGATATACCATGTTGACAAAGTGAAGAATAAAAACGATATGATCATCTCAATAGATGCAGAAAAGTTTTTGACACAATTCAATATCCATTTATGGTAAAAACTCTACAGAAAGTGGGTAAAGAGGTAACATACCTCAACATAATATAGGCCATACATGATAAACCCACAGCTAACATTACACTCAACAATGAAAAGTTGAACACATTTCCTCTAAGATCACAAACTAGGATGCCCACTCTCACCACTTTTACTCAATAGAGTATTGGAAGTCCTAGCCACAGCAATCAAACAAAAAATAAAAGGCATCCAAATTGGAAAAGAAGTAAAACCATCAATGTTTGCAAATGGTATGATACTATACATAGAAAATTTTAAAGACGCCACTGAAAAACTACTAGAGCTCATGAATGAATTCAGTAAATTCGCAGGATACAAAGTTAATATACAGAAATCTGTTGCATGTCCATATACTATAATGAACTATCATAAAGAAATTAAGGAAACAATCCCATTTACTATCACATTAAAAAGAATAAAAATACCTAGGAATAAACCTACCTAAGGAGGTAAAAGACCTGTGCTTGGAAAACTGTAAGACACTATTGAAAGAAACTGAAGACAACACAAACAGATGGAAAGATATACCGTATTCATGGATTGGAAGAATTAATACTGTTAAAATGACTATACTACCCAAGGAAGTCTACAGATTCAATGAAATCCCTATCAAAACACCAGTGGCATTTTTCACAGAAATAGAACAAATAATTTTAAAACTTGTATGAAAACACTAAAGACCCTGAAGAGCCAAAACAATCTTGAGAAACAAGAACAAAGCTGGAGGTATCACACTCCCTGATTTCAAACTATATTACAAAGTTACAGTAGTAAAAAAAAAAAAAAAAGAGTATGGTACTGGCATAAAAACAAACACATAGTTCAACACAACAGAGTAGAGAGCGCAGAAATAAACCCATGCTGTCATCGTCAATTAATCTACGCCAAAGGAGACAACAATATACAATGGAGAAAAGACAGTCTCTTCAATTATTGGTGCTGGGAAAACTAGCCAGCTACATGTAGATGAATGAAAATAGAACATTTTCTCACACCATATACAAAAATAAACTCGAAATGGATTCAGAGTAAGTCTTCCTAAACGTAAGACTGGAAGCCATAAAGCCCCTAGAAGAAAACATAAGAAGAACACTGTTTCACATAAATTGTGAAAGTTTTTTGTTTTTGTTTTTGGCTCTGTCTCGTAAGGCAAGAAAACAAAAGCAAAAACAAATAAATTGGACCTAGTTAAACTTAAAAGCTTTTGCACAGCAAGGGAAACTGTAGACAAAATGAAAAGACAATCTCCTGAATGGGAGAAAATATTTGCAAATGAAGTGACTGATAAAGGGTTAATATCCAAAATATATAAGCAGCTCGTATAACTCAACATCAAAAAAACAAACAATTCAATTTTAAAAAATCAGCTGAAGTCCTGAAGAGGCATTTTTCCAAACACAACATATAGATGGCCAACAGGCACATGAAAAGATGCTCAACATCGATAATCAGAGAAATGCAAATCAAAACCACAATGAGATATCACCTCACACCTGTCAGAATGGCAATCATCAAAAAGACCACAAATAACAAATGTTGGCGAGGATGTGGAGAAAAGAGAAACTTTGTGTGCTATTGGTAGGAATGTAAATTGGTACAACCACTGTGGAAAACAGGATGGAGGTTTCTCAAAAAACAAAAAATATAACCACCATATGACCCAGCAATTTCACTCCTGGATATATATCTGAAGAAAATGAAAACACTAATTTGAAAAGACACATGCACCCCAATGTTCACAGAAGCATCATTTACAATAGGCAAAATATGGAAGCAACCTAACTGTCCATCAACAGATAAATGGATAAAGAAAATGTGGTATACATATATACAATAGAATACTACTCATCCATCCCTTTACTATTAATCTATGTCTATTTAAAGTAGATTTATTGTGGATAACATACAGTTTAGTCTTGTTTTTTGACCCACTCTGCAATCTCTGCCTTTAAATTGGTGTATTTAGATTATTGACATGTAAGATCATGGTATAGTAGGATCAGTATCTACCACATTTGTTACTGTCTTTTGTGGCCCTTGTTCTTTTTTGTTCCTTCTCTGCCTTTTGTGGTTTGAATTAAACATTTTATATGATTTCTTTTTCTCCTTTCTTAATATTTCAGTTATAGTTTTTTTTTAGGGGCAGTCCTAGAATCTGCAATTACATTTACCACTATTTTCAAATAATACTGCATTGATTCATAGGTAGTGTGAGTACCTTAAAACAAAATATTCCAATTTCCTCCCTTCCCTCTCTTGTATCACTGCTGTCATTCATTTTGCTTATATGTTAAGTATACATAAGTGTATATAAACATACACAGCATATAAATACACTGTTGATTATTTTGAACAACCTGTTATCTGTTAGATCAATTAGGAATAAGAAAAAGAAAGCTTTTTCATTAATCGTCACTTAATCCTTCCCCAATTCCCTTGTTCTCTTTATGTAGATCCAAATCTCTGACCCATATCATTTTCCTTCTCTGAAGAACTTTTTAACATTATTGAAAGGCAGGTGTACTGGCAACAAATTCACTCGATGTTTGTCCTGGAGTCTTAGGTTATTCCTTCACTTTTGGATGATAATTTTCAAGAGTACAGGAGTCTAGGTTGTTTGGTTTTTTTCTCTCTCTCTTAATGCTTTAAGTATTTCACTCCACCCTCTTCTTACTTGCATGGTTTTGAGAAGAAATTTGATGCAGTTCTTATCTTGTGCCTCTATAGATAAGGTGTTCCCTCCCCCTTTTGGCTTTTTTCTAGATTATTTCTCTTCAGTTTTCTGCAGTTTAAGTATCATATGTCTAGGTGTAATGTATTTGGCATTTATCCTTCTTGATGTTCTGAACTTTCTTGATCTGCGATTTGCTGTCTGACATTAATTTCGGGATGTTTTCAGTCATTGCTTCCAATAGTCTCGTCCTTTTTCTTCTTCTAGTATTCCCATTTTATGTATAATTTTTGTAGTTGTCCCACAGTTCTTGAATATTCTGTTCATTTCTTTCCAGTCTTTTCTTTGCTTTTCAGTTTTGGGAGTTTCTATTACGACATCCTCAAGCTCAGAGACTCTTTCCTCAGCTGTGTCCAGTCTACTAATGAGCCCAAAGGTATTCTTCATTTCTGTTAGTGCTTTTGCTCTCCAGCATTTTATTCTCAGAATTCCCATCTCTTTACATTGTCCCTCCGCTCTTGCATGTTATCTAACTTAACTGTGGAGCCCTTAGTATGTTAATATTTCAAGATTTTCGGTCTGATAGTTCCTACATGTCTGCCATTTCTGACTCTGGTTCTGATGCTTGCTCTCTCTCTTCAAACTGTGCTTTTTGCCTTTTATTGTGCCTTGCAATATTTTCTTAATAGCCAGATATAATGCACAGAGTAAAAGGAACTGCAGTAAACAGGCCTTCAGTAATGTGGTGTTAAGATGGGGGAGGGGGATGCGTGAGGAGTCATTCTTTAGTCCTATGATTGCGTCACAGTCATTTAATGAGTCTGTGCCCCTGGACTGAACTTCACACGTGCTCCCAGTCCCCCACCATTATGTGGGGCAGGTAGCTGGAATGAGCTGGAGTTGGGTATTTCCATTCTCCCAGGTATGTTAGGCTCTGAATAAAAGTTTAGGCTCTGGTAAATCAGGTTCTCTGGAAGACCAACTTTGTTAAAAAGAACAATGTTCTCTGGTACTTCAAAATGGTTACTTTTCCCCTCCCCTTGCCAGAAGTACGAGGGGATCTTTCTCATATACTCACTATGAGAATCTGGTTGAGCTCTTGCAGGGAAAATGCAAAAAAGTGGGGGAGGGGCTCCCCGTGACAGGGTAACCCCTGGAGCTTTTTACACTGACTTGTCCCCACTGTGTCTCCAGTAACTCATCAACTGCAGTTTAGGTTTTCCCACCCTGGCACTGGTTCCTGCAGGGGTTTCTGCTTACAGATTTTTGCTCCAGTAGGTTGTGAGTCTCTGTATTTGCCTGTTTCTGCAATTTTGAAGACAGCGGTTTGCCCTGTGACTTCCCTTCTCTCATTGACGTAAGACACGTTTTTGATTTTTCAGTTTGTTTAACTTTCTGCTTGTTGTTAGGATAGAGTGACAATTTCTAAGCTCCTTACATGCATGGAAAGCAGAAGTTCCCCACACACTCTTTCTCAGGAGATGGTGCTCCACAAAACTGGGGAGTGAAGTGAGAAAAGGGAAGACATAAGATGCAGAAAGCATGATATCCTAACAGGAGAGGAATAAAGAGAACAGCTAGAATAAAGAGAACAGCTAGAAGAGTAGTGAGGAACAGTCTCAAGATGATGGCTATTTAGGAGGCAGAGTGACAAAACAGGTAAGAGAGGGAACTGGACTTCCTCAGGATGGATGCCTACAAATGGAAAATAAAAGATTCTGCATAAACATGCAGGTTAAGAATGAGTAGAATCTCTTTGGAAGGTCTCAGGAGAAATTGCCTCTGGGAAGAAAGACTAAGAGACACAGTTGACACGAAGATTTTATTTTTACCCTTGCCATGTGTACATGGTCCTTGTACTTATTGGGAAAAAAAACTTCATGTAGTATTTATGTAGTATAATGTAATATGCAGTATAAATGTTATATTCCCAAGAATTATATGCTTATAAGAGTTAAAATTTTGTTTCTAAACATATATATGTAATACTTTCAACAAATCAACCTGATGTTCTGGTGATAATTAAGTTGCAGAGCATTTAAAGCTCTAAGCACCTGAATCTAAAAATAGTATGTGTATTACTGTATTATAAAATTTTAAATCTGGCTACCATTATGATACACATGGGATATTAATTCTCATACAGTCAATTTGTTCTTGTTCTTACTTTTCTTTTTCTAACAGTAATTTAAAGCAATTTGAAAACTGTGCATTAAAATTCATAACAAGTCCTTAGATAGGGTTTGCTTAGATAATGAAAGTATATATGTACTTTACTGAATTTGATGCACTGTTACCAAGGGGTATGCATGTTGCAGTCAGTTGGATTCCAGCTGTGGTCTTTCTACAGAACGAGCTGTCTGACTGGGGAGAAGATATTTTAGTAGTCTATCCCTCAAGATTGTTCCACTTTAAGAAATGGAGAGTAAGAGTTGCTAAAAAGAGCAAACATAATAGCGATGTAAGGTGTCTGGCATAGTGTCTAGGTTATGGTTATTCCCTGATAAACTCTGGCTAGTTAGTGATTATAATACAGATAGTTAACCATACAAACTGGGGTTTAAAAAGCAGCCAGAAGCTATTCAGTAATATCTAATGGTTGTGTAGAGTTCTATTTTCTCTGTAGTGTGGGTAGCTCTGAAAATGTGTACAACCTTCTCCTTCTTCTTTCCCTTACACCTAGTTGGCATTAAGAAAAATGGAAGAAAAATTAGCAGTGAAATTGGAAGAATAAAGGTAGAAGATGAACAAAGTTTTAAAGTATATTATTCTCAATTGTGACAATTACAAACATGGATATTCTTTCCGTTTTGATTTGTTCTGTAAATCACACATAGTTGAAGCTTTTTTGTTATGTGTATATTGTTTTCCTGTCTTTTCTACATAGTGGTTAAGTGACTAACATCAAATAAATAGTTCATAATACACCTCTCACACTGTTCAGTCAGTCTCCGTGGACCATCACCCTATAGTTAACCTCCTTCCCAGCCCTTTCTCCTGTACCATCCTCTGTTACGCTTCAGTTCACTCAAACTCATTACCTAATAGGTTCTTCACCTCCTAGATTTGAAGGAATACCTATTGCTCACCAGCATTCTCAACTGGTTTCTACTGCTTTTCCCAACCATCACTAGTAAGTGGTACGAAGGCAGGATTAACATTCCAGATCCCTACTGCTCTTCTTCCATGCAAAACACTCTTTCCTTCCAAAATGCATGCCATCTGGACAATGTTCCAACCTTCATAACACTATCATCTCTCACTACTTCATAGGCTCTGCAGTTTCAGGCACGTGGGATCAGTCTTCCTTTTTACTCCAATTACTGACATTATACTGGCTGAATTCAAGGTCCATGTGCACAAAATTTAAATATTCTAGCCATTTCCTTGACGTTTATCTTCACTTGAACAACTAATTTCTGTTGTTGGGAACTTGATTTTTACCTTTATCTGTGACTCCTCTGAAACTTTTCATTCCATAATCCAGTCTGACTGGAGGATCTAACCATCATTTCTCTTACTCTCCTCTCACAATGAAGTTGCCCTTTTCCCTGAATGAGGCACCCAATCCTATAAAACCTCCATTTGCTCTTGATTAGGAAATGTTCACTTTCTTAGACTGCCCTTCATCAACCAAGAGACTATGGCGGAAGGCATGAAAAATGTCATTATTAGCACCCCAACTGCCTTGATCTCTTGTCCATCCACTAGATTTCCTTTATAAACTCCAACTACAAAATCATGTCATCTGTTCTATTTTCTAAATTTTTAGCTCATACATTTCAGTTATCAAACTACATAGTTCAAAGAACCAAATATCTCTGTAAGATTTGTTATGAAAAAGTCAACCTCACCCCCTTCACCCTACTTTGTCTTCTCCAGAGACAATCATTTTTCCTTCTTTCAATTGACTCTTCTAATATTCATTTCCATGTGTAACAGTCAACTATCAGTGAGTAACAAATGGACATATAATCTCAGTGGCACATAGCAATACACTTCTTTCTCACACACGGCTGTGGGACAGCTGAGATGACTGTGCTTTAAAGCTGCAGGACTGTAGGTTGGCTGTGGCAGTTCTGATCTGTGGGTCTCACACTGCAAGCCACAATGGAGGGGCAGCCACGAGACTATGCCTTCCTTAAGGCAACAGATGTACCAAAGGGCAAGCCCAACAGCACAAGGACATTTATGCCTCTGCCTATATCACATCTGCTAAAATCCCAAAGCAAGTTAAGAGACCAAATCCAGAATCAAGGAGCAGAGAAATATACTTCACTTACCAGGAGGCCATAGTAAGGGTACAAAAGCAGAACACTGTCAGGCCTGAGCAATGGCAATTAAATAGTCTACCATCACACCATCTCTCTAAACAACATACTTGTAATGCTGCCTCTTTATTTTCTGAGTTGGCCATCATATATGGAAGAACTTTGTCTTCTCTCCTCCCAACATCACCACACTACACACCAACACTTCCCATTCCCCATGCCTTCAACATCCTAATTTTGGTTAAATCAATGTGTGTTTACATTACTGACGATGTAAACATTACTCATAGCTAGGTTATATAATTCCTTTCCTGCACAAGTCTTTGATTTTCCTGGAATTAGAACTTCTCTTTTGTTTCAAGTGTTTGGTTTTCTACATACTTATGACTCATTCAACAGCAAACAGCTATCTGTCTAGATCTACTCTCAAGGTATTCACACACATAAGGCATTTCACCAACTTTATATTCCTGAAGAAGTCACTTTTGGAGTCTTCTGACCTTTTTCAGCATGGCCTGATTGTTGTCCTCTGACAGTGACACACAGCTATCATCCTAACAACGCTCTATACCATGACCCTGGGGATACTCTTCATCTTTCTCCTATCATGAATCTCCAATATCCCACATAATCTTTTTGAATGACACTCTCCTTTCTGTGGAACACATCCTCTAATAGCTTTCTGAGCAAAGAAATATAAGAGGTAAGCTTTAAAAACACTTTTTGTTGCATTATTTCTTTGATATTTCCTCCTCTCAATTTTCTCTTTCAGAAAGTTTTGTTATTGAATATTGACTTTATTTGATTGGACTTCTAATTTTCTTTTCTTTCCTATATTTCATCTTTTTATCCTTCATGGGAAAGTTCCTCAGATTTATTTTTAACCCCAGATCATTTTTATCCTCTGAACATTTTTTTTTTTTTGAGCATTCTGATCTTATTTCATGTTGGCAATGAACTTCTATCTCTGTAATGATATTTTTAAAAGTTTTCCTTTCTCTACATATTCACTGCTTCCTCATATTATGCTTTTCTGTTTGTTTTGGTCTCTATCTTCCATAGTAAAGTGCATTCTTCACGTGGGTTGGTAAACTTGTCAGCTTATATTTAAGAGTGGAAGATTAAAAAGCTATTAAGCAATGAGTGCAGGGGTGGGGTTTGTGAATGGTGAGCTTCACTATACGGTGATGGGGAACCTCTGAGGTTAGTACTTTTAGGTCTGTCTTCTTCGACTAGACATATTACTCAAATAAAACACTTCCAATCTCCAGCCAGGAGAGAAAGCCAAGCCGCCAGGATGTTGGCTGCTGAGTGGGAGAAGAGACCATGGGCTTCCCACATTGGGCAGACAATGTGCACATGGTCTGTTAGTCACTGTTTGGGGCAAGGCACTCCTTCCCTCAACTGCACCCAATGTTCTCCCCAGACGGAGGAAGTGTTTCACCCCCACCTGTCTCTGTGGGGGGGTGGGGTGGAGGAATCATAGAGTAGAGAAGGTGATTTAGAGATCAGACTATTTTTTAAATATGTTCCAGCAAAGCCTCCTAATTTTGTCCCCCTTCACTCAGTTCTAGGAGTACCTGGTGCTACCAGGTCCTGAACTTTTGGCGAATTCTACCGCAGTGAATTTTAATTCTTCGCTTTCCCTACAACTCTCTTATAAGTCAGCCTTCTCAGATCGACTGCATCAGTTACTACTTATTCACCTGTTTTCTGGTTATTTATTTGTTTGCCATCACCACCTCTCATTCTCCTTATTTCTGTGGGTTCATGTTGGTTTTAATCCCTTGCTAAGTGGATTTAGTGGGGTTTGAGTAGTGAACAAAACTAGATACATGTTCAGTTGGTCATCTTTACCCAGAAACAGGTAAGTAATTCCAAACTGTCGTCCACAGAGGTGGTTTCAATTTATATTCCCATAAACAACACATGAGAATGTAGCAGAGTTCTTAACATGAGGTTAGTGAATAGGACTCAGAGGGACTGGAAAAACCTCTGAAAATAATATTGTGTGTATAATGCAGTTATTTTTCTGGGAAGGGATTCTACAAGTGTCAGAGTTTTTATAACACAAAAAAAGTGAGGAACTATTGTTTTATGGTAATCATATAATGGTCCATGGTTACAAATAATCCGATTACATATCTGTTTTTCCAGCTTTAACATCACTCACAGTATTAGTTCTGCAAAGCAGCCTGGGAAGTTTGCCCAACAAAGAATATACACATTAGAGAAAGACTAAATCAAAGGCATGCATGCACAGGTTCCTCACTCTGCAGTTACAGAACCATACTCAGAATGTTTCAAGTAGAAACAAAATAGGCTATCTTACAATGAGGTAAACAATGAACACCTGCATTCAATTTATCATTTGAAAATCAAACTTGAAGCATTTTGCATACATTTACATTGTTTGAATTCTGCAATGTATTTGAGAATTGCAGGAGAGACAGTTGTCCAAGAAGCTTTGTTCTTACAATATATCCAATCATTTTATGAGTAAATAAACAACCTCAGACTAAGTCCACACGAGGCTGATAACATAAATGCAATCCTCAGTCTTCAGGAAACAAATTACAAATGACCTGGCTAAGGACAAGATTTCTATGAGTACAAATTTTTAGAAGAGTTATACAGAATTACATTTACAAACGGCTTTCAAACACTTATCAGTTAAAAAAACAAAAACAAAAAACTGTCAGTTTATTCACATTTTTATCAGCTCTACTCAACCAAAAGCCACTATGAACTTATAGGCAAACACTACCCATATGCATCAGTTAAACATCACCTAGAAGATGATACTTCTTTTCTGCATCCAGATAATTAGAGGGAAAAAACACATGGAAAAATAAATTTCACTGGTAATTGTATAACTGTTTTTAACTATTTCTGTTCAGCTTCACAATCAAATACCGTCAAGCACTATTAAAAACTAAGAGGTTCACTGAATATTTTACTCTTATGTATCTTCTTTGAAAAAGTAAACTGATCGAAGTCAGCAAATAAAATTAAGAAATTGAGATAGTGCCCAGAAACCCACTGAGTAGACATATCACACATGCATTGTCCAGCCCCAGGGTCAACAACTAAGGGAAAAACTGAAAAACTGAATCAATACCCAACCGCAGAGATAAGGCAACTTTAAACTCATGCAGAGACAACTGTTAGAACAGGGGTCCCCAATCCCCGGGCCTTGTAAGGATAGCGGTCCGAGGCCTATTAGGAACCGAGCCACACAGCAGGTGAGCGGCGGGGGAGCAAACAAAGCTTCATCTGCTGCTGCCCGGCACTCGCATTACCTACCGCCTGAACTATCGCCCCCTAAAACCCCGACCGTGGAAAAATTGTCTTCCACGAAACTGGTCCCTGGTGGCAAAAAGGTTGGGGACCGCTGTGTTAGAAGGCTGCTATTGTAATCTCATCAAGAGATCATAAGCATCTGAAATAAATCCAGGAAACAGAGAAGGGAGGGCCCAGAGCCAGAAGCTTTTTCAGCATCAACAGGGTTGGTGACATTATTACCCCAGTTAGAAGGTGCAGAAAAAGGGAACAGTTCCATTGGTTAGATTCACGGCATCAGTTTAAGTTCCCTATAGAACATCCAGTAGGAATACTCGTAAGAAGCTGTAAATAAATGTCCAACATTTATGAGAGAACCATGAAAAAGAATGATCAGAAAACTTGAGGAATATCTATCCAGATACCAAGCAAATATTTATGGAAAATTTTCCAGGCATCCTTCTCTAAGCACTGAGAAGGATGAATGAGGCTGGGGAAGATATACAAGCAAATACAACACGAAGAGATCAAAGTTAAATTTGTATGTTCACAGGCTGCGGGAAATGAAGAGAAGCACCAATGACTTCATGACATCAGTTCTACTTTTTCTTCAGTGATACAAGTTGCACAAAATTTAACCTGAGTTCAGTGCAACACTTAAAAACTGTAAGAATCTGCTTTAAACCCCAAACATTATCTCATTATCTCAAGACCAAAACTATAGTTTTAAAATTATCTCACCTTCTCAACAACTTGCCCGATAGCCTCCTGCTGGCCCATTCCTTACACTAATTTTAGTACCTTCAGCCTTCTCCCTGGTTCTCATACTTCACATGATATTTTCAAATATTTCTTCCAAGTCTCACTTTACAATCTAGTTCCCCCAGCATCAACTGTTGACTTAAGCACTGTGAAACTCTGTTTCTAGGTTTTCTATGAAACTCTGTGGCTCCTAAAAACTCTTCTCTACAGCCTAGCCTACATCCTTCAATCATGAAAAGTCGTAGCTAAGAGAACAGGAATTAAATTTGCCTGAACTCTAGGCCATTGAGGCTAAAACTAACAATGACAAGCTATTCAGCAATAAAACAGAACAATGGACTGACATGTGCAACAACATGGATGAATCTCGCAATCGTTATGCTTTAGCCTTAGAAGCCAGACACAAAAGACTACAAATTTGGCCCAATAGAAGGCAGCAAGGACAGTGTGCCAGCGGCAGATCTAGGCTTTAAGAAATTTTGTGTGTTTCCACCCTTTTATACCTGCCATCTCCATGAGAACATGCCTGGATAGACTGCTGGTCAAACAAAGGTGAAAAAATGGAGCAGAGCCGTCCAGCCAATGTGCACCTGCAGTACGAAGCAGAGCTGCCCCAAAGCACAGCACATGCGCGCACACACACGCACGCACACACACACACACACACTTACTGATGAGAGCCTGGACTAAGGCCTGCATGTCCCTCTCTCACCATCAGAGAGCTAGGCTGTGGTCTCTGGGCAGGAAGAAACCAGTTACAGACCAGTGAGCACCTATTTAGTAGGACTGTCTGGGGACACTGGGAAGTTGGCCAGGAATAGCTGGATTGCAATACTTCTGTAATAGGTAACATTCTATTCTGAGAAACTTAATAGATCTCCTTAGCAACAAGGAATGGGGATCATTTCATTTGTTGTCAACAAGTATAGAACGTGTGAGGGAAAACACAGCCCAAGAGGTTGGTCACGTTTCTGCTCCTTTTCTGCACATTCTACAGATTCCAGCATGGACCAGCAGAGCATGCCACTGGCAAACACCAACTCCTCTGTGCCATTACACCTCACTCTGTGCACCAGCCTTTGATGTACTTAGACCCTGTGTTCAAAATGAATTACACCGGCCCTTGCCACCTCTAGTACAGATGGAGGCAAATACATGGTGCACCACTACTAACAAGGCCTAGGGACAATGAACACTCTTCTATACACAATCACTCTCCTCATTATCCTTATGTAACCCATCCAATAATGTAACAACTGAGTTATAAAAGACAGAATTTTAATTTCATCCTTCTCATTTTTATCACAACAGGCAAAGTGCCGGAAACAATGTGAGGTTTTCCAACTTTGCCCAAATTTATCTGCTCCTGTTCCAATAATTAGGACATCGAAGAGAGATTGTACTTGAATTTTTTAAACAATATTGGGTGCTGGCCGTGCCCTCCTCACCCCACCCCCCACCTTTTTTGGGAAAGAAAATACCCAATCTACAATCCCTGCTAAGAAAGCATCAACCTTGTTTTATTTTCCTGTCATACCCATCCCTCCCCAACCCCACTCCATAGGTTCTGCTGACTGGTCTATTGGTGGGGACCTATCTCTAGAGGAGCCAGTCTATCAGATGATCAGTAGCTTATGATCTGGGTGAATTGGCTGATGAAGGCTCTATATGCCCGAAGTTTGAACTAGGACATGAGGGAAGAATTTGCCAGTTGAGAAAGGAAGTCAAATCTACTATGGCATGCACTCCTCTTGGAGAGCGAGGGTTATGGCAACTAAATCTGAAGTTACAGAAAAACAGAAATCATAAATTTAGAAGATGAGGTAAAAAAAAATGGATTAATCATAAGGCAGCAAAACCCCTAGAAGTAACTCAGGTCTCAACAGCTTGCCAGTTACCAATGAATTCTCTTTTTCCAATAACTTACATGTCTTTCTTGGGAAACTTTGAATCTCTCTTCCTTGCAAACTCAAGAGCTAATCAGGGAACTTCCATAGACATTGGAAAGTTCCAGTACCAATAAAAGTTCCTGATAGAGGCAATTACCTCAAAATCCTTCTGAAAGATTGTATAACTACCAGCATCACTGATGATTATTTGTAAATATGGCGAATTATCCAAAAACCTTTTCCAAACCAAAATGACAAGTATAAGACTGACTATTCTTTGCGAGAATGCTACCTGGGTACCCCTGTCACAGCATACTTGAAGTCTCCAGAGTCTTAGCTCATTAGTATCAACACAGATAGACTCTTCTCCCATGCACTGAACATTCAAAAAATTCCATTTTTAACCTTAAAGTAAACTTGTACGATGGAATATATCGACCATACAACCAACGTCAAAAGAAATGGCACTCCTCTTTGAACCATGTTTTGGGAACATATAATGAACTTGGCAATATAATAGGTAAGTGATAGTCTGTCCAAAAACTACTGTGAAAAAATTTAGTCTTTATACTCAAAAAGCATAGTGTAGTAACACCTTTTCGTAAGATTGGGATATGTTTTAAGAAAAACAAAGAAAAAAGAAATTTCGGTGATAGTACAAAGGACAAAATGTACGACTCATACCCAACCTCAGCTCTCAGTCCTCTGAAAGAACTGCATTCCCTCCCAGATTAATAATTATTTCCTGAGTGTTGACATTTATTCCCTGCTATTCAACGTAAGCAAAAGCACATTCTCTTTCCAAAAGGATTATCGTGATATTAAACAGACATCCAACATAGAAAGGCCTAGATGAACTACCCAAAAAAAAAAAAAAAAAAATACAGGAAAAGAAACAGCTCTGATTAGTTTTCATTGTGAAAATATCAAGTAGGAAACACATGTAGATATCAAAGAAGGAAATCCCTCTTAAAATCTGGATGTCCTGGGATCTGGATAGATCACCTGTCCTACAAAGCCTATCACAGATATCTTATTCTCTAGGGAATCCTCATATTAGAAGATTTAATAGCCATCAAGTCCATTATGAGTTAAAATTACCTTAATTTGTACGCATTGGGACCACAAAAAAGCTGAAGCAGTAATCCTGAAAAAAGTAATTAATCTATGTTAAATACATTTAATCAGTTCTGTATGTGTTATGTTTTCAGTTTAAGAAAAAGATTCAAAACATACCTAAATAATTCTTGCCAAATCTTTAGTTTGTTAAATTGTGTAATTTTTTCCCCCAGAAAGTACAATGCTTGTGAAAGATCTCAGGGTGAATACACTGAACACAAGAAGCTATCTCTTGATCATTCAAGTGCACAGCAACAAGATAGAACAAACTTCCTCCCTGGTGTAATTCCAAATAGGACCAATTTAGGACCAATTTTATCCAGTGTCTAAAAACTATCAAATCACAAACATGCCATATTTGCCCCACCAGGGACCATTTCTAGTTGCCTTGCTGCAATGTCAAAGAAAAACTAGGAGTTTGAGAATTGATGTCTTTCCAGGTTAGAATAAAATGAAAATTAGCACCTTGAATAAGACATTCCAGTTCACTTGTACCATGGTTTTTTTCTGTTTTTCCTAAAAGAATCAGAATATTTTATAGCATCCTTTCAAATCATCACCTAAAAGAAACAGCAGTTCTTTTACTTTCTCCTTTCCCAAGAATGGGGAGTTCTCCAATTCACTCCAGGTCAAACTCTGATTATATTCAAATATGTCTCGGCCTTGGGGAAAAGCAAGGGAAGGTGGCCAGCACTCAAAGGTATCAAGTAACAAGCACCCTAACACTTTTTTCTTTTTTTTTTTTTTTGTTTTTTTTTTTTGTTTTTTTTTAAACTTTGGGTTTATTTATTTATGGCTGTGTTGGGTCTTCGTTTCTGTGCGAGGGCTTTCTCTAGTTGCGGCAAGTGGGGGCCACTCTTCATCACAGTGCACGGGCCTCTCATTATCGCGGCCTCTCTTGTTGTGGAGCACAGGCTCCAGATGCGCAGGCTCAGTAATTGTGGCTCACGGGCCTAGTCGCTCCGCGGCATGTGGGATCTTCCCAGACCAGGGCTCGAACCCGTGTCCCCTGCATTAGCAGGCAGATTCTCAACCACTGCGCCACCAGGGAAGCCCCCTAACACTTTTTTCAAAGTGCATCTTGTGCAAACAGAAAAACGGTAACTCCAAGGGAATAGCCATTGGAGAAATGCATATACTCTCCCCAGGATGAAATATTTTTTCTTTCATACATTCAATTCACTAAAAATGTTCTTAAGTTAAATGGTGGTTTTTATCCTAAAACTGTATGCTTATTAAGAAATTATATCAATATATACACTCATATCAATACACACATATCAGTATCTACATATGATATATCAACAGAGGCACTAAAAAGGGGGAGCTCCTTGGTTCAGCAATAAAGGTGCAACGTGCAACACTCACTCCCCTTGCCTTGCACAGAAGTGAAAATTCACCACACCTGACCTTGGTATATTCCACATCATGGACTTGCAACAAAATGCCAGGCCATATTCACCACACATTGTCTTTGCCAAAGGCCAAGAAACTGTATAATTAGTCTTTTTTCTCAGTTTCTCCATAAAAATCAGATTAAAAAGGCTTCCTGTTGTAACTTCCATTTTATCTAATATTTTTGAAAGCCACATGTATTTCACCGTAGAGGAAGATGATACTGAATCACACGTCCACTCACTGTAGAACCGTTGGTGAGAGAACATCTTTTAATTTCTTTTAACTTTTAGGTTTTTCTTTTTTAATGGTTTCTCCTCCTGTTGTTTATTCCTTGGTATTATTTTATTCAGTTTCCTAAAAGATTTGAGAGCCCTGACTTAATTTTTAACTGAAGAACTTAAATACCCTGGAGGTTTCACTGTACAAATGCACTGATTAAATACAGAACAATCTAAGCAGTAGACCACATTCAAAAGACTAGTTTTACTTCAATTTTACCATAAATTAAAAACACTACAAAGCACTACATTTAGATTAAATCATAATACTCTTGCAAATCAATTCCTAAGTTGTTGCTTTGCTTATAAGAACCACAGATAAGTAACTCTACCTCTAGTTTTCATAATGGAATACTTCCTACTATGTTTTGAGGGAGAACCTGTGGTAATTTGGGGTCATTTTTAACATGATTGCCTGCTAACCACCACACAACACAGCACACACCTCAGGCCTCAGCAGGAAAAGTGGATCTTTCAGCAATGGCTGTCTAGGCAGCTTATATACAAGACCTGAAGTTAAATCATTGAAACAATTAAAACATTTTAACCCCACTGCGGGAAACTTCACCAAAGCACAACTTTTAAAAGAAGACATTTCTTCATACAGTTTTAATTACTGATTATATCCAAGAGGTACATCAGACTTATTCAAGGCCCTATGCAAAATGAAGTTAACACTGGCAGTAGTTAGGAGCCTGTGAGATAATGAATGTATTATTTTATCCATTACTTCATTGCTAGCATTTCTACCTGTGCCTGATAAAAATGCAAAGGAATTTTTAATCAAAAAGTAGCATATTTTAAAACTATATTCCAGAGGTATCAAACAGATTCTTACAAAAATTTAGTGTAAATCATATGGCTCTGGAAAGCATATACTACTGTCATCTGGATTACCTGAGAACAGTATATCTGTACTAATTTTTAATCTAAGATTGCTTTTAGAGTGTAGTCAGGTCTTCCACTGTCCTTAGATTATGTACAAATAGTATTTGATTAACGATTAAGGAACACTGACTTCAATCTGAAAGTATTAAATTATACATGTGAAAAATTAACTCCTGAGAGATACTGGCTCATCCTGTGCCCAACCTTTTCTTCTCATCTGTAAACTGCATACTAATAGTGTAAACAATCCCACACACGAGTATGTGTATGCACACACAAAAAGCCAGCATTCGCAAAAAGCCAAAGATTCCACAGTCAGATTAAGCCTTAAATTATGTATTTTCATAAGGAATCTCTTTAGTTAAAAAAAAAAAAGGCCTAAATAAAATCGAATTCTCCTGTGGTTGCAGTCACAAAGGACATAAAAAGGGCAAGTTCCTAGAAACCATGATGTTAGTTAGCCACAAGTAAAAGAAATACTGCATTCAACTCTGAGGGATTTTTAGATCAGGTTAAACCAGCAAATGTACCTGCTTGTTTCAGAAGTTTTCAATAGCTTTCCCTCAGTTTACCAATCTAGAAAAGGTAAAGCTCAGTCATCAAGGATCAGGAGCTGAAAATAACTTTCATTTTCCTCTAGCTTTCTTTCTTATAAGTAATAAATTCCACGAAACTGTAACATCTTAAAGATCACAATAAAATGCACTCATCCATTACACACATACCCACAAGCTAACAACTGCCATATGTCAGGAATTCTGCAGAGCAATAAGAACCAATTCACTGCATTCTTAAAGTTCTATGGCACAAATAGGAATTTTTTAATTTTTAAAAGCCTCATTATTACCCACACTATTTTTATGATGCAGCTTAGCAAAAATAAGTAGATTTCTATTCCCCAGAAAAATACTTAAAACAAGCTTGCCTTCATCTTTTCTTGCCACTGCTCCTCACTTGCCCTTATCTCCCCTTTAGCTGTAACTGAGAAGTTAAAATACATGAAAATTGTCTCTAAGGCCATCAGTTTTGTGCAGAAGTGCACTATTTTCTGCGTGTTACTAGCTGGGATCCACGGCAAATGTTCCTTATGCAAATAAGTTCAGGAAATGCTAACTTCAACATAGTTCAGCAACTTCATTTCAGAGACTTTAGTTTACTAATATGCATTTTGAATATTCGAATGGGGGATATCATGTCTAGCATTTCCCAAGTATATTTCACCAAGAGATCTTTTTCCAAAACTTACTCTCTTCAGGAACAGTGTTCTATGGAACACAGCTTGAAAAATTATGATTTAACCCTTCCTAATTCAACTTTTCCACAGAATATGCTCACAGCCTATGTCCCTCTTCTAGTGTCTCTCCCTCTCTGTTTTGTTTTGTCTGTGTTTCTCTGTCTTTTTCTCTGTCCTTCTCTATTTCTCCTCTCCTCCTGCACTCATCTCTGTATCTATTTCTTTCTCATCCTTTTTAGTCTCCCTCTGTCCCCCTACTTCCTCCCTCTTTTCCTCTTTCACACACACACACACACACACACACACACACACACAGCACCTCTTTTACAAAAGTCTAACCATTGGTTTCATGCCAACCATAGCATCTATATATTAATAATGAGCCTGTATTTAACAACAAGTGAGACTTTGACTATATATCCTAAGAATTGAGTTTCAACTCACTAGTTCAGTGTAGGCATGTGCTTTGTATTAGACACTGATATTCTGGTTTCCAGAAACATCTTTTAAGTAAAAGCTTAAACACTTTGCCTATTTAATCACAAAGGGCATTAAGCCACTAATTCCATCTAATGTGAAAATTACCAGTCTACTAGTCTACTACTAGTAGTCTAATAGGAGACTAGTCTAATAGGAGAAAATATGCCTGATCTGCTAATTTAGCATATCTACTTAATTGTAATTAAAACATCAAAGCAGAGACAAACACATTTTAGAGAAAGATATTTCCAATTTAAAGAACAAGACATTTAGAAGATATTTATTTAGTACTAAAATATAATTTAAAATAACATGGTGGATATGACATGTATATAAATAGTATACATAGTATCAACTTTTGCATATTTGGTTCTTTCATATCTGACATTAATACTCCTAAACTCAGGAGTAACTGACTTATAAAAATCATGTGAAAAATCAAGTAATAAAATTACTTGTTGGGACTTCCCTGGCGGTCCAGTGGTTAAGACTCTGCGCTTCCACTGCAGGGGGCATGGGTTCGATCCCTGGTTGGGAACTAAGATCCCACATGCTGCACAACACAGCCAAAAAAAAAAAACATTACTTGTTGAGGGGACTAAGCAAAAAGAGCTAAGTATTCCAAAAATGCTTTCTTCCATAAGAACAACAAGAACATTGGCAGATATTATGGAAATCAGCTTTCTAAGAACTCTGCAAAGTAAACAAAGGCACCTTGAGGATCTGTGGAATTGTTCAAACACATAGCACTAAATCGTGGTAAAAACAGTTAATGTTGCAGAATTTTAATTCACCCTGTTCTGCCACACATTCTCTTCTGAGCATGACAGCCCTGAAAACCAACTGCGTACAACCACAATGAAAACAAGAAGCCTGGCAGCCATTGGATAAGGTAAAACAAGGCTGGAGCTTCTCAAATCCCAATTCCCAGATAACTGCCATAATTTGACCTGTCCAGAAGTTCCCTGAAAAATCCAAATCCAAAGGTTTGTCTTTATTTGACTTGAGTCAGAGCTTTCCAATGCAGTGTTTCCTTGGGAGCATTAGCTACATACTATCAATGCTAATTGTTTATTACTGCAGCTGCCTAATGTGGTTTTAACAATTGAAAATAAGCTGACCAAACAATTAAAAGGAAAAGCTGGAAAATGAGATGTCCACAGGGGACTTTGAAAAGCTCCAACCTATTCCTAGGAATCTAGAAAAAGCCACATACATGCATAGGGCTGTGCACATAACAAGGAAAGACCTGAAAATGCCCTATGCTCTCACTCCTGCCTGCCATTTTGCATCTTCACAAGATGGAAGTGAGAACTAAGGCAGAGTTGTAACGGCTTTTCTGATTATAGGAAGTGTGCCCCTACACACATAGAGAGCCCTTAGGCAAAGCTGGGAAAATTGTTAGTTCCAGACATTTAAGGAAAGCTCTAACCATTAGCCAACTGCTACAAGCTAACTTAGCAGACTTCAATGGCTACATATGACTAAGGATATAGATATTCCAGAATGAGTTCAGGAAAGTTATTGAACAGTAGAAACAACCAATATTTACAACAGTAAATGCTAAGGGGATGGGTTCTGATTTTCATAGTTGCCATATTAGTAAAAATATCCAGTTTAACAAAAAAAATATCAGATACGCAAAGAAAATGAAACAGAAGTAGAGAATAATCATGGGAGAGAAACTGTCCTGAAGAAGCCTAGACTTTGGATTCACTAGATGAAGACTTCAAATAAGTTTTTTACAAATAAGTTCAATGAACAGAAGGAAACCATGTCTAAAGAACCAAAGTTTGAGAAAGTTGCCTCATCTGTTAGATGATATTAATAAAGTAGAAATTACTAATAAGAACCAGATAGAAATTCTGGAATTGAAAACTATAACAGAAATGAAAAATTCACTAGACAGACACAATATGGTTGAGTAGTCAGAAGAAACAACTGGCACATTGAAGATAGGTCTCCTGTGTTGGTATGCTTGATGATGTCCCACCTAGAAGGAAACAAGAAAAAGGGGCAAAAAGAATTTGCAAAGAAGTAATGCCTGACTACTTCTTAAATTTGATGAAAAAAGTTGATTTATAAAGTTAAGCTCAATGAACTCCAAAAAAACAAACAGGAAGAGATACATGTCTGGATGCATGACAGTCAAATTGTCAAAAAACCAAGAAGAGGGCTTCCCTGGTGGCGCAGTGGTTGAGAGTCTGCCTGCCAATGCAGGGGACACGGGTTCGAGCCCTGGTCTGGGAAGATCCCACATGCCGCGGAGCAACTAAGCCCGTGAGCCACAATTACTGAGCCTGCACGTCTGGAGCCTGTGCTCCGCAACAAGAGAGGCCGCGACGGTGAGAGGCCCGCGCACCACGATGAAGAGTGGCCCCCACTCGCCGCAACTAGAGAAAGCCCACGCACAGAAACGAAGACCCAACACAGCCAAAAATATATAAATAAATAAATAAAAATTAAAAAAAAAAAAAAAAAAAACCAAGAAGAATTCTGAAAGTAACAAGTAACTTATGCGTAAAATTCACTATTAAAGTTAACAATTTCTTAACAGAAACCATGGAGGACAGAAGGCAGTGGGAAAACATATTTAAAGGGCTGAAAGAAAAAGATTGCCAACCAAGAATTCTATATCCAACGAAATAATCTTTCAAAAATGATGTAGAAATTAAGACATTCCCAGGTAAGCAAAAAGTGACAGAATTTGTAGACAGAATGGTCTACAAGAAATACCAAAGGAAGTTCTTGAGGCTAAAATGAAAGGACACTAGACAGCAACCTGAATCTACATAAAGAGTACCAGTAAAAAAAACTACATACATAGGTAAACATAAATGATAGTATACATGTATTTTTGGTTTAACTTTTTCTCCTTCTTAAAAGACAATTGCAAAGAGCAATAATTATGAGTATTGAAGGGCATGCAGTGTATAAAGATGCAATTTATATGACATTATAGCACAAACTAGTGTATACAAAGTACAGAATAGGAGAGTATTGCTGACCTTACATTGTTTAAGAAGGAAATCATGTTGATTCTTTTAATGCCAGAAAAATTTCAATTAAAAAAATTATCTAGGACTGGGCCTTCCCTGGTGGCACAGTGGTTAAGAATCTGCCTGCCAATGGAGGGGACACGGGCTCAAGCCCTGGTCTGGGAAGATCCCACATGCTGCGGAGGAACTAAGCCTGTGCACCACAACTACTGAGCCCGCGCGCCACAACTACTGAAGCCTGCGCGCCTGCAGCCCATGCTCCACAACAAGAGAGCCACAGCAATGAGAAGCCCGCGCACCGCAACGCAGAGTAGCCCCCACTCGTTGCAATTAGAGAAGGCCCATGCACCGTAACAAAGACCCAACGCAGCCAAAAATAAATAAATAAAAGAAATACTTTTTTTTTTAATTTCATGAAAAACAATTATTTAAAAAAAAATTATGAAGGACAGACAAACATATCTGTAGGCAGTACTCAACCATCAAGTCACCACTTTTGGGACTCTGCTGTAATGTCACTCTCAGTACTATAAAACTTATAAAATATGTACAATTATCCCATTTTTTATATAGGAAATTCACTCCCCAAATGTTAACAATCTGTCATTAAAGCTGAAACATTTACTCAGGTTATTTTCACCAGAACCCAAATGATTTCCTTTAGTCCTCTGTATCATTAATATATAAATTAAGATATATAATATGTAAAGGTTTTGTTTACTCATTGCTAAGCTAACTTCCCTATAATAACACTATTATTTATTCTCACATAGTCTTTTATTGTATAGGTTAAGTGTTCTAATGCGGTATTTTAAAAATGCTTGTAGTGAACTGCCACACCAAAATAAGATACACTAGAGAACATAATCAATTTCAACTAAAAATATAAACCTATATCTTCCAAGTTTTTAGTTTTTATAAGGGATATATATATATATATATATATATATATGTTTGTTTTGTTTTGTTCTTTTTTAATGAGTGGCTATTACATGCTAGGCATTGGGCTCAGCACTGACGGTAACGTAGTGAACAAGACAAAGTCCCTACCCTCTTGGACTACAACTTACAACTTATAGGGGGATAAAGATAAGAGACATGTAAACCAGACCAAATAGATAATTACAGATTACAATCAGTAACAAGACTGACCATAACGAGAGCCACCCAGTCAAGCCCAGCTTATATCAACAAACACCCAGCCAACCTGCAGACCAACTAAGGGAGAAGAGTTGTTGTTGCATGCTGTGGAGTCTTGGGAATACTTGTACATAATGACAGCTGACCAGCACTTGCAACATCAGGCACTGTACTAGGAGCTTTCCATGTGTTACCTCATCCAAACTTCCCACTGATCCTTCGAGATAGATAATATTTTTAGCCCTATTTAACCAGTAAGGAAATTGAGAATGACAGGTTGAATAACCTGCTTACAGTCACACTGTTAATAAGTGTGAGAACCAAGAATCAAACCCAACTGGTCTAATTTTAAAGTCCTCTGGCTCTTTATTACTTTGATAGTGTCCCTTCTCCTAAGTTGGCTTCAGTCTGCTAACAACAGTATCAGTAAGTATATCCTTGCCCTATTTCTTTTCTAGCACTCATGGATGTAGATTATAAAAAATACACTACGAACTCAAATTGGTGTTTCCAGATTTATTTTTGTTGTTCTTGCCGTCTTACGATCTCCTTTACCTGGGTGCAAACTAAACAGTGTTACCAAGCTTTGATACCACTTGAAATGATTATACTGTTTTATCTTCCAGAAAATAGAAGAAGTTATACCAGCAAAATGAATTTTACTATTTATCATTTAGATTTTTAAAACAAATTTTAATTAAATTCAGTTTTTTACAAAAATGTCTTACAAAACCAAAAATAGAACTACCATACGATCCAGCAATCCCACTACTGGGCATATACCCTGAGAAAACCAGAATTCAAAAAGAGTCATGCACCAAAATGTTCATTGCAGCTCTATTTACAATAGCCAGGACATGGAAGCAACCTAAGTGTCCATCAACAGATGAATGGATAAAGAAGATGTGGCACATATATACAATGGAATATTACTCAGCCATAAAAAGAAACGAAATTGAGTTATTTGTAGTGAGGTGGATGGACCTAGAGTCTGTCATACAGAGTGAAGTAAGTCAGAAAGAGAAAAAGAAATACCGTATGCTAACACATATATATGGAATCTAAGAAAAAAAAAAAAAAAAAGACAAGAAGAACCTAGAGGCAAGAAGGGAATAAAGACACAGACCTACTAGAGAATGGACTTGAGGATATGGGGAGGGGGAAGTGTAAGCTGTGACAAAGTGAGAGAGTGGTATGGACATATATACACTACCAAAGGTAAAATAGATAGCTAGTGGGAAGCAGCCGCATAGCACAAGGAGATCAGCTCGGTGCTTTGTGACTACCTAGAGGGGTGGGATAGGGAGGGTGGGAGGGAGACGCAAGAGGGAAGAGATATGGGAACATATGTATATGTATAACTGATTCACTTTTTTATAAAGCAGAAACTAACACACCATTGTAAAGCAATTATACTCCAATAAAGATGTTAAATTTAAAAAAAAAAATGTCTTACTGAAAATAATAATATTTCCAGATGACATTGTAAGTATACAATTTGATAGTGACAACATCCTCCTGGAAAATAAAATATAATGGCAAGAATGTTACTTTTAGGAATAAACTAAATTTAGTAAATTCCTTCATCTGAATCAAGAAAGCCAGGGTAAGTATAAAAAGTGAAATTTATTTAAAATGCAGCACTCAATATACAGTTCATTTTTTCACGTAATATTATACTGCTTTATATACCACCAGGACATGATATAACATGATGATGTGTACTATGGTTGAAAACAAAGGGCATTTATGCTTTCCATAATCCATCAGAATCAGGTATGAAGTAGACTAGCCTACTTCTAATGACAGGAAGTCTGTGACTTCCTGATACTCTTAATTCCATTTAGTATTTTGTTGTAGGGAACACACAGACTGCACGAAAGGATATAACCTATCGTTAACAGCCTAAGGTGGCTTTGGACATTTACCCTTTTTTTTTTTTTTTTTAACTTATAAAGAAACTTGAGATCTTTAAGGGAAAGAAAAAACAAGTCTGGCCAAAGCATCTTAGAATTTTTAGTTTTTCTTAGAAATGGAGGATACAAAATTTTTCCCTGCAGTTTTCTTGTTATCCTAAAGACAATAATGGGTAAGAAAAGGGTGTGTTTCCAAGAAAGGAATTTAGTGTCATTAAACACATAAGTTTAATAGAATGTTTCCTGAACCTCCACACTGAACTACAGCCATCAGAAATTAACAGAGTCAGTCATCCTATTTATTGCTACTATTTCAAATACACTCATACCCCTATGGCATGTATATCAAAAAATATTCAACATTAGAACCAAATCTCAAAGTGAAACCAAAAACATGAAAACCACACAGGTAAAGACAGACAACATGCTAATAAAAATGCACTGCTGAATATATTCACAACTAACCAGCTGAGGACATAGCTGGTTAGTTGAAAAGACTGAAGACTAAGGACATTGTCTCCAGTCTTTTCATCCTATGTTATCAAACCTTATTAAAAGGTATTTGCAAAAGCAATTATACCTTTTTATGGGTAATTATTATCAAAATGTATTAAAATAAAGCATGTTGCTGTTTTAAGAATCAGTTACAGGAAACATAACAGGTAATCAGGCTGTAATTTTTATCTTGTTTCTGCCATTTAATACATGTTGACCTTTATAAGTACCTTGACTTCTTAACTACCAAATGGGAAGATCACCTACCAGTTATTCTTCCTTCCATATCCCACTCAGTGAACCAGTTTCCCTTTCGCTCTGTGTGAATCAAAAATTCGATGCTAATTTAACCAAAGTCCTAGATGAGGCCAAAGAGGACATCTTAAATCAGTTTCGAGGAATCAAATAGTCTTAAAGACACATACACTCCTCCGCAGTCAATCCCCATTCTAAACACATTTCCTGGGACTTCCCTGGTGGTACAGTGGTTGAGACTCTGCTCTCCCAATGCAGGGGGGGCCCGGGTTCAATCCCTGGTCGGGGAACTAGAGCCAGCATGCCGCAACTAAAGATCCCCGCAACTAAAAATCCCACATGCCACGACTAAGACCTGGTGCAGCCAAATAAATAAGTTAATTAATTCTTTAAAAAGATGATTAAAAAACTAAACACACTTCCAACTCACTCAGCTCTCAGGAACAGATGTAAATGCCTGCCCAAAGTGAATGCTTAGACCAACAGGCACCCAAATAAGAACTGTCAAAGCAAAGGGCAAGTAGCTCTAATAAGGATTCATCACTTGTTCAATGAATACATTCTAACATGTTATGTAGAAATTTTAAAAGAAGAAATTGTCATTGAATAAAAATGTGATGTGGTTAAATCTGTTTTAGTTCTGTAAACTGAAGAATCAATTATTACTGGAGTTTTGCATACAAAGGCCAGTATTTTTCCCCATTGAAACAAACCTTCTAGTTTTTTTCCCCCACTAACTTAAGCCTGAAATCTTTTTCGAAGCAACTGTTTCTTCTCTAACACAATGTAAAATATCCCTGTGGTGATTCATCTGCTAAATGCATTTACCACTAACTCCTCATATGTTTAACCCCATCCTGCTATCAGCTTAGTTTGCTTGGGCTGCATTAATATCTCATGCCCATTTATGCTCATGTAACCAACCAAATGACCATTGAATGGTCCTTTCTATCTCTACTCATCTCACTGGCTTGACGACTTATATACCCCATCCATGCTCTATAACAAAGTATAATGTGAACAAGAACAAAATTTCAGGGAAAAAAATCCTAGGTTACTTCCGAGTCTCAACATTATGAAACTTAAAGAAATTAAGTTTAAAGCATTAACTGTAAGTTTTTACATGTGAACACTTTACTAGGGACTAAACAAACTGAAGCCAACAATGGACTTACAATAATGTGTAATAACTTCCATTAATTGCTGCTATTTCCAGTTATTTCCTTCTCAACAACCCAGCAAAGATATTAACCCCTTTCATGGTCAAAAATACCAAGAGTCAGAAAAGTATAGCAAATTACTGAACATAAAAGTAGCAGAAACCAAACACAAACTCAGACCTGTGTGATTCCACATTTCTTACTTGTACAGCATGATGAATGTGGTGGATTAAAGAGAGCCACAAATTCCTCGGGGTGTTTGTTTTCCCTCTCCTTAAATATATGGGCTGGATTCTATCTGCTCTGACCTACAGAAAATGACAGAACTGGCGGAGCTCCAGCTCTGGGCACAGGCTGTAACAAGACCGGCAACTTCCACCTTGATCTCTTGGAACCCAGGCTATCTTCAAGTTCACTGTCCCATTCTTCAATTCACTGTTGATTACAGTGAGTAGATTCACTATGGGTTTTTTAATCCGGGATATATTTCCATTCTCAGATTTTCATTTGATTTTTCACCCTTCCCATATTTGTCTTGAAATTCCTCATCACTCATCCATTCTACCAACCTTGTATATCAATTCAGGTCTTGTAAATTCTTCAACATATTTTTTCTTCAACCTATTTGTCATAGTTATTTTAAAGTCTTATACTGCTGCTTCCAACCTTGGGGTCTTTTTCTATTGACCTCTTAACATGAGTCACTCTTACCTTTTTAATGTTTAATAGTTTTGAAATACATACTAGACACTGTAGAGGATGTATTCTACTAACTATAGATTGTTGTCTTCCACGGTGTTTCCTGGGAAGTGGTACTCCTAAAATGTGGTCCTCTTAGAATATTGATGAAAAGCCCAAGGTGTTTACCAATTCCCTTTGCATAACAAGACTCCAACTCCAAACCCTGTTTTCCTTTGAGGTGAGCAGCTCAAGTCTCTGCTTATCTTCTTCAGGCTTCCAGTTGATGTTTCTCCCTGGGGCTCTTGGAATATTGCCCCACACATGCACAGCCCAGGAGTCAGCAAAGGCTTGAGGAAATTTTATATGCATGTTATCAGGCCTCCCTCCTCTGTGGCTCCTTATGTTCTGGAATAGCTCCCTCAATGGCCAACTTCCCTGGCAGCTCCAAACTCCATCCTCTGGTTTCTCAGGATAAAAAAAAAAAAAAAAGCTTTCTGCCTGGCCACTACAGGGACTGAGAAGTGACCTCAGGGAAAAGCACTTCATGTATCATTCAATGTTCAGTCAGGAGTTGTAAACTACACAAAAATTTCAACAGGAGAGATTTAATATACAGTATTATTAACTACGTACAATAGTTACACTAAGAATTAATAAAACAGAACTCTAAAAAACATACCAACTCTGAGGGAAAACACCCAAGGAAGGAACAACTTGGAAAGAAGAGGGTGTGGGGCCTCTATCCAAGGCTGAGATTCAAATCTCATTGGAGAAGGTATGGCTGTAGCCCACTGGATGGTGGAGGAGTTTAGCAGCTTGACCTGGGCCAGAGATGGTACACAGTCAGCAAGCCAAGGCTGGCATTTCAGAAACCATGGGTGAGGAAGACTGGCAAGCTGGGAGCCCCTCTGGATGGCCCGGAGCCTGAGACTGATGAACAAGGAACTGCAGACAGGGACTGACAAGCCCAAAGCCTCCTGCTGGAATGCCAAGAAACCAAGGCTGGCACACGCACAACTGTGGTCCAGGACTGCAAACGGGAAATCCTCCACCAGCCTGTCAGCAGGCAGGAGCTGGCAGGCAGAGAATGGCAGGCCAGAACTCGCATCAAAAACTCGTTCAAGAGTGAGTGGCACTGAATGCCACACACACACACACACGTTGCTGGCAGCTGCGGAGCCAGCAGGAATGGAAGCACACCAGACTTGGGACGAAAATCCCCTTCCTTTCGCACCCTCCGTTGCAAAGGAGAGATGTCCATGGGATCCAGCGACGCAGTGAAGAGTGGATTTAGAGCTGAGTGGCACACCATATATATGTGGACCTTACCTAGCGTGATCCCCTTCTTTCAAGGGTTGAATTCTTTCCAATTTTTGCGCACTTTTGGTCCTCACTGCTGTTATACAAATACAAATATATACATATATATCTCATCTCTCTTTCTGTATTCATGTCTCTGTCTCTCTCAAGAGAGAGAGATTCTGGAGTTTATCATTTTTATCCACTGAAGAATTGGCTGTTCAAGCACTTCTGTCCTTACAAGGAGCCAAAAGCCCTGGGAAATGATTTGACACAGAACCTAGAGAATACCATAAGCAGAGAACTACCACTATTTTGTTTCAGACTACCCACTGTGAGGTTTATGAGGTATATGGCCATCTTGGCATTCACAGTGCTCCTAAGTTTCACTAAAAATAAACCCTGGTCCAAAATATTCTCAGTAAAAAAAAAAAAAAGATTCCACTCGCTCTAAAAGAAATTGAGTTCATTCAACAACCTATGAAAATGTCTCCTTTAATGGTCCAGATAATGCTAAACTACATCTCAAGCTCATATTCTGAAACATCAAACTCTTTCTCAAGATATTAATGCCCACATATAACAACGCCCATAAAATAAAGACAAACTTAGAAATCATGTGCAGGGCAGAGATTAAAGTTTTATTTGTTGTAAGTCAACAATATCTCAGAACGTGTTGAAGGGCACAAAGTTTGAAGGGTTGGCCCACACACAACTATTTCAGATATGACTAATCTCTACAACAAAGGTGGTTCCTAAACACGCCAGATTTAATATAGTATAGAGTTAATAATCTTTTTTATGTCTCTATATATGACTTTTCAATGTTCTAGGCAACAGCCCAATAACACAAAACCCTGCCGGAACCACTTAAAAGCAAAACTTTCCTTCTGGTTCTTTTGGCAACACTTTGTGAAACACCCAAGAAGAAAGCTATATTACAAACTCAAACAACTTTGGCATCAAACAGCATGGAAAATTGTTACTTTATAAGAGACATGTGTATCTTCTAAAAATGCTAAGAAAATAATTTAGCAACGGCAAAGAACAGTAAGAGCTGCTTGTACGACATTGTAAGTGGACACAGTATGGACAAAACTCCACAGGTGAATTAGATGTATCAGTCTGGGGAGTAATATATGATAAGGGATTATAGGAATTAGACTTCAGGTTGTGTGTTGCTAGGGAAGATGTGCACTGGAAAGGCAGGTTCAAGGATCAGAGAAGGCTTCACTGATTAGTCAGTCTCACTAGACAAGCACATCCCACCACCAAAGGCGGAAGATGAGGGGAAATCACCGAGAGGTCTGTGCAGCTACTGCCTCAATTGGTCCCCAGACCAGTGTCTTTGTCTGGTGGTGAACTGGGGTAACAATCAATGGCTCTAATAGTCAGGTAGACAAGGCAGACGGAGTGAGACAGTGAGGACAGGGTGAAACTACCAGGCATCTTTGTGCCTGTTGGTCACCCCATCTAACAACAAAAAGACCTTAGGAGAAAAATGGCTTCTGCTTCACTTCAGCCTTCCAAAACTCATTCATATTGTTGTTTTGGCCAATCTAACAAAGAAAAATAGTTCCCAAATAGCCAAATTGACACAGCAATGCCTACCACAGATGGGTGTAATTCAGATATCCACTACAATAGGATATAATTCAGAGATGCACAGAACTGTCATTAATTCACCCACTTAACAGAACAGTTTGATAGGTCTAAATAAAATTTTATGAATTTTGAAATTTATATGCCTTCATGATAAAGTATCTCCTCAAAATATCTCACCATACTTTTTCCATCATTCTCCAATTTTTCTAAAATAAAAGAACCTCACAGGGGAGTTTAAGTTCTTAAATCTGCCTGCAAAACTTTTTTTGGCCAGGAACTGGTAAGCTACCATGAGATGTTAATACATATACTACACAAATTAATATAAGAAGCCCAAGAACTAAATGAGATCAAAATTTATTTCATCATCTGATTCTGGATGAACCCAAACTTTACAAGATTTCCTTTTACACTCAAGTGAACCAAGAAGTTTTTCATTTTGAACCTTATTTCTTCCACCTGAATAACAGCATCTCTTTGTTAGTACACAGTACAGTTCATGATATGATCATGGAATTGCCTGGTAGTCTGGAGCTCTGTCATTTTTGGAAGAGCATAAATTAGAAGGACTGCCTGTGTGCTAGAGTCTGCCGGCTCTTGTCACATACAAAGCGTGGAATTGGACTGCCAGTTATGTATAATTCTTCAGTGTCCATGTAATTTCTCAAACCTCCTTATAAATCCTGCCCTCTCCCAGCTGTCCTCCAGAAGTCAGCACCTACTTTGAGCTGCAGTAAAATATCAAGAAAAGAAAATACTGTATCTCTCAGTTCATTTCTATTTATTTTAAAAAGCAGCTTCTCTTGCCAAATTCTGTAAGCCAGAGATCAGAATTTTAGAGATAAAACAAAAAGGCTTTGACAGCTCCAAGAGGCCTTTCTGCCTACTGCTTAAAACAGAGTACATATTTCCATTGGATGCTTCTTCCCATACATTCCATTCCCCACCTTTAACTTTCTCATCAGAAAAGCACAAACATACCAAAGATTTCCAGTAATCTCCCAGAGTGGAAAATTTTTCCCCAGGATCTTATTTTTCCATTACAATGCCATGAACACAGGACAAACTACAGGAAGAAAGTAACGACCCTATTATTTTTGTTATCCTCTCTCCAGTCTGATTCTATGTCCTCTGTTTGCCTCATCTTTTGCCTGTCTTTTGTTGTTCTTACAGACACTTGCAATTGGACTGCATCCACAGTGCATTTTTTAAAAAATCATCTAACACAGGTAAAGACAGATGTTCATATCTTACTAAGACACAGTTCCTAAAGAACAAGTGTGAACCAAGGTAAGAGCATGAAAAAAACTGATATATATTCTCTAAGGTTTCTACAGTACGTCCAGTTTTCTACTCCATGGTATATAAGGAAAATAAACTCATAGTTTCTATAAAAGCATTATATATTTTATACTATAAAGTCCTCACAATTTTCAGAATTCTGACAATAACATGTATTAAACATCTACTAGATTTGAGGCACTATTCTGGATATTTGACACAAAAGAAAGATTTAGAGTAAAATATGGTTAGCGTCAATTATACTAAAGAGTGCATTATCACCCCAAATACCCAAAACAACCCTTGATTTAAAAACTTACTATAAAACTACAGTAATCAAATCAGTGTGCTACTAGAATAAAGACAGACATATAGACCAGTGGAATAGAATAGAGAGCCCAGAAATAAACCCTTACATTTTTGGTCAAATTATTTGGTGCAAAGACTATTCAATGGGAAAAGGATGGTCTTTTCAACAAATAATGCTGGGAAAAATGGATATCCACATGCAAAAGAATGAAGTTATGCTCTTACCTAGCACCATACACAAAACTAACTCAAAATGAAACAAAGACTTAAGTGTAAAAACTAAAATTATAAAACTCTTAGAAAACATAGGAGAAAGCTTCACAACACTGACTTTTGCAATGATTTCTTGGATATGACACCAAAAACATAGACAAAATTTAATAGATAAATTAGAGTATATCAAAATTAAAAGACTTATGCATCAGAGGGCACTATCAACAGGGTGAAAAGGCAATCCATAGAATGGGAGAAAATATCTGCATATCGTATCTGATAAGGCATTAATATCCAGACTATAAAAAGAACTCGTACAACTCAACAAAAACACAACCCAATTTTTGAAAGGAACAAAGGACTTGAACAGACATGTCTTCAAAGAAGATATATAAATGGCCTACTTTTACACAAGTAGCCTCTCCCTACAGATAAAACTTGATTAAAAATAATATGCCAATAAATTTGAACATACAAATAAAACAGATAAATTTCCAGAAAAATACAATGTGTCAAAACTGGCACAGGGAACATGACAAAGCCTTGATAATTCAATAACCATTACAGAAACTGAAATGTTAATTAACAATAACAATCAGGTTCCAGTCCAATATGGCAGCATAAGACGACCCTGAACTAACCTCCTCCCATGGACACACTGAATCTACACCTACACACAGAGCAATTCCTCCTGAAGAACTGAGGGCTTACTGAACAGCTTCTGTACAACGAACAAGAGAAGGACCACAGACAGATGGGTAGGAGAGATAATACCAGTGGGAACCCCACCCCACAACATGGCAACCTGCAGTAAGGAGGGACATCACCAAGGGGCCTGTGCACAGGTTTGCCTGCCCTGGGGCATCATGGAAAATAAATAGTGGTTTAAAGGGCATCTATACTACATGAAGGAAATCCATTTACTAACCATAGAGCATCTGCCAAATGGGTGGGGTAGGGATAGTGGGAAATAGCTGAAACTCTGGGATCAGAGGCACTACGGAGTGCCATTGTTTGCATTCACCCCCCATCTTGATGGTACAAGTGAGAACACAGTCCAGGCACTCAAGCTGGCCTGCCAGTGCCGCCACAGTGTACCCCAGCCCCCTGGACCACACCAGCATCTTGCCAAGTTAGCTCTCCTACAGTGTACACCAGGACCCCACAGCTAGTGCCCATTCAAGCTCCAGCAGTCCTTCCAAGGTGGCCCCAACACAGTGCACCCCAAGACCCCCACTGGCCCAAGCCCACGCCAGCCCACCTGTCACAGTCACCCGGCCCACAGAGTCTACACAAGGTATATTCCTAAACAAGGCCAGGCCTTTAAGACCAAGAGATGTAGGCGTTCTGCCTAATTCACAGAAACACAAAAAGACTACCAGAATGAGAAAGCAAGGGTATGTTCCAAATGAAAGAACAGGATAACCCCCCCCAAAAAAAACTACTAAAACAGAGATAATTTACCTGATAAAGAGTTAAAAGTAATAGTCATAAACATGCTCACCCAACTCAGGATAAAAATGGAGAAAAAGACTATTAACAAAGAGTTAGAAACTGTAAGAAAGAACCAATCAGAACTGAAGAATACAATAACTGAAAGGAAAAGTACACTAGATGGAATCAATAGCGCATTAGATGATACAGAAAACTATATCAGCAATCTGGAAGACAAAATACTGGAAATCACCCAAACAATACCTATCATCAATCATTTTTGATGTAAATAAACTAAATGCTCCTATCAAAAGACAGAGTGGCTGAATGGACAAAAAAAATGAGACCTGTCTATATGCTGCCTACAAGAGACTCATGTCAGATTCTGTATTCTGCAGAATACACGTTATTTTCAAGTGCACATGAAACATTCTCCAGGATAGATGACATGTTAGGGCACAAAACAAGTCTAAATAAATTTAAGAGGACTGAAATCAAAGGAAGCATTCTTTTCCAAACATGAAACTAGAGATCAATTCCAAGTAGAAAACTGGAAAAAACAAACATGTGGAAACTAGACAACATGCTACTAAATACTCAATGGATCAAGGAACCCAAAGAGGAAATTAAAATACCTTGAGGAGGGGATACCTTCAAGATAGTGGAGGAGTTAAGATGTGGAGATCACTTTCCTCTCTACAAATACATCAAAAATACATCTACATGTGGAAAAACTCCTACAGAACGCCTACTGTACGCTGGCAGAAGACCTCAGACTTCCCAAAAGACGAGAAACTCCCCATGTACCTGGGTAGGACAAAAGAAAAAAGAAAAAACAGAGACAAAAGAATAGGGACAGGACCTGCACCTCTGGGAGTGAGCTGTGAAAGAGGAAAAGTTTCCACACACTAGGAAACCCCTTCACTGGTGGGGACAGGGGGTGGGTGGGGGGAAGCTTTGGAGCCACGGAGGAGAACACAGCAACAGGGGTGCAGAGGGCAAAGCAGAGAGGTTCCCGCACAGAGGATTGGTGCCGACCAGCACTCACCAGCCTGAGAGGCTTGTCTGCTCACCCGCCAGGGCAGGTGGGGGCTGGGAGCTGAGGTTTGGGCTTCGGAGGTCGGATCCCAAGGACAGGACTGGGGTTGGCTGCGTGAACACAGCCGGAAGGGGGCGAGTGCACCACAGCTAGCTGGGAGGGAATCCAGGAAAATGTCTGGAACTGCCTAACAGGCAAGAGACCATTGTTTTGGGGTGCACGAGGAGAGGGGATTCAAAGCACCACCTAAATGGGCTCCAAAGATGAGTGCAAGCCACAGCTATCACAGCATGGACACCAGAGACAGGCATGAGACGCTAAGGCTGCTGCTGCAGCCACCAAGAAGCCTGTGTGCCAGCACAGGTCACTCTCCACACCTCCTCTCTGGGGAGCCTGTGCAGCCCGCCACTGCCAGGGTCCCGTGATCGAGGGACAACTTCCCCGGGAGAACACACAGAGCACCTTCGGCTGTTGCAACGTCACGCCGGCCTCTGCCACCGCAGGCTCGCCCTGCATTCCGTACCCCTCCCTCCCCCCAGCCTGAGTGAGCCAGAGCCCCCGAATCAGCTGCTCCTTTAACCCCGTCCTGTCTGAGTGAAGAACAGATGCCCTCAGGCGACATACACGCAGAGGCGGGGTCAAATCCAAAGCTGAACCCCAGGAGCTGTGCGAACAAAGAAGAGACAGGGAAATCTCTCCCAGCAGCCTCAGGAGCAGCAGATTAAATCTCCACAGTCAACTTGATGTACCCTCCATCTGTGGAATACCTGAAGAGACAACGAATCATCCCAAAATTGAGGCGGTGGACTTTGGGACAAACTGTAGACTTAGGGTTTGCTTTCTGCATCTAATTTGTTTCTGTCTTTATGTTTATCTTAGTTTAGTATTTAGAGCTTATTATCATTGATAGATTTGTTTACTGATTTGGTTGTTCTCTTCCTTTTTATATATATACTTTTTTTTTTCCTTTTTCTCTTTTTGTGACTGTGTATGTGTATGCTTCTTTGTGTGATTTTTGTCTGTTTAGCTTTGCTTTTACCATTTGTCCTAGGGCTCTGTCTGTCCTTTTTTTTTTTTCTTTTTAGTATAGTTTTTAGCATTTGTTATCATTGGTGGATTTATTTTTCGGTTTGGTTGCTGTCTTTATTACTTTTTATTTTTTTATTTTTAATATTTTTTTATTTTTTATTTTGATAACTTTATTTTTTTTTTCTTTTTTCTTTCCTTTTTTTTCTCCCTTTTCTTCTGGGCCGTGTGGCTGACAGAGTCTTGGTGCTCCAGCCGGGTGTCAGGCCTGAGCCTCTGAAGTGGGAGAGCTGAGTTCAGGACATTGGTCCACCAGAGACCTCCGGCCCCATGTAATATCAAGCACCAAAAGCTCTCTCAGAGATCTCCGTCTCAACGCTAAGACCCAGCTCCACTCAACAACCAGCAAGCTATAGTGCTGGACACCCTATGTCAAACAACTAGCAAGACAGGAACACACCCCATCCATTAGCAGAGAGGCTGCCTAAAATCATAATAAGGTCACAGACACACCAAAACACACCTCCAGATGCAGTCCTGCCCACCAGAAAGACAAGATCCAGCCTCATCCATCAGAACACAGGCACTAGTCCCCTCCACCAGGAAGCCTTCACAACCCACTGAACCAACATTAGCCACTGCGGGCAGACACCAAAAACAACGGGAACTACAAACCTGCAGGTTGTGAAAAGGAGACCCCAAACACAGTAAGTTAAGCAAAATGAGAAGACAGAGAAATACACAGCAGATGAAGAAGCAAGGTAAAAACCCACCAGACCAAACAAATGAAGATGAAATAGGCAGTCTACCTGAAAAACAATTCAAAGTAATGATAGTAAAGATGATCCAAAATCTTGGAAATAGAATGGGGAAAAAACAAGAAATATTTAACAAGGACCTAGAAGAACTAAAGAGCAAACAAACAATGATGAACAACACAATAAATGAAATGAAAAATTCTCTAGAAGGAATCAATAGCAGAATAACTGAGGCAGAAGAACAGATAAATGACCTGGAAGATAAAATAATGGAAATAACTACCACAGAGCAGAATAAAGAAAAAAGAATGAAAAGAATTGAGGACAGTCTCAGAGACACCTGGGACAACATTAAACGCACCAACATTTGAATTATAGGGGTCCCAGAAGAAGAAGAGAAAAAGAAAGGAACTGAGGAAATATTTGAAGAGATTATAGTTGAAAACTTCCCTAATATGGGAAAGGAAACATTCAGTCAAGTCCAGGAAGCACAGAGAGTCCCATACAGGATAAATCCAAGGAGAAACACGCCAAGACACATATTAATCAAACTATCAAAAATTAAATACAAAGAAAAATTATTAGAATCAGCAAGGGAAAAGCAACAAATAACATACAAGAGAATCCCCATAAGATCAACAGCTGATCTTTCAGCAGAAACTCTGCAAGCCAGAAGGGAGTGGCAGGACATCTTTAAAGTGATGAAAGAGAAAAGCCTACAACCAAGATCACTCTACCCAGCAAGGATCTCATTCAGATTAGACGGAGAAATTAAATAGAAATAAAAGGAATCCAAAATGGAAAGGAAGAAGTTAAAATGTCAGTGTTTGCAGATAATATGATACTGTATATAGAAAACCCTAAAGATTCCACCAAAAAAACTACTAACAATGAATTTGATAAAGTTGCAGAATACAAAATTAATATACAGAAATCTGTAGAAATTTCTAAACACTAATAACAAGCTATGAAAGAGAAGTTAAGAAAATAATCCCATTTACAATCCCATCAAAAAGAGTAAAATACCTAGGAATAAATCTAACCAAGGAGGTTTACCTGTACTCAGGGAAACTACAAGACACTGAGAAAAGAAATCAAAGATGACACAAACAGATGGAAAAATACACTGTGTTCATGGATTGGAAGAATACGGTTAAAAGGACCATACTACCCAAGGCAATCTACAGATTCAATGCAATCTCAATGAAAATATCCATGACATTTTTCACAGAACTAGAACAAGTAATCCTAAAATTCATACAGAAAAGTGAAAGATCCTGAATAGCCAAAACAATCCGTAAAAAGAAGAACAAAGCTGGAGGTATCACACTGCCTGATTTCAAACTCTACTAGAAAGCTATACTCATTAAATAGTATGGTACTGACACAAAAACAGACACATGGATTAAGTGACCAGAATAAAGAGCCCAGAAATAAACCCACACTTGTAGGGACAATTCATCTATGACAAAGGAGGCAAGAATATACAAAGGGGAAAAGACTACTTCTTCAATAAATGGTGTTAAGGAAACTGGACAGCTACATGAAAACTAATCCAACTGGACTATGGACTACTCTCATAGCATGCACAAAAATAAATTCAAAACGGATCAAAGATTCAAATGTAAGTTGGAAGCCATGAAACTCCTAGAAGGATACATAGGCAGTAAGCTCTTTGACATTGGTTGGCCTTAACAATATTTTTTTGTATATGTCTCCTCAGGCAAGGAAAACAAAAGCAAAAACAAACAAATGGAACTGCACCAAACTAAAAAGCTTTTGCTCAGTAAAGCAAACTATCAACAAAACAAAAAGGAGAAGATATTTTCAAATGATGTATCCAAAAAAGGGCTAATATCCAAGATATATAACCAGCTCATAAAACTCAGAAAAACAAACAACCTGGTTTAAAAATGGACAGAGGATCTGAATAGACATTTTTCCAAGGAAGACATACAAATGGCCAACAGGCACATAAAAAGATGCTCAACATCACTAGCCATCAGGGAAATGCAAATCAAAAACACAATAAGATACCACCTCACACCTGTCAGAATGGCTGCTATTCAAATAGACAACATAAAACAGGTGTCAGCAAGGATGTGGAGAAAAGGGAACCTTCACAGTGTTGGCAGAAATGTCAACTGGTGTGACCGCTGTGGAAAACAGTATGGAGATTTCTCAAAAAATTAAAACTAGAAATACCATAAGATCCAGTATTTCCACTCCTGGTTATCTATTCAAAGAAAACAGAAACACTAATCCAAAAAGAAATATGCACCCCTATGTTCATTGCAGCATTATTTACAACAGCCAAGATATGGAAGCAATGCGTCCATCAATAGATGAAAGGATAAAGAAGATGTGAGATATATAGATATATATATAGATATATACACACACACACATATACATATATATATATATATATATGTATATATATGATGAACTATTAGCCATAAAAAGTATGGATGGAGCTAGAGGGTATTATTCTAAGTAAAATAATTCAGACAGAGAAAGACAAATATTGTGTGATTTCACTTACATATCTATCTAAAAAACAAATGAACAAACAAAACAAATAGAATTATTGATACAGATAACAAACAGGTGGTCACCAGAGGGAAGGGGGGAAGGAAAGAAACAGGTGAGGGTGATTAAGAAGTATAAACTTCCAGTTATAAAACAAATGAATCATGGATATAAAATGTACAGTGTGGGAAATATAGTCAATAACTGTAATATCTTTGTGTGGTGACGTATCATAACCTCACTTGTGATCATTTTGAAACACACAGAAATATCAAATCACTATGTTGTATAACAGAAACAATGTTTTTGAAGTATAATTGACCTACAACACTAAAACTTAGAAAAATAAATTTGTGTTCACCATAGGAGGCGGGTGGGAAGGGGAATTGAATGAAGGCAGTCAAAAAGTATAAACTTCCGGTTATAAGATAAATAAGTACTAGGGCTGTAATGTACAATATGATAAATATAACTAACACTGCTGTATGTTATATATAGGTTGTTAATAGAGTAAATCCTAAGTTCTCATCACAGGAAGAATATTTTCTTCTATTTCATTAGTGTTATATCTGTATATGATGATGGATGTTGACTTACTGTGATAATCATTTAATAATGTATGTAAATCATTATGCTGTACACCTTAAGTTTATACAGTGCTTTTGTCAATTATATCTCAAAACTGGAAGAAAAAAATGGGCAGAAGACCTGAATCTTTCCAAAGATGACATATGGATGGCCAAAAGACACATGAAGACACACTCAACATCACTAATCAGGGAATTTTTTTTTTATTGAACTATAGTTGGTTTAAAATATCGTGTAAGTTTCAGGTGTATAGCATAGCAATTCAGTTATATATATATGTGTGTGTGTGTGTGTGTGTGTATATATATATATTCTTTTTCAGATTCTTTTTCCTTATAGGTTATTACATAATATTGAGTATAGCTCCCTTTGCTATACAGTAGGTCCTTGTTGGTAATCTATTTTATACATAGTAGTGTGTATATGTTAATCCCAGCCTCCTAATTTATCCCTCCCTCTACCCCCCTTTCCCCTTATGGTAACCATAAGTTTGTTTTCTGTGTCTAGGTCTCCTTCTGTTTTGGAAATAAGTTTGTGTCTTTTTTTCTTTTAGATTCCACATATAAGCGTTATCATATGATATTTGTCTTTCTCGGTCTGGCTTACTTCACTTAGTATGATAATCTCTAGATCCATCCATGTTTCTGCAAATGGCATTATTTCATTCTTTTTTATGGCTGCATAATATTCCACTGTGTGTGTGTATGTGTGTGTGTGTGTGTGTGTGTGTGTACACACACACTACATCTCCTTTATCCATTCATCTGTCGATGGACACTTAGGCTGCTTCCATGTCACGGCTATTGTAAATAGTGCCGCGATAAATATTGGGATACATGTATCTTTGCAAATTATGGTTTTCTCCAGATATATGCCCAGGAGTGGGATTGCTGGATCACATGGTAGCTCTGTTTCTAGTCTTTTAAGAAAACTCCTTACTGTTCTCCTTAGTGGCTTTACCAATTTACATTCCTATCAACAGTGTAGGAAGGTTGCTTTTACTCCACGCCCTCTGTAGCATTTATTATGTGTAGACTTTTTAATGATAGCCATTCTGACCAGTGTGAGGTGATATCTCATTGTAGTTTTGATTTGTATTTCTCTAATAATTAGCGATGTTGAGTATCTTTTCATGTGCCTTTTGGCAATCTGTATGTCTTCTTTGGAGAAATGTCTATTTAGGTCTTCTGTCCATTTGCTGACTGGGTTGTTTGGTTTTTTTTTTTTTGATATTGAGCTGTATGAGCTGTTTGTATATTTTGGAGACTAATCCCTTGTCAGTCACACTGCTTGCAAATATTTTCTCCCATTCTGTGGGTTGTCTTTTCATTTTGTTTATGGTTTCCTTTGCTGTGTAAAAGCTTTTAAGTTTAATTAGGTCCCATTTGCTTATTTTTGTTTCTTTTTCCATTACTCTAGGAGGTGGATCCAAAAAGACATTGCTCTGGTTTATGTCAGAGTGTTCTGCCTATATTTTCCTCTAGAGTTTTATAGTATCTGGTCTTACACTGATGTCTTCAATCCATTTACTAACAGGGGAATTTAAATCAAAGCCACAATGAGGTGTCACCTCACACCTGTCTGAATGGCTATCATAAAAAAGACAAATAACATGAGTTGGTGAGAATGTGAAGGGGAACCCTCCTGCACTGCTGGTGGGAAAGCAAATTCATACAGCCACTATGGTAAACAGTATGGAGGGTCCTCAAAAAACTAAAAACAGAACTACCATAGGACCTAGTGATTCCACTTCTGGCTATTTATCTGAAGAAAACAAAAATACTCATTTGAAAAGATATATACACCCCTATGTTCACTGAAGCATTATCAATACAATAGACAAGATGTTGAAACAACCTAAGTGACCATTGATAGATGAATGGATAAAGATGTGGTGCGTGTATATATGTGTCTGTGTGTGTGTATATATATGTATATAAGGGAATATTTCTCAGCCATAAAAAAGAATAAAATGTTGCTCTTTGTGACAACATGGATGGACCTGGAGTGCTTTACATCAAGTGAAATAAGTCAGACAGAGAAAATCAAATACTCTATGATTTCACTCATGTGGAATCTATAAAACAAACAAAACCAACATTCATAGAGAGAACAAAGTGCTGGTTGCTAGAGGGGAGGAAGGTGGGGGGATGGGCGAAAGAGGTGAAGATTAAGATGTACAAATTTTCAGTTATAAAATAAATAAGTCACAGGAATGTAATGTACCGCATAAGGTATATAGTAATAATACTGTAATAACTTAGCATGGTGACAGACGGTAATTGGATTTATATGGTGATCATTCATAACATATTAAAATATCAAATCACTATGTTGTACACCTGAAACTAATGTAAAGTCAATTATACTTCAATGAAAAAGAAAAAACAGTAACAATCAAAAGCTTGTTTATAAAACAGTGAAAAAAGTTTAAACACAAATAAATGCAAAGACGCCCAGTGTTCATAGATGGGAAGATTTCATATTGTTCAAGTATCTATACTTACCAGTGCAATGTGCACTTTCAATGCTTCCCCCAAAACCCTAGTGACTTTTTTTTTTTCTTTTATAGATTTAGGAAAAAAATCTTGAAATTCAAAGAACCACCAAACACCTAGTATAGCCAAAACAATTTTAAGAAATGAGAACAAAGTTGGAGATACTACACTTCCTGATTTAAAAGTATATTACAGGGCTTCCCTGGTGGCACAGTGGTTGAGAGTCTGCCTGCCAATGCAGGGGACACGGGTTTGAGCCCTGGTCTGGGAGGATCCCACATGCCGCGGATCAAATAGGCCCGTGAGCCACAACTACTGAGCCTGCGCGTCTGGAGCCTGTGTTCCGCCAACAAGAGAGGCCGCGATAGTGAGAGGCCCGCGCACCGCGATGAAGAGTGGCCCCCACTTGCCGCAACTGGAGAAAGCCCTCACACAGAAACGAAGACCCAACACAGCCAAAAAATTAATTAATTAATTAATTAATTAAAATTTTTTTTAAAAAGTATATTACAATATTAAGTACTCAGAATAGCATGGTATTGCAATAAAGTGAGAGACGTAGACCAACAGAATAGAATAGAGAGCCTAGAGATTAACCCACATATACACACTCCACTGATCTTTGCCAAGAGTTCTGAAAGTAAGAATGGGGAAAAGATCATCTCTTCAACAAACAGTGTTGGGGAAACTAGACGTCCAGATACAAATTAATAAAATTGGACCCCTATCTTACATCATACACAAAGTTAAACTCAAAGTGAAGTCTTAAACGTAAGACCTAAAACTGTAAAACTCCTAGAACAGAGAAAACGCTTCTTGACATTGCTTTTGGCAATGATTTCTTGGATATGGTACCAAAAACATGAGAAACAAAAGTAAATACAGACATATGGAACTACATGAAACTAAAAATCTTCTGCAGAGCCAAAGGAAACAACAGAATGAAAAAGCTAAACTAAGGAACAGGAGATATTATTTGCTAAACCATGTATCTGATAAGGGGTTTTTTTATACTCTAAGAGGTATAACTGACTTCATACTATTAGTTTCAGGTATACAACAATTCAGTATTTGTATAAATTGCAAAATGATTACCACGTTAAGTCTAGTTAACATCTGTCACCTAACATAGTTATAAATTTTTTTCTTGTGATGAGAACTTTTAACATGAGGTTAATATTCAATATCTGTGAGAAACTCGTAAAACTTAAGAGCAAAACAACCCAATTTTAAAATGGGCAAAGTACTTATACATTCATTTCTCCAAAAAAGACATAATGGCCAACAGGTATCTGAAAAGATACTCAACATCATTGGCCAACAGGGGATCACAAATCGAAACTAAAATGAGATATCACCTCACAACAGTTAGGATGGTTATCATCTAGTTTGGGGAAAGGGAAGTGCTGGCAAGGAAGTGGAGAAATTGTAACCCTTCTATACCGTTGGTGGGAATGTAAAATGGTACAGCCACTATGGAAAACTGAATGGAGGGTCCTGAAAAAGCTAAAAATAGAGAAAAAAACTGTCTTCTAACCCCATTCTCCTTTTAAAAAATCTCCAAACTTACATAGTTTTACTGGAAAGAATTTCAGCAATAGTACGTTTCTCATAAAAATTGTTCAAGAATAATTACCCACCTCATTTTATAAAAATAATACAGCATTGCTATAGAACTCAAATAAGGACAGCACAAGAAATGAAAAGGAGCTTTTCCACGTATAAACACAGAGGAAAAATTCTAAATATCAGGTAGCTAAATCCAACAGTATAAAAAATTACATCAAGTAGTGTTTATCAAGGAATCAAAGATGGTTCAACATCAGTGAGTTTCAAGTTAATTCATCCCATTCGACAAAATGAGAAAAAGTCACATGATGATCTTGCTAGATACAGAAAATCAAAATTTCAAAAAGCATACTTGTGATTCTGTAAAAGAGATCAACTTTTTTGGAAAAGAGTTAAAGATTAGTTCAACTTGTTGAAGACTTTCTATCAAAATAACACCTACAACAAACAGACTTAAGTTAGATACAGTCCCTTTAAAGAAAATCCAGAAGACCGTACTCCACTTTGCTCTTCTGCAACATGATACCAGAGGTCCTGGCCAAACCAACAATGAATAAATAAGGATTCAAAGGAAAAAGACAAATTTGTCATTATTTGCATACAGTATAATCATTTATGGGAAAACAGAATTCAAGAATAAACTTAAAACCAGAGTTCAATGAATCTGCCTATCAATCCTCCAAAGAGGATGTGGGGGAACATAACAGCAAACATAAGTTAGAAAGTACAAAATAAATTACAACAGCTAACACATAATCTAAGAAATTACTGATAAAGAATATGTAACACAAAGTAAAAATCCTTCAAAAATTTAAAAGACCTGAATGAATGAGCCATACTGTGTTCATAAATGGGACAACTTACTAAAGACATCAATTTGATCCCTCAGTTTATAACTCCAAAACATTCCAATAAAAGCTTCCAACTGGTGGGAATTTATCAGGTTTCAAATTTTTTATCCAAGTAATAAAGGTCAATAGTTTAATCAGTCACATGTTATGCCCTGCCTCAGACTCTCTTGGTCTCATACACCCTATGCCACTGAAGTGACTAACCACATGTGGGCCCACATGGTCCTACAGGCCACAAGCCAGTCTCTGGTTTCTCCCTGTAGCTACCTCTGGACACAGTTACGGCTCCCATGGTGTAAGTCATGGGATCTGGCTTCCCTTGGGACTGAGTGGTACAAGTACATTCAGAGTGGCACAGAGTTCATTCCCTGTGGGAGAAACTTCAACCAAAAGTTGAAATTTGGGTTGAAGAGATGGCCGATGAATTCTGTCCCTTAGAACGGTCTGTTAGGAGGAAAAAATAGTTTCTTATAAGCCTGTCTGGACATGTCCTGTGTAATAAAGTGACCAGCTGTGTTTGTGAAGCAGTGACCAGACTGGTACACATACCTCACATCAGTATTTAAGCCTTGCCTAAGGCTCTATATGCTAGGGCACCTGTGCTAAAAACAGGCAATTTTTGAAGTAATTAACGAATTTAAAACAATGGGGTAGTTTCACAGGAAACAAGTACATCAGTGAAAAACTCAGAAATAAATCTACGTATATTGAAAATTGTCAATGTAACAGGCTGTTTCACAAATTAGAAAAGAATAGATGATTTAGTAAATGATGTTGGAAAAACTAGCTTTATAAAGATTAAAAAACTAGAATTATATTGCAGAGTATTTTCTAATGCCCTCCAAGAAGATTAAAGACTTAATTGTGAACTGAAAAAACTAACACCAATAGACTATAACCACAACATAGGAACAAATTTAAGACCTTAAATGCACACAATTTGGCTACATATAAATGAAGAACATTAAAGATAACATTAGCAGAGAAGTTATAGACTAAGAGAAAATATTTGTAATGAGTACAACTAAGAAAGGAATACATCCAGAATACAGAAGAAACTCCACCAAATAAAGAGAAGAAACTCAAGAAAATGGACAAAGGATATTAATACACATTAATAAGATAAGCAACAAAGAAATGTAAAAATATGTGTAGAACGGTAGCAATAAAACTCAAATTTGTAAAACAGAGATCAATATATAATATGCCTATTACATTGATAAAAATTAGAAAGATACAGCACCTCATAACTATAGAAGATGCGGCTGAAACTAGAACTTCCCCACCCCCCACTTCATTGCTAGTGGAATCTCAAACTGGTGCAGCCACTTGGAGAGCAACCAGGTAGAAGAATGAAATTAAGAATGCATGTACCCCATGACCTAGCAATTCCACTTCTTGATATGTACCCCAGAAAAACTGTTGCACTGTGCTTACAGTGACAAATATGGGGGCTACCATTACTGCATTTTTGGGAGCAAGCAATGTAGGTCTCCAAAGAGACAGACAAGTAGAATGTAGTCTATGCACATAATTAGAAACTATGAAGTAATCTAATCAAGAACAAGGAACGAGCTCTAGATTCTTCAACATGGAAGACGTCATAGTGAATAAAAATCAAGATCTGTTAAGTTTTAAAAACTTAACCTGAATAAGACATGTATTTAGATACATATGATAAGTTGACTAAGAAAAGCATTAAATACAACAGAAGAGGTTCTTCAGGAAGCAGAAGAGTAAGATCTTGGAAAACGGAGAGAAAAAATAAATTTTTTAAAAACAAAGAGGTGGCTAGCACAGATAAACTGTAGTAGCCAACGATAAACCAAGAAGGAACATCAAGTCAGTTCTAAACACCTAAGATCCAAAACAAAACAGAAAGGGAACTGACAAGTTTGCACTTTAATGTATCTCTAAATACACGTTAAAAACTTTGATGGTAAAATGCTTTGGGGTATAAGGCAACAAATTTCAAAGGCTTCAATAAAGGGAAAAAAATCACCAGGAATTAAGGTGACCAATAAATGATAGTGAAGTAGAAATATGTTTTACCTTTTTAAACTTATTTTATACCTAGTAGTTTGCACCTCTTAATCCCCTACCCTATCTTGCCCTTCTTACCTTCCCCCTCCCCACTGGTAACCACTAGTTTGTTCTATATCTCTGAGTATGTTTCTTTGCAGTATTCACTAGCTTCTTAGATTTCACATATAAGTGATACCATATGTTGTCTGACTTATTTCACTAAACATAATACCTCCAAGTCAATCCATGCTGTTGAAAATGGTAAAATTTCATTCTTTTTATGGTTGAATACTATTCCATTGTGTATATATACCACATCTTTATCCATTCACTTGTTGGACACTTCGATTGCTTCTATATCCTAACTATTTTAAGTAATGGTACTATGAACATGGGAGTGCATATGGCTCTTCAAATTAATGTTTTTATTTTCTTCAGATATATACCCAGGAGTTGAACTTCTACATCCTTTGTATATTGAGGAACCTCCATGCTCTTTTCCACAATAGTTGTACCAATTTACATTGCCACCGTCAGTGTACAAGGGTTCTCCTTTCTCCTCATCAACATTTGTTATTTGTGGTATTTTTGATGATAGCCATTCTCACTAGTGTGAGGTGATATCTTACTGTAGCTTTCATTCACATTTCTCCAATGATTAATGATGTTGAACATCTTTTCACGTGCCCATTGGCCATCTGTATGTCTTCTTTGGAAAAATGCGTATTCAGGTCTTCTGCCCATTTTTGCAGCAGGTTCTTTATTTTGGACATTATATGAGCTGTTCATATATTTTAGATATTTACACTTTATCAGTGATATCATCTGCAATTATTTCCTCCCATTCAGTAGATTGTCTTTTCATTCTGTCGATGCTTTCTTTTGCTGTACAAAACCTTTTAAGTTTAATTAGGTCCATTTGTTTATTTTTGTTGTCTGCCTATTTTTAATGAAACATGAAAGGAACAGTATATACCCAAAGTAGACATAACAGGATAAAACATGTGGTAAGGAAACTAAGTCATGAAGTCTGTAGACTGGAGTTTTGAGCAATGAACTATTACTGTATGCCGTGCTAAGGAGCTGGTAGTTTATCCTGTGAACCACAGAGGACCACCTAAAGTCCTAGAGCTGTGGGTGAACACTGACAGATTTGCATGTTAAAAGGATCATTTGTGGGGATCACTGGTGTGGAACATTAAACATGGACAAGGATGGCAGGAGGAAAATCATCAAGAGAGATCCTCCCCCCACGCCCCCCACCACCCAAGTCCACATGAAGGATGAGGGCTATATCAAAAGATAATCAAGTGATTAGTTTTTAAACTGTACCATCAAATCTTATCAATGTAAGGGAAGATTCAGAAAAAAAGCAAGTTTGTGAAGCAATAATTTATAAGGTTTTCTCCATATACATGAAGTAAATAAGAGACAAAGTACTGTTTTAGGCTATGGTTAAGAAACTTCTGAAGGTAAAAATATTCTCAAAGGAGATCCCAGCCAGTGTCACAGAACCGTTTTTTCTATAGCACTTTCGAATTTCTCCAAAATAGAACCAGAACTCATCTGGTTACCTGAATATATATAAGTAGGATAACTGGAAGAAAAAATAAAGGTAGAAGAGAGAAGGATACAATCTTGAGAAATATGACCAATAGAGAAAAGCATGACTTTAGGAAGTGTTTAATAAATTCAAACAAACTATCAAGTTGTGAATTTATTTTCTCAAAGTATAAATCTATAGATCATGGTTTTATTTATGAGATGTGCAACTTGCTACCATAGTTTATGCCTGACATTTGAGGGGCAAAAATAATGTTTTGCAGATACTTCCACTAATTCAACAAGTCGCTCATTTCCAACTCAAAGCTTTACCAAAAGAGCCCTCATTTGTTTTTCACTCATTTTCTTCATAGTTTCTTCCATCTCTCACTTACTCATCCCACTACATATCTTTTCATTTCTATCCCTTCCTCAATTCTTCATTTATAAAAATGATTACTGCCCTCCTATGTTTCCTACTTTTCCTTTTCAAAACCCCATGTGACGTGAGGTTTCTTCTGAAACTCTATCCTGAGGCTCTTCCTCATTACCTCCAAGTTCAATCCAGGCCTAACTAAACACAGAGAGGGAGGCAGAAGGAATGGGCAAGTACACTCCGTAAAAACAGCAATAAAACCTCCGAGAACTGTAATGCTTGTGGATATAAAGGAAAGACTCTTAATAAAAGTCAATGCTTTTGACTTGTTTCTTGTTAACTTGGCATTTAAAGCCCAGTGTGTTAGCACTCAGTACAAGATACAAGTCCTACTTCATTCTAATGCATGTGGGGTGTGAGCAGGTACGTATTACAAAATGAAATTCCTATTATATTCCTTTAATTTTATAATTGTATTCTTGGACCTAGACACTTCAGTGACAGGAATCTTTAAGAATCAAAGGGCTGTTTTAGGCACGTTTTTGAAAGGTGTTTTTTCCCTTTCAGGTTAAACAGCCAGTTGTATTAAAATACTCTTAATGGAGATTGAGAAAATTTAACACCTAGGTATTAATCTCTGCAGTGAAGTCTAGTATATCAAACCAAAAGGTACATAATTAACACTGCAGAGAACAATTCTGTCACTGGTTGAGTTCTGCTCTGTCTTCCATGCATGTGCATCTTCATGAAAATTTAACAAGTTATCTTCTAAAATTCTCATTGAGAACTTAAAAACTTGTGTTAGAAATGAGGCCAGGTCTCAATAAAGTTTAGAATACCATCTGTGCCCATCATACCAATTTTCCTCAAGAAATTGATTCATGTAATTTAAAAAGCTTTTGTACAAAATTTTTCTAAAACAGTATAGAACATGATTATGTATTTGAATATTCAATAAGAATCCTCTGGACCAATCTGGTGTTTTCCTCATGTTTCTATAGACTGAGTAATTTTCACTACTGAATTTGTTACTCTTTAATTTAGCCATCTTTTCCTTTAGCAGCTGCTTAATGCATCGTTAAAAATTCAAGTAATGAAAGTTTTTCAAATCGTTTTTAAGCAACAAAACCAAGTACGTGGGAAAGTCCAAAACCAATCAAAGCCAAATACTTAAGTATTTATATATTTAAAATGTGTATCACATCTGCAGATTTTTAATGACTTCAATTACTATCAACCCAGTCACATGTCAGTATTCACATATCCAACTAGTTTTTCTATTTTGTATGTGTACTCATACACACACATGTGGACATGTAAGCATAAATACATATTATATATAGTTAACATAATGAGTTATATTAATATCATGAGCATTTTCATGCTCCATAAAGATTCCCCCAAAACAACTTCAAGTGACTCTTTAAATTCATTAAAACTAATCTCTAGAAATAGAGGCCGAATAGAATTTCTCACATTTACAAAAATGCTGCAAATCACTAGCTTTACACACAGATGTTTGCCTATACTTCTGATTTCTCAGATGAATTTCTTGAAGGTTTTAGAAAAAATTTCAGTATGTACATAACATATATATTACCCCATGTAAAGCTTTCTACATAATAACTGACCTAAGTGTTAACACATAAACATGTATCTACATATACCCATGTATGTATAAAACTTACATTTGAAAATGTTAAGAACATCATGTAAGCCATGAACTCTTCCAGGTGCTAGAGATAAGATAAAATTCCTGCTCTAATGGAGTGTTCATGCAGGAAAGAGAAAAATCTACCAAAAATACATTAGTGATATCTAATGAAACTAAAGCAGAATTAAGCAATACATGACAGAGAATATTTTTTTATATAAGTTATCAGTGGAAAGCTTCTCTGAGGAGGTGACATTTGCATAGGGACCTAAATGCAGAGTGGAAACAGTGTTAATATCTTGAAAAACTGGCCCAAAAGAAGCAGTACATTGGATATTTTTCATATTTATATGCATACACTTTGATGTTCATCCATTGAACAAGTATGTACTTGGTACTAATAAAATATCAGGCAAATTGCTAAGACAGGTACCATGCCTACTTTCACAGGGCTCATGGTCTAGCAGGGGAGTTGGACATTTCATAAGTGATTTCCCAAGTAATTATTCCATCTAATTTTGATGCTGGGAAGAAAAAACAGGGCACTGGGAAAATGTGTAGTGGGTTGGACTAACCTAGTGGGGATGGGGGTGGACAGTAAAGGCTTCCCTAAATGATAATTTACTTACTACCTAAAGGATACACAGCAAGACAGGAAGTAAAGTTCCAGAAAGGGCCAAACTTGTATTTGAGGAAATAAAGTGAGCATAACTAGAGCACATAGAACAAGAGGATGAATGACATGAGACAGGAAATGGTGGGGGAAACAATCCAGCAGATTCATATACAGAACTGCAGCTTGACATCTATAACTTCCCAGCACCATCTGATGAGGAAAAGTCATCCATAACCTCAAACTCGGGAAAAACAACAACAAAAACCAAAAATAACCACCTTTCTGGCCACAGTCCATATGGCTTTGGATCAGATTAAGATGTGCTTCTTCTATGTATAATACAATCTCATATGACCTTACTTACAAGTGCCCGATTTCTGCTCAACTCAGTAAATGATCAACACTATTATGTATTTCCTACGTGAGTACCATAAAGCAAAGTTACACCCTTGATAAGATATAACAAGTTCACATGTCAAGTCCACATTTCAAGGCCACATTAGTGATTGACCCATTTGATGGTTTTGCAGTTTTTTTGATCAAATATTTCAGTTTCCCATAAATGTCCAGAAAATAGCCCTGGAAAACAGATATATTTTTTCTTTGGGATGATTTTGTGTATTTTTAGCTTAAGTGTAAGAATTTAAGAATAAAAGTCAGTATTTACTATGGACTAGAGGTATCCTTTTCTATCCTAAAGCCTAGATACCTCCCCCCTCCCTGGGTCTCAGCTGATGATCTGCACCCCACATCACTGAGAAAATAAAAGCCGGACAACAAACTCCAAAAAATCTCCCCACTACATCTATTAATCTACATCTGTACCCAAATATGGCCTTTCCTCCTATCCCTGTGGATGAACTATCCATCCCCTCTCAATACAGTATCAGTCTTTTCCTTTCTACTAAATCACTCCATCATTATATCAATATGTTGTCATGCCACCCACCTTAATAAAAAAATTCTCAGTTTAGAACGCCCTTCGGCCACCCCATTTTTCTGCTCCATATGCATGGAAGTTCCTAAAAAAAGCGGCCCTCCTATTCTCTAGTCAATCAACTGCAACCAGGTTTACATAACTAACACCACCACCACCACCCCAACACTGGCGATCTCACACTGGCAAGGCTTATTATGGTCAGTTCTCGATCCTTTTTTTAAACCACTATGCAGCATTTAACAACTGCTCAATCACTCTTGAACCCCTTTCTTCACTAGGCTTCTGGGACATTACCCTGTTACTCTTTGGCCACTCCTCTTCTGAATAATGCCCCTTCCCAAGATATCCATGTCCTAATTCCCAGAATCTGAATAAGTCATTTAGAAGGCAAAGGGACTTTGAAGATAAGATTAGAGATTTTGAGATGGGGAGATTATCTGGGACTATCTAGATGGGTCTGACGTCATCACTAGGATTAGATGTGACATTGAAATCAAGAGCTTGTAATGGTATGAGGGATAGGCCAGAAGCCAAGGAATGCAGGTGGCCTCTAGAAACTGGAAAAGTCAAGGAAATAGTCTCCCCTGTAGTCTCAAGAAACACAGCCCTACCACCTCGATTTTAGATTTCTGATCTCTAGAATTTTAAAGTTTTTTTTTTTTTAATTCTGTAAGTTTGTGGTAATTTGTTTCAACAGTAATAGGAAACTAATATATCTTCCCAAACTCAATCTTTGACTGCCCCAGGATTCAGCCTTTGTACCTCTTACTTTCTCTGTACCTGTTTTTCTAGTTATATCAGTTAACTCCAAGGCATTAAATGTCTGCATGATGGCAATTCTCAAGTGCCTATCATTATCTGGATCTTTCCACAGAATTCTAGTTCCATATAGTCAAAAATGTTAAGGGATACAGTTGAGTATGTCTAAAGGAAATCTCAAACTTAGTCTATCAGAACAAAACTTTTGATCTGATCACACAAAACCATCTCTTCCTCTCGCATTCTCCATCCCAATGAAGGGCAACTGCAATTGGGAGATTGGGATTGACATACATACACTATTGATACTATGTATAAAATAGATAACTAATAGGTACCTACTGTATAGCATAGGGAACTCGACTTAATGCTCTGTGGTGACCTAAATGGGAAGAAAATCCAAAAAAGAGGGGATATATGTATACTTATAGCTGATTCATTTTGCTGTACAGTAGAAACACAACATTTTATTCTTTTTTTTCCTTTTTTTTTTTTTAATCAGTCATCAATTTTATACACATCATTGTATACATGTCAATCCCAATCTCCCAATTCAGCACACCACCATCCCCACCCCACCACAGTTTTCCCCCCTTGGTGTCCATACGTTTGTTCTCTACATCTGTGTCTCAACTTCTGCCCTGCAAACCAGTTCATCTGTACCATTTTTCTACGTTCCACATACATGCGTTAATATACGATATTTGTTTTTCTCTTTCTGACTTACTTCACTCTGTATGACAGTCTCTAGATCCATCCACGTCTCAACAAATGACTCAATTTCGTTCCTTTTTATGGCTGAGTAATATTCCATTGTATATATGTACCACATCTTCTTTATTCATTCGTCTGTCGATGGGCATTTAGGTTGCTTCCATGACCTGGCTATTGTAAATACTGCTGCAATGAACATTGGGGTGCATGTGTCTTTTTGAATTACGGTTTTCTCTGGGTATATGCCCAGTAGTGGGATTGCTGGGTCATATGGTAATTCTATTTTTAGTTTTTTAAGGAACCTCCATATTGTTCTCAATAGTGGCTGTACCAGTTTACATTCCAACCAACAGTGCAAGAGGGTTCCCTTTTCTCCACACCCTCTCCAGCATTTGTTCTTTGTAGATTTTCTGATGATGCCCATTCTAACAGGTGTGAGGTGATACCTCATTGTAGTTTTGATTTGCATTTCTCTAATAATTAGTGATGTTGAGCAGCTTTTCATGTGCTTCGTGGCCATCTGTATGTCTTCTTTGGAGAAATGTCTATTTAGGTCTTCTGCCCATTTTTGGATTGGGTTGTTTGTTTCTTTAATATTGAGCTCAATGAGCTGTTTATATATTTTGGAGATTAATCCTTTGTCCGTTGATTCGTTTGCAAATATTTTCTCCCATTCTGAAGGTTGTCTTTTCGTCTTGCTTACGGTTTCCTTTGCTATGCAAAAGCTTTGAAGTTTCATTAGGTCCCATTTGTTTATTTTTGTTTTTATTTCCATTACTCTAGGAGGTGGATCAAAAAAGATCTTGTTGTGATTTATGTCAAAGAGTGTTCTTCCTATGTTTTCCTCTAAGAATTTTATACTGTCCGGTCTTACATTTAGGTCTCAAATCCATTTTGAGTTTATTTTTGTGTATGGTGTTAGGGAGTATTCTAATTTCATTCTTTTACATGTAGCTGTCCAGTTTTCCTAGCACCACTTATTGAAGAGACTGTCTTTTCTCCATTGTATATCTTTTCCTCCTTTGTCATAGATTAGTTGACCATAGGTGCGTGGGTTTATCTCTGGGCTTTCTATCTTGTTCCATTGATCTATGTTTCTGTTTTTGTGCCAGTACCATATTGTCTTGATTACTGTAGATTTGTAGTATAGTCTGAAGTCAGGGAGTCTGATTCCTCCAGCTCCGTTTTTTTCCCTCAAGACTGCTTTGGCTATTCGGGGTCTTCTGTGTCTCCATACAGATTTTAAGATGATTTGTTCTAATTCCATAAAAAATGCCATTGGTAATTTGATAGGGATTGCATTGAATCTGTAGATTGCTTTGGGTAGTACAGTCATTTCACAATATTGATTCTTCCAATCCAAGAACATGGTATATCTCTCCATCTGTTGGTATCATCCTTAATTTCTTTCATCAGTGTCTTATAGTTTTCTGCATACAGGTCTTTTGTCTCCCTAGGTAGGTTTATTCCTAGGTATTTTATTCTTTTTGTTGCAATGGTAAATGGGAGTGTTTCCATAATTTCTCTTTCAGATTTTTCATCATTAGTGTATAGGAATGCAAGAGATTTCTGTGCATTAATTTTGTATCCTGCAACTTTACCAAATTCATTGATTAGCTCTAGTAGTTTTCTGGTGGCATTTTTAGGATTCTCTATGTATAGTATCATGTCATCTGCAAACAGTGACAGTTTTACTTCATCTTTTCCAATTTGTATTCCTTTTATTTCTTTTTCTTCTCTGATTGCAGTGGCTAGGACTTCCAAAACTATGTTGAATAATAGTGGTGAGAGTGGACATCCTTGTCTCATTCCTGATCTTAGAGGAAATGCTTTCAGTTTTTCACCGTTGAGAATGATGTTTGCTGTGGGTTTGTCGTATATGCCCTTTATTATGTTGAGGCAGGTTCCCTCCATGCCCACTTTCTGGAGAGTTTTTATCATAAATGGGTGTTGAATTTTGTCAAAAGCTTTTTCTGCATCTATTGAGATGATCATAAGGTTTTTAGCCTTCAATTTGTTAATATGGTGTATCACATTGATTGATTTGCATATATTGAAGAATCCTTGCATCCCTGGGATAAATCCCACTTGATCATGGTGTATGATCCTTTTAATGTGTTGCTGGATTCTGTTTGCTAGTATTTTGTTGAGGATTTTTGCATCTATATTCATCAGTGATATTGCTCTGTAATTTTCTTTTTTTGTAGTATCTTTGTCTGGTTTTGGTATCAGGGTGATGGTGGCCTCATAGAATGAGTTTGGGAGTGTTCCTTCCTCTGCAATTTTTTGGAAGAGTTTGAGAAGGATGGGTGTTAGCTCTTCTCTAAATGTTTGATAGAATTCACCTGTGAAGCCATCTGGTCCTGGACTTTTGTTTGCTGGAAGATTTTTAATCACAGTTTCAATTTCATTACTTGTGATTGGTCTGTTCATATTTTCTGTTTCTTCCTGATTCAGTCTGGGAAGGTTATACCTTTCTAAGAATTTGTCCATTTCTTCCAGGTTGTCCATTTTACTGGCATAGAGTTGCTTATAGTAGTCTCTTAGAATGCTTTGTATTTCTGCAGTGTCTGTTGTAACGTCTCCTTTTTCATTTCTAATTTTATTGATTTGAGTCCTCTCCCTCTTTTTCTTGATGAGTCTGGCTAATGGCTTATCAATTTTGTTTATCTTCTCAAAGAACCAGCTTTTAGTATTACTGATCTTTGCTATTGTTTTCTTTGTTTCTATTTCATTTATTTATGCTCTGATCTTTATGATTTCTTTCCTTCTGCTAACTTTGGGGTTTGTTTGTTCTTCTTTCTCTAGTTCCTTTAGGTGTAAGGTTAGATTGCTTACTTGAGATTTTTCTTGTTTCTTTAGGTAGGCTTGTATAGCTATAAACTGCCCTCTTAGAACTGCTTTTGCTGCATCCCATAGGTTTTGGATCATCGTGTTTTCATTGTCATTTGTCTCTAGGTATTTTTTGATTTCCTCTTTGATTTCTTCAGTGATCTCTTGGTTATTTAGTAATGTATTGTTTAGCCTCCATGTGTTTGTGCTTTTCACGTTTTTTTCCCTGTAATTCATTTCTAATCTCATAGCGTTGTGGTCAGAAAAGATGCTTGATATGATTTCAATTTTCTTAAATTTACTGAGGCTTCATTTGTGACCCAAGATGTGATCTATCCTGGAGAATGTTCCATGCGCACTTGAGAAGAAAGTGTAATCTGCTGTTTTTGGATGGAATGTCCTATAAATATCAATTAAATCTATCTGGTCTATTGTGTCATTTAAAGCTTCTGTTTCCTTATTTATTTTCATTTTGGATGATCTGTCCATTGGTGTAAGTGAGGTGTTAAAGTCCCCCACTATTATTGTGTTACTGTCGATTTCCTCTTTTATAGCTGTTAGCAGTTGCCTTATGTATTGAGGTGCTCCTATGTTGGGTGCATATATATTTATAATTGTTATATCTTCTTCTTGGATTGATCCCTTGATCATTATGTAGTGTCCTTCCTTGTCTCTTGTAACATTCTTTATTTTAAAGTCTATTTTATCTGATATGAGTATAGCTACTCCAGCTTTCCTTTGATTTCCATTTGCATGGAATATCTTTTTCCATCCCCTCACTTTCAGTCTGTATATGTCCCTAGGTCTGAATTGGGTCTCTTGTAGACAGCATATATATGGGTCTTGTTTTTGTATCCATTCAGCAAGCCTGTGTCTTTTGGTTGGAGCACTTAATCCATTCACGTTTAAGGTAATTATGAATATGTATGTTCCTATGACCATTTTCTTAATTGTTTTGGGTTTGTTTTTGTAGGTCCTTTTCTTCTCTTGTGTTTCCCACTTAGAGAAGTTCCTTTAGCATTTGTTGTAGAACTGGTTTGGTGGTGCTGAATTCTCTTAGCTTTTGCTTGTCTGTAAAGCTTTTGATTTCTCCATCAAATCTGAATGAGATCCTTGCTGGGTAGAGTAATCTTGGTTGTAGGTTCTTCCCTTTCATCACTTTAAGTATATCATGCCACTCCCTTCTGGCTTGTAGAGTTTCTGCTGAGAAATCAGCTGTTACCCTTATGGGAATTCCCTTGTATGTTATTTGTCATTTTTCCCTTGCTGCTTTCAATAATTTTTCTTTGTCTTTAATTTTTGCCAATTTGATTACTATGTGTCTCGGTGTGTTTCTCCTTGGGTTTATCCTGTATGGGACTCTCTGCGCTTCCTGGACTTGGGTGGCTATTTCCTTTCCCATGTTAGGGAAGTTTTCAACTATAATCTCTTCAAATATTTTCTCTGGTCCTTTCTCTCTCTCTTCTCCTTCTGGGACCCCTATAATGTGAATGTTGTTGTGTTTAATGTTGTCCCAGAGGTCTCTTAGGCTGTCTTCATTTCTTTTCATTCTTTTTTCTTTAGTCTGTTCTGCAGCAGTGAATTCCACCATTCTGTCTTCCAGGTCACTTATCCATTCTTTTGCCTCAGTTATTCTGTTATTGATTCCTTCTAGTGTAGTTTTCATTTCAGTTATTGTATTGGTCATCTCTGTTTGTTTGTTCTTTAATTCTTCTAGGTCTTTGTTAAACATTTCTTGCATCTTCTCAATCTTTGCCTCCATTCTTATTCCGAGGTCCTGGATCATCTTCACTATCATTATTCTGAATTCTTTTTCTGGAAGGTTGCCTATCTCCACTTCATTTAGTTGTTTTTCTGGGGTTTTTTCTTGTTCCTTCATCTGGTACATAGCCCTCTGCCTTTTCATCTTGTCTATCTTTCTGTAACTGTGGTTTTTGGTCCACAGGCTGCAGGATTGTAGTTTTTCTTGCTTCTGCTGTCTGCCCTCTGGTGGTTGAGGCTATCTAAGAGGCTTGATGGGAGGCTCTGGTGGTGGGTAGTGCTGACTGTTGCTGTGGCGGTCAGAGCTCAGTAAAACTTTAATCCACTTGACTGTTGATGGGTGGGGCTGGGTTCCCTCCCTGTTGGTTGTTTTGCCTGAGGCAACCCAACACTGGAGCCTACCTGGGCTCTTTGGTGGGGTTAATGGCAGACTATGGGAGGGCTCATGCAAAGGAGCACTTCCCAGAACCTCCACTGCCAGTGTCCTTGTCCCCACGGTGAAACAGAGCCACCACCTGCCTCTGCAGGAGACCCCCCAACACCAGCAGGTAGGTCTGGTTCAGTCTCCCCCAGGGTCACTGCTCCTTCCCCTGGGTCCCGATGCACACATTATTTTGTGTGTGCCCTCCAAGAGTGGGGTCTCTGTTTCCCCCAGTCCTGTCGAAGTCCTGCAATCAATTCCCACTAGGCTTCAAAGTCTGATTCTCTATGAATTCCTCCTCCCGTTGCCGGACCCCCAGGTTGGGAAGCCTGATGTGGGGCTCAGAACCTTCACTCCAGTGGGTGGACTTCTGTGGTATAAGTGTTCGCCAGTCTGTGAGTCACCCACCCAGCAGTTAAGGGATTTGATTTTACTCTGATTGCGCCCCTCCTACCATCTCATTGTGGCTTCTCCTTTGTCTTTGGATGTGGGATATCTTTTTTGGTGAGTTCCAGTGTCTTCCTGTCGATGATTCGAAACACAATATTTTAAAGCGACTATACTCCAACAAAAATTAATAAAAAAGAAAAAAAAAAAGGGGCAACTGCATTCTAGTTATTCAGAGCAAATTCTTGGACCCATGATTCTTCCCATTCTGATAACCCATACGTGACCAATTGGCTTATCCTCATTTTATTTTTAAATATATTCAGAACAAACACTTCACACCAAATACTCTACTATCCAAATTGCCCTAATTGTGATCATCTTTGCCTTGATCATCACTATAGCTTACTTCTTCCCTTACCTTCTGTAAGGTACCATCCCCACAACTGACAGGTGACCCCATAGAAGTGAGGTTTCACACAGCACCATCCAAAGTCTTCCCTTCTCATTCAGGGTAAAATCTAAAGCCCATAACATTGCCTTTAAGGCTCAACAAGATACCGGACCCAGGTACACCTCCTACTTCCCCCCATGATGTCATTCTCTTCCAGCCTCGCTCACCTTCTTAGATTCTGCGTCCTGTACATAAAATAATGTTCTGTCAGTTACCTGCATGACTTATCGCCTCACTTACTTCCTGATGTTGGTTTAAACTTTACCTTTTCACAGAGTACTTCTGACCGCTCTACAGAGAACAACTTCCCACCCTTGGAACTCTGTCCTATCTTACTCTTCTCTATTCGTTAAAAGCAAACATATATATACACAAATCATATAGATGAGAGAAATATTTCATACAAATTTCCTTATGAACGCCTTTATGATCAAAAATAATTTTCATAAGAACTTGTATCAAAACCTCCAAAATGGCTTGAGAATTCCTCATCTGAACCACAGAACAGTTATTTTTGTGTGACTACATTCTCATTCTCCCAAGAATGCAACAGAAGAGAATTTATCACATACAACAGATATCTTAGGGTGCTGGTTCAGAAAATTCAGTGTCAGGATCACGTGGCCAGCTTGCTTGTTAAAACACAAATGGGGGCTTCCCTGGTGGCGCAGTGGTTGAGAGTCCGCCTGCCAGTGCGGGGGACGCGGGTTCGAGCCCTGGTCTGGGAGGATCCCACGTGCCGCAGAGCAGCTGGGCCCGTGAGCCACAACTGCTGGGCCTGCGCGTCTGGAGCCTGTGCTCCGCAACGGGAGAGGCCGCGATGGTGGGAGGCCCGTGCACCGCGATGAAGGGTGGCCCCCGCTTGCCGCAGCTGGGGAGAGCCCTCGCACGGAGGCGAGGACTCAACACAGTCATAAATAAATAAATAAAAGAACGTGAATTTCTTTAAAAAAAAAAAAAAAAAGCAAACTGGGCTATTCATTTAAAAAAAAAAAAAAAAAACACAAATGGGTGGGCCCTATTCCCAGAGTTTCTAAGTAACTAAGTCTGAGGTGGAGGTGCAGAATTTGCATTTTAACAAGTTCCAAAACATGCTTATGCTGCTGGTCTGGGAACCATAATTTGAGAACTATTGCCTCAGTGCATTAAGGCTTAGTTCTCTACCAAAAACTGTTGAAACATGCTACTCTAATGTGAGGATCATAAGGTTGTATTAAATTTTCTAAAATAGAGCTATCATATTTATTCTTCTTAATGTAAATGCTTATATAAAGATGAACAAATTCTTTCATTAATCTTAAAAAAAATTAGAAATACTTAGCAAGATTCAGGCTTTTTAGGATTATCGATAGGGTAATATTTGATTAATGACCGAATAGAGGTAAATTTCTGTATAACGAATTTTAAGAAAACAAAACAAACCACTGACGACTATTCATACCATGTAAACTGATTACGATTTACATTCTCAATATTTAAAACAGTAATTGATAGTCAAGATTGATTCATTGTGATTAACTTTCAATCCAAAATGTGGTATTCTTTTATTATAAAATGTCAATATTTATGCTACCATTATCTCATATTCTTTAAAGTCCATCTATCTCTATTTACTGATTGTCTAACATCAGCCAAGCATTGCCTTATTTGTTGTAAGTGATCTTATTTCACTGGGAAGTTTCTGACAAGCATAATACCTGATATTTAATAACTGTTTAATAAATAAACACAGAAATGAATAGCAGTAAAATTTACAGGTACAAAAATGTTTCCAAAACATGAAAACAAAGACAATCCAGTATAATCTAAACATGAACGATTTGATATTTTGAAATCACTTACCTTTAAAATTTTAACAAAATATCTATACAGCTGTGCAAAATGTTTACTACATTAGGCCTGAGATTGCAGGCCTGAGCAGTAGACCTGCTCACCAGGTGGGCCCTCGGTCAGTGTCTGGGAACTTGGCTCTTTGAGTGTTTCCAGTGAACAGTTAACTGATAATAGTGGCTCACTATGCCTAGATGTTCACGTAAACAATATGGTTTATGTTGAATACTGGCTTTTCTCCTGGGAATCCAAAGTTTATGTGCAAGGCAGAGGGTATCTATGTGACCAACACAATACCTTAGACATCAAATCTCTAATGGGCTTCCCTGAAAAGAAACATCACACCCAAGCTGCTGCCTTTTCATTGCTGGACGGAAGGTGTACTTTGTGCGACACTGAAGGAGACAGATCATGAGGAAGATTACACATGGTTTCCTCCAGACTCTGCCTGGGTCTTTTTCTCTTATCATCCAACTTCAATCTAATCAATTTTAGCCTTGAGTCCAACTATGTACTCAGTTCCATGAGTTCTTCTAGCTAACCTCCAAATATGGGAGTGGTTCTTAGAGACCCTCAACACAGCAGATTGTCAAAAAGCCAAGATTCTTACCTGCTGATACGCTTCATATATCACATCAAATAGAAAGGCCTGTGGCATTTCACTTGCCCTGTGTCTCGCACGTTCCAGCGAGTGGTCTAAGCAGCCATCTGCAGATGGACTGATGACAGTAGATACAAGAGGTCGGATTGCTCCTGCAGCCTAAAGGATAAACAGAGGCAAATGACACATTTATTTCACTTAGAAAATATCTGAAAGTCAAATTCTGAACTCTGTATCTTTGTTTTGAAACGGATCTTACACCTTCAACAAGCTACCTCAAGAACATATTTAAACAAGTCTTAATTTCGTTCCTAAATCAAATCATTTCCAGTCAAAAACCAATCTCATACCACTACAGTTCCATATATTAGAGATAGAAATAATTTTTCATTATGGATCCAAAATCCTCTTCATCACAGGCCATTGAAGTCAAATACTAAAAAAGGATGCTAAGATACAATTGAGTATTCCCTGAAGATGGGAAGAAGGAGACTATTGTCAAAGAACTGAAACGGATTATACATGAATATTTACTTGTTAGTGTGCCTTCAAATATTTAATCTACACATTACATCATTAAGGAACAAGACATATTCCCTAAGATCCCCAAAATGAGCTCAGTCACCAGCCAAGTGACAATGAATATATGTCTTGCTCTAATTCCTGCAAAAAAACAGCTCCCTTCAAACATAGCATCAATGCAACGCTCCCTGAGGCAAATATCCATTAATTTCAATTGCTCTTATGAAAGCTCTGTCTCATTAACCGATGCATCTAAACTTTAAAAAGACACCTTATCTGACAGCTTTTCCCTTTACCTTTAATAAGTTTCACTGTAATACAGTCTTGAAGGTCATTACCAGACAGCTACCTTGGTGAAGTAGCCTTAAAATAAACTTCCTAGGGTAGGCCTTAACCCAGCTGTCTTATACTGACTATAAAATGTCCTATCTTTCATGTAATTGCAGCATATAACATTTAAAACCTAAGAACAAATTTGGTCTCAAGGAGACCAACATCTGAGAAGGACAGTCCATAAACTAGTTTACAAAAGCCAAGGGACTGGCTGAAAGTCAAAGCTAATGTGAGAGCCAAGTAGACTGTACAAACTGTGTTGCCATTTCCAGTGACTGAAGCAGAGATTTGGAGCCTAGGCATAATAGCAGAAGTGAAGAGACAGCCAGGGGTGATAAGAAAGGAGTAAAGTCCAAGTAGGTGAAAGGTAGATAAAAAGCAGGTCCATATGGTAGTTCTATTTTTAGTTTTCTAAGGAACCCTCATACTGTTCTCCATAGTGGCTGTACCAGTTTACATTCCCACCAACAGTGCAGGAGGGTTCCCTTTTCTCTGCACCCTCTCCAGCATTTATTGTTTGTTGATTTTTTGATGATGGCCATTCTGACCAGTATGAGGTGATACCTCATTATAGTTTTGATTTGCATTTCTCTAATGATTAGTGATGTTAAGCATCTTTGCATGTGCCTTTTGGCCATCTGTATGTCTTCTTTGGAGAAACGCCTATTTGTTTTCTTGATATTGAGCTGCATGAGTTGTATATTTTGGAGATTAATCCTTTGTCAGTTGCTTCATTTGCAAATATTTTCTCCCATTTTGAGGGTTGTCTTTTCGTCTTGTTTATGGTTTCCTTTGCTGTGCAAAAGCTTTTAAATTTCATTAGGTCCCATTTGTTTATTTTTGTTTTATTTCCATTTCTCTAGGAGGTGGGTCAAAAAGGATCTTGCTGTGATTTATGTCATAGAGTGTTCTGCCTATGTTTTCCTCAGAGTTTTACAATTGCTGGCCTTACATTTAGGTCTTCAATCCATTTTGAATTTATTTTTGTGTATGGTGTTAGGGAGTGTTCTAATTTCATTCTTTTACATTTAGCTGTCCAGTTTTCCCAGCACCACTTATTGAAGAGGCTGTCTTTTCTCCATTGTATATCCTTGCCTCCTTTGTCATAGATTAGGTGATCGAGCAATCCCACTCCTGGGCATATAACCAGAGAAAACAATAATTCAAAAAGATACATGCACCCCAATGTTCACTGTAGCACTATTTACAATAGCCAGGACATGGAAGCAACCTAAATGTCCATCAACAGAGGAATGGATAAAGATGTGGCACATATATACAATGGAATATTACTCAGCCATAAAAAAGAATGAAATAATGCCATTTGCAGCAACATGGATGGACCTAGAGATTGTCATACTGAGTGAAGTAAGTCAGACAGAGAAAGACAAATATCAGACGGTATCACTTATATGTGGAATCTAAAAATAAGGGTACAAATGAACTTACCTACAAAACAGAAATAGAGTTACAGATGTAGAAAACAAACCTATGGTTACCAGGGGGTAAGCAGGGGAGGGATAAATTGGGAGGTTGGGATTAACATATACACACTACTGTATATAAAATAGATAACTAGTAAGGACCTACTGTAGAGGTAGGTCTGTAATGGCCGATATGGGAAAAGAATCTAAAAAAGAGTGGATATATGTATATGTATAACTGATTCACTTTGCTGCACACCTGAAACTAACACAACACTGTAAATCAACTATACTCCAAAAAAAAAAAAAAAAAGAGCAAGCCCGACTTGTCAAGCCTAGTACTCATCAGCAGAGGTTAGAAGACAGGAAAGGAATACACATGCACCCACACCATAGTGTTTTTTAAGGAAAAAAATATAGTTCTATTACTTATAGTTAATTAACTATGTACAGTTAATTCTATGCCAGACAATGACATAAAAATTTAAAAGAACATGAGACGTACAAAATGTCTCCATGAAGAGCTGTGCAGACTCTCTGCAACTAGAGAAAAGCATTTTTAAAAAACAACCATTTAAAGCCTTTGAAAATTGTCCTAAGGGCATTCAACAAATTAACATTTAAGAATATCTCTTAAACCTTGGAAAGAACAGAGTCTGTGGTACTGGAACTGTCATCTGTTTTTTTCCTTCATTCCACAACACCCTGCTCAATGTGACTTAAGTTCCACTCAGAGTAGGTATGGCCAAAAAGAAAGGGTTCCCTCTCCCACCAGCTCCCAGTGGGAGGGGCAGAGTGCCAGCATTTCCCATCCCACTCAACTCCATGTCACAAAGGCTCAGTTTCCAGCAAGTATGGCCAAGAGGTTGTAGACTCCCTTCACCCACATAGCCTCCACTCAATAGAGTGGAAGACCCACCCCAGGCATGGTAGGTAGAGAATACTGGGGCACTGATCACGCTTGGCCCAGTCACACACAGGGCAGAGTTTCTGTGCCAGAAGAGGCAAAAAGAAGATGAGTCTAATGCCTCCAGGCAGCACCCTGCTCACGAAGTAGTGGTGTCACTCAAACAACATGCCCACCTATAGCTCCAAAGCAGTGGCATGGTGACTTTTCACAGGGAGAAAGACAGGCTCTAAGAAGAGAAAGCTACTAAGCTCTCCCCAAGGGAACTTGCTTAATTGGAAGTGTGAGGAAATTTAAGGGTAAGCACACTCTCAAAAGAAACGGAGATCATGGTAAGCAATTAAGAGGAAGGTGAGAGCTTCATGAGAGCAACAAGCTGAACCATAGGGAAGCTAGTTTACCAGAGACAACCAGACCAAGAGACAGCTAACAAGAACCACCCACCCACCCCCAGAATCAGAGCAAACCTCCAATACCGGCTTTACAAACTACCCCTGCTAAGGGACCAGAATTTACTTGGATCAATCTGTAGGGTACTTTATGTATTTGGCACTGTTCCAAAAAAAGAGCAGTCAGCAGGCAATGAATGGAGCTTACCAGTTGGGTGTCAGAGGCAGACAGTATAACAGAGATCAGGGAAATACAGATGAAGAGAACCCTGCTAAAACAACTGTCATTCCGTGGTGACTGAACACTTGTCTAGAACTGCACCCTCTGAAGTGACTTCAGAGGTTTTGTCCTGTACAGGAATAAGACTGTGACTTTGCTGGTCTATTTTAGTAGCCAAGAAAATAATAAGTCTTGGGGAGGTACTTGGAACTGACAAAATACATTATCTAAAATATGCATTTTTCAACAACAACAAAAAAACGGAAAGACATGCATCCAAACAGGAAGGTGTGATCTATACAAAGAAAAAAAAAAAAAAAAAAAAAAAAGCAGCCAACAGAAACTGCCTGTGAGAGGGCCCAAGTGTCACACTTATCAGGTAAGACTTCAAATCAGGTATTATAAATATGTTCAAAGAACAAAAGGATATCATGCATAAAGACATAAAGTATGATGACCATTAATATTATCAATATTAGGAATACATATTTTTAAAAACTGAGTAGCAATTTTAGAATTGTGAAATAACTAAAATGAAAAATTCACTAGAGGGGCTCAACAATAGATTTGAACAGGAGAATAACTGAACTTAAAGTCAGATCAATAGATTACACAAAGAAAAATGAACAGATTCACAGAGAAACGTAAGACATCATTACAGACACTTTTGTAATAGGAGTACCAGAGGGAAAATGAAGGCAAGAAAGGAGCAGAAAAAATATTCAAAAACTTAAGACTGAAAATTTCCCAAGAAAAGCAATCTGCACACTCGAGGAGCTCAGTATACTCAAAACAGAATACACACAAAGAAATTCATATCCAGACACATCGTAGTAAAAATGCGAAAGCTAAAATCACAGGAAAAAAACTTGAAAGCAGCCAAAGAAAAATGTTTTATCATTAACAAGGGAACACCAATAAGACTAACAACTGATTCTAATCAGAAACAATGGAAGCCAGAAGGCAAGTGGGTGATAAGGTAACTGCTCAAAATAAAAACCTGTTAAAGTTTAAGTCCAGCAAAATGAGCATTTACAAAGATCAGATCAAAATAAAGATTCTGAGCAAACAAGCAGAATTTGTGGCTAGCTGATTCACCCTATGAACACTGATAGTCTTTAAGCGCAAAGAAAGCAACCCTAGACAATAATTCAAATCCACATGAAAAAAGAGCACCAATTATTTAAAAAATAATAAAAAAGTTATAAATGCCTTTTTCTCCTTTCTTATGTTAAGAGGTTTAAAAAGGAATTGTATAAAATAAATATATAAGTTAATTGATCAACCTATAATACTGAAATATATATTTGACAAAAACAGCATATTGTGACAAGGAAAAGATGAGTAAAGGTGTATCACAGGAAGAAACTAACAGATGATAACTTGAATCTACAGTAACAAATGAAAACTGAAAATGGAAAACAAGAAAGTTAATATGACATTCCTTATAAATACAGCTCACCTTTCTTCTCAGCTTCTACAACTGGTGTAAAATAAGATGAAGTGATAACAACAATGGATTATTGGGTTTCTAACATACATGCACCTAACACTAATAGCACAAAAAGGCAGAAAAGGGAATAGACCTATTTAAGAGTAACATTTCTGTACCTCCCTAGATTTTAGTTAGCATATATCTGAATTATGTTAAGATGTATACTCTAAGCCCTAGAGTAGCCACTAAGAAAATAAAAAGTTAAAGTGAGAAAATAAACAAATTAATGTTCCATAGAAAATATTCATTTGATACGAAAGTAAGCAGTAATGAGAAAAGAGACACACATGAAACAGAAAGTAAACTGGCCAATGTATATCAATGACATTAATTTTCAGCGGATTAAACAATCCGAAGTCACACTGTCAAATTGGATTAAAAACCCAACTGTATGCTGTCTACAGGAGACACACATTTGAGACTCAAAGATCCAAATATACTGAATACAGAAGGATGAAAAAGGATATATATCAAGCTAACAGCAACCTGTAAGAAAGCTGGAGTAGCTATATCAGAAAAAATCCAAAAATGTTAAAGATAAAGCCATCTTATAATTTAAGAAAGGTCAATTCAACAAGATATAAAAATTTATCTAACAGATCCCCAAGTACATGGAGCAAAAATTGGTAGGATTTAAAGGAGAAATAATCCAGCAGTTGGAGATATCAACACCCCAATTTCAATAAGGAGGAGAACAACTAGGCAGAAGATGACCATGGAAATAAGACTTGAAAAGCACTATAAACCAACAATATCTAACATACCTATTGAATACTCCACCAACAAAAGTCTATGTTCTCCTCAAGTATACATGGAGAATTCTCCAGATCAGACCATATGTTTGGCCATAAAACAAGACAATAAATTTTAAAGGATTAAAGTCATACTAAGTATGTTCTCTGATCTTAAGAGTCAAATTAGAAAACAGTGGTGCAGCCACTATGGATAACAGTATGGAGGTTCCTCAGAAAGTTAAAGATAGAGCTACAAAATGATGCAGAGATTCTACTTCTGGTTATTTATCTGAAGCAAACAAAAACACGAACTCAAAGATACCCACCCCCATATTCATTGCAGCATTATTTACAATAGCCGAGACATAGAAACCTAAATGGCCATCTTCAGAACATGTGAAGACCTCAAGGGCATTATGCTAAGTGAAATTAATCAGAAAGACATATACTGTATGATCCCACTTATGTGGAACCTAAACAAAACAAAACGACAGAAATAGCTCATAGATACAGAGAACAGCTTGATGGAGGACGGGGGTAAAATGTGTAAAGGAAGTTAAAAGGTACAAACTTCCAGTTATGAAATACGTCATGGGGATGTAATATAGTTAATACTATATTGCATATTTGAAAGTTGCTGAGAGAATAGATCTTAAGTCTCTTCAGAAGAAATTCTGTAACTATGTATGGTGACAGATACAGACTTATTGTGGTAATTTCTCAATGTATACAAATGTTGAAACATGTTGTACACCTGAATCCAGTATGTTGTATGTCAATTATACCTCAAAAAATGTTTTAGAGAAACAAAAAGAAATGTGAGAATTAAGAACACAGCAATTGGGCTTCCCTGGTGGTGCAGTGGTTAAGAAACCGCCTACCAATGCAAGGGACACGGGTTCCAGTCCTGGTCTGGGAGGATCCCACATGCCTCGGGGCAACTAAGCCCGTGCGCCACAACTACTGAGCCTGCGCTCTACAGCCTGCGAGCCACAGTTACTGAGCCCACAAGCCACAACTACTGAAGCCCACGCACCTAGAGCCCGTGCTCCACAACAAGAGAGGCCATCGCAATGAGAAACACCGCACACCGCAGCTGAGTAGCCCCCACTTGCCGCAACGAGAGCGCATGCACAGCAATGAAGACCCAAAATGCAGCCAAAAATAAATTTAAAAACGCAAAAAACAAACAAACAAAAACATAGCAATTGAACAACACACTACTAAATGAATCCAAGAAGAAATCACTATGGAAATGATACTTTGAGATCAGTAACATACACAATGTAAAGTAACTTGAGAATGCAGTTAAAGCAGTCCCAAGAAAGATTTATAGCTGTAATTGTGCATATATAAAAGGACATTTTCGGGGCTTCCCTGGTGGCGCAGTGGTTGAGAATCTGCCTGCTAATGCAGGGGACACGGGTTCGAGCCCTGGTCTGGGAAAATCCCACATGCCGCGGAGCAACTGGGCCCATGAGCCACAACTGCTGAGCCTGCGCGTCTGAAGCCTGTACCCCGCAAAGGGAGGGGCCGCGATAGTGAGAGGCCCGCGCACCGCGATGAAGAGTGGGCCCCGCTTGCCACAACTAAAGAAAGCCCTCGCACAAAACGAAGACTCAACACAGCTAAAAATAAATAAATAAATAAATAAAGTAGCTATAAAAAAAAAGGACATTTTCAAAATCAAAACCCTAACCTTCCACCTCAAGATACTGAAAAAAGAGAAACACTTAAGCTAATGCAGGCATAATAATAAACATAAGAGCAGAAAATAGAATAGAGAAAAACCAAAATCAAAAGTTGGTTCTTTGAAAAAGATTAAACAGTTTTTTTCTAGTTTAGCTTAAGGTTTATAAGACTCAAATAAGTAATATCAGGAATAAAAGTGGTGACATTTCCACTAACCTTATAGAAATAAGGAGTAAGAAAATTGCAAGCGTATTTTAACAAATTAGGTAACAGATAAAATTACATTTTTCTAGAAAGACACAACCAAAACTAATTCAAAGATAGAAAATCTGAATAGACCTTTAAGAAAATTAGGCATTTTTTAATTTCCCACGAAGAAAAGCGCAGCCCCAGATGGCTTCACTGGTTAATTATAATGAAGTATTTTTTTCAATACCAGTTCCTCACACTATTTCAAAAAAAATAGGAGGGAACATTTCCCAACTCACTCTTTAAGACCAATATTACCAAAACCAGAGACATCACAAAAAACCAAACTACAGATCAATACTCCTGAAAAATATAAACACAAAAATCTTCAAGATAACAAACCAAATTTGACAACATGTAAGTAGTATTGTGCACCATGACCAAGTGGGATTTATCCCAAGAATGCAAAATTAATTTAACATACCAAAAAAACAAAATCAATGTAATACACCATATTAATAAAGAACAAAAACACATGAACATCTCAATAGACTCAGAAAAAGTATCTGACAATATCCAACACTTCTTCATGAAAAAAGCATGCAACAAACTAACAGAAGAGAACTTGCTCAATCTGATCAAGGGCATCTACAAAAAAATCCACAGCTGACATCATACTTAATGGTGTGATGACTTAATGTTTTCCCTTCAACATCAGGAACAAGGATGTCCACTGTTGCCACTTTTAATAAAAGTACTGGAAGTTCTCGTCAGGGCAGTTATGCAGGAACATCTAATAAAGGCATCCAAGAAAAGTAAACTATCTTCACTTGCAGATGACACAATCTTATACATAGATAATTCTAATGAATCCACTAAAAATACTATTAGAACTAATAAACTAGTTTAGCAAGAATGCAGAGGACAAGATTAATATATAAAAGTTAACTGTATTTCTATATATTTGCAAGGAACAATCCAAAAGTAATTCATTTATAGTAACTTCAAAAAGAATACTTAGCAATATATTTAACAGAAGTGCAATATATTTAAATATACTCAGTAAGTGCAAAACATTCTAAGAACTACAAAAAATTTCCTACCTCTTTTCTAAGATCCAACATCTCCACATACTTACTGGCATCCATTCCTTCTCCTGTAGGTCTCTATAGCAATAGTATTCTGTCCTGCCTCAATTTTGTGTTCTTTTACTGAATTGTCTCCATTAGAGTACATGCATTTTGTGACATCTCCCATCATTATATCAGTCTTCCATTGATCATACATCTGCCAGTTAGTACCAGTTTAAAATAAGGCTCTTTCAAACAACTGTCCATACTATACTATTCCTTATCTGTAATTTTTCTCTCCTCCCATGTGCTCTGTAGTCTACTTTTATTAGGATTTTATCTCCACAACTCCACAAAATAAATTTTTCAAGCTCACAATGACCCTCACATTGCTAAATCCAATGGATAGCTCTTTATCTTCTTGAGGACATTTGTTCACTTGGTTTTCAGAAACCATTATCACCAAGCAAACTCTCTCATCTTCTCACACTTTAAATCCTAGATCCTTATATCCTCCTTCTAAATGGAAAGCATTTCCAGAACTCAGACCTCAGACTTCCCTAGCTACATTCATTCCGTAGGTGACCTCTTCAAGTCCCACAGTTTCAAATACCATCTTATACGAGACTTTGCAAATTTATAAATCCAGCCCAGATATTTCTCCTTAAATCTGGAGTTGTACATCCAAATACCTATTTAACATCTCCATTCAGATCAAAACACACAACCGGACTATAAAAATCCAAGTTCTGGTTTCACCTATACCACACACCCCTAACTGGCTCCTCTACAGATGTTCCCATCTACATAAACGTCTACTCTATTCTTTTAGTCATTCTTACCAAAAACATTGAAGGTCATTGATTTCTCCTCATCTCATATTTCTTATCCAAACCATCAGCAAAACATCAGCTTCAAAATATCCCAAATCTGCCCACTTTTCATTGTTTCTACTGACACAATCTGAACCCAAGGCACCCATATTCACTCTCTCAGATCCCACACAAATCAAGAGCCATAAAGACATTAGTCATTTTGGCTATATTGAAATAAAAATGCTTGCTCATCACAAAACAGTATTTAAAAAGAAATTTTTAAAAGGGAGGTAATAGTTACAAAGCATATACTTTGCAAAGTATTCGTTTCCAGAATAACCCCAACAAACCAGTGGTTATTTGAGAACTAGAAACGGGGGCAAAAGATTTACATGTGCAATTCAATGAGAACACATAGAGCCCATAAACACATGAAGAATACCCAACCTACTTATAAGATGCCAATTTAAACCACAAAGAGAAAGCACTTTCCACTATCTGGATTAGAAAAAAATAAGTCTAACAGTGTCAAGGGATGGTGAGAATGTGGGGCAACAAACTGTTGTTAATACACTATTGGTGACTGTAAACTGATACAAATTTAGAAAATAATTCAGCATCATCTGGTAAGGCTGGTAACATGCACACATCTTGACTAGAGAAATCCTTGCACATGTGCACCAGAAGACATGAGTAGCACTGTTCATGCTAGCAATGTTCATATTAGCATAAACTAAAAATAAATGTCCACTAACTGTAAACAGATAAATTGTGACATATGAAGCAGTGATCATGAATGCATTATAGATACACAGATTAATGTGAATACATTTCCCCCAACACACTGGGCAAAAAATATATATACAAAACAGTTAAAAATCATATGAACGTGTGAATTATACCTCAACAAAAAAATAAAATCTAACAAGTATGTTCTTTAGGGATACACGCTACAAAACTGAAGAAAAGGGCAAGTAAACAAAGTTCAAAATAATGTTTATCCATCTGGGAGGAGTAAACAAGATCAAGGCAGGGACAGTTTCACAGTGACCAGTAATGTTCTATTTATTATACCATGTGGTAGATCTGCAAGTGTCCGAAGTTCTTTGCCTGTTTTTGGTATTTTTAAAAAGAGAATTTCTAAGATGTGTATTTATGGACCCTCATTTTGATTACTGAAAACTAACTTCAAGAGCAGAGATCATTCATTTTTGAGATGTCATTATGGTAGGATTAGTATATTGCAGAAATTACTAGGTTCTTTCCTATGGAAGCTAAAACATCAGTTGGAAAGTAACACAACATAAAGACAATTGAAAGCACAAGGTGGCTTCCTAAGCCACCTAAGACCAGCTTCCTAAGTCTCACTACACAAAAAGCTGAAGAAAAGAGTCACAAGTGAAAATACCTCTGCTGTCCAAGTATGGACAAAGTGAGTTGCCTCTAAAATACAGCTATCTGAGAAGTTTGTCTTATAAAATGTAATTCCCAAGTTATCAAACACACTGTTTCCATGGGAATTAGCATAATGAGCTCTGATTGGAAGCTTAACAGCTCAGCACCACAGTGATTACGTGCCTCTCAGGCTAATCTATCAAATATTTCCACATATCAATGCATGGAAAACGTCATAGATACAAATCATACAATACGAATAAAGAACCCCACCTCTCCTGTTTACTTTTAAAAGCAAAATTGAACAATGCTTATCATCCATCAACACAGCAGGTACTAACATGCATCCCTCCTCAGGCATCTGCATTCAAGCTAATTATGACACTCTACAACAGAAATCCTCTGACTAGGTAATTACAATTTCAGTTAGCTGAGTTATCTTTATTCAGAGACTACTTAATAAATGTTTACAGAATAACATCTTCAAAGCTAATCATTGCCAATTATGAGATTTTGACTATTTCACATTTTTATAGTAGAATACTTCCCATCTCCTTTTATGAGGAAAGAATCTATAGTTTATTCAGTATAGAAATATAGGTTTTAGAAAAACCTGTCCAAACTGTGCTATCACTACAAACTATCCCTAAACCTGAATATGCAGCACAAAGGCATAAGGAGTCCCCACTGTACACTAAACTTTAATTCTGGAGAATTAGAGTAATACCATTTATCTGAAACCTAATATGATCAGAGATAAACTTGGATATGTACTAAACTTTAATTCCTAGGTATACTCATCTTTCCTTAATCTACCCTTTCAAACTTCATTTTAAAGTAATTAATTGAACAGATTTGCAAGGGCAGATAGTTTCAGGTAATCAAGCAAAACAAAAGCCTTTCACATAGCAGCTTCTCTAGCATCAGAAACAGATCAAGTTTCACCTCAGACCATGGCAGTCAGGGAATAAGTAGTTCACCACCTGCCCTGGTCTTAATTTAAACCTTTGTCAACATTTCCCAAGAAATAATCAGAACTCACTGTTTTCTTCCAGAACTCACTCATTCTTCAGACATAGGACTTAAATCAATACCAAACTTTCTCTTGAGTAGATAATAAAGGATCCATTTGGCCCAGGAGAGCTTATTACCTGACCCCCACCCAGGACTGAACTCTGACCTTCAGTGTGGATCATCATGATCACAACCACCCAGAGATCAAGTGATTACTAGCCATGGTCAATTCTACTTTATGTCAAATTTCCAAATACAGAGTCAAATATCTGTTAAGTGATTTTTTTTCATCTCTATTTTAAAGCAATCCATTCCTAGGTATTTTATTCTTTTTGATGCAGTGGTAAATGGAATTGTTTCCTTAATTTCTCTTTCTGATCTTTCGTTGTTAGTGTATAGAAATGCAATAGATTTCTGTGTATTAATTTTGTATCCTGAAACTTTACTGAATTCATTGATGAGCTCACTCTGAAAACTGTAAGATACTGATGAAAGAAATCAAAGATGTCACAAAGAGATGGAAAGATATGCCATGTTCTTGGATTGGAAGAATCAATGTTGTCAAAATTACTATGCTACTCAAAGCAATCTACAGATTCAATGCAATCCCTATCAAATTACCAATGGGATTTTTTGCAGATCTAGAACAAAATAATCTTAAAATTTGTATGGAAACACAAAAGACTCTGAATAGCCAAAGCAATCATGAGAAAGAAGGACAGAGCTGGAGGAATTAGCTACTTCAGACTAAACTAAAAAGCTACAATAATCACAACAGTATGGTACTGGCACAAAAACAGAAATAATAGATCAATGGAACAGGATAGAAAGCCCAGAAATAAACCCACACACCTATGGTTGTACCACTATGGAGAACAGTGTAGAGGTTCCTTAAAAAACGAAAACAGAGCTACCATATAATCCAGCAATCCCACTTCTGGGCATATATCCGGAGAAAACCATAATTCGAAAAGATACACGCACCCCAATGTTCTTTGCAGCACTATTTACAATAGCGAAGACATGGAAGCAACTTAAACGTCCATCGACAGATGAATGGATAAAGAAGATGTGGTACACATATACAATGGAATATTACTCAGCCATAAAAAAGAATGAAATAATGCCATTTGCAGCAACATGGACGGACCTAGAGATTATCATACTAAGCGAAGTCAGACAGAGAAAGACAAATATGTGATATCACTTATATGTGGAATCTAAAAAAATGATACAAATGAGCTTATTTACAAAACAGAAACAGAAAACAAACTTATGGTTACCAAAGGGGAAAAGTCGGCAGGGGGAGGGATAAACTATGAGGTTGGATTAACATATACACACTATTGTATATAAAATAGATAATCAACAAGGACCTACTGTATAGCATAGGGAACTCTACTCACTACTCTGTAATAACCTATATGGGAAAAGAATCTGAAAAACAGATATATGTATACATATAACTGAATCACTTTGCTATACACCTGAAACTAACACAACATTGTAAATCAACTATATTCCAATATGAAATAAAAATTTAAAAATAAAAAATAAACAGTCCAGAATACATTGCATAAAGTTATAAAACTGGGTAGTGAAAGTATATTCTTGATGCATACATACACATTAACTTCAGCAGAATTTCCAAAGTGTTGTTCATCATTGCTAAATAGTCATGCTGCACAGTCCTAAGAGATCCCACACACACCCCATGTCAAAATTTCTCATTATATAAATTCCACTGTTTCTCTTCAGATTAACAATTTTCCAACAAAAACTAATGCTGCTAACTATGCTATAGCACATGGGATAGCCCCCCCCCCACAAGAATAAAGAATGATCTTACCCAAAAGGTCTATCGTGCCAACGTTGAGAAACCTTGTTCCAGGTCGATACTCAAATATAGGAAGAAACAAAGTGCTGGAGCCTGCTTTCAGATACAAAAAGTCCCTGTTTTGGGGCTTCCCTGGTGGCGCAGTGGTTGAGAATCTGCCTGCTAATGCAGGGGACACGGGTTCGAGCCCTGGTCTGGGAAGATCCCACATGCCACGGAACAACTGGGCCTGTGAGCCACAATTACTGAGCCTGCACGTCTGGAGCCTGTGCTCCGCAACAAGAGAGGCCGCGATAGTGAGAGGCCCGCGCACCGCGATGAAGAGTGGCCCCCGCTTGCCACAACTAGAGAAAGCCCTTGCACAGAAACGAAGACCCAACACAGCCATAAATAAATTTTAAAAATAAATTAATTTAAAAAAAAAAAGACTTTAGGGGCTACAATTCATCTACTTTAAAAAAAAAAAAAAAAGTCCCTGTTTTACATATTGCAAAAATCCAATACAGGAAGTATAGGAGACCTTGTTTTATGAGAAAAGATAAGATAAATCATGAACCAGTGCAGAAAAGGTCCCAGGCCATCATAATCCTTAGGCAAATGCCATTTCCATAAATAGGTCTGCAAAGATGTGGCAAGCAAAAAGTCAGTGCCTAAACCCTAATTTCACAGAAACTTGAAGGCAAGGGTGGGGAGGGCAGGAACACAGGGATTTAGAGAGAAGAGATGAGGACTATCTCAGGGAACAGAAAAATGAAAAGCACACAAGATACACGTCCCTTATTTCCTATGGCTCATATATCACAACGTTAGTCAAGTCCAGGCAGTCCAGTGCCCTGAACATTTTAGTACCATCTACTTCCCTCTCCATTTCATTTGGCTTAAATAGGATTCATCATCACTCAGCTGCACCATTACTGTAGATCCCAAACAAATTTCACTTCCCTGAAACTCTCCCTTTAGTCAACCTACCAAACAAGGCAGACAGTCATCTTTGTAGAATTCAAGTCTTATTATTCCCTCCTCAAAAATCAGTGGCTCCCTCTTACTTATGGATGAAATTCAAGGAAAGATATCAGGCAGGATTAATGAATTGCAATCTGCACATGATTCCAGAGACACTGAAAAAGGCAAATTTAAGTGGTTCTATCTAGCTGGAAGTTGAACACAGCAGGTCTGGAATTCAGAAGTGAGAAGCCTGAGAATGAGAGAGATTTGGAACAGTGTGTCAGTGGGAGTTAAAATAGGTGCATACAAATGTGTTTTACCCAGTGAAATAATAGTCTTAAAAAGTTACATGTTGTATGATTCAATTTATGGATTCTGGAAAAGACAAAAATACAGGAACAGAGAACACATCAGTGTTGACAGGGGTTAGAGGAACAAGGGTCTGAATACTAAGGGCAACAGGAGGAAATTCTTCAGAGTGTTAGAACAGTTCTGTGTCCTACCTGTGGTGGTGATTACAAGAATCTTTACAGGTGTAAACACTCAGATTGTACATTCCCCAAAAGTGCGTTTTATTGTATGTAGATTTAAACAATATTAAGTATTGTGGGCATGATTTAGATTGCTCAGAAATACTTTGTTTGGTGGTAATAAAAGTTAAAGGAACCTTATTTAAAGGATGGGAAGAAGTATCTGAAAACTGAGTGGTCAAAAAAGTAAGAGGAATGAATAAAGTCACAGAAGCCAAGGTAGGGGCAAGAGTTCCAAGGAAGAGCTAGTTAACACTATCAAATTTAAGGCATTCTATACACACTGGTGTACTCTAAAACTCAATTCTGATGTCAGCCACCTGGAGTTAGCATAAACCCATGGTTCATAACCAGACTGCCATTACTTCAGACACCAGAGAGAAGCGGGGTTCCCCAGGCCACCGACACTTCTGACCAACTGACTCCAAATTCAAGAGGTTCCCACAACCTCTATTCAAGTTCAGTAATTCACTAGAATGACTCAGAGCTCAGGAAAAATGCTTATCACATTATGATTATATGATTATGATTACTTACATTACATATTTATGACAAAGAATACAAATCAAACTAGATAAATAAATGAAGAGACACATGGGGTGAGATCTGGGGGAGACCAGAACACAGAGCTTCTATGGTGCCCAAACAATCAGGGAGCAGCATGTTTTCAGCATCTCGTTGTTCACCAACCAAGTAGCTCCTCACTGTGCTTCAGTGTCCAGAGTTTATTGGGATTTCACTTCGTAAGCATGATTAATTAAACCATTGAGCATGTGACTGAGTTCAGTCTCCAGCACCATTCCTCTCACCCCAAAAATCCAGCTGGTTCAAAGGTCCATTGGTCTTGCTGGTAACCAGCCCCTATCCTGAGTCATCTTATCTTACTAGCGTAAGCTCAAATGAGATCCAATGGGCTCATGAAAAACGAAGACCCTTGACAAATTTCAAGGATTTACTCTCCCTGCAAGGAACCAGGGACAAAAGCCAAACTCCTTGTTATACAAAAGACTAAAAATGTATTTAATTGGGAATTGGAAAGTTACAGGTGATTTTTAGGCAGAATAGTCAGAGGGGAAAGAGGCCAGATTGATTGCAATGCATTGAGCAATAAATTGGAGATGAAGAAGCAGAAGCAATAAATATAACCTGTTACTGTAAGAAGTTGATTAGGGAGGAGACGATAAAACATCATTAGAGATGCAAAAACAGAGAGCTCAGGAAAGAAACATATGCAAGTAACTAAACTAAACGTCTTCCCTCAGGAGCAAGTCTTTAGGAGGTTGCTCTACTGATAGCATGAACTGAAAATGAGACTTTACTGGCAGTTCTTAGAATATATGCAATAGCTTATTAGTCCTTCTAAAAAGGATTCTCCCTACATCTTTATTTTTCAGTGCTCCAACTTATTCTACCCTTCCAACATATCCCTTATAACAATGTCCTTGTAACTACATCTCTTGACTTATAATTATGCAGAAATATACAAGTACTTCATACTTGTAAAGGACTCCTATTTTGGCAATATGGCAGACCACATACCTTGGAAAAACCTATTACAATTTTTTTAAATGCAGAAGAATTCATAAACAGCTTTTAAAAGTAACTTTTACAAGTGCCTTTTTAAAAAAGAACTTTATAAGTATGACTCTCAAGAAAACTCCCTAGAACTAACATGATAGCCAGAAACCAAGGAAGTAAGATGGCAGAGACCTTTGGGTTAACAAGAGGCTTTAGTTTTAACAAATGAGAAGGAATGAGGAATTAGATCTTGAGCCTGTGCTACTTGGTTGGTTAGAACTGTAGCCCTCAAAGATCCATGAGAAGCTATATACTCGTTTAAAGAGTAGACTAGAAAAAGGTGCCCTCAGCGAGGAAAGACAAAGCAAAATTGTCTGTCCTGGCTTGGGATTTGGGGCGGGGTGGGCAGGAGGGTGAGCTGGGGGTGGGAGTAGTCTTCCCTGAGAAGTGGTAATGATCATCTATACTTTATACGTGTGTTTGAAATTTGTTTTAACACCACCATAGGATCTACAAAACTTCAACCCGAGAACTGACAAAAGTTGCTGCAGGTTGGAAAAGCCCTTGGGATCCCTGGCAGAGGGAACACAAATTCATGTTTCAGAAACATACCTTCATCCCATGCCCAGAGGATTCCTGTTGATCGAGTCCTGCCAAACATGGGCTTACAATCCAAATTGCAAAGGAGGACACCAATCCTCACGAGCAAAAGTGAACAGAATTGAAGAGCTGGAGAATTAAACTACCAAGAATTACTATTAGCTACAATGTATAAAATGTTTAAATACTGAAAGACAAAACAGAAAAGCAAAATAGAAAAAGACCAGTCACATTTGAAATGGACCAAACAGAACTCCTAGAAATTGATAATTATTACAATTGTAAAACTTCTTAAGCAAAAGATTAGAACTGAAGAATGAAACAGAAAACTGAAATTACACGTGAGGCAGTCCACGAGAACAAGCAGAAAATATTAAAGTTGAGACATGAGGACAGGATAAGGTTTATCATATATAGATGCATATGGATAAAGAAGAAAAAAAGCTGTCTGTTGGGAAATGGGACAAGGTCACTATTCAATAAGATAATCGCTTAGGATTTTTTAGAATTGATTTTTAAAAACCATAAAATTCATAAAGGACAAAAAATCCAAAGCAAGGGAAAAAAGATTCATGTATTGAAATACCAGAGACACTGCACAAAACCTGAAAAATTCTTACATGCAACCAGACAGAAAAGGCAGATTACTTTCAAGTGATACAATTAGACTGGTTAGCAGACTTCTCAAAGGTATATTAAAGTCAGGAGACAATGGCATAATATATTTTCAAGGTACTAGGGAAAAAATAACTGTACACTTAGAATTTCATACTCTGACCAACCCTACCAAAAGTAAAAGAAATAAGAAATAAAAGTAAAAAAATAAATGAGAAGCAAAAGTAAAAGAAATGATAAAAGCTGCCCTACTGAAGTCATCTTGCCTCTGTGGAACCCAAGAACGGAGCATACACAGAGAAAAGAACTGGGGTCCTGGCAACACTTTTGAGCCCCTATATGCAGACAACCTAATGTCAGCCTTAATTTTGGGGCATCTTAGTCTCTTGAAGTAGTACATCATCATTAATTTGGATTTGTTAACCAAAATGTAATGTAAGTTAAAATATCAACGTTATCTTAAGCCTGCATACCCACCAGGGGGCTGTCACAGTGTCTCATTTATTCAGGAAATGATTTATCTGAAAGGGACCTTTTTGGGTAGGGTTTGAAAACTAAGAGGTAAGAAAACAGGACAATCAGTTGAGAGTCTATAAAACACAATTTAAAATAACAAAGGAGAATGAGTTCAAAGGTATCCCAGGCAAACAACTGTCTGGTAGCTCTAAGCAAAAATCTTCACTACTTTCTTTATAGAAAGTAATTCAGACCAGTTTTCTGCAATTTGACCTGAGGTTAAAATGATGCCAATACTTCCCACCAATTCAAGAACTTCAACTACTAGTAGTACATCTCAATTAGTTGTGTTTTTGTTTTTAGGATTAAAATTTAGAACAGGGTAGGAGAGGTGGCAGAAAGTAGTGCCTGAATTTCCTGAGGCTACTGGGTCACTATCCTCAACATTCTAAGGAAATGAGAATAAGCAAAATAAGTGTCCCCAGTTGAAAACTATTGTTTAGAGCAAACCCTTCCTGATTAGCAGAAACCAGCTTTTCATTGCCCTTGAGCTCTTTTACAACTCTCATAAATTATAGATAACTGATAGTAAATGGAAAATCATTCTTGCCTATAAACTTGCCAATAGATTCTGCCCAGTGAAGGTTCAACTGGCACCCCTCGTCCCGTGGGGAAAAAAAGTTTTGTCTATTTGTGAATTAATTTCAACATTCCTTTATTCCATACAAATTTGTCCTCCTCTCAATTGTAACATCTGTCTGGTTCCCTCATTAATGAGGGCAATAAACTCCTTAACATGCTCCTTATAACTGCATGAAACTAATAATGATTTTACACTTATGAAAATTATCCCTTAACATCATCAAAAACAAGGCAGTATTTCTTAGACACCAAATTTCTGAAGTTTTCTTAAATTAGTTGTAAAGATTTTGCTTTAAACCAGCTTTTCAATGTATTTGGAAAGTTTCAGATTTAATTAAAACATAATTTGTTTTATTTAGAAGGCATAATGAGATCGAACCTTACAAATTATATTCTGATTAACAACTTAAGAAAATTAGAGTCTAAAAGCAATTCTGACAAATATGCAACTAACAAAAAATGACCAAACTGCTATACATGTTTTATCAGTCACCTGTTAAATGATATTCTCAGCATATTAATTGGTGCAAATTAATCTTTTGCCTTTCAGACATACTACCAAAAGAATCACTTCATAAACAATCTTAGAAATTCTCTGAATACTCAAAAAACCCAAATGTTTGATTTTCACAATGAGTTGTAAGTGCTATTTTCCCAAAAGGTAACATAGGCAAAGAGCCATAATTTATTTGTACTATGGTATGCCTTAGACTTTCTAACTTCCCAAATTATATAGTCTTCCCTAAGAACTTTCAAACTTGTAAAGCTTTACTCAAATTCTTAAAAGTTATAAATCCTTTCTTCTTTTATTCCTCCTCATCACCCTTGCACCTGGCCACATTGTCTCTTCCACAATCTAGGAGCCTGGAAAAGAGGAAGAGGTCACAAAAAACACTGGAGCCGTGAGAAAGTTTTGTGGTCACTAATGTTCCTGAGCCACAATTTTCACTACATCAAAATACCACTTAGAAGTTATATTAAAGATAAGAAAAATGTTTCATTTTACCTGTGGAATTCTTACATAGGTCTAAATGTAAAAGAAATTCATGTTGTAGAGAGATGGAATTAGGAGAAATTTCCTGAAAATGAAAATCCAAATACATATAGATAACTAAAGAGAAATCAGACTATCTTTCCCAGTTGAGTATTTTATAACTTCCTGACCACCCAGATGGCTAGGAAGCCTTAGATGACTCCTTCCATTGGTCTACAATCTTTGAAGGAACATATTATCTGAGATATTATAATTATTCTTACAGTAATACCACTTTAAATACTTAGCACTTTACTATGTAGTTAACATATATACAATTTCCAATCCTAAAAGCAGCCTTACAAGTTAGCATCTATATTTTTAAGAGGAAAATAACCTCAAAGAAGTTGAGAAAGTTGAACATATTATACTACTAATAATTAGAAAAACAGAATTGGGTCTCAATCTGTCCAATTCCACAGCCTATTTCTATTATACTATACTAAGTCTGGGCCATTATTTTCACTAAGTCTCAAATTTAGACTGCAAACTTAAGTTTAGTATCTATTATGTCATTTACAGGATTTTACTCAGTAATTTTAAAAAGCAAATATGTTCCAAAGATTACAATAGATCTTTTGCTATCCTGTGTTTATTTTGGTGAAATAGAAGTGAACACAGAAAGAATTCTGTCATCCTAAGATTATTCACTTTAAGGAGTGTGAAATTCTTGCCTGGCTGTTTGTGCTAAAAAATAAACCACTTCTAAAAAATTAAAACAAAAATTGGGTGAAATGAGCCAGGTTTGTTTGGTTTTTTTTTTTTTTTTTGCTTTAAATCACATAACTCCTAGACTCTTACAAGATTCTTAGGCTTTCTTTTCCTTTTTTGTCATGCCGCGGCATGTGGGATCCTAGTTCCCCGACCAGGGATCGAACCTGCACCCCCTGAATTGGAAGCATGGAGTCCCAACCACTGGAATGTCAGGGAAGTCCCTCTTAGGCATTTTTAGGTACAGGAATGAAATTAAATATGCAGCTAAGGTCCATCCATTCATATCCATACTCTAATGACATTATTGCATTCTTCTCCAAATAGCCCATATTACATTATGATAAATGACTACCTAGCAAAAGAAATTCCAGAACAGTCTCACGATCTATAATAATATAAACTTCCTAAAACAAATTAGCATAACGTCTTATGTCATCTTGCCCATTTTAATTAACTTGACATTTAAATATTGAATATAATTCCATCAAAATCCAGCAAATGAATATGTGCTATAGCGTTTGCCCCTTTTATCCGTTCTCAGAAGTATTTCAATACTTACCCCATGTTCCTTAGCAGCTGTGACAAGTTTAAGGAGGACATCTTCCTCAACAAATGGTCTCACAGCATCATGGATAATCACTACTTCCGGCTTTGAGAGTCTACGGTTGGGCTGATCCTCCGCCAGTGCTTTTAATCCATTGAAAATTGACCTGTGGCGGGTCACTCCGGATTCAACCAGAGAGATGCCTTTATGCTGGTACCTCTGAATAATACACTTCATTGCTTCCATGTTCTCTCCAGTGACTGCCACAACAATGTCCTTTATCCAAGATACTCTATAAGGAAAGTATGCACACATTTCGTTATCAATTGATTCTTAAACAACTAAAGTTAAGCTAGTAACAAAACTGAGTTACTAATTACTACTAATACATCTTCATAGGGACATTAAAAACTGAAAGTGGGGGCTTCCCTGGTGGCGCAGTGGTTGAGAGTGTGCCTGCCAATGCAGGGGACACGGGTTCGAGCCCTGGTCTGGGAGGATCCCACATGCCGCGGAGCAGCTGGGCCCGTGCGCCACAATTACTGAGCCTGCGCGTCTGGAGCTTGTGCTCCGCAACAAGAGAGGCCGCGATAGTGAGAGGCCCGCGCGCCACGATGAAGAGTGGCCCCCGCTTGCCACAACTGGAGAAAGCCCTCGCACAGAAACGAAGACCCAACACAGCCATAAATTAATTAATTAATTTTTTTTAAAAAAGGCAGGAACAAAAAAATAAAAACGGAAAGCTATTAACTAAGTCAATGTTATGCATTTTTAATCAGGTCTAGTAAAGGGGTTGATTAAGAATTTGAATTTTTCATACTACAGAAACATGAATATAAATATAAGTAGTATTTTTCAATACATAGTGTGAAAGTACCCATACTGCAAAACATAGATTAGGTATAGATATGTATCACAGATTTCTTAAGTTAAATTTAAATAATTAGCATATTCATCAGTAGACTGAGAGAAAAAATTAAAGATTATGCTTTTAAATTGCTTTTTTTCCCCAAATAATTCTCTCCATTAAATAGGAACAACTCAAAGCACTTTTGAATTCCACAAGTTGTGTCTCTTTCAAGAAGTCCATTGATTTGGCAACAAAGCTGGATAGCTGAACTAAACTTTGCCTACATCGAGGTGAAATGTTTTAGCTTAAATAGGGAAACTATGCTAATTAAGTTTGTATAAGTATAAATCAGGCTCAAATAAAAGAGAAAACTCATATTTTAATGAAATATAAAATTAAAGGAATTCATCTGCTGAGTCAGATACAAGGCAAAGCAATTCTTCTCTGTTCTGAAACACTTTCTTAAAGGCCTACTGACATACAAATGCTAACAGTCCACAGCGCTGAGTGGCAGGGGCTGCAGTAAAGTTGGGCAGAATTCTCTTGAAGACCAGTGTTAACAGAGGCTAACGTGATTATACACTCAAAGTTCCACAGCTGACGGGCCCAAGCCAGGAAAACTGCCTCTGGCCCATGATATCAACTCTGATTAAAGGCCACTTTAAAATTTAATGGCATTCTTAGCCTCTGAGATCCTACATGTTCATGCTAGACAGTTAAGTCTTGTACTCACTTTTAAAGAGATGAAAGAAGGGTCTGAAAATTACCGAATAATGAAATTAACTATCAATAAATGAAAAACACTGGGTTGCTTCACTCAATAATTAACCATCTCCTACCTTCTGCTATTGAACAAACCCTTCCTATAACCCAAAACCCCATTCTGCCTGTGGCTACGACAGCACTACACTGATGCACACAACCAAAACTTCAGGGCACACTATCCTTTCATTTTAAGTCCATTCTTCTAACAAATATTTATTGAGCACTGAATAAATGATCAGAATTGAGTATACAATGGAAATAGTTACTGCTTTCACATAGCTTACAGATAAAACAAAGAACACCAACAATTGCAAGCTGCAATAAAGTTTTGTGAAGGAGAGGTCCAGGCTCCAGGATTGCATGCAGCACAATATTTGACCAGCACAGAGAAGGCCAAGATGATGCTCCCTAAGGAAGCAGAGTTTCCTCTTCAAGTGGCAAGAGACAGAAAAATAGGCAAAAGGATTTGGAGGGGGAGAGAGAGGGATGGTTTAAGCAGAGGCCGTAGCAAGGTTCTGAGAAACTAGGAAGAAATGGAGGGGAGTTCTTTAAGCACGGAGAAGAGCCCATGAAGAGGCTGGAGAACCAGACAAGAGATGGGCTGGGCTAGGCCATGGAGACCTCCAAAGCCTTATTAGGGGTTCTAGTCTTTAATCTTAAAAAATAGGAATCCAGAGAAAAGGTTTATGCAGGACATTTACACTCAAATTAATACTCACCTCCCCCAGTATTCTATGCTGTTCAATGACATAATGGGAACTGTGGTAGGCAGAATAGTAACCCCCAAATGATGTCCATCACCTAATTCCCAAAACCTGTGAATATGTAACCCTACCTATCAAAAGAATTTTCTATATGTAATTAAGTTAAGGATCTTGAGTTGGAGATCATCCTGGGCTATCTGGGTGGGTCCAATATAATCACAAGAGTCCTTAACAGTGAAAGAAAAGCAAGTGAGTCGAGGGAGAAGATGTGGTAACAAGTGCAGCACTCATTATGACACAGGACCATAAGTCCCAGAATGCAGGTGACCTCCAGAACCTGAGAGAGTAAATGGATTGCCATCTGGCAAGTAAATGGATTGTCCCAAGAGCCTCCAAAAGGAACACAGCACTGCTAACACCTTTATTTTAGCCTAGTGAAACTGATTTTTTGACTTCTGACATTGAAAAGTTTAAGAATGTATTTATGTTGCTTTAAGCCACTTAGTTCCATGCAAATGTTCACAGGAGTGACGGCAACTTCTAATTTAAGAGCATAAACTTTACTCTGGTGCAAGATGGAGAATAGATTGGGAAGAGAAAGCATGCAGACAGACCAGGTAGGAAGCTGCTGCTGAAGTCCAAGCAAGACAATGATGGCAGCCTGTCTATCAGATGGTGCTTGTGGATGAGATTTAAGAGATGGTAACCTTCCTGAGTTAGACGTAATAATCCTCCTGAGTCAGTAAGAAAAACTGGCAAAATAAATAATTTATCAATTAATATGAAATAGTAAGTTAATCGATGTTAGCCAAATCTTCAGCATTAGTCATGTTTTAACTCATGCAGTCCTCACACTCTATACTGTCTCATATGGGAAACATCAGAAGGACCTGATACACAAATACATCGTACTTTATCTTCCTATACTGCCATCTGATGCCAAAAAATACTTGAAAAAAATATTTTGACCATTTTTCATCAAAATACAACATTCCATCTTCTAGAAGGTAGGCTCCATGATAGCAAGGACAATATCAGTTTTGCCCATTGCTTTACGCCTAGTAGGTACTCGATAATTATTTGTTTTATCAATAAATGATTTTGGTCTGTCTCATCTACCAGGATCTTACAACATAGCATAGTTTCAAGGATTATGAAAACAGAAAGCTCTCCTCATCAACCTGAAGAGAGAATGAAAATCAATGAAAACGCCGTCCCTATGCAATATTGTTTGTTGATTGTTTTGTTTCGATGAGTTTGACTCTTTACTCTGATTTGTAGATTCTAAGGCTCCAAGGATGACTGGGATTACTTATGTTTTGTCAGACACCTTGGGGGAATGTTAATTGCAAGCAAAGCAAAGCAACACCACTCACAGAATACCAGACCAGAAAATATGTAGTTATGTGAACAGGCAATAAGGAGGATTCTGGAATATGACTAAGTGTAGGTTGCTCTTTGCTTTGTAATCCATCCATCCCCCACTTCTATCATTGCAAATTTAACACTGCTAGAACTTACTCTGTTTACATGGTTTAAAACTTATACTGTGCTTAACCAAGTCCTTAGCAAGTGACAGTTCCTCAGTGCCCCCTAGATGTAAGGTTTCCCAAGGTTCTGTCTCCACTGGCACAGCTGTGACCCAGGCAGCCATCTCTCCCATTATTTCTGCAATAGCCTCTTAGCTCGTCTCCTCCTTCTCACTTAATCAGCACAATCCACTCTTACCACTTCTAGATGACTTCTCTCAAGTGTAAACCTTAGGCCATCCCCTGCTGGCTCTTGAGCAGGACACTTCAAGACCTGATCTCAGCCTTCTCCCTGCACCACTTGGTCTCTGCCACTCCCCTCTTTCTCTGACCACCACATTGTCTCACATCCACGTCTCCGCTTATGCTGCTTTCTCTGCCTCTCAACATTATCCCCCATCCTCATCGTTCCTCCACCCCCACCCACTCCAGGCTGAGTCCTACTGTTCCTCAGCTGTCAGTTCAGATGTGGCCTCCTCCAGGAAGTTTTCCTTGACATTCTGGGTGCGGCATCTCTGCTCTCAGCTCCCAGAGTACTCTTATCGCTAGGAAGTCTTATCAAGCATCATACTGTTTCATTTTTATCTCCCTCACTAGGCTGCCAACTCACAGGAAGCAAAGACTATATCCCAGGGCTTGGCACATACTAAGCTTTCAGTAATATTAATAGTAGCAATAGCAACTAAGATGTATTAATTGTTGGCTAAGTGCCATGTACTGTTTGGAGCATGTGTCTGTAATATTTCACTTAATAATCACATCGGCTCCGAAAGAAATCACTATTATCTCCATTTCACAGATGGCACAGAGGCAGTGACCTGCCCATGATTATACAGCTAGGAAATGAAGGGACCTGGGTATACTCCAGTCTGACTTTGGAGCTCACACTATAAACCTCTGTAGAAGCACTAACACTGAGAGGTCATAAAATCCATGAGAGAAAAAAAAAAATCACATCTGGATCGTCTTGTCCCCAGCAATTCATTTATTTTGAACAATAATGCTGCATTTGTGGCCAAAAAATGGTCAAGTTTATTTCTTACAGTTTAAGCATAAGTAAGTATTCCTTCATTCATGTGTTCATTTAGTCATTCAGAAAACATCCAGTAAGCATCTGTCATTTGCCAGACATTATACTAGTCACTGGTGATCCAATAACAAAGACCGGCAGAATTCTTGACCTCACAGACTATGTATCAAGAAGTATCTGTTAGGGCTTCCCTGGTGGTGCACTGGTTGAGAATCTGCCTGCCAATGCAGGGGACACGGGTTCGAGCCCTGGTCTGGGAAGATCCCACATGCCGCGGAGCAACTAGGCCCGTGAGCCACAACTACTGAGCCTGCGCGTCTGGAGCCTGTGCTCCGCCACAAGAGAGGCCGCGATAATGAGAGACCCGCGCACCGCGATGAAGAGTGGTCCCCACTTGCCGCAACTAGAGAAAGCCCTCGCACAGAAACGAAGACCCAACACAGCCATAAATAAATAAATAAAAGAAGTATCTGTTAAGTGAATCCATGAATAGGTAAGAGGAAGCTTAAGCAATTAGGAATAAAACGTGCTCTTGAGTTTATAGAAAAGTTTAAAAGTAATCAAATCTATTTAGTTTATTAATAGGACATCACACTGTTTGCTTTTTTTTAAATAGAGAAGTTTTAAGTACATGTTCAACTATATCAGTGGACAGGACTTTTTTCTAAGGCAAGAGCTTAACCTGTGCCCTAATCTATCACCTTTTACTTTCCATAGTCTATTCTATCAGAAAAATAAGCTAAAAGCAACTTTTAAAGACATGTTGCTTTTTTGACCAAAAGTTACATGAAATTAAATGTTAAAATATAGAATAATAAAGAGGGAGAAAGATAGGACATTGCTTGACAGTAGTCATTCAAACATCTGAGTTAATGAACTTTCAAAGGTCAATCCCAATTTTACTGGAATGCCTTAAAATATCTATAAAATGATTACCTATGTTCCATCAAACAGAAAGCAGTCCAAAAAAGTAGATATAGATTAGACAGATATACTCGCGGCCTAAGACTATCTGAAACAATTTTATGAGGCTCTAAATAGAAAAATGTTTTAAACAAGTGTTTCTCAAACTGCAGATTTCAGGACCCATTAGAGTATCATCAAATCAATTTTGTAAGTTAAGACTAACAGTTTTGAGTCAATAGAAATTAATACAATAGTAAAATTCGAATGCATAGCAAGTAGTAAGGACAGATTGTTTTCATGAAATTCTCTTTCAAATATGTTGGATGTAGTTAAGTATGTGTCACTGAGTCAAGAGCAAAATCTAATTCTTATAACAGGTCACAATAAAAAAGTTCGGAAAGCTGTTTTACACAACTCTCAAGAGATAATGGGCTTGTTATGCTATTTTGTTCAGCAACCAAGCATACATCCTGCACTTGCAAGCCTTTATAAGTACTGTTTGTGTTTTGAAGGATTTAGTCACATACTTTTCTAGTTATAGAATTAAAAGCCTTTTACAGTATTAAAATTTAATATGTAGAATCATGGCACTAAGAAAGGCCTTAAGTACCTCACACAGTGCCTAGTGAACAAATATTTGCTGAATAAATGAATTTGGTCGACCTCCTTAGCTGAAGGCAAGTCCACACTGAACCCCCTGTAGCTGGATTTTATCAAGTTCTGAGTATTTCCTCCCTAGCACATTCCATAGGCAAATACAAACCTAACCTCAAGCTCCATTACACCTACCGACATTTTGAGGAAAAAATAAAGTATCTCAGATGTAATCTTCTCCCAGAATATTTTAAGATTTATTATATTTAAATATAATATATTTCTATTAATATGTGTATTATATTTTAAAAATAAATATTACTTACAGGTATATTGTGCTCAGACAGTTCAACAAGATCAGTTGAAAGTAGATTTAAACAAATGCTTTTAAAAAACAGATGGAGGGACTTCCCTGGTGGTCCAGCGGTTAAGACTCCACACTCCCAATGCAGGGGGCCCGGGGTTCGATCCCTGGTCAGGGAACTAGATCCCGCACGCCGCAACTACAGATCCAGCGCAGCCAAATAAATAAATATTTAAAATAAATAAATAAAAACAGATGGGAAAATCAGGCCCTGCTAACAGTCCTTAAGTGCTCTCACCCAGGCTGCAGAAGTTTGGCCCCAAGGGACAGTGACAGCTGTGGCTCACTGACATGACAGTTGTCATGGAAATTAGGCCTCGGGATTGTACTGTGGCCATAATTTATAGATTCCTCCTTCTCCATAAACACCCTGATATTTTAGAAGGAAAATACCGAATTGGTGTGAAGGGGCTGGCTCCTGACTGCCTTGACAATGTCAAGCCTCTTTAATATGGCCCATGAAGGCTTCCACTGGTCAAGCCCAGACTACCCGTCCTGGCCTTCTCTCTTGTCTCACAGTAGCCACAGGCGGGGCAATGGGAACTGAAATCTCCAATCATCTGACCTGTGCAAAACACAGTCCCACTCTATTTCTTCTACAATACAGGCCTCTTCCTTCCCTTGACTCAGACTTAACCCTTTTATTAATGAAGCATCCAGACAAAATGTTTAAGTCAAATTCATATATCTGAGCAATCACTCAAAAGCATCCTAAATTCATCTTTCTGAATCCTTAGTACAATTAATCACTAAAAATTGCCAATTCCTATCTTCTAAATATTTCTCCTGTCTTCCCTACTCTATTCCTACTTTCAGCTTAATTCAAGCAATTAATATTGCTCATTTGGATTAACATTTATGCTTTCTATTCTCTTGTTCTAACAGAATTTGCAGTGGTTTTCAGAAACACAGTAGGACAGAACAATTTTTTTAAGTACACCAAAAATATTAAAAGAAAACTTTCAGAAGATCAAATAAACCAGAAGTTAATCCACTGAAAAACACCATGGAGTCTTTAACAGTTACTAAAAATGGACTTTCATCGATTTTTCCAAGTAATAAGAAAGCCACCCAGTCTCAATCACAAAATCCATGGTTTCCAGAACATACAAACTGACAAAATGAATTTTTCATCTGAATTTATCAGACTCGAGGAGACTAACTCACATTAACCAAACTAAAAAGGCTCTGAAACATGAATTTGAATGCCAACGTATTAATATACAACGATACACATTACTATCACAACGTCCGCAAAGTTCTTTATCAACGCAACAGCGTATTTTCTTCCTATAAAAGATTTCTATGGGAAGCCAATTTATAATAACAGGTTTTGATGAGCATGAAACCTTATCAAGAAACGTCTTAAGCAGTGTCCTCGAGAACTCAAGAAGCCTCATGAGCTATGGAGAGGGCTGTGCCTGACTTCGTGCAAATCTATTGTCAGAGAAATTCCCACCTAGTCCACAGCCACCAGGAGTCTGAATAAGCATGGCCAAAGTTTGCCTCTCTGACTTGCTTTCATTGTAGTTGTCATTTGAGTCTATTTAGCTATTCCAGGTTAACTAGCTCTCCTTAATAACACTTTCTTTCCCTAGATATTTGAAGCCAGAAATTAGACTGCCAGCAGGAATTTTTACTTCCTATTTCAGACCTGGGAATACATTTTTTTTTTAACCAGTAAAACTTAGATATCAGTTGATCGACTGTGAGTAGATTTTACAACTGAACTGGCAGAGCTTTAGGCCCCTGCCAATAATACCACTGCCACATGATTTCTTAAAGCAACGCTTCCTTTTGCAAACTCAGGTCATAAATCGTTATGAAAAGGATTAATACCCTTGACCTCAGTTCCTTGTTAACAAAATAAGAAAAATCAAAGTTCTCTTCAAGTTATAATCTGTGGTTCAATTTATATTTTAATTCCCCCTAAAAGGCCAAAATGAAACGTTAAAACTCCTAGAAATGTTTTTAGTCAACTTCTGAAGACCTTTGTTCTTACTACAACCTACAAATTAGTTACACTTGATCCTTTTAGTATAATGCCTGTAATGCACAGATCTGAACAAGTTGCATAATCTCAATATACTTTGTGAACATATAAACATATATATTCTTCTACACATATAAAAGCTAATTGTAATATATACACACACACAACTAGTTCAGATGGACTTTGAGCCTCCATTGGTCCAATGAAAGCCTTTAGCCAACATGTTTAAGATTTGAGGGTTCAGAGATTCTTTTAAATCTCATTTCATCTGATAATTAGTTTAAGAAATTTCAATGGCACACAAGTAAAACGTGGCTAAACTAGAAAAATGCGTATTTTTCCAATTTCAACTGAAGCAGAAAAACAATACGAAGTCCCAGACAATTCACAAGACAAACCTCTCAATGTCTCCTCCAACTTCTCAGTTATGCAAAGACAGGTGCTTTAATGTGTAGCATGTTTGAAAAGTAAAGTACTTCCTTGAGTCTACCTTAAGTGCTAAGGATCTCATTGGAAAATGAGAATCTGGCTCTTAATTTCTCTATGGCCATAGAGCTCTTCACTCTGCCATTGGCTGTGCTGGTTCTGAGCCTGAGGCTAAGCCTCCAGTGTTCTGACAGGGTTCTGGGAGTCTGTTTTTTTTTGAAGGTTTCAACCAGTTGCCTTTCCAGCTGTAGACAATTGTTCTCTGTCTACCCTACCTTAATTAGTACTTTTAACTGCTGAGTCTTTCCAAGGTTCTATGACTTCAATCAACTTGCTTCCTTCACAGCTCTTCTACCTAAAGGCTTACGTTTCTGCTTCCTTGAGCCTGTTAAAACAGACTGTATGGCTATACATTTTTACTTGCTTTGGATAGGTAAGTCAATGAGTAGAAATAAATGTTTACATGGCATTAACTGAAAACCAAACTAGTCATTTTTTTTGCATTTCCCTATCCCATTTTGGGGCCAAACTTCCAGGGTAACCTCCTTCTGAATCCTCATTAGTTCTTTACATTGACTCTCAGTTCCAAAAGCCAGGAACTTCCATAATTTATCTTTCGGGATGAAATGACCTAGGCCTTTTAGCACCACACTCTAGGAAAACTATCAGCAGTCTACGGAGCTCATCTTTTACCAATAGAAGGGCTTTCATTTGGCAAATGGCTAAGAAGCACCCATAGATACACCCCTGTGATGCAAGGTTTCCAAGGATTTTCTCAGACATACTCCAAAATAACCATATTCCATAAATTCTTCAGGCATTGTAATAGCTTACAAAGAATGATCCCGGAAGTATTTCAAAATGGAGGTTTTGATTAGTTACTATTGCTATTAGGATTTTATTACTGCTGTGATCAAATTAAGTAAAAATATAAGTGTTCCATCTTATTTTACATCAACAAGGCCTTTCCAGAACATTCTTGTACTTTAAAATCGATATTTTTTAATATCCACCTATCTCCTGCTGCCTCAGAAGAGGCAAAACTGCAAATACAGAAGTTTTGTGGGGGTTTTTTCCATACGAAGGAAAATTCAACGTAGAAACGTCTGCACTCCCTTACATCTAAATGCTTAATAGATAAAGATCCTGCTGGCCGAGCTCTATTGTGTCCCCTAATATTACCTGCATAAATGAGCTACGTTGTCACAATATCTATGACACTGGAATATTGGAGGAGCATGAATCAACTACTCAGAGAAATGGAAAACTACAGAAGCGAAAGAAGCACCTGGAACTCTTTCAATGTTTGTATGAGTTTCACATGTAACCACCAGCCACGAATCAAAGGTGATTATGGGTCTTCACACTTCCACTTACTTTCTCAATAGTGTCATTTGGAAAAATTACCATATGCAAAGCAACTGGGGGCCTTTGGCTTCTGGGGTGTGTGAAAGCGTGGGAAGTAGGGGTCTGTTTTCTGGATAACATGCTACTGTCCTTTGACTAGAACCTCATTAGCTTCGTCTTCATTAAAGCCTCCTAAAGCAAACGGTTCATGTCAATCCACGTGAAAACATATTCCCACAGCTCCACACTGGCTTCTATAAGTTTAAACACCATAGCAACACCTATGTGGACCTTTGTACTCGCCCCCCCCCCGCCCCGCTTCCCATCCCTCCAGCCTCACCCCATGCTCCACATTACACACGGCTAAAAACGAGCTAAAATAACGTACCCTTCCTTTTCACCTCCTTCGATCCTCACTACTACTCCCCTGGTCTTCCTTATCCCACTCCTTTTCCCTCCATTTCCCCAGCTAGTCCGTTTTCGAAGATACAGCATGTAGTTAGCGCCCTTAAATCCGTTTCCACCATCGAAAGGTTTGGATTAAATCCTGCTTCTCGGTCCACCTTCAGTACCTAGTATTTAGCACAGTACGTCTCATATCACATACTCAGTTAATATTTGTTACTAGTTGATAAAAAGAATGACCAAAGGCCCATAAAACTATATTTGCAAGTAAAATCTAGTTTGCAACTAGATTTTAACCTAATTTGCAACTCATCACCCACGCATGCGCGGAGACAGCCGCTGAGAGTGAAGAGTAAGCGTGAGAGAGAATATGAGACAGGGACAGGGAGACTCCTAAACCAGCTTCCCATTAGTCCCCACAGGCCCCGGGGTTAGAACTAAACGTCCCCCGCGCTAACCCAGTCAGTCTTGAGGGCAGCTCCACAGGCCGGCGGCTGGAGCAGTAAAGGGCTCCGCGGGGCAGCCCCGGGCTCCGCGGGGCAGCCTCGGGCTCCGCGCCCGTCTGTTAAAGGGCCAGAGCTCCCCTTCCGTGAAGGGCTAGCGGGAATGGAGCCCGAACTGGAATGACCGAGCGGGTGGAGTCCGACCCCGCGGTCCGCCGAGAGCGGGTGTCAGCGCGAGCACAGCTACTGGAGCAGGTGCCGCGCGCGGGCTGCCCTGGGCGTGAGGGCTGGGAGCAGGGGGCCGGGGACCGCAAGGCGCGCTTGGCGCCGCATTACCTCTCCAGGGCCTGCAGGGTGTAGCTGATGAGCGGCCTCTCCAGGATGGGGCAGAACTGCTTCGGGGTGGGGACGCCCATCCTCTCCCCGCTCCCCCCCGCCGGCAAAACGGCCGCCACGGCCGGCGCGCTGCACCCGGCTTCGGCCCCGGCCCCGCTCAGCAAGCAGGCCGAGGCCGCCAGGTCGGCGCCGCGCAAGCCGCGCAGGCGAGGCCCGACTTCCGCGGGCCCAGAGCTGCCAGGCAGCCATGACTCCATGGCGGCGGGCGGCGGGGCGGGCCCTGCTCGCCCCGGGCCACTGCGCCTGGGCTCTGCTCCGGCCCTAGGCTGGGGTCGCAGCGGGGAGGGCGGGCGAGGGCAAAGCGCGCACACAGACAGCGTCCACCGGAGCCGCGCGGGCCAGGCCGTTGTACGGCCCCAGGGGACGATCCAGCTGCCGGTCTTCCCTCCGGGCGCGTCTTCGGCCTCTGTCCCGAGCCCAGCGCCCCGGAAGGGCTGGATTTCCCGGCTCTCGGCTTCTCCTCTGGCAGGCCCAGCAGCCGCAGGTGGAAGTGTCAGCCCTCCCTATATGCCTAAGGGTCTCCTTAAACCTTAACAGCTGTGCGCAGGCAGTAGCGGTCAGGACTCCCTCCCATCCCTCTCCCCTTGAAGAGATTTGAAGAGATTTGGATGCGAGCCACGAGATGGGACAGAGAAATGTGCACCTTAGCTATCTGGCTTTCATTCGCTCATGAGGCATCCTGGTTCCATCTCGGGTAAAGACAGGTGGATGGGCAAATGTTATTATGAAATATCAGTAAGCCAAACTGCAGCCGTTCCCAAATTTGCCTGCAAATTGGAAACACCTGGAGAGCTCAGAAAATGCTGACGCCTATGTCCCACCCTCACAGATTGGGTTTAATTGGCCTGGTGTGTGGCCTGAGATTTTAAAGATATCCCCAGGTGATTCTAATGAGCAGGCACGTTTTTTTGGAACCATGGAGCCAAAGCGATAATACTAATAATTGCTGAATAGTCGGCACACATTATCTCATTTAATCTCCAGGAGAACCCAGCTATTACTGTTCCCCTTTTACAGAGGCGGAAATAAGGTTAAAATGTTTAAGTAACTTGTGTAAGATTGCACACCTAATGGCCTTTGCACAGAAGTACAGCCAGAGTTGAAAAATTCCAGGCCTGAAGCGTATCATGCCCTTATTTAGTACTGTCTTCGCTGGCAATGCTTACCATGAAAGTGTACTAAAGTATTTGGAGTGTCAGAGCAGATTGTATTAGGCCCCTGGAATGTAAACTCCTTGAGAGCAGGGTCCTTACTTTTGTGGTTTGGGTTGTGTCCCCAGGTCCTGGAATATAAAGGAAGTTTAATAAATATTCATTGCATAAGCTACTGATTGAATGAATGAATGACAATCGAAGTATATATAATTAAATATTTGCTAATTTATCAATCTTCACCCATCAGTAGTAAATATAAGATTCATAAAATAGGAGTCTTTTAAGCACTGAAAATATTATCAGATTATAATTTTCCAATTTAGTATTTTTAGCCATTTTCCCAGTTTAGAATGAAGCATACAAAATTAAGATTTAAATTTTCAACTTTTATTGTCTTTTGATTTGATCTTATTATTAAAATCACTATCAGTTTTATTTTTGTTCCTTTTATATTATAATCAACGTTTAGCTCCATTCTACTTGAAATTTGTCAGATCACTGACTCAGTCGAAAAGTAGGCATCATAATACATTTCACTTTGTAGCACCACCACGCGTATCTAACCTATAGTATGCATTCAATTAATACATGTTGACTAATTGATGGATAAATGAATAAATGAGTCTACCTACAGAGGCAGAAAAGCAATCAAATAATTGTTTCTATTAATATTGATCTTTAAACCTCGCTTTTTTTTTTTAAATAAAGTCTTTTTTTTTTTAAAGGAACTCCTTTATTTACTTATTTATTTTTGGCTGTGTTTGGTCTTCGTTTCTGTGCGAGGGCTTTCTCTAGTTGCGGCGAGCGGGAGCCACTCCTCATCACAGTGTGTGGGCCTCTCACTATCGCAGCCTCTCTTGTTGCGGAGCACAGGCTCCAGACGCGCAGGCTCAGTAGTTGTGGCTCACGGGCCTAGTTGCTCCGCGGCATGCACACTCTCAACCACTGCGCCACCAGGGAAGCCCCAAAACCTTGCTTTTTAATCTAATGGTGGAGCTAAAGCTATTCTTCATTTTCTTATTCTTGAGCAAAAATAGCATAGTAATAAAGGTCTTGTTATATTAATTTCTGTATAATCGTTAATATAATTAAACTTTGAAAATTTAGCCAGAATCTTATTATATTGATTTAGTTCTGTTCTTAGAACAAATATATTAACTTTGCTCTGTTCACTATGAACCCGTAGATCTTACATAGCGTATGTTAACAATGTTTAATAGACTTTTATTGAAAAAAAGGACAGACTTTATTTGGATATCATAATATGAGAAGCAAAGTTTTTTTCTGTGCCTTTTTATATGGCTATAAATAATTCCTTATTATGCATACTTTGGGTAAAGGATGTAGTTTCCGGGTTACTTTTTTTTTTTTTTTAATTTATGGCTGCGTTGGGTCTTCAGTTGCTGTGTGCAGGCTTTCTTTTTATTTGCAGCAAGCGGCGGCTACTATTCGATGCGGTGTGCAAGCCTCTCATTAAGATGGCTTCTCTTGTTGTGGATTACGGGCTCTAGGTGCGCAGACTTCAGTAGTTGTGGGTCGAAGGCTCTAGAGTGCAGGCTCAGTAGTTGTGGCGCACAGGCTTAGTTGCTCAGCGGCATGTGGGATCTTTGAGGGCTCGAACCCTTGTCCCCTGCATTGGCAGGCGGATTCTTAACCACTGCGCCACCAGGGAAGTCCCTGTCTTTACTTTTTAATGCATATAGAAATACCCATTAAATGGAAGTGGCTCTTGTCTTTGTATCTGAAAGGCCTAAAATTCCTGTTTTTGGTTTGTTTCTACATGTCAGTGTACCATGGAAGATTTATCTTGGGGATTTTATTATTATTATTATTATTATCATCATTATTAGAGAATTTTAGATCAAATTGGGTTCATTTTTCAAGTGTTAATTCAGGTATAATTAGCACTGTCAATCACTCTCCTCCTCCCCAACCATACTTACTGTTTTAATAGCATTTCTGGAGGTTAGTTGGGGTGTTGCTCACAAATGCTAATGAACAGCTTAATGGTTTACCCTTTAACTCTTTTCAATTCAGAGCCAAACAAAATAAATTATGGTTCCAGCAGGGGCCAGCCCCAGCATTTCTGTCAGCCTATGAATTCTAATTCCTGTTTTGCTATTGTGTATCTTATGTAAATGAGACAGTCTATTAACCTCTGACCTTTAACTCATTTTTATACATAAGAAAGGTAATGCTCCGAATTGAGGTCTTTCTGTGGATAATTCAAACTAAACACCACATGGCAACAAGAATATTATCTTTCGTTCTCTCAATATTTCTTATAAAGTTAATTATCAACCGTCTCAACTGTCCACCTTGTTTTTCCTGTATAGCTAAAAAGGGAAATAGTGGTGAATAGCCTTAGGACTGAATGATAAATTTGACTTCATTAATGCTACCAGAGTTTAACTTTTCATAAGAATCATCTGGGGACCATTGTTAATATACATAGTAGTTCTTATATAGTTTATATAATATAATCATTTACATATTATATATTAATCTTAGAAGATATATTATTGGCACCTTTGTTTCAGCAAGGAAGACCCCTTCCAGGGCCCAAGAGTGGGCTTTTGTCGAACACCTGGAAATGAATTGTCCGAGGAGACACAGGTGCTGCCAAAGCAAAAGACTTTATTGGGAAGGGGCAGCCGGGTGGAGAGCAGCAGAGTAAGGGAACCCAAGAGAACTGCTCTGCCAAGTGGCTCTCAGTCTCAGATTTTATGGTAATGGGGTTAGTTTCCGGGTTGTCTCTGGCCAATCATCTTGCTTGGCCCGTAGTCTGACTCAGCATCCTTCCTGGTGGTGCTCGCATCTCTCAGCCAAGGTGGATTCCAGTGCAAAGAATTCTAGGAGGTTGGTCATCTCCTCCCTCTTTTGGCCCCTCCCGAATTCTCCTGGTTAGTTTTTGGCGGCGGCACACCATGTTCCTATTGGGACCTCCTGTTGTGAGACAACTCAAGCAGGTGGTTATCATCGTTCCTGGCCAAGGTGGATGGTTTCAATCAATGGTCCCCTAACACCTTCTGACAGAAAGTTTGCTTTGGTAGATCTGGAGTAGGCCCAGAAATCTGCATTTTTAATAGGCTTCCTTAGGTGATCCTAATGTAAGTTTGGACCAGACTTAAACACTGAATTAAAAAAGAATTACACCTCAATTCACTTTATATCCAGTGCATTTAATTTCAAGACCTAATGCAAAATGCATGTAATATATTAAAGATGCCATATAAAAATTGCATAAGAAATCCATTAAAATGTCTGTTTTATTTCCTTGTTAATTTATAAAGAAGAAAACACGAGGGGAAAATGTTTAAGTGCCAGGAATTTTTTAAAAAAGATGATAGAGACCTGGAGAACCGAATTATCCCCAAGATCTTTCTACAGACCCGTCATTGAAAAACACATCACCTCTGACAGCCACCAAAGGCCATGTCCTTGACCACAGCTTAAGCAGAATTGAAATTGTTGCCTGGAACTCTGTCCTGAGCATGGAACTCAAGGGTGCGATTCAATTGAGGGATGACACATACCTCCAGAAACTAAAAGAGGGGAATGCCCTCTATGGATAAGAAATGTGGGAGAGATGATATCTTTGTTGGGTTTGTTTAGGAAACAAATGACTACTCTAGAATTGGTGGTAGCCAGTTTTCATAATCTGTGGAAGAGAAGAACATACAGAATCATCAATGAAGACCAACAGCTAGAAAAGGAAGATTTGCCATTTCTGTCAGGAAAGATCTTGGCAGCAGTTATTCCTATATATTTTAACTGCAACTTATTACTAAAACAAGATTTAAAGAAAGAAAAAAAAAAAACCTAGGCTTTAAGAAGAAAATGCTCCCTGAGAATTCAAAGTCATATCTGTTTACTAAGGAATAAGAAAAGAAGAATGTGGACATTTGAATGTGGCATTATTACCACAACCACCACCCCGCTCCCTGCCAAGCCCAGAGTAAATATAGGATGTGAGCCGTGCAATAGAGTCTGAATGTGGGACATCATTGCCTTGTAATGCCTCACCTAAGAGGGTACCAAGTCTTGATCTTAAGCAGATCAAAAGGGACCCTGGTGGGGTATGGTACAGAGAGGCAAAGAAGTGACATGGATGAAGGCAGAGAGAGAAGACTGAGACAATGATGATACAATCTCTTCAGTGATATCCAAAGGATACGAAGATATAAACAACTTTTAATTTTTGTTTAAAAAAAATAGTGCTTCACTGCTTTTTAGCATGGGACACTTACTTCAATAGCCAAAAAAACAAAAAAAAAGAAACGAAGAAGAAGAAAACACAGAGTAGTTTGGGCAGATGCTGTAATATCTAGTTAGGAGAACAATAAACTAAACTGGTTTGGACAGGAAGCACTTAGTAGTGATGGAAAGACCACGCTTCATGGAGAAGTAAATTGTGGTAGATTGCAGAGAGGAAGAAATGAGGTCACTGTGTTGTTTATGCTGTATGTGAATAGAAATAAGTTAAATAGAAATTAATTACTTCCATTTGTGACCGTGGCTACCACTAACTGGCATAAGACATAAGTGAAAGAATGAATGAATTAAGAATGTTCAATGTGCCAATTAATATAAACCTAAATGCATGAAGACCAATTTACACTTAGTCTTCAGAAAAATTAGAATGCTTAAAACTATTCCCAAAAGAAAAAATTGTTTTGATTTAAAGTTGCACAGACTATCCTCTTTCTTCCTCTTCTCCTATCATTATTCCTTGAAAGAACTCAAGACCTTGACAAAAGATTAAAAAGAAAAACAAAACACTTTCCCTTTTGTCAAATCTTTCCTTAGTAGTTACTTTTTTCTCTTAACTTAATAAAAAATCTGATCATTAACTCCTATAGTACGATAACAAAAATATGCACAAAATTAACCAACACTGGTCCTGGGCAAAATTTCAAATTTCACTGTTTCTCTTTGGCTCTCCTGGCCTCTCGCCTTCTGGTCCTTTTTCCTTTCTCCCTACTATCTCCTGAATTGGGCATCTCACTATCAGCTCTGCTGACCAGAAGTTCATCTGTGGCTTTCACTGATGGGCTTAACCCTTTCAGCCTTGACCAGGACAGGTAGCTCCATCCTGTGAGAGGGCTACACCTTGAATTTGTCTCATTGCCTGGAAGAACTGCTTTACCATTCATGGGGTGTACTCACCTCCTGGCAACCTTCCTCCTGAACTCTACTCCCATTGACCCAGGTCTTATGATTGTCTCCTGCTTGGACTTCCACATCTCTTTGGCGTAAAGTAGAACAGAATCCCAGTTTGACTGGCTAGGCTTGCATCACCAGAGGGCTGTTCTCTGGTGAATTGGCTGGATAACTTCTCTGAAAGGATTAATCACATAAAAACATGTCACCACTTAACTGGTTTTAAATGTCAGTCCTGTGAATTATGATACCTGGGTCTCACTAGGATGTTCTATAACCTGGCCTTGAATTACTTCCCATGCCCACTGGCTGCTCCTGCTAGATCTGGGTTTGGTCAAGTTATATGACTAAGGCCTTCCTGCCCCTACTAAACCTGGCTCTCAAAGTGATGAAAATACAACCATCTCATTTATCCTGGGAAATAGCAACTAATAACGGATTTTTTCAGACATTTCCATTTAAGTAAATATCAGAATCATGATTTAAAGGCACGATATTCTAACCTTAAAAATTCCTAAGGCCAGAGATAATAGCAAGAAGTCACCATACACAAGGCCAGCACGAGTCTAATCTTAAAAACAATCCACTTACTATTCTTTATTTTTGAATGGATGGTCAAAGATAAGTGTGCTATGTAATTGCTAAATCACAATAAGCTCTAGAGAACAAGAACTGTATCATTTTACAATTTTTCTGAGTTGTCTATTGTGTATAACAAACCATTCCAAAATTTAGTGTCTTAAAATAATACCATTTTATTGCTCACAATTCTATAGATCAGGAATTTGGGCAGTACTGAATGAAGACCGCTCATCTCTCTTTCATTTGAGGTTGACCAGGGTAGTTCAACTGGACCCGGAGATGAATCCGAGATGGACTCATTCATACATCTAGGGCCTTGGTGCTTGGCTATTGGCTGAGGTATCTCAGTTTACTTCCACATGATCTTTCTCCAACAGGATAGCCTGGCCTTCTTTATATAGTGGATGGGTTCCAAAAGAGCAAAAGTAGATTCTACCAGGCCTCTTAAGTTCTATGCCCAGAATTGGCACAGCAATACTTCTGTCTCACTATATTGGTCAAAAGAAGTCACAAGTCCAGCCCAAAGTCCAGCTCAAGAGGAGGGAAAATGGCTCCACACCTTTTGATGCAAGAAATGGCGTGTACTTATGGGGCATGGAGGAATTATTAATGGCCTATCTTTGAAGTCTTCTGCAGCCACCAGTCACCCACTTATGGAGATTCGCATGTCTTTAGATCAGAACATCTACTCAAACAATACAGATTTCATAGATTCCTGGCCAGAGCAGGGCAAAGGATTCAAAGGGTCATTCCCTTGCTTTCCTGCCAAGAGAGGAAGAGATTGAAGAAATACAGCATGATACAGCCCTCTCTGCTCTTTCAGATCATTTGTTTCTACAAGTTATTCACTAGAAGTTATCAATAACTATCCAAACCCTCTTTTTTGCCATCATAAAACCCAAAACTAGGGCTGAAATATTAGCAAAGTGAATATATACCCAAGAAATTATTTCTGTTACTGAAGCCCCTACTGTTATATATACCCCAAGTGATAGGCCAAGAACTGATTTCCAAAATGTGACAATCTTTTAGTCTCACTTGTAATCATACTGTATGGACTAGCACTTTATTAGAGAGCAAAATGTTGGTGATGAGGGTTCTTCATTATCTGAATATTCTTTCACTTTTTAAATTGTAATCATAAGCATTAAATTTATTTAACTTTAATCAGAGTTAAAACTATTTCACATGATAGTCTTAATTTAAAATTCAGTAAAACTAAAAATATGAGAAAATACAGTATTTGCAATAATGGAGAGGACCAACACAACTCCTTTGAAAGTCTATGAACAATTTGGAAGGTGGCTTCTATTACCCCCAAACTGAAAATTGTAAGCTCCAAGTATTAATATTTGTTATGGCCATTTATTCTATTAAAGAGCCATGTCTACAAAATGATTTGGGCTTTTTCCTCTACCTACGGCTATAGACTTGGTCAACTGGGAACTTCTGAACATTAAACCTACACTATCTTGGAAATGGAGCCAAAGGGCCCAATATCAACTAGAGATGCACAAACTTGTTTCAACCAAATGACTACCTAGCTGTCAGTTTTTAATAAACAAACCACACCCCCAGTGGTAACACTAGTGGAGACATTGTATTTTGCCGGATTTTGTTCATATGGACGTGGGGTCCTGCTTCAACAACCTCGTTGGTGTGAATTAGGCCTCTCTTTTGCAATCATCTGTGCCACATTTGAGCGATAAATTGCTTCTTCATATCTTGGGACAGGAACTGAATTAAGAGTCCTGTCTTGTGGGCAACTGCTCTCCATTTTCAAATCCCCTGAAGAGCACACGTAAATGTCAGGCCAGAAAACAGTGGACAAAACTACCCACAGGTGGGGAAAATCAGACAGAGTGGGGAAGGGAGGGGGACTTTGACCTTTGCCATTGCCCAGCATAGTCCAGCTTGATGCCACTGCAAGTAGAAACAAAGAGAGCCCACGTAGTAATAAAGGCAAAGGCAGCTTTGTCCTGATACACTGGAGGTGTGGCAGGTTAAAAAGCAGGTCCAGCTCCCTCTCAGCACATAACCTAAATTAATAGTTCTCAGCCAGGCTGCACATCAAAATCATTTGTGGGTGCAGATTGCATCAGGTGCAAAAGCTGAGTCAGAATCTGAGGTGAGACCTTGGAAGTGCTTATCCTGATGAGCACCTACATTTCTAGTCACTTTACTAGATCATACACAAAGATGGAAACCTGGCTGAGTTTAACAACTTGTGATTGACCAGGGTGAACAGAGGAGTTATTGCATGATGGGCTGGAGCACTGAATCCAGGAGTAGGGCCACTTTTACTCTATTACAGTACTCTATTGCATGTCAGGCTCAGTATTATATGCATATATCAATAATTCTTTCAGGTCTCACAACTGCTTTTGTGAGACAAAGGTTATCATTGCTCCCTTTTTACTGATGTGGAACCTGAAATTAGTGACTGGCCAAGGGAAGCGATGGGCTGTGATGCCAGGTCTGTCTAAGCAATACTATCCTCTGAAGGAGAGGACAGTGTTTCCAATTTGTTTTCAGTACTCTTTAGAGTGAGGTTCAGCTCTTTAATGCCCATCTTGACAAAATATTACAATAAATTATTCTTCAGTGAACAGTGAGCATTATCTCCTACAGCAAAATTTCCTGGATGAAACTGAGATGAACTAAATGAAGAAGGCATTGAAAACTGTAACATGCCATAGAAATTAAAATTTCTTCTTATCTTGAATGATGGGTGTTATATCATCATCCTATAATACAAATTAAATTTTTTCTTAAATATTCCTACTTCCTCATTTTATTACCCAACTTCAGCATATTCTATTATTTTAAATTTTTCATGTCAAAAATTTTCTGACCACAAATTTTCCATTTCAAAAATGTTCTCACCACCGCAATTCTTCCTGAATAGAAGAGTAATGTAAATAAATAAATTGAAATTGAGCCCCCTATTGGTGATGAAGTATTCCCCGCAAATGGCATAGTAACTCAATTTTTGATGGTCTTTGTCGTTGAACTTTGGAAAGCTTTTTGAAACTATTAAATACGTTCAACTGGTTTTTCAAAGATCACTAGTATAACTTAGAGACATTATTACCTCTTATAAAAAAACATATTTTCATTTCCCCAATAACTTTTTCTAGCTTAATACTCAAGGACCAAGGCCACAATTGCAAAATTTCAGGACACACCATGCCCAGAAAGTGTACTATAAACTTTGCTTCCTGAAGTTTGGTAATGCAATAGTACAGATGAAAACTTTCATTTATTATTCCATTGCTTGTTATTAACTAATTTTAGAAGACTGTGGGGATTTTGTGTGTATTCGTTTTGGGAGTTAAAAATAAAAGATTGTATATGCCTAAATTACATGTTTTAGACCCTTCAAAGAAAGGATGAATTAATATTTGCTTATTTTTTCCTGGTAAAAACTATTCATTGAGCGAACATCTAAAAAGATGAATAATTTCAATATTACCATAAATTTGAAGTGGAAAATGTTTTTCTATAAAGGAATTTGTATAAATTATTTAAAAAGTAATTAAACTGGAGCTCAACTAAACAGTGTATTGTAGGAGGGAAAGTGATCTCTTCATGAATAGAAACTAAATGTTTTCATAAAGTGGTGTAGTTATTGTGACAGCACAAATTGTATTAATAACTAGTTGGGAATTGAAATAAGATGTTACTAAGTTTCAAAGGCTTGCCTTTTAATTGAATTTTGTGTGATTATTACATGAATGAAATAAAATCTAAGTATTTCTCCTTTTTGTGCTCGTGGGGCAGATATTCATTTGTTCAAAATTTTCCTGCTTGTAATCATTAGCATTCAAACTTTTTGATTGTCAGGTTGTTAAAACACTGAAAAGTGCAACCCAGAAACGAAGTGGTAGAAGTGAGTATGAAACGCTGTCTAGTGTGACAGAGACATTCATGACTGGAGTCTGAAAATCAGGGATTTTTAGATTGCTGATTATTACCCCATAGCTTAATAGAGACCCAGAACTCAATGCAGGTACCATCTCCCCTGTACCACCTACCCACATTGACTGTCTCTCCTTTAAAACTTGTTTAGAATTCATTATCTGCAATAACAATGATCTCCAAAGAAAGGTATATTTACCGTCAGGAGTATGCAAGATAATCCATTAGGATACAGAAAGTAAACATTAAATCTTCTATTTGTTTTTTATTTCCTCCTTCTTAAAACGTAATTTTTGTGAGTCTTGTAATGTATTAACATTAGTATATACGTATGCTATTTAAAAATTTTTAAACGTATATTGCTAGTGCATGCTCAAAAGTTTTTTAATGGTAGAGACTCATGTCCAAGAAAGTTTAGAGCTAATGTGCTATTGTTCTGTACTTATTTTAACACTTAAGTAATGACTGAATCTTCCTGGGCCCCTGCTATCTTTATGATCTTAGCTCAGTTATTAAATTCCTCTATGTGCAAAATAGAACTAAAAATGATACTTTGCAGTGGATGTAGTTCTGATTGTATCATTTTTATGAGAACAGTTTTGTAAGAGATAAAGTGCTACTCAAATGTGTATGAATACCTTGAGAGCAGACAATAGTTCATTTTTGTATTTCCAGGACTTTTCACAGTGGCTGGCAAATAGAGCATGTTTAATAAATATATGAATAAATGAATGAATGAGGGTCTCTCTCTCTCTCTCTCTCTCTCTGTGTATATATATATATATATATATATATATATATATATATACATATACATATCATTAACATTCTTATGGGAAAGAGCAAGATGTGGTGGAAAACATTAATGATCATAAATGAGAAAAATCAAATGATCTTGCTCTATCCTTGGCACTGTGATTTTTTTAAAAACAAGTCATTCATTTTTGCTGAGCTCAGTTTTTTCCTCTACAAATTAGGCATAATAAGATAATTATCCTGCCCTACTTCACAGAGCTGTTTTTAGAATAAAATTTACGTGAATTATGTATGTGAAAGTTTGTCATGAACTCTTATGAAAATTCTAGGCTAACATTGGTGTTGATTTCTTATGGTTCTATCATCTCCTGCTAAATTGCACTTGACTAGAAGGAAAAGTTCCTCCCTGCCTTATGCTTTTGTTACATTCCCTTCTGTGCCTAACACAATGCTTTACCCATAATAAATTCTTAATTTAAAAAAAAAAAAAAAAAGGAGGCTTTTTAAGGAATGGTGACCTTCTGTTTTCAAACCTGCCCATGCTTTTGAGCAAAAAACTGGTGGTGTTTGAGGGGTTCCAAACCAGTACCAACTTGTGTCCCCCCAAGCACTTTTTATCAGTAAAAAGGCAAAACATGTACTGGAGAGAATGCTTGATTTATACCTGTCTAGGCAATCAACCTGCCACCCACAGAAATGTTGGAAGTTTGGCAGTTAATCAGCAAGGCAATTTTTTTGCTCTATTCTCCGTTGATGATCCTTTGAGTTTGTTCCATAATGGTGTTCCTTAGTCATTTTGTCCCATAATAAAATGAATAAGGACTTTGTATCTCCACAGCACCTCCAGAACAGTGCTGGAGAACAGTGCCTGGTATATCCTGGGTGCTCAATAAATACTTGTTGGATGAATGAGCTAAATGACTCATGGAAATGAAGAATATGTATACTCAAGATTTTGAAGTATTTACCCAAACATTGATTTGATTTAATTCAGTAAAAGTTTTCCCCAATTTCCATCATTATAGAAAAGACTGAAAAAACTAGAGTTTGTGCTGAATTCTTTTCCAGTGTTAAGCTCCCCCGATAGTCAAATTACATTGCAATTTCTCTCCTGTGCTTATGCGTATGCATATTTGTTTTAAATACATATAAATAATGGGCATCCTTTTTATTTAAACCCAGTCCTATATAGCTCCTATTTTTTCTGAGGACCATAATTTCATGTTTGAGGAGAAGAAAAAATAACCAACACGTTTGAACATAAATATATCCACTCTCAAGGAGATGTCTTTCATTGGGCTAATGACACATTTTTTTTCCCAAATATATAACCCAAGAAATTATTTTACACACAAACCAAAGAGGTTACAGAATGAATTTTTTTTTTTTTAAACGGCTCTGATGTCCTGCTAGCCTTTTTTTTTTTTTTTTTTTTTTTTAAATTTATTTTATTTATGGCTGTGTTGGGTCTTCGTTTCTGTGCGAGGGCTTTCTCCAGTTGTGGCAAGCGGGGGCCCCTCTTCATCGCGGTGCGCGGGCCTCTCGCTATCGCGGCCTCTCTTGTTGCGGAGCACAGGCTCCAGACGCGCAGGCTCAGCAATTGTGGCTCACGGGCCCAGCCGCTCCGCGGCATGTGGGATCTTCCCAGACCAGGGCTCGAACCCGTGTCCCCTGCATTGGCAGGCGGATTCTCAACCACTGCGCCACCAGGGAAGCCCCTAGAATGAATTTTTAAATTTAACCCTTCAAGATACCATTCTATTTCTTTCAGAAATTACATCATGAATTTGAAGATTAGAAAATAATCACATTTTCAGTGCTATTTAAGTGTGCTTTCCCTAAGACTCAAAATTTAAATGCAATTTTTCTCACTCTCCTATATAGCACTTTTCTAAAGCAGTTGCATATTATCTCTACAAGGTTTATAGAGTAAGAATACTGAGGGCCCAGAGATGTATCCAGTTGCTCAATTGACCAGTTAAGTTCCTTTCTCTTTTCTCACCCTGCCCACCTCCTGGTGGGTCAATTGATGAGGAATGAATTGGCCAAAAGGCAAGGAGTGGGGGATGAGAGGCAAAGTCCTGGATAAAGAGAACTAGATAATTAAACACTGGATAGTGAAGAGTTGACTTAAAACAGCTCTTTTCAAAGGAGACTTCCAATTGCTGTCTCCTTACCGGACTGGAGAATCCAATTTGTCAGGATGAGTTGATTCTCATGCAGATGATGTAACCTGACAGCTAGCAACATGTAGTGGTCTGGTAACCAAGCCAAGAAATTTGGTAGCACAGAGTAAGTGGAGATGAATCTTTTTCTAATCAATCAGGATTACGTTTCTTAGAGGTTGTTTAGCCTGTTACACATTAACAGCATATTTTAAACACATTCTGTGCTTTTAAAATTGTTATAATTACAAAAATGGATTTTTTCTGCTCACAAATTAATTACAGGAAAAAGTGATGATGAAAGTATAGTTATTGACTCATGTTCATATCCTAGAATGCCAAGGATATTTCACAGGCAGATTGGCATAATTCAACTTCCTTTGAATTGTGACTAAATTGGACTCAAGGAGAACTTAGAGTTTGATCTATAAATATTCATTTACTATAATACAGTAGGGCTCTTTTTTAAGTGACAGTTCTAACTCATTATTAAATATATGCAGTAAATTTCCGGGATGCCTAAGAATATAGCCAAGGGAAAAAAATGCTTTTGAAGATTGAAAAAAGATTCATGCACTCTCTGGATCTCAACTAACAAAAATTAATTAATTAACAGGTCTAAATTATGTCTGTCCATAATGCAGCCAAAGTACCAGCTTCCCAGATGTTCTTAATGTCACCGATCCCATTATAATTCCTCAAATGCCAACAGTACCTCCTTTGGGGTAGGGGAATTATACAAGAAAACAGGTGCTAGCAGGATGGAGGAGTATAACCATAGGCATGTTGGTCAGAATAATTATAGTTGTTAAAGCAAGAATATTCAAAGAGCAGTGCATAATCATGCATTACCAAAAAAAATCACAATGATCACCTGACCAGTGTCAACATCCTACAACATCCTCCACTAGAAAGGGGCACCTCCTTTTCGACAAGTACCTGCAATACCGGAAGGCAGATGGCAGTACTGAATAGCCAACTGTTTTGCATATGTTGACTGTGATTGTCAAACAAAGGATCCTCTTTTTCAGGGTGCTTTCTCCATTGGAGATACTTGGTTAATATTTGCTACACTCTCTTCATTTCTTTCTTTGCACCTTTTGCCATTTATCTATTTTCTTGTTTGCTTATTTGTCTCCCATTCTAAACTGTAAACTACCCATGGTCATTTTTCTTAGGGAGGGAGATAACTTTTTATCAAATTATAATATTCATGCAGTAAAGTACATATATCCTTAGTATAGAGGTCAACGAATTTTCACAAATTAAACACAACTGTGTAGCAAGTATCCAAATTAAGAAGCAGAAGACCAGCAGCACCCCAGAAGACTCCTGGTACTATGTCTAGGTTGTTATACTCCAAAGGTAAACATTTCCTGACTTTTAAAAACTGTGATTTCTTTTGCCTGTTCTTGGACTTTATTTCAAATAATGCTGCTCTAAATATATGTTCACAAAAAGTATATATCTCTGGTAAATATATGTACATATCTTTGTGGTATATATACATAGTAGTATAATTTGGGGGTCAAAGGGTATGCATATGTTCAGTTTCAGTAGACATGGCAGACAGTTTTCCAAAGCATTTAAACCAGTTTCCACTTTTACCATCAGTGTGTGAGTGAGGAATCATATCTGGTTTGTTCACCATTTTATCTCCTGCACGTGTCACAGCACTTAGCACCAAGTAAGTACTCAAGAAGTCTTGGCTGAATAAATTAAATTGATATATGTTAGAAACGTCTAAATGACTATTAGCATTTCATCAATCTTTTCAAGTTTATAAGAAGCCGAAACAAGTTTCTGGCCCAATTCACAATTTTGCTAAGAGCCATCCCTAGGTAATCGGTCCCTGAAAAAAACACCTCTTCACTGAATGCTGTTTTCTAGGACAGATTGCTGACTCAATGGAATAAACAGTATCAATCTGACAACATAATGAGTTTAGATATGTTAGCAGAGGAAGACAGTTTAGTGTCAACTTTCCCAGCTGCTCTTTATACAGTTAAGGACACAGAGGCCTAAAGAAATCAAATTAGGTGCCCTTAGGGTAAGAAAGGATTCATAAGTGGACATATTCTTTGTTTTCTTCTTTAAAACTTTGTAGTGAATGATTATTTTATTTGTATACAATAATGTGTTTTGCCAAGAACAGACTAGGATTTTTATTTCATTGGTAAAACTCATGTTTTTACTGTGACCATCCCCTAAAACACTTTTTTCTTTTCATTACTTAAACAGAACGAATTACCTTTGTCATTATGCAAAATTGCTTAGATTTTGTCTTTGGGATGAGATTTGCTCTATTTTTTGCATGGTGTGATCACAATCAGTCCTGAGGTTCAGTGGTTTTTTTAGGATGGCCTTTTTATTTGTTCATGTGTTTTTACCAAATGTATCTAACAAATAAAACCATGTGGAAGAATAATAAAGCTTTAAGTCTTTCATCTAAAGAATAAGTACTTTATTGTGAATACAATGAAATTGGAGAGAAATTCAACATTTAATATGTTTCTACCCAATAATTACAAATACTCTGAGGAGGCTGAATCACTGCAGTGTTCCAAGGTCTGGGACATAGACTGGATTTGGATGAAGATACATGTACTAGATTCTACTAATGGCTTCAAACCTTTACCCCTTCTTGAGTATCAACACCCTTTGATGTGTTACTTCACAGTTCTAATAAAGAGATGGAGTATACTGCCCCACTCTTTGACTTTAAATTCAGTTATGTGACTTTTTTTGGAAAATGGAATGTTAGGGTACATGAGTGACAAAGGCTTGAAAAGTACCAATGCATTTAGGCTTTCTCTCTTGAGCCTCTCCTATGATAATGAGATACCCTAGCTAGTAGGCCAATTCCTGCAGGAAGCTGAGAGTCATGTAGAACAAAACCCGACTGCCCCAGCTGAGCCTAGCGTAGGTTGGTTGACTCCAATTGACCTCCAGATACATAAATGAGTCCAGCTGAAATCAACAGGCTCATCCAAACCCCATCCAGATCAACTGACCCCCACCCAGAAAACCCTTAGATGTGTGATCTAAGTAAGTGCCTTCTTATTATTGTATGTCATTGAAATTTTGTGGTGGTTGTAATGCAGTGGTATTGAAGGCATAGTTAAGGGATACAAGTATCATCAGATAAGCACAGGTGGATAATGACCATGTTTACCAGAGGATGGTAAAAGGAACAGGTGCCACAGCAAGGGCAACTTGTCGGTAGCTAAGAGGCGAATTCAAGTTATAGGTAGGGAGAGTCTTTTTTTTCTTTATAAATGTATTTATTTTATTTGTTTATCTTTGGCTATGTTGGGTCTTCGTTGCTGCGCGTGGGCTTTCTCTAGTTGTGGCGAGCAGGGGCTACTCTTTGTTGAGGTGCTCAGGCTTCTCATTGTGGTGGCTTCTCTTTGTGGAGCACAGGCTCTAGGCATGCGGGCTTCAGTAGTTGTGGCACATGGGCTCAGTTGTTGTGGCTCGCAGGCTCTAGAGCGCAGGCTCAGTAGTTGGGGCGCACGGGCTTAGGTGTTCCGTGGCATGTGGGATCTTCCCAGACCAAGTATCGAACCCATGTCCCCTGCATTGGCAGGCAGATTCTTAACTACTGTGCCACCAGGGAAGCCCGGTAGAGAGAGTCTTAAAAGAAGGACTGCTGTTCAGCAAATAAAGAGCTTAGAAGTTACACTCTGTCCTAACAACAAGTGAAAAGCTAAACAAACTGAAAAATCAACAACTCTTCTTACGCCTATCAGAGAAATGAGGTCAAAGGACAAACCACTGGCCCCAAATTAACTTTTATAATGTCTTATAGCTCAGATGTGGGCTTGGGAATCCACCTTTGGAATCCTCTCTACCCACTGAATGTTATTACTAACACATTTTATGTGCCATGTTTTGTCTTTCTAGAAATATGCTAGATCTTGCATAAGAGTAAACTACTTACTCACCGTAGGCTATTGCTAAGGCTTATTAAACTTCAAGTCTCATCTGTAGTGGGAAAAGACAACTTTTTCAAGAAATAACAAATTGTAGGAGGTAAGGCTAAAACGAAGGGCTGTCAGCTCTCTCAAGTTTCATCAAGTTAAAACAATATGTCAATATTAACACCTTTTTGGATATGGCTTGAAAACAATTTTTGCTATGAACATCCTTAAAAGGAGCTTAGGACCAGCGAGAAGAAATAGAACAATCATAACAGCCTGACTCAACAAACCCTATTTTGACGTAAAAAACCTTATCGAAGAGAGCATGCATCAATTAGATTTGCACAAAAACCTAATTTGTTTCATCCACATTCTTGAGATTTTTCTGTTTTATTAGACAACGATTCTTAGTTTTAAGGGCAGAGCGTATACACCAGCTAGTCATCTCTCTGAGCTTCAAAAACTGGTTGGCATGCTGATTTCTCCTCCCTCAAGGACTGAATTACAGAATCGAGAAATATAGTAGAGAACTGAGAGTGAGACATTGAGTTGAAATAATGAGCCTAAAAAAAAAGTCAGTAAAATAAGAATCATTAGGGAAAACACCATCTACATGAAATAGACTTTCTATAAATCCCTGAGGAATGCCGGATTCACTCTTTGTATTGAAATGCCTCTTCCAGCCAACCTCACCAATACTTTTTGTTTTTCTATTAATTACTTTACAACTGTCTATTAGCGCTCACCTGCTACAACAGGATCCTAGGCAGCCGGAAATCAGGGATTGTGTGAGACCCAGCATCAGGAGGATGGTGGAGTGGCAACCATGCCTCTTTGCCATGGCTTGGGAAGAACAAGAGACAGCACTATGGCCATCTTGATATCTAAGGGTCTTAACAGCCTCTGCCTGTCTTGTGGCAATAGTCAATCCCAACTCCCTCACCCACAAAGAAATTCTCTGGTTTGGAAAAACAAGATGAATTCTTCATTAGGAGGGTACCAAGCTATTATACAAGAGCTATACAGATGGTACAAAACATGGTTTACCTCTCCAAGAAATTTCACTCTAATTGAAGAAAAAAATGATGTACACAAAACTAGAGCAATTAAGTGGTCAATTATGTGTTTCAGATTATAAAGGCAATAGATTAGATCAGCATTCAGTAATAATTTCTATTTTCATTCCAAAAGACTTTGATTGTTAATGCAAGGTTTATGTGCTGCTGTTGTAATAGAAACAGCTGACTAATCAGAGCTGCTTTTACTTGTATGTGACAGTAGTTTCACCTGTGAAAAGCAAGCAAAAAACAGGGGAGAAGGGCTTCCCTGGTGGCGCAGTGGTTGAGAATCTGCCTGCCAATGCAGGGGACACGGGTTCGAGCCCTGGTCCGGGAAGATCCCACATGCCGCAGAGTAACTAGGCCCGTGAGCCACAACTACTGAGCCTGCACGTCTGGAGCCTGTGCTCCGCAACAAGAGAGGCCGCGACAGTGAGAGGCCCGCGCACCGCGATGAAGAGTGGCCCCCACTTGCCGCAACTAGAGAAAGCCCTCGCACAGAAACGAAGACCCAACACAGCCAAAAATAAATAAAAAAAAAAAAAAATTAAAAAAAAAAAAAAAAAACGGGAGAAAAAGGGGGTTAATAGCTAACTACTATTTCAAAATTACCGAATCATACCTCGTTTCTAGCATAAAATAGTAAAACAAAGTTTTTTTCATCTATAGAAATGAAAATTGTAATGTTTCTAGTGAACCTTCTTTTTCTAATATTAAAAAAATACACAAATGGAGAGTTAATATTCATAGTAAATGCAGGCATTAATTAGGAATTTAATGTTTCTAAAGGATATAAAACAAATTTGCCAAGCATACTAAGGGTACCCTGATATAAGAAAGTTTCATCACTTTTTTTATGCCAGTAAACTATGTTGAAAGAATCTTTAGCAACAAAACCTCTATTTATAATTCTTCTAAATATCTTCTTGTGAGGCCAAGGATAAAATATACTTCCAGATACAGCAGGCATGTTTCCCTGGAATTTTGCCATTGCTTTTTAGAATGGTGTTAAATATTTTATTTCCGTTTATTTTACTGTCTTCTGGCTTTCCCCTCATTAAACCCTTTTGACATATACAAGAAGATATATATGACAAAGAAATTAGTAAATAAGGGAACAATTAACAAGTTGTGATCTCAAAGGAGACTATAATTTGTAATACACAATTATTGATAACACAGAACATTTTAAAGGGTAGTAATATAGAATTGAGAAATGTGTAAGAAATGCTTAGAGGTATACTTTAAATAAACAGTATAAAATTTGCTCAAGTTTTCCAAAATTATATGGCATTTATTATTTTCAGAGAATACAGTCAAGTTTACTTGCTCTTGTTTTTCTTTTTTTGCATTATTATTATTATTATTTAAGCTTTAATGATCCATTGGACTACAGGAAGAAAATCTGTTTTCAGTTTTATCTCATTATATTCTATTTCTGTTTTTAAATGTGTTTCATAATGTACATAATACATTAATATGATTTTATATATATATATAATTTATAAGTAAATAAATGTGTTTTGGAGAAAAGTGCCCCAAATTCTATTTTTCTTGTGGAAACATGTTCCAAAATTTAGAGGATGACTTCTAAGCCGTCAGTTAACATAAACTGTAAAAAGAAAAAACAGAAGAAAACAGTAGCCTGAACATTTAGGAGTAGATTGACATATTGTATTGGAATTATAAAAAAGCAGGAATGAAGTAAAAGAAAAACTGCTCTGTTCCTTTTGTTGAAGAAGTGAATGAGAGGGTGAGCCCTGAAGTGATATATTGGTAAAGTAAGCAAATACAATAGCAGTCAAGACTGAGCATAGGGGCAAAAGGAGGATAAATGTGTGAAAATGTTTCCTACATCAGTTTTTGTGTCACACAAATATATGAAATGAATGAGAAATGACAACATAGCCAAGAAAAGCAAACCTGGGGTGATTCAAATGGGAATGGATAAAGGCATTGACATAGTAAAAGAGAGAGAGAGAGAGAAAGAGAGAGAAACTCCCTCTTTGAAAACTACCAAAATGCCAAAGCTATTTATTTTTATTTAAAATTAACTAAGATCTGTCCAGAATATCTTCCAAAGATGTGTCTGCCCTCCACCTTGCATTCCCCTACCTTGCTAACACTTGCTTCTTTCCTCTGCTTCTCTCTGACCCACTCTTGGTCTACTTTCTTGACCAAGGGCTTGGAGAAGATGAAGTCCTTACCCAAGCCTATATTCTCCTCTGCTCAAATAGCTGGTCTCAGCTTAAGAAATATAATAACAACAACAGTAATATCAGTAACAACTAATATTATGAGCCCATACATTCAGGAATTCTTCTAAGGTAGAGATAATTACCCTATATTACAGATGAGGAAATTGAGGCATATATTGCTCAAAGTAGTCCATTAGTAAGGGCAAGGTCAGGATTCAAACCCATGTATTTTTGGCTCCAATATCTATACTCTTGACTACCCTGCAATACTATCTAACAATATACCAAATAAGTTAATTTTGAATGGATTCCCCATATAATCTTTTCTTTGTATTCCCATTTCTAGGACCTCAACATTCTAAAACCTTTATTTAGATCAAGTAATATTACTATTAGTGGATTAAGCCCGATGTCCAGCTGTTCAAGTGTAAGAGAGTGGAATAAGAGGAAAGGGGAACTATTCCAGTTACAGATGTTATTTCTATGCATTCAGACATAGGTGAAAAAGAAATTGCAAAGTTGGCAGTGCTTTTTTCCCTTTGTACATCTAAAGGCTGTGCCCGGCAGTGTAACCACTAAGCAAAGCCTGGCACAGCTGTTCATTCTTTCTCATCGCCTTTTATCTATGCAGTGCTTTCCCGTTAATGTGAGTCCTTGAAATTCTGAAAGCCAAGTGCTTCATTTCCCATCATTCCACACCTAAGCCAAGTTTCTAAATTGGCTTTGATGTGTATTTAAAATGGCTTGGCATCCTACTGTCATCATTCCCTGGATCAGTCCCACTCTGTGAAACTGTGATATGATTATCACTGTCCCAAGTGAAGAGACCAGCTGCATATGGAACCATGATGATGTCCTTCTGCAGCTTTGGGTTGTTCATGGATTACAGTGATGACTGCTGGGGAGTACAATGTGAATGGGTAAGAGATACATGTTTTGAGATCATGTAGGAGTATGTAGCGATCTTCCTTTTAATCCATAGATTAAATCCATCCTTCAGCCTTAGGGTTTTAGTTCTGAAGTTTTATTTTCATAATAGGGCAGCCAAGCTTAAACACTGCCATATTCAAATGCTTTCTTTTCTGAGGTTGAGGAATAAGCTTAACCTAGGGCATATATTTATATTCTAGATAATGCCTTTTGGTGAGAATTGTCATATTTGGTGAGTAGTTCTTAGTTAATGTGTAATGGATTTATGGAATAGATAGTTTCTTTTTCCAACTAATATACTATTTCAAAGTTTGAATGGCTTTCATGAAAAAACCCCAAATAGAAACTGATCTGTATTTAATCATTCACTTATGACTGCATGTTCTAATGACATGGTTGTTATTAAAAACACATAACAACAATAATAGCAAAAATAAACACCCAGTTCCTATCCCCCACTCTATCCATAGAATGTAAATAGTGAAAACTTCTCAAAGGTATAGGAATCTATAGTAAACATGCCCCTGCTTTTCATGTGCTGCATGAGATATTGCTCAAAAAAATGTTATCTCAGTTTTTGTATTTTAAATAGGGTTTGGCTTTAAATAGGCTGACTTGTTTCTTGAGGTACATGATATCTAACCTTAAGGTAGGCCATCCAAAGCTCTCAGAATTTCTCCCAAATGTCTCTTTTAGATTCTTATCTCAAGCGTGAAACAGGAAGATTAATACTAGAAGAGACCTTGGATCTTAATCCTTACAACTTAATTTCTACATTTTAGAAATGAAAAAAAAAAAAGAGAGAGATTCTATAATAATTCAGTGCCTACTAAATGCAATACACTGTTCCAGTTTTCCAGTTGTAAAGAAAAGGCTGCCCAAGAGATTGTGCCAGGCAGATATGTTTGACTTTCCATATCCATCCTCTACTCTTCATGCTGCCCTCTGCCCCAAGGCTGACCTGTACGGATAACGTTCACCAGCTCTCAAGCCCATGACCTCTGAGGGGGGTCAGCTAGTGGGGAGCCCTGGCAGAAGATTAATCAGAAGGATGAGGGAGAAAGTAGAGTGACAAGGGTATTATTCCCCTGGACCCCTGGCTTTGCAGGTTCCTCTGACTGACTGCTCAGCTTGACAATAGCCCACTGTTCCTCTCCATGTGTCCCCTCACCTTCCAGCCTCCAATAGCCTCATCCTTCCCTCTTTTCTTAGGGCCTGGTGTTGTGACAGCTTTGCTGTTGCTGGCCTGGACTCCTGCACTAGGCCCTGTACTTTCCTTATTCCCCCCCAGACTTTTATTATTAGTCCCCTTGTAAATAAATCCTCCTTAATTTATTCTGAGTATGTTGTCTGTTTCCTTTTGGGATGCTAATTAATACAGAGATGTCAACTCAGATCTCAGAAAGTTTACACTTTAGCTGAATTTCCCAAGGCCGTTCAGAAGTGGCACCTTGGGGATTAGAATTAAATTCTCCCAACTCTAAACTGAGATATCATTTAAGTGCCCCATATGGCCCATAGACCAGTTTAAACAGACACAACAGAAGGGCCAGTATGCATACTTTTTCAAATACAAGATTTTTTAAATCTACTGCTCGCGTTTATAAATTAGGAAAATTCATATAAAATACTTAGATTTTTGGTGGAGTTTTATTACTCTCTATGGGAGCAGATTTGAAACTGCCATTTTTTACGCAGGGCTTTTTTCTATAGTCCCTTTTCCCTTTCCCTTGCTTTATTCCCAACCTACTGGTCCTATGAGGTTGCAAACATTATCTTGATGTGTTTTCTCTTCCAGAGATGTTTGTATTTGAGAGGAATCAAAAATGTTAACATTAAAAGGTGAATGAGGTATCAGTAGTTGTGGAAGAGCCAGAAAGAGGATTTGTTTGTTTATGTGTTTGTTTTGTTTACTATTTTTACCAGGGAAGAGAGCGGCACACTTTCTGATAGCATGGAAATTATACAACGTTTGAAGGTTCCTGTTTTGGGCAGCAGCCCTGAGAGACTGTGGCTTTTCAGAACTCATTCCAGAGCTATGCTATGGTGTTGATTGTGTGTCCTTACAAGCCTCTCCTCCCTGTCATCAGCATTTCCAGCTCTTTATTTCAGCTCAAAATAGAGATGCTCTAGTACTGTGGTCATCTTCCCCTTGAACATGCTTATCATTACTACAGGTGATAAAAGAGATAATAAAACACAGTAGAAAATTCTCATAACCCAGGATGTCCAGGAACCACACCTGTTTTAGTTTAATAATATTACTGAATCATAAATGCGTTAACTCCAAAAGAACACAATGATTAAAAAAAAGGCGGAGGGAGCTTGTTCCAGCTCCAACATCTGCTGAAGGCATTCTCTTGGATTTCTTTCCTCATTTTATGAATTAAGGAATGAGGATAAAATATACATTTACACAAATACAATTCAAGCCATTAAAAGCATTATTACCCTCAAATGTATGTTAATGACTGAAAACCAACTTAAGTTATGCAATATCAGCATGATTTGCATGATACGGCAATCATCCGGTGTAATCAACAGAATTCTTCATGTTTTTGGAGATTGCTTTGCTGGGACCTTACCATATACTGCCAGGCAGATCATCCTATCATTACAGGCCCTTTTCCAGAGCAAATTGACTACAATGGCATTATTTCAAAAGTATACAGTTTTTTAAAAATATCCATATAAATATTGGATATAAGCCATATTTAGTGTCCTAGATGCACAAATCTCTACATATTTTTTTTTGCCAAAGTCATCTGTAGCTCTTTCCTTTACTCATGCTATCATCAGCAATAAATGGCTTCACCTAATATACAGAAACTATCCGGAAACTGGAAATGATATGTGGGAAATGCCCAGTAACAGGTTGTAGTCTCAGCCCTCCTGGAGTTGGGTCTCAAATCTCATCTTATATAGCCTGCCTTAATGAGGTATTGGTAAAGATGGAAAATGTCAGTTCCATAACAAGTTTGACCAAAATCTTATTCTGAAATTTCATAATTGAGTGACCTGGAAACATCATCAAAACTGGAGAATAGTACTAGTCGAATCTACCTTTTTGGGTGTCAGTGTGATTGAAAATATAGCCATATTGTTTGGGATAATAGAAAGTGAATATTTTAGGCTGGAAGACACTTTAGACATTATCTAGTTAAACTCCCTTATTTTACGGATAAAGTAATCAAGCCTTAGGAAGCTTAAGACACAAGCGTGATTTCACCCAACCAGTTAGTAGCAGCACAGTCTAAACCATAAAACAGGTCTTCTGTTTCCAAGTTCACATGTCTTGCAGTCACTTGTATAAAAATTGCTACATAAAAAAATTCAAACAGAATTTTTTGTTTATTATGTGTTTAAAATGTCCAACTATGTCATAGATTAAGTGTAAAATGTTTCTTAATTAGTATACAAAGTGGACAAAATTAATCAACTCTTTGGAAAGAGTGTCAACAAACAGGCAAAATGGCAACTCTTCATTACATTATTAAATGCATTTGACAATTTTTGTCTTTGGCTTGCAATAAGAAAATTTGTGGCAAGACAGAGTTGTTGTTTAACTCTCTAAGCTTGAGGAAGTAAAACAAACAAATGAACAAAAAACATAAAGAAAATATTTTATAATGTATAGACCACATATGAAAAGTAAGAGAGGAAACAAGGCAAAAAAATATACAGGAAGCTCTAGTTAGTAAAAACTGTCAACTATTTAACATAAAGTACAATGCTAGTTAAAGATGGGAAAGGGTTGTTAAAAAAGTCCTGGTTACTGGACTACTGGGGTCAGTGTTTTAGGCTGTCTTTGAATGCCAAATTTAGGCTAACATCTCAATAAATAAAAGGACTCAAGTGATCATTTTGTGAAAATTCACCAATATTGTAACATAAAATTTTTTTTTTAATTTGTGTGAATTTAATGACAATAAATTAAAAAAAAAAAGAATTTATTCCTACTGAAAAAGATGAAGTTTATAGTTTAATAGTAAGTTATCTTTAAGCCTATCAGGCTCTTGATCGGTTTTACTAACAATGAACTTTAGCTGAATATGTCTGTGTCACTGACAATGTCATTCACTTTAGACATTCTGTCTCAATTCATACATCTAATCCCACCACTAAGAAATAAAATCAATAATACAAGGTAACCCTTGGTTTGCAGTTACTAAAATTCAAAAGAAAATATTCAAGTTCCTTCTTAAATCTCCCAAACTGTTTCAGTCTTCATTTGTAACAGAAAATAAATCCTTTAGCAGGTCTGCCAATGCAGATGATAAACTATCACTCAGTCTAATTTGCACTGGAAATAATTATGCAGTCAGCTTGGCATTAAATCATTTTAATCAGTTCTTGAAACTGGAAGTTGAAACATCTTCCCACTGGGATTTTTGCAGTAGTTGTTACCCAGTAGCTCTTTGAGACAATTTGCAAAATATGCAGGTTAAGGCACCAAATGGGTTGTTAGCTGTGGAATCGTAAATGATGGACAGACCAATACAATGGAATGTCTATTCTAGTAAGTCTCTCTTAGTGGATGTAACAAAGATTTCTAGTGGCCAAATGTATACTCAGTTCACAAATCTAAACTCATTTTAATTCAACATAGAGCTATATTTTAATAGGTTCCAATTAAACCAAATGCGAGTCATCACTATCTGTCCTTGAGGGAAGGAAACATTTTAACAAGATAGTACACTGTAGCACTGAGGATCCCAAGTCATTTTCCAGGTGAACTCCTGAGTGTCTACAGGAGTTCATCAAAGGCTTGCCACGCATTTTATTTTTCATTAGAATATGTGACTACAGAAAGCATATAAATGCTGAATTTACGGTGTGCAGTGAATTGCCACTTGAGTGCTAAAAACCATTTTCAAGAGTTAAGTCTAATCCAAACCACATTTTAATTTCAAATGTAATGAATTAGATTTCGATACTTAAATTTCATGATGGTTGCAAAAAAAATTCCAACATACTAAATTTAAACTCTCAAAGGCTTTAATTTTACTCAGCAATTTGGAATTTTCCTGGTTTTGCTTTGCCTAAATACTATTCTTTCCATTCATAACTGCCTAGTATAACCTACTGAATATCTATTAAAGTAAATAAGATGCAAAATAGATAGATCAGGTTATACAATTTTTAAAAATCATTCTAGTAGCATAGGGTGAATGATACAGCATGATCTTCTGGCAAAACCTTACTAATTTTATACAAGGCAGGAATGGATTAAAATTCAGTCTTTCTTAAATTAAAAAAACACACCCTAATTTTCATTGTTTTTCAAAAAATATACAGCAAAATAAACATGGCTAACAGAGTATTGCCAATTAGTGGTTATTTGTAACTAGCATAAATGAATAAATATAAACCATTTGTAGTTAAAATATTAATTTTTTTTGCAAATAGATATTTCTGAAGGCTCCATGTCCATATTTAGCTTAGGTGTAGCACACTATATGTATTATTTATTTGTATATATACTATTAATTTTTCTTCCATTCTTGTTATTGATAAAAACACCTATCTATATATATCTAATATAACTATAAATATCAATATCTATCTATCTACCTATCTATCAAACTATCTTCTAACTATCAAGCCACTTGAGTAAAAGCTCTCTATCCATATTGGGCAAAATAAATTTGATAAACAAATCTTTAATTGATAAATATTATGATGTAAACTAGAGGTCAGACTCTGCCAAAATGATCACAATCACCATTTTGAAATGATAGTTACTAAGGCGAGAATACAATTATGCAGTTTAATCAGATTGGAATGTGTGAATTAACTGGAAAAAAACAAAAGCTGAAACATAATCAGCAATTAAGATGCAAGTGCTTTTTAGCATTTTAAAATAATAACTACAAAGCGACTCTTTCTGTTTAAATTTTTACTTCACTGACTGATTGTATCCTAGGCTTTTCTTATTGATTGCTGACCTTTTCCTGTCATTTGATGTTAAATACCATGCAATGAATGCATCACAATGTAACATGGCCTGAAATGGATCAGTAAGTTGAATGTGACCATAAGAAATGGATCCAATCCTTGACTTAGCAGAGACTAATCTTATTTATAAGGTTGCTTTATTCCATTTCATTTTTCTTAGTACATTCACTTACTAAATACTATAAACAATCAAATTAGCGATGATTTTAGTATTTTATCACCAAAACCTTTGTTTCAATGTTTTATTAGTGAAAGGCAACCACATAGTCTTCTTGATTTTGAAGCCATTGTCCAGTCAACTCCTTTTTATGCCTCAGGCCTTAGGACACACTAATTTTAAGACCATCTCTAAGGCCTTCTTTAGAAGGTGCTTTGATGTTGAGAAGGAAGAAATGGCCAAAGTGTCTTAAGTCTTCTGTTATGTTAAATATCCCATATTGAGCAATGATGAGCAAGTAAAATAGACATATGAAATAATACATTTTTGGTATATTCAACCTATGATATAATTATTATGAATGTTCCAGGCATTGATATAATGATATGAAGTAGTTTAAGATCTAGTTAGTAAGACTAGAAAATAAGCCAATAGTGGACTATGAATCATTATTTTATTTAATGATACAATAGTTGGCATTATTACAAAATCGAGAGATGTTTTCTTGTCTTTATGTATGTTGAGACTCTCCTACCTCTCATAGGGAAGGGACAACATTAATGTCCTTATTTAGCTTACTATGATTTATGTCATATACATGTGACTTTTAGACTTGTAATTACAAAAAGAACGATCTACCACAAAAAAGCACTAAGGACTCCTTCATGCTCAGGATCCAAAAAATGAAAACCAAGATCTTATCAATACATAATCAAGCCTCTTTGGTTTTCTTCACTTGGAGTGATGGGATCAATCATTGAACTGACAAAACAGTTATCTAACTGTATAATCTTGTTCAAGACTCATTACGTTGGTTAATAAATGACATGTCAAACTTGAAAACAGTGAAAAACTAGTTTTTGTTTTCTTTTGTTTTAGTTTTTGGTTTTGGGACCATGCAATATTATTCAAATATTCAAAGTTTCCCAACATATGGTAGTGATTTTTCCACAATTCCTTTCTCAAATTTAACTGCATATTAGAATCACCTGGAAAACTTTAAAAACTGCTGATATCTGAGTTCCACCTTCAGAAACTATGATGTAATTTGGATGGCAGCCTGGGCATTGGGTCTTGTATCTCCCCCAGGTGATTATAATGAGCAGCAGACCTGGTATATTTAAACATGATATTCTTATCACAACTCACTGCTGGATTGCCACGCAACTTTTTCAAACGTCTTATTTACTGAATAGATGGTCTCCCTATCCCTCTCTTTTTTCTTAATATAGAATTTTCTATCAAAACTTGAATATGCCTTATATTAAAAAAAAGCAGGAGCTTCCCTGGTGGCACAGTGGTTAAGAATCTGCCTGTCCATGCAAGGGACGCAGGTTCGAGCCCTGGTCCGGGAAGATCCCACATGCTGCGGAGCACCTAAGCCCGTGCGCTACAACTACTGAGCCTGTGCTCTAGAGCCCTCGAGCCACAACTCCTGAAGCCCGGGCACCTAGATTCCCGTGCTCCGCAACAAGAGAAGCCACCGCAATGAGAAGCCCGCGCAAGGCAATGAAGAGTAGCCCCCACTTATCGCAATTAGAGAAGGTCTGCACACGGCAACGAAGACCCAGCGCAGCAAAAATAAATAAATAAAATAAATTAAAAAAAAAAAAAAGCAATTACTCTGATACGTTTATCCTGTAGTTTTTGTAAACACGTACTTTTTTATATATGTTAGAGACAAGGACAATAACTTTTAGCAGTGTTTATTTTTGTTAAAAGAAACTGATGGAATTGAAGGTCAAGTCACCTTCCGATTGCACAGATTAAACAAGAAAGTATTACATATTTCATTTTTACAAAGCATCTTATTGATTTAAAAAGATCCATACTATTGATAAAGTTCATGATGAAACATATATGTAATAAAGAGACTAAAATATTTATTTTACATATCTACAGTATGTATTGTCCTATTTCTAGATCAACCACAAATTACACAGGAAAATATTTAGATACATGAAAAAGCTTCAGAACATAAAAAATTAACATTTTGAAAAAAATCACTTGTGAAAGCTCATTAAATAATAACATTGACAAATAAATAGTTAATCAGCTTTACTTATTAGCTGCTGCCATGCATTTCTGGCATTCCATTCCAAGCGAGGGTCAGCATGCAGGGTATAATTTCATACTATGAGACTGTAAAAAGCTACAGGGCTTATTTTTGAAGTGAAATGTCACAAAGTCTTTCACTCTTTCAAAGGGCGATCACTCTTGGCTGCTAAACTGTTCCCATGAAGATTACCAGAAAAGCACCTTCCTGAAGTGTCAACCTGAAGATTCATGGCAACAATTTTTTTTTTAAACTTTTCAATTCTGAAGAGGTTTTGTTGGGGGGTGGGGGAGATGGTTTGGGAAATGAAGGGTAACTGAGAAGCCCTTTTCCTTTTTAAAAAGTAATGATTCAGTGATGTGTATAGTATCACCAGTCTTTCAAGAACTAATACTACAGGGTGTGTGGAATTAATACTACAGGATGTGTGGAATTTAAATGCAAATCCCACTCATGGATGTGCGTACATCTTGAAAAACTTGAAAAGAAAAAGCTATTTCCAAAGAAGCTCCTGATACTTAGGACAGCTTGCTGGGTTTGATCAAAGCAGAAAGCATGTATTTTCAAGTAAGAAAATAGCAGTGGCAGGCTTGAGTCTTCCGAGCAATCAAATCTGTAAAGCAGATGGTTACCAGTCAGTCCAGTTTGGAGAGTCTGAATTCTAACTCATGCTGTGTTTGCTGGATTTGCTGGCTCTTTTCCGCTCTCTGTGATGCTGGGCTGGCTTGGCAGGCGACATGCTCTCGAAGTTATGACTGGACTCATTGTGCTGCCGCGTGTACCTCTTGCACTTGCAGGCGGTGACCACCGTGATTTTGTAGGTGCGCGTGCTGCCATCTTGGCACTGCAGCTGGATTCTCTGGGTACGCGTTTTGTCATTGACACACCTCCACTCCTGGGAGCTCCTCCTGCTCCAGTACTTTGTTCCATAGCCTCCTCCGATCCAATTGGGGAGCACAGGCAGGGGCAAGCATTCGCCAGCGCACACCAGCTCCTTCAGGGGGCTGATGCTAGTGCACTGGCCGTCAGAGATGTATTTGGTGGAACGCAGTTCCCGGCAACCTACTTGAACTCGAGCTGCAGGAAACAGGAAAAATATGTGCATCAGAGGCAAAAAGCAAACGGACAGTTTTTTTTTAAAAAGTAATCTGCAATGACAAAAATAATGTCCAAATGATAGCGAATGGCCAAATAGGAAGCGAACACCTATTTTATTTTCACAATGCAAAACACTGCCTGGATGGTTGTAGAGAAAGCTTTCAAGAAAATTATCAGCTTATATGGCTACAATTTATGGAATAAAATCAACTAGGCCTGATTTTTTTTTTCATGTATAACATTAGCTAATAGCTTACTGGAGTATATGAAAATCCCATTTTCTTAGGCTTACTCCCCAATAAGTATTAAGCAGGTCTTACATTTATGCGTAAATATTCATTCTTTAATGAGCTAAGGAGGAGTATACTTTAATGTTCTTTTACTCACGGGTCATATTAGTTAATGTCTGCAAGTGCTTTTAATCAGGTTTTTAAAAAAAATCTATTGAGAAAATGTGGAAAATATTTAAATATTGTGTACAATGCAATCCATAATATTTTGTTTCAATTATAAAATTCAGCTGCAGAGAATCATATATACATATGTGTACGTTTGACATTTTGCATATCAAACTTAATAACTGCATTTTAAGCATAAATTCCCAAGCTGTCTTTTAAAAACACAAATATTAAAATGTTAAAATGCAAAATGTCACTACACCTCAATATTTAAAGAATATAAAACCCCCTAAATCAGGAACGTATGGTTGCCATAACAACTTGGCTACATTTCCATGAATTTTATGGCAGAAAAATGCCTAACATGTCTGATTTACAACTGCAAAAGGAACTACGGTGTTCGTTTCCTGAATATTGGTCATGGCAAACTTTTTGTTTAGTCATTTGAATTTGATAAGCATGTTCTCTAATTGACTGTTTCTTGTTACATGCCTTACATAATTAAAGCAAAAATTAATCTTGAAATATTTGAGTTTTCCTTTCCATTGCTTTGTTATCTAAACTTGAGAAGAATTGCCTGAAACAAGCTTGGGGGAAAAAATCGAGCCTTGTTAACCAGAAAAATATATATATTTCAAAGTACAGACTGCTGAAATTTAAAAAAATAAAAATTATAAGGGACATTGAAGTGGTCTTGCATAGAATATTGAAAGCTAGTATGAAGTAGGTACTAAATTAGGAGTTTTACTTCAGCTCTGTACCCCAGTACTAGTAAGGTGAGAGATATAAGCTAAAGGGATGTGATAGTTGTGAAAAAATGTAAGATATATGCACATACATCCGTGCGGGTACAGAGTGTGAGACTGAAATTAGAGTGTAAACTAGCTGGCTGGTCAGGGTACTCTGCCTATCTGATTCTGATTCCATTTCACCTTCCTGCAGCTGCCTTAGGAATGCACCTGGAAACAGCCGGAGATGATTTTGACCTGTCTAGCTTTTTGTTCCTGTTCATATAGAGATTTGGCATTTTTGCACTGACAGTTCATTGACAATGAATACCCACCACATTGCTCGGTAATCTAATAATAATAAAGTAGTTCCTGTGAACCTAAAAGCAACCATCCTCATGAAAATTAAAACACCTTGGTTTTCTTAGAAAGACGCTAACAGTCACGTTTGCTTTGACTTTTCAAAGGTCGAAACTCCTTTTAGCACTTGAATGACGAGTGCTTGAGGACGGGCTAAAGATTTGTGTAAGATTTCTTGTGTACTGTTTCTCTGTGTCTCTCTTAAAACCCTATTACTAGCATGTGAACTCTTCTAAAGGAAAGGAGTGAAGTAAAAGAAGAAATTTGAATCCCTCTAACTAATGGTCAATGAGTGTGTCAATTAAGCAAACAGAAAAGAAGAAAAATATTTTCTATACGAAGTATTATTGTACTGTCATTATTTTATATCTCTAAAGTCATGAAAGTTTCCCCAGTCTCTCACAGAAATATACAGTTACCTAAATTTTGATCTGGTTAATGAGGAATTATTTTGGAGAATATGATTCTCCAATGTTTTCAGTTTTATCCCTCTTTCTCAAAGATCATCATCCAAGCTTCAACTTTTTCACTAGACATGTTTTAGAAATCGGTGTGAGCCATTTTTTTTCCCCAAAAAGCTTCGTTTTTTCCCTTGTGATTTCCCATACATGCTTTAGTTAATTACCTTTATACACTTTACCAGAATTGCACGTCCTGAAATAAACAGAAAACAACCTGAATTTAAACTAGAGCAACACTTTGTAAAAATTCTCATTTTGCATGATTTTAAAGAAGCAACAGTCTAATTCCTGGAAACATTTTCTTTTGGAATGTTTAGAAACTTAAGTCTGCGCCTACATTATCAAATCACTGTTTTAGTAATGTTAACTTTGTAGGGAAGAATGCCAATATACACGTGCAGCAGATTTTCCCAGATTGTTTAGCAAAACATATATGGTTCAGGTTAGTTAGCAATGAAACAGTTCTACAGGAATGCGAGCTAATGCTACCAAATAAGAAAAAACCAAATCCATGGAAGTAAAACACACTTACTGTTCCGATCCAGTCCAGTGTCACTGAAATGCCTGCCTCCATTTCTGGCTTGATTCATCGTGCTGTTGTTGCTGGGCTGTGCTGGAACAGGTTTAACCACATGTGAATAAAGGATTTCTGTGGCATCATTTTTAAAAGCCAAACAGCTTTTCATGAGGACGCATGCAAGGGGAATGAGATAGAAATGAATGGCAGGAGGAAGCATGGTGAGCAGAGGATTTGCTTGGCTGGAGAGCTGGTTAATTCCTTTCCCTCTGCTTCTGCACTGTAACAGTGAAATTCCTCCTCAAGGTTCCCTTTATATATCCACTGAGGTTTGGCGTTCATTCAGGTGTAAAGTTGTGTAAAGCTTCAGAGTGAAAACACAGAGAAGGGGTGGGATCCCTACATGACCCTGCAAAAGAATTTTACCAATGGAAGAGAAGACTACAGAAAAGGAGGAGCTTGGTATACAAATTGCCTGAAATTTCAGAGTTGGACTTCATCAGTTGTCTGTGAGCTGAAGCAGCCTGACACACTCTATAGCAACTACAGCCCCCACCCCACCCCTCTCTCTCTCTCTCTCTCTCTCTCTCTCTCTCTCTCTGCCATTTCCTTTCCTAAATCTAGTTCACATTCGGGTTTAATTTAAATGAAAATATGCTGCTGTTCATTTGAAGAGATTTACATTCCCACAGTTGTTCTGTATTTGCGATGGGAAGAGGGTTCATCCCAGATAATAGGAGGAATTCAGGAGTTTAAAAATTGTAGGGCTTGCATGAAGCACCTAATTAGTTAAACATATCTTGTTTCTCAAGACGCAAACCACCATTTTTTTTCTCTTAAATGTATAGGCACAGAGCTAAGATCTTCCCCCTGGACACACTTAAATAATGCAGCTTTGATCTGCATGAACTGCTGTGCTCCTAGGTAAATTATTGCCAGGGGTTCCGTGTGGAGAATAATGAGCATAGCTCTGTCTGCATTAAAGTAACTAATATCAATTTTCATCTTAAAAATGTGACACAAGCGTTAACATTCATTGCCTCATTTTACATGAAAGAAAGCCATTTCTGACAGATTATTGTTTAGCAAATTCAAGGTAATTTTTACAAGGTTTTTCATTTGCTGCAGAACACGTGTTCTACCTGCATTTACTGAACATTTTGTTCATTACTTCCTTTGGCTCTGCTGCTCAGATAAGAAACATGGTAGTTCTCTGTTTATCCACACAAGGCACGGATGTTCCATTAATTACTACTAGGCCACTAATCTCTATCCTTAAAACAATTATGAAATTCGAACTGATTGGTGGGACATTTTGATTGGAATCAAAATTCTGAATCTCTTTTCAATTTTAAATCCATTTTTTTGCACTTTGTGTGGCTATTAAACTGACCTTATGGCATGGATACATCTCTTTATAAACTTTTTCCTATTGTAACTGCTATTCATATCTATCTGTCTATCTATCTATCTATCATCAGTCATCTGGGTTTTTCCACAGTGGCACTATCGGCATTTTGGAATAGATACTTCTTTGTTATGGGGAGGGGGTGGCATTCTGTGAGTTTAGTAGCATACCTGGCTTCTACCCACTAGATGCCAGTAGCACCCCCAGTTATAACCAAAAATGTCTCCAGACATTGCCAAACGTCCCCTGTGAGCTAAAATGACTCCACTTGAGAACTACTTGTTATCTATCTCTATCTCACTACAAAAGAAAGTACAATTAAGAACGAAAGACTAATTATTTAATAATACTAAGGAATAATTAGGAGAAAAATGGTACTGTGGTTTTACTTAAAAACAACAACAGCTTCTCTTTTAGAGGTATATACTGAAATATTCCTAGATGAAATAATATGATGCCTGGAATAAACTTCCAAAACAACATGGGAGGGGGGTAGTTAGGTGTGTGGATGGGGCATGATTTGATGGCTTTTGGGGCACGATTCTGGATATTCTATTCTGTTTACTCTTGTATACGTTCAAAATTCTACATAATCAAAAATTTTCTAAAAACTAAATTCAAAAAAATCAATATATACATACAAGTAAGTCCCCTACATACGCACGAGTTCGTTCCCAGAGCATGTTCATAAGTTCAACAAAGTTAGCCTAGGGACCCAACTAACACAATCGGCTATATAGTACTGTACTGTAGTAGGTTTATAAAAGTTTTCACACAAATAATACATAAAAAACAGACACAAAATAAAGAAAACATTTTTAATCTTACTGTACAGTACCTTGAAGAGTACAGTAGTACAGTACAACAGCTGGCATACGGGGGCTGGCATCGAGTGAACAGGCAAGAAGAGTTACCCACTGGAGGAGGGAGAGGAGGTGGGAGATGGCAGAGCTGAAGGATCGTCAGCAATAGGAGACAGAGGGCAAGCTGCAATTTCACTCACGCCTGATGTTGATGGAACGCATGTTCGAATCTTTGAAAGTTCACAACTTGAAGGTTCGTATGTAGGGGACTTACTGTACTGCCAATCTGATCTCTATCTTAGGATTGTATGTAGTCATTTATTCTAACATCCTTCCTGGAAAATAATATATCAGTTTATTCTGTGCACATAGAGATTATAGATCAGACATCCTTCTAAAATAGTAACTATGAAGGATTTCTTATCCTGCTTATCAGGGGACTTCATATTAAATACATGAAGTATGTTAATATTAACCATTGACTGGTAGACCCAATGCCAAAAGGAAGTAGGAGCATCAAAATATCTAATCTCTTCCCCTTTACTATTTTTTGTGTCAGGAGGAGGAGATTTGTTTGTTTGTTTGTTTGTTTGTTTGGCTGCACTGTGCAGCTTGCAGGATCTTAGTTCCCCAACCAGGGATTGAACCCAGGCTGGGTGTGGAGTCCTAACCACTGGAGGAGGAGAAGATAGTTTAATCTGCACTTTAATTATTAGGTTGGGCTAATCAAATTGACCAAATTAGCTCATAATTGTTAAATCTGCTCTGTACCTAGTATTCTGTAGGCGCAGCCTTACGATATTCCCTCGGGCAGGAGCAAAATTAGGAATGAAGGCAATGTGGTTGATATATGTGGACAGGAAAAATTCAGCATTCAGACGTGACTTCTATGATTAGGTTAACAAGATACTGTGACTTTCAGTCTTGCTTTCCTGCTCTAGCCATCTCACTTGCTTCTATGGAAGTCAGCTCCCATAATGTAAGCTTTCATATGGAGAAGCCTAAGGGGCATGGAACTGATGTCTCTCACCAACATGGAGCAGAGGCCCTCAGCCAAACAACCCAGGAGGACCTGAATTCTATCAACAACCACATGAGTGAGGTTGAAAGCAAATCTCTCCACAGCCAGTCCTTCACATGAGGCTGTAGCCCTGGCCTACACCCTAATTGCAATCTTATAAGAGACTTTGTCAGAAGCACCCACAGGAACTATGAAATAATAAAAGTTTTAACTAAGCTGGGGTAATTTGTTACACAGCCATAAATAATTAACACAATATTATCTGCTTAAAAATGAAGAAATAGTAATTAAGCCATTCATTTTGTGAAGAATGCTAGGACCTCAAAAACATGGAATCATTTAATACGGTGACTGAGTAACTTTCATTCTTTGGGCAAGCTTTGAAACTTATTTTCCATGTCTCGGCTGAGTCATCAATGTGATGTCATTATTAATAATCAAATAATGATATCAGAATTACTACTATCGGTCTGATATGCAAAAGCTTGAAAGTAATTTTAGTACTCTAAAATAGTGTTGTTTACTATGTGACTCTTGTCACTGGAATCAGAAAATCTGAATATGAATCTTATTTCTGCCATTTATAATCTGTATGAACTTGGGTGTATTTCCTGAAACTCTCTAAGTCAGTTCCTTCAACTGTAAAACATGACCAAGCTTACCTACCTCACAGAGGGATAAGAAAATGTGAACATGTCTAGAACAAAACCTGGCCTGAAAGATATGTGGAAAAAATAGTCACTGAATATGAGTCTAAGCCTACTGTTTCTCAGTAGAGTCTTTGAACTTAAAAATGACCTTGGAAAAAATAGAAAAGTCTCAAATAAATGCAATTATCCTGTTTAAGGTGGGGAACAAAAAGTCATGAGAAAGGATTAAATATGAAATAATCAGTAAATATTATTTGATTAAGAAAATAATTAGCCTGACTTTTTATCTTTGACAAGAGAAGAATCAGAATAAATATACACAAAACATATTTATCGAATGCAATATCTGGTGAGCTATATCTGGTCCTCTATGGACTTAAACTATTTTCAGAGAGCTCCAGTTAATAAGATAGAACTTGTAAACTGGAAAAGTAGCCATCATTAATTTAGAAGAAGATAAAAACTACTTATAAACTCTTCCTTCATAAAAATCCTTGAAAAGAGGATGGGCTAACATCTTGCATTTATTTCATATCAACATGTGTTGAAACCAGCGTTTATCATACCTGCTGTAGTCCAGGGACTGCAGAGCTGAACAAGGCGTGGAGCCTGCCCTCTTCCCTTTCCCAAACGTTCCTCTTCAGAATTCCACTAAAGGAGCTCCCTTGACCTGATCTTCCTGTATCACTCTCTTCCTTCTTCACCACCTTTCTCAGTTGTCTCTTTATTTTTATTTTGTTTAAATGCTTTCGGTTTATTATGTAAATATTCCTTTTCCTATAAGCTTCCTCAACAGAGATAATATTAATTTAGATAATACTGCTTATAATCCAGTGTAACCTGATGTAAAACCCAAGTGGATATTCCAAATCTGGTGGATATATTTCTCGGTAGAACTTCTCAGTCTTGGCACTACTGATATTTTCGGCTGGATAATTGTTGTTGGAGCTATCCCCTATGTTCTGGGATGTTTAGCAACATCCTTGGGCTCTACCCACTAGATGTTAATAGCACCTCCCTCACCCAGTGGTGACAATCAAAAACAGTCCTCTGGTGTGCAAAATCGTCCCAGGTTATAAACTACTGGTCTAGGCAAATTCTCCAGTAAATTTCCTAAAAATGGCAGCACGCTGCTCTTAAGGAAAACCTCACATGCAAGCTCTAGGGAGCAAGTTAGGACAGTAGGGATAGGGTTTCCATCTGACTGTACAAACTAGGGCGAGTAGTAAGTTGTCCTTTTTATTGGCATTTGCTACCTTGCTCCGTAGGAATTGATGTCCTCATTCTGTACATTTGGCTCACGCAAGTACCTAAACTCAATTTGACCAAGGCTGGCAGCATATTAAATATCCTTTTTTTTTCATGGAAAGGCATTTTATTTTAAATATAGCAGTGTGTACATGTCAATCCCACACTCCCAATGTATCCCTCCCCCCCGTAACCATAAGTTTGTTCTCTAAGTCTGTGAGTCTGTTTCTGTTTTGTAAATAAGTTCATTTGTACGATTTTTTTAAGATTCTGCATATAAGCAATATCATACGATATTTGTCTTTCTCATATTAAATATCCTGCCCCCAGTGGTGCCTGGGAGCTAGAATTAGTTTTGTTCCACAAACCTAATAGTTGTTCTGAAACCACGTTTTACCTGGGAGTTTGCTAGATATGCAACTTCTAGGCCTGATCTCAGGCCAGAATCAGAATCTCTTGGGGTGGAACCCAGGAACCTGTGTTTTAGCAAGCTCTCCAAGTCATTCTTATGCGTGCTAAAATTTGAGACATACTGTTCTCAAATCACATGTGCCCTCCTAACTGTGGCCTGTCCCCATAGTCTCCATTACAGTCACCTCATCTATTTTAACTGGGCCTCCACCTCAGAGTCTTCCAGTTTGCACAGTCAGATGGAAGTCCTGCCCTAAAGCTCAGCCCAGCTGACCAAAACCCGACCCCTTTTTCTCTTCCTGCATTTATTTCTCCCCACAGACTGGATGCTCTCAGTGTCCCCCAGCGACTGATTAATGCTTTGTTCCACAGAGATGGTCACAACAGTTACTACTTACAGTGATGTCACTGCTCACAAAAATTTTGGCAGTCATATCTGATTCTCTCAGATATCAGTGTGAACTCAGATTTAGGCAAAATACTTCGACCACTGTGATTTTGATTGTTTTCCACCAGCTCCCGGAACATACCATAACCACGTCAGGCTCCTAGACTGGTCAACATGCAGTCTGGCTTCACTCTTTCCTGAGGAATCTCTTACTCAAGCACCAGCGGGTGTCATGGCCAAGCCAGAGATGGTAATAACTTACATCACCAATAGAGACTTAACAGTTGGTAGTTCCCTGGTATGTCAGAAAATTGGAGAACAAAAGGAATTCAGCAGAGCATTTGGCCCAACAATGCCACTGTCTTTTCTGGGAAATAAAGTTGTTATAGACATTTCTAATTTCAATTCTGATTTTTTTTTTCTTTTTGGCCATGCTGCATGGTATGTGGGATCTTAGTTCCACGACCAGCGATCGAACCCACGCCCCCTGCATTGGAAGCGTGCAGTCTTAACCACTGGACCGCCAGGGAAGTCCCTCTGATATTTTTAATGAAGTACTTTGCCTCTTAGTTATGTACAGATGGAAGCTGTGGTGTAGAGGATTCCACAGCAACAATGTAGCTGGAGTGAAGGGAACATGTTAGGGAATATGGGAAAAAAGTTTGACTACATTGATTGGAAAGGTAGATTGGAGCAGATCATGGACTACAGCCCTGTTTTGTAGGTTTAGAAGTCTGGACATTATTTGGTGGACAATGGAGAGCCATTGAAGGATGTGTGGTGTGTTTGTGTGGGTGTGTTTATTTTTATTTTCACAAAGTGAAAATGCTGTGTAACTTATACCTAGGTAAAGTGATAGAACGTTTCCAGTACCCAGAAGTTCCCTTCCTGTCCTTTCCTTGTAACCACTTCCTTCCTCCTCTCTAAAAATAAACCACTATTCTGATTTCTGACACCAGTTATTAGTTTTGCCTGTTTTAGAATTTGATTTAGAAATGACTTTTTACATTGTTGTGTACTACTACTGCATTGCATGGACATCCACAATGTATTTATCCAGTCTAGACTGGAGTGATTTCAGCTTTTGGCTATTATGAATAACACCTCTCTAAACATTCTAGTACCTGTCTTTTGATGCATATAGGCATACATTTTGTTGGATGTTTCACCTAGTTGTGAAATAGATGAGATACAGGATGTGTGCATGCTCAACTTTAGTAGATAATACTGAAGAGTTTTCCCATGTGATTTTTAAAATTTCATTTTTTGATTTATTTGGCCGTACCGCACAGCTTACAGGATCTTAGTTGCCTGACCAGGGATTGAACCCGTTCCCTTGGCAGTGAAAGTGAGGAGTCCTAACCATTGGACCACCAGGAAATTCCCTCCCATATGATTTTATTAAATAAAATTTCTACCAGCCCTGACGGATTTCCCCTGACAGGGAAAGGACAAGATCAACACGATGTTTCAGGAGACTGAATCTAGCTGCAACCTCTGGGATGGTTTAGGTGTGGTTTTATTGCAACACAAGAAGGGGGAAACAGTGTTGCAAGAGCTCAGGTGAAAAAAAGATACTGGGGCTTCCCTGGTGGCGCAGTGGTTGAGAATCTGCCTGCCAATGCAGGGGACACGGGTTGGAGCCCTGGTCTGGGAAGATCCCACATGCCACGGAGCAACTGGGCCCGTGAGCCACAACTACTGAGCCTGCGCGTCTGGAGCCTGTGCTCTGCAACAAGAGAGGCCGCGACAGTGAGAGGCCCGCGCATCGCGATGAAGAGTGGCCCCCACTTGCCGCAACTAGAGAAAGCCCTCGCACAGAAACGAAGACCCAACACAGCCAAAAATATAAATTAAAAAAAAAGAAAAAAAAAGATACTGAACTTGAAGGAGAGAGGAAAGGCTAGGACAGAGATTAGAGATACTAGGGAGGTAGGTTGGTAGGTGATTGGAAATGAAGGCAAAGGTAAAAATAAAGTGTTAAAGCTGGGTCATGGAGAGACTGAGGTGTCAGGAGAACCAGGGTTGCACAGCAGAGTTTAGAGTTTAATAATGAGTTTGGGCTGAGTTAGAATGAGGTTAGGGTGCTGATAGGAATCCAGAAGAAAGTGTCTTAGACAACTGGAATCAGAGCTCAAGAAATCTGTCTAGTGGCTGACATCAGTTTCACTAGGATGCTTTGCTGTAACATTAGCACAATAGAACTTGGTTTAGAAACACTTTGTCAAATAACACTAAGACTTTCATTTACATATCTACTGCCATCTAATCATGCCCCTAGGCTTTTAAAATCTAACTCCCTACTTTCTGTAATTCCCAAGGAGGCTGAAATATTGTATTGTACATAATATAATATTGTACATATATTCGTGTTACCACCCCTCCCAAGTCTGTCCCCAACAGGTGTTCTCCTGGCCAGTGTCCTTTGAGCCAACAGAATGAGACTGAGTTCAATTCAGAAGCAAAGGAAAGTTTTATTCTTTGGTCAGAGAATGGAGACGTTCAAGCTCCCGCTCTAGAGGACACACTCGCCCGATAGGTCCTGGGCGGAGCTGCTTTATAGCGTCTCGTCAGGGGCAGGGGGCGGAGTTCGCGCTTGGCGGGCGCAGCTGTGCTGCTCGCTCCAGATCACAGCGTCGGGTGCAGCGTCTCTGCGCACGGCCCGCGGCCGCCATCTTGAATTGCGGGGTCGTGCCCCGCGCTTCTGCACCGGTGTCTGTGAGGTGTTGGCTGCAGCGTTTCACGCTCCGAGTTCTGGCCTGAAGTGCCGGGTGACAGTCCTCTGCCCGCAGTACCCTGTAAGCGAGTGAAACTAGACTGAGCACAAAAGAAAAGAAACAAGGTTAGACTTTATTTTATTACCTGGATTCTATTTTTTTTTTAATTTCCTGAGAATTGTTAAGGGCCTTTGCCAGTGACGTTTGTATAGGCTTATCAGATGAATGCCCTGTGTTTTATGTGAAACCATAAACATTTTTCCAGATTTCTTCTTCGTTTATTTCCCCCGCAAAACCACTGGCTTAGTTCAAGTTTCCATCGTTATTTTCCTGAACTACTCTTTCCATAACTTTTTAACAGATCTCTTGTCTTCTCATCACCCTAAAATGCACTCTCCACAGTGAGATCCAGAATTACCTTTTAAAAAGGGGAGTCTAAACATCTCATGTAAAAGTGTCATTTGCTCCTTTTACTTGCAGAACAAACACCTTCATAAACCAGCTACCCTCATTTCATGCCACCCTCTTACTTGTATTTTATGCTTTGGTAGTAGTTTCTCATGCTCATCATTCAATTTAACGCTTTCAGGCCTTTCATTCCTGTGTTACTTCCGTAATTCAAAACTCTGCTCTTTACCGTCTTCCTTGAATATATAATTTAATCAAACAATGAGAAACAAGGAAAAGGACAACTGAGGCAAAGGAAGCTTTTCTGAACATTCGGTAGATGGATCTCTGAGAATTATGTACTACAGTTTAAAATAATATAGACATTTATTTTAATTTCAGTAAAATTGTGTGTTTTACATTTCCAGCCCTAAAATACTGCAAAACACATTTAAGATCAGTAAAATAATTTAAAATATAATAGTATGAAGTATTAAAATATTAGAAAGAAGAGTACATGTAGATTTTCAGCATGCAATATTTACTTAATTCATGAAGTTTGAAAGAATACTGCTTTAAATTTTCAAATTTTCTGAATGCATGTCCTTTTTAATGCTCTCATGCCATTAACAAGAAAATTAACATGATTACTTAATAATACTTAAACTCATTTTAAAATGTATTAAAAAAAGAAAAAAATGTATTGAACAAATACAAAAATTATTGTATTATGGAAAATATTCACATCATCAGATTTCTACTCTTTTAAAAACTGGGGTTATGAAATAGTGAATATAACATATGCATGTTGTAAAAAATGTCAACAGTTCATTAAATAGGATAAAATTCACCTCTTCCCATCCCTCCTCCAATGCTGTTCTCCAGAGATAATCACAGTTAAGAGTTTCTTGTGATGTCTTCCAACATTTTCTGCACTTACAAGAACATTTAGTTATACATGTATATGTGTGTTCATACAAGTATGTTTTAAATTTTTTTACGTAGACTGGATCATGATGTTCATATGATTTCTCAAATTACATTTTGTACCTAATGACCTATCTTGTACATTTTTTATATCAGAATGTACAGATTTACCTCATTCTTTTTAAGCCTTGCATTGAATGAGTTGTATGGATGTGACACAAACTATTCATCCAGTTCTCTATTGATGGCTATTTAGATTATGTTTAGATTACCTCCTTTATAATTGTGGCAGGATATTTGTTGTGTACAATTATTGTTTTTAGCCCCAAGTTTTCCCCTTTTCCTTCATTCAGGTAGTTGAGGAGGGGGTAGAATTGGGAATGGAAGAGTAAGGTTGGTTCTGTGTACTCCACGAAAGACCAGAAGCCAAGCCTTACTCCCTGACAGCATGCCAGACAGGTGGCTAGCCTACAGAAAGGCAGGGTAACCACATTCGTTAAAGATTCCAGCAGGAAATGTAATTCCAGAGCCTCTGGACCTGAAGGAAGCATGTAGACTGGACATGAAGAGCCCAGTAGTGACCAATAGCAAATGATTGCTAATGAATAGAGCCTAGGGGAACCTCACCAGTGCCTTGGCCATATGGAGGAAACTTTGCAAAGTTCTTGTTAGGGGGCTGGTGGGCGAGGGGCAGGGATGAAAGGAAAATGAGGGTCAGAGTTCTAAATTAAATTGATTTTAAAATATAAAGAAATACAATATAAATTTTTTGCACATCTAAGCTTCTAGACCAGAATTCATACCGTCTTTGAAAACATTTAGATATACCTTGATATATTTAAAGTTGCACTTTAATTTTGGAGGCTTTTTATCCGTAGAGAACAATTCTTCTTCATTGATTACAGAAAAAATTCCCATTTGAAATAATGTTTTTTTTAATCTTGACATCATTACCTGTGGAATTTTGTGATATCCATTTGTTCTTTCAAAATGTAATTCCAACAAAAATAAACCATGCCTTTATTATAGTCTCAAGTTGTTAAGGATTTATTATATCATTTGGATGTCATACTTACATCAAGCATAGTTTAGAACACATAATATGAAATGATAAAACTTAATAGTCTATTTTGAAGAGCAAAAAAAAAAAATTTATTTATGGAAAAGTCATGCTTTTACTATGACCATTGCATTTTTGTTTGCCATTGCTTTTACCTTTAATTGGTACTTTTGCAGTCTTTATTGAAGGCTTTAACCTGGTTTAAGGTTGGCCAAAGATTAAGTCAATTAAAAATCTCATGGAAACAATTTAATGATTATTCTCTGATTAAGAAGCACTGATTAAAATTGCTTTTAGAAGGAAAGACGGAAAAAAATCCTGAAAATGCCTTATGGCTTAGAATTTTATTATGTCAACTAACAGTTTATATTGTGTTCAGGCCTAATTCTCTAGCGTGTTTATATAGCATTTGGGGGCTGTTGACCTGACAGTGCCTGGGGAGGCAAGTCTCCTCTGAAAAACAGCCAAAGAAGAACTTGAAACAGACGGGGGAAGGCCCACTCCTGCCAGGACACTGCAAGCTGTTTAGTGACCGTCTAGATGTTCTGCTAGTTTTGTTGCCATACTTGGTAGTCCTGGGAATCTGACTAGTCTCAGAAGTTGAGCAAAACAAAATACAACTGTGCACAGCCACGCCCTAGGGTGACTGTCTCCAAATACCATACAAGTCCAAGGCTGAAGCACTTGAAAGGCTTGTATCTCTGCAGATCAAATCTTCATCAGATTGAGCCTTTAAAGACAACCCTTAAGCACATAAATGTTGTCATTTACGGCACTGTTTCAGCACTATTTTACCTTTCCAATTATAAAGGTGGCTAATGCACATGATAATTACAGTTCCTTAAAATTTATGCACTCTCAAGCAGATCAGCTCAGAAATGTTGGCACAGTTTCAGGGTTCCTTAACAACTGCTTGCCAAACCACTCTTTGATCCAGTGAAATCATCACATGATTCAAAACAAGGCCTAGAGCCTTTCAAGAAGTCACATCTTAAGTCCTCACCTTCATTGGCCAACCTCCCCAGGTTCAACCTAAAAACTGATATTTTCCTTATCAATGCCAAAGGAGTATGTTTTTTCTCTGTGGGATTTATAATATGCTTTCTTGGTCCCCATTCATTTAGTCACCGTTTTAGCTAACATTTATTGAGTGCTTATGTACCAGAGATTGTGGTTTATCCTGTAGTTCAGAACTAAGCTACCTCCCCTAAATTCACTGCATAAGGTAGCGGCAATCAGTTAAACAGATAATTACCAAAAAGCGCTATAAGTCAGGGCAGGGTAGAGTAGGAGGACAGACTTCGGGCTCAAAGCCACTGGTGGAGGTCAAAAAGAGTCCCAGTGGAGGTAATTCTGAGTGGAGCATTGAAGAAAAATTAAAAGTAGGCAGATGATAAAAGCAAGTGGGTGGGAGGATTCTAGAGAGAAGAGATGGTGTGCGCACTAAGGTCTGGCAGCAAGAGAAATGGCCAAGTTTAGAAGCTAAAAATGTTTTGCTTGCCTTGAAATGCCTCCCATGGAGTAGCTAGAAAAGAGGTGGGAGAAAAGCATGCCAGGAATTTGAATAACCATTTTTTTGCCCTCCTGAGGAGTTTGAATTTTATTCTAAAGTCAGTGTGGACTTTTAGAAGAATTGTGAGCAAGAAGGTGACTTGACCAGTTTGGAGTTTTGGATAGATGACTCTGAGGGATTGTAGAAGAAAGTTCAATTCAGAAATATTTAGCATATAGTGAGCATATCTCAAATCAAAGTGTTGGAGGACTGAGGAGAGGATCTGGTCCTGAGGACAGTACTGGACAAAAAAAGACTGAACCATCACTCCTGTGGGTCAGGACTATCATAAAGAAACAACAACTAAAGAGGAAAAAACTAAAAAGGAAAGGGAAAAAAAAAATAAGGGGAAATGAAAGCTGGAGGGAAAAGAGGGGAAAGGAGTGGAGGTGATTTGGAAGCAACACTTGCTGCTTAAAGCCTAGCTCTCCAGTCAGGGTTGAAAAGGAGCAGGGAGGAGAGAGTCAAAATATGTGTCAATAGCATTCTATTTCTTTAAAAAAGACACAAATTATTTTCCTTCTTTAAAAGAAACCACTTTATTGAGGTGTGATTCACATACAAAAAGCTGTACATACGTAATATATACAACTTGATAAGTTTGAGGATAACTATATACCCATGAAACCATTAGCACAATTAGGGCCATAAACTTATCCATCACCTCCAAATGTTTCCTCCTGCCTCTTTTTGTTTAAAGGTTTTAACAAATTATTTTCTTTTTCACCTTGATGTCCGAGCAACTAATATCAGTAATTCATGGTAATCTGGCCTGTTCTGAAAATAATACAAAAAAATTCATGAAATTTCTATAAACCTTTCATGATTATAAATTGAATATCATATCCAATTGATTTGGTCAAAAACTCTTTAATGGCTCTCTTTCTAGCCCATGTATTTCAAATCTACCAACAAATAATACCCGCTCTTTCCTTAAATTATATCCAGAGTCTAACCACTTCTCACCCTCTCAACTACGACAGCCTTGACCCAACCTCTATCCTGGACAATTACTAAGCCTCCTCTACCTACTGACCTCCTAGAAGCTGCTAACTCTCCAGTGGTTTTCCATCACCTTATAATGATCCAGAGACTGTGAATGATCTAGTTCCTTGTTACCTGTTTGTCCCCATCTCCTCCTGCTTTCCCATCTTCTGTCTCTGATCCAGCTACACTGAGACTTTTTGTCTCAAATGCACTATTTGTCCCAGGGCATTTGCATTAGTGGTACCCCTCTGCCTGGGACATTTCTCCCCCAGATATCTTTTGTTCACGTGGCTCTGTAATTGAAAGGTTTTCACCATCACCTTAAGTTAAAATAGCACTCATCACCATTCACATTTTATGTTGTTTACTTTTTCTCTCCCCACTGCCACCAGCAGAATGTAAACTCCTGGAGAGGAAGGACTTTATTTTGTTCACTGTTGGGTCCCATATGCCTATATCTGGAACAAAATTGGTGCTCAGTATTTCTTGACTAAATTGATAAACCAATCAGTATAAAATTGTCCCCTTAATAGTACTTTTTTTGCTTTATGTGACACACAGTAAGCATTATTATTTATAAGAGAGTTGTGGTAGAAAACTCAGTCCCTTCTCTACAGATAGATATTACAACATTGCCAGAATCCTGGAGGGTAAACAACTTTAGCATGGAAATGAAAATGCCAGTTACTCAGTAGTGGTTACTCAGAATTTAACATCTTTTCAGGATTTCCAAGTAATCTGAGAATGGGCCAAAGTTCTGTTCCACTCAAAATGGCAATTTTTCAAAGGAAATAACATCTTTGTGATGGGGCAACTCAGAAGTATTTAAGGAAAAAGAAAACTTAAAAAAATCATCCTTACACACTGAGAGATAACCAGAGTTATCACATAGGTGCATCGTTGATAATTTGATTGATATGGTATTGAATTGATGGCTTAATTAGGAAGAGTGTTTAACTGAAATCTTTACAACATTTACTCTCTATGCAATATTTTTGTTTATGTATTCCATTTATTTTTGTCCTTAGTCAAGTTTTGTAATTTATTTATATCTGTCCATACATTTCTTAAATTTAATCATAGGTATTTTATATTTTAGACTGCTTTTGGAATGGGATTTTTGGAATGTATATTTTCTAAATATATATTGAAAAACTACAGAATTTGATAATTGATCTTATATCTGACTTCAGTACTAATACTGTTTAATACTTTTTTAGTTGATCTCAGTATTTCCTGGTAATCACACCATCTATCAATAATGATAACTTTATTTTTCCCTTTTCAGTGTTTTATATTTTTGTTTCCGTCATATATTGCTATTTATTCTTCTGGTTAAAACTTTCCACCAATCTTAATTTCTGTCAGCGATGATGGGCAATCTTGTATTGTTCCTAACTTAACTAGGAATGAATTTAATATTTCATCTTTAACTTTGGGTATTGGTAGTTGTGTTTTGAATAGAAACTTTTTAGGTGTCTCTAATTCCTTGATAATTTAAATACACTGAAGCAAATATCTTTGTACATAAATATTTGTATATTTTTATTATTTCCTAAAATGGATCCCAAGATGCCAAATTGTTTCCAGAGCTTCATGTACAAACTTATCTGCAGTGTATAAGTCCCACTCTTATCAGCATTTAATATTGCCAATTAAAAAATCCCAGCAATTTAATTGATAAAGAATATTTTTTTTCAACACCTTTTTTTTTTTTTTAAAGGAATTCCTTTATTTTTATTTTTTATTTATTTATTTATTTTTGGCTGTGTTGGGTCTTCGTTTCTGTGCGAGGGCTTTCTCTAGTTGCGGCAAGAGGGGGGCCACTCTTCATCGCGGTGCGCGGGCCTCTCACTATCGCGGCCTCTCTTGTTGCGGAGCACAGGCTCCAGACGCGCAGGCTCAGTAGTTGTGGCTCACGGGTCTAGTCGCTCCGCGGCATGTGGGATCTTCCCAGACCAGGGCTCGAACCCGTGTCCCCTGCATTGGCAGGCAGATTCTCAACCACTGCGCCACCAGGGAAGCCTGATAAAGAATATTTTTAATCTAATAAGTAAGAAATACTATATGTCTTAATTTCTTTGCTCATTATTGCATTTGGTTCTTTTTTCATTTCTTAATTGGCCATTTGTATTTATTATGCAAATTATTTATTCCATAGTTTTATTTAGCTGTGATTTCTGAAAATATAATAAAAAGAATGATTCCTTGATTTTTGTATTGCTCATTTTAGCACATTTGTGAATAATGCCAAGTTGCTTTTCAGAAATATTCTCTTGGATAATCTTCAGCCATATGTGAAAGTGCCCATTTCTTTCTACCCACCCCAAACCTGAGAAGAATAACTTTTTAAACTGAATTGCCAATTCAATAGGTGAAAATTGCATATTTTAAACATTTCACTTTCATATCTAAGACTGTTAATAAATAGGACCATTTTTCATGTTTATCATCAGATTTTTTTCTTCCTGCATTATTTGTTCTTGTCTTTAAATTGTATTTACTTTATTCTTTCTACGTATTTGTGAGAGGTCTTTACCTATGAAGTTATTTCTATAAGTAGGAAGTATTTTTCAATTTGATTTGCCATTTAATTGTGCTGATGGTTCTTATTTATTTGCTGTACTGAGTGTCTCTTGTACCCCATCTTAAGTCCTCTAGCCTCACGTCTTATTCCAGCCACTGTTGCAGAGTTCATTTCCCTGCTGGCTTCACCTAACTTCTCCTGGGTGCAGCCTGAGAGCGTTTACCTGAAGCCTTTGTTCCAATCCTCTTGCTTCCTGACCTCTCAGTAGCATACACCCAGGAACTCACTTGTATCCATTTTTGCATCCTAAAAATATAGAGGAATCAACAATCTCTGGTTCCTGCTACCTCTGACTAATGAGGTCTGGGGTAAATGGATCTTCTTCTTTAATCCTTCAAGTGGACCTTCTGAGTTATCTCAGAACATCCCTAGGGATAGGGTAAACTGGCACACAGAGGGTGGCCAACAGGATCATGTATCTTTGTATTGACTCTTTCTGCTAACCGGTCCCCCTCCTTCTGTCACTCATTCCTGCTCTCTGGCATCACGTTCCCAAATAAACTGCCCACACATGGATCTTTGTCTTAGACTCTGCTTTGAGGCCAGGTCATATGTGCTTTCACATATAAGCTTTGTCTATGTCTGTGTGTTGGCATGGGTATGTATGACCACATATATACTTCATGTATTTTATTGTTTCTATTTCCTCATGCTTATAAAGGCTTTCTCTATCACCAAGGTCAGATAAAGGTATTTATGTACATTTTAGTTCTTTATGATTCATTTTCTCATTTTTCTTTATTACATAAAGTCTATTTGCTAAGTAAAAAACACATCATTTACTTCTATCTTTTATAACATACATTATCGGCCACGTTTTTCAAATATAAAGTGCTTAATATTTCAAAGTGTGTTCTTCTTTCTAAATTTATTTTCCTGTATGTTTAGTGATGCTTGGCTAATGTTGCCTACATATATAGAGTACCACAGTACATCTTGGGTTAAGAGATCTTTTTTTTTTAAACATAACTATTAAATTATTCAAAGGCAAAAAAAAAGTTTATTTGTGCAAAGTAGTGATATTTTTTTGTCCCAAATAATTTTTTACAAAATTAATTTTTAAATAAACTTGACTGAACGTCTAGCTTTTTCTCACTGATTTTGACGCTTAACTTTTCGGGGTTTCAGGGGCATTACAGATTAACAAGAATAGACTAATCCTCATATTCCTACTCTTCTTCACACATAATTATGATTTAACTAGCCAAAGATAGATACATATAAATATCCACAGAGGAGGAGCAGATGCATTATATCAAGATGCTTTTTCTCCACTTCCTAGCTGGACTCACAGCCGCTGGTGACACTCCACACAGAGGCTTGTCACAGCAGAGTAAACAGCCGAACACTAACTGTGCCCTAAGTCTTAAATATTTAGGGCTTATGTCCTCATTCCAGGAGAACTTACATCAACAACCTAATTGCTTCCATTTATGTACACTTTTATGAACATGAAATTATCCAGATTTTTTTTAAACAAACCTAATTAGCCACAAGGCCACAGCCACATGAGGGCGGGCTGTACGAAACAGCACTCTAGTATTCATGAATGATATCATTGCCTTAATCTTCTGAGTATCTCAAAAACAAAACAAAACAAAACAAAAAGCAAACTGTTCCCCCACAATCATGCACTAAATATTTATGTGTACAGGAGACTGTTTCTGGCCTTCAGATCCTTGTCCTTGAACTTTCAGTCTCTTCTTATGACAGGACTACCAGGGAGTACTGAGGCTTTTCAAATATGTTTTAATGCCTGACAGAGCAAATCCTTTCTCTTATTTTCCTTTTTCAAAAATTTTTTGGCTCTTCTTGTGTGCTTATTCTTCCAGTTGAACTTTTTTTTTTTTTGGGCCGTGCCACAGGGCTTGAGGGATGTTAGTTCCCTGACCAGGGACTGAACCCACGCCCTCAGCAGTGAAAGCTCGGAGTCCTAACCACTGGACCGCCAGGGAATTCCCAATTGACCTTTAAAATCACTTTGTCACATTCTTCGCAAAATGTGGTAGACAGCAAGATGCACAGCCCAGAACCCCTTCAAGGAAGGGCTTGTTGCCCAGCTGTGAGGACTACATAGATACCTTCCAGCTGTCAGCTCTTTCAAGGTCTTGCCCTTCCAGAGGCCACTTCCATCAGGTACCTGGGGGAAGTGGTAATAAAATCAGTCATTTCAGCTGGCCTGGGATGACTCCATGGGGCAACCAGCCCCCAGTTGGTTAGCTGAGGCTTTTTGCATCTACATCTTAGTCTACTTCTCCTTCTATTAATAATTCTATTAGCTATTATGAGATGGGCCAACATCTTTATGAGGATGGCCATAATAACTTACTCATAGAGTGATTCATCCTAACAATACTTGCTGAGCAATTCTGCTACTTTCCCCCTCCTTTTCCCACATGTCAATTCCTAATAAATGTCTTATTCTCTAAATTCCTAAATTCCATCTCAATCTCTTTCTCTGGAGAACTCAACCTGCAGCAAATTTAATTGGAATAGTGCCAAACTTATCAATTAATTGTGAAAAACTGACTTTTTTAAACTCAGTTTTCTCATTTAGGAATAGGAGATGTCTCTAAATTTATTCAAGTGTTCTTATATATTTCTTAGCAAGCCTCTCTTCATATAGAGTTTACAGATTTCTTTTTAAGGTTTTTCATGTTTGTCTTATATTTGTGGCTATTATTGATTTCTCTATTGAATAAAGCTCTTTCATTATATCTTTTAAGTGACCTATAATGTTATAAATTTATTTATAAATAATGCTATAAATGTTATAAAACATTTTTTTAATTGTAACTTTACTGAGTTCACTTGCAGAGTATGCTTATTTAAAACATTGTCTACATTTTTCCCGTCAAGCTTCCTCTCTTCCTTCATTATAATTTTTACCTGGCTTAATGAATTATAACCCTGATATATCAAAAAGATTTCAGTTTTCTGCATTTTAAGAGTAATCTCAATGGTGATAGCATCTATTGAGAGCCCTAACGTATCAGGCCTTGGTACGGGAATGGTCTGGTGATACTTAGCAGCCACCCTACAAGGATACATTATAACCTATGCTTTTCACAGAATACATATAACTTACCCATTAGCTATTGCTTGCAAGTTATTGAACCAGGAGTCAAACCCTGGAAAATTTAACTCTAAAGTAAAAAATATAAAGACTTTTTTCCCAGGCAACATAACCACACCATGCCTTCCTAAGTTCATTTTTATTTTTGTCACATGCAAATATTTAAATATTTAATAAGTATAAATAATATATATTTCAATCTTGATAATATATACATTTCAACTTCATAACACACACATATAAACTCCATGAGTAATTTCTAAGTGCAGTCTTTATATAGCATTCAAATGTAAAGAAGTATATAGACTAAAAAGCTAAATTTCACCTTCACCTTACTCCCTTCCAAATGCTTGCCCTTCTCCAGAGGAAACTACTATTAACAATTTTCCATATATCTTTACATTTTCTATTAAGTTATGCATTCACATGCACACACGTACACTCACATGAGTTTGCATATATGCATACCAAGCTAGTATATATAAATTTATTTTTGTGTTTGTTAATTTATTGGGTTTATACTTTACGCATTATCTTGTAATTTGCTTTTCTTACTTAACAATGTCCTTAAGTTTTTCCATGTCAGTATGGAAAATCAACTTTTTCTCTTTAAGCTCTTCAGGACCACCTGACTAGCACTCAAGCCCCCTAAAAGTCCAAAGCCGGATTAGGCAAGGGCTTGATACCTGAGGAAAATTGGAGCTCCAAAACCAAGTAGAGAATTGGGGGAAATTATTTTGAAGACAGATCTTTAAATAACTAATACATAAATACATACACATGCATACATACATATATACATATGTATGTATAAGCCAAATATTCCCATCTTACATTAATTTAGTTCACTGAAAACTTAACAGGTTCTTACCATATTTTTGTCACCAATAACATTTTCTCAGGTATTGCATTATTTAGAATAAAGATTTGGCTGTATGTACTATAAATCCAAAATCACAGTGACTTGTATAAGATGGATTTTTATTCTCCTGCCCTTAACAACACAATCTGAATTATACGTGTCACTTCTACTCATATCTCTTGGTCTTCAAATCTAGTCACATGGCCACATCTAGCTTCAAGAGTTTCTGGGAAATTTAATCTGAGCCACCATGAGCCCAGCTGAATATTTTTTTGCTAAGGATGAAGGGGAGAACTAGTTGATTGTTACAGGCTGTGCTCGATAACTTCATGATTCAGTTTAGAAACGTACCCAAACAACCACTTTTCCAGGGAAGCTTTACTTTTTTTTTTTCTTTAAATGCTTGATCTAATCCCTTTTGAAAAACTTCTTAAAATTGAATTGAAAATGCTAGCAACTTAAAACAGCAAATCTAGTTTTGTGAAGTTTCTTTACCTAAATCTATTAGCTATTATGAGTGGGCCAACATCTTCATCAGAATGGTCATAGTAACTTACTTATAGAGTCATTCATCCTAACATATGTTTATTGAGCAATAAGTTCTTACATCAGTCCTGAAAAACACACCAGAAATAAAGTAACAAAGATGGCCCCCATTGTGTGTTTATCTGTATCATATAATTTCATCCATCGCATCTGCATTGATAAATATTAGTGAAGAAATAGAAGACAGTTTACCCATGTTATTTCTATTATAAAAAAAAGAATTGTGTATTTCTGACTTAATTTAGCATTTTGTTATAGGATTCAGAATGTAAGGTCTTTACTTTTACAATAGTGAAATAAAACAAAGAGGAAGATTAGTGTTCCAACCATCTTATAGCCAAGAAATTCTTCACATTTATTTGAGTAATGCATCTGATGAAGTGAAATATGTTACTCATCAAAATTAACCTGTCTTTTACTTGAAATTTTACTTGAAAGAATAATATGAGGTTAAAATAGAATGAAAACTGAGTTTGAAAATGAACTTCAAGAATACAGGACACCCAGCTGATAATTGTCTATCAACCCAGTTATTTGAGGAGAGGCATTTCTTGATACTAGTTCGGCTTATCTGTATATTGAGGGTATATATTGAGGGTGTATATTGATGACAGGTCACTAGAAAAAGTCCCTGGGAACTGAGTGACAAAGTACTGTATCTCTCTATCAAATTGACTTTGTAGTTTAACACAGATGCCTTAAGCTCCAGAAAATTTTTCCAGTAGGGATTTTTTAGTTCTGGATCATGATAATGCAACATAATATATCAGATGACTTTTGCCCTTAGGATCCTGGCGCCTAACAGGACAGGGATGAATTTATATACATGATCTTTTGCTCAGTCTCTTGCAGCCTTTACATGTGTTTAAGTAGATGCATTTTCTGACACTAGCATTTACTTTCTTAGAAAAGAATATCCAGACAGTAAAGTATATGCCTTTTTAGGTTAAAAATAAAATCTTCCAAGGGATACCCTAACCCGATTATACTAAATATAACCATTTGTCCATGGTTGTACATGTCTGCTCCAGTTCCTTACTGCCCATTCGCAGGTAGCATTTACTGACCTATGAGCACAGCACTGCGGTAGCCCCACTATGTGTGGAAGTTCAGTGAAGCTCAAAGTAAACATATTAATGTCTACTGTGGAGTATTGTGTGTGTGTGTGTGTGTGTGTGTGTATGGCAGGAGGGAGGTGTTGGGGGGAATCTACAGCCCTGAGAGGCCACACTTTCCCATTTGAACCAGAACACAAAGAAAGGTAATGTCATTCTAAGAAACATGAACAACCGAGGAATCCTTTTCCTACTCCTGTTAGTACTCTGTAGTAGGAATCTCTTACACTGAAAATGATGACATAGAAGAGAAGGGAAAGTTAGGACAATTCATATCTCCTTTCTTTACAGTTCTTCCCTACTCATCAGCATGCCAAAGGTAGAGAGTGTTGGTAGAATGCCTATGTATCAAGAAGTAAAAAAAACAGTTGAGACAGTTTTGTGCAGAGTTTCTATTCTTCTAGTAAGGACAAAATACATATGCATGTATAGGCTATGACACATGAATTGTGGTGATTTCAGTAATTTTGCATAAAAACGAAATGGTCTTATATTTGCATTTAAGACTGACATTGTACACCAAGATGAGTGATAAAATTCATACTACAATTTTTTAATTTTAGTTTTTTCTGGACTTAGAACAACACGAAATAAATAAAAAACACCATGACAGGTTGAGAGACTGCAGAAAAAAGGAAAGAGCTCTACATTTTAGTGTCTTTAATGGAAATGTTCCTATTTTTTGAAAAAGTGGCCCCATGTTTTCACTTTGCACTGGGCTCCGCAATTTATGTAGCTCCTGTGTGAGCTCAGTGTATGTATCCCTCAGCAGCCTCTACCATCTGATTTAGGCATTGTCCTTTTTAAGTCACTGCCAAGTCTGACTCTCTGTTACTCCTACCTCAAGAATCTAAGAGCCACCCAGGGTCCTTTAACAAATTCCTTTTCTGTTTACTCTAGCTGGGTGGGTTCTATCCTTTGCAGCCAAGCACAGTGACTGATAATGATAATAATAATTATAATAACTAAAATTTATAGATTCTTACTCTATGCCTAGTACATATTCTCATAATAGTGTGATAAATACGATCAACTCTATTATCCAGATGAGAAAATCTAGGGTTAAAAATCAAATAAATTGTCTGAGTTCACTAGCTAATACATCCAGGGCCAGGATTCAAACCCAAGTGTCTGATTCCAATCCTGTGTGGAGCCACATTTATTGCCATTTGTCCTTTTAAACTTTGTTGATCCCTATGGGAAGAATTGGACTAAGTTCTAAATAGGCACTGTGCCACCTAAGCAAATAGCCATTGTTAGAATCCGAGACAGTAAATGTTTGAATCGGCTTGTTGCTGAAAACATAATTCTTAGGGAAGATCCAATAAACTGTCTTTTCTGAGAACCACGTTGGTGGTGATCAAGAATGTTCAATGGTTTTTATGTCTCTGGGATTCATTGTTTCTGGATTTTACTTCCCTGGATTTTACAAGATTTTACCAGCATAGGATTACACTGATTAGCAAAGGCAGACAAAGTGAGGAATTTGGATGGCTTTAAATACCATACAAATACCTCTCTTTCTGTTTATCAGAGGTGTTAAGATAGCTTTCTCAGCAAGTTGTTTTCATGCTGCTTCTGCTATTGTTTTTCTTACTGAAGTTCACACAGATAACCTGGCAGGATACAAAATTTTGCAATTACAACAGATTCTTGGAAAGTTCTGTATAAATAAAACGAGAGACAAAAAAGATTGAGATTGATGGAGTTCGGAAGCTCGGACCACACCTACCTGTACAAAGTTTACCATTCTGCCATGAGTCCTGCACTCTGTGAAAATTAAATCACTCTAATTTAGGACACACATCATTGCAGTTTTTAGATGTTTCCAAGTTTTGCTGATACAAGGTAACAGAAACACAGTGCTTTTTTAAAAAGTATGCAGTGTACTGTAAAAAAAAAACCAAAAATCAAAACAAAACAAAACAAAAATCCCCCATGTAATGTGGGCTAAACTATGCAGGTTAAAACACTACAAACCACAAAGGTGAGGATCATAGGACAAGTATTTCTTTACCAGCTATGGGTGGGATAGTTTCTTAATGATTTATTCTGAAATAACAAAACAATCTGAAACAATGAAGTGTTTCTCTATGCCTCATGAATATATATGAATTCAGTTCATGATAGAACAAGTCATTGGCTGCCTCAGCCAAACAGCCAAAAGGGGATGATTGATTGTTTTGTGCAGAACCTCGCACAGTCGAAAGGTACTTTAAACCTGTGGTTGACCAAATGGGAAACACTGCCAAAAATGAATGTAACTCTTCAATAGTATCACAATATTAATACTGATGACCAGAAGTACTTGAGGACTAAAAATCACAAACTTCCCAAATCCACTACAGATTTGTTTATATAAACTATGTTTCTATTACTTCTTTTTTTTTTTTTTAATTTTTTTAAAAATTTTATTTATGGCTGTGTTGGGTCTTCGTTTCTGTGCGAGGGCTTTCTCTAGTTGTGGCAAGTGGGGGCCACTCTTCATCGCGGTGCGCGGGCCTCTCACTGTCGCGGCCTCTCTTGTTGCGGAGCACAGGCTCCAGATGCGCAGGATCAGTATTTGTGGCTCACAGGCCTAGCTGCTCTGCGGCATGTGGGATCTTCCCAGACCAGGGCTCGAACCCGTGTCCCCTGCATTGGCAGGCAGATTCTCGACCACTGCGCCACCAGGGAAGCCCTCTATTACTTCTTTAAATAAAAACTCTTACTGCCTTTAAAGTACATATACTAGAAAATAGATTTGATTAGCTCTAGTTGCTCACTTCATACATACTGGAGGGTTACTGCTTTCATGAGAAAAAAATTTTTTTACCATAAGTGAATATGAGCGAGTGATTTATTTTATTCACAGTCAGATAAGAAAAATGTCCTTTCCTGAAACGTAAATGGTATAATTTTTTATTTACTTAGAATCTAAAATTATATCTTCATATAATTTGGTGATCATTCATTACTGCAAACTCATTTTTCAAATTTATGGCTACTTGAAATTATTTGAGGGGAAAGGGATTGCTTATACTTACTTCTATCCATAAAAATGTTGTCTTAATGTAGAGTCCCCCAAATGTGAATTCCAAGACATGGAATTAGATTTATTTGAAGGGCAACACAGGAAGCAGGAGTGAAGGGGCAGGGAGAAAGAGAAAGGAAGGAGAGGCCATTACAGGTGTGCATTACTGAGACCTGCTGCTGGAGGGAACAGGGACTCAATAGTGCAGGAAACTGTGAGAAACAGACAGAATACTCGCCCTCCACTGGAAGGACAGGTGCTACGTGCCAGTCCCCAGCTACCATCCTCCATTGGTTGAGGGTTACTCCTGGGGGCATGAACTCTCTCCCACTGCTGGGCTCATATACCCAGGCTGAGGATGCTCCCGTGGCTTCAGAGAAAGCTCTGTGGTGGAAAAGTGGAGACCCTCCTGCCTAGAGGTGCAGTAAAATACAAGATGCCCAGTTAAATTAGGATTTCAGATAAACAGTGAATACTTTTTAAATTATAAATATTACGTGAGAGGGGCTTCCCTGGTGGCGCAGTGGTTGAGAATCTGCCTGCCAATGCAGGGGACACTGGTTCGAGCCCTGGTCTGGAAAGATCCCACATGCCGCGGAGCGACTAGGGCCATGAGCCACAATTACTGAGCCTGCACGTCTGGAGCCTGTGCTCCGCAAAAAGAGAGGCCGCGATAGTGAGAGGCCCGCGCACCGCGATGAAGAGTGGCCCCCGCTTGCCACAACTAGAGAAAGCCCTCGCACAGAAACGAAGACCCAACACAGCCATAAATAAATAAATAAATAAACCCAAAGTTTAAAAAAAAAATTACGTGAGATACACTTATGCTAAAAAAATTATTCCTTATATTCCTTATTTATTTAAAATCTAAATGTAACTAAGCATCCTATATTCTTTTATTTCTCTTCTAAATCTGGTAACCCTACCACTGGCAAAGTGCTTGTGATAGGCTGCTGTTGGCCCGACTCTGAACTTGCCCAGAACTGTCTATCTCTGCTGCAGCTAAAGTCAGAGGTGGGCTGAGGGCAGGGGAAGCAGGGCACCAGAAGTGTAAGTTAGATAAAAAATCTACCTAACTTCACCAAACAGAATACCACATACACTCATCCTATGTGTTTTCATTTTTCTAATCGACACTTTTTTTTTTTTTTTTTGCTACAAATAGATATCCACTTAACCTCCTCATAAGTAATCTTTTACTTGACTCTGTACAGCACAAGTTTGCTTAACCAAAATTATACAACAGATTACTTATCTCCTGAATCTTCTCAAGTCCTCTTAGGCTTGCTCATGCCAGTTTCTTGTCACATTGTGATCATAGGTGCTTCATATGATACCAGTAAATGTTAGTCTGGGCCTTCTGAGGAGCAGATGGAAAGACAGGACCAGCCATGTGAGAGATTTATGAGGGGCAACAATGCCTGTGAGAGGAATATGACGAGGTTTGACCACAGTGAATGAGAGAGGCAAGGAAAAAGGATGGGTGGAAGAGTCTTAGACTGTAGTACAGTTATAAGAGATCTAGGCGGGGCCATTGGGCAGTCATCCTTCAGAGGAGTCCTGTGTGCTGCGGGAGCAGGGCTGCCTTATTGACCCTGCCACACTCAGTCACCGACCAGGAACAACTCCTGGGAAGCGTGGCCTTGGTGTGGACGGAAATGGACATCAGAGCATGGTATCTGGTGCCCTTGTCAGTTGGGCTCAACTGCTCACTTGCATGTGCAGTTGCTACACAGTTTCATAGGAAGAGGTACAAAATACACCTGCTAAATGTACTCACTGACTGAGTACCCTGTTTAGAGATAGTTTTGAAAAATACTTAAGTTAATACTCATATCCATGAAACTGAAGTAACTGTGATATCACATTTGTAGAGATATTTTAGGGCAGTGAAATTTTGTAGCATTTTTTCTCATCATACTTTTTTAGACAACAGCTTATTTCATCAGCTCCTTAGAGTTGTCTTGCAGTAAACTGACAAAATATAGTAATTGTAGCTACTTATTAAGGCTATTGTAAGGATAATATGAAGATAACTCTAATAGAACCCTTAGCATATCGCTGCCACATGGTAAAAGTTCAATTAATGTTAGCTTTTGGTGAATAATTATTAAAAACCAATGTGGCATGGAAAAAGTGTGACATGTATCCATGTAAAATTGCCTTGCTTTTTTTTTTTTAATAAATTTATTTATTTATTTGTTTTTATTTTTGGCTGTGTTGGGCCTTTGTTCTGTGTGCGGACTTTCTCTAGTTGAAGTGAGTGCTGCGCGGGCTTCTCATTGTGGTGGCTTCTCTTGTTGTGGAGGATGGGCTCTAGGTGCGCGGGCTTCAGCAGTTGTAGCTCGTGGGTTCTAGAGCGCAGGCTCAGTAGTTGTGGTGCACGGGCTTAGTTGCTCCACGGCATGTGGGAATCTTCCCACACCAGGACTCGAACCCGTGTCCCCTGCACTGGCAGGCAGATTCCCACCCACTGCGCCACCAGGGAAGCCCCGACTTGCTTTTATATTATTCCTAGCTCCACATTCCTGAGGAAGAAAACAACATCTCTCTTCCCATTGCCAAAGAAACTGAGAAGATATGGGAGGTGATGGATGTGTTAACGAACCTTATCGTGGGAATCATTTCACAGTATATACATATATCAAATCATCACCTTGTATGCCTTCACAGTACACAATGTTTTATGTCAACTATATCTAAATAAAGATATCTATATCTACTGCTGCCTAATAAATCACCAGTAAAACTTAGTGGCTTGAAACAATACATAAGCATTTATTACATCTCAAGTTTCCATTGGTCAAGAATTCAGGAAGGGATCTTATGGGCAGTTCTCAATTGGAGTTTCTCATTTAGTTGTAGTCAGATATTGGCTGGTCCTGAAATCATCTGAAGGCATGATTGGGTTTGGAGGATCCATTTCCAACACGACTTTCATTAGACTGGCAAGATGGTGCTGGCTGTTGGTTGGAAGCCTCAGATCCTCTACACAGGGTTGTTTGAGTGTCCTCACAGCATGGCGCTGGCTTCCTCCAGAGACAAAGGTGAAAGCTGTGATGCTTACATGACCAAGTCACACACCATACCCTCCACACAACTGCTCACACAGGGCTAGCACACAAGGGTATGAATACTGAACACAAGGATTATTCGGAATCATCTTGGAGCTAATATGTTTATTAAAACCTCCTGCAGAATATATGTGTCCAGGAAAAATTACCTTTAATAAGAGTGCTTCTAGTACTGGAGACTACAGACAAGAATCGTTTTTCACCAGAGCTAAACTAAGCCTTGGTTTTTCATTTGTAGACATAGGCAAATGCAACATAACTACCATATCCTACCCTTTTAGGAAAGGCCTAAAGCAAGGATGTAAGTGGGCAGCTTTCAAGCAGAATTCACCCCAAAGTCATACAGTGTTTGGCTTGGCCTAACCAGTGTGTATAATGAATATGCAATTAAATACCTTTAGTGAAGCATTTGTTCTCCACTTTGCCACCACTCCCTACAGTCTTAAATCAAGTTATATATTATCTGCTCGACCCCTGAAAGGTCCCAGCAGTCCCTACCTTAAAGAAATGGAAATTCTAAGTGTAGAGAAAAGAGGGCCAAGGGGGAAAGAGGAATAGACAGAGAGTTCCTGAAGCAAGCTCACTCAGCTGTCCTCCTCCATGCAGAGGATATTATAAGAACAAATGAATATCTTGGCAGTATCATGAACGATTTAACATAGGCAAGAGAACAGTGCTCTTGAGAGTGAAGTCTGTTCAATACTAAAGTACGGAAATGGAAACTCCTCCGGAGGTCTTTAGAAAGAGGAAAGATTCTAATCTGTCTGGAAGAATTTAGGTGTGGTTTTTCTTGGGGATAAATGGGTTGGTTTATATAACTTACAAAGTTTCTTCTATGATTTTTTGACCCCCTTCTATGATTTTTAAAAAAGTTATTCCTCCTCCCTCCACTCTCCCCACACACAAAGTCCCCTTAGGTGCAGAGTACGTCATGACTCTATCATGAAGCTCAGCAATTCCCTCTTCTGGGAAATGGGAGACCACCCAGGCGAACAATGATAGGCTGTCCCCTAAAATCTACATATCTGGCTTGCTGTAAATTGTCTGTCATTTCTCTCTTCCATTTGTAGAATTATTTTCAAAGTCTGGTCATTAGCACTATTAATTTCAAAAGTTTCTATTATTTTGTTTCCTTTTTTCCCAAAAATATTCCCCATGCAAAAATATTCTGATTTTTAGTATATCCAATAATATATGCATATCTTTAAAGCTCAACACTTTCAACTAAAGAACAAAGTAGTCTGTAATTTACGCTTTATCCCAAGCCCCAAAATTTTCAATGTGTGTGTTCTCATGTGAAGAAATCCAATGCTTCCAACATATTCTTTGAATGTTATGTTTTCTTTTCTAAACAAACAATGTGATGATCAATTTCAACCTTATGCCCAGGCTTCTATACAAGTGTGTTTCCCATTAAAGTTCATCATAACTTTTCCAAATGTGTTTCTCAAACAAATCAAGATTCTTTTATCCCTATATAGCTAAATAGTCTTGATTTAATTTGAGAGAAATTTCACATATCAGAGGTCAACAGAAATTGTAGCTGAGTGCCACTGTTAAAATTTTCATTGCACTTAAAAAGATTGAAAAGATATAATATACATCACCTTTTATGCTCAAAACTTAGAAACTTCTTAACTCCTTTTATCCCTGTGTTCACTCAGTGAACTTTTTTTTTTTACCTTTATTGAGGTATAATTGACAAAATTGTAAGATATTTAAAGTGTATTTGATGATGATTTGATATACGTATACATTTTGGAAGGATTCTCCCCATCAAGTTAATTAACATATCCATCACCTCATATATTTACCTTTGTGTGTGTGTGTGTGTGTGTGTGTGTGTGTGTGTGTAAGAGAGCGAGAGAGAGAACATTTAAGTTCTACTGCCTTAACAAAATTCAATTATTTAATACAGTGTTCAACTATAGACACCATGTTATACATTTGTATCTTTAGACTTCATTCATCTTAGAGCTGAAAGTTTGTACCCTTTTTACCAACCTCTCCCTATTTCCTCCACCATCTATTCCCTGGAACTTACTTTTCTACTTTGTTCCTATGAACTTGACTTTTTAAAAAATTCTGCATATAATTTCTGATACCATGCAATCTTTGTTTTTCTCTGTCTGGCTTATTTCACTTAACACAATGCCCTCGAGGTCAATCCAAGTTGTCACAAATGGCAGAATTTCCTTCTTTCTCGTGGCTGAATAATATTCTATTACATATTTAGATATAAGTCTTGGCTACTGTGAATAATGCTGCAATGGATATGGGGGTGCAGATACCCTTTGATATCCTGTTTTCATTTCCTGTGGATATATACTTAGAAGTGTGATTGCTGGATCATATGGTAGCTCTATTTTTAACTTTTTGAGGAAAATCCCTACTGTTTGCCACAGTGGCTGCATCAGTTTACATTCGCCAACAATGCAGCAGGGTTCCCTTTTCTCCACATCCTCGCCAACACTTGCTATCTCTTGTCTGTTTTTTTTAAATTTATTTATTATTTATTTATTATTTATTTTTTTGGCTGTGTTGGGTCTTCATTCCTGTGCGAGGGCTTTCTCTAGTTGCGGCAAGCGGGGGCCACTCTTCATCGCGGTGCGCGGGCCTCTCACTATCGCGGCCTCTCTTGTTGCGGAGCACAGGCTCCAGATGCGCAGGCTCAGTAGTTGTGGCTCACGGACCCAGCTGCTCCGTGGCATGTGGGATCTTCCCAGGCCAGGGCTCGAACCCGTGTCCCCTGCATTGGCAGGCGGATTCTCAACCACTGCGCCATCGGGGAAGCCCCTCTTGTCTGTTTTATGATAGCCATTCTAACAGGTGTGAGGTGAAATCTCATTGTGGTTTGGATTTGCATTTCCCTGATGATTAGTGATACTGAGCACCTTCTCATGTACCTCTTGGCCATCTCCATGTCCTCTTTGGAAAAGTGTCTATTCAGTTCCTCTGCCCATTTTTAAAATAGAATTGTTTGGGGGATTTTTGCTGTGTGAATTCTTTAAAATTTTTGCATATTAAATCCTTATCAGATATATGATTTGCAAACATTTTCTTCCATTCCATAGGTTGCCTTTTCATTTTGTTGGTGGTTTCCTTTGCTATGCAGGAATTTTTATTTTGATGTAGTCGCACTTGTTTATTTCAGTGACTCAACTTTTAAAATCCAAGTCCCTGTTTTTAATTTTGAAAAATTTCAAACTTTCAAGCAAAGTTGAAAGAATTTTATAGTGAACACCCACATATGAATCACTTTTTACTATACCTTACTACTCATCTTTTACCATACCCAGGTACACTTTTGATAAACATAAAACAACTGTCATCCCCTACTCCCCACAGTCTGCTGCACAGGTTATCATAAGAATTTCTGCTGTCATCTGTGTATCCCCACCAGACAAAAAAATTTTTTAAAGGTTTATATTGTTTGTTTTGAGGGGGGGAGAAGATGGCGGAAGAGTAAGACGCGGAGATCACCTTCCTTCCCACAGATACAGTAGAAATACATCTACACGTGGAACTGCTCCTATATTGTTTGTTTTGAATTATAATGATAGCAGGTTAAAAAATAATAATGACTACAGTGGTTTGAAAAGTAAGAATTCAAGAGATCATAAATAAACTTGAACAAAAATTCATTGGTCATCTTTGCAGGTTTCTGGTACCAATTCACCACTCTGAAAATGAATTAATAAATTGAAAAAATAAAGCATTTGTTCTGTTTTCCCTGTACAAACTGTATTTCTGGGTAACTAAATCTTCAACAAGAGAAAGTTATTTATAGAAGAATTACAGCTAATAAATGCAGAGAGACTGGAAGAAAAGTCACCTTTTGCAACCCCTTAATGAAATAAAGGAACTAGACAAACATCAAAGGCTACTAAAACCTTTAGGAAAAGGTGGAGAGGGAATATTATAATGGGGTAATCTGGCTGACAACTCCTGAATCTACCAATCTTAGCATCACCAACTGTAGGACAGAAGACATTGTGGGTCTCCTGAATGATGTAATAAAGAGTACATGATACCATCTATAAAGTGTTCCTTCCTTTAAAAAAAAAAAATTGCACTAGAACCTAAGTCAAGACTCTGAATAGCTCTACCTCCCAGTTACAAAAAAAAAAAAAATACAGGTGATGGAAGCACTAGAAGCACAAGGTAAATAGTACCATGAGGAAGCCAGCAAACAAATGCAGAAAAACAGGACATTATTCAGGACCAATGAGCTGCTTTATTCAACAGCTGAAGGATATTAAAATGAAGGAGGGTAATAAGTGGAAGTAGAGTAAAGAAACTTAAGAAACACATTAACCAAATAATAATTGAGGACCTTGCTTACATCCTAATTGAAACAAATTGATTGTAAAAAGACTTTTTTTTAAGAAGGAATTCCTTTATTTTTATTTATTTATTTATTTATTTATTTATTTATTTATTTATTTATTTATTTATTTATTTATTTATTTATTTATTTATTTATGGCTGTGTTGGGTCTTCGTTTCTGTGCGAGGGCTTTCTCTAGTTGTGGCAAGCGGGGGCCACTCTTCATCGCGGTGCGCAAGCCTCTCACTATCGCGGCCTCTCTTGTTGCGGAGCACAGGCTCCAGACGCGCAGGCTCAGTAGCCGTGGCTCACTGGCCCAGTTGCTCCGCGGCATGTGGGATCTTCCCAGACCAGGGCTCGAACCCGTGTCACCTGCATTGGCAGGCGGATTCTCAACCACTGCGCCACCAGGGAAGCCCTAAAAAGACATTTTTAAGATAGTTGAGGAAATTTGGATATGAAATGAATAGTAGATGACATTAAGCAATTATAAAATTATTTAGTTGTTTTAATAGCATTATGATTATGTTTAAAATGTCCTAGATCTTACAGTTAAGTACCAAAGGTGAAGTGCTGTAATATTTGGGATTTGCTTTAAGATACTCTAAAAAATTATGGAAAGATAGATAAAGCAAGATTAACAAGATATTCTCTCTACACATATGATGTTTGGATGCTTTTATTAAAAGAGGTTAAGAAAGAATAGAAAAAAAAATGTCATCAAGAGTGGTAATGATAAAGGAAGGCACATGAGGGAGAAAGAATAGAGTTACCCATGGTTCATTAGCTTTAAAATATGTTATGTTTTAGAAAATTAAGTCAATAAATAGGAATGTGTTGAAAAATTATGCTGAGGTTGTATTGTATATGTGAGGGTGTGCGGGTGGTAGTCCTTTAATGCCACATTAAGAATTTAATTATCTATTTTGTAATAAATATAAACCCAGGAAGGAACTTTACACTGAACAGTAATTAACCTTGTTTTGAAAAAAAGATACATTACCTTTAAAGTTTTTTGCATTTAACCAATATGAAATCACTTGAGCATCACTTTTTTAAAAAAAAATAAATTTATTTATTTTATTTATTTATTTTTGGCTGTGTTGGGTCTTTGTTGCTGCACACGGGCTTTCTCTAGTTGTGGTGAGCGGGAGCTACTCTTGTGATGCGCGGGCTTCTCATTGCGGTGGCTTCTCTTGTTGTGAAGCACGGGCTCTAGGTGCTCGGGCTTCAGCAGTTGCAGCAGGCAGGCTCAGTAGTTGTGGTTCGTGGGCTCTAGAGCACGGGCTCAGTAGTTGTGGCGCACAGGCTTAGTTGCTCCGTGACATGTGGGATCTTCCTGGACCAGGGCTCGAACCCATGTGCCCTGCATTGGCAGGCAGATTCTTAACCACTGTGCCACCAGGGAAGCCCGAGCATCACTTATTTTTAAAAAAGCTTTTTTGTTCATCCATTTTAAAAATATACAATAATCTTATAATAGTGAAAAGTTGTTTTTAAACCATTTTCTACCTCCTAAGATTCTGAGATGCTCTGTATTCTCTCCTTCCCACCCACACCCCATCATTAAGTTGAGAATTTCCATTTAATGTGTATATGTGCTGTGGGGCGGGTAGCAGACAGAGGGCAGAGAAGCAAGAGGTCCTAGGGCATCAAAGCGTGAGAAACAGAGGCAGAATGAATTGTGGGAGCTGCCGCCAACCTCTACTAACTGAAACCTTGCCATTTTCCCCACTACAAGATATAGAAATGAAGCACCAAGGAAATCATGCCCAGACAGATTTCTGGCAGACTTTGCCTTCAGCTGGAACAGATAGAAGGAGACAGTCTATTGAATCCAAAGCAAGAAGATCAAGGAGTGGAGTAATGAAACTCTCAGTTAGGGTTTGCAGACTTCAAGTTCAGGGAGCATTCAGCCACTCTGTCAGCCTCCTTAGGCAAGCAGGAGTTTTCCCTAAACACGGACGGCTCAAGTGACTCCTTTCGTGGGAAAGCTAAACAAAGCTTCTCTGGGTAAGTCACTGCAAGGAGTCCTGGAGAGATTTGGCAGCAGCTTCAGGCTTCATAGGGAGCTGGCAGAGGCAGCAGAGAAATGAGGTCGCACAGTGTAGGAAAAATCTGACAGAGGCAAGCGTTCAAGATTAGAGAACAGATACAAGTGGCAAGAAAGTGGTATTGATGAAAGGGAAGAAATGAATAAGGGTAGGGCAAGCATGCCCAATGTGTTGATCTGGTGGTGAGAGTCACCATGACAGGTTGGGGACCTAAAAAATGCAGAAAGCAAGAAAAGAATGAGAAAAAAAGAGAATGTGGTGGGGGAAGGAAATTAGGGGGAGAAAGGAAAAGCAAGCAAGCATGAAAGTGGATACTGAGGGACTTACCTGGTGGCGCAGTGGTTAAGAATCCACCTGCCAATGCAAGGGACACAGGTTCGATCCCTGGTGTGGGAAGATCCCACATGCCGTGTAGCAACTAAGCCGGTATACCACAACTACTGAGCCTGTGCTCTAGAGCCCACGAGCCACAACTACTGAGCCTGCATGCCACAACTACTGAAGCCCGTGCGCTCTAGGGCCCACGTGCCACAACTACTGAGACTGTGTGCTGCAGCTACTGAAGCCCACACACCTAGAGCCCGTGCTCCACAACAAGAGAAGCCACCGCAATGAGAAGCCCGCGCACCACAACGAAGAGTAGCCCCCGCTGGCTGCAGCTAGAGAAAGCCCGCGTGCAGCAACCAACACCTAAACGCAGCCAAAAATAATAATTAAACGAAAAAAAGAGAAAGAAAGAAAAAGAAAGTGGATACTGAACCAGCCTAGAGAATCTTTATACATCTTTAAGGTATAACACATTTACCCCAACATACCATGGAAGAATAATATCAAGGTAGAATATCAGGGTTAACTCAGATTACCTTCTCCTTAACATTCAACTGTTTGGATTTTTTCTCATAAATAAACAATATTCTTTGCCTAAATAAATTGTAATGTAGCCCTCATCTACTGTTCAAGAAGAATAAATATAGAAGCAATTTTGCTAGAAGTTTATTTTTATTACTTGCTCAAGTATTGGCTTCTGTTTCAAAGTATGTCACAAGCCATCTCCTATTTCTTCCCTGCCCAGGCTCACCATGCGCTTTGAAGGTGGCCGCCCCAACAAAGGAGATGGATCTCTCCAGCCTACTTGTACCAATGTGTGTGCCATTTCATCCTGCCCTCTCACCTTTGCTCTTCCCCAATTCCATTCCAGTATTTCCTAGTCTTTGATACTTTAGGCTTTGCCTCTCCATTATTGGACTCAACAGTATGATTCTATTTACCTGGCTTTGACTTTTAAATATTTGCTAGCCTAGGAGTAACTTTTCATGCTCTGGCTAGAGTGGAAGAGAGAAGGAGAAGCTGGCACAAATAATAGAGTATTGGCAGCCTTCAAGTGTGTCTAAGCACAACTTTGATGGATGCCAAGAATAGCATTTATAGCATGTGAATCCTTGCTGGGAGGCCCTGCAAAACTAGGCTTCATTCTCCTTTCTGTCCTCCTGCTATTGGTTACCTTGGTTTCCCGCCTTCACTTGATCTAGCACTAATGTCTAAAAGAGTGAGTCTCAACTTCAACTGCTTGTTAGAGTCAACTAGGGGACTTTATCAAATACTGATGCCAAGGTCCTAGCCTCCGTGATTTCATTGCAGTCAGCCTGGGGTGCTGGTTGGGCTCTGGGATCTTTCAGATCTCCTCACGTAATGTTATCATAGAGCCAGTGATAAAAATCACTGCCCTAGAAACATACCCCAGAGTTCTGGTTGCCTAAGTGATTCCAATCTGACCAATCCCTATTTACTTAAATTGGGGAGGAAAGGGGATTGAATATATGATAACTGAAGTATCATTTACTAATAAAGTAACAATTCTGAAAATGATAGAGCCAATCCAAGTGTATCAATATGCATTGGAATGCTGTAGCATTACCTTAGCCCACTAAAATAAATTAACATGTCATGTAGACTAAATGCAAGGAAGATGTTCATGTTGCACTTGGTGCAATGTGGAGTATAGGAAGAATGAAACCAGAAATACGTGGTATTCATAATAGAGAGTCAAAGCCACATACAATTCAAGGGGTTTACGGAGTGCATGAGGAGAAGGTGCCGAGCACTTAAGAGAAAAGGAACCAGAGCTGCAGCCATGGGATGTGGGACCAATGATTAGGAACAGGAAAATAGAAAAGGCAACAAGAGACATTTACTAGTTGATTCCAGTTAATTCCAGTGGAAGGAATATTGTAGAAAGCCTGGTCAATATTTGCCAAATTGTGCTGTGCAAGTATAACCTGACACCTGATTACTCACAGGTCCTAATAAAAATGCTTCATTTTGTTTTCCTTTAAACACATTGTATTAGTCCGTATAAGCTGAGCTATGCTGCAGTAACAAATAATGTCTCCCCTACAGAATCTCAAAGGATCGATACCACAAAATGTCTCAGTCACACACCATGTCCATTAGGAGGAGGTAGTAGTCATTCAGGAGCCCAGACGGACGAAGCAGCCACTGTCTCAGATGTTGCCATCCTCATGTCAGACCAAAAGAAATGTCATGGAAAATCTTGCACTGACATTTAAATGCTCCCATTCAGAAGTGACCCAAATTATTTCTATTTATAACTCACTGGCAATAACTGGTCACCTGGACCCATGCAATGAGAAAGGATCAGGGAAGTGTAATCTAACCATGTGCTGAGAAGAGCGGAGGACCAGAAATACGACCAGCAGTTCAAATGGTACCACCATCTTCATGGTGAAACAGTCAGCCTTTTCTTGTTTTTCTTGTTTTTCATGGAAACAGCTATGTATAAAGATATGTTGTATAACTCGGCTGTACCCACTAAAATGTAATGAGGGAAAGAAATTTTGTTTTTTTCTGATGTGTCCCGAGGGCCTAAAACAGTTCCTGTAACATGAGAGAGTTTAAACAAATATTTTTGGATAAAACTCTTGTGAGAAGTAAGAATAGGCAGAGAGAGAGAGCTAAGAGTGATGTTATCATTTATCAGAGTGACTATCACTAACTTGCTATTAATTATTTCAAAATCACCAAGAAATTTCCATAGTCAAATGATTCACCAACTGTATTGAAATGATGCTGTCACCACTTTATTAAATTGCTTCAGAAGCCTTACCCCAATTAAGATCAAGTACAAATCCCATCATAGACTATGCCCACACCCCTTTGAGCTTTTCTGTCTAGTGAGGGACCAACCATGGGCTTGAGCTCTGTCCAGCATTTATCTGGCATTGGCTGCTAGTCACGGCGTGTCTTTTAACCCTGAAAAGGTGAGGGACCCAGGAGAGTACACCTGGCCCAGGTATGCCTGATATCACCCTGGAGTTGGTCTGGGCAGCTGACCTCCCTGCATGGAGCTGAGACAGGGGAGCCCCCAGTTTCTGGCCTGTGGGATCCACCCCACTCCTTGGGTAGCATGGACCTCCTGGGTGTTCTTGTCTCTCAGGTGGCCTGCTTGATCTTTCCTTTCTGAGCTGTGTTGACTCACCTCTATCCCCTGAGATTCCTCATTTCATAACCCAAATTCTGCTCTCCTCTCATACTCCAGATTCATATCCCAAGTCTGCTCTCCCAGAATGACACTGTGGACACTTTGCCTAGAATCTTTCCAGTCCTGCTTGGGGCGTTTATAGGTTTATACAAACACTCGCTTTATAATCTGTAGATGGTCCTGATTCAGTTTTTACAGCAAACATTGTGTGATAAACTAAACATCTTTCCTCATTGGTAAATGTAACTCTATTGCATCATTCTTTTACAGCTGTTTAATTTCCATAGGACAGATGATTCATAAATCCTTTCCCCTCTCTGGTTATTTCTTAATTCTCTCCTAGTAAAGATAATACCACAGCCATGTATTTTTTCCTCAGATGAGCACACACTAGGACCTATAAGGGCAAGGGAGCCAGGCTGCATGGGGTGGGTCCCGCCTGTCCCTCTTACAGCTGTGTGACCCTGGATCAGTTACTTAACTCACTGTGCCTCAGTCTTCACATCTGTAAAATGAGCCTGCTGTGGAAATCTTGCAGGTAATATAGCAACATAAAAGGTTTATTGCCACTCTAAGTTCCCTTCTAGTGACAAGAACGATGAAATTATGGTAAGGACTGATCAGAGGTACCATCACATTAACTCTTAAAAAGCAACTGTTCTGTTTTAAATTTATTTCTGGCAAAACAGGGTCAGAGTCTTATTTTTATCTTTCCAATTGACAAATACCACTACATAGTTTTAAAAGTTAAAATGTCATTTGAAATTGCTGTTCTCTGTTTCTGTAACTTGAGATACTGCTGATGAGATGGGGGAATAGTTATATATATATTTTTTTTAATTTATGAAAACCACATTTATTAACTGTAGGTACTATAGCCACAGTGTGCACGTACCGTCAAAGCTTTCTAGTCTGACCACTCCCATTTATTTTTTCCTGCAAGTGGAAAAATCTCATAGCTTTTTTTTTTTTTTTTTACTTTGTACATAGCTGTTTTCCGTATCAACTTGCTTCTTTAAATAGACTGCTATAAAAATTGCATCTGAGCAAGGTTTTAACTCTTGTTGGAACAGACTGTTGCTGGGTAAGCAGTCAGTCTCAGTGGCGTGACGGAGCACACGGGTGTCAGAGCCAGGGCTGGGTGAAGAACCCGTCGACGCATGGAATGGGCCCATACTGAGCATTCAGAGCCTCTGCTCGTTGTCGGAGAAGCCCCGTGGGATGGTAGGTGGGTGCAGTGTCAGAGCTCAGGCCAGGTGAGGGGCATGTCCTTGTGGAAGGAGGGAGCCCAGTGGGTGATGCAGGAGTTCACCAGTGATTGTCTACCAGTGATAGCAATATCACTCCCCTTGCCAATGTTTAGGAGGGCATGTGATGCCATTCTGGGCCCAGGATACCTGAAGGGAAGCATTCAGGGAAAGAAAGACTCCCTAAAAGGTTTTCACTCTTGGAAGGTGAAAATGGAAAGTCGCCCCTCTTATTTCTCTCAATAGTGGCATGTCAAACTGTGAAACCTGGAACTGCTACTGCTGACCTGTGTTGGGGGGAGGCAACCCGAAAAGAAAGTTGCCTTAGAGGAGTGTAACCTTTAAAACTAGCAGAGTTCTGGAGCCCTGTTCCTGACTGTATGGAGCCCAGAACTGCTTTCCTTTGGACTTCTTGTTAGGGAGGCAAGGCATTTCTTTACTGTTGAAACAAGTAGAGCCTAGTGTCCTGATACTATAATGAAAGACATCCTCACTGGTAACTACACCTTTCCTCCAAGGTTAGCACCTATCACTGCCAACGAGTCTGCTAGTGGCTCTGTGCACGACAAATCAGAAGGACTTGGAAGCAGCAACCAGGATCATTTATAGATAAACAATATAAGATCCAGGGCTTAGAAGCTGCCCTGGGAAAAAGCCACAGCCAGACTTTATGATTTTCCAATGGGTCTCTCTTATGTGGAACTCCAGACAAGAGCTTTGGGGTCATTCCACCAGTTAAATGAAGCTTCTTAAAAGTTCCTAATTAATACAAAGTGTGAACTTGTTATGTTACCATAGCTACCTACAGTTTAGGTGTGAGCCATATTTAAGTTACAAAATTTAATAAAATATAGTTTATTCAAACAAGAATCGTACAGGAAAAAATTGGCAAGAGGGAACAAAATAGCTGTAGGGTAAGAAGTTAAGCTATGGAAGCTAGACTTTCTTAGCAAAGAAACTGTCAAGTTTACCAATCCAATAATATTCTTGGTAAATATTCTTGTCAAAGGACTTCTGACAGAATTCCTGAACTTTTAGAGAAAATAGAACCAAAAAATACCAAGAGATCATGTCAAAAAACAGAATAATTTTGATAGTAGAAGTCACTTTCAGCATCGGCCACACCAAGATAAACAGTTATGGGAGTGCACTTGTAATACTTTGAGTCATTAATTTGTAAATGACAAGGATCGGAAATAAGGGATTTTCTTCACCCCAAAGACATCCTAGTTGCTAAAGCTATGATACAAAATATAACAAAAGTCAACAAAAGGAAGTTGAAAAGGAATGTATGTAATCACACCAAAGGCAGGATGCATGACATTTTCCACCAACTAACATTACTATAGGTAGATGGATTAACTACTTACACAATCTGACTTAGAAAATATAGAAAATATTATTTAAAATAATGTCATATAAAGGGCTTAGTTGACTTCCTTTGTCGAATGGTATTCACACTTTAGTGACAGTATTTAAAAAGTTTATTAGTAAAGGTAGGAATGCAGTAAAATATTTTTAGACCACCTACATTTAGCATACATTAAATTACACAACACATTCTTTTTAGTAAATGCTCTTTTTATAACATTCATTCCAGTTACTGATAGAAAATGCAAACAGGGTATGATATTTAACTAATTCACAAAATGCAGCTGTACTTCAAACTCTTGGCAGCTGTCCAATAATTTTAGTGTAAATTTATATATAGAGAGGGAGAGAACAGGAATTATTTCAAATTTTTCGTATTAGTTCCTAAGTTGGGGGACGGGTGGGGCAGGGAGATCAATAGATGCAAACTCTGGGCAAGTGTTGCAATAAAAATTAGAATTAGTGTGGGCAGGATGTAGATCCAAGAAACAACATGTATATGTGAAAATACCATGATATTATGCGGTACTCCCTCAAGATAATATTACCACATCAACTAACTTGGTCACACTCTTGATTTAACGTAGAGAAATCTAATGCAAACCAGCTTAAACCAAAAGGAAAGTATACGTTGACCCGCATAACCAAACTACAGTGGAAGCACGCATGGAGCAAGCTAGAGCCAAGAACTCACATGCCATTAGACTTGATCTTCTCTTGCTCTGTGTGTTAGTTTTATTTTCCTCTACTGTAGCTCCAGTTTCTATATAGAATGAAACATGGCTGATGGAAGTCTCTAGGCTCATATAATAATAGCTTAATGATAGTGAAAAGATTCTAGAGAAGGATTCTGATTGGCCTGGCTTGTGTGATTGACCAATAATTGTGGCTAGAGTTGTGAGGTCTGGATAAGCTTAAACCCCCACCTTTAGACCAAAAACTGTGGCAGAATAAAAACCATATGATCATCTCAATAGATGCAGAAAAAGCTTTTGACAAAATTCAACATCCATTTATGATAAAAACTCTCCAGAAAGTGGGCATAGAGGGAACCTACCTCAACATAATAAAGGCCATATATGACAAACCCACAGCAAACATCATTCTCAATGGTGAAAAACTGAAAGCATTTCCTCTAAGATCAGGAACAAGACAAGGATGTCCACTCTCACCACTATTATTCAACATAGTTTTGTAAGTCCTAGCCACAGCAATCAGAGAAGAAAAAGAAATAAAAGGAATACAAATTAGAGAAGAAGTAAAGCTGTCACTGTTTGCAGATGACATGATACTATACATAGAGAATCCTAAAGATGCCACCAGAAAACTACTAGAGCTAATCAATGAATTTGGTAAAGTTGCAGAATAAAAAATTAATGCACAGAAATCTCTTGCATTCCTATACACTAACAATGAAAGATCAGAAAGAGAAATTAAGGAAACAATCCCATTCACCATTGCAAAAAAATAAAATAAAATACCTAGGAATAAACCTACCTAAGGAGACAAAAGACGAGTATGCAGAAAACTATAAGACACTGATGAAAGAAATCAAAGATGATATAAACAGATGGAGAGATATACCATGTTCTTGGATTAGAAGAATCAATATTGTGAAAATGACTATACTACCCAAGGCAATCTACAGATTAAATGCAATCCCTATCAAATTACCAATGGCATTTTTTACAGAACTAGAACAAAAAATCTTAAAATTTGTATGGAGACACAAAAGACCCTGAATAGCCAAAGCAGTCTTGAGGGAAAAAAATGGAGCTGGAGGAATCAGACTCCCTGACTTCAGACTATACTACAAAGCTACAGTAATCAAGACAATATGGTACTGGCACAGAAACAGAAATATAGATCAATGGAACAGGATAGAAAGCCCAGAGATAAACCCACATACTTATGGTCACCTTGTGTTTGATAAAGGAGGCAAGAATATACAATGGAGAAAAGACAGCCTCTTCAATAAGTGGTGCTGGGAAAACTGGACAGCTACATGTAAAAGAATGAAATTAGAACACTCCCTAATACCATATACAAAAATAAACTCAAAATGGATTCGAGACCTAAATGTAAGACCGGACACTATAAAACTCTTGGAGACTGGACACTATAAAACTCTTAGAGGAAAACATAGGAAGAACACTCTTTGACATAAATCACAGCAAGATCTTTCTTGATCCACCTCCTAGAGTAATGGAAATAAAAACAAAAATAAACAAATTGGACCTAATGAAACTTAAAAGCTTTTGCAAAGCAAAGGAAACTACAAACAAGACGAAAAGACAACCCTCGTAATGAGAGAAAATATTTGCAAACGAATCAATGGACAAAGGATTAATCTCCAAAATATATAAACAGCTCATGCAACTCAATATTAAAAAAACAAACAGAGAACAGGGGGAGCGATGGGGGACAGCACCACACCTGCTGTGACTGGATACACTTCTGGTGCTGCATTCATACAAAGCACCTGGCCAAAACCCAGGTGGTGCCATGGGGGAGAGCACCATCCATATTTAGAGAGGAACCTCTACTCTCAGTAAGAACACTGGTGCCCCCAAGTCAGGACACCCCTCTGACTTAGAGGAGGCAGCATCGTGTTTGGAGGCTCCTGGTCAGGGCAGCTGTGCCTGTGCTCATCTGAGTCTGGCAGCCTCATAACCTGCTCAGGGCTTTATAGGAGCCATCAGCTAATTCCTTTCTTCTATGAAGAAACTCAACAAATGAAGAGCAGGTCTTATTCTGCAAACTGTGAACTTTGCAATGGCCTTTGCCTCACTGGAAAGTGGCTCAGCCCCTTTAAGTGAAACTTAACCTCCTCTCTTCCTACAGCAAGCCGGAGGACCACACCTCAGGGGTGTGCAAGAGTGTGTGTGTGTTTGTGTTGGAGTGTGAGGAGCATATGAGCCCAGTTCAGAATTACACCAGACTTGAGAAGTTCCAGTTAGGAGAATGGAAGAGAGCTGCATGTATCATCCACTGTGCCATCCCTGGCTTGACTGTTAACTTGGCCGACCCAAGCTCCCAGCCAGTTTTCCCTAGACTTGGCAATGTCAGGATGCCCACAGCTGTTTTCAGATGCTTCCTCTCCCCCTATGCATTTGCCTCAATGGGCCCTTCTCTTTCCCAGCTTTATGTGTATGTGTGTGTGTGTGTGTGTGTGTGTGTGTGTATATATATGTCAATAAAACCTTTTTCGTATTAAAACAAAAAACAAAAAAAACCCACATTATCTCCATTTCTGAGTGTCAGGAATCTGGGTGTTCCTCAACTAGGTGACTCTGGCTAGTCTCCCACGAGGCTGCAGGGCTGTGGCCATCTCAAGGCTCCTTTGGGGGGACCTACTTCCAAGCTGGCTCACATGACCATTGCAGGCTTCAGGTCCTCTCTGGCTGTTGGCTAGAGACATCAGTACCTTGCCATATGGGCCTCCCCATAGGTCAGCTCACAACATGGCAGCTAGTTTACCTTAGAGTGGGCCAGAGAACAAGAGAGGGTGCCCCAGACAGAAGCCACAGTCTTTTTGTAAGCTCCTCTCTGAAGTGATTGATAGCCCATCCTTCTGCTGTATTCCATTCATTAGAAGTGAGACCAAAGTCCAGCCCACTTGCAAGGAGAGAGGATTAATAATACAGGATGTGAAGACCAGTGAGGATCACTGGGGGCATTGTAGAGTTTGCCTGCTATATGTGTGTGTGCGTGCATGTGTGTACATGTATATGAATATATACATGCACGCACACACATGTATTTATGTGTGTATGCACACACACATATACACATATATATACAAACATACATACCCACACATTTATATATAGAGAGAATTTATACTTGAAATGCCTGATTGTTACATCATATGTGTGAAAAAATTCAGCATTCTTAACAGCACTAACAAGACTTCTGTGCTAGCTCAAGACGAACTATCAATAACTCATCAAGCCAAAACTGAGCAAAGTGAGGGAAGGGTTAGTAATTTCAATGACATCACACAATGAAGTCCTATAATAGAAATTAATATTTGTGACTTGTATGACTTTTCCACCCAGTACCACCTCTAATTTCAGGCAAGGGGGCTTCTGACCTAGGCTCCATGACTTAGAGGGCCCTGCTCAGTTCTTCCACTGGACTCTTTCCCCACCACTCCCACCCACTCCACTGTGGGAAAAGTGGATGAACCCACCTGGAGTTCTTGCCCCCTCATCTTTTTCACACTCTATACCTAGGACCCTGATGGACATGTGATTCCCTAGGTGCAAGGGATAGTCAAAGGATAGCTATTTGGTGAGATAGACAGAGCTTAGACATGGGGTTCTTGGGAGAAGATGTGAAATCACACTGAAGCAAACTCAGGTTTGGAATTGAAAATTATATTATTTGGTTAAGCTGGGGTTCTGTCTAGAGGTTCCTAGCTTTCCCAGACAGTATAGTATGTTTCCAAACCTGAACCACTTCCTGTTCCTATACAGGGAGGTATTTAGAGGATCGTGTGTGAATTTTGAGAGAAAACAGGTATGTAAGGATGAAGTGGAAATGGCTGCTTTCCTGAGAGTTTAAGAAATATTACATGTGGGCAGTATTCCTTCAGAACCCCAATAACTAAGCATGCCATAGGGTTGAGGAGAGACTGCTACTTCCTCCATTAGCTCAGAACCCACCACCATTCTGATAACTCAAAAAATGCAGCACTTAGAGCATCGGACGATAGCGTGGACCCTGGAGGTCAGTGAAGGGGTACTTTTGGAGATAGAGAGATGACATTTATTTAAGCAGTCTAAAGGGCAACAGGCATTAGCCAGGGAGAAGAGAGCAAAGGAAGACAGCTTTGCAGGATGCTACAAGATGACTTGAGGCAACTCACTGTTGACTTCAAGAAATATATGGAAAATTCTTTACAGATCTAGCTTGTAAAGCTTCAGTCACTGGCATTTGCATGGTAAAAATTAAGCAATTAATATGAAACAACAATTCACCGAAAAAATAAAAATGACCAATAAACATTTGAAAAGACACAACTTCACTAAATAAATACAAATGCAAACATTAAGATAAAATTTTTCTCTAATTAGATTAGCAAATTTCAACAAGATTGATATCCTACAAAGAAAGGGACAGGGCTTCCCTGGTGGCGCAGTGGTTGGGAGTCTGCCTGCCAATGCAGGGGACACGGGTTCGAGCCCTGGTCTGGGAAGATCCCACATGCTGTGGAGCAGCTGGGCCCGTGAGCCACAATTGCTGAGCCTGCGCGTCTGGAGCCTGTGCTCCGCAACAGGAGAGGCCGCGATAGTGAGAGGCCCGCGCACCGCGATGAAGAGTGGCCCCCACATGCCACAACTAGAGAAAGCCCTCGCACAGAAACGAAGACCCAAACACAGCCATAAATAAATAAATAAATATTAAAAAAAAAAAAAAAAGGGACACTCATGTATGATTCACTAATATCACCAAGGGATTTCAGCTAATGAAATACTAACCCAACAGCACAAAAACATTTAATACAGCATTGTTTATCATAGCAAAAAGCTGGACAATGTAAATGTCCATCAATAGAGTAATGAGTAAATAAACCATAAAATACGTTGCAGTGGAACATGATGCAACAATTTAATTCAGTAGCTGACTTTAAAAGATGGAGGTTCATGAGACGGTAAGGAGAAATATAAAAGCTGAAAAACACATTACATGGATGCATTCCATTAAAAAAAAACAAGAACAAAAACAAAAACCTGCACAAGCAGAAGAAAAAGTTAGCCAGCCACAGTGTGACAGATGCTGGCAGAAAATATGAGACTTTTGGGTCAGAGACTAAGGACAGTTTATTACTCACAGTAACAGCATAGCCAGAGTTTGGATATTTGCACCAATTCCCTTAGCCACAATTCCTAGTCCAGGTGATGTGGTCACATACAGTGGCTTGTGTTATAGGAGAGGAACTCTGAGCTTAGGGAACCCAAATCTTTTATATTGGGTAGTAAGCCCGTCTGACCTTATCGTTATTATAAAGGAGGGAGACATGATCTTTATGATGCTGCACAGTATCAAACAAAACACCCACCCTTTGCTCTGGAGGTAGACACTGTCTCTATCTCCCAAGGCTGTTCACTGTACAAATATCCTTTACAATGCTTTACAATGTGGTCCTGAACAGAGGCAGTCAGTGCCTGTTCTCATAAGATGTGCAGTAACATGAAAGACTCATGTAGAATTCCAAGAATTCCCAACATTCTATTGTACTTTTCATTTTGGAAAATTTGGAAACAAACAAAACACTGTAGCTGTCAATTAAAATGGTATGTTATTTTACCTAAAGGTATAACAGTGAAAATGTTGATGCTCTGGTCATTATATATCGTAAAAAGATATATATTTTTGTACATATAAGAATGTGATTTGATTGTAACTGGTATATTACTCATTCTATGCTCATTCTACACAGTAGAAATGGGTGATAATGATTATTTTATTTCATAAATATTATTTTTTTTAAAATTTATTTTATTAAATTTATTTATTTTTGGCTGCGTTGGGTCTTTGTTGCTGTGCACAGGCTTTCTCTAGTTGCTGCGAGCGGGGGCTACTCTTCGTTGCGGTGCGCAGGCTTCTCATTGCGGTGGCTTCTCTTGTTGCAGAGCATGGGCTCTAGGCGCGTGGGCTTCAGTAGTTGTGGCATGCGGGCTCAGTAGTTGTGGCTCACGGGCTCTAGAGCGCAGGATGGTAGTTGTGGCGCACAGGCTCAGTTGCTCCGCAGTATGTGGGATCTTCCCGGACCAGGGCTTGAACCCATGTCCCCGGCATTAGCAAGCTGATTCCCAACCACTACGCCACCAGGGACGCCCCCATAAATATTTTTTACTCACTTAGAAAAATAACATCCAGACTGTAATTATTCAAGACAAAATTAAGAAGAGAATTTTAAAAAATTATTTAGCTTTAATGATAGCCATTACATACGTAATTTTTTCTTACACTTTTTTTTTTTTTACTAGAAAATTGTTCTTGAAAAAACAATTACATGTCAATAGCTCCAAAAGAATCTTTTACTCTGTGAACAATACATACTACCTGTCTGGGAGAGTGTAATTAAATAATGGATTTTTTGAGCTAAACTTCCAACTCCTTCATTTTACTGTTGAAGACACTGAGGCCCAGAGCCATTAAGTGACTTGAAGGTGGCCAGCAACTAGTTAACGTCAGAGCTGAGACTAAATCCCACATGCCCTGACTTGGAGCGCAAGGCTCTTTTTTCTTATCCAAATCCACATACGTGGTATGATAAAGCTTTCAAACTGGGTTATGCATACGCCTGCAGGCAATGGCAGCATGCCAGGGAGGTAAAGCCACAGGGTAAACACAGGGTGTCTTGCTTCAATGTAAATATTACTCAAAGATTTGAGAGGGGTTAGGGGGAGCCACTTTATTTTTATATTAAAACAAGATTGATTATAAAGGAGAATGTACATTTTACACAAATTTTTAAAATTTCTGGCTGGATTCCTCAGCTGTAATCCCACCAAATGGAGGTAAAAGTTCTCTCTGCTCACTCTGCTAGGGATACTTCTCTTGTAGATCAGCAATGTGAGGACGTCTAGGGAGAACCTTTTATCCAAGAGGTGCCTTCACTAACACCCAGCTTTCACATTCCATTTTAAATTTCCATTATTTTAGTCCTTGTGATCAGTTAAATTGTAAATTTTTCTTGAAGAGGGAACACATGAAGACCTTATAATAAATGAGTTTCTGAGTTCCTTTCCTAAGAACAGAGCTGTTCTTTTTAAAATTTATTTTCCTCTTCTTAATCGGTATAAGGTAAAAAGATTTAAAAAATTAATCAACAATATAATCTTTAAATGTGATTCTAATAGAAATTAACTTGTTAGTAGTTTACATCTGTAAGATGCTCTCTGAAAGTATTTTGCATATGGTTCTAAAACTGGCATTTGTGTAATGTACAAAATTGACCAAGTAGTATGCTTTTCCATTTTTCCATGTAGAATATTCATGAATGATATCTGAAATGTTGTAACACATATTAACAGCAAATGTGGAGACAAGAGGCTAGTAAATTATTTTATACCTTTTCTCAGTGGACCATTCTTCTCATCTGATTTTTATTTCTGGGATAAAAGCTATTTAAACAATAGTTTTCAGATGATTACTCTCTCAATGATAACTGGGAAGACTTTTACCCACCCACCTACCCCAAAAGGCTCAACTAATTTTTAGAAGTACTAAAAATAGTGTGTTTGATTTGAGGAATAACAGGATATTACATAGTTTCAAAGTATCTCCCCACAAGAAACCTATACATTACAAAGATAAAATAGTAACTTTGCTATTTGACTGGAGAAACTTGGCAGGTATGACCTTAATTGAATAATCAAATGTAACACTACCAGTAACGGGATCAATTGACAGCAACTGCCTCCCGAAGTGATGCACTGAAAAGCACTCAGCATCACCTCTGCAGTATCCCAGCAAAAAGTCCATAACCTGGATCTAGTCACGAGGAGACATCAAACCCAAACTGAGAGCTGTGCTACAAAATAACTGGCTTGTACTCCTAAAAATTGTCAAGGTCATGAAATATAAAGACAGACTCAGAAACTGATCCAGATTAAAGGAAACTAAAGATAGACAAGATGAAATGCAATGCATGATCTCGTGTTTTTTTGTTTTTGTTTTTTTTTTTGCTACCAAGGACATTATTGAAATAATCAGAGAAATATGAATAAGTTCTGTAGATTATATAATAGTATTATAGCAATATTAATTTCTGATTTCAATAATGGGACTGTGTTTTAAAAAGAGAATTTCTTGCTTTTGGGGAAACACACTGAAGAATTTAGGTGTAAAAAGGCAATATATCCACAAATTACTTTTAAATGAGAGAGAGAGCAAGAAAAAAAAAAAAAAAAAAAAAAACAAATGTAGTAGAATATTTACATTTGGAATCTTGGTGAAGGGTATTCAGGAATTCTTGTATTATTCTTGCAGCTTTTCTGCAATCCTGAAATTATGTCAAAATAAAATATTTCTTTTTTTCAAAAAAAAATAGTGTGTTTGATTTCTTCACTGAGACTTTTTAAAACGCTCTATTCCGATACCAGCATTTTTTAATGCAAGTAGCTTGACGCATTTCAAAAAATTACATTTAATTCCTAGATTTCAAGTTCAAATTTGGAGCCAAGAAACCAACCCATTCAGTTGAATCAACATTTATTAAATGCAGTGTGTTAGGTCCTGGCAAAAAAAACAGTGATGGCACAGACAGAATCCTGCCTCCAAAGTTTCCCAAGCTAGAGGAGAACCAAACTCATAAATAAGATCATAAGATAGTCTGAAGTCTTCAAGATTGGAAGAGACTGGCCAAATAGTGACTCAACTTAGCAAAATAAACCTTAATGCAATATGTTTTTAGAAAATCAAAATTAATGCAAGACGTACATGATGAACAAAATATCAAATTTTCAAATAAAACGGGATCAGCAGTATTGATTTTTTTTCCTTTTGCCTTTAAGCTCTACTAGGACTCTGTCAGGCAGTGCTTCACCCCTACCCTCCCGGGCGGCCAGTGGTTTCCAGACACATCTAATTTTCAGAAACCTAAATTTTCTGATATTTAGATCTCAATAAAATTATTATTGCTCGGTGACAGCAGTTGGGGTCCTCTGACACACTCATGGTCTCTGGCATACGCTGTCTTTCCGGCATGTATGGCACGCAGTACCCGGCGCAGGGGAAACACTAGTGTATCTGAGGTACGACGCGGGGTGTTGCAGGGTCACACGCGCGAACGTCACAGAAGTCAGGATTTGGCTTCAGATCTTCCCTACTTTGGATTGGCTTTTAGTCAACAAGGTTCTGGTAACTGTTGGTAACCGTCACAACAATCAGCCGCAGGCCAGGCTGGGTTGATCATAGGTGCTGCTGAGTCCCCCGGTGTCCTGATGACTGGGGACCTCAAACATCTGCCCTGTGCCTTCCAACACACAACAAGCCAAGCGAAGGCGGCAGATGCCGCCCTGGAAATCAGCCGTAGAGTAAGCATCTCCCCCTTCCCCAGACCACGGAGCATTTCGGGGCGGGGCCGGGGGCGGGGCGGGGCGTGAGGAGGGGGCCTGTCAGATGCCCTAGTCCGCTGGAAGCCACCCCTGGGGTCCAGGGCGGAGGGATGGAGCAACGGCGGACCTCAGCCAAACCCTCCACTGGGGCTAGAGGCCTGTAATCACCTGGGTGGGGTTTGGGGACCGCCCCTGATCCACACTAACTGATGTATATTGAGTTTTTCGCACTTAACATCTCCTGAATATATAATTATGGCAGTTTAGAGATTAGGTAATAAGGCCATAAATTTGGAGTCTTGACTCTCCAAAGGAGATATATATATATATACACATATATATATAACACTGAAATATTTCCCTAAAGTGCAGATCGACACACTGGGGAGGAAAAGTTCTTTGAGGGACAATACAAGCAGAGTTGAGGGCAGTTAAGATAATGGCTAAAAGAGTATTTGAGTGGAAAAAAAATGTCAAAATTGTGTTATGCCACTTAGGACCTAGCAAGGTGTTCTTGAGTTCTCACACTTGTCTAGAAAGGCTTGGGGCTATGATGATTAATCAAGGCTGAAAGTTCTGTAATGAACTGAAAACTTCACACTAAATCTTAACTAACTTGTGGTGCATGTGTATTGCATGTAGGTATAGGAATTTATCTATCATTACAGTATGTAAATCGTCAAAGCAAGGATATTTCCTTCTATAGATTTTAATACAGTCTTGATTCTTTTAGGATTTAATAATCCTGCAATTTTCAAACATTTTTCTCTTTTATCCAGATTCCAAGGCATCGGCAGTAGAAGTTGCTTTTATTCTTTCTATGCTAGAACTGTCTACACCCAAGTTCTGTGTTGGATTGTTTTTATTTTCCTGTTTTGTCAATCAGTTAATTTGAAAGCTAACATTTCCTCCTCATCAGGTTGCTAAAATTGCTCCCCAAATTGAATACCTTTTCGGAGTGGTATCCTCTACCACCCTATGCAACACTGCAGATTCAAATTCTACCTTCTTGAAATCCACCCTCTCAGCTCCCACTGTCTTTTTGTTTCTCTTCCTCACTTTATAACAATCCCCCGTCTTTCTCCTTATCCAGCTTGGTTCTCTCCTCCTCTTTCTAAATATAGACACTTCACGATGATCTTACCTGGGTCCCACTCTCTCCTCTGTGCTGGCCGACCGGCCAGTCTGTACACACCCACCCTGACATCTCTGGTGCGATCCGCTCTCCCACTTGTAGCTTTCTGGTGGACGGCTTGACTTGTATGTTCCACCAGTGCCTCAGTTTCAGCATTTCTCAACTGCAAGCATCTTCCCTCCCAGTCACCTGTCTCATCATCATGTCATCACACAATCATCATCACCTGTGACTTCCCTTGCCCTTATTCTCTGCCTCTAGTTACTGCCAGTTCCCATCAGTTCTCTTTGTACATCACATGTCATATCTGTTCACTGCTTATTCTCACTTGCTACTGTCCTGGGGCAGGCTCATCAGCTCTTGACTTGATTTTCCAGAGGCAACCTTCCTTCCTATCTGCAGTTCTGTCTGCACCCCAGGCCATCATATATGGTGCTGCTACAGTCATCTTCCTGAGATTTAGCTTTGTCACATCTTTTCTCCAGTTTAAAAATCCTATAATACTTCTCTGTTGCCCCAGAATTGAGTCCAGTGATGAATTACCCAATAGTTATTAAGCCCATTCTTTTACAGCCCGACAAAACAAGGGCACAAAAAAGGAGGAAAAATGATTTTGAAATAGCGGGATATTGCATATTGCTTAAAAGCATTGATGTAGTTGTCATGGGAAAAATCAGAACTTTATTGGAATTCCTTACGCTGATTTTACCGTGCAGTTAGTATATATATTTCATGTATATGTATATATATCTCATATAAAATTAAATTAAATTTAAATTTGAGATTACATAGAATATGTGATTTTAAGTTAGCATTCTTAGGACCTATAAAAGTTTTTTTTGAGCAGTAGGTGCATGCTTCTGAGCCTAAATTTCAAAGTTAGCACAAATAATATGACCCTAATCCACCTTTTAAAATTGATTCCTCACAATTGGCTTCCCTGTGCCTTTCCCTGCAGCCAAAGGCTGTACAACCCTAATGCCTCACACGTTCTTCCCCTGCTTTTTCTCCTTTGTGTACTTACTCCCCTGTGTCTAAAATGCCCATCCATCGATATCTGTGTCTAATTTCTCCTCACCATTTCAGACCCAGCCCAATTGTCAGTGCTGCCCTAAAATCCTCTCAAAGTTCCCAGGGTTGACAGTATTTTCTTCTTCCTCTGAATTCACCAGAGCATATTTTCCTTTTCTCTTAGCCCTTAATATTTGCAACCTTCTTTTGAAACGTTGTGTATACTTCCTTCTCTTACTAAAAGTTTAGTCATAGAGAGTAGGCACCTTTCCTGATTCATTGCTACATTTACTAGCTAGTCTTAGACTAAACTAGTCATAGCCTGAACTAAGACAAAGTAGTTTGTGGTTCAATAAATGGCTGAATGATCTGTTTGGACCTACGACTTTAAAAGTGTTCATATTAAAGAGTGCTGTTGTGTGCAGCTGTTGTGAAAAATAGTATGGCAATTCCTTAAAAAATTAAATATACAATTACCATGTGATCCAGCAATTCCACTTCTGAATATATACTCAAATGAAGTGTAAGCAGGACTCAGATATTTGTATACCCATGTTCATAGCAGCATTATTCACAAAAGCCAAAAAGAGGAAACAACCCAAGTGTCCATTGATAGTTAAATGGAAAAACAAAATGTGGTATATACATACAATGGAATATTATTCAGCCTTAAAAAGGAAGGAAATCCTGGCATACATTACAACATAGATGATTCTTGGAGACATTATGCTAAGGGAAATAAGCCAGTCGCAAAAAGACAAATACTGCCTGATTCCATTTATACGAGGTACTTAGGGTAGTCAAACTTAGAGACCGAAAGTAGAGGGGTGGGCGTCAGGAACAGGGGAGAGGGGGAAAGAAATGAGGAGTTAGTGTATAATGGGTACAGAGTTTCATTTGAGGAAGATGAAAAACTTCTGAAAATGGATGGTGGTGATGGCTGAGCAGCAATGTGAATGCACTTAATGCCACAAAGCTGTACAGTTATAACAGTAAATTCTATATTATGTATATTTTACCATAATAAAAAGAAAAATAGTCCAGGGAAAGAATTCTTGTGCTTCTTTAGATGAAAGGAATATGCTGCTAGTGAAGTTGTTTGTTGATTGGGAACTGGAACTGCTCCACCACAGATTCACTGAAACTTGAAACTTCTTGGCATATTTTTTAGTTCTTTGGCATTTTGGCACTTTCTTGTTACCAGATTCGTATGAAGTTTTCGGTTGGAAGGAAACATGCCATGATAAAGAGCTGTGTAATAATTAATTACATCAGTGATTCACATATTATGACGATAGTTTCAATTTCCCTTTTCATGTTTTTATTTTCAAAATTTGATTTAAATCCTAAAATACCCATTCCATGGCTAAAATGTTCAAAATGTGTATTAATTTCTGATTACTAAGTTAATATGTGTTTATCATAAAATATTCAAACATTATTGAAAAGTGGATTGCTTAAAAAGTGACAGTCCCTCATGAGCTCAAGTGATAACTTGTTAATAACTTGGAGTGTGTGCGTTTTGTGTGCATATAAATATCATTGGTAACAAAACTGCCAATGACATTTTTACTTAAAAATATATTTTGGATATCTTTATAGGTCTAGATATCCATCTGTCTACATTTTTAAGCTACTGCACAGCGTTCTGTTGAGAAGTTACATTTTAATTTAACCCATATTCCAATTAATGGGGCATATTTCACAACTACAATGTATGTATGAGATGAGCAGTGGTATTCACATTTTGCACGTGTGTGTATGTACTGGTGTATTTCTGAGTGCTAGATGTGAAATTGTGGGATTAAGTTAAAAGCAAGTTTGTAATTTTAATAGATAGCTGCAAAATTTTAATTCTACTTTGACCAGGCTTTAACATTCCAAACACTTTGGTGAAATTGAGATTGACTGTGTACAGTAGAAGCTGATGGTTTGGATGTTAAATTAAAATTCCCAGATGTGGATGCCTGAGACTGATCCAATGGGTTTTTCTAAGCCCCAGATTCAGCTCACTTATCATGGTCACAAAAATACCCTGATGGAAATGCCTACACCTGAGCCAATAAATTCTCTAAGCCCCAAGATTCAGGTTGTGTAACAGGGTCACAAAGGAAGTTTGGGATATAAATTAGCAGCTGCTCTCCATCCCTGGGGTATCTGTCTTTTTCACTTCTTTAGATATTTCTTCATCCCATTAAATCTAACTCTTCTATTGTCCTCTACTAAATAATAAAACCATTGTCAAAATTTCATAAATCACTTACTGACATTACTACCTCACCACCCACAACAAATCCCAGCTGAAATTTGGTGATTGTTTTGACTCTGGTAATTACAATGTTTGTCAGATTCCAGAAGTGCAATGATTATACTTTCCACTTTTGTTGTGTCTTGTTAGTTTTACTCCCTCAATGACAAATTATAGATGGGCTTTAATTTTTCCATATCATCTTAGGCCATGTGGCCTATAAATGTTATTTTGTAGTTTAGTAAAGGACCTTAAGAAGAAAAAGCAAAGCAGTTAAATAGCTGTTGTTGGATATATGTTTTCCAAAAAAAACCCATGGGAATAAAAATTGCTACTTCTCCACCAAAAATTCCCATTGTGCAAGTATGTTAGTAACTCTTGAAACATGAAGACACTGTTTCTTTGCAGAGAAAAGAAAATAACATGTATTCACTCATTCATTCATTTGTCTGACATTTATTGAGAATTTACAGGGTGCCAAGCCCCTATATGATAATGTACATTATACTCTACTCCCTCCACCTCCAACCTTGATACTGAGTGTCTTCTGCAAATATGGAAAACCTACCAAATATCAATCCTTCATGTTTGAAGGTATATTTACAGATATTTAAAGACCAAATTACTCTTCCTCACGGAGAATCGAATACTTGGTTTTGGTGTATATGTACACATACACATTTTTTCTCTTGATTAAAATTTGTTTACACATCTGTGCCCAAGATTAAGGATAATGAAATTCAACCACAAAAATGATTAAGTAATGTATAATTGTAGCATTGGAATTTATCAGTTTAGAGTAGTTGCCTCCATATTCACCTTTCTTTTGATCTTCTTGTAGACATTATTGTTATTGACTGTAAATGTCTCAGTATTTTTGCTCAGTGGAATGTGGCTTGACAGATTAATTATATGTTATCAGGCAGTTGAAGATCAACTAAAGATATGTGGCCACAAGAAGGATGCTGATGTCTTTGAGCTGTTTCTTTCTCAAAAGTAAGTGTACTTTATATGAGAAATAGAAGAGCATCATGTTGTGTTTCATAGATTCAAATGTTCTCTTCCATTGTTTTCCCCTTCTGTGGATAGGCAAGTAGCACACGCTCGTTGGCGTCCACAGTCTCTATTGGAGATGAAGGATCCTGAAATGGATAAAAACAAAGATTATGGAGTGAGGCTGAGTTTGAATCCCAGTTCTATCTCTTCCAGCTGGGTGATCGTGGGTGGGTCATAAGCCTCTCTGTTAGGGTTGTCAGGTTTAGCCAATAAAAATATAGAACATCCAGTTACATGTGAATTTCAGAGAAACAAATGAATATAATTTTTTTTAGTATAAGTATGTCCCACACTGCATTGGGACATTTGTTGTTTCTTTGAAATTCACATATAACTGTGTATCCTGTGTTTTATCTGGCAAACCTACTGCCTGCATATAACAGTACTACCTGCTTCACAGGGTTGTTGTGAAGGTTAGGTGAGTTAGTAGAAGGTAGGGAAGGGTCTGGTACACAGTAAGTACTCAATCAGCATTAGTACAGTTAATGTTACTACTATTATTAGAGAATAATGACTCATTATACCACTGTACTATAATAATAACCGCTATTATACTATAATCCCAACCTAACAACCTTTATACTAATTTTACTGGTAAGTATGAAACTTCTCCCTTATATAACTTCTTTATATCAACTTCTTTGATTCCACTCCAACTCCCCAAGGTGGCAGACAGCAAAGTGGGTTCTTCTTCTACATAGCAATCACAGTGCCTGAGATAGAACCCAGGTGGAAGAGGAAGTATGTGTTCCCTTAGATGCTGACAGCACAGGTTTTACTAGCCAACAAGTGACACCTGTGTAGTCACAGTTAGCATTTTCATCATAATGACCGTATTCCTACTCTTCTTTCCCTTCTTCATACTTTTTGATCTCTGTGAATTCCATGTATTATTTTTAAATAGACTTAACATTTTTCTACATGTACGTAATATTCGGAACTTAGCTGCTTTTTAAAGAAAATGTCTTACTTTATCAATGAAGTTAATCACTTTATCTCTAGTGATTTGAGGAAATCCTTTATTAATAAACATATTTCTTTTGTTTTATATGAATATGTTTTAGTTTATTAGTGCAGTGAATGATATCTAGAATAATATTTATTTTTGTAATGGCCCTGAACCTCTTGGTAGTAAGGGAATATATAGCTGACAAATATAAGATTGTTAAAAATATACATCTTAGAATGGAACAAGTATGGTAGGTAATTCTGACGAACTTAAGGTCATGCTTTGAACCTTCCTATAGATCAGTTAGTTTTATAATAACAATAAATATTTTTTTTGTCTTCAGAAGATTGCATCTCTAAGCCTTTCATGATTTTAAAAACTGTACACTCTTGATCACTAAGTTAAGTAGATAACAATAAGAAAAGCTTTAAAACACTAGAAAAAAATAGAAATATTGATCTTCTGACAGTGGTAATTGGTGGTCTTCTCAATTAAAGGACAATACGTTTTGTATCCTAAGAATACTAAGTCATCGTTTAATCCATTGGGGTACAAGAAATGTTTCACAGTCCAGATGCCAACAAACTGGGTAAACTGGGTTATTTGCCTAAGTCTTTGTTGCCCTTGGAAGATATCCTATCAGTGTTCCCTTGAGAAATCATGCAGCACATATACTGTAACAACAGAGTTGACGTATTATTGCCAGCACGAGTCATTGCCAGCATTAGTAGTAGAATTTCCTATCATTGTCTTCCATTGGCCTCACCTTAAAATGTAACAGCCCATTATTGATTTAGGATGGGTTTATATGCAGAATAAACCCTTCTGACTTGAGTTAAATTCCCCTCAAAAGTGAGCCACTTTATTACATTATCTAATAGCAGAAAGTTCAGCACCAGTACTACTACTTCAAGAAAATTAATGACACTTACTTGACACAGTTGATATTTTAAAGCATTAATGTATTAAAATAACTTTCCTGGGAATTCTTGGAGAGATACTCTAAGTGGGGGTTGAGTTTCTCTGCTACCATGTAGTGATTGCTTTATTTTTCGCAGGAAATAATGAAGCTAACATAATATCATTGTTGTCCAATGCAATAGTTTAAGTGTGTCAGGGTCCAAATCCCCCTCCCAGAAATTAGCTACACATCTACAGTGAAAGAGGAGAATGCATTATGTGTGTAAATCTATTACAAGTTGCTTTGAAGAAGCCTAGAATATTTTGTTGTGCCAGGGAAGTGCTCGAAGACTAACGGTACATGTCAAAAGGACAAGGTGGTCTGCTTGAAAAGTCTTTTGTTTGGGATAATTTGAGAATAAAAAAAAAGTGAGAAAAGATTAAGAAAAAACTCTTCAAATCTGAGAAGGGTGGAGATGAGAAGGAATGAGAGAAATAAAGGGGAGGGGAAGATCTTTTTTATAGAATACCAGCTAATAAATGTAAAAAGAATGAGAGCATTAGAAAAATTAACATTTCATAGTACCAAATCTACTGATTCAGGTAAAGGTTATTAATCAAAGCTAAAGCCATTAAATAAATAGTTATTGGGGACCACTACTCTGTTCTTTGCAGATTGGCGGTTACCAGAGGGGAGAGGAATTTGGGGGTGGGGCATGAAATAGGTGAACGGGATCAAGAGGTACAAACTTCCAGTCGTAAAATAAGTCTTGGGGATGTAATGTACAGCATGAGGAATACGGTCAATAGTATTATATTAACTTTGTATGGTTTCAGTAACTGGATTTCCTCTGGTGATCATTTTGCAGTATATGCAATGTCAAATCACTCAGAGTTTTGCCCCAGATATTACTTTTCAACGATAAAATTTGTACTTTCACAATGGAGAGTACTGGCAGATTCCACCTTAACCAAATGACTGAACTTAGCTTCACCAGGAGTGGGACAAAGTGACATCATTTTGCCTCCCGGTGTGATGCAGTAATTACCACCTTTGTAATTGAAAAATGATCTACCTTGAATTTAATCATGAGGAAGCAATCAGACAAATCAAGAATGTGAGACATCTATCAGACAACTGTCCTGGACTCTTCGGAAAGTAAATGTTAAAGTCAATAAAGAAGAGAAGGTGACTATTCTAAATTTAAGAAGACTAAGGTGTTATAACAACTGAAAATGCAATGCATGAATGTTGATGGGATTCTGGGTTTAAACAAACAAACAATCTATAAAAGAAATGTAGGAGCAACAGGAACAATCTGAATATGAATAGTAGTGTATTAGATGATATCATTGAATTCAATTTTAATTTTCTTAAGTGTGATAATGGTATGGGGGTTATGCAGGACAACGTCCTTATTTGAGGGATGCGTGTGCTGAAGTATTTACGAATCAGAGTCTGCAACTTATTTTCAAATGATTCACCAAGAAAATTATCAACCCACAAATAGATATATTGTATATATAGGTAAGAGAGTGAGCATAAATGTAGCAAAATATTAAAAATTACCAAGGCATGCATTGTACTATTCCTTCAACTTTTCTTAGGTTTGGAATTTTCCAATATAAAAAGTTGGCGAGAAGGGTTTCTTCTGTTTAGAAATGTTGTTTGCATGACAAAAAATATGTTTTCATAAACATTTAAAAAAATTAGTCCCTCGGTGTCCCAAGGTTAAATATAATTGTGAAAGGATGTTGCTACAAACAAGTTAGTATATGTAATATTAATTAACATTAGTATTTTTAAAGTGTTTAGAAAAGTGCCTTGCACACAGAGTGTGCTCTATAAGTGTTTAGTAGAGACATATATGTGTATATACCTGGCCTGGGCTCACAATTTCTGTCCTAAGAAATAAAAGAGATCAGAATACTCCAGCCCACAGCAGTCAAAGGGCCAACTATCTGCAGAGACTGTGCCCTCTTTGCTGACAGCTCCTCCTCCACACCCTACGTCTTCCCCTTCGCTGAGTGAGCTGCATCAGCAAAAAGACTCATGACCACTTGGGCAGCTAGAGTCCTGCACAGTTCAAGAAGGATGGGTAACATTTTTGACCCCATATTTAATGAACAACAAAGGGAGAATAAAACACTTAACCCAGTCTCTGTCTCTTGGTGTCCTACAATTTCCATGTCTTAAATCCAGTTTGGCCAAGATCTGGACAACCTCAAAGTAAGGACCCTGCAGGCACTGTTGAAGCAGGAGTCAATGGTGTTTCCCATATTTACCTTAAGTCCCATGTTTTCTGCACTTTTCTTCCTCTGCTCTCTCCTCAGTGAAATCTTTTTAAATTAAGGTCCCAATAAATTCAGTCATAATGAGGTATAAATTTCTAAAGTTCTCTTTTAGTATTCGTTTTACTGGCTGACAAAAATCTTAACCCAAGTGAATGAAGTTTTGAAGACGGAATTTAGGAAGTTAGCACAAATAAGAGTGCCAGTAATTTTGAAAGGACAGAGAGAGGCCTTTCCAGTTCCCCCAGAGTCATACTACATAAGCTACCTTACCCATGAATGAATTAATCATTGCTAATGTTCACTTTTTGTTTTCCTTTCCAGGGAACTGACAGAGGTCATTGATCTTTCTAGGTTTAAAAAATTAAAATACTTATGGCTACATCATAACAAGGTAGTACGATATTTGATCTTAAATGGCTCTATAATTAAATTGCTATCTTAATTTCATGTTTTTAATAGAACTGATCATGAAAAGTAAAGTATTAATATTTTATACTCCTAATTTTAATTTAGGTAAGAAACTTTATATATATATATATATATATATATATATATATATATATATATATATACAGGTATATTGAATAGCACGATTTGTGAAATGTTATCAGACTGGAACTTTACTTTTTTCTCCCATGTGCTTTCAAAACTGCTCGGTGGAAGAAGCTATTGCTTCCCAGTTTCCCGGAAGAAAACTTGGGCAGTCTCATGACCTTTCTTATCTCTCTTATGTAGTTCAAAAGCTTACAGTCCATTTTGAGACATAGTCATACTCTCAGTTCAGAAATGAGAATGTGGAGGTGAATATGTTAATTCATAAATGAGACATCCCTCTATCTCCCCTCCCTTATCCAGCTAGGGCTGACTGCAGATGGCCACCTGCCTGCTTCATTAGCAAGGGGGGGTGTGGTTGGTTGTTTCCCTTGCCTCTCACCTCCACCCTAGCCTTCTCCAGGGTTGGTATGGAATGGGGAGGAGTGGAGGCAGAGGAAAGGCAAAGGAAAAACAAAGTTCTTATTTGATTTGCACTCTCTGGTGTCAACATGTTCAGAGTTTACTTCTCTTAATGGGTTATTCAGAAGCTCCCCTGCTTGGTTCCTCCAACTCTAATTCCTCTTCTCTGGCCACTCCTGACCTCCCTTCACCTTGTATCCCAGTGGTACTTACAACTGAGCATCTCCTGGCCTTGGCAAACTGCCCATTTGGGCAGGATCCTTTGTAAAGTGTCCTAGATCAGCATTCCTCCAATGGTCCTGCATGTATTTCCCAGAACTCACACACCTTTGTCCTGCTATCAGAAGGATTGATTACCTCCCAGTTGCCACTCAGGCTGATCTAGCATCTTCAGGAAGTGCCAGGCACTAAACCAACATGTCCCAAACTGCAGGGAATGCTTTTCAAGGGCACTGAGTGTGGCCCTTGAAACTTTTCTTAGAGGCTAGGGTTTAGCTGGCAGTGCCTCCTCTGTAGTGGAGTCCTGAGTGGGGCTCCAAGCTCTCTTCAAGTCATAGAGCAGGACTGAACTAAAATTCAAGCCAAAACAATCATTACAGTTAGTTAGTCATTCTCAGCTTTCTAAAGTTTGACGTTCCAACAGCTTGTATTTTGTTCATTATAAATTGATGACCCAATCTTAGCATTTTAAATTTAAACTTTCAAACACGAGCTGATTAAAAAATAATAATTTGAGTTTTCAGTAGTAGTCTGCTTGTCAAACAATAGTCCGATTCACAGCATTGAATCCTTAAGCATCCATGTTTATGAAAGTATTTCAATATTACATTGCATTTTCAGTCTGTTCTTTTAACCAAGTGGAAAATGGAAAATGAAAGTTTTTCTAGTATTAAATAGTGCAAGCATAAGTTTCATAAGCTTAAAATAATTTCTAGGAGAACAAACACAAATACATTCAAGGCCCAGGCAGCTAACAACTGAAATGGAAAGTGCACACACTACTTAAGGGCATACAAGTTCAAAACTCTTAAATACCCTGCCAAAAATTATCCTGGGTCACAGTGTGTGACCTCTGATTAGAAAAAGATGGAACTCATCAAGCATGGCAAAAGTGACTAATCTTTGCTTTTCATGTGTGTTCCTTGTGGTGTTCAGTATTCAATTTTGAAGGAAAGAATGTACAAATGTTGGCAATATGTCTAAAGGGAGAGGTATAATTAGGGACTTTGTAATATTTTTTGGCTTTCTTGTAGTGGACACCATCCCACCTTCAGCCAGTCATTGAATTTTCACACAGTTGAATTACAGATACATTACGTACATAGGAAGGGATTGCATACACTGTCAACTATTGTACTTTCTTTTGTTTTGGAAGGGGTGGGTGGGGAAAGGGTGCAACAAAGGGCTAAATTCTCTTCTTGTGTTTGGTTATTTATTCTCAACACACTATATTATTTCCAAAATAACCATCACTTAACTTTGTTCTTTAAAAATAGACATTTATTCCATAAAATCCTGAAAGGATATCATATTCGAAATAAGTTTTAAGTGGTCAGAAGATGAGTGAATAAACTAATGTGAGTTTTTCTATTGATCAATAATTGACTGGTTGCTAAGTTGCCTGAGTATTCACACTCTATGAAAAATTAAAATCTTATTCAGGATCCAAAACTCTAATGGGCATATTACCTATGATAGTACTTTATCAAAATTCACATGGAAAATTTTGATTATTACTTTTCTTTAATATCTAGATTATATTAGGTGGACCACTAAGAAGTTACTATGCCAGAATAGAAATGGTATGAAGAATCATGGTGAAAAACATCAACATTGACAAAGGAATACAAATATTTAGAATTGTATTGTTTTGTTAACAATAATCTAAATTTGTGACCAACATTGTTCTTACATTATATTAGGCTACCCTCTATTTAGGAACAACTAAGGCACAAAATAGTAAAATAAAATGAACACACCTTTTTTTGTTTATTCATTTATTCAATCAACAGCTTTGTTGAGATGTATGTACTGACCATTATTGGTTGTCCATTCATTATCCATTCTATTCTTTTACCTATACAGCAGAATCTGGGTTAAGGTATTGGTACATACTTCTTTTTAGTCAGGTAGGTGACTCCATTCCCAGTTCCAAGAGGTGGAGCCTGAACTGTTTAAACCAATCAGGATAATCCCATCTTCCTTGTGAGTGGCTAGTCAATGAATTGGCTCATAACCCGGTTGTCGTAAAAGATATATTGGAGGTAGCTACTGAGAGACTTCTGTGAAAGGTTTCCTTATTCCTGAAAAAGAGCAGTAGAAGAGAGGTCCTTTGTTCCCTCTGGATGTTTTCTTGCCTGGCTAGTAAGCCAGGAACCATCCTATCAACTTGTGGATGTATCCAACATTGTGAGAAAAGCAGAGCTCAGAGAAGCATTGAGATATTCAGACTGAAGCTCTCACAACCTCTGGACTCCTTGATATGTGAGATAATAAGTGTTCTAATTTATGTGCCAGTTTGAGTTGAGCTTAGGAGTTAATTGGAGCCAAAAGCATCCTCTCTAATATGGTTTATTCTGTACTTGCATTAGGCTACTGATAGAATATAAAAATAAATGTGATGGTGCCTGCTCTAGTGATAGAATTAGGAAGGGCAGAAGGTGTGGCTGTACTCCTGGTGAGGACATTGTGGTTGCAAACTGCCTGGAATGGAATGAGGGAAAGCAGTGGTTTGGGGAGACAGAGGATGAATGTAGTTTGGTGTGTTTGGAGCCTAACATGCTTGAAGGGTGCACAATTTTCCCCATTATTATGTAGTGGATGATAAAACTGGAGCTTCTGGTCTGACCTTGAACCAGCAAATTAAATAGGTACAAGTTGTTTCTGAGGACATGCAATGCCCCAGCTTTCCTAGGTTTGCTCAGGCTGCCCTGCTTCCTTCATTATGCTCTCCAAGAGCTTGCTTTCTCCTTGTACCGCGTAGATATCTACTAGTTGTGCAGCTCCTCTCTTTCTGGGTCATCTTTTTCTAATCTCCGCTGATGTAATTAGTGGGAGACAGCTGCTCTTAGGTGCGTATTAACTGAGGACTTCTGAAGACTCCCTGCCTTGTCTCATCTTTTAGCAAGCCTGACTGAGGGAATTTTAGGTCAGTTCATCTTTCCCAGCTTTCCTAAGAAACTGGGTCTGCTCAGACGAGTGATCTAAGTGATTTGCATTTTATACTACAGTTTCAAATGGTCTGTATACATTTGATCTATTTGTGTTTTGGCTCATTACCTCAAAATTTTTCTTTTACAGACGTTTAGTCGTGAGCTCATAATATTGTTGTCACAATGCTGGTATCCTTCTGTTTCTGGAAGACCTAGCATTACTTTGGTATATTTCATTTGTCACAGATTAGAGTAAGCATTTGATGAGAAACCTGTATATAATGCCTCACCAAGCAACTGTCCAAAATGGAATCTGAGTTTCTACCATGTAACAAAAACTGAACAGTTGACAACTTTTACAAACTAAATTTAAATAAAAGTACCTATTCTGGCAAGGTCATTGTTTATAAACGTCTTCATCTAAAACATAATCAAAATACTTATTTATAATAACATTTTCCACACTAAAATAATGTACTAATGTACAATAATGTATGATGTACTATACACCAACTTTTTTTTTTTTTTAAGGTTAATCTTTTTTTTTTTTTTTTTAATTTTATTTAAATATACATCAACTTTTTTTTTTTTTTTTTTTTAAATTTTTGTTTATTTATTTATTTATTTATTTAATTTATGGCTCTGTTGGGTCTTCGTTTCTGTGCGAGGGCTTTCTCTAGTTGCGGCAAGCGGGGGCCACTCTTCATCACGGTGCGCGGGCCTCTCACTATCGCGGCCTCTCTTGTTGTGGAGCACAGGCTCCAGACGCGCAGGCTCAGTAGTTGTGGCACACGGGCCCAGTTGCTCCGTGGCATGTGGGATCTTCCCAGACCAGGGCTCGAACCCGTGTCCCCTGCATTGGCAGGCAGATTCTCAACCACTGCGCCACCAGGGAAGCCCTAAATATACATCAACTTTTGATCCAAGTCAGATAGACTTGGGTTTGAACCCTTGCTCTGTTGTCTTGAGAAAGTTGTTTTTTAACTTCTCTGAGCCTCGGTTTCCTCCTAGGTAAATAAGGGAACAAAACAAATAACATGGGCTATTGTAAGGATCGTACTAGATAATGGTGAAAACATCTAGCTTAGTGCTTGGGTCATAATAAGCACTTAAAAGATATGACTGTCCCCTTGACTCTGAACCAGCAGTTCTCAACTAGGAGCGACTTTGCAACCCCTGCCACACCACCCACACACAAGGGGAACATTTGGCAATGTCTGGAGACCTTTTTGATTTTCACAGCTGGGGTGTGTGTGTTCCTGGCATCTAGTGGATAGAGGCTAGGGATGCTGCCAGCCATACTACAATCCACAGGGCAGCTTCCCCAGCCCCAACAAAGAATTATCTGGCCCCAAATGTCAATAGCTGTAAAGGCTGAGAAATCCTGCCCTAAAAGAATGCCTCCTTAATTTTAAATTCATGCTGGTGTAAAAATTTCCCCACTAGTACCTCAGCGGTTACCTGTAAGAGCTTTACCTTAAATGTAAGTGCTCCCAGCTCTATAAAAAATAATAATGGTTAAATAGTAAATATTAATAGCTATCGTTTATTGAGCCCTTGCTATGTGCGAAGCCCTGAGCTAACATATATGATTTGTGGAATGTCACATTCAATATAAATCCCATGACAATCCTTAGGCTCAGTACTGTAGATTTTCCTAAATGGGTAATTATAATAACATTTTACTTTAACAATGGTTTAAGTGTCAAAACAATCAGCATGTCTTCCAACTCCCATTCCTAGATCTTGACTTCAACAACTTGGTACATTGCAATGTCTATTCAAGTCCTGTGAATTCTGCCTTGGAATTATCTCTCAATTCCCTCTACTTTGCTCTTCTCCCACTGTTATTACTCTACTCTGGGACCCATATATTCTTCTGAATTAGCATAACACCATTTTTGTTCATCTCTTGCTGTTATACTTACTGTCTCCTCTAAACAGTACTCTTCCCTGTCATTTTTTTTTTTTTCCAAAATAAAACTGGGCAATAACACTCCTCTGCACAAAATCTTTTATTAGTTCCCCAAGATTCTCATGATCTGGCTTTATCTGTTTTCACTACATTCCTCCCATTCATTTCGCCCCAACAAATGGTACAATCTTAAAATTCCAATAATCATGGTCCAAAGATGTTAATGCTCTTGGGAAAATTATTATTCTATAATCAAGATGAAATGGTTGAGTTTATTAGTATTCTTGCGTTAATGTGTAACGCAAGAGAAATTAAAACCTCAACTAATTAGAATGTTCTGTTAATGTGTGGTCGAGCAGGCAACTGGGAAAAAAGAGAGAAGAAAAAGTCATGGTTTGCCCTGGTGTTCTCTTTCTAGGCTGATGTTAGGTGTGGCTCTCATTAGATCAGGGAGTGGTGAGGAGAAGGGTGGAAGGTAGTGAGCTGCTGTCAGGAGGCCAGCAGGAAGAGTAGAAAGGGATGGGAAACCAACTGGGACCCCCCGCCCCTCACTGTATTGAATGGTCTCTCCTACCTGGGGGAAACATGGCTCCTCCTGTGACTTAACAAAGCTGAAGTGCAGTTACTGGTGGTTCTCCTGCATGAGTGCTCACATAATTAGGTACAGATGAGACTGTGAGACAATGAGGTGAGCAGCACGTGTGCCTTTTATAGCTTCATAATTTGTGACTGTTACAAATATAAGAAAAAATTAAAGAAAATTCATTAAAGAAACCCATTTTCAAACTTTGGTTACAAATCTAAAATAGCTTTTCGGAGATACGAGAGGGCATGAGTAAAATTTCCAATAAATTCTCACTAAATCAGATAGGTTGGCATCTGTCTACCTGAATCAATCCATCAAAGGTCAAAACAGTTCTATTTAACTGATGACAATAGTTACTGTGATAGGCTTTAATAAGCATGTAAAACTAATTTACAAACATAAGCATATATTTCTGTATATATAAATTAGGAAGTACTTGATCAATAACTATTTCATATGATTCTTCTCCCTGCTAGATCCTGTATTAAGCAGTAAAGTTAGCATTGTTACATTTAACTTAAGTGCTGCTTTTAGAACATACTAGCACCACGTTATGACTCTACCATGCCTCATCCTCATAACTCAAACAAATCTGTCAAATTTTATTGAGGTTATAAAGTCAATATTTTTTAAAAAGTAGTGGGATTCTCCTTGCAGGGTAACAGAAACACTTCTGAATTCAGTTTAGAGCTAAATACTCCTATCATGCACTTTAATGGTGCATTTGAGGAATTTTCAAGAGTGTTTTGACTATTTTCAATTCTTAAAGTACACCGAATTTCTAATCTAATCTTAAAAGTAAGATGCAGCTTCACCATATCATTAGGAGAATGGAGAGGTGGGAAGGATAACAGACTGAAGAAACATCATTTCTTTCCTTAAGAAAGACACAAAACTAGTGATCAAGTAATTGCACAAGTCATAGTAAGTGTTGGATGTGGACAAGAAAAGGAAGATTCATGGGCATGGGGGGTTGTCAGGAAAGGCCTTATTTAAAAAAAGATGAGGGCTTCCCTGGTGGTGCAGTGGTTAAGAATCTGCCTGCCAATGCAGGGGACACGGGTTCGATCCCTGGTCCGGGAAGATCCCACATGCCACGGAGCAACTAAGCCCGTGTGCCACAAGTACTGAGCCTGTGCTCTAGAGCCTGCAAGCCACAACTACTGAGCCCACGTGCCGCAACTACTGAAGTCCCGCGCCTAGAGCCTGTGCTCCGCAACAAGAGAAGCCACCGTAATGAGAAGCCCCTGCTCGCTGCAACTAGAGAAAGCCCGCACACAGCAACAAAGACCCAACACAGCTAAAAATAAAAAAATAAAAAAATTAAAAAAAAAAAAAAAAATAAAGACATACACTGAGTGTTTTAAAAAAAAAAAGATGAACTGTAAAGTAACAGGATTATGCTGTGCCTTGTCCTCTCCTTGGGGATGGTGGCCGGTTGGGCTGTTAGCACTGACCTCCTGTGTGTGTTCAGATTACACAGTCCTCGGCTAAACTGAGATCTGTTGCCCCGAAGGACAGTGAGCCTGAGAAGAGGAGATGGTTCATAGACTGGGGCATAAAGAAAGAGAACTCAGAGTTAGACAATCTCGGAGGTAGAGCTTGGGGAGGGAAGGTAGAGCACTGACTGCAGAATTAGACCATCTCTCAGGAGATCTGACTTAAAGTGCTGGAGCAGGTGGGAGTTTAGAGAAACAAAAAGTGGGTCATAACAGAGCAAGAAGACAGCGGTGAGATGCAGAGATCAAAGAACGGTCTCAACAAATCTCTGGAGCAGTGGAAACTTCTTGTGGCAGCCTGCTCAGGCATGGTTGGGTAGGCCTTGCCAGCCTAGGGCAGATCCTTAAGAATAATCAGAAATGTACCAGGAGGAAAAGCCATGCAGGCAAAGAGAAATCGTGACTCATACACAGATGCAGAAACGATTCAGCATTATCAGAGGAGAGATCCCTTGGCACATAACAGGCACTTAATAATATGTGATGGTGAATTAGTGGATATATGGAGCCAAATCCAATGTGACTATAGGGCACAGAAATGTAGGGAAGGTTGTGAGAGCAAAAGGACTAGGCCAGATTCCAGAGGCTTTGAAAACCTTTCAGGGAGTTTGGTGGAGACATGGTAAGAGAAGTTCGAGTATTAAGTTAGCTAAAAGCACCCTTTTCATCATACGTATCTTCAAAGACAATCCAGACATAAACTCATGGCCCAGATCAAAAGGTTGCACATAACTAATAAAAACAGCAAATGTTGAACTTCTATGGTTCTTATTAAATTTTTATATCTATATATAATTACATGTAATTATTGTAGAAAGAATACTGTTCTCTAACTCTCATTTTCAGCTCCATGGAATAACATTTATAACTAGAAACTACTGTCTGGCAGAACTATACCTAAACAACAATGAAATATTTGATATACAAGGTATGTCTTAAATTTTGTCTTTTGATTGAATTGATTTTCAATTAAATAATAACTTTCAACTATGGTATTGCTCATGGCATGCAATAATCTGTTTTAACATTTCTGTTGAAAATATATGATGGAAGCTGTTATTTTTTAATGTTCTTGTGTACATTTCATTTTAAGATGTGCTGTTTGATTATGGTTTTAACTCAATATTGTCATGTATCTTATTCAAGATGTAAAAGAATCTTTTTTTAACATAGAAATTTTGCCATTCTACTGCACAGTTGGACACAAACTAGATATTGTGGAAGCAAATTTTAACAATGTTTGGGAGCATTAATAAAAAATAATGACTTCATAAATAGTCTTAAATGTTTTCACAGGCTATAATTTTTCCCAGCCAAATTTCTGTTTCACTCTCAGTTAATTTTGTACCTGCAACAATCTGTAAACTGACAATTTCAAGCCTGGTATAAAAGTACATGATATACTATGATCATGAGATACAAAGAAGTATGGTACAAAACATTTTTCCTCTGTATTACATGTTGCAGAATTGAAATATCATAAATTTTGAGATCCAGTATGATTCCTTGTTCCATGAAGAAAGGAAGGAAATCTTGCCAATTCAAATATGATGTTGTTATTGCAAAGACACAACACACTTTCACTTATGTTAAAAATGTGGAAAATGTGCAATTTAGAATCAATAAAATGATAGGAATATTTGGCTTCCCATTGTGTAAAGAAAATATTTAGTTGAGCAATTTGGGGGAGATATTGATTTGAATAACTATTTCCTGGATTGGCATTATAAACTAAGCAACATTGGCAAAACAAAACAAACAAAATAAGGATAAGGAAAATAACCCCTTCAGAATCAAACAAAATCATTGCTACAGAAAAAGAAACAGTGGAAAGAAATTGGCTCTATATTCCCAAATTACAGTCGCTTATTTGAATTCTTATGCTTTGTTGTATTCTTAATGATAATTCATCATATTATTAATAATTCCTCCCTTCACCAGCTCTAATGTATTCTTTGCTTTTGTTTAGTTAGCATGTTTAATTAGCATTAAAAATGTTTAAAATCTTATACAAATATTTTAATTTTTTTTAGGCCTGCACTCTTTGCATTCGTTGCATATACTCCTGCTGCACCACAATGAGTTAACAAACATTGAGGCAACAGTAAAGGAATTAAAGGGGATGCTAAATCTGAAGACCCTAAGTATTAATTTGCACTTTTATATGGCCATAACTTAAAATAGTGATAACACAGGACATTTTTTCATTTTTTGAATTTAAATTAGATCAGTGTTTATAACAAAACTACTTATATATTCCTGAAAACAAGACTAGATCTTTTTCTTTTTAAAAATACATTTTTGAAAGAACAACAGGTAGAAAAAAAAATTTTTGTGAAACGATATGGCATGCCACATGGAAATGATGAAAGCAACAAAAGAGGAGATACCTGTTTAAATCTGTGTTTTTGGTTTTACCTCTAAAGGAAGTTTTAGCACATATTATATGATTCCATTTATTTATATAAATGTCCAGAATGGGCACATCTATTGAGACAGCAACACTGAGAGGTAACTGTTTTTAAATAGTGGTTGCCCAGGGCTGGGGGGATGAGGGTCTGGGGAGTGACAGTCTGGGGTTTCTTTTCAGAGTGATGAAAATGTTCTAAAATTGAAGGTGGTGATGGTTGCACAATTCTGTGAATATACTAAAAACCATGAATTGTATACTTAAAATTAGTGAACCGCGTGATATGTGAATTATATTAGTAAAGCTGACACTCCCTCCCCCCACACTAAAAAAAGAGTACGTTTTAATGTAATCTTCCTGTTGGGTGAACAGCAAACAATTCATATGTATTGAATCGCACCCAGCAAGGAACTGACCTCAGTATTTGAAGAAAGTGTGAGATGGGATGGAAAAATAAATAATACACAGTTCCTACTCTCAATAAGCTTATAGTGGTTTGGTTTGTTTGTTTGTTTTTAAGCTTATAGTGTCGAAGGGTAAATAAACTGGTACACGATTGCAATTCAGAACAAATGGTTCTAGGTGGACCAAGGGAAAAGACTCAGAGCAGTGAATGGGTTTTCAAACTTCAGAGTTTGTAGACTTCTTTATACAAGGTCATAAAATAGATGTTTTTTTCCTATTTATTTTCTATTCATTTCTCAGAATTGCCAAAGATAGTGTTTTGAATATGTGTAAAGTGGTGTTGATGGTGGAGCTTCTAATCAGCTCAATACATAGAGTTATTGAAATTTTCAAATATTTTGAGTGTTAATCAGTTATACCTACTGTATTAAGGAGAAATGATTTAAGTTCTTATAGGTAAGATTCTTTAAACCCAACTATTAAAAGTACCCCAAGTTCTAAGGAATTCAGTGCTCATTTTTGAGATGTGATAAGGTCTGTGAAAGACTTATCAGGATTGGCCTGCATATTTGAATTATCTGGCCCTTCTGTGCTGAACAAATGCTTCAAATGTCTTTAAATGATTAAAAGACTGGTTATACTAGATTTTGAACTCTCTCTTACCTTCATTTTTCTGTAAAATGGGCTAATAACTACCTCTCAGGATTGCTTCAAATATTAAGCTAACTCTGTAAAGCATTAATTGGTTTGAAGGAGTAACAACAAAAAATTGTTTTATTATGGTTTATGTAAATTAGATAATGAATTAAGATGCACACAGTCTAGAAATTCTGCTGATTGGTAAATAGATTTTTAAAAAACTGACATTTTGAATAATAATTATAATAACAGCATGTTTGAATGTTGAGAAAATGTTTTCTTATTATATTATCATTTAAATCTTCATAGCAATCCAATGATGTGATTAGAATTATTCCCTCTTTAATGGTAGAAATGCAGGGCTCAGAGCTTTAACCAGACTACTGAGGAATGTTGAAACTTAAACTCACGCCGTGTTTCTTTTGTTTATCATTCATTCATTCAATAAATATTTATCATGCATTCACTAAGGACACTACTAGATGGAGACACAAAAGTAAACAAGAAAGACCCTATCTAGACCTTTATGGAGCTTACAGTTTTGTAACTCTCAGCCTAAATATTTCTTACAGAACTGAGGGGGTTCGATGTAAAACTAATTGGACAATTTGCTAAATGTAAGAACTGAATCATTTAAGCAAGCTTATTTTACAATGCAAGATTTGGAGGTTAGCAATCAAGGTTGCCCCATCATAGTCAACAGGGTTATGCCTTAAACAAAAGTGCCTGTCGGTGGGGGTTGGGGGGGTAAGTGGAGTCTGAAATTCAGCCCCTGCCTGCCTTACCAGCCGTGTATGTGGGCGCAGAATGGTGTCAGCCCTGAGGTGGGGTGCAGGAGTGCCTTTTCTAGTTCTCTGAAAGGCTATTAGTTCAGCCTGGTAGTATAAGGTCCATATCATTGCCTGTCACAACATTTTAAATGACCCCTACTTAAAATCATAGTGACTATAAATTGTTCCAACTGAGAATCTTGTAGAGGGATCATTTTTTGAAATGGAGAAAATGCTGCATCAGATTACCCAAAAAGAAGCATTTTCTAAAAATTTTTGGTAGCAAATATGCACAGTTTGAACCCTTGCCCTATTTTGGTTAAAGATATTATACAAAAAAAATGTTGGCGGACTTCCCTGGTGGCGCAGTGGTTGGGAATCCGCCTGCCAATGCAGGGGATACGGGTTCGAGCCCTGGTCCAGGAAGATCCCACATGCTGCGGAGCAACTAAGCCCACGAGCCACAACTACTGAGCCCAAGTGCCACACATACTGAAGCCCGTGCACCTAGAGCCCGTGCTTCGCAACGAGAAGCCACCACAATGAGAAGCCCGCGTACCACAACAAAAAGTAGCCCCTGCTCGCTGCAATTAGAGAAAGTCTGTGCGCAGCAATGAAGACCCAACGCAGCCAAAAATAAATTTTAAAAAATTAAGAAAAAAATGTTGGCATTTACTAGCTACTAATTATATTGTGCAGTAATGTCCCTTGATTAAGTTCCTATGAACCTCCTTTGCAATCACAGATTAGATTCAGCTCATTAACTACAATAAGAAATCCATGTATTTAAAAAAAAAATAAATTTATTAATTTATTTATTTAATTTTGGCTGTGTTGGGTCTTTGTTGCTGCACACAGGCTTTCTCTAGTTGCGGCGAGCGGGGGCTACTCTTTGTTGCAGTACATGGGCTATTCATTGCGGTGGCTTCTCTTGTTGTGGAACACGGGCTCTAGGTGCACAGGCTTCAGTAGTTGTGTCACGCGGGCTCAGTAGTTGTGGCTCACGGGCTCTAGAGCGCAGGCTCAGTAGTTGTGGCGCACAGGCTTAGTTGCTCCGTGGCATGTGGGATCTTCCCGGACCAGGGCTCGAACCCTGTCCCCTGCATTGACAGGTGGTTTCTTAGACACTGCGCCACCAGGGAAGTCCCCCATGTATTTTCAAGTGTTAAAAATTTTCTTTTCAAGTTATAAAACTGTTTAAAATGCTAAAATATTATTATTATTATTCCACTTCAATTACAGTTCTTCAGAGGGTGAGAAAATAGCCTGGAGGGTAAACCTCTAATCCATTTCAGCATTGCACCCTCCACTGGCAATGAGGAGAACTGGAAGAGATTACCCAGTATACACATGGCTGGGAGCTTCAGGGAGGCCTAAAACCAGCTGCAGAGTGTGAGGTCCTACAAACTGGAATTCCTGACTTCCAGGCTGAGGCAGGAGGGCCACACCTTTTCTCTCCAGGCAGTCTACCTTTCCACACCCTCCCCCTCTGGCTCCATTTTCCTCTTCCCTTCCCTCCTCCAAACTCTGTCTAAATCCACATGTGTCAAAGATTTGCTTCGTGGCTGCGGACTTTCACTAACCTTCAGTCTCCCTGCCTCTCTCCCAGCGCAGAGAGAAAAAACACCACCGACAACAGCAACAAAATATTTAACCCATTCTCCTGTTCCTCAATCTCTAGTCTCCTCATTTTTCTCAAATTTTCTCTGTGTTGCATTAAGCTCCAGTATTGGAAAGTATACTTGAACTCCTACATTCCATAACTGTGAAGACTTGCTTCCTAGCAGAGACTTAAGGATTCACCCTTGGAGACAGGAAGTGCCCCTTTCAAAGAGAAGGTCTCCGTTTTTTACAGATTCTGCTCTTAAGCACGTCCTGCCTTTCCTCATTTGGCCGCAGTCCACTGCTGATGGCAAATAGCCAGGGAGTGAAGAGGGATGCTGAGAGGTCAGCGTGGGACTATGGTCTCAGTGGTCTCTTCATTTGAGACTCTTTACCCTGAAATGCCCCTCAAGGTGGGACCACTCCTCCCAAACAACACAATAGAACAGTCCATTCAATAAAAAGAGCCAACTGGGTCTTTCACTGCTGTTTGTCTTGAAACAGCATCCCTCACTCTCCTAACCCTTGCTTTAGTCCAAGTTTGCCTTTTAAGAATCAGGGATCATTTCCATATTCAGTACAATCATGTGGTATGCTGTGGCCCAGAGATTTTAGTTAAAATGAGATGGTAACAATGGAGATGCTGACCTTACTAAGTAACCTTGAGCCAGAACCTCTGTCTGATCATTGACAGTTGAGCTTCCTTCCACAGGCTGTTCTGTATGGGCCCAGATGGAACTGCTTTTAACTTCTCTACATCATTTCCCCATCTATTAAAATGGATATGTTGGTACATTATTAATTACATCAACTTTCTTCAAAGGTGGTCTAAAAAACATTCAGGTTCATTTAAATGGTGATTTTTAATTTTGCCTTAAAAGTTAAAAAGAAATTAACTGGAGCCAATTATTTAGATGACTTTTTTTTTTCCTCTTCTGTTTCAATAAGAAGTAGCTTCACACATGTGACTCATGTAACTCAAGCTTGTGCAGTAAGGTAGTAGAAACATTTTGCTATATTATTGGGTAAATGTAAATTGCTTAGACTCAGAATCCCAAATTAAGATAAGCAAGACAGTGCTGGCGCCACCGAGGTGTACTCTATAAGTAGCCTAGAGGGAAGGTGGATTAAATAGTATTAACCTATTGAAAGTGAAAGTGTAAACAATTTCGCTTCATAGTTTCTAAAGGAATGTACCCATACATCATAGAAGGTTTTCAGAACTTTCAGACACAGGAAACCAATATCATATCTTAGAAACTTTATTTATGGTAATTTTAGTAGCATCAATCCAAAACTCATAAATCCAAAATGTTAAATGCTTAATAGTATAGACGGGAAAAAAGAGAATTAAAAATAAGATTGCTTCCTTCTAACATTTAAGAGTAAGAAAAAAAAGTGAAGAATAATAAAAACGAAATTCTTTTAAAATTATTTAATTCTAAGTATTTTTTTAAGTTAATTTAGTCAGAGACTAGGCTTAATAGCCCAGTTTTCTGACTTGCTGTCATTTAGATTTTATTTTATGATGAGATGAATGTTGAACCACAATAAGCGCATGAAGTTTTTAGTATTATGACACCTTTTTAATAAGTAGTGTAATAGTAGTAAATCCAAATTTGGTGATTTGTTTAGCTGAAGCCAGAAGTTTTAAAATTTACATAAAGCAGTTATTTAACTAAGCACTAGGAAGAAAAACCAAGAAAAGAAATTAAATAGTAGTGTTCTCAGAGGGAAAAGAGAATATGAAGTGTATCCTAAAAGTAAACATCATTGAAAGATGTTGGTACATTTTCCATTAACATCATATGCAAAGGCAGACTCTACTCCCAGCTGCTATAATGTAGGATAGTGTTATGAGGTGTCAGATGTTATTCTCCAAGACAGTAACCACAGAGCAAACTTCTGCACTAAAGCATCTGTGAAGTTTTCTCCCTCCTAAACTCTCATTAAAAACAATTGTGTTTTGCTTTTATATCCTTGAAGGGTGACCTTTTTTCTTCTTTGTCTGGCTCAAACTGCAACGTATGATCCCTGTGGATCTTTTTAAATCTGTCCTTATTACTGGTTTAATATACATCCGTTCTATTCCCTGTCCTGTAGTTATAATTATTTGCTACCACTTTAAATTCCTTGTCTTTTTTTTTTTTTTTTAGAGAGAGAATGTTTTGCTTATCTCTCTCTTTTTTTTAAATTTTATTTATTTATTTATGGCTGTGTTGGGTCTTCGTTTCTGTGCGAGGGGTTTCTCCAGTTGCGGCAAGTGGGGGCCACTCTTCATCGCAGTGCGCGGGCCTCTCACTATCGCGGCCTCTCTTGTTGCGGAGCACAGGCTCCAGACGCGCAGGCTCAGTAGAAATTCCTTGTCTTTTGAGATTAAAATTCAAGCCAGTTTTGTCACTTAAGAAATCTTGAAAAATATCCATTTCATTTTTCCTCTCATTTCCCCCAATACATCCATATTTCCTTTCTTTTAAATTTTCTTGTTGCCCCGGCTCTACATTTTCTTTTATGCCTTTCCTCTTATAACTTTTGTTTATTATGCACCAGGTGTCTTCCATTGCCTGCTTTAAGTCCCTCTAAAGCTCATGTTTTCCACAGGGAATAGCTACCTATAACGATTTTATTAGCCAGAAAAGTTTGTGTTTATACAACAAATATCAGAATGTTTTATTACCTGCAGAGAAAACATTCAGATGATTAACTTCTTCAGTTTTTATCTAGTTTGTTGTCTTTCAAGCATCCCCCTTGACGCCCTCTTCTTTATGTTGCAAACTCTTCTTTATAAATATTAATCAGTTTTTTTCTGGGTTTCTAATGCTTAATACTTTAATGCTTTTATCAAACCTCTTTGTATTTTATAATTAGTCAAATGCTACAGCAGTACTCCTAGATTTAAATGTACGTTAAATGAGCCTCATTTTGTTGAGTGGTGTTTTTGTACACTAGCTGGAGCTCTTTCTGCTACTGCCATCTAGCGGTTCTCCTCACTAGGTGTCTTGTCCAGGAGTATTTTCTAGAAATTACGTGTAGGTGGAATTCAATAGCTAAAGATATCCAAGTGGAAATTATAAGAGTTTTATTTCACATTGTATTGAAATAACCCTGTTTAATATTATCTAAAGAAGAATAGGGAAAGTACCTTTTCCATGGAAATAAAATACAACTTCTAGCTGAAGATTTTAAAAAATGTACCTACATGCTGATGCCTAAGGGATGTCCTGTCAGAAGCGCCTGGAGCTCTTCTGCATCAGCATGTCTCCCACCTCCAGCCTTATTAGGGAGCATGGTTCATTAAGTATCCTAGCACCTGCGCACAAGGAAATCCCAGTCCCCTGTGCCTGGCCAGAGTTAGATGAGATGCAAAACCCGCATCTCTTCACCTCTACTCCTGCAGGGATCTGAAGCTGCTACTGGCATTTATATGTTCTGAACTAGGTGCAATGGTGTGAAGCCGAGGAAGAAAATTATAATAGAACAGTGTACCACAACTCTGCCCATCTCCACGCAGGCACCCATGTGACCTTTGAGACTGGAAGAAGAGAACCAATGAACAAATACTTTAATAAAGAGCAGCATCAAGAACCCTCTAGAAGGGCTTCCCTGGTGGCGCAGTGGTTGAGAATCTGCCTGCTAATGCAGGGCACACGGGTTCGAGCCCTGGTCTGGGAAGATCCCGCATGCCGTGGAGCAACTGGGCCCGTGAGCCACAACTACTGAGCCTGCGCGTCTGGAGCCTGTGCTCCGCAACAAGAGAGGCCGCGATAGTGAAGAGGCCCGCGCACCGCGATGAAGAGTGGCCCCCGCTTGCCGCAACTAGAGAAAGCCCTCGCACAGAAACGAAGACCCAACACAGCCAAAAATAAATATTAAAAAAAAAAAAGATTACTATAAAAAAAAATCCAAAAAAAAAAAAAGAACCCTCTAGAACTGATATTGAGTTCTTCCTTTACTGATTAATTAACGGACATGTTAAAAGTTTCCTCATTTGTGACAGATTTGGGTCAAAGGTATGTCCTCAGCACCTAGCACAGTTCCTAGTAGATAGTAAGCACTCCGAAAATATTTGTTGAATGAATGAATTTAACAGATAGGAAAAGGAAGTCCTGCGATGAATAAGTAAGGGTTTGGTGAAACCATTCGTCTGTGAAGCAGAGCTTTACAAACTGTTATGTTTTATATTAATCTTGCAATTTCTCATATTTTATCAAGTGATAAATATAACTGATTTCGAAACCTGACATCTTAATTTGGATTCTTTCTTTGCAGCTCTCTACCAAAACCCTTTATGCCAGTATAACTTGTACCGTTTATACACAATCTACCACCTTCCAGGAGTAGAGTTGCTTGACGGAAATCGTAAGAACACCTCTTCTTGCAGAGAAATATTTGAGAGTCAGTCTTATAACTCAGTGGTTTAAACTGCTGATGATTTTTGGAAATAATTGTCTTTGTAAATGGAAGTTTTTCAATTATTGATTTTTGAAATTTTTGCTGTATGAAATTTGCTGTAGTTTAGGAATTCATGTCTGTTGACCACTTTATAGGAAAGGCCATCTAACTGAGCATGAGGAAATGTCTCCTTTTGATTCTAGTTTTGACAGTAATGTGTTGAATGCCAATTCACTGACCCCACTGGCACCCTTAATTTTTTATTTCAAAAATGAGACAATTGGACTAAGTCTCATAGGCCTATTTAAGTTCTAAAAGTCATATTCTTTGAAATTCTGTAAATATGTATGTGTATATATACTAAAACATATATAATAACTTCTATGTGATATATTTTTAGACATTGTAGATAAACTAATATGTCTGATTTATATAAGCCACAAAAAAGAAAAATCAACCTCAGTGCATTACATTTTACATTTTTTGAGGTCTATTTTACCCAGAAGTTCTTTATTACCTATCTGCTTACCTTTCTACAGATTTGAACATTCTTAATAACTTATAATTGAGTAACTTCTAAATGAGAATATATTAAAACCTTATTTTTATTCCTCTTCTTCCTCATAGCCATGAGGAAAAGAAGGGATGTAGCACAGCTGCAATTTCAGTCATCCATGGTGATGTATTAGAATGTGATGTGATAGGATTGATTTGTGCCTTGTGACATGAGGGACATATATTGAGCACTTGTAAGTTATGAAAATAACTTGGTAGCCTTTTTACAAATTAATTTTGACAGGATGTTCACATGCAACATGGGATAAATCCATTTTTAAAAGTAATTCTATTTTGAATCACTCTGCATATCTATTTATAATGTTATATAATAACATTACTTTTTGCATTTATCAGAAGTTACAGAAAAAGAAAGAAGATCAATGATTACGATTTTTAACCATAAAAAGTCTCATATTGTTCAATCAATAGCATTCGGAGGAAAAGTAGATGCCTCATGGAATCCAAGATCACCACTTAAGCAAAAACCAGCCCAGAGAGTACCTTCAGGTATTTAGAAAAAATGAAAAATCCTCAAACTTTTGGTTAATTTAGTTATAATAATAATAACTTCAATTTACAATAAGCTAAACAGTTATGTAGTGAAATAAATATTTTCCAATTTTATTAGCCTACCTAAATATATGTTTCATCTTCATTTGTGTGTATTAAATAAGGTAATGTGATCACAATGAGATAATACTTTGAAATCCTTACCCCAGTATCTAGCACAGCATAAAAGGCTCAATGAATAAGCTACAATTGCTATTATTACAATTGACACTGGATAATTTCACCAATTAAGGCTATAAGTTTTTGATAATATAGAAAAATATTAATTAGAAATAAAGATCATCTGCAATTCCTCCATTCAGAAATAAGCACTATTATTTTGTTGTACTCTCATAGATACTGATCATATGCAAGTATAACTTGAATATCTTCAGTAATGTTTCATTAGCTGGAATTTAATTTCTTGTATGTAACAGAAATCCAACTACAGTGACTTAAGTAAAAAGAGGTTTACTTTTCTCACACAACAAAGAGTATAGAGTGTCCAAGGTTAGTGTAAAGTTGAATGATATTTTCAGTGTTCGAGAATACATCTATCTTTTGTTCTGCAATTCTTTTTTTTTTTTAAAGAAATATGTTTATTTGGTCACAACAGCTAAACCTGCTATTAGGTTTAGTAACATACCCTAGTGAATTTAGATTTTTGACCCATTTAGGATCCTGTATTCTATAAATTTTATTTTATTTTATTTATTTTTTTAAACATCTTTATTGGAGTATAATTGCTTTACAATGGTGTGTTAGTTTCTGCTTTATAACAAAGTGAATCAGTTATACATATACATATGTTCCCATATCTCTTCCCTCTTGCGTCTCCCTCCCTCCCACCCTCCCTATCCCACCCCTCTAGGTGGTCACAAAGCACCAAGCTGATCTCCCTGTGCTATGTGGCTGCTTCCCACTAGCTATCGATTTTATGTTTGGTAGTGTATATATGTCCATGCCACTCTCTCACCTTGTCACAGCTTACCCTTCCCCCTCCCCATATCCTCAAGTCCATTCTCTAGTAGGTCTGTGTCTTTATTCCCATCTTGCCCCTAGGTTCTTCATGACCTTTTTTTTTTTCTTTCTTAGATTCCATATATATGTGTTAGCATACAGTATTTGTTTTTCTCTTTCTGACTTACTTCACTCTGTATGACAGACTCTAGGTCCATCCACCTCACTACAAATAACTCAATTTCGTTTCTTTTTATGGCTGAGTAATATTCCATTGTATATATGTGGCTCATCTTCTTTATCCATTCATCTGTTGATGGACACTTCAGTTGCTTCCATGTCCTGGCTATTGTAAATAGAGCTGCAATGAACATTTTGGTACATGTCTCTTTTGGAATTATGGTTTTCTCAGGGTATATGCCCAGTAGTGGGATTGCTGGGTCATATGGTAGTTCTACTTTTAGTTTTTTAAGGAACCTCCATACTGTTCTCCATAGTGGCTGTATCATTTACATTCCCACCAACAGTGCAAGAGTGTTCCCTTTTCTCCACACCCTCTCCAGCATTTATTGTTTGTAGATTTTTTGATGATGGCCATTCTGACCGGTGTGAGGTGATATCTCATTATAGTTTTGATTTGCATTTCTCTGATGATTAATGATGTTAAGCATCGTTTCATGTGTGTGTTGGCAATCTGTATATCTTCTTTGGAGAAATGTCTATTTAGGTCTTCTGCCCATTTTTGGATTGGGTTGTTTCTTTTTTTGATATTGAGCTGCATGAGCTGCTTGTAAATTTTGGAGATTAATCCTTTGTCAGTTGTTTCGTTTGCAAATATTTTCTCCCATTGTGAGGGTTGTCTTTTCGCCTTGTTTATGGTTTCCTTTGCTGTGCAAAAGCTTTTAAGCTTCATTAGGTCCCATGTGTTTATTTTTGTTTTTATTTCCATTTCTCTAGGAGGTGGGTCAAAAAGGATCTTGCTATGATTTATGTCATAGAGTGTTCTGCCTATGTTTTCCTCTAAGAGTTTTAGAGTGTCTGGCCTTACATTTAGGTCTTTAATCCATTTTGAATTTATTTTTGTGTATGGTGTTAGGGAGTGTTCTAATTTCATTCTTTTACATGTAGCTGTCCAGTTTTCCCAGCACCACTTATTGAAGAGGCTGTCTTTTCTCCATTGTATATTCTTGCCTCCTTTATCAAACACAAGGTGACCATATGTTTGTGGGTTTATCTCTGGACTTTCTCTCCTGTTCCATTGATCTATATTTCTGTTTTTGTGCCAGTACTATACTGTCTCGATGACTATAAATTTGTAGTATAGTCTGAAGTCAGGGGCCTGATTCCTCCAGCTCCGTTTCTTTCTCAAGATTGCTTTGGCTATTCAGGGTCTTTTGTGTTTCCATACAAATTGTGAAATCTTTTGTTCTAGTTCTGTGGAAAATGCCAGTGGTACTTTGATGGGGATTGCATTGAATCTGTAGATTGCTTTGGGTAGTAGAGTCATTTTCATAATGTTCATTCTTCCAATCCAAGAACATGGTATATCTCTCCATCTGTTTGTATTATCTTTAATTTCTTTCATCAGTGTCTTATAGTTTTCTACATACAGGTCTTTTGTCTCCTTAGGTAGGTTTATTTCTAGGTATTTTATTCTTTTGTTGCAGTGGTAAATGGGAGTGTTTCCTTAATTTCTCTTTCAGATTTTTCATCATTAGTGTATAGGAATGCAAGAGATTTCTGTGCATTAATTTTGTATCCTGCTACTTTACCAAATTCATTGATTAGCTCTCGTACTTTTCTGGTAGCATCTTTAGGATTCTCTATGTATAGTATCATGTCATCTGCAAACAGTGACAGTTTTACTTCTTCTTTTCCAATTTGGATTCCTTTTATTTCTTTTTCTTTTCTGATTGCTGTGGCTAAAACTTCCAAAACTATGTTGAATAATAGTAGTGAGAGTGGGCAACCTTGTCTTGTTCCTGATCTTAGTGGAAATGGTTTCAGCTTTTCAGCATTGAGAATGATGTTGGCTGTGGGTTTGTCATATATGGCCTTTATTATGCTGAGGTAAGTTCCCTCTATGCCTACTTTCTGGAGGGTTTTTATCATAAATGGGTGTTGAATTTTGTCAAAAGCTTTTTCTGCATCTATTGAGATGATCATATGGTTTTTCTCCTTCAATTTGTTAATATGGTGTATCACATTGATTTGCGTATATTGAAGAATCCTTGCATTCCTGGGATAAACCCCACTTGATCATGGTGTATGATCCTTTAAATGTGCTGTTGGATTCTGTTTGCTAGTATTTTGTTGAGGATTTTTGCATCTATGTTCATCAGTGATAATTGGTCTGTAGTTTTCTTTCTTTGTGACATCTTTGTCTGGTTTTGATATGGTGGTGATGGTGGTCTCGTAGAATGAGTTTGGGACTGTTCCTCCCTCGGCTATATTTTGGAAGAGTTTGAGAAGGATAGGTGTTAGCTCTTCTCTAAATGATTGATAGAATTCGCCTGTGAAGCCATCTGGTCCTGGGCTTTTGTTTGCTGGAAGATTTTTAATCACAGTCTCAATTTCAGTGCTTGTGATTGGTCTGTTCATATTTTCTATTTCTTCCTGGTTCAGTCTTGGAAGGTTGTGCTTTTCTAAGAATTTGTGCATTTCTTCCAGGTTGTCTATTTTATTGGCATATAGTTGCTTGTAGTAATCTCTCATGATTCTTTGTATATATGCAGTGTCAGTTGTTACTTCTCCTTCTTCATTTCTAATTCTATTGATTTGAGTCTTCTCCCTTTTTTTCTTGATGAGTCTGGCTAATGGTTTATCAATTTTGTTTATCTTCTCAAAGAAACAGCTTTTGGTTTTATTGATCTTTGCTATTGTTTCCTTCATTTCTTTTTCATTTCTTTCTGATCTGATCTTTATGATTTCTTTCTTTCTGCTAACTTTGGGATTTTTTTGTTCTTCTTTCTCTAATTGCTTTAGGTGTAAGGTTAGGTTGTTTATTTGAGATGTTTGTTTCTTGAGGTAGAATTTTATTGCTATAATCTTCTCTCTTAGAACTGCTTTTGTTGCAACCCATAGGTTTTGGGTTGTCGTGTTTTCATTGTCATTTGTTTCTAGGTATTTTTTGATTTCCTCTTTGATTTCTACAGTGATCACTTCGTTATTAAGTAGTGTATTGTGTAGCCTCCGTGTGTTTGTATTTTTTACAGATTTTTTTTCCTGTAATTGATATCTAGTCTCATAACGTTGTGGTCAGAAAAGATACTTGATATGATTTCAGTTTTCTTAAATTTACCAAGGCTTGATTTGTGACCCAAGACATGATCTATCCTGGAGAATGTTCCATGAGCACTTGAAAAGAAAGTGTATTCTGTTGTTTATGGATGGAGTGTCCTATAAATATCAGTTAAGTCCATCTTGTTTAGTGTATCATTTAAAGCCGTGTTTCCTTATTTATTTTCATTTTGGATGATCTGTCCATTGGTGAAAGTGGGGTACTAAAGTCCCCTGCTATGATTCTTCTGTTACTGTCAATTTCCCCTTTTATGGCTGTTACCATTTGCCTTATGTACTGAGGTGCTCCTATTTTGGGTGCATAAATATTTACAATTGTTATATCTTCTTCTTGGATTGATCCCTTGATCATTATGTAGTGTCCTTCTTTGTCTCTTGTAATAGTCTCTATTTTACAGTCTGTTTTGTCTGATATGAGAATTGCTACTCCAGCTTTCTTTTGATTTCCATTTGCATGGATTATCTTTTTCCATCCCCTCACTTTCAGTCTGTATGTGTCCCTAACTCAGAAGTGGGTCTCTTGTAGACAGCATATATACGGGTCTTGTTTTTTATCCATTTAGCCAGTCTATGTCTTTTGGTTTGAGCATTTAATCCATTTACATTCAAGGTTCTTATTTTTTTTTTTTTTAAGTTTTACACTTTATTTATTTATTTTTGGCTGTGTTGGGTCTCTGTTTCTGTGCGAGGGCTCTCTCTAGTTGCGGCAAGCGGGGGCCACTCCTCATCGCAGTGCGCGGGCCTCTCACTATCGCGGCCCCTCTTGTTGCGGAGCACAGGCTTCAGACACGCAGGCTCAGTAATTATGGCACACGGGCCCAGTCGCCCCGCGGCATGCGGGATCCCCCCAGACCAGGTCCCGAACCCATGTCCCCTGCACTGGCAGGCAGACTCCCAACCACTGCGCCACCAGGGAAGCCCCAAGGTTCTTATTGATATGTATGTTCCTATTACCATTTTCTTAATTGTTTTGGGTTTGTTATTGTAGGTCTTTTCCTTCTCTTGTGTTTCCTGCCTGGAGAAGTTCCTTTAGTATTTGTTCTAAAGCTGGTTTGCTGGTACTGAGTTCTCTTAGGTTTTGCTTGTCTGTAAAGGTTTTAATTTCTGTGTCAAATCTGAATGAGATGCTTGCTGGGTAGAGTAATCTTGGTTGTAGGTTTTTCCCTTTCATCACTTTAAATATGTCATGCCACTCCCTTCTGGCTTGCAGAGTTTTTGATGAAAGATCAGCTGTTAACCTTATGGGGATTCCCTTATATGTTATTTGTTGTTTTTCCCTTGCTGCTTTTAATAATTTTTTCTTTGTGTTTAATTTTTGATAGTTTGATTAATATGTGTCTTGGCGTGTTTCTCCTTGGATTTATCCTGTATGGGACTCTGTGCACTTCCTGGACTTGATTGACTATTTCCTTTCCCATATTAGGGAAGTTTTCAACTATAATCTCTTCAAATATTTTCTCAGTCCCTTTCTTTTTCTCTTCTTCTTCTCGGACCCCTATAGTTCGAAAGTTGGTGCGTTTAATGTTGTCCCAGTGGTCTCTGAGACTGTCCTCACTTCTTTTCATTCTTTTTTCTTTATTCTGCTCTGCAGTAGTTATTTCCACTATTTTATCTTCCAGGTCACTTATCCGTTCTTCTGCCTCAGTTATTCTGCTATTGATTCCTTCTAGAGAATTTTAAATTTCATTTATTGTTGTTCATCTTTGTTTATTTGCTCTTTAGTTCTTCTAGGTCCTTGTTAAACTTTTCTTGTATTTTCTCCGTTCTATTTCCAAGATTTTGGATCATCTTTACTATCATTACTCTGAATTGTTTTTCAGGTAGACTGCCTATTTCATCTTCATTTGTTTGGTCTGGTGGGTTTTTACCTTGCTACTTCATCTGCTAGGTGTTTCTCTGTGTTCTCATTTTGCTTAACTTACTGTGTTTGGGGTCACCTTTTTGCAGGCTGCGGGTTTGTAGTTCCTGTTGTTTTTGGTGTCTGCACCCAGTGTCTAAGGTTGGTTCAGTGGGTTGTGTAGGCTTCCTGGTGGAGGGGACTAGTGCCTGTATTCTGGTGGATGAGGCTGGATCTTGTCTTTCTGGTGGGCAGGACCACGTCCAGTGGTGTGTTTTGGTGTGTGTGTGACCTTATTATGATTTTAGGCAGCCTCTTTGCTAATGGGTGGGGTTGTGTTCCTTTCTTGCTGGTTGTTTGGCATAGGGTGTCCAGCACTGTAGCTTGCTGGTTGTTGAGTGGAGCTGGGCCTTAGCGTTGAGATGAAGATCTCTGGGAGAGCTTTTGCCATTTGATATTACGTGGAGCTGGGAGGTCTCTGGTGGATCAATGTCCTGAACTTGTCTCTCCCACGTCAGAGGCACAGGCCTGACCCCCACCTGGAGCACTGAGACCCTGTCAGCCATACGGCTCAGAAGGAAAGGGAGAAAAAAAAAGGAAGAAAAAAGTAATAATAAAATAAAATAAAGTTATTAAAATAAAAAATAATTATTAAAAATAAAAAAATTAAAAAGTAATAAAAAGAAGAAAAAGAAGGAAAGAAAGAAGAGAGCAACCATACCAAAAAACAAATCCCCCAATGATAACAAGCACTAAAAATTATACTAAAAAAAAAAAAAATCCCCAAACGGACAGACAGAACCCTAGGACAAATGGTAAATGCAAAACTGTGCAGAGAAAATGACACACAGAAGCATACACATACACACTCACAAAAAGAGAGAAAGAAAATAATATATTGTTGCTCCCTAAGTCCACCACCTCAACTTTGGGACAATTCGTTTTCTAGTCAGGTATTCCACAGAGGCAGGTACATCAAGTTGATTGTGGGGATTTAATCCGCTGCTCCTGAGGCTGCTGGGAGAGATTTCCCTTTCTCTTCTTTGTTCGCACAGCTCCCGGGGTTCAGCTTTCGATTTGGACCCGCCTCTGTGTGTAGGTCACCTGAGGGCGTCTGTTGTTCGCTCAGACGGGACGGGGTTAAAGGAGCAGCTGATTCGGGGGCTCTGGCAGAGGCCACCGTGACGTTGCACCAGCCTGAGGCGCGCCGTGCGTTCTCCCGGGGAAGTTGTCCCTGGATCATGGGACCCTGGCAGTGGCGGGCTGCACAGGCTCCCAGGAGGGGAGGTGTGGATAGTGACCTGTGCTCGCACACAGGCTTCTTGGTGGCGGCAGCAGCAGCCTTAGCGTCCCACGCCCATCTATGGGGTCCACGCTGATAGCCGCGGCTCACGCCAGTCTCTGGAGCTCCTTTAAGTGGCGCTCTAAATCCCCTCCCCTCGCGCACCAGGAAACAAAGAGGCAAGAAAAAGTCTCTTGCCTCTTGGGCAGCTGCAGACTTTTTCCCGGACTCCCTCCCGGCTAGCTGTGGTGCACTAGCCCCCTTCAGGCTGTGTTCACGCCGCCAACCCCAGTCTTCTTCCTGGGATCCAACCGAAGCCCGAGCCTCAGCTCCCAGCCCCGACCCTTCCCGGCGGGGGAGCAGACAAGCCTCTCGGGCTGGTGAGTGCTGGTCGGCGCCGATCCTCTGTGCGGGAATCTCTCCGCTTTTCCCTCCACACCCCTGTTGCTGCGCTCTCCTCCGTGGCTCTGAAGCTCCCCCCCTCTGCCACCCGCAGTCTCCGCCCGCAAATACTCTTCCGCCATCTTGAAGGTCTCTCAGCTGCTTTTTCAAACAAGAATCCAGTCACGGTTCACGATTACATTTGGTTGTTGTGGCAGATTACTCTTTTAATTTAAAATAGTCTTAAATTTTTTCCATGGCTTTTTGTAGGGACCAGGCCAGTTACATTATGGAATGCCTCAATTTGTATGATTGTTTCCACAAAGTATAATTCAACGTGTCCCTTTATCCCCTATATGTCCCATAGAATAGAAGTAATGTCTGGAGGACATGTTCTGGATGCGGAAAGCTATAGTGTAGAGCAGTGGTTGTCGAAGTGTGGTCCCCAAATCAGCAGCAGCAGCATGACTTAGTAATTTGCTACAGATGCACATTCTTGCCCCAAACAACATCTACTGAATTAGAAACTCAGGGTGGACCCAGGAAGCTATGTTTTAACAAGACTTTCAGGTGATTCTGATGCGTACTCCCACCAGAGAACAACCAGTGTAGAGGCAAGAACACAAGGTTTAGGATCAGATTCTCCTGGATTTGAACACCAGCTCTGCTAGTAATTACAATTTTTATTTTGGACATGAATTTGCGTCACCTTTCTGACTTTTAAAATGGGGGTAATATCTTCCTTTGGCTGTTAGGATGCTTAATATGCAAACCATTGCAACACCTGATCTGACACATACCAACTGCATGATAAGTTGGACTGTTCTATTGGTCAGCCACTTCCTTGTTTTTTCTTTTAGTTCATGTAAAAGCTAATGCTCAAACTGAATGTTTACTGGATTAGTGGGGGTAAGCCATGCTGTGGTATGAAAGGAATCTCGGGATAGAAAATGTCCACTCTTAAAAATAGCTAATACACCCAGTAACAAGCAATATATGGTAACTCCCATCTGTTTTTCATGGCTAGAGAGTTTTGCAGGTGTGAGGAAGATAGCTGATTGCTACCTTTAGTGCTTTACATTTCTTTCATATCAAACCTCCAAAAACAAAATTAGGGAAGAAAGGATAGGGAGAGTATTTCATTGCATTTGAAATTTTTTCTTCTTAATTCACATTCTTAATTCATAGAAAGGCTGACTATAAGCCTCCTGCAAATTGGCAGCATGACCCTAATCAATCTCATTTTCTACAAACCAAACATTTATAATAAAATTAATAAAACTCACTATGTAAGTTTTTAAAACTTGTGCCGTATAGTTTTTATAGTTTCTATGTTTGTTCTTACTGTGACATGCACATTTAGGACTCAATTCTTTTATTGGAAATAAACTATTCTTGAAAATGTTTATAAAGCAATTGTAACACCACATTTTGATTTTATTATTCTTAACCCTAAAATGAGAAAGAAATCAATTGTATTCCAAATAGATTGAGAAGCAAGGACAACTTGAAGTTTCTTCAAATTCTAGGAACAAAATTAAAAGACACAATTGGAAGAAATATTTGCAATACATACAATAGGCAAAAGTTAATGCCCGTTATCTCGAAGGACTCCTATAAATCAATTTGAAAACTAGTTACAAAAGATATGGACATTTATAGAAGGAAAAAAATGTGATGTCTAACAATCAGCCTCACTAGTGAGCAAGTAAGTGCAAATTAAAACAATGAGATACCATTTTCATCCTGCAGGTAGGCAAACACTGAAAGTGTTGGTGAAGTTGAGGGGAGAAAAGACCACAACTCATACTCTTCCAAGAAAGTTGAAACAGGGTAAACTGGTTCAACTTTCTTGGAAAGTCATATGGCAATATGACAGTATCCACCCATATATAAAATGTGCAACACATTCAACACAGCAATTAAATTTGAAATCTCTCTCCTACAGAAGTATTTGCACACATGAACAAAAATATATGTATAAAGTGCTAATTGAAACTTTTTGTAATAGAAAAAATAGTAGAAAATATAAATGGTCACTCATAGAATGTTAGCTTATGGCACATCCATACAATATGAACAATTGGATTTAGAATCATTCCATGGTATATTTTGAGTATAAAAAAATATGTTGTGGAGTAATATAATGCAGAATAATGACAAAATTAGAATTTTGTCAGCAAACAAATCTTTGTGTATATGTATGTGCGTGAGTGCACGTGCATACGCACATAGGGGGCTGGAAGCATACATACAAAACTCTTAACAGTGATACTTCTGATATAAGGAATTGGACAGGTCAAACGGAGATTTCACTTTTTACTATTTTCTTGTTTATATTCATCAAAAGTAAAATGTGAGCTTTTTGTAATTAAAAATGTATAAAGAATCTGGGGAGATGAAAAAAGACATGGGAGACTTGGGTTAGCCTCTTGTGAAGGGAACGATGCCGTGAACCCCTCTCCTAAGGCAGAGGCTGTGTGTTCCCTGCTGCCTGTGAGTTGGCAAGAGCTCAGACTGTGGGCTTTGCTGGCCCAACAGGTGCTGGTACATTCCATCACTAGCCTGGCACTGGGCCTTCTGGAGAGAAATAAACAAAGTAATGACAGTCTCTAGAAGATGCCATAAGAAATCCAAGCTTTGAGGACTAGCCTTTGAGCTCCAAAGCTAGGTAAGATGTAGATTCTTGTGATCTAGGATTTGTTTATTTTGTGTCTTTGAAGTTAATGCCAAGAATCCAAGAGGTTTAAACTGCCCTAAGTATTTTTTCCTCATTTGGTCTCTTAGTCCATTTACAGATGCATGTGCCTATCTGAAAAAAGAAAAAGGATCCGTTTCTGCACATGAGACTGAGTATCTTAATTATAAAAATTTCCACTTGGATTCCACTGGTAACTAAATTGATTGAGCATTTTGTTATCAGAGTTTTGAGACGTGTATTGTATTAAAGAATTTGCCTCAAAACCTTACACACACCTAAGGCACTATATCTGAAAGAAAATTTCAGTTTGAGGTTAGGTATCACGGCAATTTTGACCGATTGAACTATTTATCTAAATGATTGCTCAAAAACCGGAGAGCTATGCTCTAGACTTTTTCCTTTATAGCATTATTTCATTGTTTTAAAATGCTGAATAAACATTTGAAAAATCCTAATTTAGAATTTTTCTTTTAGACTTTGCATTTGCGAATAATGTAGACAAGTAAGTGATTTTTAAACTTTACTTTTCTTATCAGATTATTTCATAATCGTGTTGATTCCCTAGATTATTCCCATTTCCCAAAATGGATTTTAATGGGTTAAAAAAATGACTAACTCTTCAATAGATCAGAAAAATTGCTATGTCTTCCTGTAATATATGAATTCAAACTATGTATTCATATTTGACATATTTAGATTTTTAAATATTATAACCTAAAATAAATGAAGATGTGGGGTGAGGTGGAGGGAGAAGTTAGACAAAAAAGTTAAAAAAGAAAAAGACAAAATCTTGAAAGTAAGCATAAAAAAAAAAAACTTAAGAATTAACTGATATTATAAATGAAGGTCTTTACTTCTTTGTTTACTGTTCCCCTAAATATGTTCAGTGAGAGCAATTATTAACATTTTATATTCACTGGAATTTATATTTTCAAAAGAAATAGTTCATAAAACTATGAAAAGCATTAAATTTCTGAATATTGATGAATTTTAAAATCATCATTCTTTTTTAATATTGCACTTAGGAATTTTTTCTTTGGATTCAGTCTTGAAAAACAGTATCTCCAAGCACTTTTACAAAATATAGTATAATGTAGAGTTATAATAATAATTAACTATTATTAATAATAATTATACTTAAAAGTTATAATAACTTTTCAATAAAATGTACATAAGATACTAATATGCATATGATATCTATATAAATATTTTAATCATTTCATTTAACCACTGATTTGAAACATGAATGCTTGAATATGTGAGACCTATTATAGCTGATCCCAAATATGTTCACTCTATTTTTAAAATAAACAATATATACAATAAAAATGGTGTTACTTGTCCTGAAAGTCATTTGTCAGTAGGGCCCAAAACTTATTTGTCAGTGGTACTACACTACAGATAAACGAAAAATATGGCACTGATTCACTTAAATTAAACATTGGTCTAACTGATTTTTTTTCTGACATAATTGCCATTTTTTCAGAACTATGTTTGATGACCCAGAAGATGCTGTTTTTGTAAGGTCCATGAAGCGATCGGCAATGACTATTACCTCTCTGAACTGGGACACAGTTCCAACACGAGAGGAAAAATACCGTGAAGAGAAAGACACAGGACCTGCCCAAATGCTCACAGTTACACTGAGATAATCCTTGGGGTTTCTAGAAATCCTAGTAGTTTTCAGTTATATATTAAACTTTTCTGTGATTAGCATATTATATAGTTATTGTGCTATTATTTGAAACGTTTGAATGTAAACAGAAACACCAAGGAAAAATAATTCCTACGTTTTATCTTAAGTTTCTTTTATTTATTTATTTATTTATTTTATTTATGGCTGTGTTGGGTCTTCATTTCTGTGCGAGGGCTTCCTCTAGTTGCGGCAAGTGGGGGCCACTCTTCATCGTGGTGCGCGGGCCTCTCACTATTGCGGCCTCTCTTGTTGCGGAGCACAGGCTCCAGACGCGCAGGCTCAGCAATTGTGGTTCACGGACCTAGTCGCTCCGTGGCATGTGGGATCTTCCCAGACCAGGGCTTGAACCCGTGTCCCCTGCATTGGCAGGCAGATTCTCAACCACTGCGCCACCAGGGAAGCCCAATCTTAAGTTTCTTTTGAAGTAAAACATGTATATAGAATTGTATACAAATCATAAGTGTTTTGCTCAAAAAAATTTCAAAAAATGAACATGTTCATGTAACAGGCATCCTAGATCAAGAAATGGAACCTCACCAGCACTCTAAAAACCTCCTTCCTGTTACCAGTCCAATGACCTATTACTCTCCACCCATCCTCCTGATTTCTAAACCATATATTTATTGTGTCTGTTTTTGAAAGGCATATAAATGGAATCATAGAAGTTGAATTATTTTTTTCTGGCTTCTTGTACTCAACATTATAAAATTGTAAAATTGTAAAATTGACCATGTTGTTGCCAACAGCAATAATTCCGTTGTTCTCATTGCTATATAGTATTCCATTGTATGACCACACCATATTGTATGACTTTCACGCTCACCTTTGGAGGCATATGACAGTTCTGGGTGCGGGTTTATGATCTGTGGTTGGCCTACACCAAAGCACTCTGCTAGAGGGAAGGGAAAACAGAAAAGCTTTCAGCAGTTGCCTTGTGCTGAGACACAAAACTGGACACGTAAGGTAACCCAAAACGCATTGCTGATCTTCACCAGCTAAGCTAAAGTGCTAGATCTAAAGCTTATAAAAAGCGGAGGGACATTTCCCCTTACCTGATGGTGCCTAGACACTATCACACTGTACCACAGACACACTGGAGAAGTGGGGCTGAAATCAGAACAAGCAAGAGATGAAAACCCTAGAGGGAGTAGTGAACTGTCATTGAGAATGTGTGATCTCCTTCCCCCTGTGGGCACTTGTGATTCTGTGCACAGCCAGAATCTGCAAAGTCCGGTATGGTCCCTGGCAGAAGGTTGCAGCTGAGGAAAATAAAAAGTTTGGTATTGATGTGGGTGAGTGGCTGATATTAAGGAAAGATGATGGTGTGTTGCTTCCAAGATTAGGTCATAGAAAGAATCAAAATCTTCTCTTCCTCTCTCTCCTTATCACTTATTCTGCAGGAAGCCAGCTGCCACATCACGAGGACACTTCCGCAGTCCTCTGGAGAGATCCATGTGTTAAGGAACTGAGGCCTACTTCCAGAAGCAAATAAGGAACTAAGTCCTCTGCCAACAACCAAGTGAGTTGCAAGCCATCCTCCAGACTCAATTAACTACCTTGCAAGCAGATCTTCTAGATCCAATTTAAGCCACAGGTGACTGCAGCCCTGGCTGAAAGCTTCACAGCACCCTCCTGAGAAACCCCAAGCCAGAACCACCCCATTAAGCTGCTTCTATTTCTGGCTGCAGAAACTGTATGAGATAATGCTTATTGATGCTTCAAGCTGATAAATTTTGGGGTAATTTGCTACATAGTAATAGATTAGTAATACAATAACCCAGCCTAATCCATGGTGCTAGAAGTATTTGTTGTAAGCAAGGGTGCCTTGTGAAGCCCCTGTCAAGCTGAGAGGTATCACAGTGCCGTCTTCAAGGGTCATACAGCAGCAGAGAGCTAGTTACTGGTCAAATAATAGTTTCTAGGCATGCTACTACATTCATTCTAGAACTGGGAACCTGAATTGAACTCATCATGAACTGAGTACTATTAGACCCACCAAGCAATAATGTTGGGCAGGTAAAGCAACAATCCATTTCATCATGGAAATGGTATATGTTGGCTCAGATTTAAGATGGCTCATAAACTGCATAAGCAGTATTAATTTTTAATTAGATTGCAGTAAATTGAGGATGCGATATTGTAATCTCCAGGTTAACCACTAAAAGAATAGTAAAAGAAGGTGTAGTCTGATATTTTATTTTATAAATTTATTTATTTTATTTATTTATTTTTGGCTGATTTGGGTCTTCGTTGCTGCGTGCGGGCTTTCTCTAGTTGTGGCGAGCGGGGGCTACTCTTCGTTGCGGTGCGCGGGCTTCTCATTGCAGTGACTTCTCTTGTTGCGGAGGATGGGCTCTAAGCACGCGGGCTTCAGTAGTTGTGGCACACGGGCTTCAGTAGTTGTGGCATGCGGGCTTCAGTAGTTGTGGCACGCAGGCTCAGTAGTTGTGGCTCGCGGACTCTAGAGCGCAGGCTCAGTAGTTGTGGCGCACGGGCTTAGTTGCTCCGCAGCATGTGGGATCTTCCTGGACCAGGGATCAAACCCGTGTCCCCTGCATTGGCAGGCGGGTTCTCAACCACTGCGCCACCAGGGAAGCCCTCATATTTTATTTTTAATCCCACAATCACTGAAAAGGATGAACAATTTATTCCAATTGCAAAAATATGGCTAACAAATTTTACTTAATCTCCTTTTTAGAGAACTAATGGAAATATATCTCATTTGTACGAAGAAAAAGATTTACTTTAAAATGCACTCCTCAATACTAGGCACTTTTTGTTCAAGAAAGAAGGGCTAGTAGTGGCCATGATCGGAAAACATTATATTAAATACCATTTACAGAAAAGCACAAAACAGAAGACATGATCCTTACTTAAGTAGTCTAAAACTCTACCAAAATGGAACACACAATTGAGAGGGTGTTTTTAATTAAGTTCTTAGTTTTAAACAACAAAGACCCATTCAAATGGGCTCAAGTGAAAGCGCATTTATTTCAGGATCCATCAGATGATCTTATAGCTAAGAAACAGAAAACGCTGATGCATAGATTTGTGGAGGGTTGTGGTTACAAGCTGAGGCTCTGGAATCGGACACATCTAGCTTAGCTCTTCCACTTACCAGTTATGTTACTTGGACAAGTTAGTTAATCTCTAGGCTTTGATTTCCTCTTATTTAAAATAATAATAATAGTTACTTCACAGAGTCTCAAGGATTAAGTTAGATCATGTATGTAACATGTTAGGTAGAGTGGCTTTCTCAAAGAAAGTGCTCAATACATGTCGGCTGTTAGAGTTGACCCTTGAGCAACTTGGGTTTGAACTACTCGGGTCCACTCATACGCAGATTTTTAAAAATAAATATGTAGCACAGTACTACACGCTCCACAGCTGGTTGAATCCACAGATGTGAAACTGACAATATGGAGGACTGATTGGGAAGTTATACTTGGATATCGAGGAGAGTGGGCACGCCTAACCTCTGCGTTGTTCAAGAGCAGTTGTGCCCCTTAGGAACTATACCTGCCATCATAAACCGAATGTTTGTGTCCCCTCAAAATTTTTACATTGAAATCTAATTCCCAATGTAATAGTACTTGGAGGTAAGGTCTTGGGGAGGTAATCAGCTCATGAGGGCGGAGTCTCATGAATGGGATTAGCATGCTTCTAAGAGGCCAGAGAGGTAGCCTGCCTTTTCTGACATATGAGGACACAGCAAGGTGGCCCTCTGTAAACCAGGAGTAGGACACTCACCAAAAACTTGACCATGCTGGTACCCAGATCTCGAACTTCCAGCCTCCAGAACTGTGAGAAATAAATGTTTCCTGTTTCAACCACCCTAATCTATGGTAATTTGTTTTAGCAGCTCAAACTAGGACACCTGGTCTATTAGGGTTCTTCAGAGGAACAGAATCAATTGGGTGCATGCATATATAGAGAGAGCAAGTTATTTTAAAGAATTGCCTCATGCCATTGTGGAGGCTGGCAAGTCCAAAATTTGTAGGGCAGGCTGGTGTAGACTTGAAATTTAGGTATGATTTGATGTTTCAGTTTTGAGTCCCAAATCCACAGAGCAGGCATTTGTTTGCTGGAGCTTATTTTTGTCTGTAGTTGTTGGTGTTTCCATGTCACTGGCTTCTTCCGCCTCAAATCTGCTATATATGAGGCAAAAAGAAAACCCAGAGAAAAAAACAAAGGGTCATTGCCTGGATCCTGAGGGGCCTAGCCAGTCTGCCCTCTTCTGATTGTTTTATATGTAATGTTTAGGGTTTTTAGTTTTACTTAGTACGAGGAATAAGGAAAAGTATGTCTACTCCATCTTCCCAGAAGCAGAACTGTTCAGATTTTTTTTTTTTTTAAATGTAGTTGAATTTGTTTCCTTTTGTGGCTTCTGAGTTTAGTGTCACATTTAGGAAGACCTTCTTCATGCCAAAGTCATTAAGAATTTTTTCATGGTTTCTTCTGGAATTGATAATTATTTTCACATTTAAATCTTATCCATTTGGAATCATCTTGGGATTAAGTAGTCTTATGTGAGTTTATGAAATAGATAGCTACATTGCCCTGAATTGATCAATTACACAGCTACCTGATTTATTCTAGACAAATTAAGATCACCATTTAAAAAGATGCCTTTATTGATTTATAAAACTAGAACTTAGTCCTTAAAGGCCATAGAAACTAGGCTAGAGCCACCTTTTGGCGGGGTGGGGGCAGAATCTCCTGTTTATCTGCTAAAGTAATTATTATGAGAAGAAATTTGCTTTTTCCGAAATTAAGATCTTGCTTTTTGTCTATGCAAATGATGCTTTAATATCATCTTAGTTTACATAAGCATGCATTAATCTCTATACAATTTCAAGAGCGAATACGAGTTTTTCCAACATAAACATCAGTAAAGAGATGCAAAAACACCTTGTACTGAGCTTCTTTTCCAACCAAAATAACTATAATCTAATCCAAAACTTGATGTGCCTTTGTACTTTTTCTAAGAGCATATAAATCTCAAAAATTTTAATTTATGTGCCTTCATTTTCCTTTGTTATATTTACATATATTTAACTTTTGAAATTTGATCCCATTTGTTTTCTAGATGTCACAAGGTGTATTACTAATTCTTTGTTTCTAATTTATAGAAAGGCAGATGAGAAATTTGCTCATGTAACCAAACTCCATAAACCCAGTGTAGACTGTGTCAGAGCCCAGTGGAGTCAACATTTTCCCCTCCTTTTATCCCTCTCTTGTCTGTGTCTGCTCAGTGGCTACATTCTCTCAGGTACCTCTACATGTCAGCTCTAGCAGCTCTGGAACTGAATCCCTGTAATTTATAATTGTCCCAAGGGAGAAACAAACAAACAAACAAACAAATTCCTTCCTCTTTGGCTTCAGGAATGTAAAATTTCTGAAAAGTATTCTTATTGGCCTAGTTGTAAACCATGAGAACTGGAAGGCATCTACCTCCTGCTCAAGAAGGGGACTGATTTGCTTCAGAAGCAGGGGAGATGATCCTGAGAAGATAAAAACACTGCAAGAACATCTACTTTAAGAATTTCTATTAAGTTTAATATCCAATAATATTAAAACTCAAGTAAACTCATATACATCATGGATGACTAAAATCTCTCATCTTTTTAAGAGCCTAGGGATTATCTACCATATCCTGTAAAATAATGGCTTGTCTTCAGAGCTCTATTATTATCTTACATCTGCAGAGAAACTACAGTGATGGTAACATATTAAGAGTGTACAATGTTGTAGTCAAAACTGCAGACCTTGTTGAGTTCCAGTTCTGTACTTTTGGATACATTAGTGGACCTCTTTAGACTTTAACCTCCTTATCTGTGTTATGGGGATAAAAATAAAGTCTACTTCATGGGGTTGTTGTGAATATTAAACAAGATAACTTCAGGGATACAGTAACTTTCAGTGGTAGCTATTATTACCACCTACTGGATTAAAAAGCAGAATCCAATTTCCTAATAAACCCACTGGCTAATTTAATATTCTATTACATCTGCTCTAAGTATAAGACATATTGGAATAGTAAGGCTATTCTTATCCTTTAGGTCCTATTTTTGTTTGAGAAAAGTTTCTTGGTGGCATATCGAAAAACAAAACAAAAAAATGGGTAACACCTGTTTTGATGGTGTTATAATGGAAACATCTATTTTTGGTTATTTATGACAAAGGAAGGGAGTATAATGAGAACCAACCTCATTTCTCTTAAACCCCATTTTCTGACCACCCCTTTCTTGAAATACATCCATGGAAATTTTGATATTGTCATGGCTTATATCTAAAGTTCTCTTTGTCCAATTGGAAAGTTACTATTAATGCCAGTTGTAGCTGTGTTAGAGTTCTGATTCATATTAGCATTCATTTCAATGAAGGGAAAATTACCTCTACGTTGCCTCATCTCTTGACTTTCCTATTCCCTTCCCTATTCTGCTTTTTCATAACCTTCCATGCTATCCAAAGACAGGGACCACGATTATACCACACACCCAGAAAATAATTAGAATCAGGGAACTCAGGTTAAAAAACATACTTTTGGAAGAGGAAGCCCTGGGAGGACTATTTTTCTGGTCAAAGATAAATGTTTATCAGCGTGTAGATTGAGGTACCTTGATGAGTGAAGGGAGGCTCGTCATGATTGAGAAGTTTAGGTGAAATCTGCCTGCAGAATTCCTACTCACTTAACACTTAACAGTGATTTACTCACATGAAGTCTTCCTAGAGCAGCATGGTACAGGGTGTGCAGAAGATGTATGTGTTGGGACTGGGAGAAAAGTGAGTGTAAGGAAGAGGAAAAGCAGCAAGACAGAAAAATCTAATCAGTGAAGTGAGGCGAGAATTCTAGTCATTTTGATTTGCAATTGTGAATATTAAAATAATTATACTGTGTTCTCCAGTATTTGCTAAGTTTCCTAAAATGTTTTAAGTTCTCTAGTATTTCTTTAATATTTGCCACCCCCGACAGCAAAAAACTACGAAACAAGATGTGAGGTGGCTATATCAGTAGGCACAATTTATTTTACAAATCAACACAAGAAACTTTGAAACACAGCACTATCTTCAGATCTCATACTCTAGCTTTATTTAAATACTCAGACACTAAAAACTGATGCCAGGACAGTCTATAAGTGACAGTTACAAATCAGTTTGTGGACAGAAAAAGCCACATGAAAAGCTTACAGGAAGGTAAAAGCCTTTCAAGTGGAAAATGGCACATGAATTAGTTTTATAATAATTGTGGACACAGTATGTATAGCCTTTGTTTAACTGACAATTTCATCAAACATCCTTTTAAATGCAAATGCTGAGATAACTGTGGCTATGCCTTAGTTCCTCCTGGGGATTTGACATTTCTGAAGGTACAAAGACTGTAGATAAAACACCACTGCAGGAACTATATAAAGTTCAGGCTGCTCAGGATAAATTCTATAGAAAAACTACAATTAGCTGAACTATGGCAAAGATCCTTTAACATGTAGCTTTTCTTCATTTCATTGCATCTTTTTTTTTTTTTAACATCTTTATTGGAGTATAATTGCTTTACAATGATGTGTTAGTTTCTGCTTTATAACAAAGTGAATCAGCTCTACATATACATATATCCCCATATCTTCATTGCACCTTAATAAGTAGAACTTCACTATTGTCAATGCTATTTATATGCATTTTATTTACATATAAGTTATGATTCTTTTAACTACCCATCTCTATGGCTATAAAATTTTTCTTTCCTGAAAATCTCCTCTCTCCTACAACTGTTCTGCTTGCCTCTTTGTTCCCTAAAGCCTATATTTCTTCTTTAAAAGGTGATTTATTTTCCTTTGAGAACAACTGCTGGGAAGCCTGCCTCAGAAAGGGAATAGAAATGTTTCTCCTATATTTTGAAAAAAAATGTTTCTCCCTAGGAATATCTGACCAATTATTGAACAGAATCAGTAGGAAATTAGGGCTTGGTAGACAGAGCTTTGCTGGAGAGCACGTATTCTATGAAATGTGGAATCCTGCCACAGTGCCATGCAGGTGTGGAGGCAGGGAGGACACGGTCTCGTGAGTTTTCCAGCTGCCTGCCAGGGTGAGGACTGTCCACGCTGGCACTCGCTCTGTCTCTTACTCCTCGGACAGCTGTGGACCTGCAGGAGCATCCTGTAAGCATTCTAGCCCAGCATCACTCTGAAGAGATTCTCTCTCCCCTTCCACAGAATCTTTAGGATTGCAGTCCTCCTGGGAGATTCCTGTTTCAGCCTCCGGCTGCTCTTCATTAACACAGTTAGAATTGACATCAAGTTTGCCATCTGATAAAAAGAAAAAAAAAAAAAGAGTCATTTTGTTCCTACCGTATGCTGGACACTCTTCTAAGTACTTTACGTGTATTCAATCATTTAATCCTCAAAACAACCATGAGGCCAAGTATTATCTCTATTATCATTCTTTTACAAATGGAGAAACTGAGAAGAGAGGAGTTTGTTAACTTGCTCATAGTTGCACAGCTAGGAAAAGAACAGAGCTGGCATTTGAACTCAGGCCTTGAAATCAGGATTGCTGACTGGCAAAATCCGCATTCGAATACAGTTTTGCCATGAGTTAGCTTGACGTCCTTGGTTAGGTAACTGCCTGTACAAGGCTGTTTCCTTATCCATAAAGTGGGGCATAATAAAGCCTATCCTACATTTGTGGAGAATAAAGGTGTAGAACAGTGTGTGATACACGCTGATGTCTAACCACCAGGAGTTCCCATTCTACTGACAGTCCTCCCATACGGCTTCTCTAGTACCTGGCAACATACAGGATATTCAAGTTTGGTCCACAAAAACAGGAGAACGCACAGCAGTCAGAAAGCCTGACTATGCTCTTAACAATTTATTTCTAAAAATTTAATTTTGTATGAATTCAGCTTTGTACGAATCATCCGTCCCCACTAGTAGTGTTTCTCCACCACGTGGTAAAGTGGACACAGTCCCTTGAGGGGTGGAGATGGACGTGCTTAGTATCAGAATCACCTGGGCAGTGTTTTCAAACTATCACTCCCCAGAATGTGCTATATATCCTCTGGGTAGTGTGGGCGGTTCTCTTCTCCAATATATGAATCATTGCTCAAGCAACTCACTGTTCCTGATGAAAATGAGTCATATACTTCAGGAGGGAGGGAGAGGAAAAATAATATGTAACTCACTGCCCTCACACTTGTAGAAATTTAATTTGTTCAAGTTAATTTGTAATTTATAGATTTACTCTGTAATTTCACCTGAAGTTTCATAGTTAAGAAATTTAAAGACTTCCGACCATAAAATCTTTGGGTAGCCATTAGGGGAAATTTAATTATTATTCAAAGACCTTAAAATCCTTTGTGAGCAAAATATAAGTAACAACTCATTAAGAGTACATGGTTCCAGGGCAGTCTCATGAATCATAAAGTAGAATGTGGAATAAACGACATTCCTCAGAATTTATTTTATTTTATTTTATTTATTTAGTTTTGGCTGCATTGGGTCGTCGTTGCTCCGCGTGGGCTTTCTCTAGTTGTGGCAAGCGGGGGCTACTCTTCGTTGCAGTGTGTGGGCTTCTCATTGCGGTGGCTTCTCTTGTTGTGGAGCACAGGCTCTAGGTGCATGGGCTCAGTAGTTGTGGTGCATGGGCTCAGTAGTTGTGGCACACGGGCTCAGTAGTTGTGGCTCGTGGGCTCTAGAGCACAGGCTCAGTAGTTGTGGCCCACGGGCTTAGTTGCTCCACGGCATGTGGGATCTTCCCGGACCAGGGCATGAACCCATGTCCCCTGCACTGGCAGGCAGATTCCTAACCACTGCGCCACCAGGGAAGTCCCATCCTCAGAATTTTATGTCTTTCATTTTCTAGTGATAGCTAGGCTGACTACAGTCTTGTACATTATCCCAGGGACTCAAAACAGGGATACATTTAAGCGTGATCCTTATGTTGGTTAACCCCAAGCTTCCTTGGTCCCCTGAGAAGACTCAGTTCCTGTGTGTCCTGTGTTAATATCATTGATCCTTCCTTTCCCCACTGACCAACAGTATGATCTTGGTTTTTATACACTTACTGTTCTCCTCTTCACTCTTTTCTTTGGCAGCTTCCAACTGTTGCTTCTCATAAATGTCCTTGAGATTCTTACAGATTTTCTTATGTGCAAACCAATGTGTTTTCTGGCAGGTTTGATCGCAATATATTACCTGAAGGCAATTGCACGTTTATTTTCAAGAGGTGTAATCGCATAATTTTTCCATTATGACATTCAACCAAGTACTGTGCTGTAAAAACGTTAACTTTTCTATGCCCCAGCCAACCCCAGACATGAGAGAAAAAATAAATGATTGTTGTTTTAAGTAAAATATTTTAGAGGGTTTTTACATGTGGCAATAGTTAATCAATATAGATGGTCACATTTAATTCTCACAACTCTAGCCCGATTTCACACATAAGGAAACTGAGGCTCAGAGAAGTAGGTAATTAAAGGAAATGAAACTGGAGAAGTAGGTTATAGCAGAATATGATAGGTTACAGAAGAATATGCTGAAGAATTTCAACCTTAAAAAACAAGAGGAAATTAACATAATCTATAGGGTAAAGTGAATGTACAGACGCATGCATGTGGGTGACATTTGTATGTGAGAAGAAGCCATTCAGATATGCCCTTTATAAAGATAATTCTGACAGAAGTGGGCAGTAAACCAGAAAGCTTAAAGATTGGTGACAGTCAGAAGGCAGTTGTAGTTTTACAAGGAAGAGTTGATGAAGAGATTGTAGTTAAAGTCAACATCAGAAGACTTAAGACTGCGTATTTAGAATTGTTCCATTGTAGGTTCTCATATCTGTACCAGTCTCAGTCCCCTATGGATAATTTTTCTCATATTGATTCATTCATTCATATTCTTTCCTTTTTGGGGGTAGTCAGCATAGAATCTGGGCAGCCTGGGAGTTTGACAGAAGATAGAGAGGGCACAGAACTACATTTATCCTGTAGTTCTCTTCCAAAATTATTTTAAAATATTAGATGCAATACTTTATATCTAATGGATTAGAATTTATTAGAAAGCAGACGTCAACTATTATATTTACAGAATGTTAAAACTCAATTATCAATTTGGATGAAATCTAAACCAGATGTCAATGAACTTAAAAGAACTTCATTCTTACCATTTTGCACACTGAGCATCTTTTACTTGCTCCTTTTTCTCCACAGGTAGTGCAAAATTCAACATCCACAAAACCCACCTGACCAGTGATGGCTTGGGTAAGTACAGAGAATGCAGTGGGATCAGAACCCTACAGTGGGTTAGAAGAGGAGGAAAAACACCTCTGAAATCACTGTTGAAAGACTACAGAGAAGACACGTCAAGAACAGGAGACAAAATTATTAAGGCAAGAGACTGCCTTATGACAGACTATGACAAAATGATAAATGCCTTTCTGAGTACACCTTTTTCTATACAAAGTACATGGCAGGTAAGTCATGGATCCAAATATTCAGACAGAAAAAAATTGGCCCTATTCTAGAATAAAAGTATTTTTTCAATTAGTATTATTCAGTAAGCACACAAAGATTTCAGATATATGACAATGAGCTCAGAGTGGAATTTCCTTCTGAGAATTAAGACAATATACATATTTTGAGGGACAATTTATAGGGTACATCACAAATGTTCATCTTAATTCTTAAAAGTTTAGTGCAATTTAAGTGTTTTAAAGACTTTAAACTATTTACTTGATGCTGGTCTGCAATTCTAATAGTTAAAAATTATCACCTTTATTACTGAAATGTTCCAAACTCTTAAAATTAAAAAGACATAGACGTGATTGCATTAGGGTATTAAGAAAAACCAAAAATATGAAAGTTATCATATGGCTACTGAAAATCAGAATGGCTTGCTAAAGAGGATTTATGAAATTTTTTTACATGGGAAATTATAAGGGCAAATATTTATCTGCCTGGGATAATGCTATTAAGACCTATTTGAATGTTTATCTGCCTAGCATAATACTATTAAGACCTATTTAGAGCAATTACAGGGTATGGAGCTGTCTTACCTACTCAAAACAGTTCTTGTTTCTGAGTTTTTCAAATTTGCTTCTTTATTCCCAACTAAATTTTTGCCAATTTTCATAATTTAAATTTTCATTTGCATTTGCCTTTTCTTCCTAAGTTTATTTGTTTTAATATTATCTTACCAATTGTACACAACAGAGCTTTACAAATACCACCTTGGAACATTGTTTTAGACTGTACTCATTTTGAAAACCGCCTTACTCCTCCTGAAAACAAATGATGACTGAATTTCCTTTCACATTCAAGGGCTGAGAATTCTCTTTTGGAATGAAGATAGTATAACAGTGAGAAAAAAATAGGGAAATAAAACCTCAGATACTAGATATAAGTTAATAATTTCATAAGGAATGAATGTCTATGGCAGTTGTGCTCATAAGAGAACTTGTTAAAAATTCAGATTGATCTATACTTTCTAAATTAGAATCTCTAAGGATGTGGTCCATGTACCTGCATTATTACAGGTAATTCTGAAACATACTAAAAGTTTGAGAATTACTGGTACTTAAATGTTACAATGAACACTTATTAATCTATAAAATTATTCTGCCTCGAAAGTAGAGTATTTGATCAGACAGCAGTCTGGCCCACAGAGTATGATATATTCAACAGATTTTACAACAATTACACGTTTTTTTTTTTTGTAAAAGTGACTGAGACATGTTCAAAATCTCCCCCACAATAGGACTTTTGTGGGAGTCAGAAAACAATGACATTCTCACAGATGTAACCGGAGGTAAAACTAAAGGATTTTTTGCTAGAAGTATGGCTGTTAATGTGAACTATTGCTTCAGAAAAAAATTGACGGTACAGTAGAGTAACCACATGAAATCTTTCTTGTCACAGTTGAATGACAAGAATTCTTTCTTGCTGTGCAAAATCTTGTCATCTACTTTGTTAAATAAGAATCTGTTTAGGCACCAGAGCTCCGCCTATAGGAGACAGTCAGCCTAAAAACAAACAGGATGCTTTATTCAATATATCCTATAAAATCAGAGACATTAGCTAGCCTTCCAGAAGTTAAAATATACACTGCCAATTGAGAAAGCAAAATATCTCTAACAGTATCATCTGTTACAATGCTGGAGCAGCATTTCTTAAATGTAGGCATGCCTCACACTTCCTGCTGAATTCTGTCCCAGGTGGAAGCCAGAGTTCCACAGTAGGCAGAGGGAATCAAAACCCCTCCATGAGGGCCCAGGCATCAGCACTGTCAGAAAGTACCATAGGGGACCCTCGTGGCAGCCAGCTGTGAGAACCACCATGTCACGGGACAAGCTTAACACTGCTTCAGAGGCTTTTGAACTTGCAGGATACCGGAAGCCATTAGCAGTAAACAGTGGCTATCTGGGACACTCACAAGCACAAGCATTGCAGATAAATAAAGTTTTCCAGAGAGCAGAATATGTAACTCTTAAAGAACAAAAATGTTTAAAGAGAGAAATTTTTCTAAATTGCCTTAAATAAATACTATCTATTCATTGATGGCTCAGATCACTAGGATAAATATCAATCATACACTATACACTCTAACTACATTATTTTATGATACAGGGTTAAAATGGATTGTTGAGCCTTACACTGACCTGCTTTGACTTTTAAAAAAATACTCCAGGCTGCTATTTTTAGTTTTTCTGTTTTCTCCCTTGAAGGTACAATGTCAGCTACACTTGTCAGTGCTGGAAATATCCCACAGCAGCCACTATTAATTGCTTCTCTGATAGCCATTCCCCCAACTCCTTACTAACAGAAACATAATTTTGTCAGAGCAGCAGTGTTTAGACCAGCCAAAAGCATCTCCCCAGAATACCCATTTCTCCAAAATACTCACTTCCACCTGTGCCACTAAGAGCACAGGTCAGCATGGGTTTCAGGGAGAGCTTATGTTTTCCAGCTACAGACCAATTTCCTTTTCTTGTCTGCCTAGGATAGGAATGTGAGCTTGGAGGAAGAGCATGAGATGCCTTGCAACTCTGAGGTCATAAGCATGTGTATGATAATCTGTATGGCTAAAGAATATTGGGTGGAAAAATAGGAAAGTATTTGGGTCCCCAGTCCATTTCTGAGCTACTGTGCCAGATCTGGTCTGCCTATCTTTGGGCTTCTGAGTATATGAGAATGACTAAACCCTTATCTATTTAATTCATAGTTGCCTGGAGTTTGATATGCACAGCCAAAACACATTCATAATTGATACACCACCCTCATCATAATTTGCTAACTTTAATCTTCCAAAAGCTTAAACACCAAATAGCCAAGCATATTAAAGAGCCAGGGGAAAGAATCTCTATGTGAAATCATGGAGAGCTCTCAGGAATAAATCAGTGCCTGAACTTCATGAGATCATCTTGTCTGCTTGGGTCTTTCTTCTTCCGTGGCTCTGGGTCGGTTAAGTCTTAATGTATAAAGGAGCACCTGGAACCCATTTTTAGTCCTGATTTTTCAGACTGAGAATAATATAACAGCCTAGAGAAGGCAGAGAAGAACCAACATTGCCAGATGGAGGGAGGAAACCAGGGATGGGAATAGTGTCAGGATCAGTTTCTTGCCTAATAGACAAAGGCTGATAAAGGATTTGATTGAAATGTATAAAAGCATAACCGGTGTAGATAAGGTAAACTGAAACCTATTCAAAATAGGGAAGGCAGGGAGTGTCTTTCATACTACTTAAATAAATATATGACAAAAGGGCAGTAAATAATTTAAAGAATAGATAATAAAGTTAAAATTTACTTCCCATAACTGGCAAGTATAAATAGATTTTTTTTTTTTTTAACGTATGGAAAATTTATAAAATCAGAGGTATTAAGGTAGAACATAAGAAGCTGGGACATCCTTTGAGATTGTTTAGCAGGACACACAATGAGCCTTCTCATGACTTATCCTCTCACATCCCCTGACAGGAAACCATCAACGCAGACATGCAATTCCTACTTTCATCTAGTATGGGATTTTGTACTGGTTTTTCACACACTACACCTGAACAAGTGTGGATCTGTATTACATAGTGGATGTGTACCCACCGTTAAGGTTTCACAGAGGCATTAAAAATGTAAGTATCCACTGTAACAATCTATATTCTGACATAAGGATATACTGTTTATTAAACCATGAACCATATAAATGGAAGAAGAGGATTGAGAGAGGGGAAACGGATAAACAGAAACAGTGTTAACAGGCAAACCTATCTCCATGTTTGCTTCTGAAATTTTTCTAAAATAATAAAGAATTAAGTCTTTATTAAATAAATAAATAATGCTAAAGAGAACATGACTTTAATCGTACAAAATATGGTAATTAGGTCTTACTGATAGAGTTAACTTAGTTGCAAAGAGCCTTACAATTTCAACAGGAGCAATGCTTCGCACCAGCTGCTGGAGGAGTGTAGCTTCACAGTAAGGAAATTTTCTGATACTTTCTCTAATGATCTTTTCTTGATATATTGGAAAGCCATCAGAAGGTCGGCCTTTTAACAAGCTGAAAGATATTTTTTAAAAAGTAACTAGAGTTACTTTTTAAAGGAGTTGAATTACTAAGCATTTCCTCCCAGCTGAACCCATGAACTTTGAGTAGTTTCTTCTTTGCTGCGTAAGATTTTCATTGGGTCTTCACATCATGAGGATAGACTCAATTCAAATTGCTGCTCTACCTGCACATTAGGCTAGGCCTTATCAGGTTTAGGGGCTCAGAGATGTATTTATAAAAGTAACCCCTGACATAAAACATACTAAACACTGTTATCAGATTAGCTAGTTACTTATTACCATGTCAGTTATTTGTACAAAGAATGAAAACTCTCATTGAGTCACACCCTTCTAACTTAGTTCTCTTTTCTTAGTAAAACTATGGGAGAATTTGACCCCCAGGGGTCAGAGAACAAGGGTAACACACAGCTCTCCCGGGTACAGAAACAGAGATACATTGAGCGCCATTGTGAATCCAGAGCAGCAATTATGGCATAAGCACACCTATCCTCAAATTTGGACTTCGGCTACTTTCTAGCTGTATGATTTTACACATGATATTTAACCTCTCCAAACTTCAGATTTCTCACCTATAGTTGGGGATAACAAAAGCATTGTTGTAAAGAGTATAGAATGGAATAATCAATTTAGTTATGAGTGCCCCTGTTTCTTACAGATGAAATGTGATCTCAACATTAACATCTGCTGCTAAAATGTTTAATTTTTAAATCCATAATGAGATTTCATATAATGAAACATTATCCATTTGAGTGTACTTTATACATGACATGGGAAAAAACAGTACCTTTTGATCAGGGTGTCCAATTTATTCTCTCCGTCTTTTAAGAAGTTAATACATTTCTGAAAGATACAGCTGATGTAATGCATTTTCATAGCCAGTACTTCATTCATGTCTCTTTGCTTCATACATTTCTCACAAATCAGATCCATCACCTTGTAGCATTTATTCAGAGCTGCTTCTTCTGCCAGCAGAGGATTCTCATTTATAAGCATCACAATCTAGAAGAAATCCCAGTGAGCTTAGAAATTCCTTGAGAGATTTTCCATGTACAAATTAGGTAGTCAGTTTTGATTACCAAATAAAGTCTTTCTTATGGTCACATATTTACTGTGTTAATTTAAATTAGAATGCAAATTGCCACTGATCAAGTTGTAAAACTAATACAGAAGGACCCTGACATTATGGAATCTCTTGAATTCTGTGTATCAGTTATTGAGTGATTTGCCATCCAGCTAAACTGGGGTGTTAGTTGGCCAGTAGGAATCATGGTTTCACTATCTCTGTTAAAAGCACTTTCACTAAAGATAAGCATGGCATATTTGTACACCTTTTATATATAGAATCAACTAACAGAGCAATCGTTACTTTTAGTTAATGTTACTGAGTGTTAGGATTTCATGGCTAGGAAAACCACAATTCTCATTCATTCTTGTTAATTATAAGGAAATGAAGATTTTTACTGACAGAAGTCTAAAAATAAAAGGTGTATTACTTACTGATTGACTACATTTCTCTTTGGAAATTTTCCTAATATGCTTCTAATCACCAATGTGAATAGGTCAAAGAGGAAAGCAAAAATAGCTTTAAAAAGGGATTCTAGGGCTTCCCTGGTGGCGCAGTGGTTGAGAATCTGCCTGCCAATGCAGGGGACACGGGTTCGAGCCCTGGACCGGGAAGATCCCACATGCCGCGGAGCAACTGGGCCCGTGAGCCACACCTACTGAGCCTGTACTCCGCAACGGGAGAGGCCACGACAGTGAGAGGCCAGTGCACGGCGATGAAGAGTGGCCCCCCGCTCGCCGCAACTAGAGAAAGCCCTCACACAGAAACGAAGACCCAACACAGTCAAAAAAAAAAAAAAAAAAAAAGTTTAAATAAAAAAAAAAAAGGGATTCTAAGAGAGTTATCCAATCTGATGCATTATGAGTCCCACACTTCCCATATATGCCCAGATTAAGCCCAAATTTAGTGTAATAAGGAGTATTTCTTTTTTCTTTATTGGTTGTGGTAGGCTTGCATAGGACAGCTGTAAAAATCCATAATGAGATACAGTAATGTAAACATGTGTGTAACATAGGCACAGTTGTATTCTCAGAGCGGAAGTTCATTCAGTATTTGTTAACTTACGTGTTACAGTTAAATACCTGTCCCAGGTAATCTTAGGAAACAACAGGTAGCAGATTTCATGAATTAGATCCTTTTCTTTAGACATGAAGATAATTTATTAAGTAAAACCCATGCTGAGCCTCCTACTTGAAAATTTAACATATATTAAATGTTCTTGTTAAATTAAGATTTTTTACTTATTTTTGACACTACTAAATTGATATATAACCTAGTATTTTACTTAAAATATAGCACTTAATAACAAATTATTAGACTTCATGAAATAAGTATAATCAGAATCCTTATTGGTAACAACAAGTTTGCTGACAACTTTCCCTACCATAATATATATCATTAATTACCTGTTTATATTTCTGCTGTCAACTGCAATCAATGGAAGCTGTTTGCTCAATATTTTGTATACAGCATTTGTAATCAAAGGATAGGATCTAAACTTACATGTAAGAATTCTTTAAAAAATCCCAAATAGAACCCAGATTAATGATTGATTTTTTTAAGAGACATTAGACTTTATTTATTTTATAATATACAGCAGTACACGCAATAAAAAATGATATATACCCACAGCTCAACAGTGAGCTCCCTGAAGCATTTACATAGCTGCAAACAAAATAATAACATTTGAATTAGTTTCCTTCCTTTAATCTCGGCAGCATTATAAAATAATATATTTATTATAAAGGGAATCATTATTAATTACTGAAGAGGAATAAATCAATTCTGGGCTTAAAAATCATGTTAATAATCAAAGATAGGATCACTTGTACACATCTGTTTCCTAATCACTTAGAGACTCTGCTAAACTCTATTGTCATTTTTCCTGTGACTCTGTTTTTCTCCATTATAATGTCTGTATTCTGGGCATTAGCACAATTCCCCAAGTCCCTGTTGAAAGCAAACATCCTTATTGCTATAGCAGCCACTTAACCTCCACACAAATGTATCTGTGTTAGGTACAATGCAGCGAAAGGGTGCACTGTTGGATCGAGTGTTGTACTGTGCTTATTTTAAAAGGTCTTTGATTTGGTAGAGTGGCTATTAGTTACTTTTTTATAATAAGCCCTATGAAGACCTGTGCCAGCTTGAAAACGGGTAAAGCAATGAAAATGGGCCACCACAAAAGCAACTGGGCAGCTTTTATCTAAAGTGTGGATGAAAGAAAGGTTTTCAAGTGAATAGACTATTTATACCTACAAAAAGCAAGGTGTGGTCTGAAGGAAGGTACTATAATCATAGAATAGTCTCTCTTACAAGACCAAGTGCTTTAAAAAATATAATGTAGGCTATTTTAGTTTATATACCTTTACAATTTATCTGTATAAGTATACCCCTAATCAAGTTTACTCAAAATATGTGCCTTTAAAGATAATTGGAGGTACAATAATTCTTAGGATATTTAACCCTGAGAAACTAGGTTCTGTGCAAACATCAAAAATTACTCCATAGACTCAATTATCACAATAATTGAGATTACTGCAATCTCAAAGGGTGGACACAGATGTAAGACAGTGAATCAGATACATACAGGAAACTTCTTCAAATCAATCAAACCCAGAATATTCTGTAATGCTCAGGCTAGAGGGGGAATGACAAGGGCCTTGTAAAACCACACACGTTCTCTACATTGAGAAATACTGTATCCCTGGGGAAAATCCTGTCTTCCCACTCCAGCTCGCTCCACTCCTAAAAGAAGAAGTGCCATGGAGAGGGAGTCACTGTTTACAGGAGTTCTCTCTTTCCTGTGTGTGCTGGGAGGGAAAGAAAGACTGAAACAGAAGAGGCTAAATATTTTTTAGAGGTTAAATCCTAAGTCCCATAAAATCTCCACTAGAAACACAAACACCTGATTCATGACTGAGTTTCCTTTTTGCCCGATTAGGGTCATAAGTGTTGCCTCTAGCGGTTCTTTCAGAATGTTAAGTAAAACATTTGAGTTTTGAAAAATAAAAACAGAATAGATACCACTTGTCTGTTGTTTGGGAAGGAATCTGCTAGTCTGTCATCTCTCTAGATGGTCCAGAAAATTAATTTGGGTGAAGGGCCACATGAAAGGTATTTTTTGATTTGTTTATTCCTCGAGCTTCAAAGACTATATGCAAAGGGATGTAGCAATAAAGTGATAAGATCATACACAATTTGGAACTTGAGTGTTAGTTTTCAAAAGAGTTACTTTATGAGAGCTGTCCACTTATTTTAATGACAATCAGTATATTCCAGATTCTTTTGTAACAGACAAAGGAAATCTATTTCACTACATTAACACTTTGTATTAAGGGAAAACTTCAATTTTTGACCCAACATACTGTCTTGCTCACCAAACAGCTCTGAATTACTATCAAATCTATACAGTATGATTGAAGACATATGGTAGACATTGAAGTTTGAAAAAGGACAGCATCATTGTAGCACACATGGAGTTTTATGTGATGACTCACTGAAAAAATAATATTCATTTGGATCAATTTAAAAAAAACCAATCAGTTTATAAACAAACAAAAAGGTCATATATAAAACATGAAGAAAATAGCAGTGGAAATAGTTCACAGTAGCCCCTGAAGTTTCCCAGTTAAGCCATTTGAACTTCCGGGTTGGTCTACTAAGTATGAATATCTGTGTGATTTGACTATTTACTAGAAGAAGTGTATTACTTAAATGCATCAAATACCTACTTGCATGAAAAAAAAAAAATGTGTTCATTATCACATTTCAGAACATTTCCTGGAAAGATAATTAGCGTAGTAGATGCTGTTGGTTCTCCACCCAGATTCTCTTTACCAGGCCTGTGTACCAGGTCCCTGCTGCTGGATTGTTGGCTGCTGTGGGCTCTGAGCTGCCTCCTTCCTCAGGGAACTTCCTTCATCCAAAGACAGCCACCTCACTTGGCACTATCTGGGAAGCTGTCCTTTCCCTCTGGGGACAGACCTCAGCCAATGACAGACTGACATATGAAAGCCTGGGTCCCTTGCCGCTCTGGAGCCATTAATGGTCCAGAGCTCACTGTGAGATGAGGTGGAAGCTAGGCTTCGGCCATCTCTCTGCCTAGCTTTTCCTCGTGCTCTAGGCTGTGTCCTTCACTTTTTTCTAGGTTTCAAATGACAGCACTCCTTCACTGTATCAAGTGAACAAGAGAGCCTATCACAAGCTTTACATCAACAAAAAGCAGCCCGAGACAATTATGATCCTATGTACTAAGAGCCGTTTAAATTCTGAAGCGATATTTGAATAGAAAGCAAATACAGTAGACGCTTATAGTACCTTGACAGGATGAAGATTTGTTGTGGTGATAATTTTGTGCAGTGGGCTTGCCAACTTTGGGGGCAGCCTCGGCTCTTTATCCAGTCCCTGGGGTTTAGTGTAATAATCCAGTTTCTCTCGAGGAAAGAAATTGTTGATTATCGTCACACAATCATGTTGACCTTTTAATAGAAAAATAGGAAATATATAATTTCATTATTCAAAATAAGACATTTTCCATTTTTTAATTATGTTACTCTGTTTTCTGAAGTAAACATGCATCAACATCTTTAATTTGTAGGAAAGGAGAGTAGAGGGGGAGGAGGAGAGGTAAAATGTTCTGGGGAACGTCTATAAGCATGCTTCGTGATCAAGAAATAATCTCCTTTTAAAGACACAGAATTCACAATACATAAGAAGATTATGTGGATAACAAAAAAAAAAAAAAAAACAACGTTCAACTTAAAATTGACCCTAAATGTTTAATAAAAGTTGCTTGTAATTTAAATGTCTCTTCTTCCACCCCTACACAAATGATGTTCATTCTTCCCTAATCACATCTGGCTTTCCTTACACAGAATTTAAATTTATTCTGTATAAAGTTATTAATTATCATGATAATTACTGTTCATATTGTTAAGCTAATCTCTTCCCTCCTTGAATTTGAGAAAAGCTTGGCCTCTTTGTGAAATGAATTAGAGAAAAAGCTTTTGCCCCTGTAAGCTTGGAATCCACATTACGGCTCCTCATAGATCCCTGTGCCACTTCTCTAAGCCATCTCCAGAGGTAAAAATTGTTCTAGGAAAGCAAAACCTTCCCTGGCGAAGCTGGTGGCCTGTGCTTTCCTGCTGCCTCCCCGTCCCTGGCTCCCTCGCCACTACTTCTCTGGAGCAAGAAAGTGGCCCCTCTGGGCAAGCAGGCTGTGCCTGCAGGGCACATTTGCAGGTGCAGGCTCTTCCAGAATCTCCGGAAAACAGACCTCTTCCTCCCCTCTGCCTGATAAGGGCTGAGGGATCAGCAGCGGAGAGTCCTGGGGAGTCGGCCCAGACGCCAGGGCTCCCGGAGAGGGGTCCACCCTGGGTGGCCCTTGTGGCCCCTGCCCACTTGTACACGGTCCAGGGAGCATCTGCTCGATCCTGCCAACAACAGGTGACCTGTGGGGGGATTGTATTGTGGGCCAGGTGGACCCTTGAGGTTGGCAAAGGGCTCAGCCTGCCTGAGAGTTCAAGGAGAACCCAAGAGTGGACCGGTTTCTCGCTGTGTCTCAGCAGAGGACAAAATATCTCCTGGTTTGTTGACCCTAAGACCACAGGTATAGAGAGATGGCACTTCCCTTCACTGCTCTACGACCCTGTCGGCTTTAGCTGACTGCCTAGGAGATGCAGACCCAAGGGGATCCAATCTCGAAAGACTCTGCAATGCCTCCAACAAAGGGCTTCTTCTGCGGAACATGTTCTGACAACTACAACCACACCACAACCAAACCATAACCACGACCACCAAAGAAGAAAAACTTAAATTGAGCAGATCCACTACAGTATGTAAAGAGACTTTCATGGACCACAGAAAGATTCCATTTTTAAAAGTTAATAGACAAACTGAAAGAGGTAATCCTGGTTACTACCGAGAACTAAAATAGTAATGTAGAAGATGAAGGGGATGAAATATTTCAAAACAGAGAAAAACTAGGATATAGAAATCATTATGGAAGAGATGAGAGAGCTGAAAAACAGATCCAGGAAAAAAAAGAAATGGATGGAGAATTAATAATTAAACAAATGATAAAAGAACACATCCATGATATGAAGGGAAATTTTAGTAGTGATCACAGTATCATTTTTGGTATTTGATGTTATTCTTAAATGCAGAAACACCAGTTTCTTTTTCTTTTCTTTTTTTAAAACCAGAAATCTCCATTGTATATATCTTAAGGAGAAGTCAAACAGTAACAGGAAATATTAAAAATATGAAGTGTTCTGTTTAGAAAATGATCATTTCTACCTACATAACCTTCAAGAAGGGAGAAAAATGACAATCAAGCAAATATACGACAAACAGGATGTAAACATGACAGCACCAAAAGTAACACAGATAATGGTGGGCAGGAATTTACAACTGTACATGAAGAAACTAAAGAAGATGAAGACAAATCGCACTGCTTTCTAAAACACATCCAGCTTCAATAAAAAGATAGAGGTTCCTGTTTAAAAAAAAAAAAAGGTGCTCTAAAATAGCTTCTAGAGACTTCCCTGGTGGTGCAGTGGTTAAGAATCCACCTACCGACGTAGGAGACTCGGGTTCGAGTCCTGGTCTGGGAAGATCCAACATGCCGCGGAGCAACTAAGTGCGTGCACCACAACTACTGAGCCTGTGCCCTAGAGCCCGCGAGCCACAACTACTGAGCACACGTGCCACAACTACTGAAACCCGCACGCCTAGAACCCGTGCTCCGCAACGAGAGGCCACCACAGTGAGAAGGCCGCACACCACAATGAAGAGTAGCCCCCGCTCACCGAAACTAGACAGTCCGTGCGCAGCAACAAAGACCCAATGCAGCCAAAAATAAATAAATAAATAAACAAATAAATAAATTTAAAAAAATTAAAATAAAAAATAAAATAGCTTCTAAATATCAAAATAGACATAGGAAGATTTGAAGGTAAAGGGATCAGAGGAAAATATAGACTTAGCTTGTAACTACATCTTCTCATCAGTCCCCCAACTAGTATACTCAGAAAAAGCCTTGTTAGCAGTTGGAAATATTTGTACATAAAATACTGGCTACCTAACAATGACACTGTCGTAAGACTAGAGGTTTCTTAAAATTACACCTTTGTGAGAAGGAAAAAAAATAATATTACTTTATTTTTTCCAACATTAATCTTTCTCATTTTAGGTAGTACTTAGAGGTTATTTTGATATTTTATTTTTAAAAATCTGCCAATAATTTATATTAGAGTGATATACATATATATTTAAAGTTTATCTTTATACATTTTTACTTAATTTATATTTAAATTTTATAATTTAAACTATTAAATATTTAGTTTTATGAGTTTTTAATTTATGAATTGTGAATACCTACAAATAAAATAGTACTATTAATATAGAAAATAAATGCTGGGGGTGGGGGCTGGGTGGGGACCAGTGCATCATTTTGTGCCATTATTACTATCACTGGACTTGAGTCTTCTAGACTGAACGGGCTCACTGAGTCAGCCCTCGCAGGATTAATGAGAATATACACACAACCAGACACATGCTAGTACAATTTTTTACTTTCAAGGATAAACTGAAATTGAAATACAGTTCCAGAATAAGAAATGAAAAGTGGACAAAGAAAAATAAATCACATTCTCACTTACAAAACCAGGATTTAGAAAACTGTGGAGTAACTTCTACATATGATTGAGAGAATAGAACAGTGATATAAGAATCATGAAAGTAGCCAACATATGACTCGCATTTCAGAGAAAAAGAGAGTTTTGGTTATGATGGGTTTCAAACAATATACAACCTACGTACCATCTGAGAATGTCCTGTAACCAAAACCTAAATGAGAACAGAGATCCCAAGATGGAGCAAGGAGAAAAGAGAGGAGAGAGTGGAGAACAAGAGCCCTTGGCAGCAGAGATAGTTAATCCCAATGGGTGGAGACAGCACAATGGAGAAATTATACTGTAGATGGCGAGGACCGCTGAAGGAGAAAGAACACACCATGACTGACACTCTAATGACATATTGGCACCAAACATTCTAGACTTTCTCAGGCAAGTCCACAGCTAGTCGTAGTGCTGGAGGAGGAAAGGAAAGGCCTGTTGCCTGACAAGGCAAACACAGAGAATGTGGAGAAATAAATGAGTTATAAGGATTTCATCTTGTTGGGGTTGCTAAATGGGCAAATGCAAAACCTTAAGGGTAGGGCACAGGGTATAGTTTTGCTCTCGTTTCTAGATAGTAACTGAGAAATATGGGTTTAACTGGGAGCATTGTGAATAGGAGAGTATGCACTGGTAGAATATAAAAGCATTCTTGATCTTTCAAGTTAATAAAAGGAGAAAGAAAATTTACTCTAACAAGACCAGGCCAATCACATTAAAGAAACACACACACACACACACACACACACACACACACACACAGCCACATACTGAGTGAGACGGGAGGGACTTCCATGGTGTACTGGTAAGTGAAGAAAACATGTTGCAAGGAATATATTTGTATGACCTTATTTTTAAAAGATGAAAAAATCTTGCACGTGTGTGAGTACATATGTATACATATTGATCTGCTTGAGGGGAATGAAAGTGGGAGAATGAGTTTTTAATAAGACTAACTTTAAGGAAGATATAATGTCAACTTGAAAGGGTGCCATGTAATTTTCTGTCTATGAAATTAGTCTAAATAGATTAAAATGGGATGAAAACATTACCCTCACTTTAGGATGGAATTGTGGACAGGTGTACATTAGATTTTTATTAACGTAGTATTGATAGTATTAAGAAAACAGAGAAAAAGAAAAGCATCGTATTAATGGCTGAAAGTGCAGGCTCCTCCACTTCCAGCCCTGTGATCTGGGGAAAGTTACTTAACCTCTATCTAAGCTCTATTTTATTACATTGTGGACATAATGAAAACTTGTAGAGTTAAAGAGAACTTCAGATCATGTAATTCCCTGGCTTCTTTGTACATATCAGAAAACTGAGGATCTGGAGGTGAAGGGATTTGCCTATGATCTTGTAACTCATTAGGAGCAGATATGAACTAAAATATGAGTCTCATGATTCCTAGTTTAGTGTTCTTTTCTTACTAAACTGACACCCTCAAAATTAGCTGAGGGCTGAGGTGGTAGCAACTAGGGAGTCCCTAACTGTGGGAGATAAATATTTCCCTGAAGTTTGCACAGCAAAGCCATACCTTTTTCAAATCCTCCTGAATTGAAGTAAAATAAAACAAGAATATTTGTTCTCAAAGAGTTGTCATAAAGTGACTCAGTGACTGTTTGACTTAATCAACAGCACTTACTATTAGTAGTTTTAAGTAATATAATAATAAAATTTAACACCATATACAATTACTGTCCCCCATATCTGACTAATTCCCACTGTATCTTAGCTTACATGTAATTTCTCTCTTGAAATTCCCTTGGAATGGGAGAGAAGATCCCTCTCTTTGATGTATTTTTATGGAACCCTTAAGTCACCCATTGGAATACATTTTCACACAGTCATTGCCTCTATCCTCTTAGTGCCATGAATGCAGGAACACCCTCTGTCTTGTTCACCAAAGCATCTAGAGTGATGCTTGGTCTACAGGTTGTGAATGTTAAGGATCTGTTTAATGAATCATTAGGCCTCACAGAGCTACTTACTACATTCCCAATAAATCAGATATTTCTATCATTGCTTTTCTATCAGTGGACTCTTCTAACTGCCAACTCATTGGGGTCAAAATACCAAACATCAAATATTCATTCCCACTCTCTTCTAAACCCCCTATATTATATCAAGTAACAGGATTAACACACCAAGAAATATTGGGCACATGCAATAAATGTTTGTGGTTGATGAGGATGATAATGAAACAGCTGTATATTGTATTATCATTAATGCTCCTTCCTAATCATTGTTGTAATTATTATAAACAGCAATAACTGATGGCATTTATTGAGAGCTACATGTAAAGCTCTTTAGGTCTATCATCTCATTTAATCCTTTCGATAACCATGTAAACATTCTGCAGTGGGGAAACTGAAGATCAGAATCATTAAGTAACTTGCTGTTAAGTGGTACAGCCAGAATTTCAGCCCAGGATCACTGACTCCACAGTTCCTGTTCTTAAACATTAGGTTAAACTACTTCCTTAGAGGAGTAAAATATTCTCATTCAAGCATTTGACTGCAACAAAAAGCCCTCACCACACTCTGTATTTCAGAGTGGAGATTCAAAACAGCTTGTTCGTGTTATCCAAAGTGTCATCAGGTGTTTCATTAAGTTAGACAAAACTGTAAACATTTGCTTTTTTAAAAATAAACATGACAGTATTTACACTCTGAGAAGCAAAGTGGTATTTTTTTCCATGGGGGAAATTCTGGGTATAAGCTAATGTAAAACTGCCATAAAAACTCACCCACAAAGGCTGCCATCTGAGCTGCTGTTCTTCCTACAGAGTTGACAACATCTGTCTCGGCACCAGCTTCCAACATTACCCACGTGATGTCTTTATTACCTAGAGTTAAAAAGAAACATATTTGTTAAAATTAAGGACTGCACAATTCAAATATTCCCTTTTAAATAATCTGTACCCTTTGTTTTCTGCGCAGTTTTAGGTTTCTATTTTGTGGATATTTTCATTTTTTCCAAAATATAAATCATAACTATAGCAAAAAGTAAAATGCTATAGAACCCACATAGAAATCAACCTTATTTTCTAGAAAACACATCAAGCAATACAAAAATGGTATGGAATTGAATATAACTTTTTTTTTTTAACAAGACAAAGTATGTTTTTCCTAGGATAATACTTAGTATTAAAAAAAAGAATAATGCTTAGTATAAAGTCAAAACAAAAAATAAAAAACAAAGACAGAAAAAATAAAATGAATAAAAGTCTCCCCTTAATGTCTACTAACTCATCCCATCCTTCACACCTACAGGCCCTGAGATAACTACTGACAGTTGAGGATCTATCTTTTTACACTTTGTCCTATCTACACATTCATAGTGTTTCTATTTGTGTTCTTTCACTAAAGGAATCATTACAGATAATCTGCTATTATAAACTATACTCAGTGGACAGCATTTCCCATTACTTTTTGCAAGCTTGAACTATGATTTCCTTAGGAAGAGTCCCTGGAAAACACTGTAGGATCAAAGGGTATGCATATTTTAAATGCATTTTATTACCAGGCTGCCTTCCAGCAATGTTGGGCTGATGTACACTCCCCAAAACAGTGCACAAAAGTTCCTATGCCAAGACTGGGCGTCATCATTCCTCCTTAACCTTTGCCAATATGTTTAAGTGAAAGGTTATCATTTGTTGTTCTCATCTGCAGATCTTTGAGAGCGTTTTAAGCTTATTAGCCAGTTGTATTTCTTTTGTTCTCTGTTCAATTTTCCGTCTAATTTTCTACTGTAGTATTTGTTGTTTTCTAACTGATTTATAAGAACTCTTCATATATAATGATATAACCCTTTTAGAAATAGTAATAACTATTTTCCTTAGTTTTTTAATTTATATTTTAACTCTATGTACGGTATTTTCTATACATGGAAATGTTTTAAGATTTTATGTAATCAAATTAGGCAATGTTGCCCTTTTTGAATTCTATATTTTATATTATGCTTAGAAATGCTTTTTTCCCCCCCGGATTATAAAAATACAGATTACTGCTTTTAAAGCATGGTAATATTAAGTTACATATTTATTTTCTTAAAAAACTGTAACAAGGACAGATAATTCCACTTAACTTTTAGATATTTCCCAATTGTCTTTATTCAGCAAATTATAAGCAACATGAATCAGAGTAAGTTTCTAAATGGATCATCATATTTAGTACTTAAATGTCACTGAAGCAAATAGCCCTATCATAGCAGGTATTCTCTCAAGAGAACAACAAAGAAGCTTTCATATTACTTCAAAATATAAAACTATAGAACAGCAAAGGAACTAAATTGTAAGAATAATAGATCTAGCTCCACAACTCTAAACAAAATATATTGTCAATACAAAGAATCAAGTGATTTAAATAACTAAAGAAACATCACCAAATTAACTATATAACATATTTCATACATTATAGCTTTTCAAAACCGATTCCCACCATGTCTTTCCACGAGACATGATCTTAAAATTACTATAACAAAAATGCGCTTAATTTAAAAATGTACATATACTTATAACAAATTTGTATAGGTGACTATTATTGGTATATTAGAATAAATGCTAAAACTTCACCAGAAAGTGCAGCAAACATGAGGGCTGTGTATCCATGTTCATGTTGATGACAATTTACATCAGCTCCATGTCGTAAAAGTAATTTGCACATATCAAGTTTTCCTTTATATGCAGCATGCATTAGAGGAGTCATTCCATTCTTTAACAGAAAGGGAAAAAAAGTATTAAGTTTACTTATTTACCTTTCCCCCTGCCTATGAACAATTCCTGCAATTAAATTAAAACACAAAATAAAATGAATTCATAAAATCATCTTTATAATCTGCATTTTTATACTCAATTCCCCACTTGGATCTTCCATAAACTGCTGAAGAAAAAAGATGGTTTCATTACCTGAGGTTTTCTACAGATTAGCAAACAGATTCAGAGAAGAATTGCTCAACTTCACATGACTAGTAAAGTGGCCAGGGCAAGGACCAAAACTTAAGTTTATCAGGGCTCTCATCTCTACTACACATACTTAGCTCCTGGGGAAACAAATGGACAAGCAGATACAAATGCGTTAAAAAAAGAAAAGAAGAGAAAAAAGTAAGGAAAAACCTTAAAACAAATAGAATGCTTATCAAGGGGAAAGTTGAATATGGTATATCCATAGCATGGAATAGTATGATGTTACTAATTGAATACATTTATATCTATTGAATTGAAAAAATTTCCATGAATTACTGCCAATGAGAAAAACAAGATGTGGGAAATGTACATTAGAGTGTTCTCATTTAAAGAAAAATGATCCTCAAAATCACATTTATATTTTGATCATATACAGGATTTGGTTATATATATGATTATATGAATATGGAGAAATGATTGGTAGTGTTTACACCAGGCTACACTGTTTAGTCTCCATATGTTTGCCCATATCCAATGAAACATCCAACTTTATATGTTGAGTACCTAATACTATTTGGTGCATAAATAAATGAGATGTTCCCTGTAAGTAAATCTTCTCAGAATCCAGGAGAGACTCTCTGAGTGCTGGAATTTCAGAGTTACTCTGGATGAAAACCTCTCTAAAACATATAATCTCTTTTTTAGCAAATCTTAGAATACTAACATAATTTGAATTGTTCTTGATGATTCTAGACTATTATAATGAACATTGTCATCAATATTATCAGAGGCTTGTTGATGTGAGAATCATAGGAAGGTTGTACAAGAGGCAACTTAGTAGGAGTAGTCAATGTTTCTTGAGAGTAGTAATGGGAAAATGATAAGGAGATTAAAACTTTAGTAGTTTTAAAAACTTTAAATATGATGATCCTAAAAATAAAGTTTCTCTCCCATAATTTTTAAATCAAAGAATTCATCAATATTAGTCGACTACGTTACAACTCTATATCATTAAATACAGCATTCATTCATTCAGCAAATATTTATTGAGTGCCTAAGATATGTCAGACACAGATCTATGCACTGTGGGTAGCAATGAGCAAATTCCATGCCCCTAAAGTCTAAGTCCCTGGCACTAAATTTTAGTAGGGGTGACAAGGCAGATGGTGATAATAAGTGCTATAGGGAAACAGCATCGAGTAAGGGGGAGAGGGAATGGCAGAAGGTAAGAGGAGATTGTTATTTTTAGAAGGACAGTCAAAGAATGTCCCTCTGAGCAGGTGGCATTTGAACAAAGCCCTGGAGGGAGCAAAGGATGTAAATAACTAGAGGAAGAATGCTCCAGTAAAGAGAATGCAAGTGTAAAACTCTTTGGGGGAGAGGAGCATTGGGTTCAAGGAATACCAAGGAGGCCACATCTGTGTGCAGCTCACTCATAGAAGCTCCAGGAACCTCCTTGTCTTGAATTTGGTGCTCCTAGGTTTAAACATTAAGTATAGGAGTGTGTCTCATGTTTTAACATTAAGTAGGATGCCAATGCTTGTGGAAGGTTTCTGCAAACTTATTCAAGTTATAGAAAAGCCATTCTATCTTAAGCTGTTAAAAGAGTTTTTACCCTCAGTAGTTAAATTTTATCAAATGCATTATGTCTATTGAGATGATCATATTTCTCTTTTATTCTGTAATATAGTGAATTACATTGAAAGATTTTCTAAACTGAACCATCCTATCATTCTTGGAGAAACCTTACTTGGTTAAGTCTTATTATTCTTTTGATACACTACTGGATCAAGTTGCTAACATTTTATATAGTGTTTTTGCATCTGTATTTACAAAGTGAATTGAGCCCATAGTTTGCTTGGGCTTCTTCCTGTTTTGGCATCAGCATTATGCTAACTTTATCAAATGAGTTAGGCATCTTCCCATCTTTTTATGAACTAATGGTACAATCTGTGTAAAATGAGAATTAAATGGTCCTTGAATGTTTTGTAAAGCTTACTCAGGTTTGCAGCTTTAGAAGGTAGTTGGCACTTAAATACATTCATACAAATCTTCCTTAATTATCCCAGTTTTTCTATTTCTATATGAGATAAATACGTTCATTTTTATTTTTCTAAAAAATCACTACTTTCATATGGATTTTCAAATGAATTGGCTTTAAAAAGGTATGACAATTCCTCATAATTGCAGTTATGCTCTCACTTCCTTGGTGTTTATTATTTTCTTGCTTATACTTTCCAAATTGTGTCTATTTTCTGGTCTTAAATTGATAACTTTGTTTTATCTTTTCTTTTTTAACAGCTTCATTGTGATATAATTTACTCATTTAATGTTACAATTAAATAGTTTTAAGTATTTTCAGAGTTGTGCAACCATCACCACAATCAATTTTAGAATATTTTTGTCAAAACCAAAAGAAATATCATACCCATTAGCAGTCATTCCCATTACCCCTCCCCATCCCATTACCCAGCCTTAGGCAACCACTAATCTACTTTCTGTGTCTATGAACTTGCCCATTTCGGACATCTCCTATACATGAAATCATACAATATTTAGTCTTGTTTGATTGGCTTCTTTTACTTGGCAGAATGTTTTTGAAATTCACCCATGTTGTAGCACGCACCAGGACTTCATTCCTTTTTGTGACTGAATAATATTCGGTTGCATGGATATACTACACTGTGTTTATCCACTTATCAGGTGATGGATGTTTGGACTGTTTCCACCTTTGGCTGTTATGAATAATGGTGCTATAAACATTCATGTTCAAGTTTTTGTATTGTCATATGTTTTATTTTTCTTAGTTACATACCTAGGATTGCTGGGTTATATGGTAACTCTATGTTTAATCGTTTGAGGAATTGTCAACCCATTTTAAATAGCAGCTGCACCATTTTATATTCCCACCAGCAACGCATGAGGGTTCCAGCTTCTCCACATCCACACTAATACTTGTTATTATCTATCTATATATATATATATTTTTAAAATTAATTAATTAATTAATATTTATTTTTGGCTGTGTTGGGTCTTTGTTTCTGTGCGAGGGCTTTCTCCAGTTGCGGCGAGCGGGGGCCACTCTTCATCGCGGTGCACGGGCCTCTCACCGTCGCGGCCTCTCCCGTTGCGGAGCACAAGTTCCAGACGCGCAGGCTCAGTAGTTGTGGCTCACGGGCCTAGTTGCTCTGCGGCATGTGGGATCTTCCCAGACCAGGGCTCGAACCCGTGTCCCCTGCATTGGCAGGCAGATTCTCAACCACTGCGCCACCAGGGAAGCCCTATATTTTTTTTTTATTATCGCCATCCTAGTGGGTGTAAAGTGGCCTCTCATTGTGGTTTTGATTTGCATTTCCCCGGCAGCTAATTTTGAGCCTTTTTTCATGTGCATATTGGTTACTCATATGTCTTCTTTGGAAGAAGAATATCCTTTGCCCATTTTTTAATAGGGTTATTTGTCATTTTTATTATTGAGTTGTACAAGTTCTTAATACGTTCTAGTTACAAGTCCCTTACCGGATATGATTTGTAAAACCATTCTGTGGGTTTTCTTTTTACTTTCTGGATGGTGTGCTTTGAAGCACAAAGGTTTTAATTTTTATTTTTTCTTTATTTTTTCTTTTGTTGCTTATGCTTGATGGCTTTTAAAATTTTTTATTTCTATTTTATTTTTCTTAACTCATTTCTTATATTTTCTGAGTATACTTTATTCTTTTTATCTAATTTCATGAGTTGAAAGCTCAGAACAACACAAAGGTTTAAAGTACAATAACAAGTGCTACAAAATTTCCTCTGAATATGACTTTGGCCACATGACACAGCTTTTGATAAACAGTAGCTTTTGATAAATGTTGTGTTTTCAGTTGTTTATAGTAGGAAATTTCTACTTCTACTTCTTCTTTTACCCAAGAACTATTCAGAATTTTTAAAAACATTCAGGTTATATGTTTTATTCTTTGGAACATATTTCTGTTTATTTTCAGTGTTATATTACATTTGGTAAACTTGTTTAAAGTTAGTTAAAATTTTCCTTTACAAAATAGTATAATACAGGACTTCCCTGGTGGCACAGTGATTAAGAATCTGCTTGCCAATGCAGGGGACACGGGTTCGAGCCCTGGTCCAGGAAGATTCCACATGCCGCGGAGCAACTAAGCTCGAGCGCCACAACTACTGAGCCTGCGCTCTAGAGTCCGTGAGCCACAACTACTGAGCCCGAGTGCCGCAACTACTGAAGCCCACGCACCTACAGCATGTGCTCCGCAACAAGAGAAGCCACTGCAATGAGAAGCCCGCATGCCGCAATGAAGAGTAGCCCCACCCCATTCCCCGCAACTAGAGAAAGCCCGCGCGCAGCAACAAAGACCCAACGCGGCCAAAAAATATATAAATAAATAAAATTTAAAAAAAAACTCATTTCTAAAAAAAAAAAAAAGTATAATACGTAAACCAATTTTTAACAGTGTTAAATGTAAATGGAGATGTACTATTTCTGTCTTATATAAAAGTGCATAGACTGTTAGGTTATCCAACTTTTCCATCCCTTGAATACTTTTTTCTGCTTATCATTTTCTAAAAGATGCTATTGTGGTCTTACAAATTTCTCCTTTGAATTCTACCTTTTTCTTAATGAACTTCAAAGCTTATAAGATTATTAGTGAAGGCTTAAGGCTGGTATATTCCTGGTGGTTTATAAACTTTCTATAAGAAAGAGTCTTCTTCTTTTTTTTTTTTTCTTTTTTGCTTTAAACTTTATTTTGTCTGATATTAACTTTACTACCCATGTGTGGGTAAAGGGTTAACAAAACACCTCCTTTGCTGCATGAGAAACTGAAATTCAGTTAATGTTCTAGTACTAGAACTGTCCTGTATAATAGAGTATCTACTAGCCACACATTGAATGTGTGTTCAGTATGTGTGTGTCCAGTATGGCACCAATGGCTGCCATACTGGACAGCTCTGAAGAGAAACTACCACCTCAGAAAGTTATTCTGGATTGCAATTGTTCTAGAAAGTTGAGTTTAGGTCATTTAACCCTCCCGAGAAGTAGAATTGCTGGATCAAAGGTAGGTACATTTAAAAATGAGAAATATTCTAAAATTTTCTCCAGAATATGATGCCAATTTACACCTAATCCAGTAGCATATAAAAGTGCAGTGTTTCCCACACTTCACAAGAAATGATATGGAATTGGTTTAACGGTCACTTATTTGATTACCAGTAAAATTAAACATGTTTTTACATCCTTATTTGTCTTTTGCAACCTGTCTGCTGACATTTGCTTTAGAGCTTAGTATAACTTGAGCACAAATGCTAGAAAACAACTCTTATTATTAGATTTCATATATTATCCATTCTCATAGGAAGTAAAATTTTATTAAATGTTTTAAATTTTACCTCATCCAAGCAGTTGACATGAACATTCTTGCTGGCTAACAATGTTCCAGCTTCTTGGACAGTACCTTAAAAAAAAAAGAAAGAAAGCGCAAAGGTTATTTATATTTAGAACAGAAAAAAAATCTAACGTCAAGGAAACAGACTTTAAAGGGTTATCTGTAAAACTAAGATGAGTCAGGTCAGGTTGCTAAGAAATAAAGCATCAATCGCATACTGTTTATTCCACAAAGTAATTATCCCAGAGAACAGATTCATATAGACTAAAATAGCTCCATCTTGCTTTTACTTCCACTGGCCTTAGAGTATATTAAATTGGCCACATTTTCCTTTTGGCAGTAATACAATAACCACAAAGCATAAGACTTTTAATACTGAAACAAATCTTAAAGGGCATCTAATCCAACCCACCATCTAAAGCTTAAATTGCTGTCAGTGTAATAACAGTTCAAAATACAGTCAGTATTTATATACCTTGTCACCACTACGTCCTGTGAATTGATGGCATGCTCCTAATAGAATTCTTGGTTTGGAAATGCTGAGGTAAATGTATCTTTTATGCCTGGTGCTATACAAAAGTGCCATATGGTCAGTATTCAGACTCTCATACTGAAAGCCATCCGATGTAAACCTGAAGGTCAGTCTCTGTAAATTTGTAAATAAGCTGTAATTGGGCCACGACTATCAGGTTTTCCAGCCTTCTGTAAGGCATACTAAGGCATAGTTGCAGGAGAGAATGTTGCTATTATCATCCTTAATAGGAGCCAATCACATGTTCTACCAAAAAATTTCTGGTGTGACAGGGAACAGGATAATGAAATTGCATGTTCTCAGGGAGAAAGGATGAGATAAGCCTCTCCTCTAAAAGGACATAAAAGAATAGAAGCATCCTCAACTAGGAGTTATTTCTTGTCTTTAAATTTAGAATTATAGTTCAAGAATGTGTTAAACTTTGCAATTCTTCCAGAGCTAAAGGTGGAATGCAGAATCGAGCTTAGCCTGCTTCTTTCTACCCAACCTGCTTCTTAGGCACATGGTCTGAGTACCCCTCACCAACAGAGGGGAGATACAGAAATGTCTCCTAGATTGATAGCGAAATAGCTCAGCTGGGGAAATGTCAAGTGAGTGATCTACAAGGCCCCGAATTATGACAGCAGCTATTTTGTCCATAGTTCATTTGTCTGATCCCACACTCCACCTGAGGGCAGTTGGTATCACTGGCTGAATGGCTACAGAGGGAGAGGGGAAAGCCTTCAAACATGCAAGCAAGTTGTGCAGGGAAGCTTATCCATACCTGTGGCTTCTCACCAGAGACTCTCAAACATCTTTGGAAAGGAATTAGAACAAACTCCTGCACACCAATTTCACTTGAGGAAGATGCTTCAGCTGAACCCCGTTATCCACTGAGGAATAACTGAAGTTATTTTCCATCTGACCGAGAGATGTTTATGCAATAAAGGGAGAATACTATAGGGATTGTGATCATGCCAAAGCCTGCTATATGTTAGGGAAAGGATGGGGATTGCAATCATAGACATTTGGCTCATATTAGACAACAGGCCAATAATTCTATAAAATGTTTAGCCCGGTGGCTAACGATGTATATGGTAAATCTGTCCAATCGCAGGGCAATTAAAAAAAAAAGATGAGTTGCTCACTCACATGCCACGGAATACCAGTTAGTCTTTTGAAATGCAGGGACCAGGATGGGAAAATTTTTCTGAAACTGTCTGGGCTTCTAGAGAATGAAAACATATTTTGGAAAATAGATGAGCAAAAATACCCCCAAGAGGAAAAACTTGTGATGATTTCTAACTTGGAGTTCCCAATTTAATGACAGTAGGAAACTGTAGAAGGTCTAGAATAGCATGGAAATGGGAAACACATAGTTTACACAGAAGGATTTTTATTTTTTGTCATTCCTTACTGTGCATAGTAGACTCTCAAACAATATTTTGCAATTAAATTGAAAAGATTAATTGCTTTACTTGGGAAAGAAATATGTTAAATCTGATTTAACAAACTCTTAAGATGAGGGGATGTGGTACTATAAGGGGGATGGGAAATGAGTCAACATCTATCCTCACTGGAGACAAAAATGAATAGACATAACTGACGAAAATAATATTTAATAATTTCTTTCCCTTGTGAGAATTTCTCCAAGTTGCTCCAGAGAAGAAAACACAACCCAACCTGCTCCATTAGGGTGGGATAGATAACTTATCTGGATGGACCAGCATTTTAGCAGAGAAGAGATGATGGTAAGAGTGATACTCTCACTGTTACTGCCCTCTCTTATACCACACTAGAGCCCTTTCAGGACCACTATAAAACTGAACAAGTCCTAGAAAACCCTCAGTTTTCTTATATAGGAAGCAGAAATAATCCATCCCATAGTGTTCTTAGGACTAAGGGCTTGTCTTGGTGTGGGGCACAGAGTACAACCTCAGTGCATATTAGATGCTCTTGTTATTTATATTTAGAGTAGCATAATATAATTCATTGCGACACTTCTAATATCTAGTTTGGGACCACTGGTCTCTACTGAAGACAAGGAGAAGTAGCCAAAACAAACAAAAAGGGAGAAACAAACAAACATGACATTTTCTGTTTCCAGCAATCCATCAGATAGTCATGAGATCTGAATATTTATGAGTTTCAATCATTTAGTGGGATCCCTCAACAGGAATGTTTTGAGGAATCTATGTCAAGTATTTAAAAAACTATTTGGCTTGTTAGTTGCTGTTACATTTATGTATAAGTAAAATCATGTATAAAATAATTAAAGTATCTGAATGTAAAAATAATATATGGATACAGACTTAATCATAGATACATAGTTATAAATGTATTTTAAAAGAGAGACTTCTAATTACAACATATATTTTGAAATAGTGAATCTGTTTAAGTGTAAAGTTTCTAAATTCTCCTAGGTGTATCTATTTTTAGACTTTGTAACAAAATGTCCTCAAGTTAGGATTATGAATCACTACATAAAAATTAGAGTAACTGGGCTTCCCTGGTGGCGCAGCGGTTGAGAATCTGCCTGCCAATGCAGCGGACACGGGTTCGAGCCCTGGTCTGGGAGGATCCCACATGCCGCGGAGCAACTAGGCCCGTGAGCCACAATTACTGAGCTTGCGCGTCTGGAGCCTGTGCTCAGCAACAAGAGAGGCCGCGACGGTGAGAGGCCCGCGCACCGCGATGAAGAGTGGCCCCCGCTGGCCGCAACTGGAGAAAGCCCTCGCACAGAGGCGAGGACCCAACACAGCCAGCCAGCCAGCCAGCCAGCCAGCCAGCAAGCAATCAATCAATCAATCAATCAATCAATCAATCAATAAATAAATAAATAAAATTAAAAAAAAAAAATTAGAGTAACTAAAAGAGCTGTTTTGTAAAGGAAGACAATGAAGCCCACAGAGGTTGCAAAACCTGCCCAGTCATATAGTTAATGGTAACTACGTATTTGAATTTAAATTTGTCTTTGAACTCTATGCTATAATTATTAGTAGACCTGAATCTTTCTATATACCAGAGGTACTAGAAATAACATTATTAACTACACAGGACCTTAGAGCAGGATGTTTTAATAGTCCCAAATTGGAAACAACTGAAATGTCCATCAGTGTCACCAGATAAGCAAATAGTGGTATATCCATACATAGGGAATAAAAGAAAAAAATAAGAAACAAATTATTGGTACAGTATGGATGAACCTCAATATCATGATGCTGAGTGAAATAAGTCATGCAAAAAAAAAAGGAATATTTATTATACTTATTGTATAATTCCACTTACATAAAATTCTAGAATAGAGAAATCTAATCAATAGTGACAGAAACCTATCAGTGGTTGCCTGGAGACACGGGTGGAGGGAGTGACAGATTACAAATGGGTATGTAGAACATTTTGGGGGTGATGGAACTGTTCATTGTCTAGATTGCAGTAGTTTCGTGGATGTACACTTATGTCAAAACTGACTTTTTAAAAAAGTGTACACTTGAAATATGTACCATTTATCGTACTTTAGTTATACTCCAATAAAATTGGTAGAATAAACCTTATTGTCCGAGTCTGCTTCACAGTTCCTTTAACACAAAAAAAAAAAAAAAAAAAAAAAAAAGTACGTTACTTTCTTGTGAAATCGGCAACAGTGATCCCAGGGATTTCAAGTACTAAACAAGATAAGTAATGAAAGACTTTCTGGTTTATATTCTTAAAGTTTAATTTATTTTGAAATAGCACTTCCTCAGTGTTTAATGAAAAAGATATCAGAGCTTAGAAGAATGGGTCAATCTACAAGTAATATAACCCAGTTAACTGTGCTTAAGTGATTTCATTTCTCTTCTGAAATGTTGTGAAATGGATGCTGTCAGTGACTATGATTTAAATGAATATGTGAGAAACAGCTTCTCAGTTTCATCTGGAACTTCTTTTTGGCATTCTAACAAATTAACAACCTGTAGAATACCTAGAATGTGCATTTACTCAGAAGAAGAAATTGTCTAAAAGTATCCAGTAGCAATGTGCGGTATTCTCTGGACTGTAAGCCCCACTTACAATCGGCTTAACTTCTGGAGGGCAGTGGTTAGCCGGAGGGAGAACTCAAAAATTTGCTGAGTTTATTTCAGATTGGCCAAGATGACAGGTCACAGGTGGCTGGAAACTTATCGTTAGTTCCACCTACTAGTACTGACTAAGCCAGTGCTTCTCAAAGTTGAGAAATGTATCGAAGGGAAAAAAAATCAGAACTCTACTCACCTCCTTTAAAGAAAATTGCTTCTTATGAGTACGAATATAAACTTTGTTTATGAGCTTCGTTCATCTACAAGCCAAAAATTATTTTACAAATTTTAAATGCACACAAAACTACAAAATCAATAACGTTTACAATTAAAATTAATTTAACTTGACAGATGAAAATATTTTGCTGCAATTAAATTGCCTCTCCAAGTGAATAAGGTATGGTATGGACTATGGTGCTGGTTTCATTTTTTCATTTTGTTTAGTTTGTTTTCAAGTCCAGCATATTTCTAGGACTGTGGGCCATATGATATCTCTGCTCTGCCACTTATTACCTGTATTATATTGGGCAAGCTATTTGAACTTTTCAGTTTCTTGGTTTCTTGTCTATCAAGTACAGACTGCCATATTTACCGTAATAATAGCCAATACAGTATTTTAAACACATTACTCACACTAACTCATTTTATCCTTATAGCAATGTTGTGAGGTGGGTACCATTTTTCACATGGAGAACCTAAGGCTCAGAAACAGTAATTTGCCCAAGGCCAAGTCACCAGCAAATGAATGAGGGAGGATTCCAAATCAGACTTGAAAGGTTAACTACCATCCTATGCTGTCTCTCATAATGTTGTAGCTTAAAAATAATTCCTAGCTTATCAAGATTAAACGCATGGATATATGTAAAGTGCTAAGAATTATGCCAGGCCCAAAATAACAATCAGTAAAGGTTGGCTACGGTTGTTACTTTCTCTTATCTCCCATTGCCTTTTTTTAAGAGTATGGTAATGTCCAACAGACCTTCACTTGACAAGAATGTATCACATACTATGTCCATCTCACTTCTTTTTTCTCATCAGCTTGGACCAATTAAATAGGTGAAACAGTGTCTGTGTAATTTGTTGCACAATGTGGGCCCAGAAAAAAATCACAGTGCTAACCAGGCTAAATTCACATTAATTCTTTTATTTAATCTTTAAAAATAAAAACTGGTGGACACCTAATAATGTATCCAAGGATTCCCTCCCTACGTCCCCACACACACCACCTGCCCCTTTCAGAGACCCACTTTATAAAACTGCTCACTTGTTTACACCTTTGAGAGAGGGTGATAGCTCTGGACTGCTCAAAAACAGAATTTGCATCCCTGGTGGATTATAAGTTGATCCTTTGTCTCCTTTTTTGTCCAGCACTGTACCTGGCACAGAGCTGAGACTCACATGGCTGCTGAGCTGAATCCCAGGGCCACCAAAGGCACGGAGAACTGAACCAGAGACAGGCAGAAAAGGGAGACTGCAGTGCCAAACAGGTCAGCGAGAACCGTGCAGAACAAACAGTCTGCACCAACTCCCAAGTCCCACAGTTCTAGGCAAAGAACACGTCATAGCAAATTACAGCTGTGACTGAGTTAAACCTGTTGAGATCAGATTGGGTGGGCTCAGCTCATGAGCACCTGTTGAGTTCCAATCCGATATTTCTCTCCTTTACGTTTAGACTTTTCTTGTCAGTATAAAGAATACATGTGCCTTACTCTCTGTATGTCCAGATGGGAGCCAGGCTACTTAGAAAAAAAGAAAGACTGGAAATTGGGAAGTTTTATGTTGCAATGACTGGCTTCTCTGCCGTTCGAGGGAGCTTAAAACAGCCACATGAACAATGCCCGCAGTTCCCATACATCCGTATCGCCGCGCCGTGACAGTGCAGAAGCCACGTAGTCACGCTGTTGTCACCTGCCAGGTAACGGGACTTCGGGAACTCTTCTGGGACGTCCACTCGGGGACGGCGCGGAAAACATGGCTTCTGGCTCGTCCCCGGGGCCTGCGTCTCCCTCCCTAGGACCCGGAGCGGCGGAAGTGGGACGCGCGTTGGGAGAATGGAAGGGAAAGCGCGGAAGAGCGCGATTAGAAGGTCGCAGCCCTGCGAAGTGCGCAGAGCGGTGTGGACGCCTCCCCAACCTCCTCGCTGTTGTGAGAGTTCCTGCGGCGGCCGGGGGCTTCTGGAAAGAAGCCAGGGAGGCCCTGGACTCAGAAGCCTCAATGCGGCAAATTACAGACCTCGTTTTATGCCCTTGTAAAGAACCCTTCTCCTTAGGAGCTCCCTCCACCCGCCCCAAGCGAGGGCGGGGACAGCCAAGGGATCCAGATCTTTCGGCCTCCGGAAGTCGAAACGGCCCTTAGACACCTATCTAAGAAGCTGAAACTTCCAGGCCACTATCGCCCAGACGGACTGTGGTCAAAATCACCTTAGAGTTTTGAAGAATGCACATTCTGAGGCCCCACCCCGGGTCGCTCATTATCATCCGAAGTGGAGCCTGGAAATGTGCACCCTTCCAAACGCTGATTTAGAAAACGAACGTCTGCAACCTCCGCTCCCATCCCAGCAGCGCTTCTCCTTCCCCACCTCTCCGCCCCCGCAACCGGTCCCAGACCAAAGGTAGGAGCGCTGTTTCCCGGTCGCAGGATGTCAGCCTCGCAAAACCGTAACCCAGGGTCAGCCGGGCCGGGGGCGCCGCCCGGGCTCCGCCACGCCCCCCTTCCCTCCCGGACCAGGCAGGCAGCGCCCCCGCCGCAGCCCAGCACCCACACCTTTTCCGATGACTTCCAGCAGATCCTTTTCCTCCTGGGTCAGCTCGCCTTTCTTCATGTGAACCATTGCTTCCGCCAGCTTGACAGCTATTGTTTCTTTGGAAGTATTAAAAAGAAACGACGTGTCTGTATTAGGAACGCCAGCCGCAAGGTTTGGCAACTTGAGACTAGGACATTAAGTAGCCAACCGCGGAAGCATTCGAATTCTCTCCACCCTCCGGGGGGCTGGCGAGCAGCGGGCGAGCTCGGGCGAGCCGGGCAGGCAGTCTCTGCAGGCCCAGCGGTAGTCTCCGCCCCCCACGAGTCATTGGCCCGGCCGGGAGGAGGAGCTGCAGGAGGCGGCAGCGAGACTCTCCCATTGGAACAGCCTGGGAAGGAAAAACCAAATGGAGAAAATCAGAGGGGGGGATTAAATGCCTGTTACACGTCCCCCACCGCCATCCTTTCCGGTGCAGATATTTAGGGACACACAGTATTTAAATTCTCTTTCTGGAATTTCTGTGTTCGGCAGTTTCTGCTACGGGCATGCATCTCCCTTGCTCTCGCTATACACCCCCCTTCATTTCCCAGGGAGTGGAGCGGCCCGGGACGGGGGCGGGCTGGGAGGCGTGGCGGCGTGGTAGGCGGGGCTGCGCCGAGCTCCGTGTGTCGGTGTCAATGTGTCTGTCCTTCACTCCTCCATTGTCTGCCGCCACCACTGCTGCCGCTGCCACCGCCGCTGCCGGAGTCGCCGCAGCCCCCAGCCTCGCGCGTCGCCGCTACCTCCTCGGACAGGTGAGAAGCAGCCCAGGTAGGGCAGGGGGAGAGCCGGGAAGCCTTCGACAACCGGAGCCAGAGCCCCACCGGGAGCTTCCCCGCTACCGGAGCTGGCCCTGAGGAAGCATGTGCCTGCTGGGGCGGCTTCCTTCCTCTCGGTGGGGAAGCCGCCCCTCCACCCCATTACCATCACTTATACCGCGTATCAGTGCCCCGGAGTGAAGACCCTCCACTTGCCACATTTGGCCGTCCTGGGAGACCGAGAGCGGCCAGGCGCCGGCCACGAGGTGGGAAGTGGCGGGTGCCCATCGTCCCGTGCGTGGCACTGCCAGATGTAACTCCCGGGAAGCCAGGGTTGAGGCTTTGGACTCGGGGTGGGGTGGAGAGGGGAGCTCCCCATTACGAGCGATATGAACGCATGTGAGAGTAGTCTCGGGAGAAGGTAGTTCTCATTTGGCAACCTACCCTCCTCACCCTTCCACCCACCCACCCCCACTTGTCATCTCCTCTGGCGTCTGTGGGAGCTGTAGAAGAAAACCGGATCTGATCGCTCTATGGTGTCCGTTAAGGATGTTTGGAAGCAATTTACACTTGCACTAATATTCGTTTATGAAAGACAGCCGGGGATGAGGGGGGAGGGAGGGCCTCTTCTCTCTTCTAGAGTTCCCAGTATCTTTGTAACTCAGATCTTGAGATTTATGGAAATAGGAAGGGGAGGGAGAAGGGGCGGAGATTAAATTGGTGTTGCTGTCTATATATAGCATTAGATTAGCCTCTTAATCCAACCTTCATTCAACTGTAATATGTAGCTTCAGGCTTTCACTATAGGAAGCTAGGGGCCAAATACAAGCGTGTACCCTCCTGTGGCTCAGAGACAGGACTTGCTTGCTAATACGAAGTCAGTCGTTCCTCCCGGGTGGACATCCATAACATATTTAAAGCATCAGCGAAAGCTTCTGTAGAAATTAGTGTTTACTGTTGTTTCTCTACAGTCTAGTATTAGTGTTTCTCCCAAGACGCATCTGCTTCAAAGAGAAATATTTGTATAATTATGTAGATTTTTTTTGTTAAGCATCCCCCCCCACCATCACTCTTTCTCCCCGCTGTGCCATATATGAAGTGAAGTGTATTTTCCTCTGGCCTTACGCCTTCATTTCTTGGAAGCATTCACTAACACTTCTGAAATCCTGGAAGATGTTCATTATTTCCTGCCTTTAACAAAATTTTTTCCCCAAATCCCAGATGTTTTCTTGTCTAAGGCTTCATCTTTACAGGCTGGGGCAGATCTGAGCCAGAACATATCACATGAAAATGGTTTGAAATTATTCATCACAATGTATAACAAAGAAACTTTTGTTTGGGAATGCTTTAATAATGACGTGACTGTTCAAACAAGTAGTAAGGCTTTTGAGTGACCCATCTTTTGTAACACTTAGCATGCTGCTATTGCCGCAGTTACAACTGATTGAAAACACAGTATCATGAAGAAGAAACCCAGAAACCTAAGAAAATGCTTGCGGAGTAACCTTCCCTTACCATGTGACTTAACATTTTACAAGGGATGTTACAGAATTGGGTGCTTCATTGCCAGTATTTCCATCTCTTGTGCCAAATTGGGGCCATGGTTACTTGAAGGTCACACCTGTTTGTCTCACTGAAGTTGTCAGTTCCTCGAGGATAGCAACTTATTATCTATTTTCCTGGTGCCTTATGGCACCTCGTTGGTATTTAGTCCTCTGTGAATACATGAATTCAGTAAAGCTAGAGTCAATGACATTTAAAGTAAAAAAGCTAACATCTGCCTAGAAATGCATATAAGTAATATGTTAAGTTTAAATTTCTAGAAACAGATACGTAATGGATTGTGTTCATCAGATGGATTCATTAATCGTTTTTGGACAGTGTTAATATTTAATGTAGGAATAAGATTAGCTAATGAGCATACCTTAGACTAGATCAAGGAACTTTTTTTGTATTAAGAATGTATTCACATCAAAGAAGTTTTGTTGGTAATAAAATAGCTACTACTTATTGGGTCCTTAGTCTGTGCCGATATTCTACCAGATGCTCTGTTATAGGATTTGTTTAATCATTGTTGTAGCGACCTAGCTAGTATTACCCCTGTTTCTGAAAATAAGGGGACAGAAACAGAAAGAAGTTAATTTGCCCACAGACCCACAGTTTGGAAGTATCAGAGCCAAAATTGGAACCTAGATCTGTCTCCAAAACCTTTTCGCTTTTCATTATTCTGTATCTCTGTGGCTAGCAGTAAGGGGGAAATTATATATTCTTTAGCTAATAGATAACACGTTCATGTGGTTTAGGGTGCCAAAGGTACAAAAGACTCTCCGACCTCTTTGCACAGTTTCTTCTCCATGCCCTACAACCCATGGTGTCTATTTTTCTCATACCTTTCTGAGAAATTGTATGTGTTTATAGCTTATATGTGTAGCTCCACTTTTTTTTTTTTTTTACGGAAATGAGAGCATACTAACACATTGTTCCACAATGTGTAATAGAATTTATATGTTGCTTTGGTCTCTGTTTCTTTCTTCTCCTTTTAAAAAATAATGATTTCTGAAATGTCTGAAATTCTTATATGTGTCCCCATCATCCCTTTTTGTACTTCTACCACGCTGGACGTCTCTTGGCCTGTTGCAATGGATTCCTAAGTAGCCTGCTTCCCATCCAGCTCATTCAAGGCACCACCATTAAGGCACCACCACCAATATACACTGAGCACTCATCATCCACCCAAGGATGCGACATACTTTGTGAAGACAGAACTGATTCACTTAAAGCATGTCAGTGGCTCTCCACCTGCCGCAGAATAGAGGCTCTGGTCTCTTACTTCTGGTTCCTCTCCACCAGCCCAGGTTTGGTCTGGGAGGCTCCGACTTCTGGTCCCAGCCGGCATTTCCAGTCAGCCAGCCAGCCCCTCCCACATACTCTGCTCTAAGGTCACCTCACTGATGATTCCCTAACGTGCCAGTATTTTCCACCCCTTTGTTCCTGCTTTTCTCTTCCTGGAATGACCTCCCTTCCCTCTTTACCGAGCCTTTCTCTCCTTCCCAGATCTGATGAAGTGTCAACTTTCAAGATACTTTCATGGTCGCCTCTCCCACCCCATCCAGGAGGAGAATACAGGCTCTAGTAAACATTTTTATTCCTGTCCCTCAGCAAGGGCGATAAGAACAATGTTTCCTCAGGAGTTGCTGGTACAGTTGCTGACATCCTCTAATTTTCTCCTATCTTCTTAGAAGCCCTGGTCCCCAGCCACCTTGCACCCTGAAATTAACATCTTTGCTTCTTCATCTGGATCCCCATGAAAATAACCTAAAGCAGGCACCTTTTTCATGACATCCTAGTTCAGTTTTTTTAATCTATTTGACCCCTTCTCCTTCTAGACTATAAATTAACTAGGATTAGTTTACCTTTGCTTCTCAAGATTGTGACCCGGTGTCTCGCACCTAGTGTGTGCTCAGTACATGCTGAGTTGAGTTCAGTTTGATCTCCAAGTTATTTTAGGTGGATTCGTTTCCCTACTTGACTAATCCTTCCAGGCAATGTGAGGTGATGTGGCCCTAAGCACACACAATCATAACCAAGGGCAGAAGGTCTTTAAATGTTTTCAGTCTCAAGCTGCTTGACATTCTGATGAATGCTATCAACCAAGAAAAAAAAAATTGTTCATATGCACGTTACAAATTTTGCTGACCGTTCCTGGACTCCCTCTTTGAAGCCCTTGACGTACATACAGCTCTGTGCTTTAAGAGAATGCCGTTTCCTTTTTATTGCAAGAGAATAGCTCACTTTTGAGTGTTGTAACTTTTGGGGTAATGTTTTCCTTGACATTTAACTTTCATTTTTTAGGTACATTTCTTGACTGAGTGGATATTTGATGATATTAGGATTTTTATTTTCTTTGAAACTAATATTGTGGTTATATGTTTAAAAGGTCCCTTATCTTTTAGAGATATGTACTGAATTGTTTAAGGGGGGAAAATGGTAAGATATCTAAGACTTGCTTCAATATAATTTTGTGAAAGTGGGAGACAGGGACTGAGTAAGAACATTAATGAGACAAAGTTCACCGTGTTGTTAAGGGTTGAAGGTGGGCAATGAGTACATTGACTTCATCAGACTGTTCTCTCTGCTTTTGATATATCTGAGATTTTCCATAAGGAAGTTTTAAAAAGGAAATCTGGAAGTATTACAGCCACTAAGAAATTGTCGTTGTAGTTTAAACCAAAAAAAAAAAAAAAGAGAGAGAAAGAGAGAGAGAGAGAAAGCAATATGGATACAAATGCTCTTTCTCTATACTTAGAGTTGCGCTTACGCGGTTATCCATTTAATGTTAAAACAGTTACACCTAAATCAGCAAAAGACTGTCTTGTGAACAATGCATTTCCATAAACTGTTCACATCACCTTTTAGCTTCTCCACAAAACGAAGAGGTAGGTGGCATATCTCAGTGCTGTGTCACAAGCTTATGAATATCCTACTGGCAGCTAATCTTCATCTTTTTTAGACCCTGACGAAGTAATTTGCAGACACGTCTCAACAAGGGGTGCAAATATATTTAGTTTAACTGAGAAAATCAAGACATGAATGAAGTGGAGATACTGATTTTCTTCTGTGTCACATAAATCAAGTCAAAAGGCATTTCCAAAAAAAGGAGTACTTTGGTAATGTCATGAGCAATAGTTAGAGGAGGTATCTCACTGCATGAAAATGAGGACCACACTGAGGTGTGCCCACCACGTCCTTCCTCAGGATTGGCTTAACTAAATGCTTGTTTTGACAACTGCTTTCTGAATTCTTAAAACTTTATAACTTGCATGTCTTGATGTTTATGTTTCTTTTATGATGTTTTGGACTTATGAAATGTTAATGTTTCCAGAAGCCAACATGGAACTGTTTGGTATCATTTATAACATTTCTTCCCAGATTTGGTTTGAAGAGTTCTTAAAGAATATTTAAGTAAGCTTCAAAGCCCAGCCTTCACAGTGTCTAAGGACAATGTAGCCAATCCAGTCTCATTGCCAGGTAATGCTGAAGCACACATTAGTGTATATCCAACTTCAACTCATATATATTTATATATTAGCTATGTCACTGTGGAATTTAAAACTCAAGGCTGGTGCCTCTTATCTCTGAGTATAGTAAAACGGTTCCAGTAATTAAAAATAGAAAGCTATTTTTGCATCAGGAGGGGAAAGGTAGCATTCACCTTCCCAATAAATACATTTAAGCTAGAAAATCGGTGTTTTTATCTCTTGTTATTTGGTTATCTCTTGCGGGGTTGTGTTAAAAAGACCCGGCAGACAAAGCAGCCCTTAAAACTACATTCATCAGCCTCTGAGTAAAATCTCTTCCTGGTCTGTTGATTGTGGAGTAAAGCAGTCCCATTAAGTAGCCTCTTCTGACCTGGTAGGAAATGATTATGGATGAGCCCTGGGAGACAGCCAAGCACAGCCATAGCTCTGAGAATTAGAGTGGGAAAACCAAGACTCCGTGATGAGATGGCTTTTCCAAGGCAATGTCTCTTGCTTTCACTTTCTTCATATATAAAACAGGGATACTAACCAAACTTACAGGATGACTTTGAGGATCCTTGACGATACCCTGTGAACTATAAAATGTTATATAAAAATTAGTTGTTATTTTTAGGGCCAATTCTACCTGTTTTTACAGTTGAGAAGAAGATGAATAACACAATTACAGGCCTAGTTAAGAAATCATTTGAAAGTAAAATTGTATAGACATTAGTATTTGCCATAAGCCCAACTTCCTACAGTTTGGAAGAGATTTATTTTTCAAGAGAGACTTTCATGAAAGATATAATTCTAGTAATTCTATCTCAGGATTAACTTTTTAAAAAATATTAATCAGGATTAACTTTTTTTTTATAATAATAAGAAAGTTCTTGGTATGCATCTGTTTTCAGCGAATCCCAAATGATAAGACATGATCTTTGTCCTTAAGAGGCCTCCACTATCCTTTAGGAGACCCGCCAGCCCCTGAAACAATAGGGACTAAAGTCATCATCCAAAAGCCGCCCCCTCACCCCCAGTCAGCCGACAGGTTAGACCCCTTTGAGAACTTCCCTTTGGCTGTTCAGGTGGCTGGCTGGCTCCTTCCAGCCTTTCAGCTCTAATGTGAACAATGTGGTTACTCCCTACCCACCCACCGGCTTCCTGCTCCCAGAATGCCCTCCTCCACCCATTTCTGCATATCACATTTTACTCCAATCCTTCTCAGCTCAAATGACCCCTTCCCCACACAGCCTTCTCCAGTCACCAACCAGAGCAGTACCGTCACAAGTGCAGATTCCAGAACGGGTGGAGCTCAGTGGGAGGACTAGAGAAAGTGAGGTTCTGAACAGTCTGGAAGGATTGGTGAATTTGGGCAGGCGAGCCAGAAAATGGAGAACATTCCAGGGAGAACAACCCCCAAGAAAACAACTCCATAAAATATTATAACATGTTATAAATATTTATAAAATAAATATTGGCTGTAATTTTCTGGCCAACCCTATTGGAGCTAGAATTTTTTTCATTCAAAGGCACGTTTTCTTCAATATGTCAACTTTTTAAAAATCACAGAAGTGGTAGATTATATTTTAAAGCACACTAGGTTTGTTCTTGCTCTCAAGTAATTTATGACATCACATGTTTTAGACTAAACTGAAAATTATAAAGCAGTATCTTCAGAATTGGTGGTAGCAGGAAAGTTAATAATGGACATAAAAAGAAACCATGGAAGAGAAAATCATATACTTATTCGGATATTTTGCCTTTGAATACAAACTAATTTGAAATTATCCAAAATAGCTAGGATATCAAAAGCCAAAATAGCTAGAAAATAAAATGAGTAGGAAATTGTGAAATTTATTTTGCAAGTAAAATATGATCCATGGAACTGGTTTTATCTATATAGTGCCTTAAAGGAATTTTATTCTCTCAGTTTGATTTTTTTTCCAGTTGGACTGTTCTGATTTTTTCTTTTCTACTTTTATTGATGAATGGAATAAAGACATGGCTGAAACAGTTAAACCTGAGAGATGCAACTTGGGGATTTAATAATCAGGTTAATGTGAGTCATTTTAATGCAGGATTGTGGTTGTCATTAGTTTCCACAGCATTTTTCCTTTGTATCTATTAGGGGAAAAAATACATGACAATTTAGAATAATTTCTAAATTTTAAAAGTCTGCTGTATACCAGTATCAATCAGCAGTATACACAAGAATACTTTTCATTCTTAACTCATTCTGATGTCTATATTGGGGCCATGGGTCTCTTCAGCAAGTATCTTTTAGGCAGCTAAATGCCAACTGGAATAATTTGGCCTGTTCTAAATTTGGCATGTCTTGAGTGAAAAGTGCCAAAAAATATTCTGATAGTCATATTTGTAAACTGCTTTGGAAATAAAAGGTTTAGGTAACTCACTGAATGAACCATTCTTTTGGCAAATGCCAAAGAGACAGTGCTTTCATTGTTCTTTCTTGATTTTTTAAATTTCAGGTGTATCCTTTGTTGTTTTTTGTTTTGTTATCTTTAATTCTCTCAATTATATATATAATAATAATATATTAGTAGGGAAACAATAATAACAAATTTGTGAGATGTGTAGAATTGTGTTTCCTCTTTTCATAGTTCGACTTATTTTTATGTTAGAAGAGGACTTTCAAAAAATAATTGTTAGATGTACTGTTATTTTGGGGACTTCTAAATAAATCTCAAGAAAACTGCTAGGCAGAGGTGAGTAGCAGTAAGGAATATTAACTCTTAGCACTATGGAGACTATATCATAAACCACCATGGGGTGTGCAGTTTTATAATATCCTACTGTATCCTCTTCTTTTTTGCATATTCACACAAAAGACTTTAATGCTTTTCAAACCAACCTCGACAGCTTCCTGGATTTGTGATCATTTCTAAGGAAAAAAGAGAACATGACATATGTTTTTCTCAGTATACAAGGTAATAGAATGGGGTTATTGTAAACAGGAAGGAGAGGCCCACATTGCTGGTACAGAGGAAGCTGCTGGCTAGAAGAAAGGATGCCACATCGGCGTGGAAGAGTGTGAAGATGGTGTTTACATTAGCGTTGAGCTTCTGCAGGAAAGAAGTTGAGAACCAGCTCCAGTAGTACCAGAAACCATGGAGCCATAGATTTCCTACTATTTACATGTCCTTAAGAGGCAGGATTTCTGTTAAATCCTCTTGCTAAAGACAAATGTTTTTTTCCTTACTAGAACTCCACGGAGAACTATTTGGCATTTGGGAGGTAACATATGCTAATTCAGTTTATCCAAGTGCTGAACTAGACGTTAAAATTAATATTTATGCTTCACTCTCTAACTCTAAACCATAAAATTCATGAGGCAAATAATAAAAAGCTGCCTTCGAGAATCATATGAATGGTTACCCGGCAACTTCAGCTGGTTCTTTGGAGAAGTGCACTGCAAGGAGACAGTTGACGGGTTCTGGCCCTGACCCTTCTGTGTTTGTGAGGGCCTGATTTTTCTGCTTTGATCTCTGCTTTATCACCAAGGTTAGAATGGAATGCCTGACCTCAGGCAAGTGGCGTGACATCTCAGAACCTTATCAGAGTGTGAGATGAGGGTCTAGGTTTAGTTCTTCGGGTTTCAAAGTGTTCCATACTTCATGGATATCCATTATAAGTTAAAACGTAAAAAAACAAAAATGCAACACACGTTTAATTGTTAAAGCATTAATAAACACAACTGCAACTCAAATTCATCATGTGATGTACTTTAACATACTGGAGACCATTACTTCTTCTTAACTCACACTGCCAGGTTTTTTTGTGCAGTGCGTGGGTCAAACCTCCACCTGCTAGAAAGTGAGCACCATGCATCTTGTCTATGTATCTTGTCTGATTGGTCCCATCTGCATCCCTATTGACCAGTACCAGATAGAGGTATGTTTAATAAATGAATACAAATGAATGATTTTAAGCCTTTTGAAAAAGTATACTTGAAAGTTCGTAATGTGGCACTGGTCTTCTCTCTCTTTCTCTCTCTCTCTCTCAATTTGAGTTACTGTAATCCACTCCTTTAAAATTGTATCTGGGAATACAGTTTCATATCATCAGTGTGCTGTGTCCCATTAAGTCCCAGGCTAGGCTTGGGCATTTCTATCCATTTCACGCTGTCCTCATTGTGAAATAGGCATATGTATGGTAGGTAACTTTTTGTGTGTGTGCAACCTTTCAAATAAAGCTTCATCTGCTAGACAGGCTTGGGCAGTTCCTCTCCTGGGAGGATGGGGGCCGGAGTGGCCTGGTTGAGAGAACTCACAAGTGAGAAGACATTTGGACTCCTGTCCATCACCACCTTTGAACTTCCTGAAGTTTCATTCCCATGTTTTGTAAAAGCCATTGCTGCAAAGCAACATTCTCCCACTAGTTACCAGTCTAGGGTGTTATTTTTTTTCCCAGAAGCTTCTGTCATCTTCTCCTCCTTGATTACAGTGCTGAGAAGAGAGGAACAGACTTCAGTCCCCCTCGCCATAATAACTTATCTTCTAGTCTTCTATTTGTACTGATAGTCATAAACACTTGCATCAGTTTTGTGTTTGATACAGAATTAGCCTTAATCAACTGACTTGCTCTCTGGCATGCTGATTTTTTTTTTTAACTTAATTTGTTTTTTAGAGCAGTTTTAGGTTCACATCAAAGTTAAGAGAAGGGTACAGAGATTTCCCATATACCCTCTCCCCCCATACATACCTAGCCCCTCCCCAGTATCATCACCCCCCTACCAGAGCTACTCGGTGATGCATTTGTTTTGTCTACAATTGACATTAATGTTTGGCAAACAGAAATAAGTCTTTCAAGGAAATATCTGCCTGCTTGCTGCTCTGATGTGTTTAGACCTGTGTGCACAATTTTCAGTTCTTGAGAGCAAGGCCCATCTCTGGCTTTGCTTACCTTTGTTTCCTCTTTCATGCAGGGTTTTCCAACCTTGGCACAATTGAAACGTTGGGCGAGATAACCCTTTGTCGTAGGGGGCTCTGCTACAACATTGTAGATTGTTCAGCAGCGTCCCTGGCCTCAACCTACTAGATTCCAGTAGCACCCCCCTTCTCCCAGCATGACAAGCAAAAATGTCTCCAGACACTGCCAAATGTCCCTTGGGGAACAAAATTAACCCTGGAGTGAAACCAGTGCTCTAGTACAATGCCTGATACACAATAAGCCCCCCTAAAATACTTGATAAATTAATAAATATATTTAAACCACAGCTAGACATTTAATCATTGGATATTTCTCTGTTTCATGCCACCATTTCCTCTAAATTCTCTGAATTTACAACTTGAAATATCGTAGGTATGCAATTGTTATCACTATCCTGTTGTCTTGCAGACAAAAGTTCTAAGGGTCTTAACTAGAACAGAGGTTTTAAGACATTTTGCTATTAAGATACCCTGAAATGTTATGTTTGAGGAATGAGCTTTCTAAAAGCCAAAGTATGTTCAGGGTGTGTAGTTGAAGGTGTGTTTGTGTTTTTCAAAGTGTTGAGACATAAGAATGACATCAGCAAGATTAGGCCATCTGGGAAGCTGAGTGGGGCTGGTCACTTGTTGGGGGAAGGGAAGGGCCTGGGAGAGATCCCAACTGGGGAAAGTGGAAGGGCCCAGAGAAGGACATGTGCTTGCCCCAGGGACTGCTTACGGAGTCCCTTGAGTAGATGGCATGAATTGATAAGCAGTGTGAAACTATTTCAGAGTTAATTTATACTTCTTGAAAGTTTTTGAAAATAACTTCATTGAGATGAAATAAGTGACATTATGTAATTGTCTTTATTTCAGTGAAGAGGTTGTACATTGATACTTAAAATGTAATTTCTGGAATATTTTTATTTAAAGGGAAGCAAGAATCATTATTCAAAAATAAAGTTTAAGAAGTGAAATAAATTTGGAAATATTATAATGAAAATTTAATCACGATGCTTTTATGTCTTCTTAAGGCAGATTTAGATGAATATAGTTAACTCAGTGTACTTTTTTTCACAACACAATTCCTTTGGGCTTTGATCCCTCTTTCTTAAAAGATCGTTGCTTAGCACAATTTAAGTTCCTACCATTAATGTCCCTTGCTGCAAACTACCGTTGTAAAATTTTGAGGCGAGAACTATAGTTTAAGTTTGTGCTTTTTAAGAAAGATATCTTTGTTCTTTTATATCATTAATTATAAGAATGAAGAGGATATGAATATAACAGTAATATTTTTGTATTAAAGAAATATTTGAATTTATTTAGAAACATTTTTTCTTTTATAGGTAGGCTATTTGTTATTTTAAATTTTTAATGTTTTTTCAATTATTATAAATACTGAAACTTAGATAGAATTTTCTAGGAGCTATAGCGAAGTTTGTTGTAGAGGCTGGGTGATTTTGAGTCCAGAGAGGCTGTTACAAAATCATGGTAAGGATATTGAACAAGCTAATGTTATTCTGGGCAACAAAATTGTGTAGTGTAATTATAGGCAAATATTTAGCTTATCGCTTTAGAATGTTCATAATTTAAAGTTTCACAGAGCAATTTAATTTTGTTTTTCTTTTGAGAGAAGGATGCTACAATGTTATCAACCCAAATGATCCCTAGATATGACAACTTTTTGTACAGGAGTTTATGATGTTTGTTCTTGCAGTTTTAGCTTTAATGGAAAGGAGAATAGTTTATAATTATGGGCAATTTTTAGTTTTCTTTTATGGTAAATTATTTTACCCATTTGAAATATAGAATAAAAGGTAGTTCTTGAAACTTGCTCCTAAACACAGAGTACATCCTGAGAACGTTGCAGTAAAGTGGGTCAGTTATATTTTGAGTTTTGTGTGCTGGTGTTATTGCATCTTTATGACACACTTTATACTTTGGGGATAATCTTGTTGCCCTATAATTTTTATTATCTTAGAATCGGAAGTCTCTCTCTTCCCATTGTCTTAAGTAATATTGACGGTACCAAGAGAGTTTCACTTTGAAGTTTGGTACTTTTTCTTTTCTTTCCTGCTGTAGCCACATAGTTTTGAAATTTGGGCAAAATGCTCTGCAGAGCTACTTTATTTGAAAAATATTAATTAAAAAATTCCTATTCTTTGAGTGTGTTTTAACCTTTTTATCAAGTTTGTGTGTTGGGCCATAGGGAATGCTTTAGAACTGGGTTGCCTGACACGATAGCCACTAGACACGTTGGCTATTTCAATTTTAATTTTAATTAATGAAAATTAAATAAAATGAAACATTTAGTTCCTCAGTCACACTAACCGCACTTCAAGGGTCCAATAGCCACGTGTCTAGTGGCTACCATATTAGACAGTGCAGATATAGAACATTTTCACGGTCACAGATAGTTCTGTTGGGTACACCTCTCCAGGATGGGTGTTGGCAAACTGCAACCTGGGGGCCCATTCTGATCCACTGTTTGTTTTGTAAATAAAGTTTTACTGGAATACAGCCATGACCACCTATTTATATATTGCCTATGGCTGCTTTCAGGCTATAACAGCAGAACTGAGTAGTTGGAACAGAGATCATGTAGCTCACAGAGCCTAAAATATTTTCTTTCTATCCCTTTATAGAAAAAGATTGACTCTACCTTAGAGTATCCGTATTTATAATGTCAAGGTTGTTTGAATAGCATAGTTATTTTATGTGTAGCATATATTAGTAATATTAAATGCCTTACATGAGGCAGATTATCATACTTCAAAGATGAGCCAGACCAGAAGAACAGGCAAGAATAGAGTATCAGGCCAAATCTCTTGATTACTGGTTGAGAACAGGCATCCACTAGTAGGGACAACTAGAAGGTACGGCCTTCTGTGATAGATCAGACACTTTCCAGAATGGAGAGAATTAAGGAAGAATACGAGGGAAGACAACACGCAAGGTGTCAATCTACTCAGGGTGGGCAGGGCAAGTGGCAGGATTAATACACAATAGCCATGAGACCCTTCAATGCTGCTGGCCCATTGTCACACTTGGACCCAGAGTCTGGTTGGGAGTAAGGGGTGGAATATGAAAAGAGCACGAGGGCAGTTAGAAGATTAATAAAGTGAGGTGGGGCGATATTTATCTAATATGTTAGATTTAAAAATCTTTCAATTAAACTTTTCCATTTAGACTTAAATAGAAATTGATTCAAAAATGTTTATTTCATTAATAAAGTACCTGGTTTCTAATGTTTGGTTGATTGGATCGTTTTAGTATTTTTATGGCCTTCTTTTATCTTCTAAACTATGCAAGAAATTTAGTCTCTTAGATGACATGTGAAATACTTAAATCCATTTTGTTTTACCACTTTACATACAATTTTTTAAAATTCTATTTTAAACCGTGGAGCTTTTCCATTTTGGTGGGACATGAGCTTCTTTTCTTTTTATTTTTTTAATAATTTATTTTTATTATTTATTTTTAAATTTTTGACTGTGTTGGGTCTTCGTTGCTGTGTGCGGGCTTCCTCTAGTTGCAGCGAGCGGGAGCTACTCTTCGTTGGGGTGCACAGGCTTCTCATTGCGGTGGCTTCTCTTGTTGCGGAGCACGGTCTCTAGGCATGCGGGCTTCAGTAGTTGTGGCACGTGGGCTCAGTAGTTGTGGCTCGCGGGCTCTAGAGCGCAGGCTCAGTAGTTGTGGCACACAGGCTTAGTTGCTCCGCGGTATGTGAGATCTTCCCGGACCAGGGCTCGAACCCGTGTCCCCTGCGTTGGCAGGCGGATTCTTAACCACTGCACCACCAGGGAAGTCCCATGAGCTTATTTTCTATGTGAGTGTTTGGGTTATAGTTTTTATGGAAGCCAAATCATCATGATGTTAGTTTATTTCAACTTGTAAGTTGTAATGCAGTCTAATAAAAGTGAGCTTTTGACATTGGCCTAAGAGAACTGCCTTTGTTACTCTCCCTTTGTTACTTTCCCAGGTTTAAGCTAGCACAGTTTCTTAGTCAAAGTGCCCTTGCTCTTCTTTGGCCAGAGCTTCAGTGAGTGCCTTATAAAGGCTGACCCTCACTGGAGCAGATTATAATGTAGCACCAGAGCTAAATTTAGAGGGAAGCCAAGCCTCTACTCCAAATAGTAACAGCTAAACGATAGAGACTTTTGGTGAACAGAATATCTTCATTTAGTCTTTCAGTACCAGTAGGTGAGTCTCTGTGTTTGTTTGATTTATTTTGGATGTTGTGTATGTCAAAATCTTTGCATATTTTTTTATGTTTATGTGTTCTTTTATTATTTTCCACATAGACTATATTGAGGTAGTGTAAAATAAGCCTACATAACTGGGCTATGAAGAAAGAAACTTTCGTATTTAGAACTAAAGAAAGTATAAACAGAGCTAAAGAATTTTTAAAATAGAGTAATTCTCTCCAACGTAGGCTGTGTTTGGTAGTAATTCCCATTAGCAGGAAAATAGAAACAAGGTGTAAAGGTAGAGTTAATTAGGGAATTCTATATGTTTATATTCTAGACCTTAAAATAAGTCTTTTAGAGGGGACTCCCACTTTAAAAATATTTTTTAATTCTAAAATAAAAACATCTTTGGCAAAAAAGGAAACTCCTTCCTTGCATGTTCACCTCCTGGAGGAGTTTCAGGCTCTATTTTTGGTTTTGTATCTCAGTAGGAGACCCAAACTTCTTAACAGGTATTTTTCTTCGCTAACACAAGAAAATATTTTGTATGGTATTTCGGTATTTGTTGTGTTTTGGGAGGTGTGGAAACATTAAGGAGAACACACACACACACACACACACACGTATATTTATTACTTGTGCTCCAATGGAAATGTTTGCTGGTATAGAGTGAATCTGTTGAAAATGCCAACAGGGAAAATTCTGAATGAAAGAGTTTTGCAGTGAATATAAATAATGCATTAGAAACTCTATTTCCAACATTTCTCAAATGAAATGAGATTTCATTGATTAAGGTTACTGCATTTGTAGTCATTTCACTGTGCAGCTGCTCTGCCCCATACACATACAGCAATCAATACCTTTTCTATACTGGTTAGCTAGGTGTGTCCCGCTGTTGTTTCACCTGTCACATTGTACTATAAATGTTTGTTTTTGTTTTTGTTTTTTTTAATTAATTAATTAATTTATTTGGCTGTGTTGGGTCTTCGTTTCTGTGCGAGGGGTTTCTCTAGTTGCGGCGAGTGGGGGCCACTCTTCATCGCGGTGCGCGGGCCTCTCACTATCGCGGCCTCTCTTGTTGCGGAGCACAGGCTCCAGACGCACAGGCTCAGTAGTTGTGGCTCACGGGCTTAGTTGCTCCGCGGCATGTGGGATCCTCCCAGACCAGGGCCCGAACCCGCGTCCCCCGCATTGGCAGGCAGACTCTCAACCACTGCGCCAGCCACCAGGGAAGCCCTAAATGTTTGTATTTTATCTCTGCTGGGCTCTGTGTTCCTTGAGGGCTTGGAATCCGGCTTAGTCACCTTTATATCTCAAAGCAGGATGTAGTAAGTTCACTTTATAGGATTGATAAAAATTCTCTCTACTTAAACCATAAAAGGAATTACTTTTGGACTTTGTTACTTTATTAAAAAAATTTTTTTTAGTTTCACTTTAAAAATGGTCATTCAAGTTTTCAATGATAAACAGATTGCTTTCTGTGTGAAAATACACGTTTCTCTTTTTTCATGGGGTTGGAAGAAAGTTTTGGTACATAAACTGAATAATAATTTTTGCACATTCTTGAGGATTTTTTAAAAATTTTGAGATATAATTAAATAATTTACTGTTTAATGTTGCAAATTTTCTTGATTATTTAATGGTATAAGTAATGGAGAAAATCTAGACATTTTCAAATCACAATTTTAAAAATCTTTGAAAGATAATTAAATAATTTGCTTGACATTATCTTAATCGTTTGGTCCTCATAATTTAGGCAATCTAGACATATTTTCAGATTGTAATATTTATGCCAGCAAGGTTATTCTCAGTTTGTAAAAGGTCTTTTAGGGCAGGTTTTTCACTTTTTTAAAAGATAATTTTTGATATTTTAAATTATATATTAAATCCAATAGGAGAATTTAAAATACCCAAGTACTCATCCTCTGAGGTTAAGCAAACAAATGAAAAGCTTACTAACAGTTTCTTGTATCGTTCTTAAATGTTCCTTGCCTAGAAAAGGAAATACTACGTGTACCCCCCTTTTTAACCGAAAAATTATGCTTTACACTCTTTTATTCAACTTGCTTTTTTCCTTTAACAATTTTACTTGAACATCTTTCCATATCAGTGCAACAGCTTATTTGACAATTATTTATTAAATTTAAATGCTTACTCTCAGTATTGTTTTAGGTGCTAAAGATACAGTATTGAGTAAAACCTACAAAGTCCCTACCCACATGGATGTTACTCTTGGGGGAAATAGACCATGGCAGACAGATGCTAATGAAATGACAGGGGCTGCTGTGAGCTATGAAGAGAAATAGAGCTAGATGAGAGGGAGAGGGAGAGAGAGAGAAGGAGTCTTGTTAGTCAGGGTGGTCTGGGAAGGTCTCTGAAACAGAGGCATTTGAGTGAGTGCAGAGAGTTAAAGCCACGTGAATGGCTTCCCTGGCCCACCGGAAGAAGCAAAGAGGGCAATGTGGCTGGAGCAGTGAATGATGGGAAGAGGTAGATGTAGGAAACATAATCAGAGAGGTAGCCAGGGCCATATGTAGTACATTGGATATAATTCATTTTGTAAAGCTTCGTAGTTCCATTTGATGGCTTATTTATAACTTATTGAACTAGATAGGTTTATGGGTATTCAACTTCCATTTTTTTATGCATCCAACAATGTTGCAGCTAAATCCTTTTATATATACACATACACGTATATTTGCATACTTGTGTGGGTATAACTGTAGAATAAATTCCTTGTAAGGGAATTGCTGGACCGTAGGTTATGCGCATGTAAATATTTATAGATATTCACCAAATGCTTCCCAAAAGTATTGCATGGAGTTTATCCTTTATATCAAAGTTTATGTCTGTGGTTATTTTCCTTGTCTCTTTTGTCCACACTAGATATTATTAAACTTTAAAAGTTTTGCTAGTTCAGTAGTTACAATTATCTCATTTTAAAAAGTATATTTAGTATGGGTGAAGTCAAACATACGCTTATTAGCTATATATTATATGAACTGCTTATTTGAAGTGCCTAATCTTATTTTCTTGGTTTTCAGAAATTTTATGAATAAGCATCAGAAGCCAGTGCTAACAGGCCAGCGGTTCAAAACTCGGAAAAGGGGTAGGTTGTGTTGTGTGTTTGTGTGTGTATGGTGGGGACGGGGTTGGGGGAAATGTGTGTTTAAAGTTCTAATCAAAATATAAGGTTGGTGAATGTCAAGTTTAACAATACAACAGCCAGTTATTTTAGTAGCAAAAGCGAGTTTCTTTGGGAAGAGCCCAGAGGAATTGCAGTTCGGGGTATGCGAACTATGGGGCAAGTCAGAGAACAAGGAAGCGGAACTTGCTATTATAGGGAAAAGAGGGGAGTTGAGAGGAGCTCTAATAACCCAACAGTCCACATGAGGAAGCTGGGAGTCCAAAGTATGGAGGCTACTCATAGTTTGGTCTGGTACATTCTCTGATTGGCTGAGCTGTGGTTAGGTGGAGAGAAGTTTTCTTCTTCCTTCCGGATAGTAAAGTAGGCAACACCTTTCTGTTGGAGACTAGAGAGGAAGGCATAATTATCTTCCTGTTTGGAGTAATTGATGATGCATGGCAGGGTATAAGAGCTCCCCCTACAGGCCTGTCCGGACTCCAATTTTAGCTGAGGTTTCTTAATTAATTCCACAAAGAAGAATTGGTATTATCTTTGTTTCCACCTAACCTCACTAATTTCTGTCTTTCGAGCTCTGACTGTAAAATCTGAAGGTGTGCATTCAAGCCTCAGAACCGCCAGTTACTTAGGTGTTTGATTTTGGACAAGTCATTTAACTTGTCTGAGCTTTGTGTCTTCATCTACAAAATGAGGATGATTATATCTGTTCAGGTTGCCTTACTCTCATGCGAGGCTCTGAAGGCAGTTGATAAACTTTACTGTTTTTAACATCAGCGTTTGCATTTCGTTTTTGCTTTCTTTGTGTTTTTAAGAAAACGTTCATAAGCCAAGATAGTAAAACTAAGAGAAGAGTAAATTAGGGAAGATATTGAAGAGTTTTAACCTTTTCAGAATTTAGAAAGTCGAACTAAATTTACTGCCCTAAGTGTCTGTAAAACTCAGGATATTTTCAAATGTCTTTTATCGTGCGAAGAGAAGTGATATAGCCAGTTTGATGATGGCTGGTACAATTTCTATATGTGAGTGACTTCTTTTTGTTATGTTCATCTTCCCATTCTTTTTGTGTAAAGAATTTTTAAATCTTTTATAATATTTAATCAGTTTTGCATAATTATATAGAAATCCTCTTGGTTTTAAGAGTAGTTGAGCCAAAACTTGATAGGGAAACTTTTTAGTCTATCTATCTATCTATCTATCTATCTATCTATCTATCTATCTATCTATCTATCTATTTATTTATTTATATTATTGTTTATTTATTTATTTATTTGGCTGTGTTGGGTCTTCGTTTCTGTGCGAGGGCTTCCTCTAGTTGCGGCAAGCCATTCCTCATTGCGGTGCGCGGGCCTCTCACTATCGTGGCCTCTCTTGTTGCAGAGCACAGGCTCCAGACGCGCAGGCTCAGTAGTTGTGGCTCACGGGCCTAGTTGCTCCGCGGCACGTGGGATCTTCCCAGACCAGGGCTCGAACCCATGTCCCATGCATCAGCAGGCAGATTCTCAACCACTGCGCCACCAGGGAAGCCCTAGTCTATTTATTTATTTATCGATTTATTTAGGCTGTGCCAGGTCTTAGTTGCGGCGTGTGGGCTTCTTAGTAGCAGCATGCAAACTCTTAGTTGCGACATGCATGTGGGATCTAGTTCCCCGACCAGGAATCAAACCCAGGCCCCCTGCACTGGGAGCACGGAGTCTTACCCACTGGACCACCAGGGAAGTCCCAATAGGGAAACTTTTTAAAATATGAAACATGGTATGAAATTATTATGTTGACTAACACTGAGGAGAGTGACTGAAAAATATTTAAGGAAGTATCATGTGTAAAGATAAAGGATGACTGAATATCTTTCTGAAGGCCTCATAGCTGATTATGAAGCAGAATGCCATGTAATGGTCATCGAGTGCTAAATTGTTGAATTGATAAACTATATCACGTGCCTTTGGCATTTCCAGCCAATGTGTGTAGCTGAAGTTCTCTTGCAATGCTGTGTCTATGTAAGTAGCAAGTGTAGTTATGTAGAAAGAAAAGAATTCTCAGTACAATATATCATCTGAATTAGAACAGATTGCAAGAGTCACTAGGTAGCAGTAAGGGCTAAATTTAACTGTAGATGCTACCTGCCGGAAAGCTTCACATTCCCACTAAAAAAATGAAAATTAAAAAATATTTTAAAAACCAAAAGATATGGTTATTTTGTATAGTATTTCTGTCTTGTACTCTTCTTTTTTATTTTTATCTTTTGCGTCCTTGACTCATCCCCATAAGCTAAGTACAAGTATAGTCTGAACCACCCCCTTCTATTATATTTAGCCCTCTTACAAACTGTGTCCCCACTACACAATGCGGATTGAAATCTGGAAGCAGATAGCAATGCAAGGTGCTGCAACCAGCGTGCGTTCTTTGTCTCATTGTTTAAAGCCGTCTTGAAAAACATAAATGACGTCGATGATTTCCAAAGGACTTAATCAGAAACCTAGTTACAGTTAAGGTATTGTTGCGCCTAGTAATGTGATAATATTTAATGTATGCCCAACTGTGAGGTGAAGGAAGGTTTGCCATCGCCTGCCCGCTGAGGGAGCATGTTAATCTCAGACCTGGATCTCCAACTCAGGCAGCTTTCTTAGTGTGACGCTGATTCACAGTAGCTGAGCTCCAACGCCAGGAGAGGGCCCAAGGATGTGTTGCACAAGAGCAGGCATGATTCAGCAAGTAAACTGGCCCTTACGGTCAGTCTTCAGTTTTGGACTGTAAAGGTTACCTCTAACACTGAACTGGTTTGCCTCTGATTCATTTGGTGGGCAAGACTGTGCCTGTGTCTGATAGCTGCGGGAATACTCACAGAGAGCCACCCAGAAATATGTTATCTATCATTTGTCAGTTGATCTAGATTTATATAACTCGGGTCTGTTGGGGGTTAGAGCAGTACTTGAGCCATTTTGTGCCAAACTGCTGACTGGAAAAAAAAAAATGGAGTCAACCTCATTTTCTGCTTTTCATAATAGTGAATTGCATCCTGACGGTTCATCGTGCTTTGGCTTTTCTTCTGCTATTATGATGGGGCTGAATTCAGATAAATGGTCGGCAGTTTTGTAGAGCCGAGAAAAAAAATCTACGGAGGATATTTCAAGGTCATTTTAATAGGCTGTCTTCCGAAGCTCTGTCTTCAGTTTGTACCTATCTCCTAGCAAAGTTAATGCTCTTCCCTGCCAAGTTAGTATAAAAATGTATTTCTTGGGCTTCCCTGGTGGCGCAGTGGTTGAGAATCTGCCTGCTAATGCAGGGAACACGGGTTCGAGCCCTGGTCTGGGAGGATCCCACATGCCGCGGAGCGGCTGGGCCCATGAGCCACAATTACTGAGCCTGCGTGTCTGGAGCCTGTGCTCCGCAACAAGAGAGGCCGCGATAGTGAGAGGCCCGCGCACAGCGATGAAGAGTGGCCCCCCCCTTGCCACAACTAGTGAAAGCCCTCGCACAGAAACGAAGACCCAACATAGCCATAAATTAAAAATAAATAAAAATTAAAAAAAAAAAAAAGTTTAAAGAAAAAAAATGTATTTCTTTTTGCTTAACATCAAAATTAAACATCATGGTAGGACACGTCATATCGAACGTATCCTTTGTGAAATATGCACATCTTGCTTATAATATTTTCTCCAGAGAAATTATGTTTTCTAGTGTGACTTGGAGGAATCTGAAAGGATGAACGCTTCTCCCCTGAGCCATTGTAACGCTTAGTGAAATGAAATATTTAATAATTGAACTGGCCTCCCTCTAAATTTTGTGGAGAAATTGGATTAAAATTAGTGAAAATAGGAGAGAAAAAAATGACCAAACTTCAGGCCTCCAGAGGGACCACATACTCAGGTTTCTCTTTGAGGCTTTAGATCTGTTTTGGTGGTTTTAAATCACTCTTAGATTTGTAATAAGTGGTGTTAGGAACTAATGAGGTAAATCTTTAAATATATACGGAAGTAAATCTGTGTGTGTGTAGTTGGAAAACCCATGATCGTTCTAATTCATTTACTGTAACTCAGTGACCTTCAGAAAGGGAGGGTAGATTATGTTATTTGTCACTTAATTAACACATTGGGAAAATGCTGTCTTAACGATTTACCATAGTTCTTAGAGAAAGCAATGTATTTAGATAACTTACAGGCGTATTTGAGTGTCAGAAATAGGCCTGTTTCTCTACGTTGTGTGAGGGTGATTATGACTGACTCTTCAGTGTCACACTTGTGATTCACCAACACAGTATAAATGTGAGACCCTAACTGTGTACTTCCTACCTCAAGGGAGTTTTGACCTGCCAAATGGAAACTCAAGGAAGCAATGGCATATTTTTGTTAGGATTTTGTTGGTACTTCTGCTACACTGTCCTCAAATGAAATACAAATCGTATATACCGTTGGTTGTTTCAGATGAAATGAAAAAGAACCTATGGGTAAAATATTGTCTTGTTTCCCCAAACTTCCAATAATGTTCTTGCCATTTTCCTGTACAGGAATTTTGTTTTCCTCTAGATGGACACTTATCTTAGCAGGTGGGAGTTTTGCTTTTCATCCTGCAAGAGAATCATTAATCCTCCCAGGCCATCATGACTTTTTAAGATTCCTAAGCTATACGTGATCATTTTGACCTTGTGCATTATTACTCACTGTTGAAATATCTCTGGCCATGATGTGCTGTCTTCCTCCTTTTACTTTCCCTCTCCCTTAGCAAGTCTTTTGGAAAAGTATAACTGGTGGATGAGGGCCTTTTGACAAAGAAAAGTTTTTAAGTTGTCTCTTAGATTCAAAACAAAGCTGTCTGCATGAATTTGTAGCGTACCTTATTGCCCAACTTATATTTTCCAGTGTCTTGAATTTATAATTTTCAAACCACCAAAGTCTGTTCTACCACCTGAGTCAACGTCAAAGCATGTTGGGGTGCCATTGTGCAGATGGCCTCAATTGATTTTGGGAGCTGGTCACGAGACTTAATAAGCAGCTCTTGGTCTTTTTACTTCTCATGTTTTTGTGTTAAAGGAGAGGGAACTTCTTCCCAAGGTGGGTGGTGAATTACCCTTTGGCTGGACCCCGAGTAGGGGATGATGCTTGCCAATGAGTTCATCCTGTGGGTCACAGTTACCCACTTCTTCTGCGCCCCGTGATCTACGCTTCTAGGGTGCCCATTCTCTCCCTCCCCCGCTTCACAACAAGACCCCAATTATGTTTTTCCTGCGGTCAACATTTGCATGTTCTTGGCTGCATAATGTTTTGCTTATGGCATCAAAAGGACTTTTATCTCTTGTTCATGACGAATAGTGTTCAAGTTAATTTACATCTGTCTTCATGGTATCTTATGCTGCGTGACTCTGGCTGGTACTGGGAATGCCATTCTTCTCTGTTTCTGAGGCTGTGGTATTAACCCCTTACAGCACATCCCTTCTGTTAGACTGTAGGTAGGCAGTCTGTACAAACCAGGGAGCTGCTGTCTGGTTTTTACATGTAGTTTTTAATTGTATCAAAGTCGTGCGTGTACGTGGTTTAAATAGTCAAACAGTTCTGCAAGACATGTTCTAACAGCAGCAAGTCTGTTCCCCAGCGGAACTCTTTCTACTCTTTAACTGCTTCTTTTAGCGTTTGCATTCCTGTGGCCAAGTAACACTCCTGTATGGCTGATGCTTGATGTTTCTGTTGGAGGTATTCTAGATGCATTTCCTCCTATGGGAGATAAGGATTCGGCTCTTTCACGCCCTACCCACCTGCAAACCTCTTCTCGTTCTCCGTCCTTTCATTATATCACAGTTTTAGCTAGACTCCTGTTTAGGGTGCATATTATTGTGACTTGGTACATGTTCTTCAGAGCTGAACTATTATTTGATTTATTTTTCTGAACACCATTTTCTCTTTGGTTTTAATGAGTTTAATAATAATCAATCTTTTTTTTTTTTGCTTAGTCTTCTGTACCTTAAAACTAGTCAACCCTACCCTTTCCCTTGTTATGTAAATCTCTTAATATAAACACTTTAGGAATTCTAACAATGCTATTACATTGAAGGAATTCTGACTATGTATCATATCATATTGTATGATTGTATTGAAAAACCCTCTTCCATTCGGTTTGCTCTCTAGGCCAACTGTCCAGCTGTTAACGTGAAATGCTTGAAATGTCCCTTCATCACTATCCTGAAGAGTACTGTTGTCTGTCTCTTAGATTTTTTTTCTCTTTTTCCTGGGATCTCATGACTTACTAAGATTGTGAAATCATGAGTTATTCTCTCATTTCGGTGTAGTATCTGTTTCAATCGCTTTTAAAAAGAGTGTATCAGAAACATAAGTTTTGAGGCCTTGAATGTCTTGAAATATGTTTATTCTGCTCTTATGTTTGATTAGTAGTGTGACTGAACACTGGAATTCTAGTTTGAAAATTGTTTTTCCTCAGAATTTTGAAGGAATATCTTCTGGTTTCTGGTATTTCTGTTGCGCAATTCAAAGTCATTCTGTTTCTTGATACTTTATATGTGATTTGGTTTTTTGCACCTGAAACTTCAGAGAGTTGCTTTATTCCCAGTGTTCTGAAGTTTCACAGTAATGAATGCACCTTGTGGATCCACTTTCAATCCCTGTGCTGGATCCCTAGACAGTCCTTCATTGGGAAACTCACGTCCTTCAGTACGGTAAAACTTTCTTGAAATTTTTAAATCCTTTCCTTTCCTTTTTTAAAAAAATATCTTTTTATTCACTTATTATTTGGACATTTGACTGGTCTGCTCTTTTTCTTATCCTTTTGCTCCTATTTTGTAGGTCTTTGACTTTTTTCCCAGTTTCTAAGAGATATTCTCAGCTTTCTCTTTTAACTCTTCAGTTGAGTTCTTATGTTTTTCTGTCATATTTTTCATTTCTAGGAACTTTTTTTTTATTCATGAAATGTTTCTTTTTCTATAGCATTCTTTTCTTCTCCTCCTCCTTTTTTTTTTTTTAACAGTTGCAATATCTACTTATCTCTAAAGACACATATGATAGAATTTTTTTTTTTTTTTAACTTCTAGTTTGATCTTTTGCCCCTCTCTCACCATATGCAGACTCTGCATAAGGGGGGAAAAAGGTGAAATCCTTTGAACTGAATCCTAGATACTTTGCCTTTAACCTAGTCTTTTTTTTTTTTTACACCTCTTCTGACCCCTAGTTTGCTATCTTCACATTTTTTAACGGCATATGATCTATATTTTGTTCAAGATTTTGCTCAAAACTGACCTTCCACAAGAAGTCCCTCTAGAGTCTGCTGAGGAGAGGAACTTACATAATATCTGTACCCCTAAATCCTCTGAAATATTTCAGGGCATCTACAAAGTCAAAACTGTTTTCAAATAAAATACCGAGATATTATTTGCACCTTTCACACATTCTCTCATGAGTTTACAGTGGGTGGCTGCAGGTTGTGTGATATTGCAACAAATTGCATGCAGCATGTTTGGGAATCTGTCTGCCATTAAGCCAGACATTAAAGAGATTTGCAAAAGTGTAAAACAGTGCCTCTCTTCTCACTAATATTTTTCATGTAACAAATAATTTTATGCTTTAATTTCTATAAAGTAAGTATCCATGGATGTAACCTCCATAAACAAGAGCTCTTTGGAATCTCTACTACTTCTGAAGGGTGTCAAGGGGTCATGAAACCAAGAAGGTTGAGAACATCTGCTCTGAAGCTGGATACATAAACGTATAGCTCACGATATTTTTTAAATATTTAAGTACTCTGGAATAATTTATCTTGTTAAAAAAAAATTCCTCCAGGAAATAACAAGTGTTTGGTGAGGATGTGGAAAAAGGAGAACCCTTGAACAGTATTGGTGGGAATGTAAATTGGTGCAGCCACTATAGAAAACAGTATGGAGGTTCCTTAAAAATAGAATTACACATGTTCAGCAACTCCACTTCTGGGTATTTATTGGAAGAAAATGAAAACACCAACTCAAAAAGACACATGCACCCCAATGTTCACTGCAGCATTATTTACAATAAGCCAAGATATGGAAACAACCTAAGAGTCTATTACTCAGCCATAAAAAGAAGGAAGTCCTGTCATTTGTGACTACATGGATGGATCTGGAGGGCATTATGTTAAGTGAAATAAGAAAGGCAAATTCTGTATGATCTCACTTACGTGTGGAATCTTTAAAACAAAAACAAACAAACAACAACAAAAAAACAGCTCATGGATAACAGATTGATGGGTGCCAGAGGCACACTGGTGAGGAGGTGGTGGGGAGGGAGCAGTGGGTGAAGGTAGTGGTCAAAAAGTACAAACTTCCAATCGTAGAATAAGTAATGAGGATGTGATATACAGCATAATAACTAGTTAATAATACTGTATTGCACAAAACAGAAACAGACTCACAGACTTAGAGAACGAACTTATGGTTAACAAGGGGGGAAGGTGGAGGGAAGGGATAGTTTGAGAGTTTGGGATTGACATGCACACACCGCTATATTTAAAATGAAACCAACGAGGACCTACTGGATAGCACAGGGAACTCTGCTCAATGTTATGTGGCAGCCTGGATGGGAGGGGAGTTTGGGGGAGAATGGACACGTGTGTATGTATGGCTGAGTTGCTTTGCTGTGCCTCTAAAACTATCACAACATTGTTAACAGGCTATACTCCAATATAAAATTAAAAGTTAAAAAATATACTGTATTGCATACTTGAAAGTTGCTAAGAAAGATCTTAAAATTTCTCATTACAAGACAAAAATTTGTGACTATGTAGGGTAATGAATGTTAGCTAGACTTATTATGGTGATCATTTTGCAATATATACAAATATCAAATCATATTGTATTCTTGCAACTAATATATCATATGTCAATTATATCTAGATTAAAAAAATTTAAAAAGAGATACCCCTCTTGATTTTCTTCCTCCCAATCTTTATTTTGTTTGTTTATATATTCTCCCTTATTCTTAAGTGATTCTCCCCGGATCATTTTCTTTTTCTGTCTTAAGTGGAACAAAATTTTAAGTTTTGATTGTTATACTTTATTGTTTATCAGATAGATAGGGTTAGTAGGTTACATTGGCCTATCCTATGAGTGACACAAATGATCAATCATCAATTTTTTTAATGTATTAGATAGAGTGTGGCCCCTTTAAACAGAAATAAATTGCTTGAATAAATATTTAAACAAGGGCTTTAACATGAAAAACTAGTAGAAAAACTTAATCATCCTTCAACTTTTAAATAATCATACTATCAAATAAAAACCAGTGAACAAAGGAAATGTATGGTTGCATTTGGGAATATGTTGTGTAAGTAAAAGAATAATTGTATTCTGTATTTATTTTAGATGAAAAAGAGAAATTCGAACCCACAGTCTTCAGGGATACACTCGTCCAGGGACTTAATGAAGCTGGTGACGACCTTGAAGCTGTAGCCAAGTTTCTGGACTCTACAGGCTCACGATTAGATTATCGTCGCTATGCAGACACACTCTTCGATATCCTGGTGGCTGGTAGTATGCTCGGTAAACCACACATTAGAGCACCTTCTTATAATATTACGTACTTTCAATTCTACTGAAATATTTTCTTATGAGATAGAATCTTTATAAGCTTACATTTATGATAATTGATAAAAAAAATGTAGATGGGAGTCTCTACAACTTTTACCTAGATTACGATTTAGAATGGTATTAATGTGGCTATGAAATGATTGTTAGTTAAGAGAGGCATAGCATTGAGGACTTTTGTTGACATACAACACGATTGGCCCCTTGACTTTAGATAAAAGCCAATTTTTCCATGTGTCCCTAATCTTTGAATGTTTCTGGAGTGGACTTAGGAGGAGTAATTTCTGCAGTAGAGTATAACTTTATGTTTGTCATCTAGATCCTTCCAGTATATATCATTAAATCCCAATTGCCGTAGCACCTTTCTTTTGAGTCCCACCCTTTTTTTCTTTTTCTTTCTTTTTTTTTTGGTATAGCGAGCAGTGAGATTTAACTGTGTCAACAAATTTAAAAAGAATTCCCATTAAATTTAATTCTCATTAAAATTCATTTCATCCATAGAAAGTTAAATGTCTACGAAATATAGTTTAAATCTAGTTTTTAAAAAATCCTTGTAATTGTGAGTGTATAGGTAAAAGGATTAAAGATAGAAGTTTGGAAATTGTTAAAGATAGATAAAAAGCAAAATAAAAACTATGTCTTATAGAGCAGGGACATCAGGGGGAAAGGCTTCAGAATACTATTTAAGTGGTATGGTGTATTGTTCTAAATGTTTATTAGGTATCACAACCACCCATTTTTCCTTTCATAGTTATTCTTAGAACTTGGTTTCCATAATTAGTTCCTATGGTAACCATAAATCACTGGAAATGGTCAGATCCCCAGGCCAGTGATTTTCAGCTGCCTAGGGGACATTCGCAAATGTGTGGAAGTGTTTTGGTTGCTACAAAGACTTGGGAGTGGAGGCCAGGTATGCCACCTACTTTGCTGTGCAAGGAACATTCAGTACAATGAAAAATTGCCCTGCCCAGCGTGCTGTGAGTGCCTTTCATTGAGAAAAGCTGCTTAAGCCAATCTACTTTAAGACAGGGTGTATACATACATTTTTAGGTAGAGCTACCCTTTAATTCTTCCCTCTGAGCTCTTAGATCTATCTATGCTGGTACCTGGTCCCGTTTACTTTCAGGCCCCCTTTTGATCTGAACTGCTGGTTTTCACTATGTACCAAGTTTATTTTGTTGTTATCATTTATGAAAGTCTCAGTTTATCCCTGTAGGTAATTCAAGTCCACGTATAAAAAGCTCTTTGTAGTGTGTTCAAATCCCAATACACAGAGATAGCTATTGTTAATAATTTTGGTTAATTCTTTTCTAGAAATCTCTTTACCGAAATACATAAACTTTTGAGAATGGGATGATAATATACAAATGTGATACTCTACATGCTGTTTTATGTTTACTCTGCAGTATGTTGTTGCCTTTCGTGCCCATGAGTATTATGTTACCTTAGATGATTCTAAAAAGAATGAAAACTATAATTAATAGTGAAGTTGAACCTTTCCTGATGTGATTATTGGCTTTTTCAATTTCCTTAGTTGTGGTATACTTTTATCGATGCACTGGTAAATTCTATGCAAGAGTAGTCTTTGGTCGGTTTTGGTTCTTGCCAAAGTCACACATGACTTCACCAGTCAATTCAACGCACACTTTTCAGTTCTTAGTGCCTTCCTGGCAGCACTGTTGACCCTTTCATCATTCTTGAAATGCTTTCCTTTCTTGCCTTACATGGGACAATTTAGACTCCCTCCTACCTCTCTAGATGCCACTTCTCACATGACTCCTACGTTTCCATATTTGTCCCCTTACATATGCTTAAAATTATATGCTTTGCATTGGTTATCTCAAGACTTCATTTACCATCTCTATAATGATGATCAACAAATTTATATCTGCAGCCTAGATTTCACTCCTTCACACCACACCTATCCATCCAAAAGAGGGGAGGGCAAATGTTTGGTACAACTTACGAGCACAGGCAGTACAACCCCAGATGTCTACTGAGGCCAGACCTATGATGTAATGAATAAAGTCAGCCAGGTGCATTCTTTTTATGTAAACATTTTGTTTACAAATGGAGTATGTAAGAATTTTCTTCACTCCCACAAAAATATTTACCTTCCCCTGTTATTCTTGAGACAACAGTTATCTTGGTTTTTCAGTTGTACCCTTTGAAGAGTAGACACAAGAAATACTTTACTTTTCTCAGGGCTTCCCTGGTGGCGCAGTGGTTGAGAATCCGCCTGCCAATGCAGGGGACACGGGTTCGAGCCCTGGTCTGGGAAGATCCCACATTCCACGGAGCAACTAAGCCCGTGCGCCACAACTACTGAGCCTGTGCTCTAGAGCCTGTGAGCGACAACTGCTGAGCCCATGTGCCGCAACTACGGAAGCCCACGCGCCTACAGCCCGTGCTCCACAACGAGAGAAGCCACTGCAATGAGAAGCCCACGCACTGCAACGAAGAGTAGCCCTCGCTCTCCACAACTAGAGAAAGCCCGCGCGCAGCAACGAACACCCAACACAGCCAAGAATAAATAAATAAAATAAATAAATTTATAAAAAATTTTAAAAAAAGGAAATACTTTTCTTTTACTTCTAGTTTGAGAAAAACAGCAGGATCACCAAAATTTTTAGAAATGGCAATTCATACTTCATCCCGATATCAGGGAACAAAATTTTAAATGTGAGGTGTGGCAATATTATCAATGTATAACAAATATTTTGTTTTGTAAGGGAATACAATTTTTAAATCTTACCTCTTAAGAGAAAAGACTGTAGTTTCAAAATCAGACTTTTCAGTTATGTAACTTCTATCAGATAGGAATCATTAGCCCAGGGTTTTTAGAAGATTATCATCTTAATAAAATTTTGTTCCAGGTGGTTGTATTCATTACAAAGAGCTAATTAAATCTTGTGCATAAATTAATTGCATGAGAATAGACTCCTGAAGGAGCGGACTTTTCTAAAAACGAATTTACTTATAAAACTGTATGCCGGAGTCTGTAAAAAAGTTGGCTATGTGTAGCTCATTTCATCCAAAGATCTGAAATATGACTGAAATCAAAACACTAAAATAAATAGAGTGGCCTATACAAGTGTATACTCTGCAAATACTTGTTGAGTATATAATAGTTATTACTCTAACTTGGCTTGCTCAAATTTCTACCCTTATTCTGATAAAGTAGAATCAGAAAACAAAAGTACCTAGTGTTCTGACTCTGGTCTTCTAATCAACCAATGTTTGTAATGACCACCACTGAAACTTACAGGAGGAGCCTTTGAATGAGGAAAGTTGAGGAATGGAAAAAAGGCATTCTTTTGGTCCATCCATTTATTCCATGATTACTCTATAGGCCGTGGGGAAAAAAGATTAGAGAGGATAAAATACACTCTTTCCTAGCCAATGCAACCACTGGGTGATCAAATACAAATGACAAGGGGTCAGAGTGTATACTGTTCAACCCTGTGTGAATAACTGAGTTGGTGGAGGAGGGAACATTTTAAATACCTACTGAAGTAGAAACCAGCAAGATCTGTAAAAGCCAGGTCTGGGCAGTTCCAGTATTGGTGAACTGGAGTCTAGCAAAATATTATCAAGCCTGAAAAGTGTCCTGATGTGGGAAAACATCAGGAACTGCACTGAGAATAATCAAGTTAAATTCACTGAACAAATGTTATTGTTTAGCTGTCATGGTTAAGGATGTACTTTGGAAAGAACCAGACTTGTAGTGATAGGATCTAGTGAAGGCAAGTATATAGAACAACAATCTCGTCATACACTATGGTAGGAATAGAAAATCGAACAACCACTTTGCATTATGTTAGAAATGTAAACAAATCATAACATGTATGCATCTTTTATAAGTAAATTAGTTTTTAGAAAAGTCACCTCCTTCAGGAGTCTATTTTCATGCAATTAATTTATGTACAAGATTTAATTAGCCCTTTGTAATAAATACAACCACCTGTACAAAATTTTATTAAGATGATAATCTAAAAACTGTGTGTCTACACATGCATATCATTCTATGAAAGTTTATGTGACTTCTACCTTTATTGTTTTCCTTGATGTGCAGGAATTGATCTCTTCTGCAAATGCTCTTCTGATTTCAGTATCGTCCTAATGGTCATTACCTTTCCCTTTTTAGCCCCTGGAGGAACACGCATAGATGATGGTGACAAGACCAAGATGACCAACCACTGTGTGTTTTCAGCAAATGAAGATCACGAAACCATCCGAAACTATGCTCAGGTAGAGCTTGTCACTGAGAGATTGTTGTACTGGAAGGGAAACATTTGAACAGGATTTAGGAAAACATTAGGTTCAGAAATTCTACAGGCCACTTTTTAAATAGGGATATTAGATAGGTCTTAAGCATAGGAAGAGATACTGAATTGCATTCGTGATAATGGACATTAAAGCTTCACCAAAGTAGAGTTTCTTTACCTTTCACCTATAAGAGATATGGGGAATCATAATTTCTGGTGGAGTATATATTGGTCCAAGCTTTAGGGAGAGCAGTTTAGCACTATCTTTCAAAACAAACTACACATTCCCTTTGACTCAGCAATTCTACTTCTAGGACTTCATCCCTTAGACAGTGGCATGTGTAAAGTGACGCAAACAGTGGCAGTTATTATAGTGTTGCTTGTAATAATATCAAAGGATGAAAACAATATATGTCAATCCAAGAGTTTAATAATTCATATTAACAGACTCTCAGGTAGCTGTTTAAAAGAAAGAGGCAAGAAGATACTTGTAATACATAAAACCGATAAAGGATTCATATCCAGATTAAATAAAGAACTGTAAGTCAATAAGAAAAGGACAAGCAACCTATTAGGAGAAGACTTACAGGCATTTCAGAAAAGAGGAAACACAATTCCTCCAAAAAACAAAGGAAATGAGTTCAAACTCATTGAGAAAATTTCAATATCGAGATACCCTTCTGCATTCATTAGATTGGTGAAAATTAAGAAGTATTTAGGCCCTGGTGAAGATCAGGAAGCGGTGGTAGTGTAAAATGGGACAACCTTGTAGACATTACCTTCTAAAGCTGAACATATGTGCATTGTGACCAGCCAGCTTAGGGTTGGTGTGTTCCTATTCTGATTCTTTCACTGACTCTTCTTAAAAGTCAGTTTTTATTCCCATCTAAACCATGAAGGCAAGTCCCAGGTCAACAAGTCTTCTTGTTTTACACATTTCATTTTATATATATATATATATATATATATATATATATATATATATATATATATATATATATGAAAAAGGCCATAGGAATCCCTGGCAGCTACGTGATTTCAGATGCTAGAAACTGTCTTTACTTTGTTTATTAAAATGTGTAAGGCATGCTAAGCCAAGTAATTTGGGATATGCGGCCATTAAGAATTTAAACTTCAAAAATTATTCTTTTAATCACATGCTATTTTAGCATAGATATTTCTTCCCCTTTTTTATATTTAAGAAATGTGTAATAGATAAAAACCAAGGAAATCTTTAAAAATGGACCAAAAGGTTAAGCACGTGGGTTCAGTGGATGATGTTCTAACCTGTCCTCTCTAAATCTTTGCTTCTACTCTCTTACGTCAATGGCCACAAACACCTTGGGCCAGGTGGATACTGAAGCAGATGTTCTCAATTCAAAAGCTGTTCTTTTAAAATTCTCTCTCACCTTATGATATATTAGATAAGTACAGTTCACTGAGGATCAGAATTTCTGAGTTCTGTTCCTGCTCCGATACTTAGTAGCAGTTTCCAGGTCTGCCAGTGATGTTAATGCCTGCCTTACCTTCCTCAGAGAATTTTTGTTAGGATTAAATTAATGCAAGTACAAGGTGTATTATTTGCTCTTTGAGTCCCACTGGGAAAGAAAGATAAGAAGGTCTGGAAGAAAAATCAGTACTCTACTATTCTCATAAAATTAAAAAGATCTATATAGACTTAACCTCATCATTATTTCTAAATAGGATAGTTTCTTTTACTTATGATTTTGTTTTTTCATATGGAATACGTATATTTGAAAGAACTTTTGATACATTATTGTTTCTAGGTTTATTAAACATTATTATATACTGATAGACTGACAGAGGTCAATGGGGTAGTCAGGGAGAGAGATTAAATTGAGAAAGGTATTTGAGTGGAAGTTAATTTTATAAGCTGTTAGTTCATTGAAGAGTACTTTGGTAGTATAATGACTTTTGCTTTCATATGTAAACATTTACCTGTGGGGATTTGGAGAATCATTCTTGGATAAGGAGAGTTCTTTTTCCTGATGGTAATCACACTAAGGAATATGTGAGTGCTCGTGTAAGTTGGAAATCAAATTTGTAGGACTTCAGTAGAGTTTATTATTTTTGCCTTATTGCATTATCAATTCCCTCCTGGCTCATTTTTCTTTCCTCACAAAGGGCAACACCATAATTTTTACTCTTGAACTCCATCTTGATCACATTAAGGAAGAAACACAAAGTTTTAGATGAGAGTATATCACGTGGGTATAAGAGAAAGGAATTGGATTCAGAAATCATTTCCACACTTATTAAAATAATATTTATAAAATCCCCATTTAAATAAGAACATTGTATTAGTCTGTTCGGGCTGCCGTAACAAAATACCACAGACTGGGTGGCTTAAACAAGAGAATATTATTTCTTGCAGTTTGGGAGGCTGGGAAGTCCAAGATCAAGGTGCCAATGGATTTGGTTCCTTGTGAGGTTTCCCTTCCTGGCTCTTAGAAGACCATCAGTCCTGTCAGACTAGGGCCCCACCCTTATGACCTCACTTAACCCTGTCCTGAAGTCCCTACCTCCAAATAGTCACATTGAGGGTAGGACTTCAACATATGAATTTAGGAGGAACACGAACTCAGTCCATAACAAACAACATTCCTCTTAAAAACAGTCCAGAATTCCACGGACACAGTTGCAAACCCTGCTTGAGAATTCTAACTGGATTGTGGAGGCCAGTAATCTTTATTGCTCATCTGCTGAATTCGTGCTTGTGTTCACCTGGAGTATAATCTCCCCTGAACTCTGATCTCCTCTTCATCATATCCAGTATATAAGTGATTATATCTAATCCGCTTAGTTTCAGTTATTTTCAATCTCTACATCACACAGTTTTAAAATTATATTCATTTCATTTTCATCAAAGTTATTTTTGGTTCTCACCTGTTACATTCTCGAATGAATTTGTTTTATTCTACATGTGTATTTTAAAAAAAAATTTATTTATTATTTATTTTTGGCTGTGTTGGGTCTTCGTTTCTGTGCGAGGGCTTTCTCTAGTTGCAGTAAGCGGGGGCCACTCTTCATCGCGATGCGCGGGCCTCTCACTATCGCGGCCTCTCTTGTTGCGGAGCACAGGCTCCAGACGCGCAGGCTCAGCAGCTGTGGCTCTCGGGCCTAGCTGCTCCACGGCATGTGGGATCTTCCCAGACCAGGGCTGGAACCTGTGTCCCTTGCATTGGCAGGCAGATTCTCAACCACTGCGCCACCAGGGAAGCCCTACGTGTGCATTTTGATCCTCTTTTTCCCTCAGGTCATAATAACTCCTTGAAATGCTGATAGTTCTCATATCACAGTCTGAGAATGTTTAACTACACCTTTTTATTAGTGTAGACCCTTGTAGTTAGGGTGAGTTTCTACACCTCCTTCTGTTGCCTTTTAAAATTGTTTACATAATATTGACTGGTTCTCTTTTATGTTTAGGTCTTCAATAAACTCATCAGGAGATATAAGTATTTGGAAAAGGCATTTGAGGATGAAATGAAAAAGGTAAAAATTCAAATGTAATGCTCTGTTTGCTAAAATGATGAAGAAGGACAAAAATGTTGCTTTTACAGTGATGGTCCAGAAGTACCATGGACCTCTTAAGTTTTTAATAAATGTTCGTTGAATGAAGGAATGAGTATGACAGATCATTAGCTAATAGCTGTAGAAAGAAAACATGATTAGCCTAGAATTTTTCCTTCATGTTTAATGTAAGCCAGCATGCTTTGTTCAAAGGACTAGTTTTACAGAATATGTAATTAGTTAAAGCTTGTGAAAGAGCATAGCACAGCAGCTAATACTCAGTAAAATTCCTTAATTTTAGAAGGTGCAGTTTAGCAAAGGGGATAGAAGCACATCTTTGGAAATAGGTGTGTCTGCGTGTAAATCTCAGTGGTTTTTCTCATCTATAAAATAGCTGCAGTAAAAGTACATACTTTATGGTTGTTGTACTAATAAATGAGATGAGCTGTAAGGTACTTAATACGGTAATTGGCCTCTAATAAGTAGCCGAATAAAGAATAGCACCTTATTAAAGAAGCCCTCTTTTCAGAAACTGCAACATGTTCCTCCTTCTAATTTGTAGCTCCTCTGTATTTATATATAGCAGTCACTACATTAACTTGTTACAGATTTGTATGCTGCTTTGTCTTCATTTCTGATTTTAGGTATATGCCTAAATTATAAACCAAGGGAATAAAGAAATCATCTACTTTGTTACTTTGTTACTTTGCAACATCTCCTTTGCTGCTTACCTACTCTTACTTCCCTTTGTTCAGAGTGGTTCCATGTATAATGAAGAACATTTAAACAGTAAAATCATTGTTTTAAATTTACATTCTCCATGACTCAACTTTCACACTTAAAAGAATCCTTCAGCATGTATACATACAACTATATGTATAAAGATGTTCATCACAATATTGAGATGTAACCTGAATGTTCATGATGGGAGATGGGTTAATTAAATTATGGTCTCTCAATAGTGGAATAATATGCAGTCGTTTAAAGAATGAGGCATAACCACGTGAATTGATAAAAGAAAATGTCTATGATAAATTGTTGAATGAAAAAGCAACCATTTGGTAGAAGTTTAACCTTAGGCAAGTCCCTTAAGTTCTTTGTGCCTCAGATTTCTCTGTCTTAAAGCGAGGATCAAGACTTTTGTAATTATTAATACACATGAAGTGTTCAGAAGACTATCTGCTTCACTCAACAAGTTTGAGCTATTATCAGTGCGTAATTCAGTAAAAGCATGTGTATATGCATCTAGTTATTTATAAAATATAGACATATATAGGTGCATTTAAAAATCTGAAAGGACACGTCAGACTGTTAATAATGTTAATTCTAAGGAAATAGGATTAAAGAGGAGATTACTCACATTTTTATATTATTCTGTGTTGCTAGATTTGTTCTACTAGCAGGTATTACTTTTTTTAACATGAAGAAACATTTAAATGGATAAAAGTGGTCCATTATGTTGCTAGATGTTTAGAAAATAACAAGTGCTTCATTAAAATAGAGGGATAGATATGACCAAAAAGCTGATGTTAAAGCATTCAAATAAACATCTTATCATTTTGCCTAATAATATCACTCATGTTTTTCTTCTCTTAGTTCATTTGAACCTTGAAAACTTTCTGTTTGATTCATTTGATGAACATGCTTTCAAGAATTATTTATTTTTCACAGTGTATCCATTTTTTAAAGAAAATTCTGCTGCAATACATGTAGCATCTGATTTTAATGCTGACTAGTGTAATTGAGCAATGTGGATATTAATTTTAAGAAAAGATATAATTTTTGCACCATTTTGCTATAATTGAGTTTTTTTTTGATGAATATGAGTATATTAATGTGCTTAAACAAGTAGTGTTAATATTTTAATCTTGGGGGCTCTTTTTCATTATTTACTTCAATCTTACTTATTTTAATAATAAGAGAAAGAAGCCAGATTGATATAAAGTATCTATAGTTTTGTCGGTTTTTTTACCCCATTCCTGGGGCTCCCTGGAGCTTTAACCATTGATACCTCCTTCCCTCACTCCCTCTTTTCTTGTGAACTTAGAAAGTGACTTCTTTTTAAATCATTGAGATTTTAATAGGCATAAATTGGGAGTGAAACGGACTCGTTGGTTCCAGTTCTGCCACTTACTCATCATGTAAATATTTGGAGTCACGTAACCTCTCTGTAATGTAATAAATCCTTTAACTGTTGGGAATGGTAAATTAATATAGTCTTACCCACCGCACAGAGCTAATGGAATTTCGTTGGCTGTAAAGCATTTAATAAGCCTATATGATGCCAGTGATTTTTTTGTCGGTACAGAGTAATGAAAAAGTCAACAGGGCCCCAATAGTGATATTGGGCCCTGGGGAATCTCAGTAACATGCCTAAGGTCTGTTGAAACAGAGAAAATAGCCGTGGAATATAAATATAATGTAGTCAAAGCACTAAGTGGAGGAGGGTTAGGAAGGAGGGCATTCTACAAGCCTGGATACTCTTAGACTTCAAAATGGCAAGTGGGGTCTAATCCCCTTTGCTTTGGCTTCCCTTCAACCCTTCTGGGGTTGCTACTTTGTTACTTTCCCTACTGCTGGGATAAGAGGATGGCAGCATGGTGACCCAGAAGGACCCAAACAACACTGTCACCCTCTCACTACAAAATCACAGCAGAGGCCTTTACTCTGCTAGGAACTTTTCTTTATCTTATATCCATCATTTCCTCATCACCAGGGCTGGTGGTAAAACTGTATGATCTAGAAAATACCTAGTTTGAATTTCTTTTTGTTTGTTTGTTTGCTTATATATTTTTTATTGTTTTATTTATTTATTTTAACTTTATTTTTTTATTGAAGTATAGCAGATTTACAATGTTGTGTTGAATCTCATTATTTTAAAAGAGGCATCAAGAACCTAGAAAACCCTTTTTTCACTCAGCAGTCTTGTTTTAAAAAAGTTTTATATGCTGTGGGCTCAGAAAAGTATATGCTACATGTCAAAGCTTATTGACTCCTGTTTTTGTTTTTTTGTTTGTTTGTTTTTTGTTATAACCCAAAGAAAATGGGTAGATGTAGGATGAGGATGGTGAGGGGAGCATGCATAGAAGTGAAAAACATATGAAAGGCAATAGTGTATTTCAGAAAACACTTTGTAGTACTTACCCTTTGTCATATACAAAGTCGAATGTAAATTATTTATGTGACCCATTTACATTGTTCTCCAAATGTCTGTTTTCCTTCCCATGAATGTTATCTATAGCTATGTTGTAAGTGAACTTGGGAGAAAGGAACTATGATAAAGCATCCAATTTATAATCGAACATACGGGTGTGTCTCCAACGAATAAGAAGTGTGCTGCGTAAGACCCACCAGTTGTGTGCCGTCTAGCCATGGATGTACCTTGTGTGTTATTTTCCTACTTTAGTCCGTTACTTTATAGACATGGTTTCTTTTGTTTGACCCACAGCTTCTCCTCTTCCTTAAAGCCTTTTCTGAAGCAGAGCAGACAAAGTTGGCCATGCTGTCTGGGATCCTGCTGGGCAATGGCACCCTTCCTGCCAACATCCTCACCAGTCTCTTTACTGACAGCTTAGTCAAAGAAGGTATTTATGCTCATTTTCTTACCTGTCAGATGTGAAAAGAAAAGAAAAGCCAAAGATAGAAAAATACCAGTGCCTCTTCTTTTTTTTTTTTTTTTTTTTTTTTAATAAATTTATTTATTTATTTATTTTGGCTGCGTTGGGTCTTCGTTGTTGCGCATGGGTTTTCTCTAGTTGTGGCAAGCTGGGGCTACTCTTCATTGTGGTGTGCAAGCTTCTCATTGTGGTGGCTTCCCTTGCTGTGGAGCATGGGCTCTAGGCGTGCGGGCTTCAGTAGTTGTGGCTCGAGGGCTCTAGAGCACAGGCTCAGTAGTTGTGGCGCATGGGCTTAGTTGCTCCGCGGCATGTGGGGTCTTCCCAGCCCACCAGTGCCTCTTCTTAGTGGTCTCTACTTCCCACCCATCCTCCATGTAAGAGACTTGTGTGTGTGTGAGTGTGTGTGTCTTCAAACAATAAGAGAATTGTACATGTTTCTTGTAGGCAATTAGGAGAAAAAATATGCACACCTATACAAAGACAAATAAAGAATAATAATAAGCTGGAATTTTTGGTGTAAGACTCAATGCCTAGGTCAAATACCCTGAAATTGATCTGGTCCAAACCATTTCTCTCAGCATAGATGCTTACTGGCATACTTTGTTGGGACAGTGCTTCATTGTGCAGGACTCTTTTGTGCTTTGTGGGACATTTAACCTTTTTGCCCTCAGACACAGAATGCCAGCCTAAAACACCCGCCTCCATTTAGCAGAATAGCCAAAAATGGCCCTTCACATTCCCAGATGCCCCCTTAAACTGTTGTTCATTTCCCTGGTTGGGGCCATTCTTCTGGACTGTTTCCCCTCAAGATGTTGTGCTCAGAAGTTCATTTTGATCACATTTTTCAGATATTCTTTCTGTTTTAGAAGTCCAGATGGCTGCATCAGAGTTTTGCTTTAATTTTAAGACATTAAGAGTTTGATGGGCATACATACGATTACTTGATTATAGAATAATACAGAAGTGGGCTTTTTTTCTTGCAGGAGGATAATGATTTTCAAGTTATAATGCAACACAAAACAAAGAGTTCTTTTTTTCTTAAAAATAAATTAAAAGAGCTTTTGCGAACACACCTGTTTCTTCTTAGAACTGGGTTTTTCTCCTACAAATGTGAAGTCCCAGCCTCATTCATACCTGCAGTGAAATGGGTTATAGTTTCTTGTAGCTGAGAAAAGAATAGTAAATTGAGAGTCAAATGATATTATTTAGAGATTCTCTATAGTTTTCAAGCTCTCTAATTGTTATTAATATATTGTTAATACTATAGCACTTTAAAGTATTCTCCTGAAGAGAATTCATGATCCTTCATGTTTTACTTATGGTACTAGACATTTTATACTAGGAAGACAAGATAAAATGTAAACAGTAAATACTAATTACATCAGATTATCCCTAGTGTTTATAACAGAAAATAATTGCCTTTCTGGTTGTATGAAAAACCTAAATGATGTATACAATTTCTTTTGAAATGTATTAAAAAATAAATTATTAGAAGGATAAATGGACAGATGTCCATTTATGTATGTAAAGCAAATACAGCAAAATATTAACTGTTATAGAATCTAGATGGTCAGTAAATGAGTGTTTATTGTTCAACTTTTCTTATGTTTAAAATTTTTTATGGTAAAATGTTAGAGGGGTAGGAAAGGAGAAGAAAAATACCTTTGTTATGGAAGTGACATAGTACCTATGTCATATGTTTTTTCTTTATACTCCACCATCTCTAGAAACAAAAGTATTAAACATTTCCTTCCCAAATAGGAAAGGATTATGAAATTATACCTTTTCCCCAACCTCCCACCCAACAAGTGGCTATGGGGGACCCTCCACTCAGTAAAATCTCAAGTACAAAGAAATTTCTCCTATCCTTCCACCAAGAGCCACTTTTAATGTAAAATGATAGGTTTGAGCCTGGTTTTTAGACTCCTAGTTTCAAGCATGCTTTATTTCTCTTACTTACAATGAGGATTACAAGATCTGTTATCTTTATTTTTATTTAATTACATAAATTTATATTATGTTTTATATTGACTTTTGGAACTAATGGTAATGTTAAAAATCCAGGGCTTCCCTGGTGGCGCAGCGGTTGAGAGTCTGCCTGCCAGTGCAGGGGACACGGGTTTGAGCCCTGGTCTGGGAGGATCCCGCATGCCGCGGAGCGGCTGGGCCCGTGGGCCACAATTGCTGAGCCTGCGCTTCTGGAGCCTGTGCTCCGCAGCGGGAGAGGCCGCTATAGTGAGAGGCCTGCGCACCGCGATGAGGAGTGGCCCCCGCTTGCCACAACTAGAAGAGAGCCCTCGCGCGGAAACGAGGACCCAACACAGCCATAAATAAATAAATAAAAAATAAAAAAAATTAAAAAAAAAAAAAATCCAGGTCAACAAGTTGATAACATAAAATTCTCCAGGTCATATCACAGGTTTTATTGTCACAGACAATTTGGGGGGCTTAGTTTCTCTGCTATTCAAAAGAAAAGAATTGGGTAAAGTTGGTGTCTGTATAAATTATATATTATATATATATATATCAATTGAATTTGTTTACCGGCAAGTAACTGGAAGACAGGACTCAAATTTGTATACAAGGGCACATTTCTTTTTTTCTTTCTTTCTTTTTTTAAAATTTTTTTTTTTTTTTTGCAGTATAGTTGATTTACAATGTTATGTTAGTTTCAGATGTATAGCAAGAGTGATTCAGTTATATATACACACACACACACACATATACATTCTTTTTCAGATTCTTTTCCCTTATAGGTTACTACAAAATATTGAGTGTAGTTCCCTGTGCTATACAGTATGTCCTTGTTTGTTATCTATTTTATATATAGTAGTATGTATATGTTAATCCCAACCTCCTAAGTTTCCCCCCCCACCCGCCCCACCAAGGGCATTTATTTCTTATGTAACAATAAATATAAAAGCAGAGCAGACTTCAGGGTGAACAGCAATATCATTCAGGACTCAGGCATTTTCCCCCATTACCATAGCATCGACTTCATTCCAAGGGTGGACTCCTTAGCCTTTAAAAAGAAGTCTGCTGGTTCATTTATGGCACAGGCTTCTTCATTCAGGTTCAGTGGAAGAGCACTTCTGAACATAGGATAATTTATCTTGCCTTCAGCTGATTGGCTGAAATTGGCCACATGACCCGCCCAGTAGTAATTGTTGGGGGATGCTATGGCCAATAAGTTAGATCACTAGACTAATCATTGCAGAAGAAGATGGTGCCAGGGCTGAGACTAATTAGATAGAAGTCACCTGGCCTGAGCAAAATGGGAACTCTCTTAGGAAAGAGGAAAGGAGAATAGACACTGCTTAGACCATCAACAATACTGAAGCCTTCAACTCAGAAAAATCAGTTTAATATTTCAACTACTCCTTAAGTCTTCATTACACAAATGCAACATTAATTTAGAAATCTGGAGTGTTCACAGAAAAGCTATTAGTTATCTGATTATTTATATTGGAAATAAATCCTATTATAAATATGGGTATGTAATTGAGTAGATTCCTGATTAACATAGCTATTTTTAAAATCTCTTTAAAAATATCCAGAAAAGATTTCAGCTTAAAGCAGCACTGACATTTTTATACCTTAACTCGTGAATATTTTAAAATGCTTTTTACAAAAAGTAAAACTGTAAAGTAAATGATGCATGTTCATCCTGTAGCTTTATTTATTTATACCAGTCACTGTTAATGTTCTTTCACTGGTATTACTTATCAGCAAATTAGTTGACATGTTGACATTTCAGTTTTATGGCTTATGATTTATTTGCTGTACCTCAGGATCACGGTTAAAAAAATATGAAATACTGGTGAACCACAGGGTGAAATAGAGGCAAAACACTAGAAGATCCTTGGCTTTGAATCTGGTTTTGACCAAGGTAAAAATAAATAAATTTATGGTTATAACAGGTTGGAATTAGGGAGTCCAACTTTGAAAAGTACTTTAACATTTTTTCCCCTTTTTATGAAAATATTTTCTTGAGTAATGAATAGTACAGTGCCTAGAGAGCTTTCCATTTTTCCTTTGTACCAAATCAAGTCTTTGAGTTATTTAGTCATTTCAGGATACCTAATGGGAAATGTTGCCTTGTATATCATCACAAGTGGTTTTTGTTGTAAAAGGTTTACTCTTTTTTTTTTTTTTTTAACAGGCATTGCAGCCTCATTTGCTGTCAAGCTTTTTAAAGCATGGATGGCAGAAAAAGATGCCAACTCTGTTACCTCCTCTTTGAGAAAAGCCAACTTAGACAAGAGGCTACTTGTAAGTTGTCTGGGCAAAGGGTTGTATGTTTCATGCTTCTGCCTTGGCTCTGTCAATTGTGATGTAATACATAACAAATGCCCGAGTCTATGTCGAATTGGAACATGGTTCTTTTTATTTCTGTATTATTGGCAGATAGAAACTAATTACAGTTTAATCTTTGTTGCATAAATAAATGGAATGATAAAATTAAAGAGTCATAGGGAATACAGAGACTTTCAAATTTAGAAGTTTGTTGACATAGTGATAACATTTATCACAATTAACTCTTTTGCAGCTAATAACTATAGAAATTTAAAGTTTTAATATGAAATTTAAAGTCACATCAATCCCACCTAATTAGACATTTGTGATTATCTTGGGTCGTAGTTGAATGACACTGTCCTCAAATACACTTTAGTTTGTTAACAAAATAAAAGGTTAAAGAAGATTCCTTGTTTATACTAAGATTCCTTGGAAATACTTAGATATTTAAGAAAGCTAACAAGCTAATAGTAATTTGAAGCTCCCAGTATCATGATTGCTTGATTATATTTTTACTTCTTTTTGTATTTTTCAAAGAAAATCAAGAAAAATATTTTGTCCTCATAATTTCTATCTGCTCCCTGTAATTTGTTTCTGCCAGAAGCAACAGCTGTGTAGATGACAGAGATTGCTTCAAGTGAAATTGCTTTTACAATTTTAGGACAAAGTCTAAAATTGCAAGACATGCTTGCTATCTTCTCTTTACCTAATTACTTATCTGTTTTCTCTTCCATTGTGTTCTGTGCAAGGGTGTTGATTCATGGGATAATTCCAAATCTGGCTCATTGTAAACTCTTGTATTTTCAATGACTTAAAATTCCTTTATCTCTTGAGGTTTACCTAAAATAGCCCTATTTGGGTCTTGGAAGTCTTTAGAATATGATAAAGAAGAAAAATTAAGTCTAGATTCTTGTCAATTTCTGCCACTGATAATACTTTTCATTTAACTTATATTTATTAAGTGCCTGCTCTGTGCCAGGCACAGTCCTAGAAGCTGTGGAGCCAGTAGAGACAGGACAGAAAAATTTCCTGCCTTCATGGAACCTACTCTCTAGCAATGAAGGGTATATAGAAGTCACAGAAGACAAGTGAATAGGTTGCTGATGTGGGTGGAAGTTCATATGAAGGAATATATTCTTGTCCCTGAGTCTGTGGATTAGCTGTATCTTGGCAAGGCCCTAGCCCTTTCATTCTCGGTCCCAGGCTGAAGGAGCAGCTCCCATCTGGGCTATTCTGTCCTCATGGCAGAGGACAGGAACACAGGTGACTGAAGGGAGATATTCCGGTGCTTTAAAAGCTCACCTTCTTTCGTCAAAAGAAGTCATTGAGAAGCCTGGCTTGGGGTAGGAAGATTTAGTCCACTCATGGGCTACTTCTCCACCTGTGAAGACAGATACAGCAAGGAAGGTCTTCACTGAATACTTGTTTAAGGGAGAAGCGGGGGTGAATTATTAGGAACAAAGATACAATAACAACTTAACCACAAAAGACTCAGTTATTTCTTAAAGCATGGTTCCTTAAAGATGCCAATAGGCAGAGCTTGGTTAACTTAATTAGGTTACTTCATTAAAATTTTTTTAATGTATTTCCTTTTTGAAAAACACATATCATTTAACTGTTCTTACTAGGTTTCTTTGTCTACATACGTTTTGAACATGAAAAGCATAGGTAGCAGTTTCTACCAGAAACACCATGAGGACAGGGTGGTTGTGCCTTAGAACCATGCCTGCCTGATATCATGCCCCCCATCACTGGAAAAGGGAACAATGATCAAGACATTGGCTAGTAGCTTTTCTAGGAGCTGAAGATACTGAAAGAAATCAAGCAAGCAACCTGTGCCTTTATGGGGCTTACATTCTATTTCAGGGGGACAGGCAATAAACTAAATAAACAATTAAAATACGTGGTATAATAAAAAGTGAAAAACTAAATAGGGAAGCACTGAGGAGTGTCAGTGTGGTATGAGGAGGCCTCTCTGATAAGGTGACATTTGTGTGAAGAAGCGATCTGTTTAGATATCTCCAGGAAGAGTATTCCAGGCAAAGGCAACAGAAAATGCAAAGGCTTTGAGGCATGGCATGTTGTGGACAGCAAGAAAGAGAGAGTATTTAGTAAGAGCAAAACTGTAGGAGGTCAGGTCAGAGGCACAGCAGGTCCCCTATCATCTAAGAACTTTGGCTTTTATCCTGAGTAAGATGAGAAGTTTTTTGGAAAAGTCTCTGCAAAACGTGCATAATGTGATTTGGGGGTCTTAACAGGATCTCTCTGGCTGTTGCATTGGGAGCAGATTCAGGAGCAAGGGCAGAAGTAGGGAGACCTTAATCTAGGGATGAGGTGATAGAGGTTTTTACCTGGGTAGGATTTTTCTAACAAATGCAAACTATGTTCCAAGTTAGTAAAAGTCATGATATGATTTATACTGATTTTAGCTCAGTTTAATCAGAATAATAATTTTCAAGATGTTATGTATCATTCATAAGGACTGTGGTTATAGTTCATAAAAATAAATAAAAAACCACTAGTGACATGTGTGATGATGTCTTACTCTTAACTTTCCATCAGAATTTGCAGTCACATTCTCCCTAAATTGAGTATTGAATGCCGGCACGAGTAACAGAGTAATTATTGCCTTTGGGGTCACACAGCTATGTCCTTAAATATTTCTGGCTGCATAATTTGGGTCAAGCTGCTTAGCCTTGTTGAGACTTAGTTTATTTTTGTAGAAAAATTTCTACTTTTTACAATTATGAGTAAAATGCCCACCACCTCTTGATTCATAGAAGAAACTCAAAATTAAACTAGTTCCCTGCCCCCCCCAAATTTGAAAGGCCTCTTGAATGGTAGAATAAATATCAGTGACAGAATTTCAGTCAGGTATGAAATGTTTGCTTTAACATGAATGTGTGTTTGATAGCTGCTCCCACCAACTCTGTTCTGACATTTTGAAACTGATGACTCAACAAGGCAAATTATGGGATGATGGTACAGAGAATACTGAAATTTGAGTCATGACAGAAGCCATCTGGCTATGTCCCTCTGCTTGGTGGCAAACTCGTTGCAGATCTTTCTTCTGAGATTTTTATTGAAGCCACATAGCCATTGGCCATCTATATATGCAAATCTAACCATCGTAAAAGTTTGGATCTATTTTGTAGACTCTGCAGCAGTCTGAAAAATGCGAGAGCTTTGAAAATTGCCTTCCTTTCTTAGTTGGGTGTTGGCGTCACACAGGGTTAGAACATGACTAAGTGTTCCTGAGACTCTGCCGAGCTGTGTAAGGTGAAATGGAAGTGAGGTGAAAATATGAGGGCAGCCGTGGTGTGCTGCTCTTTTAAAAAATTTCCAACAGAATTATGTAATGAATTGAAGAGATAGTAGGGCGGATTTAGATTAGATCTCGCCATGAACCTAATTTAGAGCCACCATCGTTAAGAGATACAACAAAAATTCCCTTTAGCTCTGAGCTGTTATTTTAGAATAATAGCAGCATTTTCCTTAATGAAATGCTGAATAGAAGCCCTTGAGATGATAATAGTCAATGTTGTTTTCCTCATATTATCTCAGATCATTTCAGCATTACTAAAACTGGCTTTGGTCTGTTAACTCATAGTTAAGGAAACAGTGTGGTTAATGATTTCAGTTTTTTCTAGTCAGTTTAAAATAATCCCAACGTTATTCAGGGTTATCATCTTATTTGTACTTAATTTAGCAAATTTAGCTCTGTTTTTGTACATGCTACACTTTGATTAAAGTAAAAGAAGAAGTAAATAGCAGTGCCAAATGAGTGAAACTAGTTTATGTAAGTTGCTTAGCATTTTTTATTCTCTTTCTTTGTCAAATTGCTTAATTTTGGAAGGTACCTTAGCAGATGCTCAAGAAATATATCCGAGATTTATTCTTTTGAAAAACTCAATCCTTCTTCTTTTCTTCCAAATATGAGATACTCTAAGTGCTCTCTTAATATGAAAGTGTTGTTCTTTATGCTTGCTGAAATGTGAATGGCATGTCGTATAACAGTCTCTCTTCTTTTCTCTCCCAGGAGCTCTTTCCAGTTAACAGACAGAGCGTGGATCATTTTGCTCAGTACTTCACTGACGCAGGTCTTAAGGAGCTCTCCGACTTCCTCCGAGTCCAGCAGTCCCTGGGCACCAGGAAGGAGCTGCAGAAGGAGCTCCAGGAGCGTCTTTCTCAGGAATGCCCGATCAAGGAGGTGGGGACCGTGGACTGACATCACTGCAAACCCGTTTAGCCAGACGGATGATGTAGCCTGTGCAGCACAAGCTTTACCTCCCTTAAGGAGACCTCCCTTTGTTTATTGCTATGAACTTGAGGCCCTTTTCATACCATTTAAGTGAGCTCGATTTCAAAGTATCAGACTCCTCCAGGATGTTCCAGAAAATAATGAGTATTTCCACACAAGTGACTTATTTAACCAGGTTGCTATGGTTGTCAAAATGTTTCATCTGTTGAATAGATTTACTCTCCACTAGCAGTATATACCTCGATTTATGGTAGTTTTCCCATTTTATTGCAGATTACATAATATGGTTAAGTATTGGGTTAATATATATAGGTTTTAATTTTAAGACATAAAAGGGGTGATTCTGCATTCATATCATGGGTAAAGACCAGTTGGACCAGTGGCTCACTGGATCCCACTCATAATAGTTGCGTATTCACATAACGTAAATACTGCCTTTTTGTATAGCTATCATTCTTACGGCTATGATTGTATCTTTTTTTTTTTTTTTTAAGTCCTGCCTGAAGAAAACTTCCTGTTTGAACTTTAAAAACTTTTACATGATAATTCAAAAATTGCATGAAGAGTCCTTTCCTTTTGCCACTTACTCCCAAGTCCCAAATCCTCACTACCTTGCGTGCTCACAGCCTTGCAAGGTACCTTTTGCGGTTTAGGACTGGAGAATTCCAGACCGATGCTGTCCAGCAGGTGGAGTTGTTGGTCCTAAGTCTCATGGCGTTAAGGTCAGCAGTATATTCAGTAATCTTTCTCCAAGCAAACAACTTGAACATGATTTAACATGGGGGAAAAAAAAGCAAACCAAATAACACTGCGATACCTTTAGGTGCAGAGATGTCACCTTTCTTTGCAGCTTTCCCCAGCCCAGCTGGGGGACTAGGACTTCCCAGTTCCTTCTGTTCTCAAAGGCTGCTTAACCCACAGCTGACCCCTCTGTACCCCAGGTCAGCAGGAAAGAAAGCAACGTATTTTCATTAAAAAAAAGGAAGGGAGAAAAATAGCTGTACTACTCACAAAGTAGTACACGTGAGATATATTGATATTATGGTTTTTAATCACTTCTGAGGCCCTCACCTCTATTTGTGATTCTATTCAAAAGGAGAAAGATTTTTCCAAACAAATTTAATATAAGGTATACTGTTAGGCAGATTTTATTCCATACGATCAGGTTTCAGGATACATTTGCATATTTAAAAGTAATTCTGAAGGAAAAATAGCCTGCTCAGTGTTGCTGCTTTGATATGTATCATATAAAAAAACAGTCTTTGCACTTTACAGTTTATTTACATGAGGCATGAGGATCATCAAAAGAGATAATTAGGGAAGAGATATGGGAACATATGTATATGTATAACTGATTCACTTTGTTATAAAGCAGAAACTAACATACCATTGTAAAGCAATTATACTCCAATAAAGATGTTAAAAAAAAAAGCGATAATTAAAGAATAAATTGCAGAGAATGCCTTGTACAAACCCAAGACATTTTTCAAGAGGTTTAAAGTTAAGGATCGGAAGTAAAAATTCACAGCTCTGTTGCCTTCTTCAAACCCCAGAAAGTCAAACTGTCTTAAATAATCTTTGCCCTGCTTTACGCAAAGGGGTTCCTGCCTGTAAAAGAATAGCCCCTAAGAAACCACGATTCTCTTTTTTTATTTTCCATTATCCAGCACCTCCTGGCCAGAGATAAGCCTATTACTTTTGGGACTAAAAATAAATCTGCTTTGAGAACAAATCATTGTGTTTTTCCTGCCTCTCGTAACTTGAGAGTATATGCCAGGAGGGGAGGAACTGAGCAGAATATTTGTCTGCCCCTAACCTTCTACTGATCGGGCACAGTGAGAGAGGAACTCCCCATCTGTCTGTTACTCTCTGACTCCTTTTTTTGGTGAAATTTAGGTGGTGCTCTATGTTAAAGAAGAAATGAAGAGGAACGATCTTCCAGAAACAGCAGTGATTGGACTGCTGTGGACCTGTATAATGAACGCTGTGGAATGGAACAAGAAGGAAGAGCTCGTTGCCGAGCAGGCCCTCAAGCATCTGAAGGTACAGGGTCCCAACAGTGCGCAGTCTCGGCTGCAGGCCAACTGCAGCTCTTAACAATGTGATGGATGGGTTCTAATCATAATTCGCCCACACTCAGTCCAAACATGTACTTCCTAGTGTTTTTCTTTTCAAATTTGCCACTACCTAAAATGTTTCAGATGTAAGAGCTTATGAAATACCTAAGGGTAAGTTCTTACTAAAAACAATGTCAGAAAATCCACAGAATAGTCATATATTCAATATTTAAAGGGAAATATAGTCTAACTGTTGGTTCTCCTTCTACATGACAAAAATTCTTAATGAGTATTTTTTAAGTAAACTACAAGCTGACATTAGAATTTGAAAACTGAGTGGTGGAAGAAATCAACTGATTGTGTAAATTGTATATTTTTTGTGGGGAGATACATATGTTTTTGCTTTTATTGTCCTCTCCCTATAAAAGTGTCTTAAGACAAGTGGAAGACTTAGAGCCTGCCTTCAGAGTTTACACTTGAATTGGGAGGTCAACAGGTACCTAGTTTAAACTAGGTAGGATGTAAATTCAGATAACTCTCAGTATTTAGGAGGACAGAGCAGTGAGTAGCCTATGCAGGTTAAGTTGACCAGGGAAGGCTCAGAGGTGGAGTTAAGTGTTGAGCTGAGTAGGTCTTAGAGAAAACAATAGCCAAACATCAACAACTGGAAGCCAAGGTCATTTGGGATGAAGGGAACAGTATGAACAAAACCATAAAGATGAGATGTGAGGGGTCTGGGATGTTTGGGAAGGAGACGCCCACTCTTCCAGTGGCAGAGCCACACGTCAGTGGTGGAGGGGTCACAGCAGCCCTGGCAACCTTTGGAACTTAGGAACTCTGTCTTATTTTCACAGGACCCATTAGACAGACACAGTAGCATAGCAGTTATCTTTAACATAGAATTTCATATTTGGTTTCTTTTAGTGGGTACAGTGAGAGAAATCTGATAAGGTGCAGGGATAAAAAATTCATTTTGATTGGTCACAATATTAGAATAAGATAATCCTCAAAGTGAAGATTTTCTAAGCAAACCTCCAGATTATTGTTATGATTCAAGTGGTGTCAGCCCTGCACCTCCCACGAGAGTAAATGGTTTTACTCCCCACTTCTGTTCCAGCAATACGCTCCACTCCTGGCTGTGTTCAGCTCCCAAGGCCAGTCAGAGCTGATCCTCCTCCAGAAGGTTCAAGAGTACTGTTATGACAACATCCATTTCATGAAAGCCTTTCAGAAGATCGTGGTTCTTTTTTATAAAGGTGTGTATCCATGTCGTCCTGCCACTGTGTTTCTATGTTTTGTTGAAGCTTTTTGAGGGACAGAGTAGGGGGTGAGGCAGAGGGGGATATAGGTTAATGATAGTCTTTGAGTTTTAGTGATGCAGCCATATTATGTAGAGAGAGAAGGTGCAAACACCATAGACATGCGTGGCCTCAGGAACCAGCCTGATTAGGCCCCTGTACACTTGTCACTGGTGGAAATTGCTAGAAGACTGGTGATGAACTAATAATTTTGGTGGGGAGGGATGGTGAAAAAGACTGTAATTACAAAAAATAAGGTCTGTTTTTGAATTGTAAGGATTAGCTATAACAACGATGATTACCAAATGTTTACATATAGTATGTGCATACCTTTTCAGATGCCATAAAGCTGACTTTAAAACTACTGAAATAATTAGCTTTTCACTTTGTATTTTAGTTATTTGGCCCAGCCATTCTCCTGTTTTCCAAGGAAATGGCTATTTTTAGAACTTCACATTTACTGTCTTGTTATTGTATTTATAAGGATTAGGTTGCCATGACAACTGGCATAGCCAGTTTATTAAAAATGAATGCTATTAGGGTTTGTTTTTTTTTTAAACATCTTTAGCTATTAGGGTTTTAACTGATCTCAATCTCTATACCTGTAGTATATAAAAAAAAATGATCCTGGACTCTTCTTTGGTCTAGGTTTTTGTAGTTTTATGAGGCGGGGGGAAAGGAGCACTTAAAAAATGATACGTTTTGAACATTATAAAATGTTTATTAGCAGTTACTGCTATCTTAAATGGCATAACACAGAAAAGGCTAAAGTATAAATTAATACCAACCAAATGTTTCTTTGCTTTTTGATGTGTTCTTAAATTTGTCTATTTTGAATGACAAGTTGGGCATTTGGAATGTAAAAATTTTACGTTACTGATTACTAGCTATTTTTAAAATGTTTAATAGCATTTCACTAAGAGTTTTAATTGGCTCTCCAGATTCTTCAAATGCATACATCTTGCCCACAAGGGTTTGGGTGATCTTTTGCTTTCTCAGCACTAAGGTATTTGGCACAATTTTCATTATCAGTGGGAGACTGTGATGACTGCCAAGTCCCATTTGAAATTCAGTAATAGGTGTTTTTCTGTGGCCAGATCTGAATTGACCCTCTTGGATGTGGTCATGAGATAGCAATGTCTTAAGTCTAGGTGACCCATCAGAACCAAACCTGCAGGTCCTATGGCCAACCCACCTGTGGTACCCAGGAGCCAAGAAAGAGAAGCAGCCCCCCACAGCCAGTGGCCATTCTGTCCACACCGGCCACAGCTGGCTCCATTTTAAACTGGTAGAGAGGCCTGTGGGATAGGTTTCACATTCGCTTCATGAGTGGTCAATATTTTCCACTACAGAAAAGCAAACTGTTTATAAACTAGCTGCCTAAACACATAATACCTTCCTTGTTGTTTAGTAGCCAACCCAACCAAACAGTGTCTCTTACCAAATCCTTGTTTTTAACTGAGACGTAGTTGTTTGAGCCTCGTCTGCAGCAATACCTCATTTCATTATTATACTTAATTCAAACAAACAAAAAATAAACTGCTTTTTATCAGTAAAGGCATGTAAGTGGCATATAAACTATCAAAATCCTATTCTTCAAATTTCTCATTTTAACCATTAATGAATGCCAACATCCTTCCCCATTAAACTTTTTATAACAACTACTAACAGCTAGCAAAACTGATTGCTTTGACTTATTTCCTATTCTTCAGCCCCAAATGTTCAGGAACAGTGACCTGAAGTTATAAAATAACCAAGCAGTGGGCACTGAGAAGTAAAAAGAAGAGGCATTAGCTCTTCCTTAGGCCGTTGATTCACTAGGTAGTCAGCTTTTAAATAGATTGTTTCAGTTGGTAAGGTCTGTGGCAAGTATGAGCAGGCCCAAGGGAACACAGGAGGATAAGTGTCAGTAACAGTTTTATTCTGACTCAGTTATTTGGAAATGAAATCAGGAAACTTTTACAAATGGAAACCTAAACTGTATCACTGAAAAGTTAAAACTAAATGTCATTTTCTAGGTAATTTCATAATCTTCCACAAAATTATACATACAGGCTGTTTTTTTTTTAGTAAAGTAATTGCATTTTTTCTCTTGAGAACATGGAACCCCCAAGGAATGATTGTTCCATACTACTGTTAGGAGAGTTACTGTGTTTACCTTCCTTTTTGAATAGTACTTTTTACTTTGACCTTATTTCATCCAACAAACACTTGTGCACCTGGACACATATATTTCATTTGTTTTTATGAGGATTTGGGTGCTCTTGTGTATTTCATATGCCTACGAAGGCTTGAGGACAGCATGTATTAAAGCACTCCTTTCCCAGGGCTCGTGTGCATGTGACTCACCTGGAGAGCTTGTTAAAACAGATTCCCCAGGGATCCTGATTCAGTGGGTACAGCATTGGGCCCGCAAATTTGCATTTTAACAAATTTCCAGGTGTTGCTGTGACTGTTCATCCGGGACCACTGGTCTAAAGGGTATTGGATGCCAGAAGTGACAAATCCCATGAACTATGGTAACATGGTTACGATTATACTTATCATTAATTCCATACACACATATACATTTTACAAATATCAGATAGTGTCTTGTTTGTTTCTTTTATCTAGTGATGTGGATCCGTTGACATTTTGCTTTCAAGCAGGTTTTCAAAAATGTAATGGAAATCATTTCTTCTTTCCCATTTTAAGTCTCTATTACATACACCCACCTTACTGTATTTCCAGAACTTGAGGATAACAGAAACATGAGGGTATGATTCCTCATGTCCCCTTTGAAAACCTAATTACTTAAATGAATGATATTATTAAAAGATTTTTAGATGTTTTATATAAAAAACAGTGGAATAAAAATGAATAAACTTTAAATAATAATGCTTTTCGGCAATGAAAGGAGAAAGTGGTGATTGGTCACTTAGTGAAGATGTACTTTTTGTACTAAAATCTAGATTTTTATATTTCTAAGGCAGTAGGAAAAATAGTAAATCCATCACTACTTTTTTTTTTTTCCATCACTACTTTTTAAATATCACATTATTCACTTTCTAAAATAATTTTCTTTCTTCCTGAAGCTAAGTACCATAGTCTCAGCATGTAGGTCTGAAAAATATATAACTACCTTCTCAAGTACCATTGGTATCTCTATCATGGCTTTTATTGTTTGCAGATATTTCTTAGGTTAAATTCTGTTCCTCACGCACATTTTTCTAAAAGAAGTTTCTTATTCTTGTTCTAAAAAAAGGTTATTTGCCTTCTCACCATATAGTGCCAGCTTTCTTAAGGTAAATTATTTTTGACTTGTGTCCCTATGTGACACTGCTAATAAAAAGTACTGAATTTTCTAAGTTCCAAGTGACACAGTTTTCAACTTAAATATTTAAATAACTAACGTTACCTAAAACTTTGCAGTTCTCAAACCACTTTTACAATATTGTCTCTCTGACCCTCATGAAAACCCAAATTTTGAATTATAACTCTACACATTGAGACATATTTAGTTTTTCTCATCAAGTTCATCGATTTGTACATTATACATTTATTGAATGCAAACTAGATGGCAAGTCTTATGTTATTAAATGCTGGGAATGAGATGATGAACAAAATAGTCCTTGACTTCCTAGATTTCAGAGTGTAGAAGAAAATCAAGAATCATAATCACCCTGTCAGTGGCTAAAATAAGGCTCATACAGATAGATGCTGATTAGGAGTGAAAGGATGATAGAGGAGGGGCCCCAGCTCAGAGCTGAAGCTAACTTGGAGAAAGAAAAAGGAAGCCTCTCAAGGGACACAAGTATTTCACCAGAGATGATGAAGAAGTTGGCCACGTCGAGGGGAGAGAAGTGTACTGTAATGTGAGGGGGCTCTGTGCAACTGTAGAATGTCTTCCTTTCTTGCTGTACTTTTACTGATCCTCCGTATTCCTAGTATGCATTTTGGGAGATCCCAACACTTTGTCATCTTCATCTCCCAGTTATAATGAACTCCTCTCCCTACTTTTCCTTAGTGGGAAAAAAAAGTTCTCTCTCTTCTTCATTTGTCAAGGAGTTCCTTCCTTTTTAGATTAGACTTTTCCCTACACAAAAGTCGACTTTCTTTTTGGTGTTCGTGCTTTGCCTCAAAGTTGCCCTGTGTGGGTGCTTATGTCCCTTCTTTATTATTTATTCCCCTGGGACTAGAAATTTGGTCTTGCAGCAGGTGTTTATTACTAAATTAGGTTCTTCTAAGAACTCAGCTCTGCACAGTTTGTCTGATTTTCAGTGGATGAGACATCCTATAAGTTTTACCGATCATGTGTCGTCCTTTTCACAAGCACAGTCACTGACAAGGATTCTAGTAGTTGCATGGCCTCTTTCGGCCTCTGTGGGGCAATAAAACTCTCAACCTTCAGAGAATGAGCTCTCAACCTTCAGAAGGAAAACCTGAGACAAAGAGTATCGCTAAACTACACTCTCTGTTGCCTTTCCAACCTGTACATTGTGTCATAACATGATTCATGAAGGCGAGGAGAAAAAAGAGAATTTCTCTTTACATGTTTAATTCTATGTTTTGTTTTATAACATTAACAATAGCAGTTATATAGTACATGCATATAATTTATAAAACAAAAGATACACATATGTTGTGTGTACACACTCAGAATTGTCTTACTGATAGGGGAGCATGATCAAAACAGTTTGGAAATTATTGGTCTAAATCACAGGCATTTTAAAGATGTCATAAAAACAAATTATATAAACGGGACTTTAAAATTCCATGTTTGAGCTAATTAGCATTCCTGAAAGATTTCTGCAAAGCCATCTTACCCAGTAACAGGTCACTTCCTTGAGCTGTAAGGCATCTGCTCCTCATTGCTATGGAAACTGGACTTTGATGGCAAGAGGCAGGAGAATCCTTTCATCATTGTGAGTGGGGAGTGTGGAGCTGGAAGCACAAGAAACTAAAAGACTAGAAGCTAAGAGTAATTCCTTAGGGCTCCTGATTATAATTTTTATGTCTAGTCCTTATATATGAATAAATCCAGACTTCCTTCTTCCTTTGCAAAATGTAGTGTATTTAATGACCAAAATAAAAAATAAAACAAACTTTATATTTTCTAAAACCAATCATGTGCATTTTTAGTCAATTTGACCCCTTCAATTGAATCCAAGAGCCAATTATTAATTTTAAGAAAACAAAGTTTTTGTTATGAAAAGATCACTGATGTTTTGAATGAAACCAGTATCAAATCATTTCTCTTGTTTTCATAAGTTAAAGGTATATTTTAACTGCAAAAACATCATTAGAATGATTTATCAGCATTTGCAATGGATTGGGCAGGCGTTGGGGACAATAATAAATCCTTTTTATCTGTTTTCCATCTCATTTCCCACACCAAAATCCCAAAAGATAACCTATTAGAACATTGGCAAAGTCTGTAGGCTATTTTTTTCATATTCCCCTTTCTATTCTTAACATTAAATATTCTAAATTAATGGTAACTTGAGGGTATCAAGGCATATTTGTGGAATTTAGAGTTCTAGGTAATAGTTAATAGATAACACTTTTTGTTTCTCTCCTAACAGTGTACAAGGAAAACATTACTCATGTGATTTAGATATTGTGCTGTGGGAAAGTAAATTTAGGACTTAGCGATAGAGTAATGTAGAACTTTGGATTATGTGTGTATTGGTCCCATGGTACACCCAGGAAGCTCATCATTATATTTAATTATTAACATTATTATTGCATCCTGTCTACATTTTTTTCATTTGCTTTTTTTTCCTCCTAAAGTAAATCGCCTTAAAAGACCAGTCATTTGTGGTTGCTGCTTAATCAAGATGTGTTTGCAGTTGGTGGCAGGACACAGAGTGTTCTGAAATGCTAGAATTGCTGATTCATTGGCAAAATTACAAAATAACCTAGTTTCCTACCAGCAAATTAGCACTGTGAGATTTTCAAGTCCCAGTCCCATCACCATCACTACCCTAACTACTAAAATACATAGGGCACTGCGCTGTATGGAAATAAGCTTGGTTCTTGTCTTCTGATAAGTTTCAATACGAATTTCTTTTATAAAAGAGCTTTAATATTTGAAGTGATTGCTTTCTATTAAACTGTAAGACATGAAGTTGCTTTAAAACATGACATGTATGTGGTAACTTTGAAACCTTTGATTTGAAATTGCAGCTGATGTGCTGAGTGAAGAAGCGATATTGAAATGGTACAAAGAAGCACATGTTGCCAAAGGCAAAAGTGTTTTTCTTGACCAGATGAAGAAATTTGTTGAGTGGTTACAAAACGCAGAAGAAGGTATGATTCCATTTAACAACTCGGGTGACCATTTAGCAAATCCTTTCTCACTATAATTCAAAATAGCTCCCCCCTCCACAGACTTTTCTTGCCTTCCTAAAACTAAAGTTCTGAGGTGTGTTCCATATCAGACATTTTGTCCACCTCTTAGCCTTCCTTTCTGAATCAAGGCAATGAAAATTTCTGCAAGATAAACAAAACAAAACCAAAACCTCTTAAATTATCCCTAATTTAAGGGACAAAGAGGAAGAAATAATCAGCAGCTGTGAAAGGAAAAAAAATACATTTGGCTTAATCACATTTATGGGATTATATCGATTTTTATAGCACCTTTACCAGTTGACTGGTGTTTAAAATGGCAATACAAGTTGGAAGAACAATAATGATGAGACATAATCCAACTAAGCATGAAAAGTTGCAGATGCAGAAAAATATAAATAGTTTTAGTCACCAATAATATTTCTGAGCACGTTGCATTTTTAGAAAGGTAATTTCGTTTAAAAGCAAAAAGGAGCAAAAGTTTGCTGCCTGCCCTCATATATGACTCTCTTACCTAGTAAATGGATGCCTAGGCAAAAATGTCTTTTTAAGTGGGGGAGGGAGATAGAGTAGAAACTCTTTCATGACCTTATTTAAATGTGTCTCAGAAGAAATGACCTGACTTTTCTCTTTCTTCTCTCCTAGAATCTGAATCTGAAGGTGAAGAAAATTAGACGGCTCAAGAAGCACAATACCTAGGTCACCACACAACACTCTTACTGGGAATGCTGAACCATTTGAGAAGAGAAACTTGGCTTCTGTTTTCACAAAGGAAAAAAAAAAAATAGGATAGGCTTCCCTTGTGCAGAGGGGGAAATGGTTTTTGTTTTTGTTTTGTTTTTAAATGGAGCCCTGAGGCATCAGCTATTATACTTGGGACTCTACCTCTCACTCACTATATGCTAACTTAAAGCCATTCAGCAGGGAGTCCAGCAGGTGTCTGAAATTAAATACTCCACAGACCCCTCTTTTTTAGCTGTATTTTTCAGGTACTGTGTGGTGAATGCCCCACTGGTGTCTATTACAGGGCCGCTTTGGTAGTTGTGTATCTGCTCGTGTATGTGATTTGACAAACCAGTTTTTTAAAATAAATGGCTTTTTAAAAATCTGGGCTTATATTTTCAGAGCTTTTATTTCTTTACTGTCTTGACTTCTTACACAGATGACATTTCAGTGTTAGGCTTTTTTTTCCCATCCAAAATGCTGAATTGTTCTTGTCTATGGAAACCCTTCTGTTCCTTTTATCATCATAACTAATGCACTTCACTTATCTTTGTAGTGAAATATAAATCAACCCCAAAATACAGGCACATAGCAGTAATATCAGGAAGTGATATTATTAATAATAATTATTATCTATATACGAGAATGTCATTTTCATTACACAGGAAATAATAAGGACAGAATAACTGCAGCCAAGAATGACTGGAAGTCATAGGATAAAGAACTTTAAAAGTATTGACTCGGGCTTCCCTGGTGGCGCAGTGGTTGAGAATCTGCCTGCCAATGCAGGGGACACGGGTTCGAGCCCTGGTCTGGGAAGATCCCACATGCCACGGAGCAACTGGGCCCGTGAGCCACAACTACTGAGCCTGCGCGTCTGGAGCCTGTGCTCCGCAACAAGAGAGGCTGCGATAGTGAGAGGCCTGCGCACCGCGATGAGGAGTGGCCCCCGCTTGCCGCAACTAGAGAAAGCCCTTGCACAGAAACGAAGACCCAACACAGCCAAAAATAAAAATAAATTAATTAATTAATTAAAAAAAAAAAAAAAGAGAGTCTTACTTTAAAAAAAAAGTATTAACTCATCTACCCCAATATGGTACACTGCCCTGGAGATGAAAACCACATGGTACTCAACAAAGACAATTCTAGAATGCATTGCCTTTATAGCATAGTCCCTTGAGAGAAAAGCAGGAAACCGAAGGGAGGGGTATCTGATTTCTTCCAGTCCCTCGGTTCATGGCAAGCCTCCATCATCTACCTACCCTTCCACCTATCTAAAAATTAGAACTATGAAGTTAAACGGTAGTCACGTTACAGAGTGCCTATTTAATGTGTTTATTTAAAGTGAAAAAAATGAATAATTTTCATTGAAAACAAAGTTGGCAAACTAATTTGACAAGTGCTGACTGCCAATTAGGATACGTGACAGGCACACCCTGTAAATCAAGTTCAATCTTCATCTCCGATGTTTTGACGAATATACTTAAAGATAAAATAATGCAAATTACATTCAATTTGTAATAAAAATGTTATATGTCAAGTTTTATGTATTTTATATTTAATTTTATGTCAGTATGTCCCCCTTCATTTTAGGGGATCATGTGTAAAACATGCGAAGGGCACTGCAGTAGAGGATATTTGACTTTGCCCCGCTATTTCCAAAGGGTCCACACTAAGACCTAGAAAAGCAGTTGTCCAAGGTCTTAGAGTTAGTGACCAAGATGGAACTAAAGGTCCCACTTCTGAGTCCCACGCCTTTGCTCTTTTTTTCCTATATTCTGCTATCAAAGTATTTATGAGAATGTAAGTTTCTACAGTTCAAAAATTTTTTCAGCTAGCACTTCTATTGAATAAACATCTGGGAAATCAATTTTGTAGCCTATAAACTATAGGAATTGTAGGATACTAATACTTATCTTTTCTAGAGCATAATATTTTTCCCAAACGAACTTAAGATAGTGATTTTCAGGTAAGCAAGCATTGGGGGAGAGGGAGAATGCTTATCAGCAAGAACTTAATAACAATCATTCAACCAAAGCCCCTTCTTTCTCTGAAAGACAAGTGTCTCTTTTTCTTTTTAAAAATAAAACTTGTCCTAATTATAAAAGTAATTACATTAGTTATCTATCGCTACACAACAGATTATCCCCACATTTAGCAGCTTTAAACAACAGATGTTTATCCTATCAGTTTCTGTGGTCCGGATCTAGGAGCAGCTTACCTGGGTGGCTTTCAGCTCGGCCTCTGCTGAGGTTGCAGTCAAACTATTGGTTGGGAGTGCAGTCCTCTGAAGGCTGTAGCGTCTGCTTCCAAGCTGACAGCGGTTGTATGATCAGGGCCACTCAAGATGCCTGCTCTCTTGCTCTGTCTACATCCCCTGCTCAATCAGTCCCTGCCTCACATGACTGACCTTCCCTCCTAATCATAGTGTCTAATCAGTAAATGCCTACTTGACCTTGGCCCCAGCTGGTGATTGTTCTGATCTTTAGATCCGAACTCTCTACTAAGATAGTTTGAAAGGGGCGTGCCCCTCAGGTGGTCTCCCTGGTAACCAATGAGCCAACCTGACATCAATTCCCTCTATAACTGGTAACCTCCCTCTCCCCGTGGTACTGAAGACTGTTGCCGCGTCTTGCCCTGGTGTCCTGCCTGCCGTCTGACGCATACCGTGGCGTGTCACTCCAGGACTTTGCTTCAGACAAGTAAGATCCCCCATCCTTTAAACCATTAATGTCCCTGTTGCTGCCTCGGGGCTCTGTCTTTGGTCTTGAGGCTGGGGGAGTACAGGGCTTGCCAGCCTGTGGGGTGTAGCCCAGCAGCAGTGGTTGGTGGACCTCAGTTCCTCGCTGACTTTTAGCCAGACACTTGAGTTCCTTACCACAGTGTTCTCTCCTTAGGCTGCCTGAGAGTCTTCATAGCCTAACAGCTGGTTTTCCCCAGAATGAGTGGTCTGAGAAAGCGAGCCCTGGGAGGAAGCCATCTTTAATAACCTAATATTTGAAATGACCTCCCATATATCCCATCTACACATTATTTGGGTCACACAGACCAACCCTGGTACAATGTGGAAGGGGTCTGCCTGAGGTGTGACTACCAGGCGGTGGGGAGAATTGAGGGCCATCTTGGAGGCTGGCTACCACAGCAGTACGAATCTACATACTAAAATAATTCCTGGCTAGGTTAAAACTGTATGTCAACCATACAGTTTTTCATCTGGATAGATTAAAACTAATGTTAAGACAATGAAAGCACAAAAGACAATTTGGAAATAGCTTTATAACTGTGGCATGGGAAAAGCATGACACAAAAGCCAAAAAAATCTGATTATAAAAAGTTAACACTTTTTCTCTGTATTGAAAGATATGCATAAGTCTTGGGCAGGGGTGGGAGAAGGAAAGGGGAAGGAGAGTTTTTTTCTTTTTAATCTGTATACTTGGATTTCTTTAGAAAGAGCATGCAATATCTTTATAATTTAAAAACTCATACATGTTTAATTTGGAAAATATAGAAAAGCTTTTGGAAGAAACTAAACATCACATAGTATTCTGCCACAGAAATGAGAGCTTTTAATGTTTTTATATTTTTACAAATACGGTTTTGCTTAATTCTTTCAAAAATTAAGTCCATTCTGTACCAGTTCTTTTATTCTGCTCTTTATTAAGTGGTATTTGATACTACATCAATAACTGTCCTTCAAATAAGTGATTTTTAAAATATATATAATTGGTATGGATGGGGCACAATTATGACTCTTTATGTTCAGTATAAGGTATTTTATAAATTTTTGCTTTTAAAAATAGCCATTTAAAATATTCTTACATAAGTCTTTGTTCATCTTATGGTTATTCAGAAAAAAATAGAAATGGAATTGGGGTCAAGGAATTTAAATAATGTTAACACAATGTGGTCTTATTTTCTGAATTTGCAATTTATACATTTGAAGGTATTTAACTCCCAGGCAATATCATTTCAATAAGAAATTGAAAAATTATCTGTTAACCTCTAAAAATATGAAAGTTTTAAAATTCTGGAATTCAGGTCCAATTTGTAAAATTCTAGAAGTGGGGAAATTAAAATATTTCGTTGTCAAGCCAAGAAAAGCAGCAGTCTGGAAACACATCAGGTCCTACATGGCTATAGACTCATCTGGTTTGAGCCAAAGTGGTGTTCCGGACTCAGTTGATTCAGGGTGTCTGACCTCAACTTCTCCCTGCTAATGGCAATTATTTCTTTACACTCTGTCTTTCTGAAAAATGATAGGCTTCAATGTTCCTCCTGATAGATGCCTTTAAACTGCCATGGCCCTCTACTTGTGGAATAGATGGAAATAAAATATTTCTTCCGTGAAAACTTTTTAGAGCGAATCTTTGCGTCCTTAAAGTCTCTACACCTTGGTTTTGTGTATGTTTCAACTATATATTGATGTACAAGAAAGAAAAACGCATAGTCTATGGATTGAATAGAAATTAAGCACACCTGTGGGAGCAGTGCTCAAATAAAGAACGTAAACATGAGCAGCGTCCCAGAAGATGCCGCCTCCCAGCCTCCACTTCTACCTCCTCGAGGTAAATCATCATCCTGAGCTCTGACAGCATAGGTTCATTTGGCCTGTGTTTGAGGTGGCTGCATGCAGTATTGTTTCGTTTGTGCCTTCTTTTATTCGACTTTACCTTGTTTCGTTGTCTTTTTTTGTGTTTAATTCTTCTCTGATATGTGATTAAGCGCACCCGGTCAATCTATGAACAATAATACGCAGCTCTTTCAGCAAGAACATAAGAAACATGAGGACACTATTTTTTTAAAAATTTATTTATTTTACTTATTTATTTTACTTATTTATTTTTGGCTGTGTTGGGTCTTCTTTGCTGCGCACGGGCTTTCTTTAGTTGCGGTGAGCGGGGGGCTTCTCATTGCGGTGACTTCTCTTGTTGCAGAGCACCGGCTCTAGAGCGCAGGCTCAGTCGTTGTGGTGCACAGGCTTAGCTGCTCCGCGGCATGTGGGATCTTCGCGGACCAGGGCTCAAACCCGTGTCCTCTGCATTGGCAGGCAGATTCTTAAACACTGCGCCACTAGGGAAGCCCAGAGGGCACTATTTTTTAATGAACCAAAATGTTGCACTATTTTCTTTTGGCACAGAGAATAATTCCTAGGTGCATATCTGCTTATCAGAGATAGTTTTGGAGTGCATATATTTCCTCATAGTAGTTATTACGAAAAAGAAAATTATCCCTGCCTTCTCTGAAGGAGTAGTCCCATTTGATATGGGCAAGATAGATTTTTTTTTTTTTTTTAAAGGCTTAAGGTTAACAAAATTTTTTTTTTTTTAATTTATTTTGGCTGTGTTGGGTCTTTGTTTTTCTGTGCGAGGGCTTCCTCTAGTTGTGGCGAGCGGGGGGCCACTCTTCATCGCGGTGCGCGGGGCCTCTCACTATCGCGGCCTCTCTTGTTGCAGAGCACAGGCTCCAGACGCGCAGGCTCAGTAGTTGTGGCTCACGGGCCTAGTTGCTCTGCGGCATGTAGGATCTTCCCAGACCAGGGCTCGAACCCGTGTCCCCTGCATTGGCAGGCAGACTCTCAACCAGTGTGCCACCAGGGAAGCCCAAGATAGATTCTTTAATCAAATTAGAAATTCTTGTGGCTTCAGTTGGGTGTCCTTGCTCCCACACTTTGCTTTTGCTGCTGTGTAAACAGAGTAGAGAAATGAACTTGGAATTGGTTGGCTTGAACTTGGAGGCAACATTTTGTCATTAATTAGCTGTTTAACATAATTAGCAAGTCACTTAACTCTTGGTGTTTACTTTGCTTAATTGTAAAATAAGGAGCTGGACAAGATCAGTCCTTAAACTGGGTCTTTATCGTTCAGAACATCCAAAGTTCAAAGCAAAACTCTGTTTTCATCAGCTTCTCAGATTCTTAGGTCTGGGACCTAAGAAAGGTAAAATATAATGAGGCTAGATTGCTGGTTCTTAAATCTCAGCATGCATCAGGACCACCCAAGGGACTTAAAATTGATTGTTGATCGCCCCTCCCCGCCTCCACTGAGTTTCTGACTCAGTAGGTCTGGGACAAGGTCTGAGGACAACTTCTCAGTGATAATTGATTCCCCTGGTGTCAGGGCCACACTGAGAACCACAGAGCCAGATGGTTGCCAAGGTCCACTCCTGTGCTGACTTCTGCAGTCCATTAGGTCTTCAATAAAGGAGGTGGGTTGTATTTTGGTCATCACTGTATCTCTGACTGCCATTCAGCATAGCTTCCAGGAAGTTGGTGTTCAGGAAATGTTTGAATGAATAAATGAACAAATGTGTATTAAGAATTCCTTTTTAAAGGGTTCATCAGAAATTCATCCTAATGTGTTCCTATACCTTCTTTAAAAATTTCAGCATTGGGAACACAGCCTGACTGCTAGCTACTTGGTGAGAATTTGGATTAATGTGCTGGATAGAAATCCATCATTATTGATTGTATCATTCTCTGAAACAGAGCCAATAAAAGGTGGGGCTATAATTTATAAAATGATCTGACCCTATCATTTATTTGTTTCTAAAAGAAGCAGAAATATTTTCTCATGAGGATTGTTTAGCCAGGCACTGCAACAGTACATTTGTGGGTGTTGACCACACAATGTTGACCAACTGTGAACCCCTCAGCCTACGGTCTCCAGAACAGAGCCTACGGTCTCTTAGAACAGGTCTAAGAAAGGGAAACACTCACTGGGCTAGATCATTAGTTTTCAAACTTTATCGTGCATCAGAATCACCTGGAGGGCTTGTTAATTACAGATTGTTGACAACAGCTCCAGAGTTTCTGATGCAGTACACCTGGGCTAAGACCTGAAGATCTGCATCTCTAACAAGTTCCCAGGTCATGCTGCTCCTGCTGAACCAGTGACCACAGATTGAGAACCACTGGACTAACTGGTTTCTAAACCCTTAGGAATAGGCATGTTGAAGCAACCCAGCCTCACAGAATGGGAACTTGATTTAGACTAACTTAAAAGCTATTGAATTTCTATAATTTCTTCCCTAGCTCTCTCAAGCTCCTGTCTCCTCTGTATCCTTAAGTATTCTTAAGAGGTATGAGAGAGTTTGAAACATTTTCAACTCAGACAGTCTTGACTTCTTGCAATAGAAAAAATCCTATTGAGTAAATGCTGGAACATTTCTTAACATTCTCTTTCCCTTTGAACAGGAAAAGCCAATGGTTTTCTAAGTGTAGACCCCAGACCAGCGGCATCAGCCTCACTTGGGAAGCAGCTAGAAATGGAAATTGTCAGGATCCACTCCAGACCTGCTAAATCCAAAACTCTAGGGGTAGACCCAGCAATCTATTTTAACAAGCGTCCCTGGTGATTCTGACCCATGGTTAGGTTTAAGAACCACTGACCTAACTTAAACTTCAGGTGTCAGGTTATCTTGAAACACATCCCTAAAAGACATAAGGGTAGAAGGAAAATTAGAACAAAGGCAGGACCAAGCTTTGGCACAAGATAAGGGGTTACTGAGACAATAGATTTCACTACTCTTGAAAGCTGAATCAGAGACTGAAAAATATCTCTGAGGGCAAGCTGACCTGGAATGCTTCAGGGAGGTGTTTTTTTTTTTCCTTCTTCTTTGCTAATTTAGGAGAATAAAGGATGTCAATGCCCTGTAACTATATAACTCAGACCAAGCTATGGAAGTGGCTGTTAGCTAATATGAACTCATTCCCAAGTGCACGGCCTTCTGAAAAGTTATAGTTCTTCTAAAAACTGTTTTTTTCTCAATTTCTTATCTTCTTACTGAGCAATGAAATGAAAATGTATTTGGGGTTTTTTTTTTTCTTCTTTACAGTAGCTTACCATGGATAAGTACAGCAGCAGGTTTAGTAGGAATAAGCAGCACATTTTCTAAATACAGTAGGATCTGGAAGATGAGTATTCTCAAATAGACATCTGGATAATAGAGAGGAACATAGGGGCAACAGAGTAGGGAAAGATGAATTTTATATGTACATGCATATGGGGTCTAGATAGGAGGATTACATTTAGGCTAACTGGCTTGTAAACAAAAGATTTTAAAATTCTAATGCCATATTAATACCAAGGATAAAATAACAAATGAAATTTCTGATCATTTATCTTTCTTTTGGCCAAAACTTAAAGGTTTTCCATGGATTTTAGAAAAGCTGTTTACTTTGCCAATACAGCCTCTAGCCTTCTGTTCACATCAAAACACATCATAGCTCACGTCTGTTGATTCTGTTCACATCAGTTCACATCATAGTGAATACTAAATGGCTTCTGAAATATTATGAACTGTGACAAGGGCCCATGAACTATTTACAAGTGCATTTTAAAATTTCCAGATATTTGAGTTTTTCTAACATATTATTGTTGCTGCTTTCTGGTTTAATTTCATTGTGGTCAGAGAACTTGCACAGTATGATTTCACAGCTTTTACATTTATTGAGGCTTGTTTTACAGTCCCACATTTGGTCTGTCTTGAATGTACCACATGCTCTTGAAAATAATGTGTAATCTACAGGTGTTGGATGGAATGTTCTGTAAACATCAATGAGATCATTGTGGTTGATGGTGTTCAGAGATTCTGTCTTTAATGATTTCTTTGCCTAGTAGTTGCATCAGTTGCTGAGAAAGGGGTATTAAATAAACTGTCCATTTCTCTCTTTAATTTGACCTATTTTGCTTCATGTGTCTGGAAGCTCTGTTATCAGATGCATACATATTTATGATTATTATGTCTTTCTCATGAATTGGCCAATTTTTCATTAGAAAATGTCCCTCTTTACCTCTAGTAATAACCTTTGTCTTGAAGTCTGCTTTATCTGGTGGTACAGTCACTCCACCCTTTTAAGGCATACTATTTGTTGGCATATCTTTTTTCATTCATGTCCTTTTCAATCGGTGTCTTTATATTTACAGTATGACTCTTGTTCACAACATAACTGAGTCTTACTTTTTAAAAAATCCATCTTGATAATCTCTGCCTTTTTTTTTTTTTTTAAATTATTTATTTATTTATTTATGGCTGTGTTGGGTCTTCGTTTCTGTGCCAGGGCTTTCTCTAGTTGCGGCGAGCGGGGACCACTCTTCATTGCGGTGCGCGGGCCTCTCATGTCGCGGCCTCTCTTGTTGCGGAGCACAGGCTCCAGACGCGCAGGCTCAGTAGTTGTGGCTCACAGGCCTAGTCACTCCGCGGCATGTGGGATCTTCCCAGACCAGGCCTCGAACCCATGTCCCCTGCATTGGCAGGCAGATTCTCAACCACTGCGCCACCAGGGAAGCCCAATCTCTGCCTTTTAAATAGTGTGTTTGGTTCATTATTGACATAGTTGGATTTAAGTCTATAATTTTGGAATTTTTTTCCTATTTGTCCCCTCTGTTTTTAGTCCTCTTTCCACCTTTTCCTGCCTATTTTTAGAATTAATTGAATATTTTTTAGAATTCCATTTTAATTTATCTATTGCCTTCTACCTGTACCTCTTTATATTTTTAGTGATGGTGCTGGGGTTAAAATGGACAATCTTAAATTTTCAGTTTAGAGGTACTATTGTTATACTTTGCATAAAATATAAATACCTCATAACTGTATAGGTCTGTCTACCGTCTCCTCCATTCTTTGTGTAATTGTTATCATATATATGACATCTATAAATATTATACACTGCAGAATACAATATTATCACTTTCTGTTTTCAACAGTTCTGAGTATTTTTTTAATGAAAGAAAAACTTGTTTTATACCTACCCATTGATTTGTCATTCCTGGCGCTCCTCTTCTTTCGTGAATATCTGAGTTTTCATCTGGTACCATGTCTCTTCATTATAAAACAAAATCCCAAATCCTGTTTTTACAGTATAGGTATAGATCAGCCCACATTCTTCATTATGAAAGAATATTTTCATTGGATGTAGTGTTCTGGGCTTGCAGTTTTTAACCCTCAGTGCTGAAAGATCTTGTTCCACTGTATGACTCCATTTTTTCCAATGAGTGGGCAAGGTGGTTGGGGAGGGGTGGGGAATTCAAGTCATTTTCCCGGAACTTCCCCGAAGCTAAAAGGTACACATAGACGTAGATATTAGATAGCATACATATCATACTTCTGAAAAAAGGAGAGTGGGATCCACTCACGAAGTGCTCTTCTCTTCCTCCAAGTGTCAACTCCTCCCATTGCTTGTGCCCCCACTAGTATCTGCCTGATTTTTTGTCACTCTCCAGTGCCTTTAAGTAATTATTTTTCCTAATGTGTTTAGAGTTTATATCTTTTATCTTTGGGGAGTTCAGTCTTACAGAAATTAGCCGTTATCAGAAGCAGGACCTTGAACAATGGATTCTTTAGGGATCTTATTGACCAGCCCATCACTCCAGCTTGCAGCTGTAGTCACACAACACCCACACCTATCCTTGTTCATTTACACACTTATTAGACAGATGTAAGCTTTTTTCGACTCAGCTACATTTGTCTTTTAAACACTCTGGGAAAAGTCTGTAGCCTCCACATTTGGAGAGCTAATTTAAGGAACGATTTATCATGTTGCTGTTAATGGCTTAAAGTGGGGTTCAGTTTGCCCCCAAAGTCAGGAGAGATCTAGGAGATAACAAAGGAGAGCGTGTTTCTGCTATGAACTTGGCATCTGACTATACCACACTCAAACAATATTTCACATCCTACTCTGTGCTAGATCCTAGGCAGGGATATGTATGAAAGTCGGTTAACTCACGTTCAACTTGATTGCTCACAGCTCCAAAGAGAAGGCTCTGGTTCCAGAAATCCTCCTTCATCTTAGATTACCAACTCTGTCAGGTATTAGTTACTTTGGCAGAAGTAAGAAAAATCTAATGTTTTGTAAAAATCATTGTAGGTTCCGTAGGAAACAAAAATCTCTATTAAAACTTAATCAGGGGGACTTCCCGGGTGGTCCAGTGGTGAAGACTCTGTGCTGCCAATGCACGGGGTGCGGGTTTGATCCCTGGTCAGGGGACTAAGATCCCACAGGCTGTGCTGTGTGGCCAAAAAATAAAAATAAAAAATAAAAAAGCAACTTAATCAGGAAGGCAGGTATACTCACCACCATAAATAATAATAATAATCAGGGACTGGAAATTGATGGTGTCATGGGAAGAGAGAATTCCTTTTGGTCATAATTTATATCACAAAATTAATATCAGTGAATGAGCATCAGTATCACACCTGGAGTGGGATGCAGTTATCAGGTCTCTGATAGTTTTGTATCATTAAAGTCACCTTTAAAACCTAGTATAACTTCTTATGTTCTAGTTGACAGAAAAAAACAAAATTACAAATATTGGCATATTTCCTGGTAATTGCAGTATCACCTCTACTGGCAGCTTGTTGAAAGCACTTAGAAATAATGATGATAGACCACTGTAGAAATAGATTGTGGGTTTCATTACATCCCAGAACTTCTTCAGTGAACTATGATATCAAGATAAAAGGATACCAAAATCTGTACTGATTAGAGTTCTACCAGGGAAATAGAACCAGTAGGATATATATATATCTATAGATATAGATACAGACACCAAAACACACATATATACATACATGGGGACATATACACTATTTTGCATGGAAGCTACATGGAATAACAAAATTATTTATTTAATCCCATTTTAAAGTGCTGAAAATATGACTTCAGCTTGTCTTCAGATTAAAATAAAATCTCCAAAAATGTCAACGAAAATCTCTAAAATGGATATTATAACCTTTTCATTCTTAAACATATTCTACAAAACTATGCTATGTTTGAAGTCTGCAGTAAATGGTTTTGGAGACATTTAGTCTCCAAGTGCATCAGATTGGGATTCAAAAGACCATGGTCTCAATTGGTTTTTAATTAAAAAAAAGAGAGACCATGATCTCTCTGTTCTTCATTCTTATCTTCTCTTGATGGGTTTCTTCTTGCCAAAGCAGAGGGTTAGACATGATGACCTCTAAGAACACAGATCTTTCTAAGTGTCCGTGATTCCATAATTCCATACATAGGAGCTGAGACTTGGAGCTGCTCTAGAACTGTCTTCTGATCTCTTTGAGCCCTATCGATATGCTCTCAGGATACCCTAAAAGAATGGTTGTAATAAGAAAATTTAATATTTGCCAATGCCACAAATCACAATTTTTTTTACATGCTCAATCAAATTCATAAAAGCCACTGATAAATTCCTCTACCACACTGTGGTTAAAAATAATTATTTAAGTCAAATGTTAATTCCTGAAGTTGTTTTAGTTCGATGAAGTCCAAAGGCTTATTAATTTTTTTCCCCTTGTGTATATAAACAAGTTATTTTCCATATGCAATGACCAACAAAGTTTCAAGCAAATAAACTCCCAGGAGGTTTTTATGATTTGTGTATTGTTTTAAATGTGGGGAAAATATTTTTGTTCTTAAAAATCATTCTGAAAATAAAGAATGATTCTAATGGTAAAAGATTTGCTAGTTACTAAATGAATACAGTAGATGTCTCTAAAGATTGGACTGCAAAATATGTTAGAAATGTGTACACTCAGGAAAATTACATAGAACTCATGAAAGAATGTACTCCTTCTGGAAAAAAAAAAAAAAAAAAATAGAAGCCTGCTGGCAAGGGCTTTCCAAATAGTGGTATCAAGGTAGCTCAGGCAGGTAGTTACAGCAAGACGGCCCCACTCCCATGGGAAATGTGTGTGCCATTGTCAATATCAGAGTACCCTACTAGCATCTCACTTTTGCCCTGGGGGCCATTCTTCTTTCCTTCGGACATATTTTCATAATGGAAAAATGAAGAGGAATGGGAACTCGGGGTATAGAGAATGGAAGGGATGGGAAAAGGAAGAATTGAGGCTGATTTAATGAAATGCCTGTTCCAGTGACCCACTTACTATTTGTCCATCTCTGTTAGGAGTTGGCCTTAGAACAGGATACTGTTTCAAAAAAAGTAATAGCCCGTTTTCCAAGAAATATGGAGCAGTTTAGATAACTCACTGTAGCTTTCAGTTTTTAAAATCTCAGGTAATAAACTTGATTTGTCCAACACAATAGCCAACTAAAGAATACGGCCTCTTAGTGTCCGTTTGGGAAGGCAGCTATGCTCTCTAGCATACCACTGACACTGCACATACTGGTGTCTGTTTTGGATGAATTGGGTTTTCTTATCTTCACTTTATAAACACTGATAAAGAATTTAAAAAGTAATACACATCGTGCTAAAGATCCAATTTTTGAAACTGGATTGGAATGTTTAGAGGCGGTGCTGGCCCTCAGAATTGCAGAACCCAGAGTGAATTAAATGTGACTTCATGCCTTACTTTAAAAAAAATTGATCTCTTACAGGCCATCTTTCAGCAGGATTTTAGCAGAAAGTGCTGTTTATCTTGGAAGGTAAATGAGGGATAAGATGAAAAAGCAATCACAGAATCCAGCCCAGGAGAATGAAGGGAGACAGAATAATATTCTTAATTCTACATGGAAGCAGAAGCAAGCCACAGGCGATCTGGGCTCTGAACCAAATAGGAAAGAGGATAATCAGAGAAAGCCTTAAAGATCAATCTTTAATGAAAGAGCATAAGAGTATTGCAGTTAGGAAACATTTTTCATATCAATTTGGTCTGATAGTTTCAGACTTATCTCAGAGCAATACAGGTTCAAGATGAGTTTATTCCAGTCAAATTTATAGAAAGCAGTGTTGAAGAAGAGCTAAAACTTACTGCTTAGAGTCACTGATTGGGCTTCAGTATTGATGTTTCCTTGAATCTTTCTCTAGGGTCTATCTTATTCAAAATTAATTTTTTAGTATTTCTGTTATAGTGAATGACCTTCTAATCTATATCTTAGGTAGTCACACATAGGAGAAACGGAGCTCTTTATTATCAGGCAGCTAAGGCAACACCATTCACCTAGGGTTTCAATCACCTTTAGGCCAGTAACCAGAGGCACAGGCTTGAGCAGTGCTGGCCTCAAAAACACACCTAAAAGCAACACTAGAGACAACAGGTGCAGATCTCACAAAGGAGATGAGTGAAAGCTGCTTATAGACCATTGTTGTATTAATTTCCTATTGGCAGACAAATCACCACATGTGTAGTAGCTTAAAACCACTGTCTGGTGGTCAGAGTCTAGAATGGGTCAGCAGACCTGTGTTCTTGTGTAGGCTCTAGGGAAGAATACAGATCCTTGCCTTTTTCAGCTTCTAGACGTGGCCTGTCTTCCTGGGCCTGTGGCTCCTTCCTCCATACTCAAAGCCAGCAGCATAGCCTGTTCTGTGTATGCCTACTCTCCCTCTTATAGGACTCTTGTGATTACATTACACCTGGATAATCGAGGAAAATCTCCCCATATCAGAATCCCTAATTCAATTACATCTGCAAAGCTCCTTTGCCATGTAAGTAACATGTTCACAGGTTCTGGGGACGAGGATGTGGATATCTTGCAGGGGTATGTGTGTGGGGTAATTATTCAACCTCCTACAGTTGTCAAAATGTCAATCAGAATATAAGGAAGCTTGGTTACAGTGCTCATTCCCGATGAACTAAGAGAGAAAAGAAATTATTAGCCCAGGATACTTTAATTCAGCCTTGATTAAGTCAAAGGGGAAAAAAAGTCCCTGTTTGAAGATCCGTAAGTGAAACAGAAGAAAAAATAGAAAGACGCTGAAGCAAGTGATGCATGAATTCACATCACTAGATTAGTCATCACTACGTGTTTAGAGAGAAAGGAAGACAGAGGACAATATTTAGCCTTTATTTACCATAAAAAGTTAGTTAAATCTACATTCAGTCTGTTCCTTGTCATCCTAAAGTGAATATCTTTGTACTAAAAGGGGAAGGAAATTTCCCCTAATATTTCAATTTTCTTACTTTTTATATTCATATTTTATATTTGATTTATTAGAGATGCCCTAAGCATTGTTGACCTTAGAATTGTTTTGTTTTATGGAAAATGGTGTTTGTGAAAATATTTGCTTTGGAGAACAGCTTGTTCACTTAAAGTTGTAGACAATGTTTGTTTTTAGGAGGATGAATTTATTCACCAGCCTCCTGATAACTGCTATGACTTCACTGATCTTGCAAAAGCAACTCAGCCAAAAAAAAAAAAAAAAAAAGGAAAAACAATGACAAGAAAAATGTAAATTTAAATTAGAAGACTATCTCATGGACTTTTTATTTGTGGAAGTTGATTTTGCAAGTAAACACTTTTTTGATTTTAAAAGCAGTTCATTTTCATTTTAAAAAGCAGTTATTTTTTAACAACTTAAAATTCTTTATTCCTCAGTAACACAGTATTTTTGAGTCTTCTGATTCTTCTATCAACTCTTTGGATAGCGTGCTATTGAATCTTGAACATAAGTCTCCAGTTATCCCAGCATCTCTGTTCTTTTATTATATATTTGAAAATTTTCATAATTAAAAGTGAAGAGATTTTAACTGTTCTTGCAACTATTCTAAAATATATATTTGAAATTACATTTTAGGGTCTGATGGTACTTCACTTCTTTCATTGCCAAATGAAATATTGAAAGTTCTGTGGTAATGCAAATAGATTTCAAATCCATACAAATTTTGGAAATATCAAGTATTTCAAAATAATATTGAAGCTTTTATTTATGACATGGATTTTATCACAGTAACACGTTGGCTAAACTAAACTTAATAGTGAATACCATCAGCCATAAATGGAAGGCAGACCAAAAACATAGGGTATCTCAAAAGTCTAAGATGTTCTTAAGTTTCAATAATCTCAGAAGTATAAATGCTTCAAAATAAAAAAAAATTGAAAATGTAAATTATTTACATTTACCACATCATGCAGTTTTGAGAAACTTTGAATAATAAATTTTTTATTGGGGTAAAAATCCCATAACATAAAATTTACCATTTTAACCATTTCTTAATGTACAGTTAAGTAGTATTAAGTGTATTCACATAGTTGTGCAACCAATTTCCAGGACTTTTTCATCTTGCCAAAACTGAAACTCTATACCCATTAAACAACAAGTGCCCATTTCCTCTTTTCCACCGTCCCTGACAACCCGCCATCCACTTTCTATTTTGATGAATTTGACTACTCTAGATATCTCATAGTAAGGAAATAATTCAGTATTTGTCTTTTTGTGATTGGTTTATTTCACTTAACATAATGTCCTCGAGGTTCATCCACACTATAGCATGTATCAGAATTTCCTTCCCTTTCAAGGCAGAATAATATTCTATAATATGTATATACCACATTTTGTTTATCAGCTCATCCATCAATGGACATCTGAGTTGTTTCCACCTTTTGGTTATTGCCATTAATGCTGCTATGAACATTAAAGTATGAATATCTTTTCGAGACCCTGCTCTCAATTCTTTTGGATATATATCTAGAAACAAAATTGCTGGATCATACAGCCATTCTATTTTTAATCTTTTGAGGAAGCACCATACTTTTGTCTATAGTGGCTGCACCATTTTGCATTCCCACCAACAGGGCACAAGTGTTCTAATTACTCCACATCCTGGCCAACACTGGTTATTTTCTGTTTTTTTGATAGTATTAGCCATCCTAATGTGTATGAGGTGATGATATCTCATTGTGGTTTTGATTTTACTTCTTCCTAATGATTAGTGATGTTGAGCATCTTTTCATATGTTTGTTGGTCAAATAATACATTTTTAATTTAATTTTTTGTTTTAGTCAGTGTCTGCCATCTTCAGAGTGACTAAAAAAAATTAATTTTTCAAATATTTCAAAACTAAATAAGTACAGATAAATAGTCTTCCAAATCATGCTCACTTTATAAATTTGTAACATCTACACTACTGAAGATATTAAAACTTAAAACTGACGAAGAATTTTGGGATCCTGTGAATGTAAAACAGAGATCAGGTTTGCTGTTCGAAGCTGTACTTGGGCAGAGCCCCCATTATGCCTCTGGGTATCACCTGAAACTATTTGACTTGCTTCCACCTGGGATAGAACTCCTATAGCTCCTCCCTGGGAAGCTTGTCCATGATGGGTAGTGTCACCCTCGGTAGCTCATTGTTTGGGAGAACCACGGACACATCCTTAAACTCCTCTTGCTTCAGGAGCCCCTAAGTTAGCTGGCCAGGGCTGGATGTCACCAGTGGGGAGTCTAACACCCCCAGAGCCTGCTTGGTCACCAAGGAGCTACAGATGTCCTGTTGCATTAGATAACTGAGTCTTCCTTCTTTCAGCGTGATTATTACTTAGCTCTTAAAATGTTGTATCAACCTAATTGTTCTCCTGCAAGCTGGTATAACTTTTTGAGCTTCATATTTCTCTGGACTTTTGAGTATTCAGAATATTTCTAGCATCATCTTGGCTTTTGATCTCATCAGAGAACGCATTAGCTGGCAGCTTTCTCTAAAGGCTAACAGATACAAACCCAAAGAAGGAAAGTCATAATCGTATTTTAAATGTACCCTGAGTGTCAATGAGCCCAAATCTGTAAAATGTTACATGCTATTCCTTCTAAATGATTTGATACCCTGAGTGGTACATAAATAATTGAATAGTGACTTTTAATTAAGGCTCTGAAGTGAAAGCTGCTTTATGCAAAATTAAATGCTTTTTAATAGCTAATTGAGAAAACACTTTTAAACACTAAAAGTACCATACCAGGAAACTGAGCAAATTACCAATTTGATTTGGTAAGGTGTTCTCAGATGACACCTAGGATTCTGTTTCTTTTTGTAAATGAATGTTCCTTTTTGTTCACAAAGCTCAGAATTTTATTTCAATATGGCCAATACTTCAAACATAGACCATGTAATGTATTAAATAATATATTAATGTGAAAAATCAATATATCCTATGACTACTTAGGAACTAAATAATATGTTTCATATCTTTATCTAAGTTTTACAGATAGTAAAGGTAACTAAGCACTATGTATTGAATTGTGCCCCCCCCCATTCATATGTTGGTGTCTTAATCCCCAATACCTTAGAATATGACCTTATCTGAAATAGGATCATTGCAGATGTAATTAGTTAAGATGAGGTCATTCTGGAGTAGGATAGGCTCCTAATCCAATATGAGTGGTGTCCTTATTAGAAGGGGAATATTGGATACAGAGACGCACACAGAGGGATGCCAAGGAATGCCAAAGGTTGCCAGCAAACCACCAGAAGCTGAAAGAGTGGCATGGAACAGATTGCCCTGTGCGGCTCTCAGCAGAAACCAACCCTACAGATATTGATTTCAGACTTCCAGCCTACATAACTGTGAGACAATAAATTTCTATTGTGTAAGCCACCCTGCTTGTGGTACTTTGTCATGGCAGCCCTAGCCAAATGTTATGAACCGAATGCTTGTATCCATCAAAATTCGTATGTTGAAGCCGTAATCTCCATTGCGAGGGTATTTGGAAATAGGGCCTTTGGGAGGTCATTAGGTTTAGATGAGATCATGATGATGGCGCCCTGAGTTGAAATTAGTGTCCTTATAAAAAAGAGCCATCAGAGAGCTTACAGTCTCTCGTTCTATCTCTCTGCCCTATGAGGACACAGCAAGAAGGTAGCCATCAGCAAAGCAGGAAGAAATTTCTTCACCAGAACCCAATGATGCTGGCACCCTGATCTTGGACTTCCCAGCCTCAGATCTGTGAAAAAATAAATATCTGTTTTTTAAGCCACCCAGTCTATGGCATTTTGCTATAGCAGCCTGAGCTAAGACACCAACTAATATACTGGGTAACCCACATGGAACTCCAAGTTGAGTATGGAGCACAAACAGCTCTGCTGGGTGTCTGAAATCAAGTTGACATAAAAATTTCTTTTAAAACATTGAAGATAATTATAATTAAATGTCAAATTTGTGAGCATCCTAACATTGATCAGAAATTGTTTTTAGAGACAGATGAATAAAGCAAATACTTTTAAATATGAGTGTAATACTGTGTTCTAAAGTGTTTCAATATTGGGAATCTTGCCACTCAAAGCTAATTTAAACATTTGCCAAATTAAAACACATAGTAATCAAATAAGTACACAGGCTTCTGTAAATGTGAGTAGGCAAATATAATTGTCATTTCAGTAATTATACTTATTCCCTAAGGCCAAATAATCAATTTTCGTTTTATCTTCAAAACAACCCTGTAGGGTAAAACTATTATTAGTTTGACTTTACAGCTGATGAACCAGATTAGCAAAGCTAAGTTACTCATCCAAATTTTTACAGATAATAAGCCATGTGTGACTTTTAGGTGTGGATATTTAAATGCTCTAACACCCTTAAAGAATATGCATAAATTTCAAAATGCAAATTTTAATAAGTTTATTTTACAAGTCCATCATTATTTTTATAAAAAACTTAAAAATGAAAATTATCCTTAGAATTTCTATATCTGAGAAGCTGGCTCTTTGAAGTATGTAGTCATTTTAAAGTTGACCCTTGAACAACGTGGGTTTGAATTGCATAGGCCCACTTATATCTGGATTCTTTTCAATAAATATAGTACTTGTATTTTCATTTTACAGCTCTTCAAACAGAGTGTGGGGGGAAAACCCTGTGTTGGATTAGAGATCACAATATGTGGGATCCAAAAGTACTAGAATTTGGGGATTCCCTGGTGGCGCAGTGGTTGGGAATCTGCCTGCCAATGCAGGGGATACGGGTTCGAGCCCTGGTCTGGGAAGATCCCACATGCCGCGGAGCGACTGGGCCCGTGAGCCACAACTACTGAGCCTGTGCGTCTGGAGCCTGTGCTCCGCGACAAGAGAGGCCGCGATAGTGAGAGGCCCGCGCACCGCGATGAAGAGTGGCCCCCGCTTGCCGCAACTGGAGAAAGCCCTCGCACGGAAACGAAGACCCAACACAGCCATAAATAAATAAATAAATAAATAAATAAATAAATAAAATATTAAAAAAAAAAAAAAAGTACTAGAATTTGAGTCCTGATCCTATTCAAACTGTTTTAGCTTCCTGCCCTTGGGTGAATCATTGATTAATTTCTTTGTTTTTGAGACAGACATAATACTTGGATTTTTGATTTCACAGGGGGTCGGCACTTCTAACCCTGCATTGTTCAAGGGTCAACTGTATATTTAAATATATTATCTCAACGAGGTTTTTTTTTCTTAAGTAGACAACTAAAGAAGAATTTCTAACTCATTGGTGGGATTCTTATTTATTTATTTTTTTGATTCTTTAACAGAATTTTAGTTAGGATTTTGTCCTTAACTTTTCTATCTAGTGTTTTGAGAATTATGTAGAATGGAATAAATTGTGTTTTGCAAGTGTAAGTTGCTATTTATTATGACTGATACACTAGAATATCAGTGCCATCTTAAAGGTCTCTAATCTTATATTCTGTTTAAGATCTGTTGGCTTTCCTTACCAAATGCATCAAAACAAACTATTCTGCTCTTATTTGTCAAACGTTTTACCACAATTATTACTTTTCCACAAATATTTCCCAACTTTCCTTTACTGTAGTTAGCGTAGTCCCTATTAAAAAAGTTTATTAACTTCTCATAGGGTTGCTGTCACCGTTGAGTGAGATGAAATTTATTTCATAATACAGGTCCTCTCATATGCAAGATTATGCAAATTACCCAGCTTCTCACAAAATTTTAGTCACAATTAGATGAGATAATCAATATAGTATGCTTAACACATTGTCAGCACATAGTGAGCCCTCATTACATATTAGTTGTTAATAATAATGTTAACAACAGGATGAGACTCTTTTAATAATAGAGATTTATGTTGTAATAATGGGTTATGATCATGTACATACTGATAATAGTTCACTTTAAATGTTAAAAAAAAGGAATGGGAATAAATCTTTTGCTTATGTTCAATAAATTAAAAAAACAATAAATAATTTCTTCTTTTTCTTTATACTTTTACCTATTTATCAGTTAGGGATACCCCAGGAGGTTAAGCCAAGAGACCCAGCTTGCTACTGGGGACCTTGGAGGAATAATGGTGCCTACGCTGGTGTTGCACTTGGTGCCTACCAGTGCTTTATGACCTGAGTCTCATTCTCTAGGACTCCCTCTGGGACCAGAAAATGGTTTCCAAATTGTGGATGACTCTATTTGTCCACTGCCCTAAGACTGCTTCCTTTGCAGTATTTGCTGAGTGGAGGTGCTAAATAACTTGAAAAGTGCAACACCTCATGCAGAAAAATGAGTTCATGGTATCAGATGCCTGGAAGGATGAGGATTTTGGGTACTTCTGCTGGGTAATGCCTTTGGAAGTCCTCAGAAATTTCCTTGGTGAGTCCTAGAACCTAGTTAACTGTATCAGTGCCAAGCAGCTGAAGGAAATTATGTCTGTGCTGTCTTCCTTCACAGTTCTAGGTACTATGATCTCATTTTTTTTTTTTTTTGACTGATGACTGTAAAAAAGTAGATTGTTTTTCGATTGGTAATTAGATTATTGGATGACTGCCAAAAAAGAGTAGATTGCTCTTTGATGTTTTTAATATCTGGCATATATTTTTGGGCCAGAACAAGACTAGCAGAAGCATTTTATTATATATTTCTGTGAGTAACCTCTGAAGCAGAAAAGATTCAACTATTCAAATTAAATAGAAACTTTAAATAGCTAATATAATAGTGGAGGAACTTTAGAAATGTCCATGTAGTAAAAGGTAAAGACAATTCTGGACCATTCTAAGAAAGATCTTAAGCATTTCAGCAAGAGTGTGTCGTAAACAAGTTTATGTGGAGCATGAATTGTATGAGAAAAAAGAGTGGAAGAAGGAAAACTGGCTCAGAGACCATCCTGGTAATTCAGGTGCAAAATGAGTTGTGTGCGTGTGTGTGTGTGTGTGTGTGTGTGTGTAATATGAGATGTGCAGGACCTACTCTGAAGCCATTGAATCAAACTGTGTGGAAGTGAGGCCAAGAAATCCATCCATATTTTTTAAAACTTCCTCAAATGATTTCAAGGGCAACCAGGACTAAACTTCCTGGCTGAGATGAGGAAAAGCTAAAATTAAATTGTTGCTTTGTGCCCTATCTCCAAATTTTATCTTGTTCTTATGAATCTTTGTGCTGACATTGCTACTGAAGCAACCTTGGGTCCACTTGCCTGCTGTGCAGCAAAGCCAATTGACTGACAGCAGGCTGTGGTGAAGGAAAGTACAGTATTTATTTGCAGTGTGCTAAGGAGTACGGGCAGCTCATCTTCCAAAGATCCAAACTCCTTGATGGCTTTCAGGGAAGGATTTTAAAAGCAGTGTTTGGGGTGAGGGCTACAGGGTGTGTGGCTTTCTTCTGATTGGTTGGCAGTGGGATAACAGGGTGATGTTTGAGGAGTCTTAATCAAGCTTCTGGTCCCCACCAGGGGTCTTAATTTCCTGCAGAACAACTCAAATATGTGTGTCAGATTGTTATACATTTCCTTTGAGGAGGAACTAGGAATGTTTATAACTAAACTATTGTCATTACTTTTCTTCTTTAACTGCTTTTCCTTTGTTTCTGCAGTCCCGCTCTTCCCTAATTAGTAACTGCTTGAGTCTGCTCTTTGGAACTCAGGGAAGGCCTCGGAGACTAAAGCCTTTTTCTACAAACAAGAAATGGTGGACATGGAGAGGCTTTTGTACCCAGGAGGGCCCCTCAGGGTCCTGCTCAGTTTCAACCCCCCCCTTTTTCTTTGATACTCCTCAATCCTGAGGGCAACAAGGGCGGGACAAGAAAGGGAATAAAGTTTTGGATAGAGAGGTTCATCATATACTTGGCAGAGGAACTCAGCTTTAGGGGACTCAGTTTCAATATCACTTAACTGATGATGGACTTTCCTTCCTCACAGACCCTTCCTTTTGTCTATATAGCCCTGTACCCTGTTCTTGCTCTTCCTTATTGCCTAGATGAAATCTCTTGGGGTTGAACAAGAACAACAAAATTTTACAATGAAAAAAAATCTAAAAGATATCATCAACGGAACAACTTGAAAGTTTAGGGATCTTCTGAATAACTAATAGTCAGAGGTCCCTAATAGTTACAGAATGAATGACCCTGGATGACATTACCAAACAAAAAGGATCATGTGGAAAAGAACAATGTTATTGCAATTCTGTGTAACATCTCTTTTCAAATGTAAACATATCAGATGCTGGATAACCTTTTACTCATTCTAAAGAAGAGATGCATGGCCTCAGACCTTGACAGGGCTTCACCTCATCACCCTGGTTCTTTAGTCACTGTCAGGGCAACCAAAAGCATCATTTCCCACCTGGGGAGTTGCTGTGGCCTGGCCTTTCAGAGGCCTCCTCTAAAAAGTTAAGTATAAATAACAAGTGCTGGAAAGTCTTTAATCCGTGAATTAGCATTTCAAAGATCAAAGATAATAGACCTCTGAAGTCTCTCTCTGTACGAAAGAGCTGTCACCACACTAATAGTTCAGAAGCTCCTGATCTCTCTGTTTCCTTCCTGTCTCTTTCTCTACCTGTTCTCTCTCTCTCTCTCTTTTTCTCTCTCTCCCCTCAAACCCTTACAGTTTTAGGAATATGCTCTTTGTTTCCTTTCCCTTGGTGGTTATTCTACGATTGTCTGTCTTTCTCTATTATCTGTGCTCATCCAGCTGTCCTTCCTCCTGTACCTCTCATGAAGCAAATATTTTTTGAGCTTCCACTTTGTATTAGGCTCTGTGCTAAATTCTGGATATTCAACAGAAAATAAAACAAACATGATCCTTGCCCTCATATGTATATATGATGCTTGCATTTTCGCTTTCCTTCAGTCTACTTTCTCTTTCTCTTTTTCTTTCTACTTCTTTGACCTCTGTTAATTGGCTATAATGCAGAATGAAAAAAAAATTTAATGCAACTTATATGTATATATTGCTAATCTCTCTCCTCCCACTGCCCTACCTTTTGATGTTTTTTTGGCTTAAAAATCAAAGTAAAACAATAACTGAAGCTAACTAAGCAGAGTCTGGGATATTATCCAGTATTCAAACACATTAATAATTCTCAGTAAAATGTATCAAGATTTATTTATATCAAGTGGAGTAAATGAAGGTTAAATTGATACTTAGTCTCATGACATTTTAGGTCAAATTTTGCTACTAAAAGAATCTCAGCATCAGACTTATAAAAAACTTTACTAATTTCAGAGCTTCCTTATTTTAGAAAAAGGACGAAGGATTTCAGACCTGCTTAGCGCATGCCTGGCGCATAGTAGGCAGTCTTAGAAATATGTGCTGAATGAAATTTCACCCACTTTATTGTCCAAATATGTGCATCATGTAAGGACAAGTATAACTCAAAATTAAGAGGTTTGATTCTCCCTGTTGACAATAAGGGAAGAGTTTTCCTCTCCCTCTTTTTCTTGGAGGATTTATTTTCGAAAACGTATAATTGGAAGTACTTTCTTCTCTTTTTGAAATGTACATCAATCCTTTTGAGGATGACATTAGCATTTGGTCAGCTTTGTGACCCAAAAATGTGTTTCTCAAGAACCTGGGAGCCATCTCTCTGAATACGAACATCAAGGGAGATAGCACCCCTCTCTCCCAGTTTCTGGGGGATGGTAGTACACTAATTTAGGTGGGTGCTTTGTTCTAAGTTGCAAAACTACCTCCTGTCATAAAGATCTGAGAATTTTGTTTTTTTTCTTGGTAAAGCCAGCTAGCTAATATAGATGGTTACCTAATTACCAGGTAAACTAAGGATGAACTACGTGTGTGTGACAAATGGTGCTGTCAAGTCCTCTTGAGGACTAGTTATTAGTTATTTTTTGAACATGTATAAGGTGAGTTGTATCTGCTTGGCTATATAAAAGCATAAGATTCCTCTCTCTTCTTGCAGCCTCTTAGAGGGATTTAATGCTTATGCAATTAAAAAAAAAAGTGTTTCTTTCTCTACTGTCTTCGTGGAGAGGATTTCTGGGTTGGGAGATGATTTTGTTTTTAATTCTATTTCCCCAACAATTTACACCATGATGTAGTAGCCACATTTTAAAGATAACGTTCAGCTAATTTTAACTCCTTCTTACTGAAATTTTTGTTTGCTAGTGATAAATTTCAGTTAATGTTAAATTAGCCTTTTGTGTAAAGCATGGGCAGTTGGTAGGTGTCACTTGTAAAAGTAATATGTGTACTTCTTAAATATTGCGGCCTGAGACAGAGATTGCTGAGGTAGGGGATGGTCTATTGATATCTGAGGAATTTGCAAGAAGAAAAGTTAAGAAGGAAATCTTCTAAAGTCAACGGCAAAAGCTAAAAAGAGAAAAGAAGTGTGTCTGAGCTGAGCGAGTTTGAGAGATTATTTTACTCAGTGGGTGTGATGGTTAATTTTATGTGTCAAATTGACTACTCTAGGGGATGCCCAGATAGCTGGTAAAACACCATTTCTGGGCATGTCTGTGAGGATGTAAAGAAGGTCACCCTCACCAGTGTGGGTGGGTGCCATCCAATTGCCTGAGGGCCTGTGTAGAGCAAAAAGGCAGAGGAAGGTCGAGTTTGCTCTCTTTGCTTGAGCTCAGACATCCTTCTCCTGCCCTTGGACATCAGTGCTCCTGGTTCTCTGGCTTTCAGATTGAGACCTGGACTTAAATCACTGGCCCCCCCGGGTCAGTGGACTCAGGGTCTTTGGACTCAGACTTACACTACTTGTTCCCCTGGTTCTCAGGCCGTCAGACTTGAATTAAATTACACAACTGTTTTCCCTGGTTCTCCAGCTTTCAGACAGCAAATGATAAGCCTTCTCAGCCTCCATAATTTTGTAAGCCAATTCCTGTATATAAATTCCCAATTCCTCTCTCTCTCTTTTTGTCCTGTTGCTTCTGTTTCTCTGGAGAACCCTGACACAATGGGACTCACTACAGTGTTCCTGTAGAGTTATTCATTTTAACTCATTTAGGGTCACAGACACCTGTGCTCTCATGTAAACTTAGTTTTATCCAGACTTTTGAGTGATGTTTCATTGGTCACCTCTGCATATTTTTGAAATAATTGTGTACATTGTAGATCTGCAGGTATTTTTGGAATTTAGGTATTTAATCTGTTAAAATATCTTTGGCTGCACATAGTAAATACCTGACTCAATGGCCTTATGAAGACATATTAGCTCCTGTGCAAGTTTAGAGGAAGGACAGGGCTTCATGACTGGCTAAGCCCAGTGGCTCTCATTTCATTTCTCTTTTATTCTATTGGTTGTGCCTTCATTGTGTTATCACCATCCTTAGACTGGTTTCTCTTACCATGGCATGTGCCATGCTTTAAAACTGCCTACTATGAGAAGCAACTTTTGCCCCATTATTTCAAGTAAGACTCCTGAGATTCTCCTTTATCAGACCACTGTGTTCACATATATACACCTGAAGCAAAGCCTGTGGTCAAGGAAAGCCACTAAACTAGCTAAGAACCAGCCTTGTAGATAGAGTGAGATTCCCCTTCCTCTGCATTACATGTGTTACTGGGAAACACTGTATACTTTCAGCACGGGAGAAGATAGCTGGAGTAAATGGGTACTGGGTAGGTACCAAGGCACAGTGTAGTGAATAGGCCAAGACGTGTCTGTTACATAAAATTTTACAAGGTTGGGCTTCCCTGGTGGCGCAGTGGTTGAGAATCTGCCTGCCAGTGCAGGGGACACGGGTTCGAGCCCTGGTCTAGGAAGATCCTGCATGCCGCGGAGCAACTAGGCCTGTGAGCCACAATTACTGAGCCTGCGCGTCTGGAGCCTGTGCTCCGCAACAAGAGAGGCCGCGATAGTGAGAGGCCCGTGCACCGCCATGAAGAGTGGCCCCCACTTGCCGCAACTGGAGAAAGCCCTCGCACAGAAACGAAGACCCAACACAGTCATAAATAAATAAATTAATTAATTAAAAAAAAATTTTACAAGGTATAATCTGCCAAGGCACCCGTGAGTTAGTGTTACTAGGTGCTAGAGAAGACTTTGGGTTCGCCTGCTTTGCGTAGTTTCTCACACTGTTATTATAGGAATGATTCATCACCCTGTGACACATCTCTACTGCGGTAGAGATGAACGGTGCTGACTGCAGTTCATTCTCTGGAAGACTTCACAGTCTCTTGCACCAATTACCTAAGAAAATGAGCTATATGGAGCGATTGAGACATTTAAGAACAGGTGCAAGTTTGCCGTGCTCCCTTCCTCTTCCCAGGATATGACAAGCCTAGAAGGCTTGTATTGAGAATAGTCACGTCACTAGATAGGGGAGCTTCCGTCATCCCGAATCCGGTGGCAACGCAAAGCAGAAGACTATGCTATCTCTGAAGAAACAGCATAAGCAAGGAATAAACTTCAGCTGTGTTAATGCATGAGGTTGCAGGGTTAACAGGACAACATCATAACCTAGCTTATCCTGATTGACTTATTATGTCACATTATTGGATCACATCTGGCATTATTCAAGCCCTATTATAAGTTTAAGTGCTTTTTTCTCGTATTTATAAAGTAATATTTATATTTGTGGGGGTTGGCCGCTGCTTTATTGCAACATTTTCTCTTTATGGTCCAACCGTATGCTCTTTCAGAGCTATAAATTAATATATAAAATGTGCCTTTCCTTACCCAGCCCTGCCACTTGGCCTATAGGCTAACAACATAAGTATACATTACTTTTATGGGTAAAATGGTTAAAGTTTTAAGTATGAGTCTTATGGTTAAGAATTCAAGTAATTACTATAAAAGAGTCCATTTAAAAGCACTTTCTTAAGAGCACAAATGAGCTACCTTGAAAATACTGCTTTGTTGCCGCTAAGTTGAGAACGTAAAATAATGTTTTACATTTACATACTACTTTAATGATTCTAGATTTGTTTCATATGTTTTATCTCTTTTCCTCCTCACTCTGATTAAATGAGATATTGGAAAAGTGGTATCACTGCAGGCTATAGATGAGTAAACTGTACGGTCAGACTTACCCAAGGCCTAATCCATGGTTAAATGAGATTTATAGACTCCCAAATAAGTGGTATTTATATCATGCCACATGTCAAAACCACTTCTATGAATATAATAGTTATATTTCCTATGATTTTCTAAAAAGATGAGGCAATGATGTCTTACTTTTTACCGCATAAAGTAATTTACTGCATTTTTGTCTTAATACTTGATGCTTGCCAAGAAACACAAGAAATGATTTAAAACTCTCTTGTGTGCTATCTGGTGAGTTCTTCTAACAAACTTCAAATCTCAAACTATGTATCTCTGGAAAATAGCATGGGAATATTTTATTATAAAGAAGTTAATTATAAAAAGCATTTATTTTCCAACTGAAAATCTAGGTTTACAATGAACATACTTTAGAACCTGGCAAGGCAGGTAGCATGGTGTATTACATATTGTGCCAGGGATCCCCAAGTCCACCCTGTCTCAGTGAGTCACTAGAAGGACTCCAAAAAGCTGTTAAATGCATGGTTACAGATTATTACAGTGAAAGGACACAGATTAATATCAGCAGAGGGAAAAGGTGCATGGGGAGAGGTCCGGGAGTAATCAGGTATAAACTTCCAGGTGTTCCCTCCCAGTAGAGTCACACGGGGACATGCTTAATTCTCCCAGCAGTGATGTGTGACAACACATGTAAAATGTTGCAAACCGTGGAAGCTCCCATTAGCCTTGACGGTTTTTCTTGGGGATCACTCAGGTAGGCATGCAGCACTGTGTGAGTGACCACAACTCAGACTCCAGTCCTCCCAACCCCTGCCAGAGCAAAACAGGCATTCACCACAAGAACAGCATGGCCTAAGGCCACAGGCATACAAAGAACTTATCAGGTAGAATATACCAGGGCTCAGCTCATCTCCCAGGAACTGGCCAAGGGCAGTTCTAAAGACTGGCCTCTCTTTGTGATGTGCAGGGTTTGAGTAACTCAGGCCTGCTCAAAAAAGTGAACCCTTTTGTGCCTAGATATAGAATGGGACCTGGAATTAGGATGAAGTAATTCTGCTGTGTGACCAATAGCAAATCCCTTGTGATCCCTAAGCCTCAACTTTATGATCTTTAAAATGAGGTTAATAACATAGGAAAACATAATGATCTCATTGGAGTATAATAAAAAAAAAATGAAGGAATGTATATAACGGAGTCTTATAGTTGATAATTTATTCAAGTGATTATGGAAAGTTGGGTATAGGAGCCTCATAATAAACATTTGATGGTGTAAATGCATTTATTCATTCGATAAACATTCATTGAATGCCTAGAATTTGCTAGGTACTAGGAGAGAACAAAATGTTAAAGCTTCCTAACATGCTTCTTGCTCTCACGGAAGTTATTATATATTAAGAATGGGTAGAGAGCACTCCCTCTTGCGAGAGCACCAGAATCACAACTTACTGCTGAACAATCATCGACAAGAAGACACTGGAACTCACCAAAAAAGGTACCCCACATCCAAAGACAAAGGAGAAGCCGCAATGAGACAGTAGAAGGGGAGCAATCACAATAAAAACAAATCCCATAACCACTGGGTGGGTGACTCACAAACTGGAGAACACTTATACCACAGAAGTCCCCCCAGTAGAGTGAAGGTTCTGAGCCCCACGTCAGGCTTCCCAACCTGGGGGTCTGGCAACGGGAGGAGGAATTCCTAGAGAATCAGACTTTGAAGGCTAGCGGGATTTGATTGCAGGACTTCGACAGACTCCACTCTTGGAGGGCACACACAAAGTAGTGTGTGCATTGGGACCCAGGGCAAGGAGCAGTTACCCCATAGGAGACTGAACCAGACCTACCTGCTAGTGTTGCAGGGTCTCCTGCAGAGGCGGGGTGGTGGCTGTGGCTCACTGTGGGGACAAGGACACTGGAAGCAAAAGTTCTGGGAAGTACACATTGGTGTGAGCCCTCCCAGAGTCTGCCATTAGCCCCACCAAAGAGCCAGGTAGGCTACAGTGCTGGGTTGCATCAGGCCAAACAAGCAAAAGGGAGGGAACCCAGTCCCACCCATCAACAGACAAGTGGATTAAAGTTTTACTGAGCTCTGCCCACCACCAGTCCCTCCCATCAGGAAGCTTGCACAAGCCTCTTAGATAGCCTCATCCACCAGAGGGCAGACAGCAGAAGCAAGAAGAACTACAATTCTGCAGCCTGTGGAAGGAAAACCACATTCACAGAAAGATAGACAAAATGAAAAGGCAGAGGACTTTGTACCAGATGAAGAAACAAGATAAAACCCCAGAAAAACAACTAAATGAAGTGGAGATAGGCAACCTTCCAGAAAAAGAATTCAGAATAATGATAGTGAAGATGATCCAGGACCTCAGAAAAAAGAATGGAGGCAAAGATCTAGACGATGCAAGAAATGATTAACAAAGACCTAGAAGAATTAAAGAACAAACAAACAGAGATGACCAATACAATAACTGAAATGAAAACTACACTAGAAGGAATCAATAGCAGAATAACTGAGGCAGAAGAACGGATAAGTGACCTGGAAGACAGAATGGTGGAATTCACTGCCACGGAAAAGAATAAAGAAAAAAGAATGAAAAGAAATGAAGACAGCCTAAGAGACCCCTGGGACAACATTAAATGCAACAACATTCATGCTATAGGGGTCCCAGAAGGAGAAGAGAGAGAGAAAGGACCAGAGAAAATATTTGAAGAGATTATAGTCGAAAACTTCCCTAACATGGGAAAGGAAATAGCCACCCAAGTCCAGGAAGTGCAGAGAGTCCCAGGCAGGATAAACCCAAGGAGAAACATGCTGAGACACATAGTAATAAAACTGACAAAAATTAAAGACAAAGAAAAATTATTGAAAGCAACAAGGGAAAAATGACAAATAACATACAAGGAAACTCCCATAAGGTTAACAGCTGATTTCTCAGCAGAAACTCTACAAGCCAGAAGGGAGTGGCATGATATATTTAAAGTGATGAAAAGGAAGAACCTACAACCAAGAGTACTCTACCTGGCAAGGACCTCATTCAGACTTGACGGAGAAATCAAAAGCTTTACAGACAAGCAAAAGCTGAGAGAGTTCAGCACCACCAAACCAGCTCTACAACAAATGCTAAAGGAACTTCTCTAAGTGGGAAACACAAGAGAAGAAAAGGACATACAAAAACAAACCCAAAACAATTAAGAAAATGGTCATAGGAACATACATATCGATAATTACCTTAAATGTGAATGGATTAAATGCTCCAACCAAAAGACACAGGCTCGCTGAATAGATAAAAAAACAAGACCCATATATATGCTGTTTACAAGAGACCCACTTTAGACCTAGGGACACATACAGACAGAAAGTGAGGGGACAGAAAAAGATATTCCATGCAAATGGAAATCAAAAGAAAGCTGGAGTAGCAAAACTCATATCAGATAAAATAGACTTTAAAATAAAGAATGTTACAAGAGACAAGGAAGGACACTACATAATGAGCACGGGATCAATCCAAGAAGAAGATATAACAATTATAAATATATATGCACCCAACATAGGAGCAACTCAATACATAAGGCAACTGCTAACAGCTATAAAAGAGGAAATCGACAGTAACACAATAATAGTGGGGGACTTTAACACCTCACTCACACCAATAGACAGATTATCCAAAATGAAAATAAATAAGGAAACAGAAGCTTTAAATGACACAATAGACCAGATAGATTTAATTGATATTTATAGGACATTCCATCCCAAAACAGCAGATTACACTTTCTTCTCAAGTGCGCACGGAACATTCTCCAGGATAGATCACATCTTGGATCACAAATCAAGCCTTGGTAAACTTAAGAAAATTGAAATCATATCAAGCATCTTTTCTGATCACAATGCTATGAGTTCAGAAATGAATTACAGGGAAAAAACCGTAAAAAATACAAACACATGGAGGCTAAACAATACATTACTAAATAACTAAGAGATCACTGAAGAAATCAAAGAGGAAATCAAAAATACATAGAGACAAATGACAGTGAAAACACGATGACCCAAAACCTATGGGATGCAGCAAAAGCAGTTCAAAGAGGGAAGTTTATAGCAATACAAGCCTACCTCAAGAAACAAGAAAAATCTCAAATAAACAATTTAATCTTACACCTGAAAGGACTAGAGAAAGAAGAACAAACAAAACCCAAAGTTAGTAGAAGGAAAGAAATCATAAAGATCAGAGCAGAAATAAATGAAATAGAAACAAAGAAAACAATAGCAAAGATCAATAAAACTAAAAGCTGGTTCATTGAGAAGATAAACAAAATTGATAAACCTTTAGCTAGACTCATCAAGAAAAAGAGGGAGAGAACTCAAATCAATAAAATTAGAAATGAAAAAGAAGTTACAACGGACACCACAGAAATACAAAACATCATAAGAGACTACTACAAGCAACTCTATGCCAATAAAATAGACAACCTAGCAGAAATGGACAAATTCTTAGAAAGGTATAAGCTCCCAAGACTGAACCAGGAAGAAACAGAAAATATGAACAGACCAATCACAACTAATGAAATTGAAACTGTGATTAAAAATCTTCCAACAAACAAAAGTCCAGGAACAGATGGCTTCACAGGTGAATTCTATCAAACATTTAGAGAACAGCTAACACCCATCCTTCTCAAACTCTTCCAAAAAGTTGCAGAGGAAGGAACACTCCCAAACTCATTCTACGAGGCCACCATCACCCTGATACCAAAACCAGACAGAGATACTACAAAAAAAGAAAATTACAGACCAATATCACTGATGAATATAGATGCAAAAATCCTCAACAAAATACTAGCAAACAGAATCCAACAACACATTAAAAGGATCATACACCATGATCCAGTGGGATTTATCCCAGGGATGCAAGGATTCTTCAATATACGCAAATCAGTCAATGTGATATACCATATTAACAAATTGAAGAATAAAAACCATATGATCATCTCAATAGATGCAGAAAAAGCTTTTGACAAAATTCAACACCCATTTATGATAAAAACTCTCCAGAAAGTGGGCATGGAGGAAACCTACTTCAACATAATAAAGGCCATATACGACAAACCCACAGCAAACATCATTCTCAATGGTGAAAAATTGAAAGCATTTCCTCTAAGATCAGGAACAAGACAAGGATGTCTACTCTCGCCACTATTATTCAACATAGTTTTGGAAGTCCTAGCCACAGCAATCAGAGAAGAAAAAGAAGTAAAAGGAATCCAAATTGGAAAAGAACAAGTAAAGCTGTCACTGTTTGCAGATGATATGATACTATACATAGAGAATCCTAAAGATGCCACCAGAAAACTATTAGAGCTAATCAATGAATTTGGTAAAGTTGCAGGATACGAAATTAATGCACAGAAATCTCTTGCATTCCTATACACTAACGACGAAAGATCAGAAAGAGCAATTATGGAAACAATCCCATTCACCATTGCAACAAAAAGTATAAATTACCTAGGAATAAACCTATCTAAGGAGGTAAAAGACCTGTACTCAGAAAACTGTAAGACAGTGATGAAAGAAATCAAAGATGACACAAACAGTGGAGAGATATACCATGTTCTTGGATTGGAAGAATCAATATTGTGAAAATGACTATACTCCCCGAAGCAATCTACAGATTCAATGCAATCCTTATCAAATTACCAGTGGCATTTTTTACAGAACTAGAACAAAAAATCTTAAAATTTGTATGGAGACACAAAAGACCCTGAATAGCCAAAGCTGTCTTGAGGGAATAAAACGGAACGTGAGGAATCAGACTCCCTGACTTCAGACTATACTACAAAGCTACAGTAATCAAGACAGTATGGTATATGGTACTGGCACAGAAACAGAAATATAGGTCAATGGAACAGGATAGAAAGCCCAGAGATAAACCCACACACATATGGTCACCTTATTTTTGATAAAGGAGACAAGAATATACAAGAAAAGACAGCCTCTTCAGTAAATGGTGCTGGGAAAACTGGACAGCTACATGTAAAAGAATGAAATTAGAACACTTCCTAACACCATACACAAAATAAACTCCAAATGGATTAAAGACCTAAATGTAAGGCCAGACACTATCAAACTCTTTGAGGAAAACATAGGCAGAACATTCTATGACATAAATCACAGCAAGATCCTTTTTGACCCAGCTCCTAGAGTAATGGAAATAAAAACAAAAATAAACAAATGGGACCTAATGAAACTTAAAAGCTTTTGCACAGAAAAGGAAACCATAAAAAAGATGAAAAGACAACCCTCACAATGGGAGAAAATATTTGCAAATGAAACAACTGACAAAGGATTAATCTCCAAAATTTACAAGCAGCTCATGCAGCTCAATATCACAAAAACAATCCAATCCATAAATGGGCAGAAGACCTAAATAGGCATTTCTCCAAAGAAGACATACAGATGGCTAAGAAGCACATGAAAAGCTGCTCAACATCACTAATTATTAGAGAAATGCAAATCAAAACTATAATGAGGTATCACCTCACACCAGTTAGAATGGGCATCATCATTAAATCTACAAACAACAAATGCTGGAGAGGGTGTGGAGAAAAGGGAACCCTCTTGCACTGTTGGTGGGAATGTAAATTGATACAGCCACTATGGAGAACAGTATGGAGGTTCCTTAAAAAACTAAAAAGAGAATTACCATATGACCCAGCAATCCCACTACTGGGCATATACCCAGAGAAAACCATAATTGAAAAAGACACATGCACCCCACTGTTCATTGTAGCACTATTTACAATAGCCAGGTCATGGAAGCAACCTAAGTGTCCATCAACAGATGAATGGATTAAAGCAGATGTGGCACATATATACAATGGAATATTACTCAGCCATAAAAAGGAATGAAATTGGGTCATTTGTAGAGAGGTGGATGGATCTAGAGACTGTCATACAGAATTGAAGTAAGTCAGAAAGAGGAAAACAAATATCGTATATTAACGCATATATGTGGAACCTAGAAAAATGGTACAGATGAACTGGTTTGCAGGGCAGAAATAGAGACAGAGATGTAGAGAACAAACGTATGCACACCAAGGGGGGAAAGTGACGGAGGGGTGGGGTGGTGGTGGTGGGATGAATTGGGAGATTGGGATTGACATATATACACTAATATGTATAAAATAGATAACTAATAAGAACCTGCTGTACAAAAAAATAAATAAAATTCAAAAATTCAAAAAAAAAAAAAAGAAAAAGAATGGGTGGAGAGATAAGTGAAAAGACCTGGGCAAAAGGAGTGATAAAAATGATGATGGGGTTGGTAGAGGTTGTGATGGGAGTAGCTTAGGTGGGTAATGTCTCCTGGTTAGTGTTGCTCACCAATTATTCCAGCAATTCAATTTATTCTGGCCCAGGGTCTGTGAGCAGAAGGTGTTTGGACCCCTTATGCCTGAAAGCTTTATGAGCAAGTGTGTTCTCTGCAGGCCCTCACCCTGACGTGATAAGATAGAAGCTGCTTGGCTTGCTGGGTCAACGCATAAAGACAGCTGTTTTGACTTTCAGTTTTGCATGTGTGAGGAATAAACTTTTGTTAGAATTATGAAATTTCAGGGTCACATATTCATTGCAGCATAATCTACCATATCTAATAGAGTACCTAACCCGGACCCAGGAATTAGGAAGGCCTAGAGTGAAAAGAATACCAGGGAATTAAAACAGTTCAGTGTGCTTGGATTAAAGAACGCTTGAAAGGCCAATGAGAAGAGTTAGCATGAAAGGTCCAGGCTTTGAAAAGCCTTGTAAACCATTTTAAGGAATTTGACAAATGGCAAAGAGCCATTGAGAATTTTAATTTAGAATGACAAACAGGTCAAATTTATGTTTTAGAGTGATTACTCTTGTTGCAGGATAGAGAGTAGATTGAAGCAGGACAAAATCTGAGGAAAGGAGGCATGTTATAGAGGCTGTAGCAGCAAGCCAGAGGAAAGCTATCCTCAAGTGTTGGGGAGACTGGAGGTCAAGGAAAAGAGTGTAAATAAGCCTTTAAAAGGCTTTGGGAAGGCGTTCTAGCAATGTGTTCAAATATTCCAATGTTTCTGTAAAACATGCTAACGTAAGATATTTTAACCCTAATCAGCTGACATTCTGTGCTCCAACTTCTCCTCTGTCACACTTCTCCCTCCTGTCAGGTGGCTTTGTAGAGGCTGTCCACACATTTGAATTAAGCTAGGGATATATTTAGTTTGGGTTTAGTGTGATATAGTTATGTAGCCTGAAGTCACTTCCATATATAGATATTCCATATATATATTCCATATATAGTTTAGCTAGTTTCATGTAGGAATGTCTTCCAGGAAAACTCATATTGCTACCATGTTAATCCACTCCATGAAACACAAAGGTGCAGTGCCAGAATCAGAATGTGTTATGAATTTATCCTATGGAACCCAGCACAAAAAGAATATGGAGGAGAAAGATTGTGATTTGTAGAGCCAAAAGGAAGTCTGTGGAAAATTCTTTCAATCATTGGATATGTAAAATTGTAAATGGAAGATTCTGTCTCAACTGTATGTATCTCATCAAAATGGAAGTTTTCTCATATCAGATACAATTGCATAAAACCTATAATATGTCACTACTTATGGACATCAATGCAAACTTACTGAGTTGTCGATTTGAGAGTATTTAAGATTATGAAATGCCTTGAAAGGAAGAGAATATATATGAAAGAAATTTGTTAGGGTGTGGCCACTAACATCAAAGATACCCCCAATGCCTTCTGGTATTCATGCCCTTGTACAATCTCCTCCCTTAAGTCTGGGTTGGCCATATTGCTTGGTTTTGACCAATGTGGTAGAAGTGATGAATTCTTAGTAGGTGAATTTACCTACTAAGTAGTAGATTCACCTTAGTAGGTGAATTCTGAGGCTAAGTCCTAAGAAGTCTTGCAGCTTCTGCCTGGATCTCTTGAAACATGTACTGCAGGGGAAGCAATAGATTGTATAAAAAGTCCAATTACCCTAAGATTGCCCTTCTGTGAGGAAGCTCAAGCTAGTCATGTGAGAGGGCCTGCATCCTCCACCGATTTCAGCCATGCCAGCTGAGGCTCCAGGCATTTGGTGAGAAGCCATCTTTTATGTCCAGCCAATTCAAGCCTCCATGTGATTGCAACAGATTGAGAAACCTCAAGTGAGAAATGCCAGACTGAGTCCAGAAAACCCACAGAACCATGGGCGATAATACCAAATTATTGTTTTAAGCCTCTCTTGTTGCGGGGGGGGGGGGTTGTTAGATAGCAATAGATAACTAAAATAGAATCACTGTGGTATAGTAAAGACACCCCCCAAAAATCTTTTCCACATTCCTATCAAGAGATGGCATCTAATTTCCTCTCCCTTTGAATCTGGCCTGGCCAGTTAATTCTCTGCCCAGAGTACAAGAAGTGATACTGTGCCAGTTCTGAGGCCTGTCTTTGAGAGGATTGTAAGCTTCCGCTCTGTTCCTTAGAGCACAAAGACGTTATGTGGTAAAGTCACACAGAGACCACATGGATAGTCCCTAAGACTAAGTGGAGAGAGAGAACAGGTCAGTTCAACCCCAGCAGGTGAGGATGTGAAAACAGACTTTCCAGACCAGCCTGGGTGCCACCTCAATATCATCCAAAAGTCCTATCAACGTTATAAGGAGCAGAAGAATTGGCCAGCCCAGCCCTGCTCAAATTCTTGACCTACGAAATTATGAGATAGAATAAAGAGATTATTTTTTAAGCTATTAAATTTAGGGGTAATGTAATACATTATGCAGAAATAGATAATGGAGATCAGGGGTTTCTCCAAATTTACGTAACATTACCAATAATGAATTGTGACTGTAAGTTGTAGAGCAGAAAAAAGTTAATTTAAATTGTTGATAATAAATAAATTTCTATTAATCATACTAGAGAGAAGATAATTACTTTCCTGTTTTCTCTGTGGAATATATTATCAAATGTTTACCACATAAAAAATAGATCAAAAGTAAGCAGCCAAAAAAATAGAAAAAATGTATTATAGAGTTACATAAGGCAGTCAATTAATAAAAGCTATGTTTTTTTTTTTCAGGATTTTGTGAGGTTTTAGGACTGATCATTTTAAAACTTTATAATTTGTTGTGTTTTCTTTATCTATTCTAGACAATTACTTAATTTTGTACCAAATTTTGTTTTTTGCACTTTGGTATTCTTTTTCTTAAAGTGTTCCTCCAAATTTTCAGAACACTGAGGTCAAAGAGAAGATTCTATAAAGAGAATAAAATCTTCAAAGAGAATAGAATAGAATAGAATCTTCAAAGAGAAGAACAAAAAAATACAAAAGGTCATAAGTGAAGTATCAGGAATCATAACGGCTTTGGACTTTTTAACAACACTGCAAGATAGAATTTAATAAAGAAAGACCTTCAAACTTCTAAGGAGAAACAATTTCCAACCTAGATCAATAACACTGGGCAATTTCAATAAAATGAGAGAGAAGAATAGAAATATTTTCTGACCAGTTGTATAAAGTCTCAAAAAATTTACCATGCTCCTTTATTTTAGGAAAGTGCTAAACAATGTGTTCCAGTATATTTCCAGTATATTCCAGCTAGGTTTCCTTCCATTTTTCTCAAACATAATGATAGCTTATTTAAATAAGCTTATTTAAATAAGCTATAAAGCTGTTGACCACTTTCATTGTACCTTTTCCTGTTCATTCTAATATATTTGTATTAATTAAGGCAGTATTATTTGCTTTCAAATAAAAACAGGATATGGCTTGTAAACAGGATATGACTTAACTCAGACACACTTTTATTTCCCAAAATTATGTGTCTTTGCCCTAAATGGTACCTGGTAGATTGCCAAAAATATCATGAAGACACAGTTGGCATTTTATGGCAGTAACAGCTACTATACAAAACCCCCTGAGTTGAAATGACAAAAGTCACCTTATGAACTGTACTCCTTAATAAACAGTTATTGTTTTAAAGAAAAATTTGTGCAAGAAACTAAGTTTGAAAAATACACAGGTGGTTTTACTATTTTTTTCTAGAATACCATTGTTTATATAATATAAAATATCAGATTACTGCTACTTTAGGCTGTAAGTATTTCTCTCCCCTCTCTCAACTCTTTCACAGTCTAATCCCAAAGTGATCATCCAGGAACAGTGTCAGCGCCCGGGGAGTCCCCGCTCACCCTTTCCCAATCACTATTTCCACACACACTCCCCCAAATGCACGACTACCTGATATTTATGGTTATCGATCCCTCGATTTTATTTATAGTTTTTAAGTCATCTCTAAATACTGTCATTAAATTTATGTTTTTGAGTTTTATATAAATGGAATTATAAAATCTGCATTCTTGCGTTTGGGTTTCTTTCTCTCAACTCCACGTTGGTAAGACACATCCATATTGTCGAGGTAGCTGGATTTTGTTCATTTTTGGTTTGGGATAGGTTTCCACTATGTGAGCGTACCATGATTTAGTTATCCATTTCTAGTATTGATGGATATCTGAGTTGTTTCCAGCTTGGACGATTTCCAGTGCAACAGAAGCTGCATTAGACTATATCAATCTCACTTTTAGAACTCATAAACTGTTTATAGGTGAGGCAGAAAGACACATTTTTATACAAATTAAGAACATTTAGTCACCCTTATAAATGCTAGGTTTCCTTCCATTTTTCTCAAACATAATGATAGCTTATTGAAATAAGCTATAAAGCTGTTGACCACTTTCATTGCACCTTTTCCTGTTGATTCTAATATATTTGTATTAATTAAGGCAGTATTATTCGCTTTCAAATAAAAATAATGTATCTACTGAAGTAGCCATTGGACTAAATAAATACAACACATATCGATCTACAGCACTTAAAATGAAACACATTCAGGCCTCAGAATTGAAATAGGGTAGATTTCCAGAAAGTTTTTTTTAGGTGTGATGGAACATTAATAAATTGCATCAATTCCCTCTAAATTGTAATCTCACTGGTACATTGTTAATATAGTGAATAAAGAAAAATTGGAAGGGAGAATGTGGAGGCAAAAGAGGCAAAGGGCCAAGCGGATTATCCCATCACTAAAGCTGATTGTCCCACCTCTTTAAAGTCAGCTGATCAGGTTGGATTTCTCTGGCTATCAAGCTGAATTTGCCCATTAGGCCCTGGAATTGTATGTAATTTTGTAATAGCTGAATATGCCACCAAAAATAGTCACTTACAGACATTTAGAATTGAGATTTTAGTGTCATATATGACAAGATAGTCATATATATCTATATGTTTTAGTCTTCCTGGCATCATATGGAGGGGAAAATAAAGCAGGTAAAAGCAATAAAAATCTTCAAGTTTAATTTGTGGTTAGAGGAAAAACATTTTCTGAAAATGAATTATGATTTGAGGTCTTTTAGCATGAATTGTGAAACATCCTGCATAGCAAAAGGCAGTCTGAATATTATTGTAGGAGGGATGAACGTGTTGCATTTAATTGCTAAAGATGGCAAAACATCAGAAAGGATAACAGAAAATAGAGCAAGAGATAGACTCGGAAGGAGACAGACAGCCATTGATCAGCTCCTTAGTCTCATTCTTGGCCAAGAAACTCCCTTCTCAAGCTTCCTTCAATCCAAAAAGCTGCAAATCATTATAAAGGAAAGTTTCTACAGTTCTTTCCTTTATTTCCCTGGAGACACAAGAGTATCAGAGGAATAGATGACAAAGAAATTTGTAATTAAAAAAAAATCATTATAAGTAATTTAACTGGATCAATTCTAGTAAAATCACTGAGAGACATTTTAAAAATTGGCGCTTAATTTATTTAAGGATATTTTATTGACTAAGGAAAATGTAGTGGGGTTTAGATATAGCAAAGTGTACTATAGTTGAAGCAATTTAAAATTTGCAGTATTACTGATATTTTATTTGACTATAGATTGTGCATGAGCAATTTTATGTTTATCAATTTCATGTTTATATTTCTGAGAAGTCTAGAAAGTCTTTTGGTAACATAGTTAAAAGTTCTGTACAATAGCTTAGGAGTAATTTTACTTAGGATTTGTTGAACACAATCAAGTCTTGGTGTTGAATTATTAAAAAAGAAATGTTGACCTTAAACTGAACTGATAGAAAAACAGAATTAAAAAAATTAAGATCATGTTAAGCTAAACCTAAGCCACAAAGAAAGAGTTTTTAAATAAGGATTGTTAAAACCTGCAATAGATTACCCAGATGAAGTGAGAGAATTTCCTTCCATGGTAAAATGATGAAGACTGAAAAATTGAAAGATGGTTTGAAATGTGACTAGAGAAATGTTTTTAGGACAGAAGGGGAATATGTAGTCACAATTATTTTTCAAGAAAACACGCCTCTCAGATCTCTCGTGGGAGCATAATTGAAGCCAGCCCCAACGCTATACTCTGAAATTCATCACAGCATTTGTGCTGATATTTCTAGCCAATTACTGTGGCAGGGATACCAAGGCAGGTTCATTACAAGAGGGTGTGTTGGATGTCTCTGACATTTGGCTTTGGCTTGAAGACTCCCTGCTTTCCTTGCCAGAGCTTTTAAAAAGTGCACTGCAGTCTAAGACTTTCCTTCCTTCCTCCCTCCCTCCCTTTTCGCCTTCCTTCCTTTCCTCCTCCCTTCCTCTCCTCCTCCCTTCCTCCTTCCCTCTATCCCTCCCTCTCTTCTATCCTTCCTTCCCTCTCTCCTTCATAGAGGTCAGACCCGAATTGTGTTCTTTTAGCTCTCCTAGCCTCCTATAGCTCCTTCCCTATTTTCCCTCACAGATGTTTCTCCCAGTAAATCTCTTGCACATCTAATCCAGTCTTGGTGTTTGCTTCTCAGAGAATCTGGACTAATGCACAAGAATTCTGTTTGATTTAGATGAAAAACAAAACAAAACAAAACACATTTAAAACAAAGGAGAAGGAGAAAGGAGTATAGCAATCTCCTAAATTGTTAGAAACTCATCTCATATTAAAGATTTATTTAAGGATTAAGAAATTATATGTAAAAACTGATTAGATTTAGTTTGTCTTTGTTATTCCTATTTAAAAACAGTTAAAAAAGCAGTTTTCTAGGAGGCCCAATTTTTTAAAATAAATTTCAATGATCTAGTCTATGGATTTTGGACAAAGACAAATTTCTTTTATAAAAATAAAACTTCCTCTTCCACTTAACAAAATAGTCTCTTACCTTAGTCTCCAATATAATTCTCTGAGAAGAACTACAGTCCAATGTCCTATTTTTTTTTTTTTTCTCACTCAAAAACAGCAATTTGTCGACAAAGGCACAATACCAAAACATAATTTGGAAAAAGGACATTACCTGTGGCAGATTTTATTTTCCAAAGATATACTACAGTACCTAGCATCCTCTGTGCTCTTCTGCAGTGTGGCTTGTAACCCTCCCATCAAGAGGTGGGTCTACTTTCCCCTCACTTTGAAACTTGTCAGGCTTGGGTTCTCCTGACTAGTAGAGAATGGTGGAGGTGATCTTCCTTGGACCTATGCGTTGATACCTCTTACTAACTTTGGAAAATTCCTGACCATTATTTTCTCTTTACATATTTCTTCTGCCCCATTTTCTTTCTCTTTTCCATCTGGAACTATAGTCACACACACACTACTGGATTTTTGTCTCACAGGTATCAAATGCTCTGATCCATTTTTCCACTTTCCGTCTTTGTGTTTTAGTTTGCATAATTTCTTTTATCTTCAAGTTTACTTTTTTCTTCTGTTGTATCCAGTCTGCTGAAATCACATTTTCAAAAATCTCTGATTATATTCTTCATTTTATTTTCATTTTCCCCTCAGTAATCTTTATCTTTCTGCTGAAATTCTCCATGTGCTCCTGTATGTTTTCCACTAAATCCTTTAACACATTTATCATGTTGAGTTTTCAGGACCTGTCTGATAATTCTAATATCTGGATCATCTCTGGTTCTGTTTCTACTGACCATTTCTTCTTTTGACCATAGGTCAAATTTTTTTGATCATCCAAGTCTTTCATAATTTTTGATTGTGTGTCAGGTAGTGTGTATAAAAGAACACTGAGAGTAAAGTAAATAATATTTACCAGCAGAAACTGGTACATCCTTTATTCTGCCAGGCTGCTACTATGGGTACCTAAGTCAGTCTGCACTATAGTTGAGCTGGGTCAGGATTTGTTACAGGTTTAGTTAGGTTCAATTCAGCATTGGCTTCAAATGTTTTTTGAGGGCACAATCAAGATTTTCCTTTTATAGGAAGGAGGCCTCATACAGATCTCTTTGTACTTTACAGCTCAGCCATCAGCATTCTCAGCCTCAGATGTGCTTTACAACTTGGCTGTTACTTTTTTTTTTTTTTTGCTGGGGAGTGTTCTTTGCTCTTCTGTCATGTCCTTGGCTTTCACTCATGTCCTTATGAGTCCTCTCCCTTTCTTGCTGTTTTAACCCAGCCTTGGCGGGCTCTTGCAGTATACTGTAAAGAGATTTTTCTCTTCTGCTAATTCCTTAGCCTTTGGCAGCCACTGCTTTGGATTAGGTAAAGACCCAGATTGCTTCATCTTTCCTGTCCTAATCTGTTTTCAGCCACTGTCATACTTGAGGATGTTTGTGCCCATTGAGATAGCTGGGGAGGGAGCCCTCTTGCCTGACCACAGCCTATAGAGCTTCAAATCCTTGTACTATGTGAAGGCCCATGGGTTAGAGTTGGTACGTAGTTGTACACTCACTCTGTGGCTTTTGATCCTTGGATTATAAACTGTCACACTAGACCATACACCCACATTAAAAGATGGTTAAATGATCAGCTAGTTTCCCTTTATCCCTCTCTATGGCAGTCTTCTTTCTATAGCTAATCCATAAGAGATAAAAGCACTGTGGGCTTTTTCTTCCTGAGAATGTCTTATTACTTCTTGGATTTTAGTTCCTTTAGATGTCTTTGGTTCCTCAGTTCCATGAGAGGTTTTTTTTTTTTAATTGAGGTGAAATTGATATATAACATTCCATACATTTCTGGTGTACAACGTTATAATTCTACATCCACATACACCACAAAGTGATCATCACCAAAAGTCTCATTATCATCCATCATCATACAATTGATTCTCTTCACTCACTTTGCCTACCTCCCCACCCCTTTCCTCCCTGGTAACCACCAATCTATTCTTTGTATCTGTGAATTTGTTTTTTGTTTGTTCATTTGTTTTGTTTTCTGATAGGTTTTTTTTGTTTTTTTAAACTATGATTCTGTAGCTTTTCTAGCTCATTCTTGTTGGGGTGAGAGCAAATGGTCTTTTGCAAATTTCTACATCCAAATTCTAAGGTGGAATCCCGCTATGTTCACTTGTTTTGTTTTCCAATTTGCAGTACTTTCTTGGTTTTCTCTCTTAAAGGCCGCAACTCCTAATACAACCCTCCTACAACTTTAGCTCTTGCCTGGTTTCCATAACTGCTCCCTTAAATTGCCCCCCAGACTTAAGGGGAATTATAATAACTACCTGCTCTTGCTAGCTCTGAGCTGCTTCACTATCCTTTGTTGGCTTCCTTTAACCTTGTCCATATTTTTCAAAACAATCCCTTTATTAAACTCTTCTCAGTCATTTAAATGAGCCACCTCCTTCCTGCTGGGCCCCTGACTGATAGGGGACATTCCTAGGAGAAAAAGTAAGAGATTCAACCCACAGGCAGATAGTAGAGTGTATTATGAAGAAAGCAAATAGAGAATTGTCACAGTTGGTTGAGTTATGTTGAAGTGGTAGTAACGTTGGTGACATCCAGGAATGAGAAGAGGAAGAATAGATTTCCCCCCTAATTCTTCTTTAATAAGCCTCTGGCTTCTCAAATGGAAAGCTGAGCCACAAAGTTTTATTTGGGTTTGAGAGTCATTTTCCAGCTTAAAATTAAAAAAAAAAAAAAAAAAGGAACTCATTTGGGTGTATACAAAAGGTTAATGTGGAATACCAAGGCTAAAGAATTAATGTGGCTTTCTTGGTGAAGTCGGGTCTGGGAAGGTAAAGAGAGATTAGAAGAGGAAGCAGACAATTCCAAGAAGACAAATTATTTTTATCAGCTGCAATATTTTATTTAACATATATAGTATCATTTGTTATCACATAACTTACTCAGCATGAACCCTTAGGTTTCATATAAGTACCTGAATATTTCTCTCTAAGAACCTTTTTTGGCAGAAGGCACCACGAAATAACCAAACCTTTATTGGCTTAGCTTAGTGCTTGGAACACAGCAGGTTTTCAAAAACTGTTAGATGTATTAATACTAGCTGACATATATTAAGGACTAGCTGAGTCCTTACACTGTGCCAGGCGCTCTGCAAAGAGCGCTTGACATACTGTTAATATCCCAATTTTTAGGTGAGGAATCTGAGGATACATGAAGCATTTCTATAGTAGACACTCAAAGTGATAATGAATTGACCCAGGTGGAGACTGTGTCATTTAAAATTTTTCAGTTATCTGTGGGGAAAGAACCCTCAGCTTATTGAAATGCAGGATTGGAAGACAAAAAACCCTCTTGATTTTCTTTTGCATGCATGATAAAGTTTATCAGCATTTTTGCAAATCCCTGTAGGATACATCTGACCTGACAAGAGTCACAATTATGGGCCATATACCTTACCTATTTTCTGAGAAAAGCAGAGATTTCATCTCTCCGTTTATTCTTTCACTTATTTTCTTCCTTTCATTTTCCCCCACTTCATTCTTTCTTTTAAATCGTTCACGTTTATTCATTTATTACTTCATTCCTTCCTTTTTTCCTTCATTCAAACAAGGCCAGGTGCTTAATTTTAAAATCTCATTCAAAATGGTGCCACGTCACCCGCTGGGGCCAAGAACCGAGAGGTGCTGTCATCTTTCTCCCTGCCAGCGTGGATCTCCGTGGAGTCCCGCCCTCTTCTCCTCACCTGCTCCCCAGGAACCCGCGGCGAGGTCGCCGCCACACACTCTGGCCTCAGGCACTCTCCCTCAAGGCCTCCGCCCCTTCCCCCTCTCCCAGGGGCCGCCCCGCCCCGCCCCTCCTCTCCCTCCCCTCCCCTCTCCTCCCCTCCCCTCCCCTCCCTGATCCCAGCTAGCTGAGCGCATTTATTTGCATATTTCTACCTTTGTTCCCCGCCGGCGGCCAATCAGCGCGCGGGGCGAGGCGGGGGGGCTGGGCGGGGCTCGGGCTCGTGCTTCAGCAGCTGCGGCCGCAGGTTCCAGAGCGGGTAGGAGCCGCCGCGGGCGTGCCGCGCACTGCAGCCCCTGCCCAAGCCCCGGGCTTCCCCCCGCGTCCCCGCTGCTGCGCCGCCTCGGCCAGGCCCCGAAGGCAAGGACAAAGAGGCTGCCTGGAGGCTCCGCCGGAGCCAGACTTTACCTGCAGTTGCCGGGAACCGCAGGCTCCAAGATGGTTTGCGGGGGCTTCGCGTGTTCCAAGAACTGCCTGTGCGCGCTCAACCTACTCTACACCGTGAGTATCCCGAGCCCGTTCCTCCCCGCCTGGGGGCTTTGCACCTGCTCGGGTGCTCGGTGACTTCCCTGTCTGGCCAATGACTCGCTCACTTCATCCCGCACCCCCTTTCTGTCTTCCCACGCTCTGGCCTCCCCCGCCCGGCCTCGCCATCCGTCCCCGCTGGGGACCAGGAGCCGGCGACTGTCGCAGTCTCTTCCTTTCATTGTGAAGCCGCCGTCTTTCTGGCTCACTGGCCGCGTCTCTTCCCCATTGCTCTACCCCGCCCCCTCACCCACCGCCTTGTTTTTCAGTTATTTGACCAGACCTCTCCACTTTCCCATCCTTATCCCTTCTGCAACTCGCTCTTGGTTCCCAAACCCATCTGGGGCGGATTTGGAGGCGGGAGCCGCCTCGGGTTTGAGGACAGTTTTGCAAAAATAGCGTGATCTGAAACTGACAAGGTGGCATATGGATGATGTGCGTCGTGTTTAGCTCTACGTGCGCCTGTGATTTTAATTGAGGCCGCCGAGTAGGTTCACAGGATATCCGCAGCTTCCGAAGTTTGTTTCGTGCTTACATAAAGGAATGTCTTTTTGCGGGGAGCGGGAGTTGGGGGAGGGGGAGTTTTGCTTATACCTGATGCTTTTTCCATGTATCTCCCCTCTTATCAATATCCTAAATCCATTTTAAGCTAAATTCTCCAGTAAATAAGCGAGCCTCCACCCAGGTTGTTTCTTTCCCTGCCAACCAGCTCGGGCTTTTTAGTTTTAACCCTGCAGTGTATGTTTATAATTTTTGAGGGGCAATTCGGGGTGAACCGGAGGATGGGAGAGTAGATTGCCATTTACCGATTGCCTACCGCGTCCCAGATTTTACGTACACTTTCCTTTTTCTGACAATCATCCGAGGCAAGGGGCATTGTCTAAATTTTATACGTAAGATAATAGACCGAATAGGGCTTTAATAACTTTACATAGTTGATAGTTGGCGAGTCAAGAAGTGGAACCCAGGCTGTGGGATCCAGATCTTTCCACAGGCTTCTTTACCATGCGGAAGAAACTTCATCTTCTGTCATCATCCCTCCATCATAGTCTTGCTCCCTTCTATAAATACACCTGGGTTTGTTTTGCAGCACCCACCCTGAAAACGAACCCAGCTCCTGTGCATTAGCAGAGAGGTAGGCCATCTGTGCAAGCTTAGGTTACGTCCTTGGAGTGCGGAGTCTGCCTGTGGTCCCCAGCAGGAGGGAGAGGCTGGGTCCTTTTAGCATTACTGTTCCATTGTATGTGAACATGGTTGCAAAGCTTTGAAAGCAAGACATAAACCTGTAAAAAGTATGTCTTTCTGACTAGTTAGTAGGAATCTAATCAACATGTCACTAATCCTAGATTTGGGAAAAATTCTAGACCACCTGGTGATTCAGGTCCTTGTAATCGGAGATCCATGTCAAGTTTCAGATCAGAATTCACCTTTGTCTCACCTGAACATGCCTATCACATTGATTATTTATTAAGTAAAAGCTGACCAATTCTGCAGGTATTTTCTTTTATTAGCATGAATGGCCTGTTTAGAACTTCACATTCCCCATTTTATGCTCTGAATTCTGCCCCTCCCCCTCATGATTTAGTTACCTGTTTGCCAGACGTTTAACCTTATAGTATCTGCTTACACACAGTAGAATGTCTGCGTTGCATACTTACGTCACTGAGGAGGTCTATATAGATTAATATGCCGTATATATTCTTTTTTTCTAAAGGCAAGTTATTTTAAAATCCGGTTCTGTTGCTTTTGAGATATGTCATTTCTACTTGTATCTCTTGTGTATCCGGAAAGCAAAGAGAAAGGTAATTCTGAAGGAGCATATTATATAAGACTTTTATATCTGTTCTAAATTATTGACCTTCAGAGTGTATTCTATTGATTTTAATAGCTCTGTAGTAAAAATTAATTGGAAATTCACAGGACCATAAAGATGGTTGGCCCTTTTAAATCTAAACCTTTTAATTTATTTTTTAAAATTTATTTATTTATTTTTGGCTGCGTTTGGTCTTCGTTGCTGCGCGTGGGCTTTCTCTAGTTGCGGCGAGCGGGGTCTACTCTTTGTGCGGTGCGCGGGCTTCTCATTGCGGTGGCTTCTCTTGTTGCAGAGCACGGGCTCTAGGCGTGTGGGCTTCAGTAGTTGTGACTCGCGGGCTCCAGAGTGCAGGCTCAGTAGTTGTGGCACACAGGCTTAGTTGCTCGGGACCAGGGCTCGAACACGTGTCCCCTGCATTGGCAGGCGGATTCTTAACCACTGCACCACCAGGGAAGCCCTAAGGCTTTTTAGAAAAAGGATATTTCTTAAAATGAATTAGTGTCTACTGTTTATATATTGTGAACAAGTTTAGATGAGTTCAGCAGTTTAAACTGGAAATGAATGAAAGGTAAACGTTGAACCAGGTCTTAAATAGATGCTGAAAATGTGCCATTGCTATTATTTAGATTCTGTATCTTCCCTGGTTTCACCTCAACATTTTAAGATGGGAAATGTTAAGTGGTTGGGGGCAGGGTTAAGGCTGAAGACTTGGGAGACATTTCTTTTTAAGGCATGAATAGGAGGACCCTTTATAGGTTCCAGTCCCACCTGGGTCACTGCCTCCGAAATAAGCTCAAAGTTGTGGGATTGAATCTGAGATTATTTCTAAAGGTGTTAGTAAAGCCAGGATTGCATACTGGTGTGGCAGGTGTAAAGGCCATGGTCTGCTCTGAGTCATCACTCTTGCCTTGAAGCATTTTCTTGAGGAACTTAGGGCAGCCTAACTGTCCACATGCTCAGGTGGCCTGCTTATGACCTTGAGATTAGGGCAGAATTCGTGACCAGTCCAGAAAGCACGTCATTAAGATAGGTTGGATGGAACATCGCCCAAACTTGTCATGGATTTTTGATCACTAGCCAAAGGCGTGGCTGGTTTTTGTTGTTGTTTATGGTTTGGTTGTTTTAATTAATAGAATCCCTAGTGTAGTGAATATCAACAGTTTATAGATACGGGAGGAAAGGGAGAAGATACGGTTTCTTCATGCACTTTCATGGTGTTATACAAAAGAATGACTTGCTCTAGAACTTCCTACATTTATAGAAACTGAATGTTTCTTCACTCAGCAAATATTTATTGGGTGTCTACTGTGTGCAAGTCACTGTTCTCAGTCGGGGAATACAGCAGTGAACCAAACTGGGCTTTGAAATCAACATGCCTTACGAAGCCTCTTTTTCATTCATTATCTTCTCTACATATGATCTCAAGAGCTTTCTTCAGTCAATAAACATTTGCTTACTGTGTGCATTCTGCTGAGAACTGTGGGAAATAATAAACACATACAAAGGCAAATACCTCCTCTGTGAAGACAGGATCTAGTTGGGATTTATGGAGTGGAAAAATTAATGCTATATAAAGGAAGGACTGACTTTAGGTGCCACAAAATTTAGGACTAGGGTAGGTCTTTGTGGGTTGGAGAAGAAGGTATGATTGAATTGGGGAAGTGTGGAAATAGCTTGGTCTTTTTGATACTGTTCAGGATATAAACACAAGTGAAAACTGCTTTGGGAAAACGGTCTATTTTATTTTTAATCGTTGATTTTAAAATAATTTTGATTGAAAGTATTTTGACAAAAAGTGAAAAATAACTTTAAATAATTATTCCTAGTGATTTGTGGGGAATTTTAGGAGGTATGAAATAAGTGTTATATTAAAATATGTAACATTTTGAGGGGGCTTCCCTGGTGGCGCTGTGGTTGAGAGTCTGCCTGCCAATGCAGGTGACACGGGTTCGAGCCCTGGTCTGGGAAGATCCCACATGCCGCGGAGCAACTAGGCCCGTGAGCCACAACTACTGAGGCTGCGCGTCTGCAGCCTGTGCTCCGCAACAAGAGAGGCGGCGATAGTGAGAGGCCCGCGCACCGCGATGAAGAGCGACCCCCACTTGCCGCAACTAGAGAAAGCCCTCGCACAGAAACGAAGACCCAACACAGCCATAAATAAATAAATAAATAATTTAAAATATGTAACATTTTGAATATGTCTCCTCGTGCTTCTTAAGCAGAGAAGAAAAGACTTCTAGGAATCGACTTCTGTTTATATGTATGTGTGTGTGTGTGTGTGTGTGTGTGTGTGTGTTTGTGTGTATGAATAGTTTTAATTAAGAACGTAAGGAACAGAAAATAACTCGTGGTCTTTAAATAAGGGTCATTTCAGAAGTTTCAGTTTTGTTTCTTAGTCTATATTTATTCTTCTAAAATCTAAGTTTGTTTCTGTTGATTTTTTGCAATATTTTTTCTATATCTTGGGTTGCTTTGGGGAAAAAATCTCCATGCAGTCAAAAATTATACCAATTTACATTCATTCTAAGGCATATGTTTATTTGCGTTTTAGGTATCTCTGAAATTGAGGTTGTCTTAAAATAGGTAAAACATAGAAGATAAAAAATATATATATATATATATATATATATCTGTACAGTCTATGGAGAGAAAAACAGCTGGGTTTCAGAAGGAAACCTAAATTTGAATACCAACTTTACAACTTGCTTGGAATTTAACCTTGGGCAAAGGTCTCCATCTGAGTTTCAGTTTTTTCATTTATAAACTGGTGATGATATTTTTCATTCTTCCCTTGTGGAGTTGTTAGGATAAAAGGAGAGAATGTGGATAAATGCTTTGGATGTGCTATAGAAAAAAGAGCAAGTTGTTACAGCTTCGTGGAAAAAGTTGAATTATTTTAAATTTCTGAATTACAAACCTGTATGTTACAATGGAAAGGTTTTCAAGCTACTGGGATTTCTAACACTTACAGGCTGGTGTTAACTCAAGCAGGCCCTATGGGGTCAAGAGTTCATACCCTCAAAACAGTAATATTAATCTTTCAGTTGTAAGAAAAAAATGACTGAGGTATGGTGAGTCTAAGTTTGGAACGATTTTCCTGTACATTTTTTAAAGTCCTATTCTGGTCATTAGAGGGCTGGAAAAGTATAATTTTGTTCAGTTTCTACTCCAAAATAAATGAAAAACACTAATACTTCAGCCAAAGAAAAAAATCTGCTTATTGTAATTGCCTTCAAATTATTGTATTTGACATTTTTCAAAATTCTGATCATTATTTTTCAAATTATTCTTATTTAATATTTTAATGTGTGGTTAGGCTTATGTTATTTCTCGGCCCTTGTTCAAACTACTGAGTGAATTTAAAATATTTAAGTGGTTGCTGAATATTTACTTGGATTTTGAATTTAAAAATGATTCACTGTTTACAGAACCTGGAATTTCCACACGATGCTGTTGAGCTGGTGTTTATAGTCGGCCTTTGTGCTAAATACGTTTGTGAAATTTCCCAACTTTTGATTTTAAAACAGTTACCGAAATGTGCTATTTATGCCATTTCTTACTTGAAATGAGGTTATTTTCTTTCACAAAGTTTAACAACATAATTGAGAGGCTTTTACAAAGAAAGAAAATTTATTAGGGGAATAATTGTATTTCAGCCTACATTTGAAAAGTGAGATTTGAACATCTCAGTGGTTTAATTTGCATACAGTTTTAGGTAGGTTAAAAGTGGGCCATCATCACCTCAAACACATATGAATTACTGGTGAAGACAGGCTAGGTTTAGTTCGTCTTCCTTCTTATCACATTTCACCTGAATTGTTCCTCCATATTATCTTATCACTGTAAAATGAATAATGCACTTGTAATAGTGGATGAAAACTCAGAGAATAAACCCAAATTCCTTAGCATGCCATTCAAGATCTTTCAGCATCCGCTCTTCCCGTGTGCATCTCTTCGTATATTTCAGCCACAGAGGGTTCCCCAGACATTTTACCCTTTGTCGCCTGTCTTTGCTGATCCTCTGCTCTTGACCTCTAATACCTTGCTCTGTCTTTGTAAAACTACTCAAATAAAGCCTCCCGTTTCTTAAGTCAGAAAGAATTGTTTCCTTAAATTTTCACTTGGGAATCAATCTTACTACTTGAGTGCCACCCCAGACTAATTCAATCAGGATTCAGAGAGAGGGAGGAGACATGTGATTTTTTGGTTAAAAAAACCCTTTTTAAAATCTTCCTAGCTAATTCTAAATTACAGTGAGGGCTGAGAGTCAGTGTTGTAAGACTTTATATTATTAGTCTAATTTATTATTATTAGTCTAATATAAACATATTGTTAAGACGAACCAAATAATTTTTCTTTTATTCATTCCAATAATATTAATTAAGCAACAGCAGCAGTGAACAAAAGAAACCAAAAGTTCCTGCCTTCATGGATCTTACGTTTGGGGGAGAAGGTAGATGATAAGCAAATAAGCAAATAAGTTATACATCATGTTAGAAGGTAAAATGCTATGGAGAAAAATGGAGTAAGAAGGCTGAAGCACAGTGGGGCATTGGGGGGTGTAGGGGAGGATAAGGGCATATTTTTATATGTGGTGGTCGGGATTAGCCTTCTCGGTAAGACAGCAGTGGAACAAAAACTTGAAGGAGATGAAGGACAGACATCTGGAAAACAACACTGGAGGGAACGGCCTTTGAGAAGATCCTGAAGGAGTATTTCTGATTTATGCAAGGGACAGAGAGGACTCCTGTGGCTGGGACAGAGTGAGCAAGGGGTGGGTGGAGTGGTTGGAAATGAGTCAGAGAGTTTCTGGGACCCAGATTGAAGGAGTTGAACTTTTACACCAAGGGAAATGGGGAGCCATTGGTGGCTTTGGGACTGATTTTCATTTAAAAGTTTGTCTGGCTCCTGAATTGAGAATAGATTATAGATGGCAAAAGTAGAAACAGTGAGATCACCTGTAAGGCTACTGCAGTAATTGAAGCAAAGATGATGGAGGTTTGGACCAATATTATAGCAATGGAAGTAAGAGAAATAGTCAGATTTTGGGTGTATTTTGAAGGTGGTGCCAACATAATTTCCTGATGGATGAGAATGGGATGTGAGAGAGACCAGTCACAGATTACTTGTGATTTATGGCCTAAACAACTGGCTTGCTGAATCTGCTATTAACAGGAATGGGGAGACTGTGGGTGGACCAGGCTTTGGAAGGAAAATAAGAGGTTCAGTATTAGATGTGATGCCAATCAGATACCCAAGTGGAGATGTCAGATGGCAGGTAGTCTAATAACAGTGGAGTTCAGGGGAGAGGAATAGCTGGAGGTTGAAATTCAGGGAGCCATCAATGTAGAGAGTGGTATTTAGAATTGCTACTAGATGAAATCAACCAGTTGGTGAGGATAGGTAGAGAAGGGCAGTGATCTGTGAACTGAACCAAGGACACTCTTATAATAACAGTTTTCGGAGACAAGGAGGAGCCAGCCAAGGAGCCTGAGAAGGAATGGCCGGTCAGATAGGAGGAAAACCTGATAGAGGCGGGTGTCTTAGAAGCCAAATGCACATCATTTTAAGGAGGCAGAGTTGAACATCTGTGTCAAATGCTGCTAAGTAAGATGAGGACTAAGACATGATTCTTAGGTTGATCAATGAAGAAGTCACTGAAAAAAGCAATTACCCTTTTATTTTGTCTTTTGGTAGACTATATGTCCCTCAACAGTAACGACCGTGTCCCAATCACTCCGGCTTTCCTGAATGCCCAGCACAGCCTTGCCATATGGTTGGCATTTAGTTGATTGAATGAAGGCGGCAGTGCAGGGCTGTTTTGCCCATAATTCCACTTCTTGTCTCCCAAAACTGCTCTGAAGAAGGAAGATGTAGGGTGGGGTTGAAACTTTGTTGGCAGCTGTGAGTGCTACCTCAAACTAGTTATCCTTGGAAAATGGCAAGTCAGGATGCCTTATTTTGATTCTCTTTACATAATTTCTTCCCAGCAGATATTATATATTATGTATTCTGTGCCTTGTAAGTATAAAGCAATCTGCTTGGCACCAAGGAGAACACAGAGAAGAAAACTATGTGACAACAGCACATCAGCCTTCCTTGTATCATTTGAGGAATGAAAATGAGACGAAGAACTGCGGTCTTGGCTTCAACACTAAATGTCTGGATATTTAGCAATATCCAGATTATTTACAGAATTTTCAAATTTCCATCCAGATATTTGGTATCAGAGAAACACATGCTTGATAATCACTGAATTGTTCTTCAATTTTTCACATTAGGCAGAAGTTCAGAGGGAGAGTTCAGTGTCAAGTGTAATTACTCTTATGACATGGAGAGGTCTGGGGCCTTAGTTTTTAATGTATCGGTGGATGCTGTATTACATTTTCGTGGTATAGTCCTTTTAAATCTTATTACTGTTTTAAGATTCTTACCCTCCACTATCATCACGTCTTCTCTCTTGCTTTAGTGCTGACAAAACATTTTTGAATTATTTAACTGCAGAATCGCATCCAGTTTTTTCAAAGGTTCTACGTTCCTCTTTCGTCCTCAAAGCAATTCACTTACCCTGGTAGAATTTGGATGCTCAAAAAATGTAGCTGCTCTAGAAATGATTCAGGTCTCTCTTTGCATGTTGTTTCTGCAATGTGGTGGATATTTGGTGAAAGAATGAAACTCTCTTTTATAGGTTATATAGAGAAAGAATAATCTGGGACACCATTAGGCTGGATTTCTTCACCCCAAATATTGATTAGGTTAGGGAATAAGCATTTGCCTATCCCTAAAGCGTAATGAACAAGATCATGAGCTCTTTCAGTCTGCAGTGTATTTGGAGTACCTCTCCTGTACCAGGCACTTAGCCACATGCTAGGAATATCAGGTCGACATGTGCTTTGACTGTATGGCACTCAAAGTGTAGAGGGCTCATTAGAAGAATTCAAAGTATGACTGGAGGTGGGGAATAGTGGCTAATGAGTTACCTCGAGAGGTAAGCCAGGCCCTTCACATTCTTGGATTTGTCAGCCTGGTGTTTGGACTTTATTCTGAGATTAGGAACAAAAGATAGCCGGCATGGGAATGACCTGATCTATTGGCTTTAAATTAAAGACCATCAAAGACTACCATATTAGGAATAGAGTCCAGCTGCAGGTAATAGAAACCCAGCTACTGCTGCTTCAAATAGTAAGCTCTGTTATTTTCACGTAGCAAGATGTCTAGAAGTAGGTAATCTAGAGAAGGTGCACAATGCAAGCATGTTATCAAGGTCCCAGTTATCCTGCCCTACCATCCTTGGTATGTGACTTTCTTCTTTGTCACCCAATTACATCTGCAACTCTAGGCATTAGGATTTGTTCCCTGCTGGAAGAAGGATAACGCTGTAAAATGCTTTTCCTCATTAAGCTCTGTGTGTGTGTGTGTGTGTGTGTGTGTGTGTGTGTGTGTTAGAATAGTTCTATTGGGGTATTAATGACATACAATAAGCTGCACATATTTAAAGTATAAATTTGATAAAGTTGTGACACATATATACACCTGTGAACCCATCATTGCATTCATGACCTTGAACATATCAACCCCCAAAGTTTCCTTATCCTCCTTTGTAATCCCTCTCTCCTGCCACATAACCTTTGCTCCCAATTTGCAGGCAACCACTGACCTGCTCAGCAGTAAAATTGAGGCTAGAGTTCAATTTGGTAAGCCTGGGGAGGGTGTTTGCAGGAGGGAGATGGCCTAGGACATTTCTCTGGCTCATTGAGTCCCTTCTCGTTTGGTCCTTACAGTAAAAAGTTTCAGGTAGGTCTTTTAGGCTAAAAGGGAGTGCTCATATTTTGTAAAAGCCCATTGATAAGGTGAAGGATATAGAGTTAGTCTAGGTGGGGAAGGTGGTCACAGTGGGGAAGGTAGACAGGGTCACTGCAAGTTTGCAAGTATTAAAAATGTTACGATAAACACTTGCAAGATGAAGCTTGCATTAACCAGAATTCTTTATAATTTATAAATGAACTTAAAAGAATGTGTTGGCGAGATAACACAAACTCTTAGAAGGATATAATTGGGAGATTCAATAGTTGGATCACCAAGTATGGCTGGATCAAGGGGCTCAGAAAAGGTCAGAACTCTCTTGCTCCTTCTATCCACTTGTCAGCCCAGCTTGCCTCTGCGTAGATTCTTTTTGAGGCCAGAACTTTCCATGTGCAAGATGACCACTGGCAGAATCAATTTTAATTGTCCTTATGGCTTGCCATACCAGAGGAACCCTTTTTTCCTCTTTCAATATTCCTGTATGATCATATGGGACATACTAATTAACCCTGTTGGTTTATGGACCCAACCCATGAACCAATCACTGTGGGTAGGAGGATGAGCAACCATGATTGCTGCTGGCAGTGGTTGGAGGGGGCCAGTGAGACACTATGATTACGGGTTTTATAAGAAATGTATGTGCTGGGTTGTAAAAACACCGTATGTCCCCTACAGAGATCATTTGTCCTCTGAGTAGGAATTTGAATCTTCTATTCCTAATTCTAGAATGTTCTAGCAACTCCATCATTTGAAAGGCCTACTGTAGTGGTTTAATGCTTCAACACCTACTTAAGCTAGATTGTAAAGAACATTATGCACAACATTTTTTTTCTTTCTTCCGGAGTGGCATTGCATGTTATTGATCCAAAAAGTGCATAAATACATGTTTATTAGTTTTAAATAATTTTATTTGCTGGAGTGATCTCAAAGATAAAGACTGTTCATCCTGACTAGGATTTCTTGCTCCCCTACTCCAGGCAATGCACTGTGTGCTTGTATATGAATGTCGGCATATGGGACAAATTTTCTAGGTCGGGTAAAAGAAAAATAAGCGCAAAATGAATAAGCAAGGATTTGGTAGTTAACTAATAGCAAAGTCGTATGAGTGAGGACCTTATTGTTCGTTTATACATGACTGTGCAACCAGATCTCATAGGGAGTCAGTCAAGGAGACGCTAATCAAAGCTATATCAACCTGGCTACGAAGCAAGAGCTACAGTTTCTTATGCATTATAATATTGTCTTTACTATTATATCTCGATGTTAAAAATTACTTAACTATGTTGCTAGGCAGTATGATATGGTCCTACAGGAAGAAAAAAATGCACCAAACAGAAAGGTTGCCACAGTTCTGCCTCTGTCATTGGGCACGTCATTTTGCTACTCTGATTTATCACCTGTAAAATGAAGGGACTCGGTTAAGGTCACTGTCCAGATAGCTTTGTGCCGCTAGTGCCCTCCTTCATCAGAATCTATGGGACTTCCCTGGCAGTCCAGTGGTTAAGAATCCGCCTTCCAATGCAGGGGATGTGGGTTCGATCCCTGGTCGGGGAACTAAGGTCCCTCGTGCCGCGGGGCAACTAAGCCCGCGCACCGCAACTACTGAGCCCACGAGCCTCAACTAGAGAGAAGCCAGGGTGCCGCAATGAAAGATCCCGTGCAACTAAGACCCGATGCAGCCCAAAATAAAAATAAATAAATTTTTTTTAAAAAAAGAATCTATCCATGTGCGCACTAGTAGTTTTGCCACCACCTCCTTTTTTAAGGGTTTGCTTGGGGAAGCAATACCAGTTGTAGACACTTTTATAATCTTGCCTTGGCGTGGCTTTTCATTTTAGCCTTTGTACTCTCTCTTTTAAAAGCTCTTTTTTGTATGATTCACTTTTCTTTGTTTTAAAGAGAAAACAGGAAAGGTTGGCGCTTCCTGTTCATAAAAAACATCGCTATCAACAAGTTAACAGATCCATAATTTGTTTTTATCAGCCTTCTGTCTCCCAAAGGAAGGAAACTATTTGTCACAGGTCTAAATTTACTTTCTATTACCATTGGTCTCATAAGGAAACTGTTGTTATTATTAAACAAAAAATTCATGCAGTTCCTTTGTCTACCAGGTTCTAGTGACAAGCAGGCTTTTTAATTATACAGTTAGAATTTTATTGGAATCCATAATTTTTGTATCACTCATTTGGAAGATTTCACATAATCCCATTCTCTTCAAAATTACAAACCAACCATAACATACAATTACCACTATTCAGAAATGAATTGCTTCATTATTATCTTTAAAAGGCTCCTTCTTAGTAAAAGTTAAAGAAACACTGATAATCAGATCTAATTAGAGGCATATCATAAAACTTTAGGTGTTGTTTCTAATTTAAAAAGTTAATTATGAGTACTTGGGGATTTTTGTTACAGTGTGTTAGAGACAGCAGTCACACCCAAAAACATTTATGTTGTTTTCAGTTTTGCTTTATTAAAAAAACCAAACAGGGCTTCCCTGGTGGCGCAGTGGTTAAGAATCCGCCTGCCAATACAGGGGACACGGGTTCGAGCCCTGGTCCGGGAAGATCCCACATGCCACGGAGCAGCTAAGCCTGTGCGCCACGACTACTGAGCCTGTGCTCTAGAGCCTGTGAGCCACAACTACTGAGCCCACGTGCCACAACTACTGAAGCCCGCGCGCCTAGAGCCCGTGCTCCGCAACAAGAGAAGCCACTGCAATGAGCAACCCGCGCACCACAACGAAGAGTAGCCCCTGCTCACCGCAACTAGAGAAAGCCCGCACGAAGCAACGAAGACCCAACGCAGCCATAAATAAATAAATGTTTTAAAAAAACCCAAAAAACAAAAAAACCCAAACATATTTTGGGGGTTTATTAGAAAAAATTGAGTCACTTAAGTAAGTTTATGTTTGGACGGTTTCTCTGTTGTGGTAATAAATGCAAAATTTGTTTTTGATTGGACCGTTAAATCATGTTCTCTTCCACGTTACAAGTGAGAATGTGTATTTAGGAGTCGGGTACCAGAAGGAGGTGATAGGGTGGTGTCAGGATGCACACGTGAGTCTACCCAAGTGTGACAGACCTAGAGCTTCACTTTCTGTTACAAACAAGTGGAGAGTCAGTGAATTACTGCCTACTGTCTTCAGGTCTCTACCACCTTCATTTGAAAGCCTTCCTTTTTCTTAAGTGGGTGCAAATTGTAGGGGAGAATGTGGACAGTACCTGGAGATGCACAGTTGGGAATTAATGTGAAATATTTGAGAGACAAATGAGAATATCTTGATGCGAGTAGCCATGTTTGGGGAATTGTGGGAACAAAGGCTGGGTGAGGCAAGTTGGACAAATTTACAGAGGAAAGCAAAGCGGAAGAATTTAGTATTGGTGTTCCAGTAAGAAAAGGGTTGTTACATTTTCAGGCTACTTGTAACTTGGAAATGCTTTATATGCACAGAAAGTAATATGGTGTACTCATGTGATCCCAACAGCCTGATTTCACAAATGCCAGTGTTTTGCTATGTCTCTTTTTAAGAGCTTCAAAGTTATAGTACAGCTAAAGGGCCCCTCTCCGTTCCCTTTCCCAATCCGCACCAAAAGTATTGTACTCACTATCCTAAAATCAACATACATCATTTCTATGCATGTTTATATATGACAATTTGATCTGGTAATCAACCACAGAGAATATATAGTTTTTTTTTTTTAATAATTAATTAATTTATTTTTGGCTGCGTTGGGTCTTCGTTGCTGCGTGCGGGCTTTCTCTAGCTGCGGCGAGCGGGGGCTACTCTTGATTGCAGTGTGCGGGCTTCTCACTGCGGTGGCTTCCCTTGTTGCGGAGCACGGGCTCTAGTTGCACGGGCTTCAGTAGTCGTGGCTCGCGGGCTCTAGAGCGCAGCCTCAGTAGTTGTGGCGCACGGGCTCTAGAGCGCAGGCTCAGTAGTTGTGGTGCATGGGCTTAGTTGCACCGTGGCATGTGGGATCTTCCCGGACCAGAGTTCGAACCCATGTCCCCTGCGTTGGCAGGTGGATTTTTAACCACTGCACCACCAGGGAAGTCCCTCAGCTAAATATTTAAATAAAATGTTAAGTCTTTTTCAATATTTTAAAGTACGAGTAGCAGGAAGGACTCAGTTACGTGGGTAACTCAGTTGCCTAAGTTCTATGGTAGGATGAGTAATACTCTTCTCCCACCAAAGGTTCACATCCTCATCCTTAGAACCTGTGAATATGTCACCTTATATAGCAAAAGGGGCTTTGAAGATGTGATTAAATTAAGCATCTTGAGATGGGCGATTATTCTGGGTTACCTGGGGGCCCTATATAATCATAAAGGTCTGTATAAGAGGGATGTAGGTGGCTTATACTCAGAGAAAGTGATGTGCTTAGAGAAGGAGGTTGCAGTCTGAGAAATTTGAAGATACAACACAGCTGCCTTTGAAGATGGAGAAAGGGGATATACTGGCCAAGGAGTGCAAGTGGCTTCTAGAGGCTAGAAAAGGCAAAGAAATGGATTCTCCCCTAGAGCTTCCAGAAGGAATGAAGTCTTACTGACACTGTTATTTTAGCTTGGAGGACCCGTGTTGGACTTCTGACCTCCAGAATTACAAGAGAGTACTTTTGTGGTGTTTTAAGCCACTAAGCTTGTGCTAATTTGTTAAAACGACAATAAGAAAGTGATACACCCTCTCAAATGTTTTTGAAGGAGAGGTGCCTAGTATCAGTGATGGGGATAGACTAAAACTATATTAGAGACACAGCAGAGCTAACTTGGTGAGGAATACTCTTGAGAGAGAGGTACATAGAAGGGTGTAGCCTTTTTCTTCCCCTACCTAGAAAAAAAAAAAATCAGAGCAAAGATACTTGTGAATGTTCTAGATAATGTTTTCAATAACAGCATAAAGCCTAGTCTGGAAGCTAGAACTTCTTATAGAAGTGATAAAGTGCCCTACCCCCTTTTTAGTTATAGACATTATTTTTCAAAGGGGGAAGGATTCTCATTATTAATAAGCCTGTAAGTTGGGTAGCTGAGAGAGCAGAGAGCAGTTTTCTCCTTTTGTTGAAATGCTGCTGTTGTAAATAAAGGATTTGGTTTGCTGGGAGGGTACTGACAAGGGATACCTGAATAATTCACTCCAGCTATATGGTAAGGATTGCGCTGATGGTAAAATATCAGGCAGCTTTCTGTAACATGCATTCCTGACTTGTTCATCTGCGAATGCGAGGACTGCTTTGTGTGGGCTGCTGTGACAGATTACCACAAACACGGTGCCTTAAAAACAGCAGAAAGCTATCCTAACAGTTCACGAGGCCAGAAGTTCACCATCAAGTCGTTGACACGGTTGCACTCCCTCTGAAGGCCCTAGGGGAGAATCTGTTCCTTGCCTCCTTGCCGCTTTGCCTCTTCTGTCTTCTGCTGGCCGCCAGCATTCCTTGCCTTGTGGTCACATCACCCTCTGCCTCTGTCTTTATGTTGCTGTCTTCTCTCTCTGTCTCTACTCTCCCTCTGCCTCTCTCGTAAGGATACTTTTTTTTTTTTTTAAGAAATTCACGTTCTTTTTATTTATTTATTTATTCATGACTGTATTGGGTCTTCGTTTCTGTGCGAGGGCTTTCTCTAGTTGTGGCAAGTGGGGACCACTCTTCATCGCGGTGCGCGGGCCTCTCACCATCACGGCCTCTCTTGTTGTGGAGCACAGGCTCCAGACGCGCAGGCTCAGTAATTGTGGCTCACGGGCCCAGTTGCTCCGTGGCATGTGGGATCTTCCCAGACCAGGGCTCGAACCCGTGTCCCCTGCATTGGCAGGCAGATTCTCAACCACTGCGCCACCAGGAAAGCCCCCGTAAGGATACTTTTGATGACACTTAGAGGCCGCCTGATAATCCAGGATAAGCTTGTCCCTTTTAGACCCTTAATTGAGTCACATCTTTTGCCATGGGATACAGCATTCATTCTTTTGCTGTATATGGTAATATTCAGTTGGGGTCATTTTTCGGCCTACTATGTGTTCTGTTATGGTTCCTTTGCAGTCTTTGATGTGTCCTGTTTATCTGGATATTTTTGATTATTGTTCTCTACTCTGACCCACTTTGTAAAAATCTCTGACATAGCAATGATTTGCCCCATTGTAGTTTTTCATTCTCTCCTACATTGAATTCTAGAATGAAAGTCAGCAAGCTGCAGCCCATGGGCCACATCCATTCCATTGCCTATTATTGTACAGCCTGCCAACTAAGAATGGTTTTACATTTTTAAATGGTTGAAAAAAAATCAAAGGAACATATTGTGTTCCACATGAAAATTATATGAATTTAAATTTCAGTATTTAGGGGTATCTTGTCTCTGGCTTCCATGTGTAGTGGGCACTAACCATTTGTTGATGAATATTTAACTCGTGGTAAGAATTTGATTAATGTTGTTAAGGATTTGGTATAATTCCCAAAGGATTCTTTAAAACTATGGATTAGAAGAATTTTATGTGTCATATTATTCACGCTTCTGATCTTTTTGGCCTTAAGACTCAAAGAAATATAGAGTAAATGTCCTGCCCCTGAATTTAATTAAGTTAGTAAATAGGCATCACACCCAGGACTTGAAGCTGGCAAGTGTTGGTTAATTTTATATGTCACCTTGGCTGGGCTGCGATGCCAAGATGCTTTTTCAAGCATCAGTCTAGATGTTGCTCTGAAGGTATTTTTTAGTTGTGATTAACATTTATACTCAGTTGAGTTTAAGTAATCATGGGCCTCATGTACGATATGAAATATGAAAGCATTAAGAACAAAGACTACGTTTCCTAAAGGAGAAGGAATTCTGTCTCAAGACTGCATCGCTGAAATCGTTTCAGAATTTCCAACCTGTCATCCCGTCCTACACATTCTGGACTTGGTGGACCCCACAAGTACATCAGCCAGTTCCTTCAAATAAATCTCCTCTCTCTCTCTTAGTCTCTCTCAATATATATCCTGTTGGTTCTGTTTCTCTGGAGAACCCTGACCGATACAGCAAGTTACTCTGATGTGTTGAGACTGTGGACCATCTTCAGTGTTTGTTGAGTATGTTAAGCATTGCCCTCTCCCCTCACTGAGGTGAGGCCCCTCCAGCATTATCTTCCTCTCCTTCCTTGACACCTCCTTCAGGCTTCTGCCTTTTACACCTTGTGAAAGGAAATGTGTTATATTCGGGTATAACAAAGTCAGAAATAAGCTCACTTGTGATGGGCCCAAGGACTTTTTCTCAATCCAAGATTGTTTGAAGTTGTGAGAAGACTGTGAGTTGATAAAAATGAGACAGAAGCAAGTGGATCTGCTGAGAAGAAGCAGTTGAGAAAATGAGGAGAACTAATTTCTGGGTAGCAGTATTTGTGAGAAGTTTATCCTCTTCTTCTCCCTCTAAAAAGAAAAACTTCCTCTGTGTACTAATTCAATGGAGAACATCAAGTCCATATAACTCCGTAACTTGTTCCTATCGTGCTACAGATAGTTGCTTTCATTCTCAAGTTTTGCTGCTTTATAATAAATGGATAAAAATACAAATAGCTGCTGTATTTGTCCATATTTAGCCATTTTACTTGTATGTCTATACATATAAGAAGTTTTACATACCAAGGCATTTAAAAATTGTGTCTGATAAACAATGACTACACTTATAAAAAATTACACATTTGAGTAAAGAACCATTTGAGTGAGTGATGATTTATTTTGTATCTCAAAACAGTTTATTAGGCCTTGGAGTGGTGCTAGAAAGTTTATTTTACATACTTTGATTCCTCCCAACAAGGTATTAAGCTGTCAACTTGCTCCAGGAAATGGTTGACTCTCGATTGACTTGAAGATACTGTCTCTTTCCTGTTCCACCCTCCACCCCGGCCCCCCGCCCCCATACCTATTTAAGCTGTATCTTCTATCAGTTGATTATAATCTTTATATGGCATGCTATTTAAGTGTTATTTTAAAGAAGTAACTGTAACTTTGAGTTTTACAGGTAATGACTGATTGAGGCATGTGTTTTACCTCTTACACTTGATTTTGTTTTATAAGAATATAAATTAAATGATTGGGATGTAAAATAATTTCTTCTTGCTCAGAACGCCATTTTTGCTCTAAGTAGCTAAAATCTCTTATACTCTTTTCATCCTAAAAGTTTTAATAGTCTCTCTCTATATTTGAATTCTCACAGAATAGCCAATGATATCTAAAGCAATTCATTTCGTCAACAATATTGTGAGATATTTTGACTGTTCCAAAGGCGAGGTTCTGTGATAGGTTCTGGGGATAAAGAGAAGTGAAAAGATGGGGTCTCTAAGTTGCTCAGAATTTAGTTTGTTGGGGACTAGGAAGGTACCACAGAGAAGGTTACAGTCTGGGGCTTTGAAGGAAAGACATGTGATATCCACGTGAAGAAACCAGTATGTCGGACTGAGATGTGTTGGTGTCTAAAAGTTTTACATACGCTATTATTTCAAAAGCTTAAGTAGAAATCGTTTAAGTTTCGTAAGCCAGACGGCCTCTGAGGATCCATAATAATTTTATAGATTATTGTTTGTTTTTTAAAAGCATGGCCAAGGATTAATATAACTTGTTAAGACAATACTATCTGTGAGATCATGTGTGTATTCTAGTATTGAGTGTTAGCAATCATTTGTAAGATACTAAGTAGGTGCCTGAAAAATGTTCTTTTTTTTTAAAGTTTCTTTAATTAATTAATTTATATTTATTTTTGGCTGTGTTGGGTCTTCGTTTCTGCGCGAGGGCTTTCTCCAGTTGTGGCAAGCGGGGGCCGCTCTTCATCGCGGTGCGCGGGCCTCTCACTATCGCGGCCTCTCTTGTTGCGGAGCACAGGCTCCAGACGCGCAGGCTCAGTAACTGTGGCTCACGGGCCCAGCTGCTCCGCGGCATGTGGGATCTTCCCAGACCAGGGCTCGAACCCGTGTCCCCTGCATTGGCAGGCAGATTCCCAACCACTGCGCCACCAGGGAAGCCCTGAAAAATGTTCTTGATATTAATACATAAATTGACGCTTTTCCCTTCTTTCTTCTCCCTCCCCCTCCCTCCGCCCCTCCCCCCATCACTGCCCTTTGTGGTTGTTTTTGCAGTTGGTTAGTCTGCTGCTAATTGGAATTGCAGCGTGGGGCATCGGCTTCGGGCTGATTTCCAGTCTCCGGGTGGTCGGTGTGGTCATCGCAGTGGGCATCTTCTTGTTCCTGATTGCATTAGTGGGGCTGATCGGAGCTGTGAAACACCATCAGGTGTTGCTTTTTTTTGTATCCTTTTTTACAGGTGGGATTTATACCCCACTTGGGTTTGCTCTTATCTTATTGATTACTCCTGTGATAACTACAACTAATTTAAAATTACCGTAAGGAAATTAATTGCCAGACAGCAACTCCTGGCCAGCATTATGTGTATTTGTCCAACCAACATTAGGAACATTTCTTAGGGTTAAGTTATTGTATGTTTACATATTCTCTCTCCTTTTCACATCATGACGAATGTATTCTGCAAGTTCAGTATCATCCTATGTATGTGTTGCAAATTCAGAGTTACATTGAACTGATTCAGTGACTTCTAGGTCCTTTCCAAGTCATTAATATTTGGTTGAGAATTTCACAATGATTTTTTTTTTAAGAGTTGATATTAAGAAAGCTTACATACATTTATCTCTACTTATTTCCTGTTTTATCTATGTAAGAATTTTTATTTTAATCTAAATGAAATTATAATAGATCAGCTTTTATTTATTTTTAATAATTTATTGAAGTATAGTTGATTTACAATGTTGTGTTTAATTTCTGCTGTATAGCAAAGTGACTCAGTTATACATATATATTCTTTTCATATTCTTTTCTATTATGGTTTATCACAGGATATTGAATATAGTTCCCTGTGCTATACAGTAGGATCTTGTTGTTTATCCATCCTATGTATAAGAGTTTGCATCTGCTAATCCCAAACTCCCAATCCATCCCTCCCCACTCCCCTCCCCCTTGGCAACCACAAGGCTTTTCTCTATAATAGATCAGCATTTAAATAATTATTGTTGTTAGTATTTTTCTATATAATTATATCTACAGTGTATCATCAAAATAAAAATTACGTGTATTCTTCTTGCACTTTCTCTAAGTGCCATTTGTTCTGTTTTCTGGGTGACCTCCTTCTAGTGAGTTGTGAAGTTGGCAGTACCTCTGTTTTATGTTATTTTAAGAATTTCCAGAAATAGCCTTAACTTTGATTCTCAGTACATGATTATTCTCTTGCTTGTATTTATTGTCCAGTTTTCCGTATCATGTGCTTGCTTAGCCCTGAACCAGGAGCAACAGGTAAGCAAAGACTTTTTTTCTTTCTACGTTATTATACCACATAGTACATGTAGGAAGAAAGGGGGAGGAATGATTGGAATATAATATAATTTCTTCCTGTTCAGATGCCATTTCGCTCTACATAGCTGAAGTCTTTTGTTCCTCATTGCCTTAGTGGGGCTTCTTAGAGCCCTAAAACACCACGTGTTGCTATTTTCTGCATCCTTGAAGTAGGATTTTGCCCTCACTGGGTAAAAAGTGCTCCTGCTAATGGATGTTCACCCAGTCTTTCCCTACTATTATGCAATGAAACATTGGCTCCAGAATGTTTGTGGTTTCATTCTGGCAATTATTCTCTTCAAACTCTAATTTGTTTGAAGAATATGGGTCTCTCTTTTGGGGCAATGGAAAATTTGTCTTGCTACACTCTGAAAACTAGGCCTTTGACCTAAGTGCTTCTTTTAAATCACATGTGAACGTGAAGACTTTTTATTCTTGGGATAGAAATCATGCCTTCTTTTTGTTGCAGATTGAAGTGTAACCCTTTGAAAAGTTTTGATGCTCTTATAAAGAGTATTATATTAGGTGCACTCAGTTTTAAGAGTTGCAGGCTCCAGCTTTATACACTTTATGCAGGGATGACACTTTTTTTTTTTTTTAAGATTTTTTTTTGATGTGGACCATTTTTCAAGTCTTTATTGAATTTGTTAAAATATTGCTTCTGTTTTATGTTTTGTTTTTTTGGCCACGAGGCATGTGGGATCTTAGCTCCCCGACCAGGGATTGAACCTGCACCCCCTGCCTTGGAAGGCGAAGTCTTAACCACTGGACCACCAGGGAAGTCCCAGAGATGACACATTTTAATGTATGTTTAAATGCGTTTTCTAGGGTCAGCTTTTGGAAGTTGGTTGGAACAATACAGCAAGTGCTCGAAATGACATCCAGAGAAATTTAAACTGCTGTGGGTTCCGAAGCTTTAGCCCAAATGACACCTGTCTGGCTGTAAGTACAAAGTATACAGTGTTTTTTGGAGATGTATTGCATACAGGTGAATAATGGTTAACATGGAAGAAGTGGACTTTCTGATGGTGAATTGTACTTTTAAAGTGTTTTTTATATACCAGCATTACATTCCGTGTACACTATTGTATCAATTGTCTGTTCTCAAATATCCATCCTGAGGATACTGAATATTCCAGGGCCCAGCCAGGCACGGATGCTTTCGGTTCTTTGCCCCTAATTCCTTCCCAGTCAAATCCTCCTAGAACAAGTTGTGAAAGAGAAATAACAGCAGATCAGCAAGTAAATGTCTTGGTTTGGAAGCCTATCAGGGTGGTAGGAGGAGAGTGGTCTGTACTAAATTGGGCTTCTCAACCAGCTAAACATCCCCAGGATGGAGGACACAAGGAACCATCCTCTTTCCTCTCTCCCTTCTTCCCCATCACAACTTCATGCCCTTTCTCTCTGGGAGCTGAGCTAGCAATAGATCAATTAGAGCCATCCTGTTGCCCCAGGCCAGACCACTGACCTCCCAAGTCCAACCCAATCCCATATGGCGATTGACTTGGAGCTTGGAGCTTGGCTCTCCTGGGAAGTTGACATGTGTTTATATTTTGGGGAAACTCCTATTACCCCCTCGCTGAGCCCTGAGCTGGACATCCCTGCGTTGTGTCCTCTTTTGTGGGTTATTAGTTTTCTATTGCTATACAATACATTATCACAGTTTTAGTGGTTAAAACAACACCCGTTTATTGTCTTAGTTTCCCTAAGTCAGGAGCCTGCGTATAGCTTAGCTAGGTCCTCTGCTCATCAGGATCTCACCAGAATGAAGTCAAGGTATTGGCCAGGGCTACAATCTCATCTCAGGTTTGGGGTCTTCTACCAAGCTATTGTTGGTTGAATTCAGCTTCTGGTGGTTGTAGGACTGAAGTCCCATTTTCTTTCTGGTGTCTCTAAGTTCCTAGATGCTGGTCAGCTCTTAACTATACAGACATCTCACAACATGGCATCAAAATCAGCGTGAGAATCTCTTCATTTTATTAAGACAGTGTCTTACGTAATGCAACATAAACATGGGAGTGAAAATCCATCCTATTCACAAATCCCATCCACTCTCAAGGGGTGGTTATTCAGGGCATGTACCCTGGGGGTGGGAATCTTAGGAGCCATCTTACGATTTTGGACACTACTAAAGAACCACGGCTCCAAGATGGATATGATATTCCAGACAGTCATTTTTATGTAGGTGTTTTTTTTTTTTAATCTGCTCATTATAAATGTACTTTGAAATAAAAGTTCTTTTTTGAAAATTGATACAGAGCTGTGTGAAAAGCAGCCACCAGTGCTCACCCTGTGCTCCGATAATAGGAAAATATGCAGGAGAAGTTCTGAGATTTGTTGGCGGCATTGGCCTCTTCTTCAGTTTTACAGAGGTATGTACAAATAACTCAATATCTTCCGTTCTTTGTCATAGAGATTCCTGTTTTATAGGGCAAGAGGGCATGGCATTTTACCTTAGCATGGCACTTAACTTTTGGAATATATCAATGGATGTTTTCACTGGGAACTAGTACTGTAATAGGTGGAGCTGTGGCTTGAAATCAGAAGATCTCGCAGATCTAGCATTAAGTTTATACAGGGTGAAGTGCTTGATCATTAATTATGTAAAATTAAATGAAGAGATTTGACTGGGTTATCTTTTGAGTCTCTTCTATTTCTAGAGTTGTATGATAAATTATAATTTTAGATATAATTTTGGAATAGGTAGGACATTCACATTGTTTAATATATATATATTAATGTGTAATGTACACACATTTATATATAGGTATGCTTTGAAAAGTTGCCTTCCAACCCTATCCCCACTCCCCTTTGTTCCTAGCCTTCTAAAACCTGTAGGGAATCATTGTTATTAATTTCTTACCTATATAACATACATCTATGTTATATTAATATATTTACTATATTAATACATTTATATATATGTCTAAGCAAAACCACACACATATTATTTTGATAATTTTTGAGGAATGCTAATTCCTCATTGTCTTTATTAAACACTCAATAACTCTGGACATTTTTGATGCATCTGAATTGGCAATATGTATTTAAATTAAAACTTTTTTCTTTCACTCATCAATTCTACTTGCAGTGCTTTATTTCATGGAGATAATTGTATAACTATGTAAAATGAATACACAAGAATGTTTATTGTTTATAACAGCAAACCTTTGGGCCAGCTCATGTTTGTCTAGTGAATAATGAGCTGGTGAAATTAGAGTTTATTAGACAAGAGCAAATAGTTAAAAAATGCACTCTCTGGGTTGGAAACCTAGTTCTCCTGCTTTATTAACTGTGTGACCTTGGGCAAGTTCCTTAATCTTTCTGTGCTGCTGTTTCTTTGGCTTTGCAAACAGGCGTAATAATGGAAAGCCCCTATTTCACGAAGTTGTTTTGATGCTTAAAGGAGTTAGTATATGTAAAAACTTGTAATATATAGAAAAATGCCTGACATACGGCAAGTGCTGTGTGTGTTAGCTGTCGTTTTGTAGACATGAGTAAATTATTGATGTACAAGTCCCCATATTATACCCCCTTAAAAAATGATGATGGGACCCCTGTGATGGTTGTGTTAATTGCCCATGTCACACTCCTGTTTTAAACAAAGAATAGCATGTGTAGAATAATGCTATTAAGTAAGATTGTGCATATAACTGTGGAAATATATGGTAGGCTATTGTAAGAATGAGCATTTATCTTTAAAAGGAAATCAGAAAAATCTTGTATTTTTTATATTTGAAGTTTACTCTGTCATTTAATTTCTTGGACATTTGATTTCCCCATCAGTATGTCCCTATAATAAGTAATTTCATGGTCAACTTCCTTGTATATATATTTTTGATCTATATTCCCTAGTTTTTCTTTAGAGTACACCTCCAGAAGTAAAATATGACACATTCAGTATATGGGCATTTTAAAAGAGTTTGATAAATATTGCCAAATTGCCTTTTGGGGGAGATTCTACCAACTTTTGATTCAAGCACTAATTCTCGATATTTTTATCTTATAAAATATTTGCCAATTTGGTAGGTAAAAATAGTATTACAGTTCTGTTTGCTCTTTTGGAAATGTGACTAGTGAATTTGAAAATATTCATGTATTCATGTGTTTTTGGACCACTGGTATTACTTCTTTTGTGAATTGCCCACCTACTGTCTGTCCTGATCAAGGACCTTTGGATCGCCTGTAACTCAGTCTATGCAAAAAAGGGGAATTTTGTAAAAGAATAGGAGAGCGGGCCTCAGGGCCTAGAAGGTGTTTAGAAAAGAGGCCTCAAGGCTGGGGCTCACTGGGTGCTCTTAGAAACCCAGGTGCCCCAGAAAGTTGCCCACTCTCCTTTTATTTCCTCCGTTCCCTTCCTGGCTCCCTCCTCCTCTCATCACTCACTCTACTTGACTTCTTTGTCCTGCTTTCAACTTCTTTTGCATTTACTTAACTTTTTCACGATTTTTAAATAAAATTTATAGGTTTTACTTTTTATGTGGTTCAGTTTATTGCTTTTTGCCTATATGGTTTATCCAGTTGATTTTTATGTTTAGAAGCCCCTTTTTCATTTTGAGTATATATGTTAAAAATGATTAAAGAAGGCAGTTTAGGTGATACAAACAAATTTTAACACTTCATGGACAGTCTCCTTTCAGAGAACTGCAAAATAAGGCCAAAGGCAAGGAGCTTTTATAGGATAAAGAATAAGGAAGGGAATAATAGAAAATATCTGATTGGCTGGGGCCACATAGTCATTCTTGTTTGGGGTGAGAAGGCCCAGAATTGGCTTGGCCTTTGGGGATTGGCTGACTGAATATGTTGCACTTCCGGTCAAGAGGAGCATTTACAGGGACACAAAGTTTACCCAAGTTTCGGTTTGCTGATGTGGCACCCTGGATAAGAGCAGCTTCATCTTGGGCCTAGAAATTTACTTCTCTCTGTATAATTAAATATAAAAATACAAAAAAATATATTTTTTGTTTTATTGAGGTATAATTGACAAGTAAAATTGTAAGATATTTAAAGTGTATATCATGATGATTTGATATACGTATACATTGTGAAAGGATTCCCCCTATCAAGTTCATTAACACATCCATCACCTCACATATTTACCTTTTTTTTTGGGTGAAAACATTTAAGTTCTACTCTCTTAGCAAGAGAGTAGATTGTACAATACAATACAGTATTCTGTACAATTGTACAATACAGTGTTTTCACTGTAGTCACCATGTTGCACATTAGATCTTCTCATTTTGATTGTGTGTGTGTGACATGTATTGAATTTGTGTATATAATGTATACATTACATATATATGTATAAAATGTATGATTAAGATAACATATTATATATACATAGATGTTTGTGTATATTGTATATTCTAATTCAGTTTCTTTTTCTCCCTTTGAGAATGAAAAATCCATACCTGGCTGTTATTATCAAACTGGAGATAAAGACCAAACTTAGTATTCACTTTTTTTTTTTGGCCTCACCACATTTGCGGGATCTTAGTTCCCCAACCAGGGATTGAACCTGGGCCCCCTGCAGTGGAAGCTTGGGGTCCTAACCACTGGAATTCCTCCCAGGAATTCTCATTAGTATTCACTTTTCAAAAGAAGTTTTCCCTGACATCCCTTCCTACTCTAAGCATATTTTCACTTCACTTTTTCTCAGGAAGGAGCCATCTTACTTCTGGGCTGGTCATGGCATTGATTCAAGAAAATTCATATACCGTTTGAAAACAATCCTGTGCATTTTTCCTTTCTTTCTTTTAAAATAAAACATGGATTTAAAAGTAAAAAAATTTTGTCATAAAAATTTAAAAATATAGGTGGGAAAAAACCAGAATGAGCAATCTCCATACACTCTATTAGCCAGAGTCAGTAATGATCAGAATTTCGCCACATGGTTTCTTTTTTATATCTGGGATTTATTTTGAGAATTTAGTGCTTTTGAGCAGCTCCATTTTCTTCTCATCGGATCACACTGCCTTCAGCTATGCATATATTATTTTAAAAGGAGGTTATTTATTTATTTTTAGAGCAGTTTTAAGTTCACAGCCAAATTGAGAGGAAGGTCCAGAGATTTCCAGTATCTCCCTGCACCCACACAAGCAGAGCCTCCGCACTGTCACCATGACTCACCGGATGGTGCATTTGTCACAACTGCATTGGCACATAATAACACACAAAGCCCATAACCTATATTAGGGTTCACTTTTGGTGTTGCACAGTCTATGAGTTTGGACAAATATCTCCATCATTATGGTATCATACAGAGTATGTTCACTGCCCTAAAAATGCTCTCGTGCCCTGCCTATTCATCCCTCCCAGCCCCCGCTGTCTTCTAAAATATTAATTATTGAAGAATATAAACTCATGGGTCTTAGATTTCTAAGGTGTTCTTTCATGGAGTCCTGCTCTGAATTTATACACCATGTCCTTTTGAAACCTAGCTAGAGATTTTAACAGTAATTTATCCAACCTGATATTTTTTGGATTGTGACTATTTTATAGGCTCTCTCACTTTAAAAATTTTTATTTTATTCAATATTTCACAGAATCAGCGACTCTCAGAGTTTGAAGGGATGAGACTAGCTAGCTGATGATTTCCTGTCATAGAGGAAATAGAAAGATTTCCTTTGAACTATTTGTAATACATGAAAATAAATATAAACCATCAAAGAAACATTGATTTAGAATCCCCCAAAAAAGTTATAACAATTAGTACATGTGCTTTGTAGAAAATTTAGAAAATACAGACAATTATGAAGCTGAAAGAGTAAATGTATCTACTAACTAAAATTACCTCCTCAGAAATCATCATTAATATTTTGTCATATTACCTTCTGCCTTTCTATATTTAATAAATATAAAAATAAATAACAAAGGACATGCTTTTTGCACACTCTGTGTAGACATTTCATAGAACTGTACTCTGGTGATCTCTTGCATCCTGGGTGTAGGTTCTAGAGTCAGCAGAGTTTATGATCGGGTCAAAGTTACCCTTGAAAATCTTTAAATCATGAGCACCTTTGTAAGCTAAAAATCCAGTAATTATCTAACTTTGATCTTTTTGCATTTTGGGCATGACCTTTTCATGCTCTCTCTGGGTGTGAGGAGATAGTGGTCCAGCAATGGGGCACAAGAAGGGGTTGTTTCATTTTATCACAGCTTAATTGGAGGAATTTTGGTAAAATGTGACTCCAGATTATGAGTATGTTATTTACCCGATGGCTTTGTTTCCCCTAAGAACTGTAACTTACACCATCGGCATGTATTCTGGGGTGATTATAAAAATATTTAACAAACTCAGAAATTCTAACTAGAAGTTCCCTGTGTGCCGGTATTTCTGAGGCAGGGTCAGGGAAATGATGCTCGGGCAGGATGAGAGGTGTCAGAGAAGTAGCTGCTTGATAACAGGTGTGTAAGTATTTCAGTACTGTAATAACAAGCATGGCTGAAATGGTAGGTGGAATGTTGTTAGCTTGAGAATGGCCTGTAACACATCAGATTCTCATATAAAACAACACACGTAATTAAGAGCTTGGACCCAAGATTTGAATCCTGGTTCTGGCACTCATGACCTGTGTAACTATTATCCAGTTATTTAACCTCTTGATGCCTCAGTTCCCTCACTGGTAAAATGAGGGTAATGACAGTTCCTATCATATAGGGTTTTTGGTCAAATTATATGAATTTGTGAAATGTGAAGAACAGAGCCAGTCACAAAGTACTCGTCATAGTTTTAAGTAAATTCCTTCCCCCCAACCCCCGTCATACAGACACCAAACCAGACTTTCCACTTCCTTAAATTAGACTTTTGTTTCCTTGATTCAACACAAAGCATAGTTCCATCAGCCCTTACATGTTGTAATAAACATTGCCAATCATGAGTTTTATAGTAACTCAGAAATTATTATTGTGGTAAATGGAGAAAATTTTAGATTTACCACAATTCTCTACACGTAGTTTCAAGAGCTAATGAGTAGTCAAGTGAAGTCAAGTGAAGTCAAGTGAACAAAATTTAGATTAAAAGTTGGCACAGGTCTGAAATGGGAAATATAATTTGAAATTCATTTTGTTCCATTAAAATTTTGCATCTTTTTCAGTCTAAGAATTTTTGATTATTTTAAATAAATTAACTTTGAGGTAGCAGAACCAGAATGAACACATTTCTCAATTAAAAAAAAGGCAGGTTATATTGATTAACTCGTTAGTGAACGTGGTGTGAGAAATGGCACGATAACTACTTATTACTTTTCTAAAAGTATACGTCCCCCTCGCTTGGAGAGGTAGGAATTATGACATTGTTTATGATCTGTGTTGGAAAATGTATCTATTGCAGGATTTTTGTTATTGCTTAATTTTTGCCAAACTCTGTTTCTGAATTAGCAAAATATATGATATTTTAGCTATTAAGACAATTCAGTATTAATAGCTAACTTGTATCACTTTCCTATTGCCGCTCTAACAAGCAATCACAAATGTAGTAGCTTAAAGCAACACACATTTATCTTCTTATACTTCTGGAGGTCAGAAGCTTAAAATGGAGACTCATTCTGGAGGCTCTAGGGGAAACCTGTTTGCTTGCCTAGCTTCTAGAGGCTGCCTGCACCCCTTGGCTCGACTTTGGCTTGACTTTTCTTCATCTTCAAAGCCAGCAGTGTTGCATCTTCTCTCTCTGAATCTGCTTCCCAGTGCTTCTGTCATGACATCACCTTTTGGCTGTATCTCTGATTTTTGTCCTTCCCGCTTCCCTCTTTTAAGGACCCCTGTGATTACATCACAGAGCCCACCCAGATAATCTCCCTGTCTCACGAGCTTTAACTCAGTCATGTCTGCAATGTCCCTGTTACCACGTAAGGTTGTATATTTGCAGATTCTGGGGATTATGGTGTGGACAACCTTGGAGGGCCATTATTCAGCCTACCACAATGTTCATATTAATTTTTTTTAGGATCTCTAATTTGGGTTACGTACTACATTTTAAAAAGAAATCTCTTCCTCTTTGAACAAATAATACAAAGTGCTTCAGAGGTTTCAGATTATTTTGCTGATAAACTGAATAAATACACACAACTGTTACTTTCTCTTTCTTCTTTTCTTTCTTCCATTCCAGATCCTGGGTGTTTGGCTGACCTACAGATACAGGAACCAGAAAGATCCTCGTGCTAATCCTAGTGCGTTCCTTTGATGAGAAAACAAGAGAAATCTTTCATATTCTGATCTTGTACATTTCCTCTAACTTTAAGTTAAGCTAATTTGCCTGTTTAAGGAAACAGTATATGAAAAATTGCATAATTGACAGTGGAATTATATATTTTTATGTTTCTCTGAATGCTTTTCTTTTTCCATTGCTGAAAAAATCTGAAACTTGTGGTCTCCTCTGAACCTCAGTGGTACCTTGTAATCTACTGTTTTTCACAGTGTCAGCACTGTCCACTGTGGCCTTTCTTAGCGTTTTTACCTGCAGAAAAACTTTGTATGGCACTATTGTGTTGATCATATTGTGAATCTAAATGTACATCTCACTGGAATAATTAATTGTATGTGGCACTGTGCTGTGTAGATAGTTCCCACTGGAAAAAAGAGTTGAAGTTTATTAAAGCCAGAAAGTATGAGATTCTATTCTGTTAAGTTCAATAAGGGAAATCTAAATTCCCCATTTTTTTTTGTCCTTTTAGGAAAGATGTTGTGGTGAAAATTGTTAACATAAAAGTGATAATTTAGTTCTAGTAGTCTTTCTGATTACACTAATGTACTCTAGAAATAGCTAGGTCTTTAGGAAAGTGTGGTTTAGTTTTTGATATTTACAGGTAAGTGCAAAGGAGAAATGGTTTCATGAATGTTCTAATGTGTAACATTTGCCTTCAGCCTTCAAAATGAAATGAGTTTGAGAAATTCAGAAATTATATCTATATAATCTTGATATTCTTTTATAATAATTTGAAGTCCAAAAGACTGCCTTTTTAATCAAGTTACTATTAATGCATTGGCCCATATAGCAAAAAGATATTTGACTATCTTACAAATTCTAAATACCTTTTCCGTGAAATTTCTCAGTATTGTCTCAGCAACTCGTCAAATCCAAGCTATTTGAGTGTGATCTCCCATAATTTGGAATTTAAATAGTATTGTGGTTCTGTATATCATGTTAAAAAATTAAGTATGGAAACCTTTCTTCGTCTATGAATGTTTGAATTAAAAGAAAGTAATGGAAGGATTGATAAATGAATTAAGTGAAGTGGAATTCTTCTCTTTTTTGCTTCGGGTTCCCTTTGACTGACCTAGAGCTGAGTGTATAATCCAACCGTGGAATTAACTTCCAGCACCAGTAGTCATCCCAAAATCTTTTCTTGAAATGTTTCAGTGTCTAATATTTTCTCCATAGCGAAAATTGTTTTTTAAAAGAGAAGTCGCTCATTTTGGGGGGAAAAATATGTAAGTTCTTTCCTGTTACTGAAAATTACTAATTTCCTGTCTTATATTTTATGTAGTATATGGTATTTCATTAGTAATTGTTTCGATGGCTTTTAGACCAAGAAAGAGGATAAATGGTTAATCTGTAGAATTTTAGAGCATTTTGAGGGTGGGTCACTTACATGCCTCTGGAAGACTTGCTCATCTTTCAAGAAAACTAAATTCCCTTGCTGTTGTAGGGGAAGAAAGATAATTTTTTCTCTGTTCTTCTGAGTTCTTGGCTGAGACCCCGTGTAGTAAATGACAGATAACAAGAGAAACAACAGAAATTTATTAACATGTATACCTCATGTATACATAGGAAATATCCAGAAAAACTGATTAACTCCTCGAGATGGCTCAAGCCATCATCTTACATACTGTCTTCAGCTAAAGGCAAAAGAAAGGTGTGTGTGTATGGGAGGGGGGCTATCAGGAAGCCAGTTATGGGAGGTTACTAGGAAAGACACAGTAAATAAGGATAAGGTTTGTTAGCAGTTTTAAGCCAGTGCCATTGATAAAAGAGTTTCTTGTGATTTGGAATCATCCTTTTCTTCCTGGTACAGAGAAGGAGACACCTTTACAAATGGAGATTTAAGTGTAAATTTACCTTACAGAAGAGTAAATTTCTACTCTGTTTTCAGAGCTTCTCCTGTCTGTTGTTTCTCAAAAGTAATCAACTCAAACTAATCTTAATGCCGAAGAGGCATATTGTGAGGTGGCGGGCGTATTCTGCTCTCCTTCAATTTCATATCGAGCTCTGGGTGACCCTAAAAATGTTGCCACTTGTACCATAAGATGAGATTGTAAGTGACACATGAAGGAAGTGAGATTTTTGGACTCCGTCTTCCTTTAAGGCATTTTGTATTTTCCCTGTTTGCTTTGTTGCATTTTGAAGTTTCCATGAAGTTCTGGAATCTCCTACTAGAATACTTTTCTTGGTGCGAATGATTTTATGTGGGAAGGGCTGTTCCAGAGAGAACCAACCCATAACCTTGGTTTGTGCTCTAATTGCAATGGCCTTATTTAGGTCACCCTAGTTACAGACCAGGGACTGAGAAGCAAGAATCTTTAGGACTACTAAACTCTGAAGACTGTCCCGAGTCCCGAATGGCTGCTGGAGAGGCTGCCGAGGTCAGGCGGATCCCAGGATGACCGGAGGGCCACTGCCTCTTGTGCACAAAATGTTGCCACAAACACATTTTGTGACCTCAGAGGAGGGTACGTTTCAAATCAGGGTCTGTCCTGGAGCGATAACAAATGTCTGTAAGGCCAACTCAAGACTCCAGAGCTTCTTTCTTCTAAACCTAGCATTTATTAAAAAGCAGACAAACAAAATACCTATTTTAAAAAATTCTTTCATTCTCTGTGGACTTATTTCATTTAGAGAAATGTTTCTCAGAACATTTACGCAGTCAGCCTTGATGTTAAAGTTGGAATTTTAGAAAATATAAGGCTAATACAAAGGGAAAAAAGTTAGGTTATAAATTCTAGAAATCCGAGCTCATATAGCTTAAATTCATCTCAGCTACTGTGTTATCTAAGCAACAGTGAGTTTGTGAAAACCAGTTATGCATGTTCAACCTAAGTAATATGCTGCTGAATGGAACCTTTCAGGAGAAAAAGAAACCAGAAGAGTGGCTTTTAGTTCTTAGTTTCTTCAGCCAAAACCCTCCTCCCACAGTTTTTCTAAATATTTGTTTAACCCTGTTTAAGTTTTTTCATCCTCTTGAAAATGCACTGACTAAATATATGAAACTGTTTCACCATTTAGCTGGTACTGAGAAAGTTAGAATCACGTTTTTACATAGTATTTTCTAGGGGAAAACCACTTTTGGGCATCTTGATTATACAAATAGGATCATTCACATGTCAGTTGTTTTATTGCAGACGACAATAAGGTTAAAGACCAAGTTGTCCAAGTTTCTGGATAAGTGAAGGGATTTGTGTAAAGTTGTTCTGCACTTGGTATGTTTGGGTCTGGCAGTTAATTTTTACACCAGGCTCTCTATGCCAGATGCAATTACAAGGTGGGTTTTCCATGAATGTTTTCTAAACAATTTTAAAGGGGCGGTGCCCTTCACCCCACACCTCCACCTGACTCCAGAGGGAGAGGGAGGGAGAAAGAGAAAAGAGACCACAGCTTTTCATGTTGAAGTTTATCTGGAATGTCATGATCACAATTGTAGTCATTGAAATGACTCTTGAAACAGTGGGAAAGGGGAAGAGCAGCACCCCCTATACCATGTGCCGGGCTGCTTCTCTGGTCCTCTCCTCTGCTGAGGAAACTCAGCTTTTGGAATTCATTTTCAAAGAAGGGCTTGAGGGAGTTCCCTGTGAGTGAAAATATATGTCGAAGAACGGACTTTCACATCTCTTGGAGGGTGAAACCATTTCTGCTTACTTTTGGGATCTTGCTTTTGACAGGTCGATGAGGTCACAACTTGACAGGCGGCCTCTTAATAAGTTAGGCTGACTTCATCTGGACTTTGAAGTCTGCCTCCTTGGTGGGGTGCTGGAAAGTTTCGTGCTTGCCTTCGAGCTCTTTCTCTTCTCCCTCCAGCTCCCATTCTCAACAGTGATTACTAAATATGAGGACCTCAGTACCTACTTAGGATTACTGAAGGCATCAAACAAGCAAAAAACCAAAGCAGAGATAGCTGGTTATAGGTGATCGTTGGAAGAAGACCGCGGTTCTAAAACAGGTAATAAAGGTTTAGTCAGGTATGTTGATCATCTACGTAAATGACTTTTATGGATGATTTTTGTTACTACCTTTTTTTTTCAAAGTTAGTCCTCTCCCTCCTACCCTCAGATAAAACTGATAAAAAAAAAATTTAAGGTGGTAACATATACATAGCATAAAATTTATCATTTTAACTGGCTTAGGTGAGCAGTTCAGTGTTATTAAGTACATTCGCATTGTTGCACAACTGTCGCCACCATCCATTTCTAGAACTTTTTCATCTTCCCAAACTGAAACTTTGTATCTGTTAAACAATAACCCCTCATTCCTCCCTCCCTTCAGCTGCTGGCAACTACCATTCTACTTTTATCTGTGTGAACTTTACTGCTCCAGATGCCTGTCTGGAAATCAGACAGTATTTGTCCTTTTGTGGCTGGTTTATTTCACTTAGCATAATGTCCTCCATGTTCATCCATATGTCAGAATTTCCTTCTTTTAAAGGCTATAGAATATTCCATTCTATGTAAAGCACATTTTGTTTACACATTCATCCATCAATGGCTATTTGGTTTGCTTCTACCTCCCAGCTATTGTGAACAATGGTGCTGTGAATGTGAGTGTACAGATATCTTTTTGGGTACCCACTCAGAAGTGGAATTATCAGATTGTATGGTAATTCTGTATTTATTTTTTGAGGAACGGTTATATTTTTTCCATAGTGGCTGTACCATTTTACATCCCCCCTAGGTTACCAACATTTTAATTCAGCTATTCAAAATAATACTCTAGTCTTAAGGCATTCTTCCATTTCTCTCTCAAGATATGCTCTCACTTAAATTTATTTAAACACAAAGGAAAGACTGTGAGATGACAGTAAAGGGTTTGGTAGAAAGAGCAGGCATTGTTAACATTTCCATGAGCTTAAAACAACCATTTTTATGTTTGCAACTTCCCTTTCTAACCTTTGTTAAGTACACATGTCCTATAGTTGCAATTATAGCATAGAAATTCTTAAATTCTTTTTCACTTACCCTTTTTGTTTCCCTGTGATGTTTATAACTTATAGATGACAACGTAGTGCACTTTGTGTTAATTATGTAATCATTAGATTTGGAGGTGGCCCCTTTCTTTGGGTATGTTTAAATAATGTTGCCATTGGCATCTTCGCAGAACAGTTTCTCTTGAGTGATTTTCTTAGGACAAATTCTCAGAAGTAGAGAAAACTGGGTCAAAGTTGATCAATTTTTTTTTTTGAATGACTATTGCTCTGTCACTTTTCTAAGGGAGACTCATTTCCCTTGCAGCCTTGACATTTGACTTCTCAGAGATGTATTTATATTTTAAAAAGTATATGGGTGGCTAAAATAGCATGTCATTCAATAAATTTTAAGGACTTAATCTTATTTCACATCAGCCCAATTAAAAAAAAAAAACTATTTTGCTGTACAATAAGGAAACCTGAATAGCTTAGAAGTTGTCATTCAAAATATTTGTTTATATACATGGAACCTGTTTTTTCCTCCAGTTAACCCTCAGAGAGCTTTCTAAATGGGATATTTTACCTTTTTAAGTACATGTAGGTTACCTACTTACAAGGAGGGCACCCAATCCCTCTGGTGATATTTTTGCTGAGGATTTATATGTCATTAAATCAACAACATAGGTTTCTGTTGCAGAGCTCTTTGACAGTACTGTGTGAGAGAAAAGTATTTTAAAAAGTATCAACTGGGAAAGTTAATAATGCCAAAGAATCTATTCAGAAAAGGCTGTATCCAAACAAACAAACAAAGTTAATTAAGACAAGCAATAGATAACCAATAGGCAAAGCATTGCACAGACTGTCGCAGCCATTCAGGGGCCAAAGCAGGCAGTGGGGTTTGGGTGATAAAGGAATTTTATCTAACAATGAATGTGAGATTAAATATGTAGTGAAGTAATTAATACATGGTTCTACTTTTTTTTTTTTTTTTTTTTTTTTTGGCTGCGTTGGGTCTTCGTTTCTGTGCGAGGGCTTTCTCTAGTTGCGGCGAGCGGGGGTCACTCTTCATCGCGGTGCGCGGGCCTCTCACTATCGCGGCCTCTCTTGTTGCGGAGCACAGGCTCCAGACGCGCAGGCTCAGTAGTTGTGGCTCACGGGCCTAGTTGCTCCGCGGCATGTGGGATCTTCCCAGACCAGGGCTCGAACCCGTGTCCCCTGCATTGGCAGGCAGATTCTCAACCACTGCGCCACCAGGGAAGCCCCATGGTTCTACTTTTTGTCAGCAGAATAAAGAGTTAAAGGTAGTTAAAGTGCTCCCCTATCTGATGGCACCTCCTCTCTCACCTCATCCAAAGATAAGTAGTAACCTCTGATCTTTACCCCATGGACATGATGTCAGTGCCCTTTGCTCTTTACCCAGCAAGTCACATTTGGGTGAAGAAGATGGGAACATATCAACTGAATTTATTCCCGGCCAGTACTCTAAAACCTTAAGAAACCAAATATATTATGAGTTTAATTTTCAGGATTTCATTAGGGTGTGTTTAAGGATACAGATATTCTTTGAATGACCTTTTTTTACAAAATTAGTCTTCTGAAGGAGAAAGCTACCTGCCAGAGGCTTTCTCTGAGAGCAAAATCTAACTAAAATTGGATTGCTAAATTCAAGAGTGTCCATTGGAGTTTCTGGCCAGGGTGAGGAGGGGTGGTCTTCAATTAGGTATTGATTTTCATGGGATGCCTTTCTAGATATTTTCACACTAGAGCATATCATTTGATACTTCTGTTGTTCAAGCTCATGTCTACTTTTAGTCAGCCAGTGAGAAACTATAGTGAGATGAGATGATAACTTTGTTTTTGGGCTTCATTGCTTGAATTAGGTTTGTCTTGTCCTCTTTTTGAACATTTTGTGTGTCTGAAAATCCTATTTGGTGAATGAACCAAAGAGCTTTTCTGTGAAAGACCAAGTTGGGGGAAAAAAGAACAGTTTGAACACCCCTAAAAGGATTTATTTTTTTAAAAATCATGGCTCACTCTGGTAGTATAAGATATTGTTTTCATACATGTATACTTAAAGCCAAATTTAAAAAAAGAGCTGTTGTAACATGAAACCATAATCTAATCAGTAGGTTCACCAGTGCTTCTGCCTTCTCCACAGTCTTCTAAAATCTCCTTTGGTTCCAAGTCTCAAGGCCCAACACAAAGGGAGGAGCTTGCAGATTTTGTTTTTCCTCTATAATTCAGTCTTCAGGAACTTGAGAGCTTTCTTCATGTTGTCAAGCACTAATGTGGGAAAAAGTTATGAGAGTCAATACATCATCAGATCATATTGATAGATATAGCGTGAATGTTGGTAACCTTGTAAATTTTTTTCTAAAAGTATGTGAAATGGCTTTTATTATTATAATCTAGTTCTCTTCCAATGTTTATTAACTGCCTTTCTTACAAGGCACGGTGATATTACCTGTGCAGAATACCTGCCTTTAAGGAACCCAAAGTCTTATTAAGATCTATACTGTTATCTCAAGAATGGTCAATACATTTAGAATGTGCTTCACCTGGCACACCCAGCATCTACTGGAGACATTGCTAATGGACCAGGACATTCTTTCCTGCTGCCCAGACACAACCTCATAATCCTTCCCAACATAACGTTCTAGGTTGGTGCCACCCAACAGAAATTTCTGTGATGATGAAAAATAGTCAATGCCTATTCACTGAGTACTTTAAATGTGGTTACCATGTCTGAGGATCTGAATTTTAAAATCTTAATTAAAACAGCTACATGTGACTAATGGCTGACATATTGGGCAGTGCAGGTCTACATAGTCACTAGTCATTGAGTGAATTGGTTCTTATGACAAGACTCAATTTTCTTCCCAGAAGGACTAATTAGATGTCACAACTAGGTACAGCCTCTCATTGAGGTTCTTCATCTGCCTTGAGTCTCACACTTTTTTTTTTTTCATGTTATGGCAACCCCAGGGGAAGTGAGTATCTTGGCAACTATTTGGAACCATCTTTCCTATTGATCTTTAAAATTGAACTTGAATTCAACTTTAATAAGCTGGACTAAATTATTTCACTTTTGTTACTTGGAAAACATTTAACAAAGCATGCAGATTGCTACTGTTGCTATTGTAATGGTACGATTACTATTGCGCTCAGGTCTGTGGTAGAAGGAGTTAAGTGAGCCTAAGAGAAACCTGAAAAGGAGGTAATATGGTCCTAGGATTCTCCTAGAGGAAAAGATACCTAATCTAAATAACTCATCTTTAATTGAGTTTTTAAAAAAGTGAGATCAATGCTTGAATGTCATTTGCTGGAGGACACAAGGCCAGTTAGGGTCAGACTGGTTGTCTGGGGTCTCTGAGCACAGCTTTTTCTCCCCTCCCCATGTGGGCTCTCCTCCCAGTACAGCAGTGAAACAGATGTTCAAAGGAGGTAACACTTACGTAGAGCCATATCCGAAGGTTCGTAAGCATAGAGACGATTTGAGTATCTTCCAGTGATGTCGGCTCTAACTGTCAGGGATGGGTCTACAAAGAAAAAGCCAAAGGGAATGGAGTACTATGTTTCAAAATAACCCCTATTGCATGATGAAGCCTACATGTGTATCCACATCCCATGAAGAGAACACAGTGTGTCCTGCTGGATGAGATTCTACTCCATCCGGTCTGCAACCTGGCCTCTGCAGCCGGTACCCAAAGCCAGACTGGGAGCATTCAACAGCCGTGCAGCGCTATTTGTGGAAAAGGTTAAGAACCCTGCTGTCCTATCTATAGCAACCTGAAAATAGGGTAATATACATTCTTGGGATGGCGTTTTGTTTTTTTGGTGAAAACATTGGCATTCTCTACTAAAGAATTATTTTAAATTTTTGAAATGATTATACTGTAATTGAAATATGTTACCAAGAGCAACCTGGATAATTAGGAACTCACATCAAATGCTAGTTTTCCAAACCAAAGTTGTTTTTTTTTTTAAGTGAATAAAAGAATGCAAGCCCTTAAGACCAGCCAAGGCGAAATAAGTGTGTAGTTTTTTTACTTTATTGTTAAGTAGCTGCATTTTAAAAATAGAGATTTAAGCGTCTTCCCCTATACATATATTCCTATAGGTTGAAATCCTTTTTTTTTTTCATGTTTTATATTTACTTGAAGTTATCAGTTATTGAGGAAAAAACAGGTATAAATAAGATGCATCCAGAAGGGAGGTACTAGGATATGCAAAGGCCTAGCAACCTTGCCTTGAGAGAAGTGATTGAAGGAGGCTATGGTCTGTGTCCTGAGAATTAGATGAAGAGGAAAGATGAGGCCCAGCCACATGGATGCCAAGTCTGTCACCGGTACCTGATGGACAATCCCTGTCATTTCAGAATGTTGGACTAGGACCAGCAGACATAAATCACAGGAAGCAGACTTTCCTTTGTTCAAGAAAGACTTAAGACCTACTCTGCTTCAGCTCGCTGTAGAGGATACACACACAGGGTCTCATCTTCATAATACTGTGACATCAGAAAAGCGTTTTCAACTCCCAAGCATTGGCTTACAGCCTTGGCTGCACAGTCATCTGCAGAGCTTTCAAAGACTGCCACCTGCGTCCCAGCCCCTGAGATTCTGATTTAATTGCTTTGAGGTGTAACCTGGGCAGCTTGATGTTTAAGATCTTCCAGGCAATTCTAATGTGCAGGCCTCGTGGAGCACTACTGAGCCGGAAGAGCAAGCTGCCTGGGACCTAGTTCTTATGACCAAAGGAATCGAACGGGGGTTAAAAAGCCCTTAGACAGGAACACTCTGAAAAGAATTCCAGCACAGGGTGTGACTGGATGACCTATAAGGGCCCTTTCCTTTAAGGGTCTAAATCCCAACAAAACCAAATCTGTAAGATTAGCTCTAGTTCGGCCTTTCTCCTTTTCTCCCTTCACTTTTTCTTGCCCCTGTTTTATAGGTTAGTGTGAACTTGGATGAACTACAGAGGTGATCTGCTTGATCAGAGTGAGCTCTGCTGTGTGATGGATTTAATTATGGATTGTCCTTTTATCAGTATCACTTTGATCAAAGCCAAACTCAATTCATTTGTTCAATCATTTAACGAATACTTATTGTGAGCCTACCACAGGGTCATGCTGAAAATATGATGGTGACCTGAAGGAGATCTGGTCCCTGCCACATGGGGGGCAATATTTATTAAACAATCACCCAATAAATACAAAATTAAAACTGAGGAAAGAGTGACCATTGAGAGGAATATGGTGCCACAAGAGCACATCGTGGGAGTTTGAGCAGGTCAGTGAATGACAGTGATTAACCAGGTGACCTGGGGGTACCGAGGGGGGAAGCAGAAAAGCTTTCCAGCAGAGGGAATGGCACATGAAAAGTACCAGTGGCAGGAAGGAGCATGTCTCCTTTGATTTTTTTTTTCTTTCAGCCCATATTCATAACTTGCCTAGAAATAATGATCAAAAAATGTCAGAAAGAAAAATCCAGCACAGGAATCAAAAGTTTGCCTGATTAAATATTTATAGACCTGATATAATTCAGGGAAATGATTAATACGTTTAAACAGTTAACAGGTTACTTCCTTCTCAGGTGTACTTGTGGCAGAAGATGAGAAGTTAATATTAGCAGATGAAGAAAAAAATGTCATGTATGGAAATAGGTAGAAGCTTGCATTTCCTAATGAAAATAGGTTGTGAAACTGAACGTTAAACCTCCCCAGTAGAGCTTCGTCGTGGCCTTGGCCATGGTGCAGCAGCACGTGAGGGTGTGGAGGACAGAGGCAGAGATATGGCGGCACTTGTGTAATGTTCACAGTGTTTTATCTCATTGTCACTTTTACTTACCAATAAACATAATCCTGGGGACGTATTGGCCATCGGGAGAAAGGTGTTTGTCAGTTGTTTCATACTAAGATTTAAAAAAAAGCAGCTTTCAGTTTGTTTATATTCTTCAGTTATTTTCAAACTTGTTAAAACAACAGTGTGTCCATTCCTGGGCTAGGCATCTTAAGACACTATAAGTCACATCTCTTAATACAGAGAGTTTATAATATAGATGGGGAGGCAAGTTCCATGCATGAAATAATAAGACAGAGCAGACTGTGATGCAGAACATGAGGTAAAGAACTGATGCATGTGGTGAACAAAGAGCCAAAAAACTCAGTAAGGGAGAATTTGGAAGGCATACAGTGTTTGGGGAAGGAGCTTGGATGAGGTAGGAGGAAATAGCATAATGAAAAAAAAAAAAACAGAAGTCATTTTTAGAGAATCTGCAAAAACAGGATTATCTTGAGAATTCGTCTATCCATTTATCATTTTTTAATTTTCTCTGTTTAACAGGGAGATACAGGTAGGAGAAGGAATATTTAGGATCCAGGGGGGTGAAATGTTATGATGAAGGATATACAGGTGCATTGGGTGCCCAGCAGGGCATTTAGCCTCATCTGCAGGTTCCGCTAGGACTTTCTGAAGTGGGTAAAGAGGAATCTTTAAAAAGTGAATAGGGGTCAGTTATATAGAAAAGGAGGTTACTCCAGGCAGTGGAGGGGGGAAGATTATACAAAGGTAGAGGAAAGGCCTAGCACTTCATATAACCAAGTGTTTGGATGCGACTAAAGGATAGGGATACCTGAGGCAGTAGTGAGAGAAGATGCTAGAAAGCTACTTCAGGGGCTGGCTTGTGAGTGGCCTTGCACACCACGCCACAGTGTTTACGTCTGCTCGTAAATAAATAAGAACCACTGAGACTGTCATACAGAGTGAAGTAAGTCAGAAAGAGAAAAACAACTATCGTATATTAACGCATATATGTGGAATTTAGAAAAATGGTACAGATGAACCTATTTGCAAAGCAGAAATAGAGACACAGACATAGAGAACAGATGTGTGGACACCAAGTGGGGAGAGGGGGGTGGGATGGATTGGGAGATTGGGGTTGACATATGTACACTACTATGTATGAAGTAGACGGCTGGTGAGGGCCTACTATATAGCACAGGGGGAAGAAAAAAGAAGGTACAATCTGTCTGCAGGACACATATTAAGTTAACCTTAGAAATGCATTCCAGTATACATTAGGTGCAGACAAATACTGTTTGATTCCACTTATGTGAGGTACCTACAGTAGTCAAATTCATAGAGTCAGAAAGTACATTGGTAGATGCCAGGGGCCAAAGGGGGACAGTGGGGGGAGTGGGGAGGGGGAATGGGGAGTTAAAGTTCAATGGGGACAGAGCTTCAGTTTAGGAAGGTGAAAAATTCGGAAGATGGATGATGGTAAGAGTTGTACAACGATGTGAATATACTTATTGCCACTGAACTGTACAATTAAATATGGTTAAAATAGTATGATTTATATTTTGTGACTTTTACCACAATAAAAAGAAAAAATATTAAGAAGAAAAAAAAAAGAACCACTGGAGGGGTGTTAGAAGTGCCATGATTGCAATTTGGTTTTTAGAGTGATTACCCCGACAATCATGTGGGATTAGATGGGATTTATTTTGTAGGCAGGGAGCCACTTAGTAATACTGCAATAAGCTAGGCAAGGTGAAAAACTCTTACACTAAAACAGCGGTCCTCAATTTATAGGGAAGTGACCAATAGCAAGAATATTTCAAAGTTAGAACCACAGGGCTTCTTGACTGCCGGAGGTGAGTGGGAGGATCACCTCTAGAATAACACTCTAATGGAATAAGGAATAGAGGAAAAAGAGCTTTTTGAAAAACCTGGGCCTCGCTGATAAATTCGGTGTTGAACGTGTCGAGTTGAAGCTGATTACGAGATTTCTGGAACTAGGCTGTGTGCGTAAGTTGGAAGCTGGTGCGTGTTTGGGGAAGATGTGGGAGTTATCGGTAAGCAGGCATTGATTAAAGGCCGATGAAATTGTCCATAGAGAATATAAAATACAAAAAGAGAAGTAGGTCAAGTAGAGATTCATGAAGTCACTCATATTAAGGGGTAGAAGGAGGAAGAGGAGCCTTGGAAGGGAGGTGGGGAAGAACCGCTGGCGTGGATGTTCCTTCAAAAAGCCAACTTGTCAACCTGGAAAGAGGATGACAGAGAGAAGCTTCAGGGGACATCTAGTTAGGGAGAGTAGTTTTCTGAGTAGTTTATTGACTGTTTGCTCTCAGAAGGAAAGTGGATACTGTTTGTATACCAAGCAGAAGAACTTGTCAAGGCAGAAAGCTTGACCATCAGGAGGGGTGGTGATGGTGAAGTAGGACGGGAAAGCATGAGGCCACAGCACATGTGGAATGATTAGATTTGGACACCTGGAGAGCCATCTCTTCCGGGGAGAGAGGGCACACGGACTAAGAATGGGTGGAGAGCAGCGAGGACTGCAGGGGAAAGGGGCACAGCGAGGAGTTTTTAATGACAAAAACGTTCCACTTATTACAGCAGCAGAGAAATTCTGGACCACAGGAGAGTATTTTTCAGACAACTTAAAATTATTAATTCCTCAATAAAAATGTAGACATGCAAGAAATAAAATCTTTCCTCATTGTTATCTATGAGATGAGATGTTTGGAGCACATCCCCATTAATGCAGTGTGACTAAGATGTGTAGGGAAGATGAACCATCCATTTCAAATTCTAAGCCCCAGAGAAATGGCAGGATGAAGAGTAAACTTACAACTAGATTGAGGAGGACAAACTGCTCTGCCAATTTCTGGATTTCTTTATTTTCAGCAAATGTCTTCTTTAAAGCTATAATGTAAAGAAAAGATTGTTAAGCATTCATTTCATCACCAGTTAAAACCATTATTCTCTGTTGGATTTTAAGTTGAACTGTATTTGTAATACAATACTCAACTCCGCCCTTTCTGCAAATGGTTAGTGAAGTAATATCTAGGCCATTGACTAGCTTTGCTTCGCTACGGACTCATCCAATCATTCATTCATTCATCCCTTAATTTTTTTAACCCATATTTACTGAGTGGTTACTATGTGGCAGGACCGTTTCATGTACTGGGAATAGAGCAGTGGGGAAAAAAAAAATAATGTGCTTTCTTCATAGGGCTCAAATGCTTGTGTAGGAGACAGGTCATAAACAAGTAAATAATTTTAGGTGGAGATAATGGTACTTTGCAGAAAAATAAAGCAAAGCAAGAGGTTTAAAAGCTACAGGGTGGTTAGGGTAGACTTCTTTGAGGAGGTGACATAGAAGTGAGAGGGTGCTGCATTCTAAGATGTTAGGGAAATGTCACACATGGCGGAGGGGACCGCAAGAGCAATAGCCCTGAGCTGGGAATGGGTTTGGATGCTTGAGGGAAAGCACAATGGCCAGGCTAGATGCAGTGGAGGGAAAACATGGCGAGAGTGGTAAGAAAGGCAAGGCAGCCAGGGGCCAGATCATGTCCAGCCATTTGGGCCATGATCAGGAATCTGGATTTAATTTTACCTGTGATGAGAAGCCACTTGAGCACGTGAGTGTTAGGATCTGATGGCTTCCGTGTGGAGAACTGACTGTCCGGTGACCAGGTAGGTGCCTGTTACAGGTCTAGGCAAGATCTAAACTTGGTTTGGATGAGGGTGGTAGCAGTGAGGCAATCGGAAGTGGCTGGATTTGGGCAGGACCTACATAATATATGTGGCCCATTGCAAAATGAAAATGTGGAGCCTTTTGTTCAAAAATTATTACGAATTTTAAGACAGCAACAACAGAGCTTTACAACAAGCATAGGAACCTACTAAGCACTGGGTCCTGTGTGACCGCACAGGTGGTGTGCCCACGAGGCTGGTGCTGGCTTTCGGATATATGGTGAAGGTAAAGCAATGGTATTTGTGGATGTATTGGATGTGAGATGTAAGAGAAGACAAGAAGTCAAGGATGAATTCTAGAGCTTGTTTTTTCAAAATGTGAACCAATGGCTAACACAGACTGTGGAAATATTTGAAGTTACTTTAAAATATGTTTTTACTACATAAAATATTCTTTTAAATTCAGCTGTGCTAGGTGCTAAGGATGTAAAGATGAGTGATCTGGACCCTGGCCCTAGAGCTAAAAGCCTGTAAAGGAAATTATATTTAGAAGTATGAATTACCTTGACTGTGTGGGCATTCATCCAAGTGATGAATAATCATCAAGGGTTTATTGCTTTAAGAGACAAAGAGAGATTGGATAATCTTCAATGAGTAGGATTTCATGTGTAGCTAAAGATCACTAGATGGTGCTCTTGAGAGCTTTGAGGGAATTCTGTAAAACTTGTCTTTACCTTGTCTTGGATTTGTATAAAGCTTCTTCATATGTCTGAGTCCAGATGAGTTGATCGCCCCAACCTAGAACAAAATGAACAGTATATTTAAAGTGATTATATTCTCAGATCCAAAGCTGTTGAAAAGCAGGGGTAAAACTGGGATCAGTATATACTTGACGCTAAAGAAGAGCAAAACCCCCTAGAGAAAGCAGAAACAATTATAAACTTTGATAAATCTAGAACAAACACATAAAAAATATGTTCAGCACACAACTCTCAGCTCTGAATGTTAAATCTTTACCAATTATGTATAACTGGAGACCGACAAGAAGCTGACTCCTACCTCTGGAGAGGGTCTGGGGCAGTTTGGGTTGAGAGTCCTTTGTGTCCTTCTTAGCTCCTGGTTTGACTGTGGTGTCTTTGGCCAGAGTGTAGGAGAGGGCCACAAGGAGCAAGAATGCTGACACTGAAATCTTCTCCATGGCAAATCTGATATGGAAGACAAACAGATAAGCAAAAAGTCAGTAAAACAAAAGAGAATTAGCAGTTTTCGAAATCTTCAGATTGTAGCACAACCATGGGATACAGCAGGAATTGAGGCTTAGATGAGATTGAACACGTGCAATTGGAGTAAAAAACTACCTTCCACAGAATTTTCCTAAGAATACATAGTATGAATATCTATCTATCCATCTATCATCTATCTCATCTGTCTACCTCTATATGCTATAGATCCAACTAGATAAAATATGAAAATCTCCATAGAAATCTATAATATAGAAATAACTACATATATATTTTAAGAAAATAAGTAGATAGATGTATATATTCTTATAGCTAAGGGAATTTGCTTTTAAATTTATATTAAAAAAATTGTAGTACTGGAAGACACCTTAAGGGTTATATCCTCTTTTCCCACCTCCCCATTGTCTCATTTTGTAGATGAAGAATCTGAAATTCAGAGAAATGAAGACTAATGAGATGGGCATAGAACCAAGGCTTTTGGATTGTGCCATTTTGCAATGCTGGCTCCCATCTTCCCATCCTGAAAAAATTACCCTAAACATACATACTTCTTTAACATTTTGTTAAAATGAGGACGCTGCCATTGAAGAATAAGATCTGAGTAAAATGATTTATTTCATTTAGAAACTGCCAGCTTTATCTTTTAACTAAAAACTTGCACCCACAAAACTCTCTCCCTAGTGTAATATTCACTCAAATTCTATATATTGGTTTTGAATTGGTTAAAATACACCAGTGCAGGTTTCTTTCAGTGAACTAATTCTTTGACTCTCAGTGCAGGCCTGTTAAGGTAGGTGGCTATAGGCATGTACTTTAGTGCACAAAAATATTCTATGGGACTCCTAACACAGAGAAACCAACCCCATGGATGTCTCTTTGTTAATTTTTTTTCCTTCCCAGTATTCCAAATTTAATTCTCCGGGAATGTTACACTACTGTGAAGCAGATGCTTATGAATGGGAAAGTGAATGACAAGGTAAGATCCATGAATGAGTGAGGAAGTGAGCTAGCTCGCTAGCAAAGTGAATTGCACTAGCCAATCACTAGGGTTATCCAGGGACCATAACATGCAAAGCTGGATACTTGGGATGCTAATAAAGCCAAAGACCGAAATTTCCTAAAAAGAAACATCTAACTCTAATATTGGTGTATGTTTCGAATTAAATCAGCTGAACTCTGCAAGGGAAGCAGGATGGACCATCAATGCTTAGTATTTTTAGGGAGTAAAGTTTCTCATGTTCTGATAGAGCAAGTGGGAACCTTTGTTAAGTATTAGCCAATTCTAAAAAAAAGGCGTTGCTAAGTCACCAAATCCAGATGATGCCTTGTATTAAACTGACCAATTATTATCTGTGTCATCGTACGTAGCCCCACAACATCTCACTCAAAAAAGACAAAAGCATAAAAACAGGGATACACTTTCTTCATTTTCTATACCCATAAAGATATGGAAATGCCAATAGCAATTTTTATTATCCAGCATTTTGCAGAAACAACTAAAGTGTGCTCCAAGTCTTCCAGCCTTTTTGGTACAAAGGCTTCTTTTTAATGTAAACAACAAAAACCAAGAACCTTTATGTGAGAATAGTTATACTTTTGGAATACTAGTTGGATTCAGAAAAATATCATGGCAAATAATGACTTTAAATTTATCGACACACATTTGATTTTGTGTTTCTTTATACCAACAGCATCTAATGTATATTAGAAAAAATAGTAGTAAACTAGTGGTGAAGTATTTAATTCATTGACAATTCTTGTTGTGCAAGTGGCTACTAGAACTCCTTGCTATAGCTCTGCATCTTTCAGGTTGGAACTGTTGATATCTTATACGTGTCTTATGGCAGGATGACTCAAGGGAACCGAATAAAACTCCTGCTGTACAAACATCCTGCTCTGAGCTGACTTTCTGAGATTCACTGTACTGAGTTTTCATTACTGAGTAGACTGTGATCTGCAAACTGCCTGCATAAACCACCTCAAAACAGAAAGCTAACCACCGAGGACATTGATAATTTGGAGACACACACACACACACACACACACACACACACACACACACACACACACACATATTCTTCAAAACCAGAACTTTTCACTTTTCATTATATTTCTGTCTTCTTATCTTCAGCAAGGAATGCCTTGCAGGAGGTTTCAGTGTCCCTGTTCATAAATGCCTCAGGAAAGCAACCAGATCTCTCCTCCTACAGCCTATCCCATGAATTTAAAGATTGAAGAAGCAATAAGGATATCTTTATATTAGACACAGAAAGAAAACCGTTTTCTGATTTGCAATAATATTCTGAACTGTAATTCCAAGCAGCCAATCTGAGCTGAGCTTTCACAGTCCTGCAGGTCTTTGCTTTGCCAGTGGGAAAGAAACAGAGCATTAGATGGTGATCAGGGCTCAGTAACTAAGACAGGAGACGCTGGGCCCTGTGCCGGGCTTGAAAACTCCTGGAGTTCGCTCACTCTTAAACCTTTCATTTCCTGAGGGAGAAAGCATTACCTTGAACCAGCTCAGGAGCATAGCTCTGCCAAAGAGAGGTCCCAGTAAGCCTTTGGTGGAAATCCCATGATTCCCTCTCCAAATCCCATTTCACTGCCCATGGAACTACCCTGCACTCCTCTGCCTGTGGATTGTCTGCAACTTTACACAGTAACCAAAGGCCAAATCTCATTCTAACAAGTGCCCTTCCAACACTGCTGTCAGGAGCCTTACCTGGATTTCCCCACCCACCTGTCTGTGTGAGCCAGATGGCCTCGATGCGGTCCAAGCTTCCTAGTGTGCTGGCTCAGCCCAAACCTGTATTTATGCACCTGTGCACACCTCAGGCCCACCCACTAATCCCACATTCACATGTTGCAAACTCGGAGAGGAACTGTTCTTTTCCCAAGTCTTCCCTGGGCTAAAGAGTTCCTTGTTTTTAAAAATAAGGTTGCAAAGGAATGCCTTTCAGTATGCATGTTGTTAACTGTTTGTGAAAGTAGATTGTTAAGAGATTGGGAAAAGATGGTCAGAGTGCCAAATCCAGGTAAGCTTTAAATGAAGACATTTGATTTGCCTGAAGGCTGATTTGTCTTTTTGTGATTGGATGGAGTTTGCGGTTTGTAGAATTTTTTTTTTTTCTCCCTCTTGGGGAGATTGCCTCTATTTAGTTGGAAACACACAAGAGATGATTCACAATTCTAACCCCTACAGTCTTATAAGCTGCTATCCTCCATTATGGTATAAATTATTTTACACAATGTACTTCCTCTTTCTGGCAAACAAAATGTATAGTCACTATAGGTATGAAAAGAATCCAAACCAAGCATTCACATCATATTTTAAAACTAAGGAAGTTACTGAAAAAAGATATCCTAACACTAGGAGTTTTTATTAATTACCTTGCAGCAACTTCCCTCCAAAGAATTCAAAGCTATTTCACAGATATTCTTTTTTTTTTTTAAAGGACTGTGGTTACCAATGGGGTGTGTGGGAGGATAGGGTAGAGGAGGATGTGTGTGGACGTGTTTCGTACTGTTTAACAGATATTCTTTTATTTAATGGCAGACTTTCCTGCTAGGCATGCAGGAAAGTATTTACATCATTTTTCAGACCTAGAAAGTAAGGTCTGCAACTATTTTCTCATTCAAGGTTATACAATTATTCGCTAAACTTTTTAAGACTGGAATTGGGTTTTCTGTAAAAAATTTTAATCCTGTGTTTTGTTCGTGAAACTATGCGCAATCCTTAAAAGTTCAGAATAGAGAAATCTTTAACAACAGAAAATTAACTAATGGGATGCAAGCCCTATAAAAATAACTTTTGAAATGAGTTAATATTTCAAAACATTTTAAAGTAGGTAAATTTTTTGATAGAGCCTTAATATCTGTGGGCAAAATATGAAGTGATTCCCAAAACGGTGAATTTTCATTAGAAATGAGTTTACAGAGATCATTTCTTTAGGAGTTTGAGTGAAAACAATGATTTGAGCTCAACTTTTAAAACTGATAAGCCTTTTATATAGACTCAGTCTATTTAGCCTTTAGAATAGTCAATTCAACCCCCTCATTCTGCAGATGGAAAAAATGATGTTAAAAAATTAATGACTGTGTGAAGATCTCACAACTTGTTAAGGGCATCGCTGAGACCAAAGCTGTGGTGTCCTCTAGTCTACCACCTGCTAAGAATGGGAAGTGGGTAGCATGTGGTCTACATAAGATTCTTGTCTGAGTCCTGCATCCTTGTGTTCACTTGCTGGATGATCTGAGAGACATCATTTAACATCTCTGAAACTTCAGTTTCCTTATTTACAAAACGGTGATAAGATTACCATACATGTCTGTTTTGAGTATGAAATGAGATTTTAATGAAATAAGAAATGGGAAAGTACTTGGTACATTCATTTGCTAGGCTGGTATATAGCAAAATACTATAGACTGTCTGACTTAAACAACAGCAGCTTATTTTCTCACAGTCCTAGAGACTGAAAGTCTGAGATCAAGGTATCAGCAAGTTTGATTTCATCTGAGGCCTCCCTCCTTGGCTTCTAGATGCCACCTTCTTCCTATGTCTTCCCACGGTCATCCCTCTGTACCTATCTGTGTTCTAATTTCCTCTTCTTGTTAGGACACTAGTCATCTTGGATTAGTGCCCATCTTAATGACATATTTTACTTAATTACCTCTTTGAAGACTATCTCCAAATATCCTCATATTTTGAGGTACGAGAGTTATGATTTCAATGTCTGAATTTTTTTTTTTTTTTTAAGATTTTTTTTTGATGTGGACCATTTTGAAATGTATTTATTTATTTATTTATGGCTGTGTTGGGTCTTCATTTCTGTGCGAGGGCTTTCTCTAGTTGCGGCAAGTGGGGGCCACTCTTCATCGCGGTGCGCGGGCCTCTCACTATCGCGGCCTCTCTTGTTGCGGAGCACAGGCTCCAGACGCGCAGGCTCAGCAGTTGTGGCTCACGGGCCTAGTCGCTCCGCGGCATGTGGGATCTTCCCAGACCAGGGCTCGAACCCGTGTCCCCTGCATTGGCAGGCAGATTCTCAACCACTGCGCCACCAGGGAAGCCCCTGAATTTTTTTATTGTGGTAAAAACAGATCACATGAGATCTACCCTCTTAACAAATTGTTAAGTGTGCAATACAGTATTGTGAACTATAAACAATGCTGTATATCAGATCTCTAGAACTTGTTTCTTGATGTTTAATTAAATGAAATTAAAATGAATATCAATGGATTAAATTCACCTAAATTAGATTACATTTCAATATATTAAATTTAATATATTAAATAGCTGCTTGTACAAAATTCTTTTTTTTTTTTTTTTTTTAAATTTTATTTATTTATTTATTTATTTATTTTTGGCTGCGTTGGGTCTTCGTTTCTGTGCGAGGGCTTTCTCCAGTTGCGGCAAGCGGGGGCCACTCTTCATCGCGGTGCACAGGCCTCTCACTTTCGTGGCCTCTCTTGTTGCGGAGCACAGGCTCCAGACGCGCAGGTTCAGTAATTGTGGCTCACGGGCCCAGTCGCTCCGCGGCATGTGGGATCTTCCCAGACCAGGGCTCGAACCCGTGTCCCCTGCATTGGCAGGCGGATTCTCAACCACTGCGCCACCAGGAAAGCCCCCAAAATTCTTTAATGAAATCCCCCTAAGTATTTTTACCTACATTTACAAATTTAATACCAGTACGTCTACTTCTTTTAAACTTTTAAAATGTCCAACAGGGCAGATTTGCAAATGTAATTACCAAAACTTTTCTAAGCACTTTAGCAATTCTTGTAAATATCATAAATTAAAATTACTGATTAACAATTCAAGTTATATTAATCATGTAAATATTGCTCACAGCCAAATATATTATGATTCTCACTTTCAAAAGTATGGTGAAAAAAGTATGGTGGTTTGGACAATAAATTATATGGTCTAGATAATAAAATCTACCAATGTTCTCTGCAAAAAAAATTTGCCTGTACACACACACACATAATTTTACAATTATTTCGGATATCTCATTTATATACTGAACTTAATCCGAGGAGCCCTTTGTGGGATCCGTAGACCCAGGTTTTAAAAAAACTCTTACTCAAATGTTTAAACGTCGATGTGTAGCCGTTTTCAAAGAGCCCACAGCTTTAGAATTTAGCATTTAGCTCTCTGCCCTTGTTTTATAGCACAACCTTGTATTTCTTCCCGTCTATCAGCAGTTTTATACTGTGGTCTAAATTGGAAAGAATCCTAGTCTCACAGTCATTCAAGTCTTTTGTTGTCCCTGAATAAAGGCCCACAGTCGGAAATCCTTTTAGATTGCAGTGGAGGTGGAGCTTATAAGGAAGGAGGAATAAAAAGTAATTTATAATGTATGAACATCCAAAATGGATGAAGTGATTTCCCCACAAACTCTATCTTTCAGAAGATGGGTATTTATAAAGAGAGCATGTACATCATTCTTTGGAGTTTGAAGGGAATAATCTCATGACTCCTTAGAACTTCCCATTGAAGTGATTTGCTGCTAATGAATTTGGATAGGTGGGAAATGGGTCATTTAAACAAATATATCTGGATCTGGTAAGTAGCCGTATATGAAAGAAGGGTTTCACATGCATTAAGGAGACGTGTCCTTAGCAGTTGGAGTCTGACCCTAGAGTCAATATTGTTACATGACCTACACACTCCTTAGGGCGGAGCCGTGAACAAGCAGAGATGCTGTCGAAAGCTGTCATTCCTCCTTAAGGATGCAAGTGACTTTTTTAAATAACCTAATCCTACCTTCTGAGATAGGTTTACTTTGACTTAAGCTCTATGAATTTCTTCTGATAATTTTTTTTTCACCTTTACTATTTTCCTACCCAATGTGAGCAGATTGTCTTGTGGTCATGACAAGAGTTTTCTACCTTATTATCTAGCCATCTGTATACTGAAATGGCTGTTGTTTTGTGAGGGACAGTGGTAAGTGAATACCAGTGTAATATGAGAATAACAAATACATTACATATTAATATCATCTTGGTAAATACAACACATGGTGTACTGTTACATCATGTAATATAACACTTCAAAGTTTGTCAAGTTTTCTTGAACAAGAAAAAAGTATACATTTTCATATTTTGTATCCACAGTAGAAAACACACTTTACTGTTTAGCAAATGGGCTCAAAAAAAGTGCTTATGATTTTCTAATTTGACAAACAGTAATAAGTAACTTTCCAAGACCTCAGTTTTTTTTGTGCATATAATTGAGTCTGTTTCTTGAAAGACGAAAATAATCTGTGATCTGTGATTCCAGATTTGCTTTGGGTCTGCTTGTGTGTATCTTTTATACCGATTGATTCCGTTATACTCTTTCTCCAACAAGGTTTCTCAAACAAGGTTTGAGTAATTTTGGGGTTTTCAAAAAATTTCTGTGATTGTTATTTAAAGAAATACAATCGCTTTCAGGAATTGATCTTCTGGGGACACTTTTTACTATCCAATTTTTATGTCTTATCCTTAAAATTAGCTAACAATGAGAGAATAACACATACTTGTATTCTCAGTATTCTTCTGTTTGCCTGTGTTTTCCATATGACTCATTCTTTAATAACTATTCTCATAGTCCAGAGCAACAGGTCAGCCCTGAAAGCAAACAGAAAAGAAACTTGTCACATTTACTTTCTTCCTGATTTCTGTAAGACCTCGTCATCGTTTCAAGGCTAAGCTGTGCTGTGTTCACCATATTACTTTTTTTTTCTAATCTGTGCTTATAGGAAAAGATACATTTGTTCATTATTAATAGGCTTTTAGACTCTGCACGATGTGGAAAAATGGGTTCCAGTTCAGTGAATATTTAAGACATAATTTTGGAAGTGTATCTTAATTACAGTTACATCAGTTTTCTATTATTCCTATTTCATGTTGGGTTGCGAAATAAATGTCTCTTAACGCAAGAAATTCTGCCAACAAATTACTATAAATGTTAAAGCGTTTGGTGGATTTGGTAAATCTCCTGAGGCTATAAGGATGGTTTGAGGGATATTTGAATTTCCAGGGCACAAAATGCAGATATTCTATAAGGAGATTTCCATATGGGATCATTCAGGTCACTTTGTGAATTAGAATTAGCACCAGGATGATTTTTGTTTTCTAAGCATCAAAATAGGAATAGGATTTTTTTTCAAATGAGTACATGGACATCTTTTTATGACTTAAAGTTTAGTCTTACCTGTTTCATTTCACTAGCCCCACTCAGGCTCATTTTATACTGGTCTTAAATGAAAATCTTCACTTCTTCACAGTTCTTTCAAACGAGCTTTAGGTAACATGTACAAAATGTGTATCATTTACATCTCGGATTTGTTTAGAAAACTGGGATTAATGAATTCCTGAAGATGGGGAAAGAAAATAAAACAAAGCTGTGAAAATATTTAAAACTTCTAAAATCATACATTTTAGTGTATGTCTTGAATTGTTATTAACGCTGGCTGTGATTTCTGAAGTTTTATTATAGTGTTCAATTATTAAGCACGATACCCTTAAAATGTAATTGGCCACTCATGTTCTATATCCTCTTTATTCCTTGTTGTAAATTGGTTTCTGTCGTTAAACCACTTTCCTTGTAGCACCATTTGTTAACTTTTATCATAAGCTTTTCCTGCATAATTTTGCCTATTAGAGTCATTTAGATAGTTCAGTGCTACTGGATGATGGAGAAGTGGATAAAAGGGCCTAAAATGATTGCTTTGGGATTTCTAAACTAACACATGAATTTTAATGGAGACTTTTTTCCTACAAAATTACTCTCAAAAATTTCACAAATGAAATTTTTATTCCTGGTGGTTTTGGGTGTTACTTTTGTACCTATTTCAAACAGTATACGTTACTGAATTTTGGCAAAGCTGCCTCCCTTTGTTGACTACATGTTCTGAGCTAGAATAAACCAGAGATCATGTATGAAATAGTATAATATTTATTCTGGCACATGTGATCCAAGAAAGATTAAACTTCGAAAACGAATCCCCAAAGCATCTCAGAAACAAGAGTACATCCTCTGAGATCTTGTCGCTCGGAAACACTGCAGGTTTCGGTGGAACGAAAGATAGGTCTAGTTCACAATTTTTTAAAATAACAGCTTTCACAAGGGAGTTTTGCACACTTTCTCAGATTCTGACTTTGTGGCCATTTTTCTTTTACAAGGCACTCTGGAGGCACATTTCAGGTTAGGTAATAACACCACAAAGATTTATTAAGCTTGGAAGAAGGAAGTTACCAATGGGAAAGTGGAGCCCAGGGGGCCAGTTGGTGCTTGCTAATCGCTAGAATTCTGGAGTGCTGGATAAGTACAGAGAGTTTTATATTTTATTTCCAACCACAGGTCAGCGCTAAAGATATGGCCACAAAAATGCTTTGTTGAGTCTATCTTGTTATCTGAAATCCAAGAAAGAAGTAGTTCCAGGATCATACTTGTACTCAGTGCTTAATGCCAGAAGAGAAGAAATGAAATAGTGCTTCCTGCACCTAATGACATGACCCGGAAGACCCTTTGCCCCTTTTTATACCTTCAGCATCTGTCCCAGCAGCTAGACTTGCTACCCTTAAAGTGCCTCTTCCAAGGATGCCTGTGTATTCACTAGGCAGAGCGCTATATTACGACAAGAAGTTGTGTAAATCAGAACTGAGTCAGGATTCTCCTATTTGTTCTTGTGTTAGCATAATGCCACTGGGGCTTTCAAGAGAATTATTGTGTCTTCTTATTGCTAGAATTGGGGCAGGGTGCTGTCCTTTTGATATCCTGGGGAAGTTTCTCTTTTATAGAATGTAAATGCAGTCATTTCAAGTCCTCCCAGAGAGCACCGGGGTGCTATTCCCCTTTCCCCACCCCATTTCATAGAACTGGGATGCTCTGATCATTTTTAATGGTTTTGTTTTTCATTTCTAGAAGTTTTATTACGTTCTTTCTTAATCCACCTGTTTATTTTTATAGCATTCTACCCTTATTGTTTCTTTCCTTTTAACCGTGTCTTTAATACTAATTTGATAGCCAGTGCTAAACACACCTACTTGGTTTGCTTGTTGACTCTTCTTCGGGGGGGGGGGGCGTTTTGTTTGCAATGGTCTATATATTTTATTTTTGAAATCATCTCTTCTAGGGGTTATTTTTCTGTAGGAGCCCAGTGTGCTGGGTCGTATACAAGTTTTTAGAGAGGATTTTTGAATTTGTATCTGGCAGGTGCCTGAGTGGTATCTCTGATCCGGGACCATTTTTACGTTACTTGCTTTCCTCTAGAAGATTCCAGCACAATGAGGATGGTGTAAACTTTGTTTCCACACCCACACATAGGACAGGTGTAGAATTTTCATTTTTTTACAAGACCAGGTTTCTTTTATTTGGATTTTCTCTACTAGGTCTCTGCATAAAAGTTGGTTTCCTGTGTTTCTTGGCCACAGGGTGGAATTTTCTAAACCCTTTTCCCCAGGGCCCTCGTTTCAGCAGAGTTCTCAGTTTTAGCTCTCTTCCTTGCACCAAAATCACATTTCCTAAACCCATTTGGCACTTCTGAATGCTCCTGGAACTGTCAGTTGGAGATGATAGGATATAAAGGCAACCCAGTCTCCTGCAATATTCAGGTCTGAGTTGATTTGTATTCATGCAGGCTCTTGTAATTCCTTTTCACTTGCTCCCTGGAAATGAGAATCAGCAGAAAGAGTGTTGTCTAAGGGGTGATTATTGCCATGGTGATGTGGGAGTGACTTTATTTAAGGTCCTGGTGGAGCCGGCCCTGGGTTTTACTCATATTGATTGGTGAGAGGAAGACTAAGGAAGGGAAGTAGATGAGGTGGGGACCTGGCAGCAAGCCTGGGGTGATTCGGGTGGTGATTAAAACTGTGCTGGCAGCAGATGGGTACCCAGACAGAGGCCTGATTAGGGGTGGGTAGAACAACAATGCCATCTAATTCTTTCCGGAGAGGTAGGAAAAGGGCTCTATTTCCTGCTTTTATATATTTATCCTCAGAGTGAGAAGTGATAGCATTCAGAATACGTGTGCCCCAGCGTAAACATCTAAGAAAATAAGCTGATGGGACAAAGGGTGAATTAGAGTACCGTGTGCTTCCCAGGATGTGCCATCTTTATTCCAAGAACACTGAGTGTTTAATATTAACCATGTTCTTAATATTGTATATCTAATATACTATCCAAGTGTGTGTGTGTGCATACATGTGTATACACATAAGTGTATACATATATAATACGTATCTATACATGTGTGTATATATCTACATATCTGTATCTATTTGTATATCTATATATATGCACATACGAGGTGGTTAAGTATCTTTGGTGGTAATGAAGCTTTAGTAAAGGTGAAGGAAGCTTCATTCCATCAAAAAATAATTGTGACTTGCTACCATTTCCAGGCACAGGAAATTCAGCAGTGACTAAAACAGAGAAAAATTCCTGGCCTCATGGAATTTACATTCTAGTGCAGAAAGGCAGACAATAAATAAAATAATTTAGCAAAACATAAAGCTTGTTAGATGGAGATAAGTAGGATGAAGGAAAATAAAGCCAGTGAGGGGGACATGGAGTGTTGGTGGAGGGTTCCTATAATTTAAATAGGATGCTGAGGGAAGAGATATTGTTTGGGAGGGAAAACTTACTGGTAATTTTTAAAACATAAGGATATAGCAACTGTGAAAACTGGTCTCGTGTCGAGCTGTGATCGTCCATGCCCTGCTTAGACTGGACGGTCTCCAGCACTGCTGGACGGTATGATGCAGTGATAAGAGCATGGGCCACAAAGACAGCACCTGGGTTTGAATCTTGGTTACTAGTTGAAGGACCTTAAGTAAATTTCTTAATCTCTCTGCAGCTCTGCTTTCTTATGGGTAAACTATGGATAAAATAGTAGCTACTGCACAGAGTGTTTTAGAAGAAATGAGTTCACATTTTAACTTACTAAGAACAGCACCTGGAACACGATAAGGCCTCTGCAAATGTTACATATTACCCTAGGCAACAAATTCATTCCCCTCTTCTAGCCATTCCTTCTCTCTAGCACACTATCTTTATTGACGACTGCTACTTGCTTAAACAAATAACACAACTTCCTGCACCTTAAGAACAATCTGGAGGCTGTAAGAGAGAAATATATGGGCGAAACCTCTAAGCCCTGGGAAAAAAGTTCTTAATTCCCCCAAATGTTAAGTGCTATAGAAATTTCTGGATTTCTGTAGCTTCTAGAATTTAACTTTTGCGGATGTAACTCAACTGTCTTTTGGTCTGTCTTTGTTTATAGCAGATGTTTTAGTAAATAAAAAATGATTACAAGCAAGAATATGTATGTGTATATAAATAATATTCTCTGTGCCTTCAAGTCATTTGTAAATTAGAACTTAATTTTTATCTCACCTGCATCTGTAGAGGATTTTCGGAGTCTGTCTTAGAATTTGTAATATACAACATAAAAGGAAGCTAAGAATGTGTGATTGGCTCAGAAGCTATGGTACTATTGTAGACTTGTCCACTTCCACTACATCTGTAATATGAGAATCACTAAACTATCTGTCTGTGAATAAGCTGACTCAATGCATGCTTGAGTGTGCAAAAAATTCAACCCTTTGTAGTAGTACAGCTGCTATCAAATAAAATTTGGTCCAGAGTTTGCATAATGGAGCTTATGATTGAGGGAGGACAAAACACAAAAATAGTTAGCAAAAATTGGTGGGAATTTATGGTTTCTACAAGAAGTGTGTGTGTGTGTGTGTGTGTGTGTGTGTGTGTGTGTGTATTTCAAAGCATAGCATCAATATATGAAGATCAAGGGAGTCTTAAAATATTTTGCAGGAATCTCTGAAGGATCCTGTGGTGGGAGAGAAAAAGTAGGCAGCCCCAGTCTCAATCAGAACAACTCTCATTTTGTGTGCTTACACAGTGAACTTCCAAGTAAAAATTTCTTTAGAACAAATTGATTTTAGGGACAAAATATTTGAAAGCCACTGGTGTAGACCAGGCTTTTCATTGCCACTCTATTTCGTCCACCACTGAATGGTCAGCACCTAGCATGGTACCTGGAACCCAGAAGAAATTCAGTAAATATGTAGTGAGTGACTGAGGGGAGGTGGGAACATGCACACCAGCCATTTGTTGGGAGACTCATATGGTTCAAGCTGGGCTTTTAAGCGAGACGAATAATCTGTTATACTGTTTTGAAAGGGGAGAGAAGGTAGTGGAGAAGACGGAGACTGTAGATGAGGCATTAATGACAGCTTCAGTTGGGTTCAATGACACTGGGTTGTGCTAGTGGAAATGAAGACCAGGGGACAGAGGAGGTAGAAAAGACTGGATTGGCATCCAATTTGGTGTGAAAATGGAGGAGATGGATTTTACTATCAGAGTTTCGAGCCTTAAAAAGCTAAGAGAAAGGCAGTAAATATGGGATGGGGTGTGTTGCGTCCAAGGAGTGGTGGAAAATAAAGACTGAAAACTGACAATGAGACCTGGCAACAAGGAAACCCTTGATTCATTGTTTGAAAGAACAGTTTCTTTTATAGGAACCTGCTTATATTTGCTCTCTGCAGTTCAAAGACTCAGACCGGGGAGCTCAACCACATCCTGGTTTCCAGGACAAATCCTGGCCTCAAATGGGAGGGAAAAAGGAGCCTTAGCTGAGCACACTGACACTCAGAATCAACTCACGTTGCTTTTGTTGGTCTCTAATCTTGTGTCCTCACTGAGCACTGGACTTGTGCTTCATCCCCAACACATTGTTTCCACAGGTTACCTTGATTCTGCTATATGGATTTCTGTGTTATTTTCTATCTTTAAATCTTCATCTAGGTGCCTTTGCCTAAGGTTCACCTCCTGCCTCGATTGCCCTGACCCCCAAAACAGGGCATCAGCCTCGCTCTTGTGGTCCCATCCTGGAACTGGCCTTCGGTAACTGGGGCTTGGTGCTCTGCTCAGCGAATCCCCTCGTGCTGGCTGTTGCAATCTCTGAACATGGCCTGTTTCTGAGTATTTGCATGCTGTGTTTATTTGTTAGGGCATCCTGGTCTTCCACGATAGAACTCTGTTTGACTGAACTTAACTGCCACTTCCAGGTAATGTTTTTTGCCTGGCAGACTGGATTTTTACTAAAACTAGCATTAGAATCTGAGCCCGCAATGGCTCCTGACTCCAGTGGGTCTGTTTCCAGGATCCAGGGTCCCTTACTTCATGTCCTACCTGCTGTATTGAACTGGATCGTTCCTCAAAGGCACCAAGCTCTTTCTTGCTTCAGGTCTCTATAGATCTGATTGCTCTAATCTAAAGGGTCATCCTACATTCTTCTTAGAACAACTGGCTATTTTTTGCCAACGTTTCAGAAAAGCCTTTCTGACCATGGTACCCAAGTAGGTAGGCTTCCCTTGCTGTCACCAGCATGCAACCTGTTCATCTCTTTCACGGCGTACCTTGTTATTTCCAAGTATTTTTGATTTGTTTACCTGTGACTTAGCTGTCTCCCCTGCTAGATTGTAAAATCCAAGTCACCATTGTATTTCTAGCACCAAGTACAGTGCATGCTCCGAAAGTATTTGCTGAATGAATAAATGTGCCCTGTATATGACATAGAAGTAGATCATTGAAAGCAAAAGCCAGATTTTAGGGTTTTGGTATATGATTGGGCAGAGAATAATTTGTGGAAAACCAAATACTGATAACTCAAGAAATTAGGGTCAAGAGCGGGGGTTGTAATTTGAGGAAATAATAACAGGGTTGATGAAGGTTTACTTTAAAATGAAGGCCATCTGAGTTTGTTAGAGATAACAGGAAGAGGGTCCCAGAGGGCTAGAGGAATTGAAGGAGAAAATAGTTTTGTCTGCTTAAGTGAAGTTGGGAATTGAAAAAGGAAAATATTCATTCATTCATTCATTCATAAATGGTAAAAAATCCATTTACCAAAAATCAAGGTAACTTTCAGAATCTATGTGTTGGGGAGGAAACAGAAGTTGTGAATGGGCTAAGACTCAACAAAGGTGTATAAAGGAACTGTCAGTTCCTTTATACACCTTTGTTGAAGTATCCTCAGACAGCCAGGGTTTATGATATTTCTTTAGAAAAACAAATTGCTGCACTAGAGAAGTTCACAGGACAGAGGCTGTGGACTTGCAATTCACTCTCGGCAATTTTCCCCATTTGCTTTTAACCTAAGGTTTTTAGTCACCTGTGGGTTTTTTTTTTCCTCATTTTTGAAATTTCATATTAGTCTGAAATAAGTTGATAGCATATTTTATGGGTAATTTAGCAGATAATTGGGATAAAGGGAAAGGATATGGAAGAGAGAGGAGGAAAAAAGCTTAGTAATATTTTTATTGTATGGCACCAGATTCATATTTTATCTGAACTTTTTTTTTTTCTTGCTAAGCTTAAATTTTCTTTGCATGGTGGGTTATACTTAGGAGATAAAAGAAAAAAACCCCACAAAAACTGTCGTTCAGCTTGAAGACTTGATCCTCACTTGACTGTTAAATATAGTACTGTTGGCTACCCTTAATAAAGTGCATGTGCCTTGGGACCTCAGCTTCTTCACTTCTATACAGAATGGGGTAGTAATGAACTCCTCTGGGTTGCTAGGAGGAAAATAAACAGTCAGATCGTAAAGGATTGGCTAAATATTAAATGCTATACAAATACCTTTGGTGCTGCTATTGAGGAAGGATGCATGACCTTTTAGATAAAGTTTATTAAATTTCTAAGGGAAGAAAATGAAGGAATAACAAAGCAGGCATTGCAGTTGGAAATCAGTCCCCTGATACTTTACTGATTAAGTAGACTGGTTTTCAGTCATACTTTCCTTTTGAGGAAATGCAAACACTTTAGTGATATGGGCTTGCAAATTGTCCTAGTCTCATGAAGCAGGCGGCCATTTTTACAAAGAAGGAAGCTTGAGCAAGGAGTATACGTGACTTGATAAGGATCAGCAATATGGCAGGAGAGAGGGGAAACTTACATCAGCACCTGCTTCTGTAGGTAATGAGTCACATACCCCACAGTTCAACCAAAGTTGCACCAAGGACAGCTGCTGTACCTAGTAGGTGCTCAATAAAGGTTTGTTGCTTGACTGAATGTTGTTTCCAGAATGTCCTATTGAACAACCACCAGTCTGCTAATCAGTATGAAATATGCTCTGATTTCCTCTGCAGCAACAGATTTGTTCATGACTCTGGGTTTCGTGTGGGTTTTAGGACTGTAATTCCGAGGTTACATCCCACAAACACAATAAGCAGTGACCTAAGTGGAGTGGCAAACAGTCCCCTTCCTGAGTGCTACATGTTACCATTTGCCCAATACTTTTATATTCATTTTCTCTTGATTCCATGAGGTAAGCAGGGTAGGCATTTCTTCCACTTCTCTGAAGGGGAGACTGAAACCTCAGAGGTTATGCCCTGGCCTAATGTGTTATGATTAGTACTTTGCTAGAATTTAGTGTGACCAGAAATGAGGTCTCCTGGTTCATATCCCCATGTTTTTTTTTTTCTTTTCTTTTCTTTTTCCTAAAAAGATCCTGTGGTAAAAACAAATGAATACATAAATAAAATTTGAGGGTCAATCCTTTCATGAAACTTTGGATTAAAACACCGAGAGCTTCTGTTAAATAAAAATAAATTGCCTAGAAGAGGTCTATCATTAATACTCACAGAATATTATGTCATAGTAGCCAGAACAATAGGAATAGCAAATACTCTGTGCCAGACAGTCGCAAAGTGCTTTACAGATATTAACTAATTTAGTCCTCACAATGACTCTATGAGGTAGGCACCACAAATATTCCTTACTCTCAGATCTATTTAGTTAGTGAGTATGGATAGCAAAGTTGGAAAACGAGGGATATTATACTGTCCAAATCAATTTGATTCCTGATTTTCAGACAGCAAGTAGTAGAAGTTTCAATAGCAAGGGATTTATTCAAATTTATTCAGTTTCTAAATTTAAATAACAAGGATATTTATACTATTATATCTGTTCTATACTAGAGGAAACTGAGGCCAGGGAAAATTAAGTAACCTGCCCAAGGCCACCCAGCTCGCAAACTGTGGAAGCTGAACCTAGGACTTGAATCCAGACAGTCTGGCTGCCGATTAACTTCTTATTTACTATAAAACACTGTCTTTCACTAAGACCCCCAATTGTGCCCCAGAAAGTTTAGGACCTTAAGTGTTGGATAGAAAAGAGAAGGACACAGCGAGAACATGGGATGTTAGAATATGGGTGATGGGGGGTGAGAAAGAGAGCAGCTCTGGGGATACAGGTGGGTGACTTTAGGCCAAATGACATCCACTTACCTATGGTTTTACTTTAAAAACTGGGAAGCAAAAACATGACTTGTCTCTAACATATCTGATGCCCAGAATCCTATTTATCTTAATGTTATCAGAAAAGTGATGAACCCAGCTGGATTCAGTGTTAGCTCCCCTGGTGTCTTTCTATGTGCCTGTCTGGAGTTCCAGGTCTGAGGCACACACTGAATAAGTTCTACTTCATTCAGCAAGTTGTACACACACAAAAAAACTTGTTAGAGCTCTTAGCAAAAAATATGCAAAATATGCAAAAATTTGTTAGAGCTCTTAGTTTCCTAATGCTACTCACTGGGCATTATTGCCAAGAGATGTTCTCTAGGAAAATAGTTTTAGAGTCAAATAGGCTTAGAAATCACCGCATTAAAGAGTGCCCATGGAGTATTGCATAGTAGCATATTAAAGGCTTTAAGAAGTCCTGCAGGAATGAAGTCTGTTTAATTTTGCTTAACCAAGCATTTTTTCAGACTATTTGATCAAAAAAAATTTGGAAGGCGTTTCATTGTTGTTGTTATTTGCATAATATCTATTAATATTCCAGGGAACAAACTTTAGGATATCTTGAATTAGGGTAAAACGAAAAATCTTTCACCAAGACAGATATTTTATAGAATCAGACTGCTGCTTAGTTGATATGATAATGTGCAGCCTATTTCTAGGAAGATAGATCTACTTATTTATTTCCAAGGCAACATGCTTCTGTGTGCACAAAGTTCTTTTATGTACATCACATCGTTTGACTATTAAAACCACTGTTAGAGAAAGTAGGGTAGCTAAACTTATCCCACTTGATATAAGAATGTGGCTCAAAAATGTAGTGTCACTCCAACTCCTCAGACACCCAGAGCTATGCTGATGGCCGTCACTTTTTTCACAAATGTGTTGAATCACTTGGGGTACTTGGGCTTTGAGTTTTACTTTTCATCATGGTGAATGCTTTCTGTTGATCTATGATCATCCTTTGTGGTGGTTACCATTAATGGTCAAGGGGAAACATCTGGCTGATGTGGAAAGGGAAGTTTATGGCTATGGAACCGAAAATAGAAAAAGTTCTGTGAGAAAACAGAGGTAGTACCGTGTGTTCTAGACAGTTGAAATAACTAAACAACACTAAAGCACTAAAAAATTATAAAGATTGGTCATTGTGAAGTTGTATTAACTTTCACAAAAATTACTGGATATGGAGTAATAACCCAGAAGCCAATGAATTTATAAATATCATGTTTTTCAAACAATCAGGACTAGAGTTTGTCTCTTGAATATTTTCAATAGGATCATGGATTTTACATTTGAGAATGATTTTAGAGATGAGTTACTCCAGATTCCTTATTTTACAAATGGGAAATAGCCTCAGAAAAGTTACGGGGCAGACCAGACACTCACTGCTTTAGCACAAGATTGGACAAGATCCCCAGTTGTTTCACTCTTTAAGAAAAGGCTTCCTGTTACAGTGAAGGACAGTGGGGGAAATTTCCAGGGCCAGATCTGAATTGCTTTTGACATGCAAATATATTAAGAACCCTCAAGAAACTTACATCCAGTAGCATTTAGATACTTGCTATCCTACAATTTCTAGAATTCCCGTACATGACTGTTTCCTGCCTAAATAGGATTTAGGAAGTTCCTCCTTGTGTGAGAACCTATCAGGGTAGTTTGATGCCTTCCTCTCTTACTTATAGTGGCCATAAGGATTTTCCTCTTGTTCCCTGTTTATTGGGTGTTCATAGATTCAGTCTACTCTCTTGGCTACATGCCCTATTTACTTTGGGTTATCTTGGGATTATAATTCCTGTTAGCAATTATTTTCTCTCCTAAACTCAGAATTCCTCCTGGTATCTCCTCCTAATGAGAACACTATGAAGTAGTGAAAAAACATTCTTACAATAAAATTCTCTATTCAGTCACAGATTGACTATTGAGTAGAGACAGATTCAAGTTTATCTTTTGGCCCATACACTTGTAAATGAGATCTGTCTTCTTGGGCTTGTTTAAAGGATTAATGGTAATTTATACAAGATGCCTGGTATGTTTGAGGTGCCCAGTAAATAGAAGACACCAGTATTTTTTTTTTTTGCATTTTATTTTATTTATTTTATTATACAGCAGGTTCTTATTAGTTATCCATTTTATACATATTAGTGTATATATGTCAATCCCAATCTCCCAACTCATCAAAGACACCAGTATTGTTGTTAATATTAGATGCAGGGCTGCCTCTTTGAAAAGGCTTGCTGATACCTTATATCAAAATGCAGTACAGTAAAAGCTACTCTGTTTGGGGAGGAGGGACAGGGGTACAATTCAATGCAGTCCAAGTGCCCTTATTTCTTGTGATTTTGCTTGACCTATTGACTCTCTAGGAAAAACAAGACTCCTGCCCTTCAGACAATCAGCCCTGAGTATTCTTTTTCTCAATACAACTTTTAATTAATACTGAATCCAGCACTGTAGTGGTTATTAGTGGGGCCCACAGTGTATAGACCCACGTGTTATAATCACTAGTCACAGGAGAGGGAGATTGAAGCTGGGGTACAACTTGTACTGATGAAGGAGATGATAGCTACCAGCATATTTTCCCCAAGCCTAGGCAGAATAAGATCTTTTTCCTGTCTTCCTGTAGTTTACTTGACCATTTTTAGAATTCCATTTTGAATCATCTAAAGTATTTCTGAATGCATCTCTTTGTATTTTCTAGTTGTTACTTTAGGTATTATGTTACACATACATAAATTAACACAGTTTATTGGCATCAACATTTACCAATTTGAGTGAACGGTAGAAACTTTACCTCCCTTTAAGTTGCTTTATCTTCCCTTTTTGTATAATAAAATAGTTTTAAATACTTCCTTGACATATCTTGAGCCCTGCATGATACATTATAATTTTTGCTTCAGGCATCAAATATAATTTGGAAAACTCAAGAGGAGAAGACGCATGTATTGTATTTGTCCATATTCTTACTCCTTATCTTGTTTTTCCTTCCTTTTTGAGGTTCCCAGATTCCTTCTTTTAAAATTAACATTCTGTTTCAAGGATTTTCTTTAGCCATTCTTTTAGGTAATTTCCCTATACATAAGTAATATATATAGGTAATGTGTTGTTTCACTCTCTGTTTACAAGACTTTGCCTTTAGTTTTCAGATGTTTGATTATCATATGTCTCGGTGTGGATATCTGTGGGTTTATTCTATTTGGATTCTGTAGGTTTATGTCTATTGCCAAGCTTGGAATTTGTCAGCCATTGTTTTTTTCAATGACTTTCAATCCCAACATCCTTTTCCTTTCCTTCCAAGATGCCAATGGCATAAATGTTAAGTCTTTTGTTATAGTCCTATGCTGAGACTGTTATAGTCCCTGAGTCTATGCTCTTTTTTTTAAAGTATGTTTATCCTCTGTTGTTCAGATTGTGATTTTTTTCACTTTTGTCTTCAAGTTCATTGATTCTCTGTTCTCTTCATTCTGCTATTGAGTCCATCCATTGAGTTAAAAAATTCAGTTATTATATTTTTCCATTTAAATATTTCCATTTGGTTCTTCTTTATATCTTCAATTTTTTTGCTGAGACTTTCTAGTGTTTTCATTGTCTTCAAGTACGTTTGTAATTGCTCATTGAAACATCTATATAAGGGCTGTTTTAAAGTACTTGTCAGATAGTTCCAACATTGGTGTCATCTCAGTGTTGACATCTAATGGTGATCTTTTCTCATTCAAGTTGAGATTTTCTTGGTTCTTGGTATGATGAGTTTTTAAATTTTTCTAATGGGTCCTGGATATTTTTGGCCTTATGTTGAGATTCTGGATGTTATTTAAATCTTCTGTTTTATCACTGACACCTCTGATACCATACTGATAAAGGAAGTGGGGAGCCATCTCATTATTGCCCAGTGGTGATGGAAATTCAGGTTCCCCACTGAACCTCTGTTGACAGAACAGGTGGGAGTGAGTGCCTTGTTACTGCTAGATGCAGTAGGACTTCTGACTCCCCACTAGGCCTCCAATGACTCCGTCTTGCGTGGGAGAGGAAGGGGTGCCTCATTACTCCTCCCTACACAGCATTTACTAACAACACAGGGGTGGAGAGATGGTGTCATTGGTCTCCTTAACACCATCACAACTGAGAGAGGTGTCATATTATCACCAAATGGTGGTGGAAGTCTTTGCTATCTGCTTGGGCTTTGCTCACATGGGTGATGGTGAAGCTACAACAGTTCCCATGATGTTTGGTCAGAGCAGAGTGATTTTTGTCTAAAAGTTTTATGTCTTGCTGGTTTGTGCCTTTCTGGTCCTTTGCCTGGAGAGAGCAGGCTTTTCTTGGAGCTTATTTTGTGTGTGCTCATTGGTGGTATCAGGTTGCAGACTTCTTCAGTCCTAAGTTTAGGATATTTGAAGTAAAAAGAAAACACAGTGAATTCTCCACAGTGTCATTCTTTGGATCCTGAGGTCTCTATTTGGTTTGCCTTCTTCTTTCTATCTTTCAGAGTCTTCTTATTTTCTTCACATATAATGAGGAATGAAGGAAGTACATCTACACCATCTTGTCCAAAACTAAAAGTTCAGAGTGAGATCTTTATTTGTGCAAAGACTCAAATAGCTCAGCCTAAGATCAAAGCTTAGAATTAGGGAGAAGTAACACAAAGAACTGTAATAATATTGCTCCCATTTATTGAGAGCCAACTGTGTGCCAGGATCATACAATTATTTGTTTCTGATCCTTACAATACCATTATAAGGCAATTATTTTTATTCCAATTTTGTGGATGAGGTGCATAGTTTCAAAAAAGGTCAATAAATTTACCCGAGATTTCACAACTAGTAAATGTTGGAGCCAGAAATCAAACCTGTGTCTGTCTGATTCTAAAGGCTAAGCATTTATTGATAGACCAAAATATAAACATGAGGGGGGCACAGAGGCAAGACCTGCAGATAGAAAGGAAAATAAGTGCCTGAAGTTTCAAACTATTATTAGGGGATATAAATGTGAAAACATAAATATTCTAAAAGGCTTTCACACATAGTGTCTGCTAGACTACATGAACAGGCTGGCAGAAAATATGTCTACTAATAACAAGTGAGTAAAGTATTCCCTGTTTTTACACTTGGATTGTTGCAATAAAGGATTCTAAATATATGAACATTAAGATGGGATTCAGTTCCATTTGTTTGACACATGGTTCTTTGTAGCTCATAATGGTAATACTGAATAAATATTTACTGAATGAATAATTATCATTTATTAGACACTTGTGAAGCCCTGAGCTAGGTGCTTTGCTACATTATCCCTCTTCCTTGCAACAGTATGTCAAGTGGGTATTATTACTACAATTCTGTACTTAAAGAAACAGAGGTTTTGAGAAAAATTAGGTGACTTGTCTAAACTAATGTAGGTTAAAAAGATGGCTGAATTAGGATTTGAGTCCAGCACCACTCAAAGCCTGGGTGCTTGACCACAAGCCAAGGGGTGCTGAAGGGGGCCTGCCTGCTTGGGTGCGAGGATGAGTCAAACAGTGAGCAGAGGCACCCTGTAAATTGTCCTTCATTCGAGCCAAGAATCGCATTATGTTGTTAATTAATACCTGCCAGTTGAGCCACTTAGGAAGGTATTTAAAGTTTGCCCTTTTTAAAAATTTGTTTATTTATTTATTTATTTTTGGCTGTGTTGGGTCTTCGTTTCTGTGCGAGGGCTTTCTCCAGTTGCGGCGAGCGGGGGCCACTCTTCATCGCGGTGCGCGAGCCTCTCACTATCGCGGCCTCTCTTGTTGCGGAGCACAGGCTCCAGACGCGCAGGCTCAGTAATTGTGGCTCACGGGCCTAGTTGCTTTGCGGCATGTGGGATCTTCCCAGACCAGGGCTCGAACCCGTGTCCCCTGCATTGGCAGGCAGATTCTCAACCACTGCGCCGCCAGGGAAGCCCAAGTTTGCCCTTTTAAGGGAGGGTGGTGGTTTTTCTTGATGCTGAGACCCAAAGACATTTGCCCCAAGTTTACCTTGGTTAGTTAGTTCTCTCTGGAAAGCCATAGGGTAGCCTCATGACTCCTGAGGAGAGGGAATTATTATTATATACCATTATTTCTGTCCAGCCCCTTTTTGTTCTTTTAATCCAAATCTTTGCCATTGATGAGTCTGAGTTTCTAGGTACAGCAGAGGGAAAAGAAAGTTAACTTTGGGTTCAACTTTTTTTATAATGCAACTGTATCAATGGTAAGTACCACTTTGGAACAGTGCCTTTTGTGTTGCCATGAAGTCGTACAGTCAATTATCATTAATTGAGACTTTATGATAATGGATATCCGGCTGGTTTGACGTTAAACTTTGATAAGCCTTTGGAAATGTGAGTCTGTGCCAAAAAATAGTGTAAATAAGATTTCAAGTGTGAATATTTACCTATTTAAGACAATAGACTAATTAAAAACTGAGCAGTTTAACATAAAACCTACTATAAGTAAATTGAAATAAATGCTTCTTATGCAGTTTGTCTTATACATTTAAAACAGACCACTTTTATCCATTCACTGACACTTTATTAAGGGCCAGATCCAGTTACTGCCTAAACGTGAAAATAAACTACTTCTTTCTAACTAGTCTATTTTATATTGTTCACTACAGTGTGAATGAGGTATTCATTGAGGATATGGGGGGAGTTCCCCAGTTCTGTTAACCAATTTAACAATCTATCCCAATCTAGAGACTAATGGTGTTGATGGGCTTCTGTGAGGCTCTGAAGGTAACAAACAAAACAACACCAAAAGCTACCTGTAGTGAATGGATTGGAAGGCTTGGGAGTATTTCTATTTATTTATTTGTTTGTGTTTGTTTATTTTACAGTAGGTCCTTGTTGGTTATCTGTTTTAAATATAGCAGTGTGTATATGTCAATCCCAAATTCCCAGTCTATCCCTCCCTCCCACCCTTCCCCCCGGTAACCATAAGTTCATTCTCTAAGTCTGTGAGTCTGTTTCTGTTTTGTAAATAAGTTCATCTTTATCATTTTTTTTAAGACTGCATATAAGCGATATCATATGATATTTATCTTTCTCTGTCTGACTTACTTCACTTAGTATAATAATCTCCAGGTCCATCCATGTTGCTGGAAATGGCATTATTTCATTCTTTTTAAAGGCTGAGTAATATTCCATCATATATACATACCACACCTTCTTTATCCATTCATCTGTTGATGGACATTTAAATTGCTTCCATGTCTTGGCTATTGTAAACAGTGCTGCAATGAACACTGGGGTGCATGTATCCTTTTGAACCATGTTTTTCTCCAGATACATGCCCAGGAGTGGCATTGCTGGATCATATGGTAGCTCTATTTTTAGTTTTTTAAGGAACCTCCATTCTGTTCTCCATAGTGGCTGTATCAATTTACATTCCCACCAACAGTGTAGGAGGGTTCCCTTTTCTGGCTTGGGAGTATTTCTAACCCAAGAGGACTTTCCATACCCTTTAATGTATACAGTTCCTTCTGAAAAAATCCTTAGCCTTCTATAAAGCTGTCCCCAGCAGATGAGGTTGGGTTTCTGCTAACTAGTTACCTTCCCCTCGGGTCCGACTTGTAGTTACCAATCAAAGCTTGAGAAAAAGGGTCAAATTACATCCTACTCAATAATGGATTTAAATCTAGATCCTTAGATGCAAAAGAATAATGATGTTTATTTTCAAATGAGAGTGTTTTTCCTATTTTTGAAGGTAAGTTGAAGACGGTAAAATGTGGCCCTTTGAGGAGTCATCATTTATAGGAGCGTGAATGTTTATCGAATGTCAGGGTCTGAAATTACCATCACTCCTTTTAGGGATGAGGTTACAGCAGCCAGTACATATATATAGCCAGGAAGCACTGGATTGGTCTCTGGTTTTGTTCAAGCCCATCCAGCCTGAGTCAGATAACCTAGAGATGAATGAGAGATGATCTCCTCATAATACCTTACTAGCTGCAGAAATATTTTAAACGCAGTTTTTCTCTAAATGATAATTCTCACTCTGTGGTGAAATGGTAAGAAATACACTCTTAATGAGTTATTCTAGATTTTTAGCCTAAAGCTTAAAAAATCAGGTTTCAGATACAGAAGCTTTTGAATAGGAAAGGAATTAAACCACCAGTAACTAGATTTAGGTAATATAGAAAAACACTTAAAAAACAAACAGGAAAGATACCACTCCCTTTTCTGTTTCTTGACCCATTCCACGGTGTATGTGTGTGTGTGCATGTGTGAATTTAAAATTACTCATGTGCAATTAATAACTTGAGTGAATTTGGCATTTTATTATAAATGGTGATATGTAAACTGTTACTGGGAGAGGCTCCAACAAAGGGCTTTGTTTTTCTAAATAGTCAGAGCTAGCTTAGTATTTGTGGAAAGAATGTAGTTTAATACTGTTGATTTGTTTTTGCATTTCCTGCTAGGGCTGGTACATTGAGAGTTGTTTTCACTTTTTAATTTTTTAAAAAATAATTTTATTTATTTATTTTTGGCTGTGTTGGGTCTTCATTGCTGTGCACGGGCTTTCTCTTGTTGCAGCGAGTGGGGGCTACTCTTCGTTGCGGTGCGTGGGCTTCTCATTAAAGTGGCTTCTCTTGTTGCAGAGCACGGGCTCTAGGCACACGGGCTTCAGTAGCTGTGGCACGTGGGCTCAATAGTTGTGGCTCGCGAGCTCTAGAGCGCAGGCTCAGTAGTTGTCGCGCACGGGCTTAGTTGGTCCGTGGCATGTGGGATCTTCCTGGACCAGGACTCGAACCTGTGTCCCCTTCATTGGCAGGCAGATTCCTAACCACTGCGCCACCAGGGAAGTCCCACTTTTTAATTTAAGAATGAACATTTTCCCCTAACTTCTTCAGCAAGATTTTAGGTAAATAGCTAACTTCATAAGAGAACTTGATGCACTACTTAGATGAAAGTATCAGTATTAGATTATCTTTTATAAAGTTCAGTTCTGTAATTTGTTTTGTGCTGTGACACATATTTAAAAAATACCCAGGATTCTTTTCACCTCAAATAATAAACCACAATAAAATGCCTCTATTGTACTATCTTGAAAGAAATATTTCTAAATAAAAAAAAAGTTTCAATAGCTCAATAAACTATTATCTGAGAGAAATCTGGAAAAGCATGTTAATCCAGACAGTGAGAAAAATGCAAATCTGACAACATCCCTATGGAAAGTCCAGGTTACAGAATAAGAAGAATAAGGGAAAAAGTGGGTTTATGAGAATGAGCCTGTCATGTTGAAACTTCTGGAACAGTTTCCTGTTGATGTTTATTTTTTAATGGCAATAGTAAGCTCCAGAAATACTGATTTAACATCTATATTTATTTTTTCTAGCTAATTAACACAGTCAACTCCAGATTTGTATTTCTATTACTCGTTTGTCCCTATTGATTTCTGGAACTACCTCTGAACGTTTACACTTTTTTGTTCAAAACTTTGTGTTTTGGCTCATTAAGAAATTTCCCTGAAGATTTCTGCTTTCTGCCTGTTTGAAGTTAATTTATTTTTTCTTCTTGGTTCATACTCTTTGCAATTATACTTAAAGTCAACTTAGGCCTTGTGTGATGGGGCCCCTGTCAAAGCATGTTGCTCTAAAGGCCCACTGGATCCTTTGCAGACTGGGGACCTTAAATGCCTTCTTCTTTAGAATTTTGCAGTCTATTCCAAATAAAAAGCTTTCTGTGGTACCTTGAACTCTATTTCCCTGTTTTCAATTCTGGCCATTAAGTGTCTGATTGGTGCTTTTAAATTTAATGTCCTCAAGAAGTTAATTTTATAAACAAATCAAAAGCATTGTATAGTAGTTGAAAATGCCCAGAGTTAGGGATCAGGTAGAATAGGTGAAATTATTCAGTCTCTCTGAGCCTCAGCTTTCTTACCTGTAAAAGGGGGGCAATTATACTAAGCTCATAATGTTGCAAAGTTCAGATATTAAGTAAATATTCTAGCAGAGTACTTTGTACATACATGCACTATAAAAGGCCACTATTTTTTAAATCATAAGAATTCTACAGTTTAATCTTAAAACCCAACAGAATTTTTATGAATAGAGCTGTTTTTGCTCACTCCCTTTTCTAGGTACATGCTAAATCTACTGAATTTCTCCCTTTACCTAGTTTATGATGGGACCTGAGTATCTATATAGCTAACAACACCTTCATTTTTCCATTATCTTTGCTCTTCTCAGTTTGAGAAACACCTTGGACAATTTTTGTTATAGCCTGCTCTCTTTCAAAGTACATGGGCCTAATAAACTTTTGACAGTTCTCAATGAGTTTCTGTATTTAGACAATGGCTGACACTTCAAAATTAAGTGCCTCTCCAAAATGTTTTGCTGCACAGCTATGCCATAAGAGGTATTCATCCTTCAGGTTGTCTTAAAACTTTCTCTCTCTCTCTTTTACTCTCTCTCGCTCTATCTAGAAGATTGTATTTTCCAAACAGTTTACAACATCTCCCATTCCACATGCTCTTCTTTCAATGTGACTTTGACACTCCTCTCATTAAAACGTGGGCTCTGTGCTTCCTCTTTGTCACACTGGTGGTACTGTGTAATGTTATGTGACTTCCAAAGCCAGGTCATAAAAGCAATACAAATTCTGCCTGGTGTCTGGATATGCTTGCCCTTGGAACCCAGCCACCATGCTTTGAGGGTGCCCGAACTATCCCACATTGGTAGACCACAAGGAGAATACACATACACATTTTCTGACTGACAGTCCAGCTGAGGTCCCAGCATCAACTTCTAGACACAGGAGTGAAGACACCTTAAGATGATTATTACAGCCCTTGGCTGTTGAGTTACTCTCCCCTACCTTCAAGTCTCCCCAGCCGAGGCCCCAACATCATAGATCTGTGCTCTGCATGAAGTTCTGACCCACAGAATCAGTGCAAGTAATAAAAAATAGTTCTTTTAAGATAGTAAGTTTTGAGATGCTTTATAAAATTAACAACAGTATCTAGAACACTTTCCTTCCCTTTCCTACTCCCCCTTCCCATGGCATGTCAATAGAAATTAATTCTGTTACTTACCTGTATATTTTGAGTAGATGTGAAATGATAATTTGCTCTGTGCTATGCACCATTGATTCCAAGCACTTTATGCATCTTATTTAAATGCTATAAGAGAATACTACAACAATACCAACTATACTATAAGAGAACCGCCATTATTGTTATCTGAATTTACAAATGAAAAAACCCAAAGGTCAAACATCTATTAATTGTTGGCTCCAAACCTCTCATTTTACATCCAAAAGTGCAGAGGCAAGTGAAAGCAGTAATATATAATTCTAGGTCAGAGAGCTCAGTTTATGTTTTAGGTACATAGATTGAAAATATTAGATTCCAAATACACTAAAAATATTTTATTCATTTAAAACTATTTCCTTTTGAACTTTAAAGAAAATATAAGAAGTTACTTTTTCTTTTAGTAACTTAACAAGTTGCTGGGATCCAGGGAACTGTGAATTAGTAAATCTAACCTTAGAAATCAAGATTAACATTACATTCTGTCCTTTACAAACATATTTCTTCTATTCTCAGATGCACATTTTTCAACATTTTAATAGCTCAAAAATGGGAATGCCTTTTACAGTTGATCATGTGTCATAGTTGAATTGGCAACACTTTAAATCATTTTTAGTGTTATACATAAAATAATGATCTTACAATAGACTGTCTTGTTTTGATAAAATGCACATATTTTACATTTTCAACCTATTAGATGATGGAATCTGGCAAACACTGTTGTTGCAACAATGGCATACACATATGAGGAAATGACAGATAACTCAAGAATCCTTCTAAATGATTGATGCAGTAGTGTTAAACTGAATAGTCAAAGACTGTCAAAAATCCAGGAGGCTCTGAAATGAGACCAGCATTAGCCTCCCAGTATTGTCTTGCAAATACACGTATTTTTACCCAGAGAACTGTCATCACAGATAGACACTAGGTAGTCAATATTTAATAGGGTCTCTGCTGGAACGAGGTTTCATAGGAACACAGCCAAAACCCAGTGAAATTTATTGGGGCACCTGATGGTGTTGCCAATTACTGCCCTTTTCTGCAAATAAAGGCATCTCTTGCATCAAAGGACTCCAGTACCTAGTTTTATCCTGACATTTCTCTTGTAAAATTTATTTTTTATAAGTCAATTATCATAAAGTTAGCTTTTCTAATCTATCACAGCAGGTTTGCAAGATTTTATATCAATTTGTAGTTTTTAAGTCATTGTAGTAGTAAATGGGCTAAATGTTATTGGTTCTTGTATTCCTCCACCGTATCTAATTTTCAGAGATCAGTCATGTTCCTAAAGACTTAACTTAGTGATTTTATACACTACAATAAACCAGTCTAAGATCTTCATATTCATGAAAGTAATGATCACAATACAGTACGAGTTGGGATTCTTATAGACAGTGTTTTCAGAAGAAGGCATTTCACTGACCAGGTTGGCAAAACAGCTGCCTGTAATCAGGACTATTGCATCTACTATGGCCATTGCAGATATGATCCCTGCCTCAATAACTCCAGATTTGTTAGTTTATATTCCTTCTTTTAGTGGGGTTGTTGCTTGACTAATAGAATTTCTTGACTGCTGAGGAAGCAAGGTTTCAAGATTGGTTTCCTTTATGCTCCTCTGAGAATTTTTTTGTTTTAAAGGGGAAAATAGGAAATAGCTAATTATTTTTAAATTAGATGAAACCTCTATTTCAGTTAATAATGTATAAATTTTAGTAATTAAAGGTAAAATGAACTTTTAGGTCATTATACTCAATGTGATGAAATCCCTCAGAGATGTAGTGACATCTAAGGTCACATGGTTAGAAAGGGGGTGTGTATAACTGCCATGGTTTACTAAACAGCCCACAGCAGAAGAGGCAGTGCTCTGAGTTAAGATCAGAGGAACAAAAAGGAACCAATTGAAAAGCTGCCTCGCAAAGACTATTTTAGGTAGGAGCAGTGAGTGCAAATAATCTGAGATGGGAAAGAGCTTCTTGGCATGAGAGGGCAATATAAGTGCCAGTGTACGTGGACACAGTGAGCAAGAAGAAGACTGGTACAAGACTGTTGGATAGAAGGCCGGGAGAAAGGAAATGAATCAGTAGCACCTTACAGGCCATGAACCATGGACATTGTTGGTTGCCTACCTAACTTTCATTTTCCCCTTGTTGTAGACTAAATGTTGGTATTCCCCCAAAATCCGTATGTTGAAAACTTAACTCCCAAAATGAGATAATATTAGGAGGTGGAGCCTCTGGAAGGTAATTAGGTCATGAGTGTGGAGCCCTCATGAGTGGGTTAGTACCCTTAAAAGAAGAGACCAAGAGAGTGCTTTATTTGTCTGCCTGTCTGTCTGTCTGTCTGTCTCTCTCTCTCTCTAACATGTGAGAATACAAGGAGAGGACAGCTCTCTGTAGACCAAGAAGAGAGCCTTCACCAAAAACCCAAACATGCTGGCACCCTGATCTCACACTTCTAGCCTCCAGAGCTGTGAGAAATAAATGATTGTTGTTTAAGTCACTCAGCCTATAATATTCTGTTACAGCAGCCTGAACTAAGACATCCTTCTTCCGTTTTTCTGATTTTCTGAATCTTACCTATCTTCATGCATTGCCCATATTCTTCAGTGAGAAGCTGATCCCATCTCCAGTGCCATGAATGGGTCCTAGTTGGCTTAGGCCAATCAGCATATTCCAATCCTCTGTTCATAGTCATTTTTGTCAGGGGTGGGCCTGTGACCCAAGACATGCAATTAGGGCAAACCATGGGACACTTGTTCCCTCCTTTTGGACATGAACAAAAAAATTTGTTATCCTGATTGTGTCTGATAGACATTTTGTGAACTATTATTGGGAGAAATTCAACACTGTGGATGGCAGAAGAAAGCAGAAAATGGGACTTTGATGACCTTTTTTAGATGCTCTATTTCTGGATCTTCCTTATGTGAGTCAGTGAATTCCCTTTATCATTTAAGTCAATTTGAACTGGGTTTTCTTTTTTTTCTTTTTTCTTTTTAAACAACACACGTGGTAAGCTGCTCTTTTTTTCTGAATCTTTTTTTTTTAATTTTTAAAATTTATTTATTTATTTATTTATGGCTGTGTTGGGTCTTCGTTTCTGTGCGAGGGCTTTCTCTAGTTGCGGCGAGCGGGGGCCACTCTTCATCGCCGTGCGCGGGCCTCTCATTATCGCGGCCTCTCTTCTTGCGGAGCACAGGCTCCAGACGCGCAGGCTCAGTAATTGTGGCTCACGGGCCTAGCTGTTCCGCGGCATGTGGGATCTTCCCAGACCAGGGCTCGAACCTGTGTCCCCTGCATTGGCAGGCAGACTCTCAACCACTGCGCCACCAGGGAAGCCCCTGAACTGGGTTTTCTTATCTGAACATGCAGAGACATAGTCCACTGGGAAACCATTAAGTGGGTTTATGCCAAGGAGTGGTTTGCCCTTGTTCCATTTTTTTAAAACGTTATTCTAGGTTAAATAATAAAGAAGATTTATTGGCTTACAAAGGAAAAACTGGAGCAAGAAGAATAGTTAAGAAGCAACTGCAGTAGTCTATGTGAAATGTTATAGTGAATAAGTCTAGAGGGTGACATTGGAGGTAGAGGAAAGGTCATTTGCAAAGAAATATATTTCGGTGGTACAGTCAAAAGGACTTGTTGAAGAGTTAGCTGTGGGTAATGAGAAATAGGAATAATCATGGGTGAGTTTTCCAAAGTCATGGGAAGGTTTTGGTTTGAACCATTAAGATGGTGCCATTTACTAACATGGAGTCTGGCACCCAGTGGAGAAATCAGGACTGGAAATAAGATTTGTGAGTCATCAGTTTATCAGTAGGTTTTAAGTAAATAGAATTAGATGAGGTAACTTATGGAGAGATTATAGGTAAAAAGTAAAGGAAGGACTAGGATGGAGCCCTAGTGCTTTCCAAGTTTGGAGGTTGATCAGAGATTTGGGGAGGACGTTAGGGAAGATTGGCCAGGAAGGCAGGTAGAAAACCTACAGTATGGAGAGTTAAAATAACAAAAGTAGGGAAATATTTCAAGAGAGGCATCAGCAGTCTGGAATCCTCCTGAGATTCTGAATAATAGGGAGAGAGGGAAATGTCTGTCTCTTTGAATGTGATGAAAATCTGAGATACTAGAAAGCTCTAAATAATCAAAGATTAATTTTATTATTTATTTAAGACAGATATGTTCTCAAGTCTATGCTTTGAAGATATTTCATGGATCATGAATCATAATTAAGCAGAATATTTGATCAAAGTAATGATTCTAACTCAAGTAACTCTCAGGCCTTATAGGCTCCATCCAACAAAAATAATTTAAAATGATTCCAATTTTTACTTGCACTTCTCAAAGAACATAAATGGATATTCATGTCATAACTCACTTCTCTTAAGTTCCTTTTTTCCCCCCTCTAATTGTCTTAAATTTGCGAGAGCGAGAGCGAGAGTGAGAGCGAAACTGTCTTTCCCTAATATTTTCACTAAATCTCCCCCAGATACTCGTCTGTGGTCCTAGTCCAAGCCATGTCAGGCCACTCTTGCATGACTAGAAAACTCAATTACTGCATTTCTCTGGACCTTCCTTCTGGAAGGAAATACAAGAAGTCGTTTGGAAGTTCTATCTCACTCGTATTGCTTTCTCCTGTGGTGAAAATCAGATGAATCAAATTATCTTCCTTCTTAAATCTAATTTTCCAGTTACCCTGGATGAGAAAGTTTATGGGTCAAACTATTTTGCTTTCGGGGGGAATAGTCATTTAAAGAAGTTTTCCTACTGTGACTCATTTTCAAAAGTCAAAATACCACATTTTAGAGGACCTAAAACATTTACTGCATTTATGAAATTAATTTTCATTCCAGTGGCCAACTCACTTTTCTTTGGTTGCTGCTTTGGAGAAGGTTATGTGTTTTCCATAATGTCATTATCCCATTGAAATCCATCTGTCTCCTTCCCCCTGCAGTGGGGCAACTCGTTCAAGTTCAGCAGGGAAGCCAAATTAATTACCAATCTCCCACCTTTTCAGTAAGTATAGAAAAAACAAAAGCGAAAAAACAGGCCTACAGGGGAGGGACGGGTATGTATACTTGTGCTCTAAAGGTGTAATGTGAAACTCATATTCTGTTAAACCTGTTGAACATTTACTTAAACTTCTTCACCAGTGTGGTTCACATTTACAATAAAAAATGACCATATCATACTGTGGAAAGAAACAACATAAATTACTAGAGAAAGAAGACTAGATAGGCCACACTTTCTGGCTCAAGTTGGGAACCTGACTTGTACCCTTTTATTAGAGCTAAAGTATGCATGTACTTACACATCAAGGGGCTCTCCAAATGGGAGAAATCTAGTAAATCCCCAACAGACCTCACTACACGTCTGCCTTCCATCCTCTTCCTTTATTGATTGGGGCAGGTTTTAAGCAGAAGAGAAAGGAACGATAGGACCCATGGTTCATTCCCCTACCTCCTACAGCAGTTTAAATGCTGAGGTGTCCTAAAACTTCGGATATACTTTGGAAACTAAGCTGAGGAATGTTTTCTTATTCATTCTGGTCCAGTGCAAATATTTGTCTATTGAGAAATATATAATACATTAGACTTGTAAACCCACCATCTGCCTAAAATGAGCCAACACCCACCTGTAAGGAGGCGGATACAGGCTGGTATCCTGTTCCTCCAGCTCCTAAGTGAAGGCTGCTGACGTTATGCAGCCCGGGTTTGTTTGAGCTGCCCCATGCCAAGATGGTCTGATCAGATTCCAAAGGGTGTGGACGTTTGTCACAGCCCATAAGGATTACTTTCAGGTTCTGTTAGAGAAAACTTTTTGCAGTAATGGGGTCAAACGGAGGCTAAAAAATACCGTCAGCTTTGGACATGTGGGTGCATTTGTGAATTCTTCAGAGCAATGATCTAGTGCAAGGGATGAAATAAATCAATCAATCACCTCCTGTTCTGCCATGGTAGCAACAGGTGTGATGGTCCACATTAGCTGAGAGAGAAAGAGATTGTCATTGGTGGAGAGTATGATAGCAAGGAAAGGATACTCTGCTCCCAGTGCTTTGTCTTTTTAAATGACCAGAAGTCCTATTTTAACTGACAGACGTTTGGCTGACCCTTGACCTTCGAGTTCTCCCTGAAAAGGTTGCTCTCACTACTTAACAATAAGCTTATAAAATCTGGAGAATGAATTTGTAGTGGAGCGGTGTTCCTTGAAGCAGCTGCCATTGCTTTGTTTTTTTAGTTTTGTTTTATTGTTTTTGCATACCCTTTTTTACTGAAGTGTAATTGATTTACAGTATCATGTTAGTTTCAGGTGTACAGCACAGTGCCATTGCTTTTTAAAGAAGCTCCCCCAGAGAACAAGAATTTCAGGATGGTCACATCACATAAAGTGTTCCCCTGAAGGGCTTGCCTCTGAGATTGCCCTTCTTTGGAAAGACTCTAATACACAATGGATACAGAAAGATGACTAATTATTATATTTTAGGGCTTGAAAGTTTTGAAACAAACTACCACATAATTTTTACAAAGGTTTTAGAGTGGTATTAACATGGCTGACCTAAGAAACATGATTGTCTAAGACTCCTGTGTGATTTATACAAGTTATTTGCCAAATATAGGCATGAAAGCAAATCAAGCTACATAACTTGCTCTTTTGGGGTGTGTTGCTTTACTCTGCATTTTTTCTTAGGATACCAAAAAGTTTATGGTTAGTGTAAATAAAATTCCTAAATGCCGCTTAGGATTAATAAAGTCAGAAGAGAGTAGCTTCAATATGGTTACCAGGTTTTAGGTAGACAGAACAGGTAGTCTTAAGGGGTAGTTGAAAGCCCATTAATTGTTAGAACCTGGAGGCACTAAAGCTTCAATAGATAGCTTCAGCTTTCCATCGTTAAGGATGGGAACACAGGTGGAAGTACTAATCACAAATACCTTACAGAGGAGAGCAAGAGTCACTGATGTAAGAATTTACCTAGAGCTGGTCCGGCAAGAGGGGCTCTGCGTAGTGGATGATTTCAAGAGGGCAATGTGTAACCCGAAAAGAGGTCTTTAAGAATGTGAAGAATTCTGCCAAAGGTAAGCTGTCCTCTTGGAAGTTTTCCTATGGGTACAGCGTATAGCGTGATAAAGTAGGAATAGTGGGTCGCTTAGATTCGTGATTGTTATTGAGGAGGTGTGTTTGGGATTTGAAATCACACTGTCCTGTCCCTCTTCCCTTGGTTCCCTGGATGCTTATGTTGAGATTCAGTTGCAGAGTCACCAAAAGCTGGTAGAAGCTTGTCCTTTGGTTTGTTGGGGGTGGAGGCTCAAAGCCAAGAATGGCAGGACCGCGTACAGTCTTTCTTTAAAATGTTAATTAGAATCAATGTGAACTGCCCTTCCTTTATAAAGGACATACTCTACATGTTTTCAGTTATTGCACACTGTCAGTTTTAATTAAATCATATATTTTTTTACAACATACAGATCCAAAGCAGAATTATATGGTGGTAAAACGTGTTGACCCTGGAGCCAAACTTGCTGGGTTTGAGCACTGGCTCTGCTAGTTAGCTATGTGACTTTTTTTTTTTTTCTTTTTTCTCTTTTTATCAAGTTATTGCACATCTTCAGGCCCCAGCTAATCTTAAGTAAAATGAGGGTCACGGTATTTCACATTTGTGGTGAGGTATTAATAAGATAATCTCTGCAAGGACCTCAGCTCTGTGTCTGGAACATAGAAAGAGTTCAGTATGTTTGCTTTAATAATAACGAAAAATACTGAGTATAATAACTCTTTCTCTAGGTATGACTTTTGTTTCTGCATTAAAACCACAGTGTTAGATGTTGATATTTCATAAACCTAACTTAACCGATTATATACAGCTCTGAGTACTAAAATAACATTTAATTTGGCAGAAATTTGTTTGGAGGGTAGACTAGAGCCAGACAAACTTGTTGTGAAAAATGATTCTTCAATTCTAGCAGGCCTTCTTTTTAAGTGTGTGATGAGAAGTTTTGGTGTTTCCTTACCTACCATGGGAATCACGCAAACTGGGGATGGGAGAGGGGAAAGCATCTCGATTGGTTTTCTAGGGCTGTCTAACAAAGTACCACACACAGGCTAGCTTAAACAACAGAAATTTATTGTTTCACAGTTGTGGAGGCTGGAAGTCTGAGATCCAAGTGTTGGCAAGACTGGTTCCTTCTGATTGCTGTGAAGGACAATCTGTTCACGTCTCTCATCTGGTTTCTTGTGGTTTGCTGGTAACTTGTGGCATTCCTTGGCTTCTGTAGCATCTCCAGATCTCTGTCTTCATCTTCACAGGATCTTCTGTCTTTGTGCATATCTCTGTGTCCAAATTTCCCCTTTTTATAAAGATGCCAGTCATATTGGATTAGGGGCCCACCCTATTCCAGTCTGACCTCATCTTAACTTAATGAATGATACCTTCAGTGACTCTATTTCCAAATGAGGTCACATTCTGAATTACTGGGGGATTTAGGACTTCAACCTATGAATTTTGGGGGGAACATAATTTAACTTGTAACAGCATCCTATCCTTGCACTATAATATACTTCAAGAAGTTGCAGTAGTCAATACTCAGCAAAAATCCAGTTGCCTGATTTCAAAGCTGTGGGCAGTGGATTTATTTCTTCTTTGAAGAAAAGATGTCCGTAAGCTGGTATTCATAAAGTTTATCGCTGCCAACATCGGGGGAGGTACACACTTAATGGCATCGTCCTGTGGGTGGTTGCTGCAATCCTGCATCCCCCCACAGCAGTCACAGCTTATTTTGTGAGGGGGCGGTGTGTGTGTGTGTGTGTGTGTGTGAGAGAGAGAGAGAGAGAGAGAGAGACTGATTTTCAGCTCCCAAGGGCTTTTCACTTCGCTAAAAAACAGACACTGCATAAGAAACAATTTTTGAAAACAGAAAAAAAAGCTTATCTTTCTCTACACAGTAAGGATGTTCGTGGATACACAGATTATGTATTAGGCGTCACTTTAAGTGCGGTTGTGTTCTAAGGAGTGCTACTGAGGGCTCTCAAGTGCATCTCTATCAGTCTTTATAGTATGTAATCCTATATGTTAAAGAAGTTTGTCTGAAGCTTGACACAGTATCTTAAGCCTAATCTAAAATTCTCAAAGGCATTACTAAGAAAACCTTGTATACTTTTGTGTTTTAGAGTTAAACCAATGAATGAGAATTTCTGTAGCCCCTGTAATGTGCTTTATTCTCTGTTTCATCATGTGAATTTCCGTAATGGTGGAATACAGTCTCGTTCAAGGCGCATGGGTGCTGCATCCTGTGTGAAGCCCCACTAGGAGTCGGGCCATCTCTTCTCTGCTCCCACATCGTCCTATTACATTATTTCATAAGGAATTGTTTCTCCTCAGTGATCTCTCTTACTGCTAAATTATGAACTCCTCTCGAGAACAAAACAGCCTTATGTATATCGAATTTATCTTTGGATCTATAATATCAAACACCGTGTCTGGCACAGAGTAGAAGTTAAATTAGGAGAGATTAAATGCTATAAAATAATTGAGGTTATTTTCTGGAACTCAGAAACTGAGAGATTGATTGGAAATATAAAGAAATGTTGCAAAAAAAAAAAAAAAAAAGAAATGTTGCTATTTTAGGCAAAAATTCAGGGGAAAGAGGAGGAGAAGGAGGGGCATCTAGTGCAGTGATTCTAAACTGGGGTGGCCACTATTAGCAAATGAAAGCGCAGGTCACCCAGTTAAAAGTGAATTTCACATAAACAGCAAATACACTTTTTGCATAACTGTGTTCCAAATATTGCATAGGACGTACTTATACTAAAAAAAAAAAAAAGGTTGCTAATCTCTAATTTAAATTCAACTGGATGTTCTTTACTGACAATCCTATTCTAATCTCTTTTTGAATATGTAACACTTTTTTTTTTTAATAGGCTATGAAGAGACATTTGGCACCTTTTTGTATTTGTTTGTTTGTTTGTTTGTTTATTTATGGCTGTGTTGGGTCTTCGTTTCTGTGCGAGTGCTTTCTGTAGTTGTGGCAAGCGGGGCCCACTCTTCATCGCGATGCGCGGGCCTTTCACTATCGCGGCCTCTCTTGTTGCGGAGCACAGGCTCCAGACGCGCAGGCTCAATAGTTGTGGCTCACGGGCTCAGTTGCTCCGCGGCATGTGGGATCTTCCCAGACCAGGGCTCGAACCCGTGTCCCCTGCATTGGCAGGCAGATTCTCAACCAGTGTGCCACCAGGGAAGCCCTGTAACACTTTTATGATTAATTTCTTTTATTGCTGATTTAAAAACATAATATGAATAGACTTTTCACTCTCCCTTCTCATAAAATGTCTATTTAAAACCTCTTCCAGCCAACTCCTACACTATCTTCCCAGAACTGCATAACCACACTCTCCACCCCCGCCCCACCCCCCCACCCCCGCCCCAGCTCTATGTGCCTTCACAGAATCACAGAACACTTTTTTCTGGTGAATATCTAGAATGCCAGGGAATGCTCTCGACACAGTATTTACAACCCACAGAACTCGAGCAAAGCGTCCTTTCGTTTGGCTGCATCACAGAATTTCCTGGCTTCTGATCTCCTGATCTTTTTCTAGCATGTGATTCCAGCAAACTGACCCATTATGCCTAAATTTAAGTTGCAAATATTTCTATGCCCAGAGCCAATTTCCTCTAATTGCATCTTCTGTCTCATATATATATTTTTTAACATCTTTATTGGAGTATAATTGTTTTACAATGGTGTGTTAGTTTCTGCTGTATAACAAAGTGAATCAGCTATACATATACATATATCTCTATATCTCCTCCCTCTTGCATCTCCCTCCCATCCTCCCTATCCCACCCCTCTAGGTGGTCACAAAGCACCGAGCTGATCTCCCTGTGCTATGCGGCTGCTTCCCACTAGCTATCTATTTTACTTTTGGTAGTGTATATATGTCCATGCCACTCTCTCACTTCGTCCCAGCTTCCCCGTCCCCCTCCCCGTGTCCTCAAGTCCATTCTCTATGTCTGCGTCTTTATTCCTGTCCTGCCCCTAGGTTCTTCATTACCATTTTTTTTTTTAGATTCCATATACATGTGTTAGCATACGGTATTTGTTTTTCTCTTTCTGACTTACTTCACTCTGTATGACAGACTCTAGGTCTATCCACCTTACTACAAATAACTCAATTTCATTTCTTTTTATGGCTGAATAATATTCCATTATATATATGTGCCACATCTTCTTTATCCATTCATCTGCTGATGGACACTTAGGTTGCTTCCATGTCCTGGCTATTGTAAATAGTGCTGCAATGAACATTGTGGTACATGACTCTTTTTGAATTCTGGTTTTCTCAGGGTATATACCCAGTAGTGGGATTGCTGGGTCATATGGTAGTTCTATTTTTAGTTTTTTTTTTTTTTTAATCAGTCATCAATTTTATACACATCACTTTATACATTTCAATCCCAATCTCCCAATTCATCACACCACCACCCCACCACCACTTTCCCCCCTTGGTGTCCATACGTTTGTTCTCTACATCTGTGTCTCAATTTCTGCCCTGCAACCCGGTTCATCTGTACCATTTTTCTAGGTTCCACATACATGTGTTAATATACGATATTTGTTTTTCTCTTTCTGACTTACTTCACTCTGTATGACAGTCTCTAGATCCATCCACGTCTCAACAAATGACTCAATTTCGTTCCTTTTTATGGCTGAGTAATATTCCATTGTATATATGTACCACAACTTCTTTATCCATTCGTCTGTTGATGGGCATTTAGGTTGCTTGCATGACCTGGCTATTGTAAATAGTGCTGCAATGAACATTCGGGTGCATGTGTCTTTTTGAATTACGGTTTTCTCTGGGTATATGCCCAGTAGTGGGATTGCTGGGTCATATGGTAGTTCTATTTTTAGTTTTTTAAGGAACCTCCATCCTGTTCTCCATAGTGGCTGTATCAATTTACATTCCCACCAACAGTGCAAGAGGGTTCCCTTTTCTCCACACCCTCTCCAGCATTTGTTGTTTGTAGATTTTCTGATGATGCCCATTCTAACTGGTGTGAGGTGATACCTCATTGTAGTTTTGATTTGCATTTCTCTAATAATTAGTGATGTTGAGCATCTTTCATGTGCTTCGTGGCCTTCTGTATGTCTTCTTTGGAGAAATGCCTATTTAGGTCTTCTGCCCATTTTTGGATTGGGGTGTTTGTTTCTTTAATATTGAGTTGAATGAGCTGTTTATATATTTTGGAGATTAATTCTTTGTCCATTGATTCATTTGCAAATATTTTCTCCCATTCTGAGGGTTGTCTTTTCGTCTTGTTTATGGTTTCCTTTGCTGTGCAAAAGCTTTGAAGTTTCATTAGGTCCCATTTGTTTATTTTTGTTTTTATTTCCATTACTCTAGGAGGTGGATCAAAAAGGATCTTGCTGTGATTTATGTCAAAGAGTGTTCTTCCTATGTTTTCCTCTAAGAGTTTTATAGTGTCCAGTCTTACATTTAGGTCTCTAATCCATTTTGAGTTTATTTTTGTGTATGGTGTTAGGGAGTGTTCTAATTTCATTCTTTTACATGTAGCTGTCTAGTTTTCCCAGCACCACTTATTGAAGAGACTGTCTTTTCTCCATTGTATATCTTTGCCTCCTTTATGATAAATTAGTTGACCATAGGTGCGTGGGTTTACCTCTGGGCTTTCTATCCTGTTCCATTGATCTATGTTTCTGTTTTTGTGCCAGTACCATATTGTCTTGATTACTGTAGCTTTGTAGTATAGTCTGAAGTCAGGGAGTCTGATTCCTCCAGCTCCGTTTTTTTCCCCTCAAGACTGCTTTGGCTATTCGGGGTCTTTTGTGTCTCCATACATATTTTAAGATGATTTGGTCTAGTTCTGTAAAAAATGCCATTGGTAATTTGATAGGGATTGCATTGAATCTGTAGATTGCTTTGGGTAGTATAGTCATTTTCACAATGTTGATTCTTCCAATCCAAGAACATGGTATATCTCTCTATCTGTTGGTATCATCTTTAATTTCTTTCATCAGTGTCTTATAGTTTTCTGCATACAGGTCTTTTGTCTCCCTAGGTAGGTGTATTCCTAGGTATTTTATTCTTTTTGTCGCAATGGTAAATGGGAGTGTTTCCATAATTTCTCTTTCAGATTTTTCATCATTAGTGTATAGGAATGCAAGAGATTTCTGTGCATTAATTTTGTATCCTGCAACTTTACCAAATTCATTGATTAGCTCTAGCAGTTTTCTGGTGGCAGTTTTAGGATTCTCTATGTATAGTATCATGTCATCTGCAAACAGTGACAGTTTTACTTCTTTTCCAATTTGTATTCCTTTTATTTCTTTTTCTTCTCTGATTGCCGTGGCTAGGACTTCCAGAACTATGTTGAATAATAGTGGTGAGAGTGGACATCCTTGTCTCGTTCCTGATCTTAGAGGAAATGCTTTCAGTTTTTCACCGTTGAGAATGATGTTTGCTGTGGGTTTGTCATATATGGTCTTTATTATGTTGAGGTAGGTTCCCTCTATGCCCACTTTCTGGAGAGTTTTTATCATAAATGGGTGTTGAATTTTATCAAAAGCTTTTTCTGCATCTATTGAGATGATCATATGGTTTTTATTCTTCAATTTGTTAATATGGTGTATCACATTGATTGATTTGCGTATATTGAAGAATCCTTGTATCCCTGGGATAAATCCCACTTGATCGTGGTGTATGATCCTTTTAATGTGTTGTTGGATTCTGTTTGCTGTTTGAGGATATTTGCATCTATATTCATCAGTGGTATTGGTCTGTAATTTTCTTTTTTTGTAGTGTCTTTGTCTGGTTTTGGTATCAGGATGATGGTGGCCTCATAGAATGAGTTTGGGAGTGTTCCTTCCTCTGCAATTTTTTGGAAGAGTTTGAGAGGGATAGGTGTTAGCTCTTCTCTAAATGTTTGATAGAATTCACCTGTGAAGCCATCTGGTCCTGGACTTTTGTTTGTTGGAAGATTTTTAATCACAGTTTCAATTTCATTACTTGTGATTGGTCTGTTCATATTTTCTGTTTCTTCCTGGTTCAGTCTTGAAAGGTTATACCTTTCTAAGAATGTGTCCATTTCTTCCAGGTTGTCCATTTTATTGGCATAGAGTTGCTTGTAGTATTCTCTTAGGATGCTTTGTATTTCTGCGGTGTCTGTTGTAACTTCTCCTTTTTCATTTCTGATTTTATTGATTTGAGTCCTCTCCCTCTTTTTCTTGATGAATCTTGTTAAGGGTTTATCAATTTTGTTTATCTTCTCAAAGAACCAGCTTTTAGTTTCATTGATCTTTGCTATTGTTTTCTTTGTTTCTCTTTAATTTATTTCTGCTCTGATCTTTATGATTTCTTTCCTTCTGCTAACTTTGGGTTTTGTTTGTTCTTCTTTCTCTAGTTTCTTTAGGTGTAAGGTTAGATTGTTTACTTGAGATTTTTCTTGTTTCTTTAGGTAGGATTGTATAGCTATAAACTTCCCTCTTAGAACTGCTTTTGCTGCATCCCATAGGTTTTGGGTCATCGTGTTTTCATTGTCATTTGTCTCTAGGTATTTTTTGATTTCCTCTTTGATTTCTTCAGTGATCTCTTGGTTATTTAGTAATGTATTGTTTAGCCTCCATGTGTTTGTGTTTTTTTACGTTTTTTTTCCCTGTAATTCATTTCTAATCTTGTAGCGTTGTGGTCAGAAAAGATGCTTAATATGATTTCAATTTTCTTAAATTTACTGAGGCTTGATTTGTGACCCAAGATGGACCTATCCTGGAGAATGTTCTGTGCGCACTTGAGAAGAACATGTAATCTGCTGATTTTGGATGGAATATCCTATAAATATCAATTAAATCTATCTGGTCTATTGTGTCATTTAAAGTTTGTGTTTCCTTATTAATTTTTTTTCTGGATGATCTGTCCATTGGTGTAAGTGAGGTGTTAAAGTCCCCCACTATTATTGTGTTACTGTCAATTTCCTCTTTTATAGCTGTTAGCAGTTGCCTTATGTATTGAGTTGCTCCTATGTTGGGTGCATATATATTTATAATTGTTATATCTTCTTCTTGGATTGATCCCTTAAGCATTATGTAGTGTCCTTCCTTGTCTCTTGTAGCAGTCTTTATTTTAAAGTCTATTTTATCTCATATGAGTATAGCTACTCCAGCTTTCTTTTGATTTCCATTTGCATGGAATATCTTTTTCCATCCCATCACTTTCAGTCTGTATGTGTCCCTAGGTCTGAAGTGGGTCTCTTGTAGGCAGCATATATATGGGTCTTGTTTTTGTATCCATTCAGCAAGCCTGTGTCTTTTGGTTGGAGCATTTAATCCATTCACATTTAAGGTAATTATCGATATGTATGTTCCTATGACCATTTTCTTAATTGTTTTGGGTTTGTTTTTGTATGTCCTTTTCTTCTCTTGTGTTTCCCACTTAGAGAAGTTCCTTTAGCATTTGTTGTAGAGCTGGTTTGGTGATGCTGAATTCTCTTAGCTTTTGCTTGTCTGTAAAGCTTTTGATTTCTCCATCAAATCTAAATGAGATCCTTGATGGGTAGAGTAATCTTGGTTGTAGGTTCTTCCCTTTCATCACTTTAAGTATATCCTGCCACTCCCTTCTGGCTTGCAGAGTTTCTGCTGAGAAACCTTATGGGAGTTCCCTTGTATGTTATTTGTCATTTTTCCATTGCTGCTTTCAATAATTTTTCTTTGTCTTTAATTTTTGCCACTTTGATTACTATGTGTCTCGGCGTGTTTCTCCTTGGGTTTATCCTGTATGGGACTCTGTGCATTTCCTGGACTTGGGTGGCTATTTCCTTTCCCATGTTAGGGAAGTTTTCGACTATAATCTCTTCAAATATTTTCTCTGGTCCTTTCTCTCTCTCTTCTCCTTCTGGGACCCCTATAATGCGAATGTTGTTGCGTTCAATGTTGTCCCAGGGGTCTCTTAGGCTGTCTTCATTTCTTTTCATTCTTTTTTCTTTAGTCTGTTCCGCAGCAGTGAATTCCACCATTCTGTCCTCCAGGTCAGTTATCCGTTCTTCTGCCTCAGTTATTCTGCTATTGATTCCTTCTAGTGTAGTTTTCATTTCAGTTATTGTATTGGTCATCTCTGTTTGTTTGTTCTTTAATTCTTCTAGGTCTTTGTTAATCATTTCTTGCATCTTCTCAATTTTTGCCTCCATTCTTATTCCGAGGTCCTGTATCATCTTCACTATCATTATTCTGAATTCTTTTTCTGGAAGGTTGCCTATCTCCACTTCATTTAGTTGTTTTTCTGGGGTTTTTTCTTGTTCCTTCATCTGGTACTTAGCCCTCTGCCTTTTCATCTTGTCTATCTTTCTGTAAATGTGGTTTTTGTTCCAGAGGCTGCAGGATTGTAGTTTTTCTTGCTACTGCTGTCTGCCCTCTGGTGGTTGAGGATATCTAAGAGGCTTGATGGGAGGCTCTGGTGGTGGGTAGAGCTGACTGTTGCTGTGGTGGTCAGAGCTCCATAAAACTTTAATCCACTTGACTGTTGATGGGTGGGGCTGGGTTCCGTCCCTGTTGGTTGTTTTGCCTGAGGCAACCCAGCAGTGGAGCCTACCTGGGCTCTTTGGTGGGGCTAATGGCAGACTCTGGGAGGGATCACGCCCAGGAGTACTTCCCAGAACCTCCGCTGCCAGTGTCCTTGTCCCCACGGTGAAACAGAGTCAGCCCCCGCCTCTGCAGGAGACCCTCCAACACTAGCAGGTAGGTCTGGTTCAGTCTCCCCCAGGGTCACTGCTCCTTCCCCCGGGTCCCGATGCGCACACTATTCCGTGTGCACCCTCCAAGAGTGGGGTCTCTGTTTCTCCCAGTCATGTCGAAGTCCTGCAATCAATTCCCACTAGGCTTCAAAGTCTGATTCTCTATGAATTCCTCCTCCCGTTGCTGGACCCCCAGGTTGGGAAGCCTGACGTGGGGCTCAGAACCTTCACTCCATTGGGTGGACTTCTGTGGTATAAGTGTTCGCCAGTCTGTGAGTCACAACCCCAGCAGTTATGGGATTTGATTTTACTCTGATTGCGCCCCTCCTACCGTGTCACTGTGGCTTCTCCTCTGTCCTTGGACGTGGGGTATCCTCCTTGGTGAAGTCCAGTGTCTTCCTGTCGATGATTGTCCAGCAGCCAGTTGTAATTCTAGTGCTCTCGCAAGAGGGAGTGAGAGCACGTCCTTCTACTCCGCCATCTTGGTTAATCTCCTATTTTTAGATTTTAAGGAACCTCTATACTCTTCTCCATAGTGGCTGTATCAATTTACATTCCCACCAGCAGTGCAAGAGTGTTCCCTTTTTTGCACACCCTCTCCAGCATTTATTGTTTGTAGATTTTTTGATGATGGCCACTCTGACTGGTGTGAGGTGATACCTCATTGTAGTTTTGATTTGTATTTCTCTAATGGTTAGTGATGTTGAGCATCCTTTTATGTGTTTGTTGGCAATCTGTATATCTTCTCTGGAGAAATGTCTATTTAGATCTTCTGCCCATTTTTGGATTGGGTTGTTTGTTTTTTTTGATAATGAGCTGCCTGAGCTGCCTGTATATTTTGGAGATTAATTCTTTGTCAGTTGCTTTGTTTGCGAATATTTTCTCCCATCCTGAGGGTTGTCTTTTGGTCTTGTTTTTGGTTTCCTTTGCTGTGCAAAAGCTTTTAAGTTTCATTAGGTCCCATTTGTTTATTTTTGTTTTTACTTCCATTTCTCTAGGAGGTGGGTCAGAAAGGATCTTGCTGTGATTGATGTCATAGAGTGTTCTGCCTATGTTTTCCTCTAAGAGTTTGATAGTGTCCGGCCTTACATTTAGGTCTTTAATCCATTTTGAGTTTATTTTTGTGTATGATGTTAGGCAGTGTTCTAATTTCATTCTTTTACATGTAGCTGTCCAGTTTTCTCAGGACCATTTATTGAAAAGGCTGTCCTTTCTCCATTGTATATTCTTGCCTCCCTTATACCATAGGTGTGTGGGTTTATCTCTGGGCTTTCTATCCTGTTCCATTGATATATGTTTCTGCCAGTACCATATTGTCTTGATTACTGTAGCTTTGTAGTATAGTCTGAAGTCAGGGAGCCTGATTCCTCCAGCTCCATGTTTCTTTCTCAACATTGCTTTGGCTATTTGGGGTCTTCTGTGTTTCCATACAAATTGTGAAATATTTTGTTCTAGTTCTGTGAAAAATGCTATTGGTAGTTTGATAGGGGTTGCATTGAATCTGTAGATTGCTTTGGGTAGTATAATCATTTTCACAATGTTGATTCTTCCAATCCAGGAACGTGGTATATCTCTCCATCTGTTTGTATCATCTTTAATTTCTTTCATCAGTGTCTTATAGCTTTCTGCATTGAATATGTAACTTTTTAAACTGTTTTATCTCTTTGAAATGCAATTGAAAGTTCCCTAAACTCCTCTGTGAAAACGCCTATACACACAGAATTGTGCATACTGTTTCAGGTAGCTGGTGTAAGTAATTTAATTCTTAATATTGGATGTGTTAGAGAAAGAATAAGTACTTTTTTGGAGGTTACAAGGCTAAAAGTAATACAAGTTAAGTTATATATACACATATGGGTTCTATGCCTAGTCCTGCATTTCAAAGCTAAGGGTAACGACAGAAGTGATGGAATCTAAGCCACTAATTTTATAAAGTGAAGAAATTAGATAGAAATATCAACTAAGATATAGAATTTAATTGTTAAAGTAGAGTAGAGAAGGAAACTAAATTGGTTACAAGACTACACTGATTAATGTAACTTATTATCAAATTATATATATATAAAATAGATGTATAGTAAATGTTAGTGTATGTATAATTATATGCATAATTGAATTATATATAATTTAAATACATATGATAAAAATATAAAGGCATATATTTTCATGGTAAAGAATTATCAATTTATCATTTAATAACATTTTTACATTAATTGAAGAGAAACAAGTGAATATTCTATTTTATTAGTTCTTAAAACAGCAACTAAATTGTCAACGGGTTCCTTCTTAGTTCACTGCAAATGACCATGGACATTTTCTGCCTCTGCACTATTTATGCAACAATGAAATCAGTTATATTAGTCTTCATACATTATATTATTAGAGTATACCAGTACACTTTGGTCTCTTAGAATGCATTAAAAAATTAACTCCAAACTTTGATCTAAAATTAAAAAATAGGATATTTAATATTCTTTTGCAGTGGGGGTACATGGATATCTGGTGTTGATGGTCTTGTAAACTGTTTCTATCCAAATAGATCAGTTGCTAAAAGTCTGCTTAAAATGAACTCAATAATGATCAGATAAAACCTGGAAGAAACCTTTCTTTCTCTGACTCATGAAACATTGGAATTAATCAGACATCAGTATCATAGATGTTGTTTATCTGTCTCATATAAAAGTGTACCTTTATATTTAAAAACTTCAAATTATTTAAATGTAATCAAATCCTATGGATTAGGAAAACTTTTCCCATCTCAAATATTCTCTCGTTTCTGAGAATTATTCCCAGCTGATTATGGGGTTTCCATTAGTAATTAGAATTACTCCAAATGATTAGGGAAATTTTGTTCATAAAAAATTAGGATTTTTGTGTGTGTGTTATTTAAAGGAATAGAAGACATGGATGTGATCCTCCAAAAGCTTCCTGTGAAGAATTGAGTTGGTGGTTGAATGTTTAATAATTTCAGAATGGATAGATTCCTCTTCTGCTAGTTAACTGGAGGAATTCTTTAATATTCTGGAGGCAGTTACATTCTTCTTAAAATGATTAAAAGTGTTAAATATCCACCCAGTAATTAAATTAAGCAAAACATATTTAAAGTTTTAAAATATATTTTAAATTTATTGTAATTACTTTTTAAGTGTCTGTTTTAAAGTAAAAAAAGAAATAAATGGTTAAGTCTAAAAGTTATGCTGCTAAAAGTTAAATAATAAATGGCTTGAGGTGCATCCATTTGGTTTGGCAACATGCAAATCATTTATGACCTAAACTTGCAGGTTCGATATAATAGAGGGATCAGAATTAAGATCAGATTACTTGGTGGAATGGATGATAGATGAGGAAATAGAAACAAGCAGTGTAGACACCTCTTATTTAGGTCTTCCTGTCTCCACTATAACTGTCAGCAAGCTTTCTTTGCTACTGATGCAGGCAGAAATCGAACCACAACATTGTCATGCTCCGGTTTTGATATTTATTGAAATATCATTTTACCTTCCTAAGAATATTCAAACACAGTAAAAATCTAAACGGTAATGTTACAAAATTCATTTACCCACCCATTAGTATTAGTCAGTTAGCCAGAAGTTTTTCTTCGTGACATTTGACCTCTTAGAGGTAGTACATTATAACTCGGATTGAATAAGTTTTAATGCTTTCTTCATGTTTTCTATCACTGTAATAAAAGTAAATATGTATTTTCTATTAGTAAATGAGAGTATCAAATTTTTAAATTAACCCCTGAATCTAAAATTGGCCCATTAAAATGAACAGCTATAAAGATTTGGGGATTTATCTGCAGCCTTAAAGAATATTATGCTAAAAGTGTACATGTAAATTTAAGGATTAGACCATTCAGAGCTGGTTAATTAACTTAATGTTAAAAAATTTTATCAAAGGGATTTTGAGGGAGTATCTGTTTTGTTAACTGATTATTTTATAGCAGTATTGCTGGATATGACAGGCATAGCTATCTTATTAAACATAGTTGATAGTGAATGTTGGAAAAATCAAAGTCCCAAGTCAGACTGTATCTCCTTGCTTATAGGCATTAAAGGAAGAGAAAAGATTTAATTATGATCACTTTGAGGAAATCACATATGATCTTTCATACCAGAAGAATGGACTGGCTTTCTTAAGGTTTAGTTTTCATGTGTACTCTATTCTTTTTGGTGCTGTTAACATTTCGTGATCACAAGAACTATTAGAGATCCCTGTTGAAAAAAGAGATTCCGAGGTGCCCCAGAAATTCTGATTTTGATGGGAGCTAAGAGTTTGCATTTTAACCACTATCACCACTACCAACCCCAGGGCCTGCGATGTGTGGGTAGCACTGTTTGTGGGGAAGCACCCATGTAGGGTATCATTGACCCTTCTAACAGTCAAGTGTTGCTCGTATCACTGTTCAAGATAATTTGTGAATACTTACATAGCGATAAATCCTGAGGTTCATATGTATATAATCTGTTTGAGTATCTTCCAGTTATATCAGCTCTGACTGTTAAAGAAGGATCTGCCAAGAAAAAATAAGTCCCTTACATATTATTTAAAATGTTCTGAAAATCATTCTTGCCTCTTACTCTAAAACAAACGTTAAGCAAATTTATAAGCAAAATCAGTTTTCATACATGTGAATTCATTATGAGTTAATCTGAATTCTCATTTTAGTGTGTCACAGGTCTCTGTCAACATATAATAGTTTAGAGAATGATACTGAAACTACATTGGGATATTGATTTCATAGCATCAGTGAATTTAAAAAATTAAAATTTAATATTTATAAGTTGCAAGTTACAGATATAATGAGTTTGATTGTTGACCTAACAAGAACTGTTATTGACTGGGTTACTAATGACTTCCCTTTAAAAGGAATAGTACTTGAACTAGCATTTAAAAGTAAATAAAAGCAAGAAGGCTACTGATTTTCTAAATCTGATGGAAAGAGATTATACAATTACCCACAAACATGATTCTAGGCACATATTGTCCATCAGGTGATAAATTCTTATCAGTGGTTTCATGCTAGGAAAAAGATGAAAAAAAAGAGAATGTTATTGTATTGGATTGTTTTTAACAGTTGATTTAAAAATATTTTATGTAAACAGGCCTTTCAGTAAGTTGTATATTTTGGCCTCTTACAATTCTATATAACATTCTATATCCACTAATACTTTATAGCTCTTTTTGTCTTTAAAAAAAGACAAAAAAAGACATTCAGCTTTTCCACTGAATTGAGATATTAAGAAAACATTGTAGAGGTCGTGTACCATGAGATTCAGCATGATGAAATTATTCTGAGCCATTTCTTGTATTTCTTTATTTTGGGCAAACACTTTTTTTAGTGCTGTGGGAGAAAACAATGTCAGTTAGTTTCAAGGATCAAGACGCCTTCAATATAATGTAGCAAAATTAAGCTAGTATTTTGCATTTGTTTGCATCTGTAACTTGGATGTAAATAGTTCATTGGCCCATTGCCACTTCGTCTCTCATTGGAAAGCAATGAGGGACAGAGTCTATCCAAGAAGACATCAAGAGAGAGTCACATTGATGAAATCACCAGTTTTATAATGTCATGTAATTCATTGACTCATTGGTTAAAACAGCATCTTCTTTCAGCCAGTTTTCCTACCTTTTTGGGGGGGGCAGGGGAGGAAGAAGGATATAAAATTCTAAAGGACATATAATATAAATATATTCAGTAGATTACTAACAATCATTGTAGTCTTTAAGCACCTTAGTAAAATGGTGGTACTCTAGCAGTTGTCCTTTTTTTTTTTTGGAATAGAGTTTCCTGAGTGCCTTCTTAACAATTTGTAACCAGGTCACTTTCCTACTTCATATTGGAGATACAGTAAGATCTCAGGAGCAAAAATTACCTTGGCAGTATTGACAGTCCTCCAAGTGATGAATAACCATCAGTGGCTTGTTACTAAACAGAGAGAGTGTGGAATTGAGCCAAGTGATTAATTTGAGTCAAAATGTACAGTGAAATTAGATTTAAGATTCTCATACTTTCTATGAGACATAAAGTAAACAGCTCAGCCTGACAAATCACAGCGCTGTTAGTCTGTAGTCCTGTTACTCATAACATGGCCTCAGCACTGAAACATCAGCCTCACCAGAAATGTAGCTCATTAGAAATGTAAATTCTCAGGCTCCCTTTTGGCCCGACTCAGTCAGCATCTGTGGGGGTGAGGTCCAGGAATCCTTAGCTTAACAAGCTTACCAGGTCATTCTTATGTATACTGTAGTACAGTTAGAAAAATAAAAGTCAATTCTGTCTCCATAGATGAAAGGATATTATGAACAAGGTAGTATTCATTTCCAATGAACATGTGGTATAAAATTTTGGAAGTGTCGAAGTTTTTACTTAGGTTTTTTGTTTGTTTTTAGTTTTTCAGAAAGTCTATTAACATTTGACCATTTTCACAACCTTTTATTCTTGTCACAACTTAAAATTACCAACAGTCTCAGGGAGAGTTCCCTTCCTATATATTTTTCAGTGTCATTTTGATTTTAACTCTCTGAAGAAAAGTTTTGATGGTAGCTCCTTGACTACCCTGGCGTTTAGAATACGAGAAAAATTAGAATGTTAACTACAGTGAAGGAGAAAATAATTATGATTCGGGTATATAAGATGTTTTTAAAAATGTTTCTTTAATTTTGCGAGGATGCTAGGTACAAAAAGAGATAGACGAGTGTATACGTATCAAGCATAAATCTTTTTACAAACAACAGACGTAATCATATGAAATACTTGTTATTGAATAATCCTGTTTTTCAAACTTTAGTCTCAAAAGTGTTATATAACACATTTTGAAGTGTAAATAATTTCATTTAATCCTCAAACTTAGAATATAAGTTAATTTTAGGTAAGAATAAATCCTACAACTTATCTCTTAAAATTTATAACATAGAAAGCCAACATTTGCCAACAACTTCACATTTACTGGTGGAAGAGCAGATTAGATATCCAATGAATGAAATATTATTACCTCTTTTTAATTAGTAGAAAACTGAGCCTAAGAATATTCACTGACATTTCTTCAGAGACACATACAGAACTTAGACCTCCTAAGCACCAAGTAGTAATTCTTCTACTAGATAACTTTTTCTCTGATTGCACTTAGGTAGATAGAGGTGTCCGGTGATGCAGAACAATTCAGGGGCATGAGTCATTCTGATTTCCTGAACTGCTACACTTTCTTCCCAGCATAACAGCTGGAAATAAGGATAGCTCTGTGTAAGGAAAGACATTGATGTAACTCTTGGACAACTAATTTCTCCATCAGATTTCTGGCCAACCGGAGTCCACGGAAAAATGTATCAAGACCACAGAATACTCAGTCTTAGTAGTTCAGCTTTGAATGGGTTGTTCAGACAGTCAAACCAAGACAGTAATCTGTTTTAGGAAAGGCTTCTGTTCCTGGCAGACACTGAAGTAGGAACACCTGAACAAGGGCTCAGAAACTTTTAAAGCAAAGAGGCAGATGGTAAGTATTTGAGGTTTTGCAGCCCATGTGGTCTTGTTCACAACCGCTCGCCTCTGCTGTTATTGCACGAAAGCAGCCATGGACAATATGCAACAAGGTGAGAGTGGCCGTTACAGTAAAACTTAATTTATAACACTGGAATTTGAATTTCAAGTAACTTCCATGTGTCACAAGATATTATTCTTCTTTTGATTAAAAACATTGTTTTAATGTAAAAATCATCCTTAGCTCACACACCAGATTATCAATAAAACGGGTGGTCCCTAGTCTTACGGTTACCAGGGGCGAAGGGTGGGGGGAGGGATAGACTGCGAGTTTGGGATTGACATGTACACACTACTATAGATAACCAACAAGGACCTGCTGTATAGCACAGGAAACTCAGCTCAATATTCTGTAATAACCTAAATAGGAAAAGAATTTTAAAAAGAATAAAAAAATAAAGCATTTTAAATTGGGAAAAAAAAATCTTATGAACTAGCACATCAGATTATGAGAAACTCGAGTGAGAGAAAGAGTAAAAATTTTGGGGAGCTGTACTTCTGAGATGCTCTAAAACCAGAGCCTTCCAAGCCTAGGTGTTTATCAGCATCATCTGGTGAATTATCTTTTAAAATTCTACATGTTTTTCATTGAAAATAAGTTACAAATTCAGATGGTTTAAAATTCAAAAGTTACAAAAGTAAAAATTCTTTCTCCCATCCTGCCTTCAAGAAGTAAGCAGTGTTACCATTTTCTAAGTCTGCTTCCAGAGTTTTTCAGGTCATATAACAAAATACACATGTGCGTATGCATATGCATATACTTATGTAAATGTATATGATTATGAATTGTGTATGTTCATATGCATGTCCATATGTATATATATATATATATATCCTTTCTTTTTTAAAAATACAAATACTAGCAAGCTATACACATGTATTTGCATTTGGCTTTTTTAGCATAATGGTATATCTTGGATATTATTCTCTTGTGCTTTTGTATAATATTCCATTATATGGACCATCTTTATTAGTCTTCTCAAAATAGATATTTAAATTCTTTTCAATCTTTTATGTTTAGATTGTTTAGAGACATTTAAAAAGATGCTTTGGTGGACATGATGTTACTTACATATAATTTTGCACGTGGGTGGGTATATTTGTAAATAAATTCCAGAAGTGGAGTTTCTGGGTCAGAGTATGTGCATTTATAATTCTGATGCACTGTGTATACTTTCCTTAGAAGCTGTAGCAATTTATATTCTCTCTGATAATGTGAGAGGTAAGTATTTACTCTCACTAAAACTGGTTATTGAGCTTTTAATTCTTTTATCCAGTAGGTGAAAGAGGGAAGTTAATGTGGTTTTACTTTCTTATAAAAAATAGTCACCATATGATCCAGCAATTCTACTTCTGGGTATATACCCAAAGAAAATGAAATCACTATTTCACTATCTCAAAGGGATATCTGCATCCCCATGTTCATTGCAGCATTATTTACAATAGCCAGGACATGGAAGCAACCTAAGTGACTCTCAGTACATTTGTAACAACGTGAATGAACCTTGAGCATATTATGTTAAGTAAAATAAGTCAGAGACAAATACTATATGATCTCATTTATATGTAGAATCTGGAATTTTAAAAAGAGTAAAAACCAAACTCATAGAAACAGAGAGTAGATTGGTGGTTTCCCGGGGTGGGGATTGGGAGGTGGGGAAACTGGGTGAAGGTGCTCAAAGGGTACACACTTCCAGTTATGAGATGAGTGAGTCCTGGGAATCTAGTGATGACCAGAGTTAACAATACTGTATGGTATACTTGGAAGCTGATAAGAAAATACATCTTAAAAGTTCTCACCACACACACACACACACACACACACATGTTAACTATGTGAGGTGATAATTAACCTTATTGTGGTCATCATTTTGCAGTATATACATACATCAAATCATCACATTCTACACCTTAAATTTGCACAATGTTATATGTAAATTATATCTCAATAAAGCTATAAAAAAATAATCTTACTCATATGTTTAGGTTACTAATTTTTTTATTCTGTGAACTATCTTTCCTATCTTATGTTCATTTTTTCAAGGTCATTGACTTGACCTTTTTCTTACTAATTTATATGAGTACTTTGTATATTAGAGAAATTCACTCTTGTAATATGTGCTATAGTTTTCTGTTTTGTATTTTTTGCCTTTTTCATTTGCTTATGATAAATTTCTGGTTGTGCAGAAATTTGCATAATCAAAAATATTAGTTATTTATTTTAGGATTTTTCTTTCTTCTTTTTTTTTCCTTTGGCCATACTCAACTCTAAAGGAGGACTAGGGTGAGGCAAGAGTAGCGTCTAGGGCACAAAAATTAAGTGCTTTGTTTTTGCATCCTAGACATCCCTCATGCCTCACCCTAATTGTACCCTACTCCAAGAATTTAAAGAAATAACAGTTTTGTGATAGTGTCTTCTAGTACCTTAATGGTTTCATCCTTATAATTAATCTTTATAATTTATTTTGATATAAAATGTGAGGTATAGATCCAAATTTTTAAATTTTTCACAAATGGCTATCAAATTCTAACAATTATTTTACATACTCTATCTCTCCTACTCCTGATTCAAAATGCCACTTAATCATGTAAACAGTTTCTGTAGTATCCAGTTTTCTGTTCTCTCCATTCTATTCAATTCATTTATCGGTAACATACTGTGTTATTAAAATGTTTCATATTGATTAAGGGCTAGTTCCCACTGATTTCTTTTCAGAATGTTCCTATTTAAGTCTGTCTATGTTTCCATTTCACTTTTAAAATCACTTAAAAACTTGTACTAATATATTGTGATTGTCTTAACAAATTTTTTAACTATAGAGAGGATTGACATTTTTACGATGTTGAATCTTCCTATCCAAGAACATGATATCCCTTCACATAGGTTTGTAATTTTTTTCCTCACTAGTACATTTAGTTCATACAGATTTTGTACATTTTCTGTCAAGTTTATCCTGGGATATTTCATCTTTTTTTATTGCTATTTTATATAAGGTATTTTATAAGTGTCTTTAACTATTTTAATTATATATATATATATATATATATATATATATAAATGCTGTCGATTTCTATGTATTAATTTAGTCTCATCTAATTTAACTGAATCTTCATACTTCTGAATACTTTGGGCTGATTCTCAAGTTTTTCACAAACCCAGTCATCAGCTGCAAATAAAGGTTCTTTCACTCTCTCCTTTCTAAGTTTTTCTCATCTAATTGCATTGGTTAGTATCTCCAGAACAATGTTAGTAATTTTGGTGATTAAAGAATCCATCAGTGGAATACTTTGTTTTTCCTCAGTAAGCATGATGTTGACTTTTTTGCTGGAATGGATAAGTTTTTTAACTTCAAATATGGATTTGGCATTGTATTAAATACTTTTTTAGCATTTGTGGAGATAGGAGATACTTGTATGATTTGTGTCCTTATAAATATTAAATTATTTTAATTAATAGATTTCTTAATCTTGAATCTTTTGGCTTTCCCAGACTGAATCTCACTTTATCAGGGTATATTCTTTAAGTGTTCTGCTGTCTGCTCTTTGCTAATATGTTGTTTGTTTTTTACATTGCTATTTGGAAATAAGATTATTCTGTAGACTTCTTTTTTTTTGTAATATTTGTCCAGTGTTGAGAGTGTTTTACCCAATTCTTATTTGGAATCTTTTCTTTTTCTTCAAAGAGTTGAATTGAACATTCTTTAGATATTTGATAAATTCTTGGGGTGCTTTTAAAAGTACAAGTTTCTCAGCTCCATCCCCAAAGATTTAGTAGATCTTTAGTAAATCACGTCACTCTTGGTCACTGAGCGCCTGGCACATAGAAGTGGATACTCAGTAAGTAGTTGACCCTGACTATGGATTTTTTAAAAAACTCTCTGAGTTGTTCTGATGATCAGACAGCCTTGAGAAGTGCTGCTATAAGTCAGGTTCCTGTTTAAGCTTGTATAATGCCCAGTGAGTGATATTGTTTTGTTTATACAATTTATATTCAAAAGTTTGCTTGGTGGATGTTAACTAGACTTATTGTGGTAATCATTTTGCATATATACAAATATCCAATCATTAAGTTGTATACCTGAAACTAATATAATGTTAAGTCAATTATTCCTCAGATAAAAAAGCTTGCTTGGATAATTAAGAAATTAATATAAAAGTATTTAGAGCTGTTGTTTATAAAAAAATTCTAATAGCAACTCTTAGTCCAAACAGCAACTTACTTAGTCCATACAGTAACAGAGCAAATTCTTATTGTATTCTCTGAAAAGCTAACATGCTAGTTTTTGGCTCTCCTATGAGGAGGTATCTGTATCATCTGTCAAAGTTAACTGAGAGGTGTTTTACCTTTTTTGAATGTGAAAGAGACCTTCCTCATAAGTCTGCATCCAAGTGATGTCATCTCCCCATCCTAAACAGAAGAGAGAAATCAATGTGTTAACTCAGGACTACCAAAGAGTTCTGAATTGGGGATGTGATAAGCAGGTATCTGTCTACAGATATTTAAGCTACCAAGCAGTTGTGTGACATAAGGTATGGAGGACACATAATTATAACTAGATACAAAGAGGTTGTGTCCTTTCAGGTGATATTACTGAGGTTTTGTGACTATGTTTTAAATCTTAAGGCCCATGGCCTTGAACCCAGTAAGTGTTCAGTAGATGCTATTATGATTAGTGGTGATTGAAAGGACATCTCTGGACCATGCAAGAGCTCTCGCTTTCAGAATGTACAGGAGGAAATAACAGTTAATCTTTGTACACTTTGTAAATCTATCGGGAATATTTTGCGCTATACTGAACAGTGTCCTTGAATCTTGAGTGCCAAGAGATGTTGACTCCTTCAAAGTCAGAACACATCATTGAAAAAAAAGGAATTTCAAATTTTGCTTTGAGTTTTTTTTTTTTTTTAAATATATTTATTTATTTATGGCTGCGTTGGGTCTTCGTTTCTGTGCGAGGGCTTTCTCCAGTTGCGGCGAGCGGGGACCACTCTTCATCGCAGTGCGCGGGCCTCTCACTGTCGCGGCCTCTCTTGTTGCAGAGCACAGGCTCCAGACGCGCAGGCTCAGTAGTTGTGGCTCACGGGCCTAGCCGCTCCGCGGCATGTGGGATCTTCCCGGACCGGGACACGAACCCGTGTCCCCTGCATTGGCAGGCGGACTCCCAACCACTGCGCCACCAGGGAAGCCTTGCTTTGAGTTTTAACAGGGAAAAAAATTCTGGCGTGGGAATTTCATGGTTGAGAGACTCAATAAAACCCTTGTTTTGGAAACCTCCAAAAGAGTGGAGGAGAGGGAAACAGAACACAACGAGTAGGGAGAGAACCCACTAGCTTTTTTTTTTTAAAAAGAATCAATTTTATTTATTATTTATTTTTGTTGCGTCAGGTCTTCGTTGCTGCACATGGGTTTTCTGTAGTTGTGGCGAGTGAGGGCTACTCTTCGTTGTGGTGCCCAGGGTTCTTCTTACGGTGGCCTCTCCTGTTGCGGAGCACAGGCTCCAGGCGTGCGGACTTCAGTAGTTGTGGCACACGGGCTCAGTAGTTGTGGCTCACGGGCTTAGTTGCTCCGTGGCATGTGGGATCCTCCCAGACCAGGGATCGAACCCGTGTCTCCTGCATTGGCAGGCGGATTCTTAACCACTGCACCACTAGGGAAGTCCTGGGAAGTCCCCCCACTAGCTTTTAAAGAAATGATGTGAGTAGTTGGGAATGTGTATTAGAGATTGAAGAATAAGACCATTGAGGAGAAGAATGCACAAAACATCCAGAAATATTTCAAAGTATTTTCAGGAAATGTCTCAGTCTATGGATGAAAAAGGTTGAATTAATTAGAAAATAGAAATAGTTGCAGGCTATTTTGGACCCAGATTTTTTCATAAGTTTCATATGTTGTCAGACTGGAGTTCCTGGTTTTGATACCATGGCTTAAAGATGTCCAGGACTTATGAAGCAGAATTGTGAAGCAGGATAAATATGATCCCATGATTTTTGCCTGTTGGGTTTTGGTTTGTTTTTTAATAACAACTTTATTCAAATATAATTCATATGCCAATACAGTTCATCCGTTGAAAGTATATACATTTTTTTGTATATTTACATAGTGTGCAACCATCACCACAATCAATTTTAGAAGATTTTCATCACTTCAGAAAGAAACCCTGTACCCTTTAGTTATCACGATGCACTTCTTTCATCTCCTACAACCCTAAGAAATGGCTAATCTACTTTGTCTCTATAGATTATCTTATTCCAGACATTTCATATAAGTGGAATCATATAAGATGCGATGTATCTTATGACTGGATGCTTTCACTTAATAAAATGTTTTTAAGGTTCATCCATGTTGTGGCATGTATTAGGACTTCATTCTTGGGCCAAATATTATTCCATTTTATGGATATACCACATTTTGTTTATCCATTCATCAGTTGATGGACATTTAGGTTGTTTCTACTTTTTGGATTTTATGAATAATGCTGCTATGAACATTTGAGTGCAAACTTCAGTGTGAACATATGTTTTCATTTTTCTTGGGTATAATCCTTAGAAGTGGAATTGCTGGATCAAACGGTAACTATAACTTTAACTTTCTGACAGTTTTTCCAAGTGATTGCATTACTTTACACTCTTACCAGAAGTGTTGTTGGTTTGTTTCTGCCTGACTTTAGAATCCTAACATTGGAAGACATCTTACGTTAGCTTCGTACCCCAACCTTAGCAGGAATACTTCCTATCTGTAATAACCCTGAAGGACTTTCTTTACAACTTTGCTCAAACACATGTAGTAAGTTTATGCCACGTTTTGCATTAGATAAAAGTTATTTTGGAAACAGCCAGTGAGACTAGGTTCCTACTTAATTTCCCTATTCTGTTGCAAATATCATTCAGTGCCAGAATGTCAGCCGTGGGAAGAATTACTGTTCTCTGCTCCTGTTTAACTTAGTTCCACAAATATTGAAGGAACATCTGCTCTATGCCTTGCTCCACTTAGCACTGGGTGTACGAAGGTAAGACAATACAGTCTTATTGTTCTCTGTTCATTATCATAATTCCTAATTCATAATCCATTACTGGATATGCTTACTTATCTTCTGAGATTTTATTCATTCTCCAGCATGTATTTATTGAGTACTTACTGTATGCCAGGCACTGGACCAGGTGCTGGGTGCAGAGCAGTTTTGGTTTAAAAGGAAGTTAAGATTTGGGGTTCACTTTTTTATTGAACCATTTCTTACCTTTTGCCAATTAATACTCCCTTTTCTCCCTAACACTGTCTCTGTTTACCTGGTGCTGCTCCGCACTCTAAGAGGCTGCATATGCTACTTGGTACACTGTAGTCAAATTTCCCCTTCACCCCTACCTTAAATCCTCATTCTCAGTTGTTTCCTATGTGCCAGTAGAAGATAAAGGCTTAACCAAATGCAAACCAATTCTGAATAATGGAGTTCCCAGCTGCTATCAGTCATCTCCCCTATTGAAATAGTTTAACTGAAATAAGACTCATCACGTTGTTTAAAATTTATTGTACGTATTGAGTACATGTTTCATAAAATTCACCAAATAGTTTTAATGGACATTTGGAAGTGAATACACAGAACGTTGGTACCTTACTTATAGTTACAGCATACTGCTTAACTCAGCCCTCGAGGGTCTTTAAGGGCAGTGAGTTTGATCTCTGGCACTTTTAAGGCTACTGAGTTCATTGTTTTATAACTGTTGTGGGTATATATGGAGGTGCATGATAAATTACACTTAGGAAAATATTTCCCTCTTTTATTTATTTTGCAAAAACTTACTGATTATTTTAGACTTACAGTTTCCGTGATTTTAAACTGAAGTAGAATTAATTATCTTGGCTGAACACTGATGGGCAATTGGCTGGCACCCAATACATCTGTTAAGGAATGAATTAACTTGGAAAGAAAGTCAATATTTTAAAATTTGAAATTATGCTATAGTTGATCTGCATTTGTTTGCTCCGGTCACATTACCATTCCAAGTACCAGTCAAGTGTTTTTTGGTTTGTGTTACTAATTTAGAATTAGCTATTTGGAGACAAATGATTTTCTTTCCATTTCTGGTAGCTGGAAATGTAGGAATCAATTCTGAGAATTTTCTTTATGAATTATTTCTTTGCAGATGAAGATATAATTGTTTCTCAGGCCAAAGTAAAACAGTTGGTACAAAATGGAAATGTTTTCAATGTAGCCAATGACAAATCTAGATTGTGTCCTCTAAAAATACTGCAGCTGTTTTCTGGAGTCAGCATAGCAAACACTTGGTTAACCAAAATTCTTGGAGGGTGGAGATAAAGTATAATTTTCTGGGGACCCCAGTGTAAAATCATTCCAAATTATTTTCTTGCCTGAATAAAGAGAGGACAGGGCACTGGAACAGATTTTGAGGGAATCCTGATTGCATTTAGGATATCAGTATAACATGTCAGTCAATAGCATTTTGCAGGACTCTGGTTACCAGAGTTATAGGCAATGAAACCAGTTCTCCACTATTTCTATAGAAGATGCAGCAAATTGTTGTTTTTCATTTCATTTGGCTCACTCTTTAAAATTAACTGATCCTCTCTGTTGCTGTTTTTTTTCTCCTATTTTAAAGTGATACACAACAAAAAACTTCAGTTAATTGAGTTGGCTTTATAACTAGACTACAGGCAAGAGATGATGAATTTTAAAACAATCCAAATGACTGAGTTCAGAAAATAAAATGAGATTCCAGTACCTCTTGAGAGTGTCTGAGGAGGTCTTTTTCCCTTTTTGATTGCGATGGCAAGGTTAGAAGAAACCGTGATGAGTAAGAGACAGAGGACCAAAGCTGAGTGTAACATCATATCTTCTCAAGAATCCCTCAGAAGCAGCTAGATGATAAAAAATAATTGTCAGAATCTGGTAGGTTACCTCAGGCTGTCACTAAGACATTTGTTAAGAGACCAAACCTATGCTGATAGATTGCTCCGCTTGTGTGAATTGACATGGTACAACCACCTAGAACTTTCACATTTTATTTTTAAATTATTGTAAAAATACAATCAACTCAGTAGATGTCCACTTGATGAAAAGCCACATTCCTGGCATCCTGGGAGCAGTACAACGAAGTTGAAAGAGAGCTGGACCAGGGCACCCAAAGCCTACTTCTGATGGTATCCTAGTGCTCATGGAACTGCATTAAAACTCAAATAAGATGATATTGATTAAAGGCCTTGCAACTGCTAAGTGCAATGGAAAGGTGATGTTTGTCATGCATAAATATTCTTTGCCCTTTGGTTCTTCTTGATCTAATAGATTAAAATGACATTTTAACTCTGCCAAGACAGTAAGATTAGGCATGAACAAATACTGCTTAAATTCGAACTGAGAGGAAAAACAGAATATGGAAGTTCTTGTTCTTCAGTTCCTCTACACTTGCTTATCTTTTTTATCCTTCCATCATTTACTCAGCCTTTTGTCCTTAAATTTACAACCCTGCCCTATTTAAAATTCATTCCTCTCATTTTAGTATCTTTATCTAGCCAGCAGTACATCCCTTCTGTCCTCTCCTGGATTGAAAATGGTTAGTTTGGTCCTGTTTAAATTATTTTCTTTCCTAATCTACAAGGGACCCACTTTTAAATTATTTTGTATTGAGAAACCCTGTTAAACAATAACCATGGTGCTGATAAGGATCGCAGTTTAAGTTCCTATAACTTATTAATACTGTGAAACATTTCAGCATGCCATCTTTTACCTTATGGGCATCATCTTGTACCATAAAGACTGAAACAAAGAAAGGGTGGATTTCAGTAGGGGTTAAAGACAGCTGACTCTGGAACACAAAGTCCAACGTGGGGAGGGCAGACTCTGTCAGAGTGAAAGTTGCAGTGGAAATATTGAAGCAACCATCTAGGGTAGGGTCTTAACTTGGGTCCAGTGAGCTTCTAGAAGGTCTATGATTGAGCTACTGGAGTCTCAAAAATCCCTGAATTGTATGTAAAATTTTATGTGCCTTTGTTCTCTTTTCTGGGGAAGAGAGCCCCTAATTGCCTTAAGATTCTCCGAGGGATCTCTAGAAGTAAAGAGTTAAGAAAAAGTTAATCTGGAGGAAGCATTAGGAAAAGTTCTTTATGAGAGAGACAGAGATTAGTGGGTAGAATCTATATAAAAAGAGAGAAATTATAACTTCACCATCTTCTTATTTTAAAGCTGCCAAATTTAGAATGAATAGGAACTGAATTTTTTTTCAAATTTCAAGTTGCTATGTATTATTGTCAGATTGTTCTACTTAAAAATCAAAATATTTGTTTTCTGTTTGACATTGATAAATTGTAAAATAGATAGTAAATATATTCTATGACAAAACCAATCAATTTATATATTATTATCTTTGGATGAACAGTAATTTCCCTGGTAAACAGAACATGAGTTACTTATGATCCTCTAGTATCAGATGCGTGGGTAAAGCTACTTGGGGGACACAGATGACTACGACATGGTCATGGCCCTGGAGCAGCTCACATTGCCCTTTGAAGGCAAATAACCACACATCTACAATTAGGTGTTACAAACACGGGGAGTTACCATTTTCTGACACAGTATTTCACTTTTCAAAAGTAATTTAACGTAAGTCATTTACTTAAATATTATGTAAAAATTCTCTATAAAAGAAAACTGGGAGTGAGATTTTACATTCTTTTTTAATATTCTTTTCCATTATGGTTTATCACAGCATATTGAATATAGTTCCCTGTGCTATATAGTAAGATCTTGTTGCTTATCCATTCTATATATACTAGTTTGCATCCGCTAACCCCAAACTCCCACTCCATTCCTTTGTGCTCTTTCCTGGGGAAGAGGGCCTCTAAAGAATATTAAAAAAAATGTATATATATATGTATAACTGCATCACTTTGCTGTATGCTGAAATTAACACAGCATTGTAAATCAACTATACTTCAATAAAAAAATAACAGGGAGGAACAAATGTTACTTGCAGCATAATTTTTAAAGGGTCACTTTTGGTGAATGTTAGTTTATTATAATATCATTAATACACATAAAGAACAAAAGTATGAAGCCAACAAAGGAAATCTAGTCCATCAAAAGAAGAAAAATATCATTTCATTGAACTTGCCCTCTGCTTTACTGAAGACCTCACTTTTGTACAGCGATAATTTGATCCTTTAAATATAACTGAGCTTGACCACTGATTAAATAATCTGGAAATTTTGCTTGCTTACCTGAACTTGTCAGTGCTCTTGCTGGAAGTGTATTCTGGATATTTCTGGTTAAAAATGGGTGTGGATTTATAGACACACACAGGCACACACACACCTGATCTACAGCCCCACCTGCATTGAAACAAGACTACAGTCCACCTGCACACTTAAAAAACAGCCTTGTCTGAAAAATCCATGCTTCTTTCCAGCTCTCATGCTCTCACACTAGAAAAAAAAAGTGTCCTTTTTCCTTCTCTAAATTAAGGTTGAGTGTCCTCATAGAATGAGGCCAAATACCACCTTTGTGCTTTTTTCTCGTCTACCTTTTGCTTCCCAAGGTAATTTAATGTTTGGCTGGAGTTCAACACCCAGAAAAAAAAAAAAAAAGAAATGGTGGCGAGAGTGGGGAAGGAACGGGCATGAATGTAGGAACTGTGTGTGCACCATTGTTCTTGATGAAAGGTCAGTGAGGCTTGCAGATTAGATGTAAAACCAATAGAAATTCCTCAGGTTTACTCTCTTTACAGGAGTATAATTAATGGCTAAAGAGAGCAGGTCCCCCCACCTTTTTCTTTTTTTCTGAGAAAGAGAAAGAGGAAAAGAGAGAAATAAATAAAAATGCTGTTTTAAAATTTAACATTTTTATAATTTGATGACTCTTTATAGTCTCTCTGTAAAACCCCTTACCTTACCATGCCAAAAAATAGGAAAACAGGCCATTAGAGATTGTATTTATCTAATAGTTAGATTTTTAAAATTGTATAATTAATCCATGATTATGGTAAAACATTTTTAAAGTGTGGAATTGTGTCAAAATAAGAAGTAAAATTCTCTTCCCCTTCACCAGCATCACCTTTCTCTGATCACTCCACCCCCAAAGACACACACACACACACACCCACCCACCCACCCACCCAAGTTCTATTTCCTGGACTTAATTACTGTTAAAGTGATCTAGGGCAGGGTCATCAAATCTGGCCCACCTGTTTTCGTACAGACCAAGAGCTACTAATGGTTTTTACATTTTAAAATGGCTGGGTGAAAAATAAAAAGAGTCATACTCTGTGACATCTGAAAACTGTATGAAATTAAAATGTCAGTGTCTGTAAATAGAAATTACTGGATGCAGTGCAACCATGTCCATTTCCTTATTATTGTCTATGGTTCTTTTTGCATTCTAAGTGGAGTACTGAGTCAAGGACTGTATGGCCTGTGAAGTCTAACATATTTACTCTCAGGTCTTTTATAGAAAAAGTCGGCTGATCTTTAATTTAGGTGCTTGTTCAACAAATTTTTCCCTTCCTTCCTCCCTCCTTCCCTCTCTTTCTCTTTTTTTTGCTTAATTACTCACTATAGTAATAAATGTACTGCTAAAGAATGGAGGTGGTGTCTATCCTCTGACATTAAAGAGAGTATGCTTTGCTTCTAGTATTTTAACTTTGGATATAGAGCTGGTTTGATTCACCATAAGAAGGTAGCCATTGTTCCTATACTACGTCTCTTGAAAGCAGGAATGTTGGATTTTGTTCTATAAAGATGCATAAATGTATATAGGGTAGTAAATTGATATAGTAAATGTATTCATTTCATATAGTAAATTTATAGTTTTCCTATTGAACCTTCCATGTGATCCCAAGAGAAACCCCATGTAACCAGGTTGTATTATTCTTTTGCTGTACTACTGATTCATGTATTCATTTAATTGTGCTTTCTTCCTTCTGTAGAATTCTCAAAGGGAACCCATGTTCCTTGGAACATGCTATTGAAATAGAATCCTTCCTGCTGAAGGTTAAGGAACTTGATCAACAATTATAATTTTATATCCAGCACTTACAAAGCAAAGAAACAGCTAGGCACTCATCCCTAAGTTTTCCTCTTAAAGAGAGTGGCACAGCTTTCACTTTCTTCTTGACTGGTAGTGGTTTATAGAAAAATCTTTTTCTTTTTTTTTTTTTTTTACCATCTATATTGGAGTATAATTGCTTTACAATGGTGTGTTACTTTCTGCTGTATAACAAAGTGAGTCAGCTATACATAAAGATATATCCCCATAGCTCCTCCCTCTTGCGTCTCCCTCCCACCCCTGCATCCCACCCCTCTAGGTGGTCACAAAACACCGAACTGATCTCCCTGTGCTATGCAGCTGCTTCCCACTAGCTATTTTACATTTGGTAGTGTATATATGTCCATGCCACTCTCTCACTTCGTCCCAGCTTACCCTTCCCCCTCCCCGTGTCCTCAAGTCCATTCTCTATGTCTGCGTCTTTATTCCTGTCCTGCCCCTAGGTTCTTCATGACCATTTTTTTTTTTTAGATTCCATATGTATGTGTTAGCATATGGTATTTTTCTCTTTCTGACTTACTTCACTCCGTATGACACTCTCTAGGTCCATAATCCACAGTTTCGTTTCTTTTTATGGCTGAGTAATATTCCATTGTATATATGTGCCACATCTTCTTTATCCATTCATCTGTCGTTGGACATTTAGGTTGCTTCCGTGTCCTGGCTATTGTACATAGAGCTGCAATGAACATCGTGGTACATAACTCTTTTTGAATTATGGTTTTCTCAGGGTATATGCCCAGTAGTGGGATTGCTGGGTCATATGGTAGTTCTATTTTTAGTTTTTTAAGGAAACTCCATACTGTTCTCCATAGTGGCTGTATCAATTTACATTCCCACCAACAGTGCAAGAGGGTTCCCTTTTCTCCACACCCTCTCCAGCATTTATTGTTTGTTGATTTTTTGATGATGGCCATTCTGACGGGTGTGAGGTGATACCTCATTGTAGTTTTTTTTTTAACATCTTTATTGGAGTATAATTGCTTTACAATGGTGTGTTAGTTTCTGCTTTATAACAAAGTGATTCAGTTATACATATACATATGTTCCCATATCTCTTCCCTCTTGTGTCTCCCTCTCTCCCACCCTCCCTATCCCACTCCTCTAGGTGGTCACAAAGCACCGAGCTGATCTCCCTGTGCTATGTGGCTGCTTCCCACTAGCTATCTATTTTACCTTTGGTAGTGTATATATGTCCATGCCACTCTCTCACATTGTCACCGCTTACCCTTCCCCCTCCCCATATCCTCAAGTCCATTCTCTAGTAGGTCTGTGTCTTTATTCCCGTCTTGCCCCTAGCCTCATTGTAGTTTTTTTTTTTTTTTAAAGGAATTCCTTTATTTTTATTTTTTATTTATTTACTTATTTATTTTTGGCTGCGTTGGGTCTTCGTTTCTGTGCAAGGGCTTTCTCCAGTTGCGGCAAGCGGGGGCCACTCTTCATCGCAGTGTGCGGGCCTCTCACTATCGCGGCCTCTCTTGTTGCGGAGCACAGGCTCCAGACGCGCAGGCTCAGTAAGTGTGGCTCACGGGCCTAATTGCTCCGCGGCATGTGGGATCCTCCCGGACCAGGGCTCGAACCCGTGTCCCCTGCACTAGCAGGCAGACTCTCAACCACTGCGCCACCAGGGAAGCCCATCATTGTAGTTTTGATTTGCATTTCTCTATTGATTAGTGATGTTGCGCATCCTTTCATATATTTGTTGGCAATCTATATATCTTCTTTGGAGAAATGTCTATGTAAGTCTTGCCCATTTTTGGATTGGGTTGTTTGTTTTCTTGGTATTGACTTTCATGAGCTGATTGTATATTTTGGAGATTAATCCTTTGTCAGTTGCTTCGTTTGCAAATATTTTCACCCATTCTGAGGGTTGGCTTTTCATCTTGTTTATTGTTTCCTTTCCTGTGCAAAAGCTTTTAAGTTTCATTAAGTCCCATTTGTTTATTTTTATTTCCATTTTTCTAGGAGGTGGGTCAAAAAGGATCTTGTTGTGATGTATGTCATAGAATGTTCTGCCAGTGTTTTCCTCTAAGAGTTTTATAGTGTCTGGCCTTACATTTAGGTCTTTAATCCATTTTGAATTTATTTTTGTGTGTAGTGTTAGGCAGTGTTCTAACTTCATTCTTTTTACATGTAGCTGTCCAGTTTTCCCAGCACCACTTGTTGAAGAGGCTGTCTTTACTCCATTGTATATTCTTGCCTCCTTTATCAAAAATGAGGTGACCATATGTGTGTGGGTTTATCTCTAGGCTTTCTATCCTGTTCCATTGATCTATATTTCTGTTTTTGTGCCAGTACCATACTGTCTTGATTACTGCAGGTTTGTAGTATAGTCTGAAGACAGGGAGCCTGATTCCTCCAGGTCCATTTTTCTTTCTCAAGATTGCTTTGGCTATTCAGGGTCTTTTGTGTTTCAATACAAATTGTGAAAATTTTTGTTCTAGTTCTGTGAAAAATGCTATTGGTAGTGTGATAGGGATTGCTTTGAATCGTTGATTGCTTTGTGTAGTATAGTTATTTTCACAATGTTGATTTTTCCAATCCAAGAACATGGTATATCTCTCCATCTGTTTGTATCATCTTTAATATCTTTCATCAGTGTCTTATAGTTTTCTGCATGCAGGTTTTTGTTTCCTTAGTTAGGTTTATTCCTAGGTATTTTATTCTTTTTGTTGCAGTCATTAGTGTATAGCAATGCAAGAGATTTCTGTACTTTAATTTTGTATACTGCTACATTACCAAATTCATTAATTAGCTGTAGTAATTTTCTGATAGCATCTTTAGGATTCTCTATGTATAGTATCATGTCATCTGCAAACAGTGACTGTTTTACTTCTTTTCCAATTTGGATTCCTTTTATTTCTTTTTCTTCTCTGATTGCTATGGCTAAAACTTCCAAAACTATGTTGAATAATAGAGTGGGCAACGTTGTCTTGTTCCTGATCTTAGTGGAAATGGTTTCAGTTTTGCACGATTGAGAACGATGTTGTCTGTGGTTTTGTCATATATGGCCTTTATTATGTTGAGGTAAGTTCCCTCTTTTCCTACTTTCTGGAGGGTTTTTATCATAAATGGGTGTTGAATTTTGTCAAAAGCTTTTTCTGCATCTATTGAGATGATCATATGGTTTTTCTCCTTCAGTTTGTTAATATGGTTTATCACAGTGATTGATTTTCATATATTGAAGAATCCTTGCATTCCTGGGATAAACCCCACTTGATCATGGTGTATGATCCTTTTAATGTGCTGTTGGATTCTGTTTGCTAGTATTTTGTTGAGGATTTTTGAATCTATGTTCATCAGTGTTATTGGCCTGTAGTTTTCTTTTTTTGTGACATCTTTGTCTGCCTTTGGTATCAGGGTGATGGTGGCCTCATAGAATGAGTTTGGGAGTGTTCCTCCCTCTGCTATATTTTGGAAGAGTTTGAGAAGGATAGGTGTTAGCTCTTCTCTAAATATTTGATAGAATTCACCTGTGAAGCCATCTGGTCCTGGGCTTTTGTTTATTGGAAGGTTTTTAATGACACTTTCAATTTCAGTGCTTGTGATTGCTCTGTTTATATTTTCTGTTTCTTCCTTGTTCAGTTTCGGAAGGTTGTGCTATTCTAAGAATTTGTCCATTTCTTCCAGGTTGTCCATTTTATTGGCATATAGTTGCTTGTAGTAATCTCTCATGATCCTTTGTATTTCTGCAGTGTCAGTTGTTACTTCTCCTTTTTTATTTCTAATTCTATTGATTTGAATCTTCTCCCTTGTTTTCTTGATGAGTCTGGCTCATGGTTTATCAATTTTGTTTATCTTCTCAAAGAACCAGCTTTTGGTTTTATTGATCTTTGCTATCATTTCATTCATTTATTTCTGATCTGATCTTTATGATTTCTTTCCTTTTGTTAACTTTGGGGTTTTTTTGTTCTTCTTTCTCTAACTGCTTCAGGTGTAAGGTTAGGTTGTTTATTTGCGATGTTTCTTGTTTCTTGATGTAGGCTTGTACTGCTATAAACTTCCCTCTTAGAACTGTGTTTGCTGCATCCCATAGGTTTTGGGTCATTGTGTTTTAATTGCCATTTGTTTCTAGGTACTTTTTGATTTCCTCTTTGATTTCTTCAGTGATCTCTTGGTTATTTAGTAGTGTATTGTTTAGCCTCCATGTGTTTGTATTTTTTAGAGACTTTTTCCTGTAATTGATATCTAGTCTCATAGTATTGTGGTCAGAAAAGATACTTGATATGATTTCAATTTTCTTAAATTTACCAAGGCTTGATTTGTGGCCCAAGATATGATCTATCCTGGAGAATGTTCCATGAGCACTAGAGAAGAAAGTGTAGTCTGTTGTTTTTGGTTGGAATGTCCTGTAAATATCAATGAAGTCCATCTTGTTTAATGTATCATTTAAAGCTTGTGTTTCCTTATTTACTTTCTGTTTGGATGATCTGTCCGTTGGTGTAAGTGGGGTGTTAAATTCCCCTACTATTATTGTGTTACTGTCAATTTCTCCTTTCATGGTTGTTAGCATTCGCCTTATGTATTGAGGTGCTCCTATGTTGGGTGCATAAATATTTACAATTGTTATATCTTCTTCTTGCATTGATCCCTTGATCATTATGTAGTGTCCTTCTTTCTCTCTTGTAATAGTCTTTAAAGTCCATTTTGTCTGATATGAGAATTCCCACTCCAGCTTTCTTTTGATTTCCATTTGCATGGAATAGCTTCTTCCATCCCCTCACTTTCTGTCTGTATGTGTCCCTAGGTCTGTAGTGGGTCTCTTCTAGACAGCATATATATGGCTCTTGGTTTTGTATCCATTCAGCCAGTCTGTGTCTTTTGGTTGGAGCATTTAATCCATTTACATTTAGGGTTGTTACTGATATGTATGTTCCTATTACCATTTTCTTAATTGTTTTGGGTTTGTTATTGTAGGTCTTTTCCTTCTCTTGTGTATCCTGCCTAGAGAAGTACTTTAACGTTTGTTGTAAAGTTGGTTTGGTGGTGCTGAATTCTCTTAGCTTTTGCTTGTCTGTAAAGGTTTTAATTTCTCCGTCAAATCTGAATGAGATCCTTGCTGGGTAGAGTAATCTTGGTTGTAGGTTTTTCCCATTCATCACTTTAAATATGTCCTGCCACTCCCTTCTGGCTTGCAGAGTTTCTGCTGAAAGATCAGCTGTTAACCTTATGGGGATTCCCTTGTATGTTATTTGTTGCTTTTCCCTTGCTGCTTTTAATATTTTTTCTTGGTATTTAATTTTTGATAGTTTGATTAATATGTGTCTTGGCGTGTTTCTCCTTGGATTTATCCTGTATGGGACTCTCTGAGCCTCCTGGAATTGGATGACTATTTCCTTTCCCATATTAGGGAAGTTTTCAATTATAATCTCTTCAAATATTTTCTCAGTCCCTTTTTTTTTCCTCTTCGTGTTCTGGGACTCCTATAATTCGAATGTTGGTGTTTTTAATGTTGTCCCAGAGGTCTCTGAGACTGTCCTCAATTCTTTTCATCCTTTTTTCTTTATTCTGCTCTGTGGTAGTCATTTCCACTATTTTATCTTCCAGCTCACTTATTCGTTCTTCTGCCTCAGTTATTCTGCTATTGATTCCATCTAGAGAATTTTAAATTTCATTTATTGTGTTGTTCATCATTGTTTGCTCTTTAGTTCTTCTAGGTCCTTGTTAAATGTTTCTTGTATTTTCTCCATTCTATTTCCAAGATTTGGGATCATCTTTACTATCATTACTCTGAAATGTTTTTCAGGTAGACTGCCTATTTCCTCTTCATTTGTTTGCTCTTGTGGGTTTTTACCTTGCTCCTTCATCTTCTGTGTGTTTTTCTGTCTTCTCATTTTGCTTAACTTACTGTGTTTGGGGTCTCCCTTTTGCAGGCTGTAGGTTCGTAATTCCCGTTGTTTTTGGTGTCTGCCCCCAGTGGCTAAGGTTGGTTCAGTGGGTTGTGAAGGCTTCCTGTTGGAGGGGACTAGTGCCTGTGTTCTGGTGGATGAGGCTGGATCTTGTCTTTCTGGTGGCCAGACCCACGTCTGGTGGTGTGTTTTGGGCTGTCTGTGGCCTTATTATGATTTTTGGCAGCCTCTCTGCTAATGGGTGGGGTTGTGTTCCTGTGTTGCTATTTGTTTGGCATAGGGTGTCCAGCACTGTATCTTGCTGGTCGTTGAGTGGAGCTGGGTCTTAGCATCGAGATGGAGATTTCTGGGAGAGCTTTCACCATTTGCTATTATGTGGAGCCGGGAGGTCTCTGGTGGACCAATGTCTGAACTTGGCTCTCCCACCTCAGAGGCTCAGGCCTGACACGTGGCCAGAGCACTAAGACCCTGTCAGCCACACGGCTCAGAAGAAAAAGGAGAAAAAAAAGAAAGAAAGAAAAAATAAAATTTAATAAAATAAATAGTTATTAAAATAAAAAGTAAAAAAATTTTATTAAAAAAATTAAAAAGTAATAAAAAAAGAAAGTAAGAAGAGAACAACCAAGCCAAAAACCAAATCCACCAATGATAACAAGCACTGAAAACTATACTAAAAAACACTCAAAAAACAAACAAAAAAAATTCTGACAGACAGAATCCTAGGACAAATGGTAAAAGCAAAGCTATACAGACAAAATCACATAAAAAGCATACACATACACACTCACAAAAAGAGGGAAAGTTAAAAAAAATATATATATATATATATATTTTTTAAAAAAAGGTAGAAAGCAACCAAATCAGTAAACACATCTGCCTGTGATAATAGGCTCTAAATACTAAACTAAGATAAACATAAAACCAGAAAAAAATTAGATGCAGAAAGCAAACCCCAAGTCTACAGTTTCTTCCAAAGTCCACCACCTCAATTTTGGGATGATTCGTTGTCCATTCAAGTATTCCACAGATGCAGGTACATCAAGTTGACTGTGGAGATTTAATCCGCTGCTCCTGAGGCTGCTGGGAGAGATTTCCCTTTCTCTTCTTTGTTCGCACAGCTCCTGGGGTTCAGCTTTGGATTTGGCCCCGCCTCTGCGTGTAGGTTGCCTGAGGGCATCTGTTCCTACCCAGACAGGACAGGGTTAAAGTAGCAGCTGATTAGAGGCTCTGGTTCACTCAGGCTGGGAGCAGGAAAGGGTATGGAATGTGGGGTGAGCCTGTGGTGGCCGAGGCTGGCGTGATGTTGCAACAGCCTGAGGTGCACCATGTGTTCTCCCGGTGAAGTTGTCCCTGGATCACGGGACCCTGGCAGTGGCAAGCTGCACAGGCTCCCCAGAGGGGAGGTGTGCATAGTGACCTGTGCTTGCACAGAGGCTTCTTGGTGGCTGCAGCAGCAGTGTTAGCATTTCATGCCCATCTCTGGTGTCCACGCTGATAGCCGTGGCTTGCGCCTGTCTCTGGAGCTCATTTATGCGATACTCCTGAATCCCCTCTCCTTGTGCACCCCGTAACAATGGTCTCTTGCCTCTTAGGCAGTTCCAGGTTTTTTCCTGGGCTTCCCTCCAGGTAGCTGTGGCGCACTAGCCCCCTACAGGCTGTTTTCATGCAGCCAACCCCAGTCCTCTCCCTGGGATCTGAGCTCCAAAGCCCGTGCCTCAGTTCCCAGCCCCCACCCACCCTGGCAGGTGAGCAGACAAGCCTCTCAGGCTGGTGAATGCTAGTCAGCACCAATCCTCTGTGTGTGAATCTTTCCTCTTTGCTCTCTGCACCCCTGTTGCTGCGCTCTCCTCCGTGGCTTCAAAGCCTCCCCCCACCGCCTCCACCTGTGAAGGGGCTTCCTAGTGTGTGGAAACTGTTCCTCCTTCACAGCTCCCTCCCAGATGTGCAGGTCCCATCACTATTATTTTGTCTCTGTTTTTTCTTTTTTCTTTTGCACTACCCAGGTACGTGGGGAGTTTCTTGCCTTTTCGGAAGTCTGAGGTCTTCTGCCAGCGTGCAGTAGGTGTTCTTTAGGCGTTGTTCCACATGTAGATGTATTTCTGATGTATTTGTGGGGAGGAAAGTGATCTCCACATTTTACTCCTCTGCCATTTTGACTGTCCCTCTATAGAAAAATCTTAAAGCATTCTGACATCCCTGTTAAAACTCCTCACAGATTATCTATTTTATTTATTTAATAGATCTTTATTGGAATATAATTGCTTCACAATGCTGTGTTAGTTTCTATTGTATACCAAAGTGAATCAGCCATATGCATACATATGTCCCCATATCCCTCCCTCTTGAGCCTCCCTTCCATCCTCCCTATCCCACCCTTCTAGGTCATCACAAAGCACTGAGGTGATCTCCCTGTGCTATGCTGCTGCTTCCCACTAGCTATTTTATATTCGGTAGTGTTTATATGTTGATGCTACTGTCACTTCTCCCCAGTTTCCCCCTCCCCCTCTGTGTCCTCAAGTCCATTCTCTATGTCTATGTCTTTATTCCTGCCCTGCAACTAGGTTCATCAGTACCATTTTTTTTTTTTTTAGATTCCCTATATATGCGTTAGCGTACGGTATTTGTTTTTCTCTTTCTGACTTACTTCACGCTGTGTGACAGACTCTGTGTCCATCCACCTCACTACAAATAACTCAGTTTCATTTCTTTTTATGGCTGAGTAATATTCCATTGTATATATGTGCCACATCTTCTTTATCCATTCATCTGTCGATGGACATTTAGGTTGGTTCCATGTCCTGGCTATTGTAAATAGTGCTGCAGTGAACATTGTGGTACATGTCTCTTTTAGAATTATGCTTTTCTCAGGGTATATGCCCAGTAGTGGGTTTGCTCGGTCATACGGTAGTTCCATTTTTAGTGTTTTAAGGAATCTCCATACTGTTTTCCATAGTGGTTGTATCAATTTACATTCCCACCAGCAGTGCGGGAGGGTTCCCTTTTTACCCCACCCTCTCCAGCATTTATTCTTTGTAGATTTTTTGATGATGGCCATTCTGACTGGTGTGAGGTGATACCTCACTGTAGTTTGATTTGCATTTCTGTAATAATTAGTGTTGTTGAGCATCTTTTCATTTGACTCTTGGCCATCTGTATGTCTTCCTTGGTGAAATGTTTAATTAGGTCTTCTGCCCATTTTTTAATTGGATTGTTTGTTTATTTGATATTGAGCTCCATGAGCTGTTTGTCTATTTTTGAGATTAATCCTTTGTCCATTGTTTCATTTGCATATATTTTCTCCCATTCTGAGCATTGTCTTTTCATCTGGTTTATGGTTTCCTTTGCTGTGCAAAAGATTTTAAGTTTAATTAAGTCCAATTTGATTATTTTTGTTTTTATTTCCATTACTCTAGAAGGTGGGTCAAAAAAGATCTTGCTGTGGTTTATGTCAAAGAGAGTTTTTCTTGTTTTCCCTCTAAGGGTTTTATAGTGTCTTGTCTTACATTTAGGTCTTTTATCCATTTGGAGTTTATTTTCATGTATGGTGTTAGGAAGTGTTCTAATTTCATTCTTTTACATGTAGCTGTCCAGCTTTCCCAGCACTACTTATTGAAGAGGCTGTCTTTTCTCCATTCTGTGTTTTTGCCCCCTTTGTCGTAAATTAGGTGACCATATGTGCGTGGATTTATCTCTGGGCATTGCATCCTGTACCACTGATATGTATTTCTGTTTTTGTGCCAGTACCATACTATCTTGATTACTGTAGCTTTGTAGTATAGTCTGAAGTCCAGGAGCCTGATTCCTCCAGCTCCATTTTTCTCTCTCAAGATTGCTTTGGCTATTCGGTGTCTCTCGTGTTTCCATACAAATTGTAAAATTTTTTGTTCTAATTCTGTGAAGAATGCCAATGGTAGTTTGATGGGGATTGGATTGAATCTGTAGATTACTTTGGATCATATAGTTATTTTCACAGTATTGATTCTTCCAATCTAAGAACACAGTATATGTCTCCATCTGTTTATGTCATCATTGATTTCTTTCATCAGTGTTTTATTGTTTTCTGAGTACAAGTTTTTCACCTCCTTGGGCAGGTTCATTCCTAGGTATTTTATTATTTTTGTTGCGATGGTAAACAGGATTGTTTCATTAATTTCTCTTTCACATTTTTCGTTGTTGGTGTATAGGAATGCCAGGCATTTCTGTGCATTAATTTTGTATCCTTCAACATTGCCGAATTCATTGATTAGTTCTAGTAGTTTTCTGGTGGCATCTTTAGGATTTTTTATGTGTAGTATCATGTCATCTGCAAACAGTGACAGTTTTACTTCTTCTTTTCCAACTTGTGTCCCTTTTATTTCTTTTTCTTCTCTGTTTGCCATGGCAAGGACTTCCAAAACTATGTTGAATAAGAGTGGACGTCCTTGTCTTGTTACTGATCTTAGTGGAAATCCTTTCAGTTTTTCACCATTGAGTATGATGTTTACTGTGGGTTTGTCACATATGGCCTTTGTTATGTTGAGGTAGGTTCCCTCTGTGCCCATTTTCTGGAGAGTTTTTATCATAAATCGTTGTTGAATTTTGTCAAAAGCTTTTTCTGCATCTATTGACATGGTCATATGGCTTTTATTCCTTAATTTGTTAATGTGCTGTATCACATTGATAAATTTGCATATATTGAAGAGTCCTTGCATCCCTGAGATAAATCCCACTTCATCATGGTGTATGATCCTTTTAATGTGTTGTTGGATTCTGTTTCCTAGTATTTTGTTAAGGAATTTTGCATCTATGTTCATCAGTGATATTGGTCTATAATTTTCTTTTTGTGTGATGTGTTTTTCTGGTTTTGGTATCAGGGTGATGGTGGCTTCGTAGAATGAATTTGGGAGTGTTTCTACCTCTGCAGTTTTTTGGAAGAGTTTGAGAAGGAGTGGTGTTAGCTCTCTCTAAATGTTTGATAGAATTCACCTGTGAAGCCATCTGGTCCTGGACTTTTGTTTGTTGCAAGATTTTAAATTATGGTTTCAATTTCATTACTTGTGATAGGTCTGTTTATATTTTCTAATTCTTCCTGGTTCAGTCTTGGAAAATTGTACCTTTCCAAGAATTTGTCCATTTCTTCGTTGTTGTCCATTTTAATTGGCATATAGTTGTTTGTAGTAGTCTCTTATAATCCTTTGTATTTCTGTGGTGTCAGTTGTGATTTCTCCTTTATAATTTCTAATTTTATTGATTTGCGTCATCTCCCTTTCTTTCTTGATGAGTCTTGTTAAGGGTTTATCAATTTTGTTTATCTTCTCAAAGAACCAGCTTTTGGTTTTATTGATTTTTGCTGTTGTTTTCTCTGTTTCTATTTCATTTATTTGTGCTCTGACCTTTATGATTTCTTTCCTTCTACTGACTTTGGGTTTTCTTTGTTCTTCTTTCTCTAGTTGCTTTAGGTGTAGGGTTAGATTGTTTATTTGAGATTTTTCTTGTTTCTTGAGGTAAGATTGAATTGCCATAAACTTCCCTCTTAGAACTGCTTTTGCTTCATCCCATAGTTTTTGGGTCATCCTGTTTTCATTGTCATTTTTTTCTAGGTATTTTTAATTTCCGCTTTGATTTCTTCAGTGATCTCTTGGTTATTTAGTAGTGTGTTGTTTAGCCTCCATGTGTTTGTGTTTTTTAGAGACTTTTTCCTGTAATTGATATCCAGCGTCATAGCGTTGTGGTCAGAAAAGACACTTGATACGATTTCAGTTTTCTTAAATTTACCAAGGCTTGATTTGTGATCCAAGATATGATCTATCCTGGAGAATGTTCCGTGAGCACTAGAGAAGAAAGTGTAGTCTGTTGTTTTTGGTTGGAATGTCCTGTAAATATCAATGAAGTCCATCTTGTTTAATGTATCATTTAAAGCTTGTGTTTCCTTATTTACTTTCTGTTTGGATGATCTGTCCGTTGGTGTAAGTGGGGTGTTAAATTCCCCTACTATCATTGTGTTACTGTCGATTTCTCCTTTCATGGTTGTTAGCATTCGCCTTACGTATTGAGGTGCTCCTATGTTGGGTGCATAAATATTTACAATTGTTCTATCTTCTTCTTGGATTGATCCCTTGATCATTATGTAGTGTCCCTCCTTATCTCTCATAACAGTCTCTATTTTAAAGTCTATTTTATGTGATACGGGTATTACTACTCCAGCTTTCTTCTGATTTCCATTTGCATGAGTATCTTTTTCCATCCCTTCACTTTCAGTCTGTATGTGTCCCTAGGTCTGAAGTGTGTCTCTTGTAGACTGCATATATATGGGTCTTGTTTTTGTATCCATTCAGCCGGTCTGTGTCTTTTGGTTGGGCCATTTAATCCATTCACATTCAAGTTTCTTATTGATATGTATGGTTCCTATTACCATTTTCTTAATTGTTTTGGGTTTGGTTTTGTGTGTCTTTTTCTTCCTTGTGTTTCCCACCAGAGGAGTTTCTTTAGCATTTGTTGTAAAGCTGTTTTGGTGGTGCTGAATTCTCTTAGCTTTTTCTTGTCTGAAAAGCTTTTGATTTCTCCATTGAATGTGAATGAGATCCTTTCTGGGTAGAGTAATCTTAGTTTTAGGTTTTTCTCTTTCTTCACTTTAAGTATATTCTCTTACTCCCTTCTGGCCTGCAGAGTTTCTGCTGAAAAATCAGCTGATAACCTTATGGGGATTCCTTTGTATGTTATTTGTTGTTTTTCCCTTGCTGCTTTTAATATCTTTTCTTTGAATTTACTTTTTGTTAGTAAATTAATATGTGTCTTGGTGTGTTCTTCCTAGAGTTTATGCTGTATGGGACCCTCTGTGCTTCCTGTACTTGGGTGACTATTTCCTTTCCCATATTAGGGAACTTTTCCACCATAATCTCTTCAAATATTTTCTCAGTCCCTTTCCTTTTCTCTTCTTCTTCTCGAACCCTTGTAATTTGAGTGTTGGTGCATTTAGTGTTGTCCCAGAAGTCTCTGGGGTTGTCTTCAGTTCTTTTCATTCTTTTTTCTTTTTTCTGCTCCTCAGCAGTTATTTCCACCATTTTGTCTTCCAGCTCACTTATTCGTTCTTCTGCCTCAGTTATCTGTTATTGATTCCTTCTAGTGTATTTTTCATTTCAGTTATTGTGTTTTTTTAATCTCTGTTTGTTATTTAGTTCTTCTAGATCTTTGTTAAACATTTCTTGTATTTTTTCAATTTGTGCCTCCATTCTATTTCTGAGATTCTGGGTCATCTTTACTCTCATTACTTTGAATTCTTTTTCAGGTAGATTGCCTATTTCCTCTTCATTTAGTTGGTCTTGTAGGTTTTTACCTTACTCCTTCATCTGTGACATATTTTTTTGCTGTCTCATTTTTTGTTTTTTTTTTGAGTGGGATTATGTTCCTGTCTTACTGGTTGCTTGGCCTGAGGCTTCCAACACTGGAGTTTATAGGCTCTTGGTTCTGAGATGGGTATGTCTGTGAGATCTCACTCTGATGAATATTCCCTGGGGTCTGAGGTTCTCTGTTGGTCCAGTGGTTTGGACTCTGAGCTCCCACCACAGGAGCTTTGGCCTGACCCCCGGCTCATGAACCAAGATCCCGTAAGCCATGTGGGGTGGCAAAAAAAATTAAAAAAAAGAGAACAATAACAAGGTAAAAAATAAAATTAGACTAGGAAACTAACAGATATGTTAGAAAGAATATAAAAATAAAAATATAGATGAAACAACAACTGGAAAGTACAACAGAACCACAATAGTAAAAAAGAGGAGGAGGGAAAAGAAAAAAAAAGGGGGGGAAGGGCTTGGCTGTGGAGGATGGGGCCTAAGCAAGAGCGAGGTTTTGGTGGTGGGCAGGGTGTATGCTTAGGACCCACAATGCTGGAAAAGGCCCTGGGGTCTTTGGGGAGGTGGGACTTATGCTCACCTGAACAGAAGGGGCCCAGGTGTGCCCCCGTCCCCTGTTATCAGAGGGTGGGGGACCTCACCTGGGAGCTCCAGAGCCTTCCTGGGCTCGAGCCAGCAGGGCAAATGCACTCCTCTCCTCTCCTGCTTCTCCCAGATGGCCCCATCTGCCTCTTCTGCTCTCCCAGGCCAAGGACCTATGAAGATTAGAGAGGTCTTTGGAGGACAGGAGATCAGCCTGGGAGCTCAGCAGGCTCCCTGTGTCCAAGTGGGCAGGACAGATGCCCTCTGCTCCTCTCCTCCCAGAGGGCGCCTCCTGCCTGCCTCTCCTGATCTCCCCGGCCTCAGGGACGCCGATCCTGTCCGGCCTCCACTTCTCCTCCTCCCTCAGTGCCCCCATGTCCTACTGGTTCACTTGGGGGTTCCTCCTGTCTCCTTGGGCATCAGGGTCCCCCCCCCCCAGTGGCTGGCAGGCGCCCTAGTTGTGGGGAGACGTTAACTCGGCATCTTCCCACACCGCCATCTTCCAGATTATCTATTTTAATAGATAGTGAGTGAGAATAAGAAAGTCAAGTACTTAAGGCGTAGTTAAATTAGGTCTCAATGTGTCTGCACTGATCAGTATCATTGGTTTTTTCCCACTAGTGTGACTATGTAATATATCCTGTAAACCAGGACAACTTTGAGAGTAAAAGAAGGTAGTAAAAGCCATTGGAATTATATAATTTTAGATAGTATTTTGAAATATATATTTGTCAGCCAAAATTGGTTTTATTGTATAATAGATCACAAATAGCTCTATTAATGATAATTCTCTGTGTCCACCTAGAGGGGTGGGATAGGGAGGGTGGGAGGGAGATGCAAGAGGGAGGAGATATGGGGATATATGTTTATGTATAGCTGATTCACTTTGTTATACGGCAGAAACTAACACACCATTGTAAAGCTGTTATACTACAATAAAGTTGTTTAAAAAAAAAAGATGATTCTCAAGAATAAAAATCTTTAAAATATCTTCATGTACATTTTGGCAAAAATTAAAAAATTATTCTTTGTATATATATTAATGTTAATCAATTTCTTAACTATACTTGTCTCTTATACCAGGTGGTTGGTATTTTTCTGATTTTTCTGGTATCATTGGTCTTTATTTTTCAGTGTGATCTTATATTTATTTTTTCATAAAATTGCATGCAATCATCTTCAAAGTTGTCCTTATGGTTAATATATTTAGAATTGTCATCAGCTTCAATTGGTACTCCTCTGTAGACCATACTATTTTTAATTAAGAAAATACTTTTTCCATAGTTGCTTGGTTACCTGCTAAATTCAAGAAAATTTATTTCAATGGAGGATGATATTTTAAATCTTATAATCAATTTTAATCTTATTGAAAAGTGCTCTCAAATACTTTCTTTTAGTTTCTGTTTAAAGTCATTTCTTCAACATTTCATTCCATTTGGGAATAGAATACAAATTTATAATTAAAGACCCCTTTAATAAGTCAAGGTAGTCCACACTTGTTAATTCTTTCAAGGTCAGTGACCCATATTTTTACAAGATTAATAGGTCACATAAACCATAAATTGAATTTAGGATTAGAATTACCTATCCACTTTGTGTGTGTGTGTGTGAATGTGTGTGTGTGTGTGTGTGTGTGTGTGTGTGCATGCACACATGTATTTGTCCATCTGTCTGTCTGTGTTTCAATTTGTCTCTCACTGAGAATATATAAAAAATAAACAGTACAAAAAGGTTGACAGTGGAGAGTAGGTCTCTCTCTATCTTCCAGTGTATGAGTCTCCTTCTTAGGGCAATAATGATTATCAACTTCTTGAGCTTTCTTCAGGAAATACTTTCTCTATTTTCAAGCATGACACTATCCATTTATTATCTATCTATCTATCTATCTATCTATCTATCTATCTATCTATCTATCATCTCTGTATATATCTACATATTATTCTTTTTTTTAAAACAAATGGCAGCATTCTATCAATATTTCTAATCCTCTCTTTTTCATTTAATAATATTAAATATTGTACCACATAAGAAGAGGAATTTTTGAAACTATTCAGTAAATGAAAGAGAAAGAATATACTGTAGAAAATGTTTATCCATCTTTATTTTCTAAATCCTGTAGAGGCAAATATTTATTTTAAAAATATTGATTTTTGGGAAAAAAGAGAGTCTTTGCTTTAAAGGAATAGATATCTCCAGAATTTGTTATTGAGCCATGTTAATTTATTTCAAACATTTAAAAGCGTAGTCTTTTTTTATAAGCTTCTCATGTTCAGGGTCTGCAACCTACAGATTCTTGCTCTGTCACGAATGGTTACATTTCCCAATGCAAAACAATAGCCCTTTCATTTCCAGTAAGTATCTTAAGTCTCTTAACTTTCAGTATACTACAACTAAACACTTGATAAATGTGCAGTATTTTCACAATATGGATAAAAATGGGATTTATTCCTTGGTACTTTCCCTGTGGCTACATAAGATTAAATAGAATTACAAATGTCATTTTTGGACTAGAGATTCGGTCCTTCATTTAGAATCTTACCTGTAGCCTTTTCCTTTTATCCGTAAAAATGTTCCTATGCCTACAAATAGGCAACACATTTTTCCTCTGATGGAGGGAGATCTGGGACCTAGACTGGCCACTCAGTTTCCCCAGATTCAGTTTGGGGAGAGCCTATTTTGGAAATTGTGGGTGACGTTAAAATGGAGTGTAGAGAGTTGGGAGGCAGCCATGGCAAGTCCTCAGAGGGATTTAAAAATAGTTTTCAAATGGATGAAGAACAGATACAGAGAGTAGGAAGAAGAAAGCGGAGCCAGTGAGTCACAGAACCAGGGAAAGGAGAGGAGAAAGCAGTGGGTCTGAGGGTAAATGGGCACAGGGCTCTTGGATGATGTTAGGACAGCTGGCTCTGTTTAAATAGGTGGAGAGAGTGTGGATATGGCCTTATTATCATGAGATTGGAGGATGAAGAATCTTAAGATGGCAGATACAATGTTCATAATGAGATAAATTTGAGTTTCAAAGCTTATGGTTTAATTTGTAAAAAAATAAATTATATTCATAAGCTGCAGTTGTGAAAGTACCAAGACACAGAATAAATTATGTTTCTAGGGGAATGATACATCTTTGTATATACCTTCAAAAGATATTAATAGAGGAGTGTTGCCTGAAAAGGATACTGCTCTTGCAGCTGATCTTCCCCTTCACACAGCCAAATGCAATTCTTGGTCAGGGTTCTTAGGGGCTAAATATTGTACATACAGATCCACAATGAAAATTAATGTTTAAAGACAAATTCCTATAAATCAAGTAAATTGCATATTATAATTCTTCTCAATACGGACTGATATTTTGTGTGCTTAATGAGTAAACAATGTAGTAGCAGACCTCAGTCCTGTTAAAGCTCTTCATTCATCTTCCCTCTGTTTTGTTTCAGATAATACAGGATTTTAATTTCATATTTTACATTTGCTTATATCCCTTTTACAGAATTACTGAACTAAATACTACTGGTTGCTTACTTAAGACTATTTTTCTTTCATATAGGTCTCTTTTCTGAAAGACACGGATTTAGTTCAGATATTCCCTTGTCTCTGTGCTGCTATATATTTAGGGGAGGTGGGCCTCATAGCTAGTTCCAAAGGGAAATCTTGGTTGGCCTATTCCAGTGGTTTTCAATCAGGGGACATTTGGCAATGTCTAGAGACGTTTTTGATTGTCACAACTGGAGAGGGTATTGCTGGCATCTAGTGAGTAGAGGCCAGAAATGATTTTAAACATGCTTCAATGTACAGGACAGCTCCCACAGCAAAAAATTATACAGCCCTAAATGCCAGTAGTTCTGAGGTAGAGAACTCTTGGTTTATTTTAACCCAGTCATGGTGGTTCCATTCTAAATTAGTGTTGGTTTAAGCATGAATGTGTGATATGATTCTGGCCAATGAGCTATGAGGGGAAATCTAAGGAAAGTTTTTTTTCTCATTAATGGCATCAATAAATGTAAAGAAAATGGTCCTTTTCCCATTGTATATTGTCATGTCTGGATGTAATACATGCAACTATGGCAGCCACCTTGGCACCATGAGGGTGGTTAGGGAGGACAAAGTAGATATACTTTAAAGAGCCTGATAGAGAGATGGAAAGAGTGTGTGTACATGTGTGTGTGTGTGTGTGTTTAAATATCAGAGTCACTGTTTTAACCAATCTTGGAACCATCATGATTTAGGGCTTGTTATACAAAAAAAAAATTTTTTTCCTATTGTTTAAGCCAACTGAGTCAGAGTTTTCTGTCACTTTTAGTCAACAGCATCCTAATTGAAAAAATTTTTTAGCATTTGCTTGTTTTGTAATTAAACTTTCAACCATTTTGACATTTAGTTACATTGGTTTCATTTCTTATTGACCTTTCTCATTTGTCATATCTTTCTCATCAGAATTTTTTATTTTGTGGAAGCAAGGGTACGTGGGTGATATTTACTGATCTGTGTAAATCTAGAATGTCTTTCACTCTCATGGGAATGAGAGTTTGTTTGGATGTTGAATTATTTGTGGTTCAGTAAATTCTAGATGTAGCTGTTTAGTGTTCTGCTTGTTTAGTATACAGTATTTTCTCTTTAGTGAAGAAGAAAGATTCGAGGCCAATCTGACTCTTTATTATGTGACTTTATTTTTCTATCCAGATACTTATGGGAGTCTTCTGCTTATTCTTAAAATAAAAAAAATATTAATCAAGATATTGTAAAGTATAAATTTCTGCTCCTTAATTTTGCCTAAAACTCGATGAATTTGTTTAAAGTAAACACCCAAGTCTGCATTCAGTTCCTAGAAGTGTTTTCTCTTACTGTGTAGCTGGTCATTGATTTTCATTCTGTTCACCTTTTTCTTTCTGGAAAACTTGTTTTGTTTATATTGGATTTCAGACACTATTATCTGTGTGTCCTTGATAACTTTCATCTCTTTAGCCTTTTCCTCGGAGGCCTGAATTTCTCAAGATTGTTTTCTAACTAACTGATTTGATTCGTGTAGTATTGAATTTATTACTTATTGCTTCCATTACAGTTAAAAAGTTAGCAGTCACACTTTTAAATTATAAACCTCCTTTCTGTTTTCAAATTGTTCTCTGTGTATGACTACAGATCTTGCTGTATATGTGAGGCAAGATGCCTTTGTAGAAGTGTGTCCATCCAGATATTAAACCTTGGGAGTGACCTCACTTTCTTAAGCCAGTGTCTTTGCCAAATTTACAATGTGAGTGCCTCAGTGGCTCCCACTGTTTGAAGGCTCCAAGTTTTATTGCACTTGCTGGAAATTCCAGCAAAATTGAAATTCACTCCCCCCTAATATCCCACGACTTAGCCTTATTTTCAGGCCCCACTGCAAACCTGCTGGAGGGGTCCCTTCATTTATGCCCCTGAAAGCTTTCCTTTATAAATTTTAGATCATGGCCATATCAGTCCTCTCTCACGTTGATCCTGCCTGTGCTGTCTTAGAGAGATTCTTTGAATTTTCAGTTAGCCTAAGTATATCTTTCTGTAGTTTATAAGGAGGTATAACTTTTTTCCTACTGTATTCAAAGGAGAGTTTAGAAGCATGTGGGCTTAAGTTGCCATCTTGAACTGAAAGCTACCATTTACTGCACTTTAAATTGAGCCTAAAATGGGTTCAGTGACTTGCCCAAGCTCACGGTGACAGAGCCTGGTTTCAAACTTAGATCTTTTGAATGCAACTTTTGTGTTTTTCGCACTTAGGGAGGCATCATACGTGGTGGTGAAGAGTGGGGGCCCTAGCGAAGGGGAGTAGACAGGTTCTAACAGCTGGAAGGGTGGTCCCATGATGGGTCACCAAGGGGAACTGATTCTCCAGTGCTGATTGGAGGGAAAGCAAGAACTTGAAAGGGGAATTTTCTGTTTTGTTTTATGCTTCACAATGGGACCACTGATTTTAATCCCATGTTTTACAATGCTTCCTCGAACATTTTCATCATTGCCGTAACAGTTGTCATGACAGAACGATGTCACTTAAAGAACAATGATCATGGGACCATTTGTCCTCTCCTGCACGCCTCTAGTTGGCCTTCGGCTCTAGGGACAGGATGTCTGAGCTCATATACTTGATTAGTAGCCGGATAAATTATTAATGTAAATAGAAATAATGATAATGTTCATCTTACAGAGCTGTGAAAATTACATGAGAGAAAACATGAAAAGGGACAGAAAATGAATAGTATCTTCCCAAACATGTGGCTACCAGACTTTCTTATAGTTACTGGAAATAAGACAATATAGAGAGTTGCTTTCTTTTTTGGAAGAAAAAATAAATATTTTAAAATGTTGTTTGATGAATTCCCAATAAATATTAGTTCCCTTATTTATTATTATAACTATTATTCCAATGAGCCCACGAAACCCAGAAACTAAATAAGAAAATGCTTTATCAATAGGATGGACTGATGTAATATTTTAGTTATTTTCCAAAAATGTACACTTTTGTAAAGGGGAGACTTCCCTCAAGAAAAGGCCCACTTTGAAAATGTATCATTCTTATATAGTTTCAAATACTAATTCTATTTTCATTTTAAACAAGTTTAACTCAGTTTTAGTCATGTTTTTCATGGCCCAACAAATTTTTCTAGTGCAGTCTGTCTTCACTAGAAGGTGAGGCTGTAATCTGAAGAGCCCCGTCAGTTGGGAAACTTGACGGGGGCTGAGCTGATCTCTGATTCTGACGTTAGGTGTCACTACAATCAAAGAAAAACAGAGCAAGCAAATGAGCGGTGAAGTGGACCTTGGACCTGGAGGGAGAAAGATACACATTTAAATTGTGGTATGAAGTACCTGGAGAAGAAACGACGTATCCACATTGCCATGGTGAAGAAGGAACATCTTAATACATGGATGGCAACAGGACCCATTTTCCTAAACGTTGATTAGAAACAACTAGTAACTACTTTGCAATTCTTGCTATTTCTTCCCCTAAAAATGCTAAAACTGATAGAGGCCTCCAAGGATTTTTAAAGCAGAATAATCCCAATAGGTTACAAATGAGATTTTCACAGACTTGCTCACTGAGAGTTTATTTCTTCTAATGAGCTTAAAGCTTAAACTTTAAATATTTAAAAAAAAATTTAGAACTTATCAGGTGTTTCAAAATTCCCTTTGCTTTGTAAAGATGTGAAAAATCAAGAGATTCAATGGGCTTAAATTAAAAACGTGTTTCATACTTGGAAGGAAGTTATTTTTGTTTCTTCCACATTACTGACATTTCTGTGTTACCAGGTATGTTCACATTTGTTTATTTAAGCAAAATATCTACAAACAGTTGAAGACAATGGTACCCACCTAATGTTTTCTTTTATTGTTAGGCAACACTGTGAACTGAAAAGTCCATCCTCCCAAGAGATGTACTAAAATGTATTTTCCCATGTATATGAATTGGCACACACTGTTGGAATAGATTCAGAGTGTTTAACAATTGATACACCGTAGGTACTGACAAATCTAATGAATGCTAACATTAGTGCTGGGGGTTCCAAGGGAAGAAAAGAGTGCTCCATATGTGTGTGGGGCAGGGGACTTGGTGGTGAGCAGTGGTGACAGCACCTATTTATCAGCTCAGGGAAGAAGTATTTCAACAATTTAACAACTGGGATGGCTGTATGAGTACCTACTATTGAATATCAGCCTTGTGTGTATGTAGCTTGGCTTATCAAGGGCCCACAAGATCTCTGGTTTAGACTCCAAATACAAGTATCAAAATTCAGTCTTGTGGGCTTCCCTGGTGGCGCAGTGGTTGAGAATCTGCCTGCCAATGCAGGGGACACGGGTTTGAGGCCTGGTCTGGGAAGATCCCACATGCCACAGAGCAACTGGGCCCGTGAGCCACAATTACTGAGCCTGCGCGTCTGGAGCCTGTGCTCCGCAACAAGAGAGGCCGCGATAGTGAGAGGCCCGCGCACCGCGATGAAGAGTGGCCCCCGCTTGCCGCAACTGGAGAAAGCCCTCGCACAGAAACGAAGACCCAACACAGCCATAAATAAATAAATAAATAAATAATTCCCATTTAAAAAAAAAAATTTCAGTCTTGTTTCCTTCTTGATAATGGTCTCTACTGCCAATTTTTGGTTAAGAATGGCTTTAGTGATGGGAAGTTGCACCTGGGGAAAAACTGAAAAATACAGGGAGAAGCTTGGTCTGTTCATTTCTACAACATCTTCCTTCCTCAGGCTGTGATGGAGGCCTTGATTCATCTTCTGTCATGATTCTGATGGGCATCATGATTAAAACATTGCTGAAGATTCAGAAAGCCACATTAATATCTGACATAACTACATTACCTTGGCGTTTGCAGGGGTACACTGATATTGGGGACAGGAGTGAGGTTCTCAGTATTGGTAACATATTCATTTGTTTTAAAGTATCTTGAACACTGATCTCTTTTCTTTGTTCTACTTGGTAGCTAATATACCAGCTTGTATTATATGCAAACTGTTGCATTCATATTGGATGGACAGGAAAGACTGAATTGTACAGGCTTAGAGGGCAGGCATTTGTCATATTCAAAGTGTTTCTGTGTCATTTGCAGTGATTAGATTATGAATCCATAGTAGTTGTCCAACTCTTATTTGATATTTGATACTTCTGTTGATTGTCCTTGTTGAAAAGAAAGGGACATAAGACATATCTCAGACCAGTGATTCTAGTATTGTTTGGAATCTGCTATAATTACTGAAGCTGTTCTTCAGTATATGATGATGGTACTGGTATCATTATCTTAATGAATCACAAGCAAATTTACAACTAAATTATCCAGGTTATATTAACCTTTATACTATATTAGCATGCCTTAGAAGTGATTATTTTCTATAAAAAGAAGGTGTGACATATCTACGTATGTCTCATACTGCCTCTACCAAGCTGTTTCAACAATTATATTCACTGCCTAAATGTGGATGTGTCATACAATTTAGAAAGTATGAATATATACTTTGACATTATGACTTTAAGAATTAATGATTATCATGATGTTTGAGGGCCTTTTCCCACCAACATCAGGCACGTTTTGGTGTCACAATAAGTGTATTTTTTTCTCTGTATGTGAAATTACTCTTTTTTAATTCCACCATTTAGCATTCTTTACCCACTTTGACTGAGGTGTTTTTCTCTGAATTTCGTTGATACATGTATACAGTTTGTTCCAATGTCTTGACAATTCCAATTCAAAAGGTTGATCCCATTGTACATTTATGGATTTCACAGTATAAGTTAGTGGTACTCTTGTCATGATGTGAAATTACCCTGATGCTATGGTAGCTCCAAGCATGCTACCAGTAAACTATTTTAGAGGTTGGAGTATGAAAAGTCTCACGGACCAAATTAAGATTCTCAGATTACATGGTTTATTGAATCAACAGAGAGAGAAGCAACGGAAGGAGTTAGCATAGGTTTACATGACTTGGATGGGTTACATACTGAGAGGAAAGGACCATGATACCTAAATCCTGTGCTACACGATATCCGTACTTCCTGCTCCTTTCTACTGTATCACTCTTTTTTTGCTAATGATAGGTTTATGATCATTGAAGTTGGAGATGGCCAAGGGGACTCAGGAGAAGGAAGGTGCCCAGAGTCAGCTTGCTCTATCCAAGAGACAGGACAAGACGTCTGACCAGTAGCTCTCACCAAATAGCAATGGCTTTTATCTGTATGGGGTAGAAAACTTGAGGGACCAGTATGAGTGTCAGCAACGGGTAACTGATTTAAGATTGCCATAACTGAAGGTGGCATGATTTGAACCTAGGAAATTTGTCTATTCTTACACCTTAATTGAGAGTAAATTTGCAAACAGTTAAATGCATCCATTTTAAGTTACACTTCAATGATATTTTGAGGACACTTTTATCTCATATATCCACCCTCAGAATTAAGATACAGAATATTTCCAACTGCCCAGAAAATTCCCTTATGCCCTTTTACAGTTAATCTCCCACCCCCAGTCCCAGGCAACCACTAGTCAGCTTTCTGTCACTATAGATTAGTTTTGTCTTTTCTAAATAAATTTATATGCTATGTAGGCTTTTGTGTTAGCTTCTTTTGCTAACCACAATGGTTTTGACATTCATTCATGTTGTTGCATGCACTAAATCATTCCTTGTTATTACTGAATATTATTCCATCATACGGAAATACCTCGACGTGTTTACCTGCTTATCTATTGTTGAACATTTGGGTTGTTTTTAGCATTAGGTTATTATGAATAAAGCTGCTATGAGTATCCAAGTACCAGGCTTTGTGTGGATATGTTTTCATTTCTCTGGGACAAATATCTGCAAGTGGAATTGCAGGGTTGTATAATAAGTATATGTTTAACTTAATAAGAAACTACTAAACTGTTTTCCAAAATTGTTGTACTAGTTTACACCGCCACGTTGTTCCACACACTTGTCAACACTTGTGAATCTTTAACTTTCGACATTCCATGGATGTTTAATAATGTCTCATTGTAGTTTTAATTTTCATTTTTCTAATGATCAGTTATGTCAGATATCTTTTCATGTACTTATTGGTTATTCATGTATCTATTTTGGTGAAAAGTCTATTAAAATATTTTCTCCATTAAAAAAAATTAGGTTGTTGTGTTCCTACTATTGAGTTGTTAACAGTAGTTTTATATTCTGGATACAGCTTCTTCATCAGAGAGAATACTGTCTCCAATGCGTAGCTGCCTTTTTATTTTCCTATGTTGTACTGAAAACTGGTTTTAATTTTTATAAATTCTAATTTATCATTTTGAATTTTTTGTGTTTTCTGTGTTCTTTCTAAGAAATCTTTGCCTACTTCAATATTGCAAATTTTTTTCTATATTTATTCTAGAAAGTGTATAGTTTTAACTTTTATGTTGAGGTCTATAATCCATTTTGAATTAATTTTTGAGTTGGTGTGAGGGAGGGGTTGAGATTTATGTTCTTTACATATGACTATTTAGTTGTTCCAGCATCATTTGTTGAAAAGACTAATCTTTCTCCACTGTATTACTTTGGCACATTTGTCACAGTTGAATTGACCATATAGATGTGGATCTGTCTGGACTCTGTTCTATTCCACTGGTCTATATGTTTATCTTTATACCTGCGCCATACTCTTGATTGCAGTAGCTATATAGTAAGTCTTGAAATCAAGGCACTGTAAGTTTTGTTTCTTTTCAAAGTTGTTTTGGCTGTTCTAGAAACTTTACCTTTTTGTATAAATACCAACTTGTCAATTTCCACACATACAAAACAAACAAACAAAAAAAAACCTGTGGGGATTTTGATTGGGAATGCACTGAATCTACAGATTAATTTGGGAAGAATTGGCATTTTAAAAAATTGAGTCTTCCAATCCAGAAACATTTTATATCTCTCCATATCTTTAAGTCTTCCTTAATTTCTCTGAGTGATGTTTCACCATTTTCAGTGCACAGATCTTGTACATATTTTGTTAAACTTATGAATTATATCATATTTGTGGATGACATTGAAAAAACATTTTAAAAATCAGCTTTCCAATTATTTTTGTTACAATATGGAAATACAGTTGATTCCAGATATTGTCCTTATACCCCTGTGACCTTGCTAAATTCACTTAATAATTTTAGTAGCTTTTTGGTAGATAATTCACAATTTTCCACATATGTATTTCTGGTTCTATGAATAAATATAGTTTTCTTCCTTTCCAATTTTTTATTTCTTTTTCTTCCTTATTGTGTCTTCAGCACAATTTTGCATGGTTGTAGTGAAAGCAGAGATGTTTATCTTGTTCTTTATCTTAGGGTAGGACATATAATCTTTCATAATTAAAATGATATTAGCTATAAATTTTTTTATAGATGCCTTTTTATCAGATTGAGGAACTACTCTTTTATTACTAGTTCCCTGAGAATTTTTTTTATAATGAATGAGTGTTGAAATTTTTCAAATGCCTTTTTCTGCATCTGTTGAGATGATCATATGTGTTTTCTTTTTTCTTCTGTTAATATGATAAATGATGCTGAATTTCAAATGTTAAACCAACCTTGCATTCCTAGTGTGAACTCCACTTGGTCATGATACATTATTGTTTTTATATATTGTTGAATTCAATTTGCTAATATATTTTAAAGAATTTTTGCATCTATATTTATAAGGTATACTGATTAGTAATTTTGTTTTCTTTTTAGTATTGGCATAGAGTAAAACATAAAAAGAATTGAGAAGTGTTCCCTTCTCTATTTTTTGAAAAACTTTGCAAACAACTGGTATTATTTTTCTATTTTAAATATTTGGTAGAGCTCACATAAAGCCACCTGGACCTGGAATTTTTTTAGTGGAAAGTTTGAAGAATGTTTCAAAGTTTTATTTTGAATTAATTATATATTTACAAGAAATTGCAAAGACAGTACAGAGAGGTTCTGTGTAGTCGTCATCCAGCTTCCCATATTGGTCACATCTTCTTACTTAATTATAGTACAGTGTCAATACCAGGAAATTGACATTGCTTACAAAGTGTGCAGCATAGTACTGTGTAATTTTGTCACATGTGTATATTTGTGTAACTACTACTCTCATCATGATACAGAAATATCCTATCATTACAAAAATCTCCCCTGTGCTGCCCCTTTGTAGTCACAACCTGCCCTCTCCTTGTCTACATCCATACCCCATGACAATCACTAATCTCCTTTTATGGCCCTTTATTCTCCCCTACTTATAATTATCTTAAATATTTCCTCTATATAAATTGAGAATTACTTCAGGGAGTATTGAAATATTTGTTTTAACTTTCAAATATAACTTAGAAGACTCAGTTTAAAAAAGTAAGTCTATTGTATTTAGCCATATTCTTACTCTTGCTGTTGTTTTCTCTTCCTTTCTGATGTTGCAGTATTCCATTTTTTATCATTTCAATTCTGTTTGAAGAACTTCCTTTAGCCATTCTTTTAAGATAAATCTACTGACAACAAATTCTCTTACTTTACTTTTATCTGAGAATATCTTGATTTCTCCTTAATTGTTGAAGGGTACGTCACTGGGTATAGGATTCTGGACTGATAATATTCTTTTTTCTACTCTTGAAAAATGTCCATTTCCTTCTGGCTTCCATGGTTTCTAGTAATAAATCTGCTGTCATTTGAATTGGTTAGGTTTTTTTTTTCCTCCACCCTTAGGTAATGTTTAATTTCCCTTCTCCTTTCAAGATTTTTCTCTTTGTATTTAGTTCTTAGAACTTTGACTATGATATGTCTTGGGATAGATTTCTCTGGGTCTATTCTGTTTGTGGTTCACTCAGAATCTTGAATCTGTAAGTTTATGTCTTTTACCCATATTGGAAACATTTCAGCCATTGTTTCTTTGAAAATTTTTTCAGCCTCACCCTCTTTCTGCTCTTCTTCCAGGACTCCAGTGACATGGATATTAGATGTTTTGTTATGATCTCTGAAGCTCTGTTCACTTTTTTTCCTAGCTCATTTTCTCTTGGTGTTTCAGATTAAGTAGTTACTTTCATTCTGTTAGCAAGTTCACTGATTCTTTCCTCTGTTCTCTCCATTTTGCTGTTGAGGGTGTCCAATTAGTTCTTATTTGAGCTATTGTGATTTTCAGCTCTAGCATTTCTGTTTGGTTATCACTATGTTCTATTTATCTATTGAGACTTTCTCTTTCTTTGCTAAGGATTTCTACTTTTTCCACTTGTTTTTTCATGTTAGTTATTGCACATTGAATAATTTTCAATGCTTCAAAATCCTTCTCAGATAACATCTCTATCATCTCAATGACACCTTTAGATTGTTTTCATTCAGCTTGATATTTCCCTGTTTGTTGGTGAGTGATTATACACTGAAACTTGGACATATTTGGTATTTTATGAGAATCTCCACCATATTAAATTTTCTGTTTTAGCTGTTCTCCTCTGACTCCATTCTGATAGGGGCAGGAGTTGAGGAATAATGCCCATTATTTCCAGGGAAAGATGGAAGTCCAGTTTCCCCAAATGACAACTGAGTTGAGAATACCACCTCCCCACAATGCCTTCACTAATGCCATTCTGCCTGGGAAGAGTAGGAGGGCTTTGTTACTTCCCCCCATGTGGCTTCCATTTATGCATCAGGGGAGATGGCCTCATTACCACTGGGTGATAGTTAATGTCTATCTCTGGGCCTCTGACACTAACCCCACAGGGAATGGGAGGAGTAGTACCACCTGGTCGGTAAGGAGGTCCATGCTCCCCATGTGATATCCACCAACACTGTAAGAGTGGGCCTCATTATCACTTCATGGATATCAAAATCCAGGTCCCTTCTTGGCTTTCTCTGACATCACTGTAATAGGTGAGGTGAGGTACCTCTTTCCAACCTGGCATGGTTTAGTTCTTCACTCAACTTCTGCTGGTAGGAGTAAGTCTTTTGGGTTTTTTTTTCTGTGATGTTAGGCTGGAGTAAAGTGGATATTGTCTAGACATTTTTTTTTTTTTCTTCTCTATAGCTAGGTTTCCCCTTTATTGCTTTTGCCTAGAGTGAGCTGGCTTTTGTTGGGATTCTTTTTGCTCTGTACCTTTTGGTATTTTTGGCTTGCTGGCTTCTTTGGCACTAAGTCTGGGATATAAGAGGCAAAAAGAAAATCCAGGAAACTTCTTATTACCATGTCATTTCTCAGGGCCTGAGTTCCTTAGCTTGTCTGTTTTCATCTCTCCATCTTTCAGGGTCATCTTATCTTCATTTTATATATAATATCCAGAGTTTTTAGTTGTGCTTAGTGGAAATAATAGGAAAGAGTATTTCTAGCTCTGTATTTCCAGAAGTGGAATGCAAAGATTTAATTATGAATTCAGTTTTGTTAAATTGGTATAATGTTACTCAGGTTTTCTGAGTTTCTTCAGTCAGTCATTGTAATTTGTGTATTTCAAGGAATTTGACCACATCATTTACATCAAATTTATTGATAAATGATTCTTCATAATATTCCTTCCTTATGCCTAACAGCTCTGTAGTGTATATATAGCACACCTTTTTTGTCCATTCGTCTGTTGATGGACACTTAGTTTGTTTTCATATCTTGGCAATTTTAAATAATGCTGCTATGAACTTTGGGGTGCATATATTTTTTCAAATTAGTGTTTTTGTTTTTGTTTTGGGGTATATACCCAGGAGTGGAATTGCTAGGTCATATAGTAGTTCATTTTTTAATTTTTTGATAAGTCTCCATACTGTTTTCCACAGTGACTGCATGAATTTATATTCCCACCAACAGTGTACAAGGGTTCCCTTTTCTCTGCATCCTCACCAACATTTGTTTTTTTTGTTCTTTTTGATGATAGCCATTCTGACAGATGTGAGGTGACATCTTGCGGTTTTGATTTACATTACTCTGACGATTAATGATGTTGAGCATCTTTTCATGTGCCTATTGGCCATCTGTGTATCTTCTTTGAAAAATGTCTATTTAGGTTTTCTGCCCATTTTTTAAATTGAGTTGTTTGGTTTTTTGATGTTGTTGTATGAGCTATTTATATATTTTGGATATTAACCCCTTATTGGTCATATCGTTTGCAAATATTTTCTCCCATTCAGTAGGTTGTCTTTTTGTTTTGTCAATAGTTTTCTTTGCTGTGCAAAACTTTTAAATTTAATTAGGTCCGATTTCTTTATTTTTCCTTTGCTTTAGGAGACAGATCCAAAACAATACTATGATTTATGTCAGAGTGTTCTGCCTATGTTTTCTTCCAGGAGTTTTATAGTATCCAATCTTACATTTAGGTCTTTAATCCACTTTGAGTTCATTTTTGTACATGATGTTAGAGAATGTTCTAATTTAATTATTTTACATGTAGCTGTCCAGTTTTCCCAGCACCACTTGTTGAAGAGACTGTCTTTTCTTCATTGCATATTCTTGCCTCCTTTGTCATAGATTAATCGTGGGTTTTCTTCTGGGCTCTCTATTCTGTTTCATTGATCTATATGTCTGTTTTTGTGCCAGTACCATACTGTTTTGATTACTGTAGCTTTGTGGGATAGTCTAAACTCAGGAATTATGGTTCTTCCAGCTCTGTTCTTCTTTCTAAAGATTGTTTTGGCTATTCAGGGTCTTTTGTGTTTCCATACAGATTTTAAAATTATTTGTTTTAGTTCTGTGAAAAATATCATTGGTATTTTGACAGGGATTGTATTGAATCTATCACTTCTCTCTCTCTCTCTCTTATGTCTTTATTGGAGTATAATTGCTTTACAATGTTGTGTTAGTTTCTGCTGTACAACAAAGTGAATCAGCTATATGTATACATATATCCCCATATCCCCTCCCTCTTGAGGCTTCCTCCCACCCTCCCTATCCCACCTCTTTAGGTTGTCACAAAGCATCGAGCTGAACTCCCTGTGCTCTGCAGCAGCTTCCCACTAGCCATCCATTTTACATGTGGTAGTGAATGTATGTCAATGCTACTCTCTCACTTCTTCCCAGCTTCCCCTTCCCCCCAATGTCCTCAAGTCCATTCTCTACATCTGCATCTTTATTCCTGCCCTGCCACTAGCTTCATCAGTACCGTTTTTTTAGATTCCATATATGTGCATTAGCATCCAGTATTTGTTTTTCTCTTCCTGACTTACTTCACTCTGTATAACAGACTCTAGGTCCATCCACCTCATTACAAATAACTAAATTTCGTTACTTTTTATGGCTAATATTCATTGTATATATGTGCCACATCTTCTTTATCCATTCATCTGTAGATGGACATTTAGGTTGCTTCCATGTCCTGGCTATTGTAAATAGTGCTGCAGTGAACATTGTGGTACATGTATCTTTTTGAATTATGGTTTTCTCTGGGTATATGCCCAGTAGTGGGATTGCTGGGTCATATGGTAGTTCTGTTTTTAGTTTCTCAAGGAATCTCCATATTGTTCTCCATAGTGGCTCTATCAGTTTACATTCCCACCAACAATGCAAGAGGGTTCCCTTTTCTCCACACCCTCTCCAGCATTTATTGTTTGTAGATTTTTTGATGATGGCCATTCTGACCGGTGTGAGGTGATACCTCAATGTGGTTTTGATTTGCATTTCTCTCATGATTAGTGATGTTGAGCATCTTTTCATGTGTTTGTTGGCAATCTGTATGTCTACTTTGGAGAAATGTCTATTTATGTCTTCCACCCATTTTTGGATTGGGTGGTTTGTTTTTTTGATATTGAGCTGCATGAGCTGCTTGTATATTTTAGAGATTAATCCTTCGTCTGTTGTTTCATTTGCAAATATTTTCTCCCATTCTGAGGGTTGTCTTTTCATCTTGTTTATGGTTTCCTTTCTGTGCAAAAGCTTTAAGTTTCATTAGGTTCCATTTGTTTATTTTTGATTTTATTTCCATTACTCTAGGAGGTGGGTCAAAAAGGATCTTGCTGTGATTTATGTCATAGAATGTTCTGCCTATGTTTTCCTCCAAGAGTTTTATAGTGTCTGGCCTTACATTTAGGTCTTTGATCCATTTTGAGTTTATTTTTGTGTATGGTGTTAGGAGGTGTTCTAATTTCATTCCTTTACATGTAGCTGTCCAGTTTTCCCAACACCACTTATGGAAGAGGCTGTCTTTTCTCCATTGTATATTCTTGCCTCCTTTGTCAAAGATAAGGTGACCATATGTGCATGGGTTTATCTCTGGGCTTTCTATACTCTGTTCCATTGATCTATATTTCTGTTTTTGTGCCAGTACCATACACTGTTTGCAGATGACATGATACTATACATAGAAAATCCTGAAGATGCCCCCAGAAAACTACTAGAGCTGATCAATGAATTTGGTAAAGTAACAGGATACAAAATTAATTCACAGAAATCTCTTGTATTCCTATACACTAACAATGAAAAATCAGAAAGAGAAATTAAGGAAACACTCCCATTTACCACTGCAACAAAAAGAATAAAATACCTAGGAATAAACCTACCTAAGGAGGCAAAAGACCTGTATGCAGAGAACTATAAGACACTGATGAAAGAAATCAAAGATGATACAAACAGATCAAGAGATATACCATGTTCTTGGATTGGAAGAATCAACATTATGAAAATGACTATACTACCCAGAGCAAGCTACAGATTCAGGGCAATCCCTATCAAATTACCAATGGCATTTTTCACAACTAGAACAAAAAATTTCACAATTTGTATGGAAACACAAAAGATCCTGAATAGCCAAAGCAATCTTGAGAAAGAAAAACGGAGCTGGAGGAATCAGGCTCCCTGACTTCAGACTATACTACAAAGCTACAGTAATCAAGATAGTATCAGTTATCTCTTGATAGATTTCTCCAAGTTCAAGTTCATTTGAGTTTACAGATGGGAAACTGAAAACCAAGATTTATTGCTAAACTAGCAAAAACAAAGAACCTAGTCTTTCTTCCTTTTTCCCTTCTAGTTTCTCTCTAATCATTTCTTTAGGACAACAGTGACTCACTTCCATTGTGCGTAGTTGACTTGTTACTCTGCTTCTAGATTAGCAATGGTAAATACACTACATGAGTGCCACCACTCCTCCATTCCATCCCCATGCACACATTGTTCCATGATCACAGCCTCTTTTGACGTTGGGGAGAAGCCCTGTAGCTCTGAGCAACATCTCCATCATCAAGAAAACTGGGGTGCCTAGATCCACTGAGCTATTCTCAAGTATTCATTGCCTTTTGCGATTTGCATTAGCATTTCAAGGGCTCCATAATCACCAGAAGATACTCCTGGGGTACAATAATTCTCAAAGTCTCTATTTTAAGATTCTGATTATTTAGGATCTAAGTTATTGGGGAAGGATGTTTATGAAAGATACTGTAAAGTAGAACAGGGTTTAAACTGTGTTAACTTTGGTAAATATTACTGTCTGAGCTGAAATTAAGATGTTTCCTTTACTACTCTGATGATGCTGGCTTGTATCATGAAGTAAATAAAAATTATGAGTCCGAAAGCCAGAGTGGTTTCAGTCTCCACTATGTTACTCCAACAATTTCTGAGAAGCCAAGACTATTTACTATGAAGAACTGTAGAACTGGTTTTAGAACCAGAGAATTGTAGAACATTTCCCAAAGCATTGTCCCAAAGTGTTAAAATGTATGATGTAACATATACCATAGGCTATGGGTACAGAAGAAGCAGAACCTGCTCTGTGATTCTGGAATCCTGGTATCTTCATGAATATAAAGTATGTGGATGGGGTCTCTGTGCTAACGATGAAGTTGCAGCTGCAATAGGCTCAGCCTCACCCCAAGGTTTGCTGGAAGAACATGGGGTGCATAGTAGTTTCCTGTGGTCTAGATGTGGGCTTTACCGATGGGGACATCTTGTGTTCAAAAAGAGCTGCCTGCAGGGGAGCAGCTGTGCACCGGGAGAAAAACCCAACACTTCAGGGTTGAGGAAAGAGTTGGGAGTGATAACCCAGCACGGAGAAGCACCTGCCTTAGTCGAGGGAACTTCAGAGAAGTCTCCAGTGAGAAGCCCCTCTGAAGAGCCTACATCCGTGTCCTTGCAAGAGAGTTAGCCCTGAACTTCTGCCAGACCCGGAGTGTGGGAAGCCAGCTGAAAACAGTCCCAGTTCAAGTGAAATATTTCCCAACCATTTTCTATACTTGGCTCTGCCTCATCTTGTCCGCATATTCCTCCCTCCCGCATGCTCACCCATCTCAGAAGGAAGAAGAAACTAGCTAGGAAACAGGGAGGAGACAGGAGGGAGAGATGTGCCTGAGGGAGAAAGAGAATCCAGCTGTGCTTTTTTCCCCCAGTGTGGGCTTCTCCTGAAGCTAGCCTGAGCCAGGGGAAGGGCGAAGACTGGGATGTTTAATCAAAAGAGTTTTGATTAATATTTTGAATTCAAAGTTTAATTTTTGAAATGAGTCTGTAGGCAACCTCCAAGTGTATATGCAGAACTGCGTATCACCTAAGAGTGAGCAGAAACGGCACGGAACCTGCTGGTTTTCCAGGAGCAAAGAAGGGTTATCCCCACTGACTACATGTTAAAGTGTGAGAGGAGCCCAAAATACAGTTGTGTTTTGAATGCGGCATGATTTATGCTTGGTCAACATACCAGAAATAGTATCAAAAGGAAGAAAACTGCTGGGCTCTGAGGCTGGCATGGAGAGATCAGTGTGAGGGCTGAATAAATCAGAAGCTGTGCTTTTGTGTGCCGGGCTCTCCGGGAGCCCTTGTCCTCGAGTTCCTCCCAAGCAATTTATTTGTGTGATCTGTCAGGCATAGAAGGGCCTTACTGTCCTGGAAAAGCCCAAGAGTGTTTTCTCACATCTCAGATCTGTCCTGATTTGCTCCTGATAAGGTATATGTCAAGAGCCAATGTTTAGGTACAGCTTCTGATAAAGGGAGTCGTTTGGTTTTTGTGTTATAACAGGGAAATGAGAGAAACCACAGGCTCTGATCTAGCTCACTAGGGTCCATCCCAGGCGCCTGGGGAGAAAACCTTACTCAATTTATTACAATAGTGTTCATGACCCTGGAGTGTCCTTTCTTGTCCCGAGAGGTGATGGCATTAAGTGACTGAATGGGCTATGGAGTACTAGCGTGTAAGTCCCTAATTTATCTTCACTTCAGACATGACTAACAATTTTTTTTAGATTGAAGGATAAACTCTCTTGCTGTGTTGAATTTATTTTTATCAGATAACCTTTATAATCAACACATAGCATTTGTCTATTAGAAAAACGTAGAATCTTTATGCCTGTCCCTTGCTTGCTTTTTCTTCAACTTTGGCATTACCTATCTAACTTTGTACTCAATAGTGTCACAACAGGCAAATTACTGGTTTTTCCCTTTCGCAGTTCAGAAAAATATCTGATCATTAAAAGGTCAAATTTTAAGCATGCAAACAACCTACTTCTTTCTCTTTTCTTCAGTACTGGACAGACTGTCTCATTAACTCAGCTCCTTTCTGCTCACACACTCAGTGGAGTTTGCATTATTTCTCTTTCAGGTTGCCTTTTATTTTGAATGCTGTTCAAGGTCTTTGTTCCCTTTGACTCAGTGGGATATCACTTTTCATTCTTTATTTTCTCAAAACAGAAATGGGGTCAGACTTGTTTTAAGCTTTGAATGGATTCTGGATACAAGCAGGATTTAGGAGTTAAATTAGCTTTTTAAATGGTTTGAATTAGGGTCATTTGTGTGTTTGGTGGTTTAAGATGACCTGACTGTATATTCATCTAGCAAGCCTGTCTTTGAGATGTCTTTTCCACAGTGTTGGCAATACTATAGCACTGTGGCACTATGTGTGACATGGGGGCAATGTGCTTAAGGACATGCACTTTGAAAGGGCGAGACCTCGCTTTGAACCCTTTTTCTATCTCTTACAAGCAGTGTGTGCCTTGGGCAAAGAATGTAACTTACCTAAGCCTCAGTTTTCTCCTTTTTAAAATGGAAGTGACACACTTTCAGTTTGTTAAGATTAAGTAAGAAACTTATGTGAAGACCCACTAAAGTGCCTACCCCGTAGAAAATACCCAATCCATGTTAGTTAATACTACTACTAATAAAGATAATGTTTGAAAGGCCCTTTCTGTGTATCAATTTAATTAAATTTCTTAGGATTTTAGAACTTTGGAGGTAGCTTGCTAATACCAAGAGTGATAAAGCATGACAATGACAAAAAATTATTCCAAGCATGACACTGACAAGAAATTAATAACTTATTCCAAATTTCCTGTATAATAAAGGGATTAAAGAAAGTGGCCATTGTCACCTTTTTAATTTCAGTAAAGTAATATGTTGGCAGCGCCATCTGCTGATCAAAAAAACACTTCTGGAATATTTTGTGAAGCAAGAAATGTAATTCCGTCTTCTTTTGCATCTTTTTCAACAAGCGTGGGCCAATCTGTCATTTTCTTCACTTGGGAAATTTAATTTTATTGAAGAGCTTGATAACATATAGCTATAACATTCTTTTGACGTATCAGTCACTGTCTGTAAGAAAATGATTCTCTAATGGTGTCAACATTAACTTCTTAATCCACTCAGTGACTGACTCTTATTACCAAGGGATTGAAGGGGGGCAGAATTTACCACCCCAAAATTTGCCTCCTTAGCACAAGAATTATTTTAGCCTGGTTACTTATAAGAAACAACAGACAAGGGAGAAGCTATGAAAAGCAAGTAGAAATTACCCTTTTGTAAGAGACATTTACGTTTATAAGGGTGTCTCCTTCTCTGTACCTGGAAGAGAAGAATGACTATATCTCCAGAAACTCTTCTCTATGGAGAAGGCACAGACTTAGATCTGCATGACAACCTAACCCTTGTTGATTGTGCTTTTCATGGTAACCTCCCCTAACTGGCCTCCCTGTGCCCATCCATATATCTTTCTTTAGCCTTTAGTTGGAGAAGGTACTTAAGGTGATGGCTTGGGCCGTTTCTGGGAGTTGCTCATTTTTTCTGGGTCTCTCCCATGCATCCAGGAGGCATATATGTTATTAAACTTCTGTTGATTTTCTCCTGTTAATCTGTCTTTTGTTGGAGGTCGGGGGGTGGGGGGTGTCTCAGACAAGAACCTAGAAGGGTAGAGGGAAAATGATTTTTCCTCCCCTACGTGATCAATTTCTTTATTTTAAGGTATCTTGATCTCATATTAAAATTAGAAATAAAAGGTCTGTGTGAGCCTGAATTTTGTATGGTTTTTCCTGCTCACTCAGAGGCTAGTCCGGCATCAGATTACTCTGGCCAGATGCCATTGATTAGCTTTCTACTCTTTTTTACAAAACGAACTACACGTGGACAACAGATTTTAGGCTGACAACAGAAGCCCATGTGGTAGGAGTCCTGGGTCCGATTCTGAGAAATCGTATAGTTGTTTGTGTTATACATCGTAGACTGGACCCTTGATAGTGAATGAATAACCCGAGGCCCAAAGCCACTTGGATCCAGAGCAAGATTTGGGGTGTCTGCCAGCATAACCATAAGTTGAAGTGAATATCTATAAAATGTGGCAAATAAGTGAATGTTACATGAAATACATTGTCCAATAATCTTTATTGTAAAGTTCACATGACATTCATCGTTGTAACTGTTTTAAAATGTACACTTCCACAGCGTTTAGTACATTCACAATGTCATGTAACCATCCCCACTATTGAGCTCCAGAATATTTTCATCACCCCCAAAGGGAACTCGGTACCCATTGAGCAGTTACTCCCATTTCTCCACAACACCTAACAACCACTAATCTGCTTTCTGTCTCTGTGGATTTGTCTACTATGGGAATTTCATACAAACGGAATCATACAACATGTCGCCTTTTGTGTCTGGCTCCTTTCACTTAGCATAATGTATTCTAGGTTCATCCTTGTTGTGGCATGTATCAGTTCTTCATTTTTATTGATTAATAATATTCCATTGTACATATAGACCAAAATTTGTTTTCGTATTCATCCACTGATGGATATTTGTGTTGTTTCTACCTTTTAGTTATTGTGAATAGTGCCACCGTAAATGTTCATGTATAAGTTATTGTTTGAAAACCTGTTTTTTAGGTTCTTTTGTTTACATACCTAGAAGTGGAATTGCTGGGTCATATTGTAATTCTCTTTCATGTACTGAAGACCCACCAAACTGTTTTCTGTGATGGTTGTGCCATTTTACATTCCACCAGCAGTGTAGGAGGGTTCCAATTTCGCTACATCTTCACCAACACTTTTTTGAGTATAGCTGTCCTAATGGGTGTGAAGTAGTATCTCATTCTAGTTTTGATTTTGCATTTTTCGAATGACATTGAGCAACTTTTCAAGTGCTTTTTGGCCATTTGTGTATTTTCTGTGAAGAAATGTCAAGTCCTTTGCCCTCAGTGATCTTTTCAAAGGATGAGACCAGGGCAGAGAGAATTGTGATTAGGCTCTTTAAGGTTGTAAAGGACAGAACCTACTCAGGTCATCTCAGGTAGGGTGTGGTAATTGCAAGGCTACATGGGGAAAGAAGGAAGCCCAAGAGCCAAGCTCAGCAGCAGTCCAGGTCTCCTGGAGAACTGGGATGCAGTTTACTACTGTTCATCCATTCAACCGTTATTTGAGGGCCCCAGCCCTTCCCCACAGAGGACCATTGCAGGCACTGGCAACCATGGTGAAGTGTGACAATCTGGTCCCCGGAGTTTGGTGTCCACTGCTTCCTCTTCTCCTCACTCTGTCCTTTTTGTCCCTCAGCTTTTCTCTCCTTGTTCCCTTTCTCTCTGTTTTTCCACTCCTGTTCTTTTCCTTTTCCTTTTCCTGCTTTCTTGGTGTCTTGCGCTCAAAACTCCCAGGGAGAGAATCTGATTCCTTTGCTTGGTCACCATCCATACTGGAGCATCTCCCTGGGCGGACCCCTCACCCCAGGCTTCCTCGTAGCCTTGGGCCTCCTTTAGTGTAACTACAGGTGGTCCCATCAGTTGTGGCTAGGCCAGTGGACACCAAATTCTAGGGACCAGGTTGTCACACTTCTCCAAAATATATAGGCAAATTTTTGCACCGTGAGCTCCTCAAATCCTCACTTGTTCACCAATCCCCAAGATGAAAAACACTTTACCTGAGGAACTGACTGGGCATTGTGCTCAAAAAGAGACTGAGGGTGTTTCATGGGCTGTTTACTATAGTGTTTCAAACTTTTCAGACATTTACAAGTGGGTCTGGTTTAGTTTTCTTGTTGTTGTGTAACCAGTTACCATACTCTTAGTGGTTTTAAACCACACAGATTTCTTGTCTTACGGTTCTGGAGGTCAGAAGTCTGAGATGGGTTTTCGAGAGTCAAAATCAAGGTGTTGGAAGGCCTGGTTCCTTTGGGAGGCTCCAGGGAGAATCTGTCCTTTGGCTCTTCCAGCTTCTAGGGACTGCCGGGTTCACTGGCTCAAGACCACATCACTCTGATCTCTGCTTTCATCATCAACGTGCCTTCTTCTCTACCTGATCTGCCTGGGTTCCTCTTGTAAGGACCCTGGTCTTTACATTAGCCCCACCTGGATCATCCAGGACACTCTCCATGTCCCAAGATCCTTGACTTAATCATATATGCGAAGTCCCTACTGCCACATAAGATGACACCCATGGGTTCTGGGGATTAGGTGGTGGCCATCTTTGGGGGAGTTGTTATTCGGTCTACCACAGAGTCATAGTCAGGCAAAACTAGATCACTTAGACCAAGGGGTTTTAGTCTTTAAAGCATTAAGTGGAAGAGTTTAGGCAAGTGAATGTAATTCCATTTCTGAGGTTTCTTTTAGCACCTTATTTGCCAGACTGTGGTTTGCAAACAAAATTTTTGCCTTTTAATGTTCACATTTTGGAAGTGAGCCATGAAGGGTCGGACCCAGAGTAAGTACTGTTTGGCAAAATCAAAGAAGTGGCTTACTCACAGGAATTAAGCAGTTCTAAAAGCTATTAGGCCACCCCAGGAGTTCTTTATACCTTGTGGATTCATTAATATTTAACAAGTCATCCTGCAGGAGGCAAAGTGCCTTGCTCTAGTTCAGCTTCCTCATGGGTCTCAGAAGTTAACTTTGGAACGAGGTTTGGTTTCGGAAGCAAATCATTTCCCTTTTTTTTTTTTTTTTTTTTTTAACTAGATAGCCCAAGCCCTCAAGCCATGAAGAGAGGAGTCAAATTATACAAATCATACGGCATTCCATAGGTCTTCAACTAGTTAGACCTTTCTACAGCCACTGCCTTGGAGAAGTGGGGTGGAGTGTTATCTACACAAGGGTGATTAAAACACGTCTTTTTTCCCCCTGTTTGTTTTAAATATTTGCCTAGGGAGTATTAGGAAATGTGTTTTACCTGAAATATCTTATAGGTTGAAAGTGTTTCTCTCGTGAAGGACTAATTTTTGTTTCTGCTTATATATGACCCCACCTCGACTCCCCAGAGCTACAGGACTTCTAGACCTATAACTGCTTTTTTAATACACACACACACACCACCTTTCATTTCACTTGGTCACATTTGTCCTCCCCACACCTCCACCTACTTAACCCCAGCCTGGGCATGCAAAACTTTCCTTTATCTCTGCGCTAATAGGAAAAATGGGAGGGGACTTGTTTGGTCTCTAAATCCCTGTCCATTGCAAGCAAATGGGAACTGGTGGTCTGAGTATGCCTTGTTGTAAAAACCAGCCTTTGTCCTGCTTTCTTCAGCTAAGATCCACATCTCCGAGCAACACAGAATACATACAGTATGGTAGTATGGGTCTGTCCCAAAGCTGAGTTCAAGTTTCCATTTCTGGTAAATGAATCTTTCAGTTTCTATCCTTCCTACTATCTCATCTGAGGTCTCAAGGATATTTAATCAGAGTGTAAGTTCAAGGTGCTGACTTTCTTCAGCCTAGCAGTTTCTGTATGATAAGCGTGGCTTCTAACCCGCCCAGCCTGGGAATGGGAATTCAGCTTGAATCCCACCACTTTTCCTCATCCCATTACAGTTTATAAAAGGCGATGGCAGTACGATGGAGGATGCCGAAATTTCTCCCGGAAATAGGCCTAGAGGGTTGCCTCCAACGACTGGCTTCCCCGCCAATTACACAATAGCTTCACTGATACCATAGTTTGGGATCCCATGTGGAGCTTTGAAACATCAGAAATTTGATATCCTCAGAGCTGGATCTGAAGGGACTGATTCATAAGCAAGGCTTGTGAAAGACTCATATGTAAAACCAGAATGCCAGTTTATTGTTTTACCATGAAAAAACATTTCATTTCGAATAAGGCAGGTGAAGAGAGTGATCTTTGGAATCAGGCCAGTGGTGCCTCTGGTCTCTAGGCCTTGATTTAGTCAGATGGGAATAAGCATGGCACCTACATAATGGGGTTGCGTGCAGAGTGATGGAGAGAATTCAGGGGAAGTGTTTGGGTGGTTTAAATGGGGTCACCATTACTATGCTCATTAGTCACACCATTTTACACCTGAGGAAACTGAGGTGGAGTGTACTTGACTAACTACGGAGTGGCAGAGCAGAGCTGGAACCAGGACGTCTGATCCTGTTTCTGAAAGGGCTATGTAGCCCCGGGTCTCATGGTGAGTTTCCTAAGAGGGTCTTTCCACTGTCCAGGGCTGCCAGCCTGTCATCAGCCTACTTTGCCTTACAAGAAAGTACAAATGTAACTTTCAAACCTAATTATCCATCAGACTGGAAGATGGAGTTTTGAAATTTCCAACTCTTTTGAATCCTTTTGCTACTAAATTTAAATTCTCCCGGCAAGTTGCCTTTTTTATAGACCAAGGTATTTGTCTCAGGTCAGTATTTGTGATTAAAATGACATGTAGCAATTGAGGTCTAAGTTCACTGATAGAATTTCAGACCTCCCTGCTTCTCTCTTATTTCCCGTCTTCTAACTCACAACTCCTCCCAGAAATGTTTCTTTAAAGTATGACTTTTGTGTATTTTATGCCTCTTTTGTTCCTTCTGGTGATGGTATGTAAATAACAACTCCTGACGTAAATAATCTCCTTTTCTGGGCCCACTCTTTCTTTGGAAAAATTTCATCCAAATATCTTTTCCTGTTTAGTTGGGGCTCTTAGCCCCTTCAGTTTGGATTCTTCTAGTAGATGATTATTTGAATGTAGAAGGTGGCAGTGGAGGACCGTAGGAAGGAAACTGGGTTAGAATCCAGGAGATTTGGTTCTCTTCCCAGCTCTAGCTTTGCCTGACCTGGGGCAAACCACTTCCCCCCTTTAATGCCAGTTATTTTACTTATTATTTAGGAATGATGTCCACTTTACCCATCGTGCCACAGTCCTGGGAGAAATAAATGAAACACTACAGTGTTTTGAAAATGATAAGTCAATGCAGATTGTTGCAGAGTGAAACAAGCCCAGCCTGTTTCTAGCCCAACAGCTTTCAGCCACTAACAAAACATTTATCTTCTCTGAATCACAGTCTCTTTAGCTCTGAGTGGGATGATGCATCACTCTTTTTTGTAAGGCTCAAATGAAAGGGACAAAGGAACTGAAAGCATCCTGTAAACTGCAGAATACCACACGAATGTAAAGGTGGTGTCCGAGGAGGAGTCCGCTTCTTCCTTCCTCTGTGTCCTCAGGCAAACCAGGCACTTGTTAGGCCTCTAACTCCTTATAGCAGCCTTAGGGAACTTTTAACCACTGTCTATTTAGAAACCTGTTTATATGGACCTATACATATGTATGTATATATATGTATTTTTCTTAATAACAGCAATACTTCAGACCCTTAAATACGGTGCAGGTGTGTTGTGACATGATTTCTTCGACTATAATGACATTTGTTTTTCATTGGTTCATGAAGTCTTAATCTTTTGTTGTTGACTTACAGAAGTGATTTCCAGACCACATTCTTTGACCCTAAATTAAAATTCCTAAATATTGAATAAATCCTGACCCATTCAAATTTGTCTTAATTTTGTCTGTCAAAATGGAAATTAGGTGTGAATGGAACGGGCTGAGGACTTGAGGCCCTAGGAGACAGTCTTTTTTTTTTTATTTACATCTTTATTGGAGTATAATTGTTTTACAACGTCGTGTTAGTAGCCGCTGTATAACAAAGTGAATCAGCAATACGTGTACATATATCCCCATATCCCCTCCCTCTTGCGTCTCCCTCCCACCCTCCCTATCCCACCCCTGTAGGTGGTCACAAAGCACCGAGCTGATCTCCCTGTGCTATGCGGCTGCATCCCACTAGCTATCTATTTTACATTTGGTAGTGTATATATGTCCATGCCACTCTATCACTTCGTCCCAGCTTACCCTTCCACCTCCCCGTGTCCTCAAGTCCATTCTCTACGTCTGCGTCTTTATTCCTGTCCTGCCCCTAGGTTCATCAGAACCATTTTTTCTTTTTTTTTTAGATTCCATATATATGTGTTAGCATGCGGTGTTTGTTTTTCTCTTTCTGACTTCACTCTGTATGACAGACTCTAGGTCCATCCACTCACTACAAATAACTCAGTTTCATTTCTGTTTATGGCTGAGTAATATTCCATTGTATATATGTGTCACATCTTCTTTATCCATTCATCTGTTCATGGACTCTTAGGTTGCTTCCATGTCCTGGCTATTGTAAACAGAGCTGCAGTGAACATTGTGGTACATGTCTCTTTTTGAATTATGGTTTTCTCAGGGTATATGCCCAGCAGTGAGATTGCTGGGTCGTATGGTAGTTCTATTTTTAGTTTTTTAAGGAACCTCCATACTGTTCTCCATAGTGGCTGTATCAATTTTACATTCCCACCAACAGTGCAAGAGGGTTCCCTTTTCTAGGAGACAGTCTTTGAGGTGTTGCTTTCAAGTCAACACTCTTTACCTAAAGCCACCCAGAGTGCCCCACCCCTCCTCCCCACAGGACAGACACAGTTTATATCTGTAACCAGAGAAGGGGATGACAGTATTGTATTGTTCCTTGAGTATCATCTTCTCCAGGGCAGAGGTTACATTTTCTAGTGCGTCCAAACCTGGATTTTGGATAGTTCAAAAGAAAAAAACATCAGACAAGGTGTCAGGTGAAAAATGTTTAAACCTTATGTGCATCTGCATTTGGGATGAGAAACATTATAATGTGAAACCGAGAACACGCAGTTTATCTCCCTCCAGTTTCTAGGTTAAAGTTGCTCAGCGCAGGTGGGTTATGCCCCAGGAACCGATATGGATGTGTTTCTACATCTGTTTGAAGGGGGCCAGCCTGCATCAGTAGGGGGGTGAGAGCCCTTCCAAAGTGTCGGGCTCATTTTCAGTCCCCTTCCATCCTTGTACCTACTTCTGATAGTACAGTGGATGACCAAACAGCACTCCTTAGTGCCACATTTGGGACTTCAAACCCCAGCAATGATTTCTATTCACTGGTTTAAGTTTGAGGAAGCCTAACAAATGGATTCTGAGTCATTGACTCTCAAAAGGTATGCTTGCATTGTACAACACGGGGAATAGAGCCAGTATTTTGTGATAGCTGTAAACAGAGTGTAACCTTTAAAATTGTATAAAAAATTTAAAGAAATATAGATATTCTCCATGTAAACTGGTCAGGTCTTTGGTTGGAACCTTGTAAGCAAGTGACATCTTGGGAGGTTTGTAAGATCTGCACAGGCCACTTGGTGGTGCTCATGACAGGGCAACTCTCTCTTCTTTAATAATAATAAAAAAAAAAGACACACATCTTCACAGCTGTGACATTTTAGTTCTGCTTTACCGAACAGAAAGAGGTTCAGTTCCAAATCTGATCCTAAATTCAAAACCACAGTGTACTCTAAAACATTGAACATTCCTGAGAAAACAGTTTGAGGTGGAGTTCGTCTGTACTGTTACAGAACGATCTTCTGTCCACACCCTATTCTCACAGAGAATTAGAAATAACAACCTGTGGCTAAAAGGTATTTTAACCTGTGAAGCTCAAGCAAACCATAACTAGAATTCTAAGGACCTTGTCTAGTTAGAAAAATGGTCAAAATATTAAAGAATAAACTTCACGAGGAACAAAGAGTATTCCCTTCCGCACTCAGTAAATCTGACCGCGGCAAGGATTCAGAAATCCACAGGCAGACTCTCTGTCTTGCATGAGGTCAACCTCATGCACAAAATGAGCACAACCAGGAAGTTTTTCTAAAAAGAGTTTTGATTTATTTATAAGTAAATATTGGGCACCAGGATTCAGATATTATGTGTGCATCTAGACACACCCATAGAAGCTATTTGCCGATTCCGTATCTGTCTCTGTATTGTACAGTTGAAGAAAATGGGAGACTTCACCACCACCCCACGCAGCACATTTTCTATCAACTCTCCATGAAAATCGAATTCCTTCCTCACAAAGAAGCAAAGTGATACTTTTACAAAGTCAGATAAAACCCCCAATAAATGGCTTCTTAATAAAGTCCACACTTCCTATCAGGCCAACGTAGCATGGCTTCTGCCTATTTCTCCTCCCTCCTCTCTCAGGACGCTTCTCTTTATTCTTTGGGCTCCAGATTCCCTGGTTTTCCCACATCCTTCTGGCCGCAGGACAAAAGCGCATGCCCTTCTCCCTTCCTGGAAAACCCTGCCCCGCTTCCTCTTCATCCTTCCGTTCTCAGGTAAAATGTAGTGTCCTCAGAGAGGCCTTCCCCTTTGACCTTATCTTAAGTGGTTTCCCTGTTATTTTCAGATGTTTGTTTTTGTTTTTTCTTCCCCCAGAACATTTATCCACTTAACAAAGCTTGTAATTATTTCCGTTGTTGTGTTTACTTATTTTTAAAGGAAATTTCGTCTCAGTCTATCTGGGTTCAATTGTGGCTCTACATATTGTGAATTGTGGACCTTGACTCGTCATGTGACTTCTCTACACCTCCACTTCCTCATCTGTAAAGTGGGCATGATATATATATATATATATTTTAAAATTTTTTATTTATTTATTTATGGCTGTGTTGGGTCTTTGTTTCTGTGCGAGGGCTTTCTCTAGTTGCGGCAAGCGGGGGCCACTCTTCATTGCAGTGCGCGGGCCTCTCACGATCGTGGCCTCTCTTGTTGCGGAGCACAGGCTCCAGACGCGCAGGCTCAGTAGTTGTGGCTCACGGCCCAGTTGCTCCGCGGCACGTGGGATCTTCCCAGACCAGGGCTCGAACCCGTGTCCCCTGCATTGGCAGGCAGATTCTCAACCACTGCGCCACCAGGGAAGCCCCAGCATGATATATATATTTTTAAAGTCTTTATTGAATTTTTTACAGTATTGCTTCTGTTTTAATGTTTTGGTTTTTTGGCTGCAAGGCATGTGGGATCTTAGCTCCCCAGCCAGGAATCAAACCCGCACCCCTTGCATTGGAAGGTGAAGTCTTAACCACTGGACCGCCAGGGAAGTCCCTGGACATGATATTTACCTCTTAGGGCTGTCATGAAGAATAAACATGTTAATACATGTGAAGTGTGTAGAACAGTACCTGGCACATACCAAGGCCTCAGTGTTTGTCAGTGATTGTTAGTGCTATCATAATCACCATCTCTGGCTGGTGGAACATTCTTCCCCTGCCAACTGTGTTCTTTTCTCTTTCCCTTCCTTCAGGGAGGGGTTGGTTCCCAGACCATCCTATATAAATTCATGCCAGACCACTCAGGATTCCCTTTCCTGTCCCACTGCCCTGTTTATTTATATTCATAGGATTTTAAAACATTTCATATATTTACCTTTTTATTGATGATATCTCTTTCTTACTATAAGTTCCATGAAAGCAAGGAATTTGTTCTGTTCATGGCTGTGTTTCAGGGGTCCATAGAGGCAATTATTAGGCGCTCAGTGAATAGCTGTTGCGTGAGTGAATAATTGAGAATTTATTACTATCCTCATCTGTCTCCCTCTTTAACAAGTAAGTAGGGATTGTGTCTGCTTTGCTTACATGTAAGTACCTGGCATGAATCCCAGTACCCAGCAAAAAGTGCTCTGCAAATGTTTGTTAACAGAATGGATTAAAAAATGTGAAAACAATATTTTGAGGCTTTGCCAAAATCATAGACATAGGAAATCTTAGCAATAAATACATTAGTAATTATTACCCTTTCATCTCTTGGTGGTAATTGAGATGTTTTGTCAAATCAGCTTTTTAAAGAACTTCATTAATCTTAAAATCCTATCACCTAAATTTTATTTTCTTACATTCCCTTTCAGTCCAATTTGTATACACCCAGAGGCAGTCCCACTCTCTTTTTTTTACTCACTTGGATGAGAAGATGACACTATGTATATAGTACTTAGCATATCATGATCTAATCACATTAGTTTTACCAAGAATTTGGTGCAATTCACATACCTACATCCTTTTTTTCTCTCCCCCTTAGTTTTTTTAAATCTCTCAACTAGATTCAGTCTAAGTAATAAGTTCAGTCAGTGGACATCTATTGAACATCAAGCATTTAATTGTAAAGATGCCTTTACAAGTAAGATATAACGTTCTCCATCATCCATTGTAAGGGATACCAATAACACCAAACAAACACCATTTCCCTCTACGTCATAAAGGCTGATGGTCCAGAAATGGAAGACACATCCTTTGCCCCTAGAATCTACAGTCTACAAGTCTATTGGTGGGATTTTAGAAATCTGTCCAAAGAGAGTTAAATATGTAAAGAAGAACACATAAGAGGTTAAAAGTGGGCAGAGAAAGTGGATGCTGTACATTCAGAAGAGGAAGAAGTCCACCAATTCCCTGGGCCAAAGGATGCCAGCTACAGAGTTTGCCAGCATTTGATGTTTGTGTTTTGCTATCTGATTCCACAAATTCCAGAACTTCTTTTTATAAATGAGATGGTACTACTTTCCTAATCTGCTCTTTAAATTCCTTGAAGAATTAATGCTTTTCCTAACTTTGCTGCATATAGCATTTTGACTGTCCAGGCTAGTTTGAAATCTTATTCATGAATTCCCTATCTGCTCTTTCAGATATTCTTTCCCAGCATGGTTTTCTTCTTTAATTCTCACTGTCAGAGAGAGCTGACAGTGTTATAGAAACTTCTTTCCAGTAATTTCTTATTACCCACCTCTCTCTCTCTCACCTTTATTCCAAGCCCTCTCTTGTCATCCTAGATATGAGTTTACTTCTACCTTCCTTATTTGAAGTGTTTTATTCCAAATCCCATCCTTATTTTTTTCTGTAAAGGCCTTGATCTGACTGACATAACCTATTTTACTGTTACTAGAGTGAAACATCATAAGACAATAATTCAGCCATTCTCCACTGAACCCTGTAACTACTAAGAAATATAATATTGACACCCTTATTAAACTGGTTGCATGAGAGAGAGGAAGGTTTTTGGAGTTTATTTTTCTTTCCCCCCAAAACCCTTCAATTCATTTAGCAATCTCAATATTAAATAATCATTGTTTTCTGATTTTAACATTACTTTCAGAATGCTTTATATTTGCCATGGACAAGATTTAGAATAATAAGAATAAGAGTAATAAAACTATCCAGTGATATGACAGAAGCAAAAAATTTTTACATAAAATTAAAATATTTTCTAAAATGTTCTATAATAAATATGTATATTTAAAATTTAAATAATAGTATTGACATTTTTTAAGGTATAGATTGAGATGGCAAATGCATTAGTTTTCTGCTTTAGTTGAGTTTACTTTTTTTTTTTATATTTAACTATGTCATAGAATATATTTCAGAGTAGGCTTAGAATCTGTTTTTTGTTTTTTGTTTTTTTCACACACACACACTGTGTTTTATTTTTACAAGAGATAAATAAACTGACACCAAGCATTGTAAATGGATGACCACAACAAAAGCAACAATGATTGCAGTTAGAAACACACTCATACTATGTCATAATATTGACATTCAGTCCAGTAATCCTCCACTGTAACAGGTCCTTTACTTTGCAGTGAAAATTGATTTGTATATTTTTTGCCTCTGAGTCCTTGTGGGATTTTTTTTTTTAATTCAAACAGAAAGTCACAAAAATTATAATCATCCTCATCAGTTCTGAGTTTACTTTTTTAACATTGGAGACCATAGGCATTTTCTGAGTTTTTACGTTGGTTATGATTATAAATGCTTGAAACTAGATGAAGAACATAATTTCTTTCGTATTTAAGTAGTACTACTCAGTGCAGAGTGCTTTAAACAGTTCAGGCATGCTTGCTTTTAGGGAGAGGTTTGCATTTCTCCTGGTATTCTTTGCAACTACTTCACTCTTACTAACGGGAGGGTATTTTCCTGGGTTGTTACCGGGCAGGGCTGGGTAAACCCGAGTTTTGGTATTGCTATTAGTTTGTGAAGACTGTCCAAGGGTGGGCAATGATCTACCCGGATGGGAAAAGGTAGCACAGGATCTGTTGTGAGTTAATTTTTGCTTGATGTGGCTTTTTCTTTCTTTCTACCAACGGTCCTTTGATGCTCTGATTTATTTTGGAAACAAAGGCTAAAAATAAAAGAAATAAAAATCCATTTCTTCTTTACTTGTCTCAGGAGGAATGTGGCTCATATTTCTCAAAAAGGACTGGGTGAGTTGGTTTCTCTCTGAGCACAAGTGAGAAAAAAACAGAGGTATGGCTTCTACCTTAGAAAGATGACAAAAAACAACTTTAAGTAGAATCCTCAGTGGATTAGAATATTGTAAAGTCAATGGCGAGACCAGATGAGAAATGACTCCTCAGTGCTGGCAACCATGGAGCTTTTTACATCCTTGTTTCTGTCCTCATGTTGTCTTTTTCTCGATTCTCAACTTTGGGGACCAATGTGATGAGATCAGAATAAGTGTCCCAACTGTCTGAGCAAAGAAAGCCTCAGCTATGTTTACTTTGATCCTGCCAACAATAAAATGGAACAGCAACAACAAAAAACACCTCCAGTTTTCTACGTGAGGGCTCTTGTAGGTTTGCATCTGAGTCAGAAAACGTTGTCAAAATAGTAGACATTTTCATGGTGTCATTTTTCTCAGGTCTTAAACCAAAAGGGTAAATAGCAGCTATTCTGGATGTTGTGGGAAAAGGCATAGAAATGGCTGCACTTTTCAGCATCTGTACCTTAAAACATCTGTGTCTTGGCTGGAGGAATGTCCTTCCCTTAGGTGAATGGCTGTGGGCTTGAGAGCAGGCACAGCTACTTCTTCGGTTCTGCTACCTCTGCCCACACTCTTTCTATTCCTTCCGAACTGCTTCCCCTTTTGACATTTAGCTTCCTCTTTCCTTCTTGCTTTGCCTCCTAAGCGTAAGTCCTCCCTTTCTTTATCCATCATGTTTGTGACTCATACTTTATTAAAACTTGAAAAAAAAATTATTATTTTTTTCACTAGAATCCACACCTATTAACTAGGAAGTCCTTTGCTTTCAAAAGACCAGTTAAGTTATTTATAATGTTGTTGTTGGGACACTAAAATGCTCACTCACTTCCATTAGATTCTACCTTAAAATAACCTATCAGTTTTGCTGATATTTTTTGGAACATGGGAGGTAATAGGACTACACATTTGCAGGGGCTGTATGCTATTCATGCATATTTACATTCGAATAGTCATAAGGTATTAAACAAAACAAACTTCTTTTCTGCTCTTTAAGGAAGAAAATCAACATTGTCATATAAACAAAAATTGCAAATGTTTACTTTCCTCTGGAGTATTTTCCCACCCTGGTATATAGGTAATTAATTAATTCTCCATGTATGTGTGTGTGTGTATATATATGTATGTATATATGTGTGTGTGTATATATATGTATGTATATATGTGTGTGTGTGTGTGTGTGTGTACAGTCTTGAACTACCCATGTCCTTTCTGGAAAATGTTAGTAAGATGCAACTCACCTGGCAAGCAGGGAGGAACGGATTTTGCTTTGTGTGTGTGTGTAGTTTATATTAAGGTGAAGTAATAAAGGGGAACAGTGGCTTCCTAATTAAGAAATTGCCAACGCTAATGCTGACCAATACTTTTTCTCATTGCTGTCCAGGCTTATCTTTAAGAAAACCTAGACCCAGCACTTACTCAGTCCCCATGGGCTTCTTCAAGCTGACACTTCCACACTGGTAACTCCACTCCAAAGGCCCAAGGGCATTGGAGTCAGGAGGTTGTACAGCTGTTACTGCCACTCCTTCTGCATTGACAATGAGTGACTGCGGGCTCTTACTGCCAGTGTTCAATCCCCATAGCACATGGGGTGCTCAAGGCCTTTTTCTTTTGCATCCTCCGCAGTACTTAATTATGCACATAAAGTTTCAAGAACCAATGTCTCACCATGGGGAAACATGTTAAAATGCAGATACCTGGGAGGCCCATTTTTAATAGGCTGGATTTGGAGTAACTTCCCTGACGACTACTTTGTTACCAGGCACCCCTGGTGGTTTGAGTCACAGACCACACTCTGTGAAACCTTGACTTAGAAAAAAAAATTTAAGTTAAAAAAAAATCCATTCAATTTTCAAGGGACTAAAGAGTAAGCAAAACAATACGGACATCTCTCTCTCTCTCTCTCTCTCCCTCTCTCTCTCTCTCTCTCTCTCTCTCTATATATATATATATATAATGAAAATATAATATGGAGACCTCCTGTATACAAAAAGCTTATTAAATCAAGTAATAAATATGCATGCTGTTACAATAATTCCAAACAGTACCATGTGAATAATGCATGTAATTGGAAGTACACATAACATGATCAAAATCAGGAGCATTCCCTGGGCTGGCTCTGACTTTTGCAACTTCCTCGTTGAGCTCAATCTTCTAAGGCCGTGGTGATGTAAATGTCAACCGTGCCAAGATTCTGCCTCTCCCAGGTGCCAGGGTCAGGCCGGCAGGTAAGGACATGTCTAGGCTACTCTTAGCTGTGCTGTATTTTCTGAGAGGCAGGAATCAGGAAGAAAACTCTTTATTTCGATAGGTGAAGACGAGAGTAAGAAGAATTACTTGCCTGCAGGCAATGAACCAATCAATTTAAAGAACAGATGACAATTAAACAAGGCTTAGTATAGAGGGCGTGCTCACTTATTATTTATTGAATATTTCAATGGTTGAGTACTTCATTGTATTTTGTTCCATTGGGGTACTACTTTTCTCTTTACATCGTTTCTCATTCATATCTACTGAGGATGTCTGAGGCTTCTTTGCTGTGGTTTAATCTCCAACCCAAGCTCCCTCTAAACATCCATACCAGGTAGATCTTAATTTTTTTCTGCAACTGTTTCCCATGTTCCTTGCCTTCCCCCTGTTCCTGGCATTGTGTTCAGAGCAGGCAAAAAAAAAGAAGGAGTTTCTGTTCTAAAATGTAAGGCCCCCACGGCGGCTGCATCTTCCCTAGATCGAAACCTTCCGCATTCTGGCATTTGAAAGACTTCCTTACCTAAAGCTTGATTCTCGATCTGAGGACCCAAGCCCAGGCTAAGCTAGACAGTCCCAAGTCCTGCTCATTCCTACGCACTGAAAAGAACTAGAGTTAATATATAAATGCGTACATTTGTATACCCAAGTGAAGGAAGTCAGCACATACCAGGCAGAGGACCCGTATCAGCTACTTGGAAAATACAAAACCCAGACCCTCATTCTCAAATTTGAAAAACATCCAAAATATATGAAGCATACCAATAGCATGAAAGAGAAGAACCAAAAAAAAAAAAAAAAAAGAAAAGACATTAAAAAGAAATTGAATAGATTTCAATAGAAACAGATAATTCAGTAACAGAGGATAATGAAACAAACAAAAAAATCAAGAACCTATGAAAAGCTAGAGAACAACAACAAAAAATGTTTTAGAAGTTCAACATGTCTTTAGTAAAGTAAAATCTTCCATACAAGAGTTTGAAGATCACACTGAGGAAATTACCTAAGAAACAAACAATGACAAAAATAAAGGAAACTTAAAGAAAAAATAAAACAGAAAAATTGATCTATGTGTTGTAACAGAGGAGGTCCAGAAATGGGGAACAAAGAAAAGTGTGGGGTGGAGATTTTCAAAGAAATATGAGAAAGTGATTTCCCACAACTAAAGGGAGAACTGAGTCTCTTCAGAGTAAAAGGGCTGCTGATGGCCTGAGTAGATGAAGACACTTGGATTCACATTTGTGGCGTTTTGTATACTAAGGGGAAAGAGAAGGTCTTAAATGCTTCTGGAGACTCAGGGGGAAAATGCTCATATATATTAGGAAGATTCAGAACAGCCTAGGGATCTTGGACACCAGAGAACAACATATAATGATGGAAAAGGTTCTAGAAAAAAATGGTCTGAACCTAGAATTGTATGCTCAGCCAAACTATTAGTCAAGTGGAAAAGCAAACTAAAATGTCTCCAAAACACAGGGACTTAGAAAGTGTAGTTTCCATGCACTTTTATTTGGATGAAGTTGATCAAAGAAATATGCTAAAGAAAAAAAGGAAAGGAAAGGAGAAGAAGGGCGAGGGAGGGAGGGAGGGAGGAAGGGAGGGAGGGAGAGAGGGAGGGAGGGAGAACTGGAAGGGATGTGATAAACAGTGGCACCGATTCAGGAGTTTGATTTGAGTTACTCCTAGGATCGCAGTTGTATTAGCAGGCCAGGAGAACAATAGTTCTAAAGAGTATGTCACATTATTTTAAGGAAGAAAACTGAAACAAATATGATTCAGATGCTAGATGATATTGACATGGTGACAAAAGCAATATGATATTTTCCTCAGCAAGAAAATAGGCCAGTTCCATGATAAGCAAAACCGTGGCTCAAGTATGCAGCAAACATAAGTGGGGTGTGATATTGAGCAAGTGATGTGGAGGAAGAGAATATTCTCTTTTGCGTGGTATAGAGGTGATGACATTGGACCGATGGAGAGAGGAAAATGTACTCCTAACACATTACTTGGTTCTTCTGTGAATTACATATACATAAACATGTACCAGTCTGGTCCCACTGTGGAAAAAATAAAGTCTTTTAAGGAGAATGGGGTTTAAGGCGGGGAATTTGGTGCTTGCGTAATCATTGAAGGAGCTGGTGGAGTGAAGATTAAGCCAGCACTGTAGAATCTTCAGTCCCACTTTTACAAGTGGGATCTAGAGGTCTGGAAGCTGCAACTGCCCCGCAGGGGAGAAAGCTGCAGGGAATCATCACAGAAAGTACAGTCCCCGAGCTGGGCACTGGCAGGGAACGTGGCGTCTAGCTGGCTGCTGTAAACTCCCGTTAATGCAGGCCAGTTGTGCCGGGCACCACCTCTGCCAGAGAAAGAAGGGCTTCTGCCTCCTTGCTGCCTTCCAACTTTTCTCCCAATGCATCTCCCTCAGCCACTCTAAATTGATTCTAGAACCCTCTTTATGAGGGAGTGTCAGGGACATGTGGTTTGAGGTGTCCCACCCCTGCATTGGCAGGCAGATTTAGAACAGATTGGGAATACGTGTTACCTAGAAGCAAAATCCCCCACTAAAGATAACATCAGTTAATTTATTTCCAATGTTTAGAATCCACCCATAGGCAAAATATGGAAGATGTAAAAAACAGTGATAAGGGGCTTCCCTGGTGGCGCAGTGGTTGAGAGTCTGCCTGCCAATGCAGGGGACGCGGGTTCGAGCCCTGGTCTGGGAAGATCCCACATGCCGCGGAGCAACTAGGCCCGTGAGCCACAACTACTGAGCCTGCGCGTCTGGAGCCTGTGCTCCGCAGCAAGAGAGGCCGCGATAGTGAGAGGCCCGTGCACTGCGATAAAGAGTGGCCCCCGCTTGCCGCAACTAGAGGAAGCCCTCGCACAGAAACGAAGACCCAACACAGCCAAAAAAATAAATAAATAATAGTTAAAAAAAAATAGTGATAAGAACAGAGCATAAATATTCTCAATGTTTAAGGTAAATAGAATAACAAAATATTTAAGGATACTATTAACAGATTCAAATGTAACTAATAGAAGTAAAATAAATGAAACTTCTCTTTCTTAGAGAAGAAATAAATAGATAATGCTTCAGTCAAAAATGCTTCAATCAAAAAATTGGGCTATAAGCTATAAGTGGGTTAGGGAACCATGGCAAGTATTAAAAACAAGCAGAAGTAGGAAGTGGTATGTGGGGTTGGGCGGGTAGGAGTGGGACTCGCGACTGCTGCTTTGTGTTTTAAGATCCTTCTGTACCGCTTGATTTTTTTTTTTTTAAAGCACACACACATATATTGCTTTAATAAAAATTAAAAGCTGTTCTTTTATTATATCATCAAATAAAGATATTGCTTAACATAAAAAACACATATATTTAAAAAATTTACCCCTCTAATGACATTCCTACTCTGCTGGATTATTGAAGCTCCTCTGCTCTATTTGGATCAAAGTGAACAGGATTTTGTTTTTCATTAGTGTTGAAAATGAATCCAGTTAATTATTCTGTCTGCCTTTTGCACCTCTGTATTTAGCCCCTCACCTGCCGCAGGTGTGCGCCTGACAGAGCTGCGTTGTTTCTGAGCTCTGTGTCCCTTGGTTACCGTTTGGTTTCACTAAGGCACACATGCCATGTCCGGTTCGCACTGCTATTTCAAAGAGGGTAGGACCAGGATCCAAATGGACACAATTAGATTAGATATCATCTGAAGGTATCTAGGGAAGGGAGTTTAATCAGGAATCGTTAGTTGAAATGATTTACCTGAATTGTTTTACAGTGAGCATGTATTAGTTTATAAAAACTGTAACATAATAATGTAGAAAAAAAGGAAAAGTATGTGCCCAAACCTGTGCTAATGTGATGTACTTACCAATGTTGTTTTCCTTTTAAATAAGACACATTGATTGATTTCTGCCTTCTCTACTCCAAGTAAGTAAAGCTACTGGGTTCTACAAAACTAAGTAGAAGAGGGCCATGTTGCTCAAAGTGTCCGCCAAAAGAGAGCGCCAAGTTCAAGTAAGTTTAGGAAATGATGGCTAAACACACCTAAACAGACTTCCTTAGTGCAGGATTTCTCAGGAGTCAATCCTATGACACACTGAGAATATCTAAGATAAAACACGTGGCATTTCCAATCCTTATTTCACTCAGTAGCTCATGGAATTTAGATTGTGTGAGATGTATATTTGAAGTTTGGGAGTTTAAATTTGACAGTCAGGAGAGAAAAAAAAGGAAGAATGGTAAGGAAGAATTTGATAATATTTAGGCAGAGGGATTGCTATTTTGGGAAATAACAGAACAATTCTAAGATTGTTGGAATATAGTCCAGTGTCTGTCTGTCTGTCTGTCTCTCCATCTATCCATCCATCCATCCCCCACATATCACCTGTTATCTATCTATCTATCTATCTATCTATCTATCTATCTATCTATCTATCTATCTGTCATTTTATTTCTTTTTTGGTGTGCTGACTTTACAGGAGATTCTAAATTGACTCAATGCATGTGATCCAGTCCAGTTAACTAAATGCAATTTTGGAATCAGTTTCCAAGTAAATATTTCTTGATTCTTAACAATAAAAAGTAGCCATTTATATAATCAGTAGTTATTCTAAAGCTGCTTTCTTTCCTCCATAACAGATTTCAGGAACAAGGTTGTAAAATCTGCACAATTCTAGCTGAAATTTAGGCAACTATATCTATAAGATTAGCAAGAGATAAAAAGAAGTATTAACTTTTAGATTAAAAAAAAAAAAAACCCCACTGATGTTATCCAGTTTAGATTGGACTAACTTTCAGTTACTTGGAATCTTTGTTGCAAGAACGCAGGGGCAAGTCCCTGGAAAGAAAGAATAAGGATGCAACAATGAAAATATAAAAATAAGAAAGGTCTTTGCAATATGGTAGTTTTGTTCTCTTCTCAGTAGCAGCTTTTCTATCTGACAAATTCCCCAGAGCTTTCTTCACTATTTGAAGCACAATTTTAAAGAGAAGACATAGCCTCTAGACTAATATTTAGTGGACTATTTCAACAGATGAGGCTGCAGTAGCAGCAACTGGAGATAAGACTGTTATGGAAAAAAATTTAGACTACTATGCCTAAATCTCATATAAGCTCATCACTTCAAGTTTTCACCTAAAAAATACATTTTCTGAGAGTACAAAAATTATTGATAAGAAGATTTTTCCACTTCCTTTAATGATTTCCTTAACTTTTGTTATTTCTTTATTTCAAAAGAAATCTGTGATATTTTGTTGCCTATCATAGAAAATACAGAAAAAAAATTTTTAATGAGAAAGGAACAGAAAATTTTAAATTTTAAAAGAGTAACCATTAATTTTTATCAAGGTGGAAAAAGGCAACATGGTTAATCGTTTGGTATGTTAATTCTCAAATGTTATTTATTCTAAATAAGCTCACACATATATCTGGCAGGATTCTCTGTTGTTATTTTTTTTTTTTTTTAAAGAAATTCACGTTCTTTTATTTATTTATTTATTTATTTATTTATTTATTTATTTATGACTGTGTTGGGTCTTAGTTTCTGTGTGAGGGCTTTCTCTAGTTGTGGCAAGTGGGGACCACTCTTCATCGCGGTGCGCGGGCTTCTCACCATCACGGCCTCTCTTGTTGCGGAGCACAGGCTCCAGACGCGCAGGCTCAGTAATTGTGGCCCACGGGCCCAGTTGCTCCGTGGCATGTGGGATCTTCCCAGACCAGGGCCCGAACCCGTGTCCCCTGCATTGGCAGGCAGATTCTCAACCACTGCGCCACCAGGGAAGCCCTTCTGTTGTTATTTTCTGTTTTATTCTCTGCCATAGAGATCTGGAAGAAGTGTAAAGAACTATCACTTTTGCATCTCGTGAAGGTGGCCGAATGTTGTGCTCCAAGATTCTTACTTAGGACTTCTGTGCTGACTGACTAAAAGTTGCCAGATACTCAGAAAATAATCTCCATTTATGCTTTTGCTTTTGGAAAAACCTGGGCTGAGAAAGGCAGGAGGCTACTCTCCAGAGAAAAAGTGTTCTGTGTAGTTTTTGCTGATACTTGGATTTTTTTTTTTCTGCTGTGGGAGGTTATGGGTCATAGGGCAGATCCTGAAGGGTAATGAGGTTGCTGGTGCAATCTGGAGACTGGCAAGAGCTGTGGTCTTGGGATGTCAGTGAAGAATTCTCAGGTGACAGAGGTCAAGGAAGCTGTAGAGCTCTGAGCCTTGTAGGGAGTGACCATGAGACCTTGGGCAGTGGCCATGTCCGTGGTGTCTAGTATGACTGAAGATAGAGGCCCGTCCCCAAATGTCCTCAGTTGTGTTAAACATCTGAGATTCTTCCAAAACCCTGATGAGAGGGAGGTCCTCTCCCCAACCACATACAATGGAATTTCTTGGCAGCCAGGTAGATGAGATTTGGGTCTGATGTTTCTGATTTAGAAAGACAAAGATGACCAATACAGCCTTCATGTTCCTGTCAACTTGACTAAACTTTAGACAGGTTTCATCCAGACTGAAGGTCCCTGACTTCCCTTTTCTTAGAGTATTTACATTAGAAAACTTGCAACTGTAGATTCTTCCTCTGCCCGGTTGAGATGTAAATTTTTGAGATGTAAATTTTCCGCAATCCAGGAATGTCTTTCTCAAGGACCTGGGAGCCATCTCTGAAATCTAATCATCGAGAAATATTGGGCCCTATCTCTCAGTCTCTGTGTGAGGGTAAAAGTCTAACTTCAATGAGCATCAATTAGCAAATACAGATGCGCCATTACAGTCTCCACCCTCTCTCCTCTATCTCACCCCAGGGCTTCAAAACTCTCCTGCCTTTTGTTCAGTGGAGCTGAGTTCAATCTCTCTTCCCAATTGCAAGTCTTGGCCCCTATTGCAATAGTCTTGAATAAAGTCTTTCATGCCATTTTTAACAAGCATTTCTCTTTAACAAAGAAATGCTATGTTACTTGCAGTAGATTATTATGAATACAAACTCTGTTTCTTCCTCCCTCCCTCTTTCTTCTTTTCTTTCTTCCTCTCTCCCCTCCTTCTTTCTGTCTTTCTCTTCTCCATCACTCCCTCTGGATAGCTTACTGAAACATTAATTCTGGGCTTGTTTTCTGCTGAAGGAGACATGAAATGTTACCTCATTTCTTCCATCTGGAGGAACAACCAGACCTCTGTTCCAGGCTTCCCTTGCCTGAGGTGAATTAACTATCATCAGCGTTTCAATTGTGGGAAAAATAATTGTACTCCCATAGTGTTTTTCTTTCTTTCTTTCTTTTCTCATTAAATGAGATCCAAATAAGAAGGCATTAGAACAGTGCCTATTATGTAGAAATATCAACCAATAGTAGTAGCTCTGATGATATTATTTTAATCTTCATGTGAAAATGAAGAATAGGAAGAGTCTGTGTCAGAAATGGACATGTTTATCTAAGTCACCGAGGCAAGTTGCAATCTCTCTGAGGCTTAGCTTTTTTATTTATAAAACAGCACCATATATATACACACACACACATACACATATATATGTACATATACATATATATATATTTCACCTGGTTGTGGTTGTTCTTTTGGAATAAAAAGTAAGATTATATATATGTGAGAAGCAATTTTGCAAGGGGATGACATTATTGTAATTGCTACTCTCTACTATTATACTGCTTATTGGAACCTTAATTTTAAAATGTGAAAGGAAAATAAAATAGAAAAATTCTAGGAAAATTAGTTGAAAAGAAGGAGGTGGGTTGATAAATGCTCTTTAATAGATATAATCAGATATAGAGAAGATTAAAAATTGAGATTTTTTTGTTAATATAAAAAATGTGAAGGAAATAAGTACTTTTGAAAAGAAAAAATTAAATTATCTTAATTGCTTCACGAAGAAATTGTAAAAACCTAAATAGACTTACATCTATGGTATAAGAATGAAAGAAATATATGTAAGGGATTTTCTGTCAAATATTTAAGGACTAGGTAATTCACAAACTATGAATATGTTCCAGGTGGGAAAAAAAGGTAAATGTCTCAAATTTTACCAAAGTCACATATCAGTTCATCTTACTAAAGTTTAATATCAATATTTAAAAAATAGATCCTCCATTCTATTTCCCCTCAGCCAAGAAAATCACAGAGCAATTTTTCTTATTAATCCCTTCTAAAAAATTCCTAATAAAATGTAAACAAACTGAAGCACTCAGCAAATTAATTCAATCAGAAATCTTAGTTGGAACAACAGAACCTACTTTAGCTTTAGCGGAAATAAAGTTACTAAATGTAGCTTATGGAATCTCACTGGGGCAGGGGCTCTGTAGCTGGGACTGATGCTCACACCCAGTCATGAATCTGCTCTAGGACAGATTCTTTGGCTCTGCTGTTGGGCTCAGAATCCATGGCTGTCCTGCTGCTATGGAGAATGTGGGAGCCTGGCCACTGCTGCTTTCAAAACAGGGCTTCCCAGAACCACCCCTGCCTGATTGGAACTTACGCAATACCAGCTTCTTCATGGCATTTACTTTAACATTTGCTTATTCCATGTGGATATCTGATTGACTGATTCTAGGTTATATGTTGGGACTTCTCTTTGTAAGGGAAGCAGAAGAAATGAATTTCTGGCTTCTTTACTTGGAGATTCACAGATTAAATAATGCATAGACTTCCCCTAACATAAGGAGGTCAAAAGCTGACCTCCTAACAAAAGCTGGTCACTGTATGAACCAAGTAGCCCAAAGTCCATTAACTCAAGGGTAATATTAGAAGAATATGACAAAAGTGATCACATTAAAATTTCACATGAGAGAAACAATAACTATCTCAATAGGTAATAAAAAAGTTGAATTAAATTCAGCATCGTTTGGATGAAAAGTCTTAGTAAATTATGACTAAGAAGAAGGGGGTTTGGACATAATATGGAATATTTAGCTTAAAATGAGAGCCAACAACATACCTAATAGTGAAATATCAAAGGTACTATTTTTTTAAAATCACCACTGTCATGTAATAACTTCTAATCAATGTATTAAGAGCTGAGACGTGTACAATAACCAGGACATGGAAGCAACCTAAATGTCCATCAACAGATGAATGGCTAAAGAAGATGTGGCACATATATACAATGGAATATTACTCAGCCATAAAAAGAACCGAATTGAGTTATTTGTAGTGAGGTGGATGGACCTAGAGTCTGTCACACAGCGTGAAGTAAGTAAGAAAGAGAAAAACAATTATCGTATGCTAACACGTATATATGGAATCTAAAAAAAAAAAGGTACTGATGAACCTAGTGGCAGGGCAGGAATAAAGACGTAGACATAGAGAATGGACTTGGGGACATGGAGTGGGGGAGGGGAAGCTGGGGCGAAGTGAGAGAGTGGCATGGACACATATACACTACCAAATGTAAAATAGATAGCTAGTGGGAAGCAGCCGCATAGCACAGGGAGATCAGCGCCGTGCTTTGTGATGACCTAGAGAGGTGGGTTAGGGAGGGTGGGAGGGAGGCTCAAGAGGGAGGGGATATGGGAATATATGTATGCATATGGCTGATTCACTTTGTTGTATAACAGAAAGTAACACAGTATTGTGAAGCAGTTATACTCCAGTAATGATCTACTAAAAAATGTATCCAAAAGAAAAAAAAGTATCAATACTTGCACCTGTGTTTTTCCTCTTTGAAAGACCAAAAAGATCAACTGAAACAAAATTACAAACAGGTAAAGAGGCAAGTCAGCTGTTTAACAAGACTATGAAGAAAAATGGAAAGCTCCTGAATTTACAGGCAATATATGGGAAATATTGTGGGTTGAAAAAGCCATTCAAAAATATAAAATGACTAAGAATAAACTTAAGAGCTTTATGTTACAAATCTTCACTGAGGAAAATAAAAGATTTCAATAATTGGAGATACATCTGATTTACCTGGATTAGGAGACTTAATTTTATTCAAGTATCAATTCTAACCAAGTTACTTCAGTTAATGTAGGACAGGATAATTTTTGGAAACCAACTGAATAATTTTAAACTCCTCTTGGATGAATTAAGCTTCTGCGCTATACCTGAATATGGAATTATCACATTACTACAAGGAATCTATTTATGGTTCACCTTTATTTTTTATCTATCATTATTTTTCTCAATTTTTCAAGTTCTACCAAAAATGCATGCTGAAGGTATGGCGTCACTATTCATGCATTAAAAAAACCAAAATGATTTGGATAAAGAAAATATAAAAAGAAACCTACTCTTCGAGATAACTATCACTATTCTGAAACTATTGCTTAGAAGAATTTAAACATGGATATCTTTATCCACTCCAGTAATCATGGGTATTTCATAGTGGATTTTAAATAAACTCATCAAAACATGAAATAGCATTATAAAGACAAGTCATATTTCATATCCTCTAGATATAAGTACTTTCTGCTCATGCATTGTGATTCCTGCAATTTGTTATTTGGAATGATCTGGTAGATTGCAACTGTCAACAATATATCAGATACTATCTGAACATGTACATCATCATGGACTGCATCAGGGATTATAAGAAATGAGTAATGATGACAACAAATTCATGGGCTTATCTAAAAGATCTTATCTTTTCAAAAGCTCTCATCATTTTTAGAATGAATTTGACATAAGTTTAGCATAAACATAATGGATTGGAGTCTGATAATCAGACATTTTAATTTTATAGTTATCGTAATGTTTTCTTTTTAAAATGATGGATGATGTTTAGACTTTACTTTCTTACGTATATTATAATATTCGTATAAGAAATCACTACTCTATTTAAGAATTGTTTAATTATACTCACTGTTTTACAATAGTCTATAAATAAAAAAAGAATGTACGTATTTGCACAAAAGCTAGCCACTGTCTTTTCTAAATCTGAGGCTTACTTTATTGGTACATCCAACCTGGGTCTACTTAATAAATTAGCTTTTTTCAGTCTTCCTGTTTATGTTAGTTTTAGTTCCTTAGCTAAGATTAGGTGAAGTGAAATCCTTAACATTCTAAACATATTAACTTGTATATAAACAGGAAGATTCAAAGGAGGCTAGCTGGACCAAGGGTTAGAACTACTAATGAAATATAGTCTTAGATTGTAAAAGAAAACATCGTTAGATTTTGCATATTTGCCAGAAGAATCTCTATGGTTTTATCTTTCTCTCATGACCATTCAAGAAGACAAAAACTGAACAATGTACATCATTAAAGAACATCCTTCTAAAGAACAGGTGTAGAATAGAATTGAATCCGTATCTCCAGAGACAAGTAAGAAGACAAGGAGATAAAATTGCATTTTCACTCTGCTAAAGGAAACAGCTATTTAAAAGATTTCTTGCAGGGGCAGGCACAAGACTATACAAAATTCACAAGGTTGGTTAGTTAGGGTCAGCAAAGTCACTCTACTTCTCAACGTTTTTAAACTTTAAGAAAGTTTAAGGCTGTAAGTGATGGTAAACTGTCCAGTCATGGCTATTGTTAATTGCTCATTTGTTTGTGTATATAATATCCAAAATGGTGTTATTGAACTGACTTAAGGTGGTTTGCTTGTTGTGAGGGATTGTTACAAAATTTCATTACAGTCATAGGACTGAAATGGTATTCTTTACTTTGATAAATAATATTTTTTACTTTGATAAAATGAGCAGCATTTGGGTACTCAACTTCATTGAAATTGGGTAAAATCAGAGATACTGATTGTGGCTATATAACAAATATTTTCTCAGTAAAATTCTCTATGACATTTTACCTGTGACCTTGGATGCCAGTACCTATTATTTTAACCAACTCATGGAGCTATGTATGTGTTTCTTCTGAAGTTATGGAAGGAATTAGGTTACTCTTCTTCCATCCTGGGGAGGCTTTCTAATGCTTTTCCTAAGCACACTCATCATGCTCTTTGTTTCATTAAGTTGAGTACATGTGTGGGGGAGAAGATGAGGGTTCTTATGGACGGTATGACTGTCTAGCTCAGTGTAACCTGCGTTAATGTAGCTTATGGGAGTTCTATTGATCTCCTGCCTTCTCCATCTACTCCTGTTTCATGAGCACCTACTTCTAGTTAAGTAAACATAACTTTTATTTTTTAACATCTTTATTGGAGTATAATTGCTTTACAATGGTGTGTTAGTTTCTGCTGTATAACAAAGTGAATCAGCTATAGATATACATATATCCCCATATCTCCTCCCTCCTGCGTCTCCCTCCCTCCCACCCCTCTAGATGGACACAAAGCACTGAGCTGATTTCCCTGTGCTATGCGGCTGATTCCCACTAGCTATCTATTTTACATTTGGTAGTGTATATAAGTCCATGCCACTCTATCACTTCGTTCCAGCTTACCCTTCCCCCTCCCCATGTCCTCAAGTCCATTCTCTACGTCTGCGTCTTTATTCCTGTCCTGCCCCTAGGTTCTTCATGACCTTTTTTTTTTTTTTAGATTCCATATATATGTGTTAGCATATGGTATTTTTCTCTTTCTGACTTACTTCACTCAGTATGACAGTCTCTAGGTCCATAATCCACAGTTTCATTTCTTTTTATGGCTGAGTAATATTCCATTGTATATATGTGCCACATCTTCTTTATCCATTCATCTGTCGTTGGACACTTAGGTTGCTTCCATGTCCTGGCTATTGTAAATAGAGCTGCAATGAACATTGTGGAACATGACTCTTTTTGAATTATGGTTTTCTCAGGGTATATGCCCAGTAGTGGGATTGCTGGGTTGTATGGTAGTTCTATTTATGGTTTTTTTTTTTTTTAATTAATTAATTTATTTATTTTTGGCTGTATTGGGTCTTCGTTTCTGTGCGAGGGCTTTCTCCAGTTGCGGCGAGCAGGGGCCACTCTTCATCGTGGTGCGCGGGCCTCTCACTGTCGCGGCCTCTCCCGTTGCGGAGCACAGGCTCCAGACGCGCAGGCTCAGTAGTTGTGGCTCACAGGCTTAGTTGCTCCGCGGCATGTGGGATCATCCCAGACCAGGGCTCGAACCCATGTCTCCTGCATTGGCAGGCAGATTCTTAACCACTGTGCCACCAGGGAAGCCCCTATTTATGGTTTTTTAAGGAACCTCCATCCTGTTCTCCATAGTGGCTGTATCAATTTACATTCCCACCAACAGTACAAGAGGGTTCCCTTTTCTCCACACCCTCTCCAGCATTTATTGTTTGTAGATTTTTTATGATGGCCATTCTGACCGGTGTGAGATGATATCTCATTGTAGTTTTGATTTGCATTTCTCTAATGATGAATGATGTTGAGCATTCTTTCATGTGTTTGTTGGCAATCTGTATATCTTCTTTGGAGAAATGTCTATTTAGGTCTTCTGCCCATTTTTGGATTGGGTTGTTTGTCTTTTTGATATTGAGCTGCATGAGCTGCTTGTAAATTTTGGAGATTAATCATTTGTCAGTTGCTTCATTTGCAAATATTTTCTCCCATTCTGAGGGTTGTCTTTTCATCTTGTTTATGGTTTCCTTTGCTGTGCAAAAGCTTTTAAGCTTCATTAGGTCCCATTTGTTTATTTTTGTTTTTATTTCCATTTCTCTAGGAGGTGGGTCAAAAAGGATCTTGCTGTGATTTATGTCATGGAGTGTTCTGCCTATGTTTTCCTCTAAGAGTTTAGTAGCTTCTGGCCTTACATTTAGGTCTTTAATCCATTTTGAGTTTATTTTTGTGTATGGTGTAAGGGAGTGTTCTAATTTCTAATTTTGAATTTTGTCAGAAGCTTTTTCTGCATCTGTTGAGATGATCATATGGTTTTTATCCTTCAGTTTGTTAATCTGGTTTATCACATTGATTGATTTGCCTATACTGAAGAATCCTTGCATTCCTGGGATAAACCCCACTTGGTCATGGTGTATGATCCTTTTAATGTGCTGTTGGATTCTGTTTGCTAGTATCTTGTTGAGGATTTATGCATCTATGTTCATCAGTGATATTGGCCTGTAGTTTTCTTTCTTTGTGACATCTTTGTCTGGTTTTGGTATCAGGGTGATGGTGGCCTCGTAGAATGAGTTTGGGAGTGTTCCTCCCTCTGCTATATTTTGGAAGAGTTTGAGAAGGATAGGTGTTAGCTCTTCTCTAAATGTTGATAGAATTCACCTGTGAAGCCATCTGGTCCTGGGCTTTTGTTTGTTGGAAGATTTTTAATCACAGTCTCAATTTCAGTGCTTGTGATTGGTCTGTTTATATTTTCTGTTTCTTCCTGGCTCAGTCTCAGAAGGTTGTGCTTTTCTAAGAATTTGTCCATTTCTTCCAGGTTGTCCATTTTATTGGCATATAGTTGCTTGTAGTAATCTCTCATGCAAATGGAAATGAAAAGAAACTGGAGTAGCAATTCTTATATCAGACAAAATAGACTTTAAAATAAAGACTATTACAAGAGACCAAGAAGGACACTACATAATGATCAAGGGATCAATCCAAGAAGAAGATATAACAATTGTAAATATTTATCCACCCAAGATAGGAGCACCTGAATACATAAGGCAGATGCTAAGAGCCATAAAAGGGGAAATTGACAGTAACACAATCACAGTAGGGGACTTTAACACCCCACTTTCACCAATGGACAGATCATCCAAAATGAAAATAAATAAGGAAACACAAGCTTTAAATGATACATTAAACAAGATGGACTTAATTGATATTTATAGGACATTCCATCCAAAAACAACAGAATACACTTTCTTCTCAAGTGCTCATGGAACATTCTCCAGGATAGATCATATCTTGGGTCACAAATCAACCCTTGGTAAATTTAAGAAAATTGAAATCCTATCAAGTATATTTTCCGACCACAATGCTATGAGACTGGATATCAATTCCAGGAAAAAATCTGTAAAATATACAAACACATGGAAACTAAACAATACACTACTTAATAACCAAGAGATCACTGAAGAAATCAAAGAGGAAATCCAAAAATACCTAGAAACAAATGACTATGAAAACACGATGACCCAAAACTTATGGGATGCAGCAAAAGCAGTTCTAAGAGGGAAGTTTATAGCAATTCAGTCCTACCTCAAGAAACAAGAAATATCTCAAATAAACAACCTAACCTTACACCTAAAGCAATTAGAGAAAAAAGAACAAAAAAACCCCAAAGTTAGCAGAAAGAAAGAAATCATAAAGATGAGATCAGAAATAAATGAAAAAGAAATGAAGGAAACAATAGCAAAGATCAATAAAACTAAAAGCTGGTTCTTTGAGAAGATAAACAAAATTGATAAACCATTAGCCAGACTCATCAAGAAAAAAAGGGAGAAGACTTAATAGAATTAGAAATGAAAAAGGAGAAGTAACAACTGACACTGAAGAAATATAAAGGATTATGAGAGATTACTACAAGTAAACATAACTTTAATTAATTTTCTATAGCAGTAGTAGAAATAGCCTCTGCAATGGTAGCAGCCCAAAGACTATGTAGGTTACCACTCACTTTCATTGTTTCCATTCCAAAGTACCAATGGCCAGTAAAATTGCATGTGTTAAATTCAAAACAGAAATGGATTCCTCATCCTTGTATATTTCTTCAATAGTAATGTGAATTATTCTCTTTAAGTTTTTCACTAAACTAGACATGGGATTCAACTGTCTGGACTGGCCAGCTCCTATACCAAAATTCACTGTTTTTGAGGCAGGTATATCTTCCTGATGGCATGATTTTATAGCAAGAAAGAACACCTTCAGCCAACATTTGAAAATTTTCTTAGGTATGGTACTTTTTTCAGTAATCCTCATCAATGTTGGAAAATGTTGTCCATGACATGTGGGAGATTTTACACTATGTAAAGCCTGTAAAATCCCAGGTTTTTGCTTAGCTGGTCTGTCATTGTCTTTTAGACAGTGGTGCATAGCAAAACTTTCAGTGCACTTGAAACTTGGCTCTTGAACTATAATATGAAAGAAACAGCTGGGTTCACAATAAGAGGCTGTGATTGAAAAGGCATTTTCATGAATGGAGTAATTGAAAATATATGACTTCCTTTCATACATTTATGGTAATGCAGTGAGTCTGTACAGTAAATATACTGGGATGGCTATAAGCCTTTCAGATATAGTCAGGGATTACTGAATGTTGAAATTGGTTCATCCCTGTATATAGAGAAAATAATGTGTGTGTTAAAATAAAAAATACAAAACTGAATTCTAGTTAAGATTCTGCATCAGGTCAGAAATAGTGATAGCCCTTAAGACTTTTCTTTTTAATTTCCTGTAAGAAGAATAAGAATGCACAAAGGAAACAATTGTAAGACATGAGGGATTCCAGCAGGGGATAAGTATCTCATTCAATGCTCTGTGTGTTCCTGTAATGGGAAATCAAGACTCTTTTCATCTGTTCTTTCTCTCATTTCTAAGTCAGGAAGAGGAGGGGAGTGATGGCGACCTGGGTCAAGGACAAAATGGATTCCCTAGCATCCTTATGGGATAACAGCAGGGATTTTAATGTACAAATGGAGATGATTAAACATGCAAGTGTTTGTACATGACTTGTTAATTAGATTTTGTCTTTTGGGGGTTAAGGCCTCTCTAATGATAACTGTCATTTTGGATTGATTTTCTTTTTTTCTCCCATGAAGAGGACTCTGAAGAGGACTCTGGGCCTTGCTCCTGTTCAGGAGGAGAAAGTTGCTCTTTCCCTCCCCCCACTCCCACAGGCAGCCCATTGAGTTCAAGGAAAGTCCAGCAGAAAGGAGACCTGGGTTAAATTGTTTTGACTTTCCCTCATGGCCTGAGGGAAAAATGTACTCTTTCCTCAACATGCTTTTGCTTAAATTCTTCTTTTCTGGGTTCCTCTCTCTGTCAGAGTGTTTCAATCTAATGGGCCTAGGTTAGGGTGTGAGCTGAGGAGAATGGGGCTGAGAGCTACTCCACCTCTTTCTAGAGTGAAGCAGTGGGAAGCAGGTGGATGTAGATCTGTCTTCAACCTAGAGGAGCCTCTTGCTTCCTCAGTCTAACAGACTTGCTATGCTATGAGATATATGCGTTTGGCTTGAAATCTCTTCTTTATTTATTATATTTTTTCCTTCCATTTTTATTGAGATATAATTGATATACAGCACTGTATAAGTTTAAGGTGTACAGCATAATGATTTGACTTTACAGAACTTTTCATTTTGTTGACAGTTTCCTTCACTGTGCCAAAGCTTTTTAGTTTGATGTATTTCCATTTGTTTATTTTTGCTTTTATTTCCCTTGCCTGTGGAGACAGATGTAAAAAAATTATTGCTAAGACCAGTGTCAAAGAATGTACTGCCTATGTTTTCTTCTAGCAGTTTTATGGTTTCAGTTCTTACATTTAAGTCTTTAATCCATTTTGAGTTTATTTTTGTAATGGTGTGAGAAAGTAGTCCAGTTTGATACTTTTGCATGTTAGCTGTTCAGTTTTCCTAATACCATTTATTGAAGAAACTGTCTTTCTCCATTGTATATTCTTGTCTCCTTTGTCATACATTAATTATCCATATAACTGTGGGTTCATTTCTGGACTCTCTATTCTGTTCCATTGATCTTTGTGTCTGTGTTTATGCCAGTCCCATACAGTTTTGATTACTGTAGCTTTGTAGTATAGTTTGAAACTAGGGAGCAGGAAACCTCCAGCTTTGTTCTTCTTTCTTGAGATTATTTTGGCTATTAGTGTTTATTTTTTATTTATTATTTTGTGTTTCCATACAAATTTTAGAATTATTTGTTCTAGATCTGTGAGAAATGCCATTGGTATTTTTTTTGGTTTAGTTTAGTTTAGTTTTGTTTTTAAACATCTTTATTGGAGTATAATTGCTTTACAATGGTGTGTTAGTTTCTGCTTTATAACAAAGTGAATCAGTTATACATATACATATGTTCCCATATCTCTTCCCTCTTGTGTCTCCCTCTCTCCCACCCTCCGTATCCCACCCCTCTAGGTGGTCACAAAGCACCGAGCTGATCTCCCTGTGCTATGCGGCTGCTTCCCACTAGCTATCTATTTTACCTTTGGTAGTGTATGTATGTCCATGCCACTCTCTCACTTGGTCCCAGCTTACCCTTCCCCCTCCCCGTATCCTCAAGTTCATTCTCTAGTAGGTCTGTGTCTTTATTCCCGTCTTGCCCATAGGTTCTTCATGACCTTTTTTTTTTTTTTTTTAGATTCCGTATATATGTGTTAGCATACGGTATTTGTTTTTCTCTTTCTGACTTAATTCACTCTGTATGACAGACTCTAAGTCCATCCACCTCACTACAAATATCTCAGTTTTGTTTCTTTTTATGGCTGAGTAATACTCCATTGTATATATGTGCCACATCTTTTTTTTTTTTAGAATTTTGGTAGGAACTTTATAAATTTATTTATTTATTTATTTTTGCTGTGTTGGGTCTTCGTTTCTGTGCTAGGGCTTTCTCTAGTTGCGGCAAGCGGGGGCCACTCTTCATCATGGTGCACGGGCCTCTCACCATCGCGGCCTCTGTTGTTGCGGAGCACAGGCTCCAGACGCACAGGCTCAGTAGTGGTGGCTCACAGGCCCAGTTGCTCCGTGGCATGTGGGATCTTCCCAGACCAGGGCTCGAACCCGTGTTCCCTGCATTGGCAGGCAGATTCTCAACCACTGCTCCACCAGGGAAGCCCACCACATCTTCTTTATCCATTCATCTGTCGATGGACACTTAGGTTGCTTCCATGTCCTGGCTATTGTAAATAGAGCTGCAATGAACATTGTGGTACATGACTCTTTTTGAATTCTGGTTTTCTCAGGGTATATGCCCAGGAGTGGGATTGCTGGGTCGTATGGTAGTTCTATTTTTAGTTTTTTAAGGAACCTCCATCCTGTTCTCCATAGTGGCTGTATCAATTTACATTCCCACCAACAATGCAGGAGGGTTCCCTTTTCTCCACACCCTCTCCAACATTTACTGTTTGTAGATTTTTTGATGATGGCCATTCTGACTGGTGTGAGATGATATCTCATTGTAGTTTTGATTTGCATTTCTCTAATGATTAATGATGTTGAGCATTCTTTCATGTGTTTGTTGGCAATCTGTATATCTTCTTTGGAGAAATGTCTATTTAGGTCTTCTTCCCATTTTTGGATTGGGTTGTTTGTCTTTTTGATATTGAGCTGCATGAGCTGCTTGTAAATTTTGGAGATTAATCATTTGTCAGTTGCTTCATTTGCAAATATTTTCTCCCACTCTGAGGGTTGTCTTTTCACCTTGTTTATGGTTTCCTTTGCTGTACAAAAGCTTTTACGTTTCATTAGGTCCCATTTGTTTATTTTTGTTTTTATTTCCATTTCTCTAGGAGGTGGGTCAAAAAGAATCTTGCTTGATTTATGTCATGGAGTGTTCTGCCTATGTTTTCCTCTAAGAGTTTAGTAGCTTCTGGCCTTACATTTAGGTCTTTGATCCATTTTGAGTTTATTTTTGTGTATGGTGTTAAGGAGTGTTCTAATTTCATTCTTTTACATGTAGCTGTCCAGTTTTCCCAGCACCATTTATTGAAGAGGCTGTCTTTTCTCCACTGTATATTCTTGCCTCCTTTATCGAAGATAAGGTGACCATATGTGCGTGGGTTTATCTCTGGGCTTTCTATCCTGTTCCATTGATCTATATTTCTGTTTTTGTGCCAGTACCATACTGTCTTGATTACTGTAGCTTTGTAGCATAGTCTGAAGTCAGGAAGCCTGATTCCTCTGCCATTGGTATTTTGATAGGGATTGCACTGAATCTGTAGATTGCTTTGGGGAATATGGTCATTTTAGTAATATTAATTTTTCCAATCTGTGAGCATGATATGTCTTTCCATTTGTTAGTGTCATCTCCAGTTTCTTTCTTCAGTGTCTTATAGTTTTCCCAATAAGGTCTTTTATCTCCCTAGTTTGATCTATTCCTAGGTACTTTATTCTTTTTGATGCGATTGTAAATGGGATTGTTTTCTTAATTTCTGTTTCTGATAGTTCTTTTTGCAACAGATTTCCATATATTTTGTATACTACAGCTTACTGAATTCATTTATTAGTTCTAATGGTTTTTGGGTGGCATCTTCAGGATTTTCTATATATAGTATCATGTCATCTTCAGACAGTGACAGTTTTACTCCTTCCTTTCCAACTTGGATTCCCTTTATTTCTTTTTCTTGTCTGATTGTTGTAGCTAGAACTATTAATGCTATGTTGAATGAAAGTGGCCAGAGTGGGCATGTTTGTCTTGTTCCTGATCTTAGAGTAAATGCTTTTAGCTTTTCACTGTTGAGTATGCTGTTAGCTGTGGGCTTGTAGTATATGTGTTTTATTATGTCAAGATATGTTCCCTCTATATCCACTTTGGTGAGGGTTTTTATCATAAATGCCACTCCCTTCTGGCCTGTGGAGCTTCTGCTGAAAAGTCAGTTGATAGCCTTATGCAAATTCCCTTATACATAAGTAGTTGCTTTCCCTTGCTGCTTTTAATATTCTTTTTTTTTTACCTTTAATTTTTACCATTTTAATTACAGTGTGTCTTGGTGTGGTCATCTTTGGATTGACCCTGTTTGGGACCCTCTGTGATTCCTGAACTTGGACGTCTGTTTCCTTTCCTAGGTTAGGGAAGTTTTAAGCTATAATGTCTTCTAATATGTTCTCTGCCTCTTTTCCTTTTGGGACCCCTATAATGCAAATATTAGTATGTTTAATGTTGTCACAGGGAAGTCTCTTAAACTATCCTCATTTTAAAAAAATTTCTTTCTTTCATATATAACTTATATTATGTTGACGTATTTTCCCTCTATACCCACTTTGGTGAAAGTTTTTTGTATCATAAATGTTGAATTTTGTCAATAGCTTTTTCTACATCTATTGAGATGATCATATATTTATTCTTCAAAATGTTAATGTGTTGTAGCCCACTGATTGATGTGTAGATATTGAACCATTCTTGTATCCCTGGGATAAAATCTGCTTGATCATGGTGTATAATCCTTTTAATGTATTGGCGAATTTGGTTTACCAATATTTTGTTGAGGAGTTTTGCATCCCTGTTCGTCAGTGATATTGGCCTGTAATATCCTTTTCTTCTGGTATTTTTGGTTGGTTTTGGTATCACAGTGATGCTGGTCTCGTAGGATGAGTTTGGAAGCGTTCCTTTCTCTGCACTTTTTTTTGGAACAGTTTGAGAAGGTGTGTTAACTCTTCTTTAAATGCTTGGTAGAATTCACCTGAGAAGCCATCTGGTCCTGGATTTTTGTTGGGAGTTTTAAAATTACTAATTCTGTTTCATTACTGGTAATTGGTCTGTTCATGTTTTATATTTTTTCTTGACTCAGTCTTGGGAGATTGTATGTTTCTAGGAATGTATCTATTTCTTCTAGGTTGTGCAGTTTATTGGCATGTAATTGTTCATAGTAATCTCTTATGACCCTTTGTATTTCTGTGGTGTCAGTTGTAATTTCTCCTTTTTTATTTCTGACTTTATTGATTTGGGCCCTCTCTCTCTTTTTTCTTGATGAGTCTGGGTAAAGGTTTATCAAAGAACCAGCTTTTCAAAGAACCAGCTCTTGGTTTCATTGATCCATCCTCCCTCCCTCCCTCCCTCCCTCCCTTCCTTCCTTCCTTCCTTCCTTCCCTCCTTCCCTTTCTTCTTTTCCTTTTTCTTTTTTTAAAGTCTCTATTTCATGTATTTCTGCTCTGAACTTTATTATTTCTTTCTTTCTACAAACTTTGGGTTTTATCTATTCTTCTTTTTCTAGTTCCTTTAGGTGTAAGGTTCTGTTGTTTATTTGAGATTTTTCTTGTTTCCTGAGATAGGCTTGTATTGCTATAAACTTCCCTTTTAGTGTTGCTTTTGCTGTGTCCTGTAGATCTTGGATCATTGTGTTTTCATTTTCCTTTGTCTCCAGGTATGTTTTGACTTTCTATTTGATTTCTTCCGTGACTGATTGATTATTTACTAGCATATTGTTTAACCTCCAGGTATTTGCATTTTAGCAGGGTTTTCTGTTTTTTTTCTTGTGATTGATTCTTAGTCTTACAGTGTTGTGGTTGGAAAAGATGCTTGATATGACTTCACTCTTCCTAAATTTATTGGGACTTTTTTTGTGACCTAGCATGTTATCTATCCTGGATAATGTTTCATTTGCACTTTTAAAGAATGTATATTCTGCTGCTTTTGGATGGAATGTTCTATATATATCTATTAAGTTCATCTAGTGTAATGTATCATTTAAGACCAGTGTTTTCTTATTGATTTTCTGTCTGGATGATCTGTCTGTTGATGTAAGTGTGGCGTTAAACTCTCCTACTATTATCATGTTACTGTCAATTTCTCCCTTTATATCTGTTAATATTTGCTTTATGTATTCACGTCCTCCTACATTGGGTATGTGTATATTTACAATTGTTATATCTTCCTGTTGGATTGATCCCTTTATCATTATGTAATGTTCTTCTTTGTCTCTTGTAACACTCTTTATTTTAAAGTCTATTTTGTCTTATATAAATATTGCTATGCAGACTTCTTATTCCTATTTTCATGGAATACCTTTTCTATCCCCTCACTTTCAGTCTGTATGTGTCTTTAGATCTGTAGTGAGGCAGTATAGAGATGGGTCTTGTTTTTGTATCCATTCAGACACTCTGTCTTTTGATTGAAGCATTAAGTCCATTTACTTTTAAAGTAGTTATTGATATATATGTACCTATTGCCATTTTGTTAATTGTTTTGGGGTTCTTTGTAGTTCTTTTTTGTTCCCTTTTTCTTCTTTTGCTCTCTTCTCTTGTGATTTGATGACTATCTTTAGTGTTATGTTTGGATCCATTGTCTTTTTGTGTGTGTATGTATTATAGATTTTTTGGTTTGTGGTTACCATGATGTGTGTGTGTGTGTGTGTGTGTGTATATATATATAAAAATTATATACACACACCCCATGTGTATATATGTGTGTGTGTGTGTGTTTGTGTGTGTGTGTGTGTGTGTGTGTATATATATATATATATATATATATATATATATATATATATATGGGATTATTTTAAGTCAATGATCTGTTAAGTTTGGACACATTTTAATAACGCTGCATTTTTACTGCTCCCCATTTAATGTTTCTGACATCATGTTTTACATCTTTTTGTTTTCTGTATCCTTTAACTACTTATTGTAGATATAGATGATTTTATTACTTTTGTCTTTTAATCTTCCTACTAACTTTATGTGTGGTTGATTTACTATCTTTACTGTATATTTGCCTTTACCAATGAGGTTTTTTCTTTCATAATTTTCATATTTCTGGTTGTGGTCTTTTTTTTTCTGCTTAGAAAAGTCCCTTTAACATTTCTTGTAAAGCCTGTTTAGTGGTGCTGAACTCTTTTGGCTTTTGCTTGTCTGTAAAACTCTTTATCTCTCCTTCAAATTTGAATGGTAACCTTGCTGGGCAGAGTATTCTTGGTTGTAGGCTTTTCCCTGTTATCATTTTAAATATATAAAGATACTTCCTTCTGGCCTGCAAAGTTTCTGCTGAAAAGTCAGCTGATATGCTTATGAAAGTTTTCTTGTACATAACTATTTGCTTTTCTCTTGCTGCTTTTAATATTCTCTTTTTGTCTGTAATTTTTGTCATTTTAATTACAATGTATCATATTGTGATCCTCTTTGAATTGATCCTGTTTGTGATTCTCTGTGCTTCCTAGACTTGGGTGTCTCTTTTCTTTTCCTATATTAGCAAAGTTTTAAGCTAGTATGTTTTCAAATATGTTCTCTACCTCTTTCTATCCCTCTTCTCCTCTGGGACCCCTATAATGTAAATATAGTTAGTACATTTGATGTTGTCCCAGTGGTCTCTTAAACTGTCCTCATTTTTTAAAATTGTTTTTCTTTTTTCTATTCATTGAGTCATTTCCACCATTCTGTCTTCCAGTTCACTGATCCATTCCTCTATATCCTCTGTATTCCTACTGTTGATTCCTTCTAGTGCATTTTAAAATTTCAGTTAATGTATTCTTCAGTTCTGTTTGGGTCTTCTTTATAGTTTCTAACTCTTTGTTAAACTTCTCACTGTGTTCATCCATTCTTCTCCTGAGTTCTTTGAACATCTTTATGATCATTACTGTGAACTCTTTATTGGGAGGATTGGTTATCTCCACTTAGCTTAACCCTTCTTCTGGGGTTTTATCTTTTTCTTTCTGTTTGAAAATATTCCTCTGTCATCTCATTTTGCCTGATTCTTTTATTTATTTATTTATTTATTTATTTATTTATTTATTTATTTATTTGGCATGTATTAGGTAGGTTGGTTACATTTCCTGGTCTTGGATAAGTGGCCATATGTACGAAACATCCTATGGGACCTAACAGCACGCTTTCCTCTACCCACCAGAGCATGTGCTCTAGGCATGACTCCTACCTGGTCTGTGTGGGCTTTTCTGTTGTGGTGGGCTGACTGATGTGGGTGTGCTGGTAGGCATGGCTGACCCTCTGCTTGGTTGGTTGCCAGCCCTTCCTAGTGCTGAGACTGCTGGTCACTGGTGGGTGGGGCCAGGTTCTGGGCTCTCTGGTGGGTGGGGCCATGTCCTGGGGCAGCTTGGGAGTTCAGGAAGGCTTTGGCTGCTGCAGCCAGCTGGTAGATGGGACTGTATCCCTGTGTAGCTAGCTGCTTGGCCAGGGGTGGTGGCCGGGGAGGGGTGTAGACCAGGTGCTGACTGGCTGGTGGGCAGGTTTGGGTCCCAGCACTAATAAGCTAAAGGGAGGGCTCCAAAATGTTGCTTGCCAGCACCGGTGTCCTTGTGGTAGAATAAGCTCCCTAAAATAGCTGCCACCAGGGTGGCTGTCCCCAGCATAAGTCCCAGTTGCCTCCTGCCTCTCTGGAGGCTCTCTAAGATCAGCAAGTGGGTCTGACTCAGGCTCCTTTCCAATTACTGCTTCTTCCCTAGGTTGCAGAGTGTGTGGGATTTGGGTGTGCCCTTTAAGAGTGGAGTCTCTCTTTCCTACAGCTCTCTGGTTCTCCCCAAAGCAAGCCTCACTGTCCTTCAAAGCCAAACATTTTGGGGGCTCGTCTTCTTGGTGCAGGATGCCCTGGGCTGGAGACCCTGATGTTGGGCTAGGACTCCTTGCTCCTTGGGGAGATCCTCTGCAATTGTGATTATCCTTCCTTTGTAGGTCTTCTACCTCGGGATGTGGGTCTTGACTGTATCACGTCTCCACCCCTCCTACCCATCTTGTTGTGGTTCCTTCTTTATATCTTTAGTTGTAGAAGATCTTTTCTGCTACTCTTCAGGTCATTCTTATCTATAGTTGTTCTGTAAGTAGTTGTAATTTTGGTAAGCCCCAGGGAGGAGGTGAGATCAGGGTCTTCCAACTCTGCCATCTTGGCCACTCCCCTAAAGCTTCTATTTTAGAATTGGATATCCTTGTCTTTTGTGTGTGTCTGTGCACATGCACACACACACACAGTTAGAAAACATGAGAGACACATTTTGGGGTGGTTCAGGCTATGACAGGCAGGCAGTAGTGAGCTCAGGAATCCTGGCCATTCATCTTGGACATACTATTACAATCATGTAACTCTCTCTCATAGAGCTTTGTCAATGGCACTTAATACTTTCTTGTTTTACTCTCACATATTCAAGCTTTATCTTCTTTATTAGGCTAAAAGCTAGTTGGGGACTGGATCTATCTCTGATTCACCTTTAATTCCCAACAGTGCTTACCCATAATAGCAACTCAAATATTTGTTAACAGCTACTTCTTATATCAACATTTACACAAGCCCTGAGGAAATATTCAAGATAAATTGACAACTAGTTCTTTGATAGAGCACCTTTGATTGGATATCTGTAGAGTTAAAGATTAGAATTGATGTCCCAGTAGTACCTGCATTTTTCAAAAAACATTTTATTTTAGTAAATTAGACACACATAAAAATAAATAGAAAAGTATGAGGAGCCTGATTCACTCATCACCAAGCTTCAATAATTATCCACATATGAACAATCTTATTTCATCTATACTCCTACCCAGTCTCCCCAAACCCACTCAGATTATTTTGAAACAATCCAAGACATCATTTCACTTCAGCTACAAATATTTTATAATACTAAATATACTTTAAATGCACAAATTTTTAGGTTCACTATGTAATATTCTTCTGAGGGGATAAACATTATCATAATGTGTTATTGGGCTAAATTGGGTAAGTTTTGTATAGTTGAGTTTTGGACCTTCAGAAGCGCACTGTGAGCCCCATGGTGAGGCAGTTGGAGTTGTGATGACTCAGCTATACAAGATGTCATGATGGAAGAGCTTAAAATATAACAAAGTGAAGTTCCATGTGTTCCTTGTCACTCTGATTTAAGTGCTAACATTCCAAAGTGGAATCAGTTTTTCCAGACCAAGCTCAAGTTTAGTAATAAATTGTGTGGCCAACACTCCAAGTGGCACCTAGTCTTGGATCTGCCACAGACACCATTCCTAACATCTGGAATGGTTAAAGAGTGACCCCCCTCCACCCCCCGCCAAGAAATCACAGTGAAAATCCAAGTGGAGGGAGGATCACAAACTCTGGTGTCCTCATGTGTATCAGTCTGCCAATCAATCACAGCAGGGCTCCCTGTGACTCATCTCAGTGGAATCACCATAATTTCTAAGCAACTCCTGAAAATTCTGTTAAAAATCTTTATGGGCATCACGTTTTGTATCTCCACATTTAACAGCGTGTCTATAGATGCATAGTAGGTACTTGAAATCTTTATGCTCCGTGCAAGGGTGAGTGGAAATAGGGTGGCACTTAGAAATCAGAGCAGCAATGGGCACATTGAAGCATTTCATGAAATATTGCTTAACTGGTTATTTTTAGAAAATTCAGCAGAGACATATTTTTGGCTTGTGGCAAACAGCCAAAATGATGGATGATTGTGTTTTAATATTACATGGTCAATATATGTATACACACACTTTGGATAGCTTTGCATAAAACAGGTGTATTTGACATGTGTAATGGGTACATAGTAGCAGGGTACATAGTACCTATATAGTACTATGTACCCTGTATATAGTACGTAGTACTATGGGTACATAGTAGCAGGTGGGGGACTGGCTCCTAAGTGGTCAGAGGAAATCATGTTAATGGAATCCTTCCAGCAGAGGCACTGATAAGAATAGATCCCCCTGGGGATTTCTCTTGGCTGAGAGCAGTAAGAGGTCATATTACCACTCACAGTATTGTAATGGGGGAGAATAGGGAAAGAGTGTGACACAGGTTTGTGATACAGAAAATTCTCTGTGATCTTGTAATCCCAGGGCACTTATTTAAATGATCCTCATGTAGATTTTTATATTCTTCAGAATTAATGGAATTATTACAATTATTAGAGATGAGGGCAGAGGGTGTTGACATATTTGATGAAGGTAAATGAATCCTGCCTGTCAATCACTTTTCTTCCATGTGGGCTAAAAGGACTAGGAAGGGATCACTTTATTAGTAACTGTAGCAAAGTCCATTACTGCAAAGTAGAACTCGGGTCAAAGGCCAAGTTAGAGTATACAACAGTTTAGAGGTCCGAGTTAAACTTCCTCTTCCATCCACCTTCTCCTACTCCCTTCCAAAACTTGGGACTAGTATGTCTAGGTATGCCCAGGGATGGAGAAGGATGGACAGCCCTGGATGGGGCTGTATGAACTCTGGGAGCGAGAATGGTCACAGGCCACCAAATGGATGTTCCAACTCAGCTCTTTAATTCTGCTACAGGGAGAGCAAGAGTAGTTTTAGAGGGGCATGATTCATAAGTCTTTGCTTTGTAAGGCATAGCAATCCTGCTCAGGAATCACCATGACCCATCGATACCTCCTCTTCTGACCAACCTGATTAGCAACTTCTTCTATTTGGTGGATGGGAGCTGGAAGGGAGGTGGGCAGAGACACAAAGGGTATCTGATTGTAGCTTCCCTTTCGTTATTTATTAGTAGTTAATAGTTATGCCACAGTAAATCATTGCCTGTAACTAATGTTTCTCCCGGTTCACCAGAGAAATAAGGTCACCACACATCTACATAGATTTTGTGGGTTTAATACTTATATCCACTAATGAAGAAACTCCATTGCCTTGAACATTACCTCCAAGGATTTCTGGATGCAGCTAAATCACGTGTACAACACTTCCGTAGTATCTATCCTCTCTATTTTGCTGCTCAAAGCAGTGTTACCTCTGCTTTTTTTCCAGACAATTCCCTTTTGGTGTCCCTTGTGTTCTAAAGGTATCAAAATTTCCTGGTAGTCTGTGGTGGAGTAAAGACGAAAGGCTCTTTTCTGGTAGATTTTCACTGTACTACAGGCCCGAGTCAGTGCTGCTTGGACTCAGGTGGTTAATAAAACTAATCTTACGTTCTTACTTGAAACCCTCTTTCAGACTAGGACTCAAATATGTGTTCAGGCTCTGCTACATATCGGTTGAAGTACCAGCCATATGTGTGGTACTCAAAATCACTTTACCTCTTTTGACAGGTTTTGTCACTGGGTCACAGCCTCTACCTGACTGTTGCTTTTCTTTCTGTAGAGAATATCCTGCAGAGAGTTTCATTTGCCTTCCTGAAAACAAATTTCTACTGGGTCACATTTAGTTGAAGCTCAGCAGTTGGTCAGCATTGAACAGAGCTTCAGTTTGTTCTCTCCTAGAGTCTTTTCAGGCCCATGGCAAACAACCTCGTGAAGGCTTCTCCCATCTGTCTATTTATCTGATGTGCTCAGACTCTGAATCCCAAATCAGGCTCAGCTAGGACAGCACTGGAGGTGACTGCTGTGCCTTCTTTTTCTTAGACCTGTCACTCAAACACCCCACATACCTGACTTCGACCTCCAGATTTATCAGGGTTACACTTGCACACCCACTTCAGCAGCTGTGGTCCGCCATTTTGGCACATGGACTGCTCCAGAATTTAGGGTTTGGAGGGAATCTTATCCTTGATTTAATTTTAAATTTGGCACTAGGTTCCCTGTGTCTTATTTTCTGTCTGCCTGTCTCTCTCTTTGTATTTGATCCCTTATAAAATTATAACATTGGACTCTTTTTTCCAGGGCTGTAACCTATCACCTTAAGCACTCTAAAATGTATTTAGAAGTAACTATTTTTTATCATTTGCCTTTTATATACATAAAATGTTTACTCTAATTAGATAAACTTTTTGTACTTATTTTAGTTTCTCAGTTTTAGATAATTCACACATTTTATTTGCATTATGCTTAATTTTTATAAGCATAAAAATTTTTATATTTGTAAATTATTTACTTATATATCACATACATTTTTTTAATATTTCTTCTGGGGGTCTAAAATCCCCATCTAATGAAAGAAAATGATAAACTGAATCATTTCTAACTCCTTTTACAGCCTGAAAATTCTGTTTATTCTTTGAACCTTGCCACTAGCCTCTCATTACTCTTGTTTCTAAATTAAAATGATGGGATTAATTGACCAGAAACTCTTAGCCCAGTTATAAAATTTTAATGACTGATGCTTTTAGGTTGCAAACATATACACTTTTATATAAGAATAAAGTATATGTTTGGGGTCTGTGATTGGATATTAGGCATGTAATTGAGAATGCCTACCATAACATTTTTATAAAATTGCATACTTCTTATTTTCCAAGAGTAAGCAATTAGATTTTTAACCATGTGTTCTGTTAAAAATCATGGGGGGATTGGGAGCCTCCTAAATCTGAATATAAGGAATGTACTACTAAAGGAAGTAAACGGACTTGGAAAAATTGCTTCTTAAAAATCTCACAACTATAGCACAGAAAGGGTATTTTGAGGAAGCGCTACTAGGTGGGAGAAAAAGTGTTGTAGGCGGTGCTTTGAAGAAATGAAATGTACACAGTTGCTCCTGCCTTTTTACAAACATTTGTCTCACTCTGGAGATATGGCCCAGGGAGGGGTGTGCATCAGCACTTAAGAAACAGATGGCCATCCTAATAGCTATCCTGGGGATGGGCTGGACTTAGGGCACAATGAAAGCTGCAGAGAGGGGCCTGGCAAAACTCTATTTTGAGTCTACAAAGTAAATGCTAAACTATGTAGTGAATCACGGGCTTTTGGATGTCCAATAAAGGCAGCTGAAATCATAGACTTGGAATTAGCAAGAACTAATGGATGGAAGAAGATAGCTGGGTGTATATATTTTTTCTTTTTTTTTTCCTGGAACAATAAGAGTTTAATGGGCCAGTTGTCCTCTTATTTCTTTCTGGAACTGAGATTTTACTGTGTGGATTCCTAAGTTTGTTCATCCAAGGAATTTGGATTAAACGTTTCCCATAATATAAAGACATTTTATGAGGATTAAGGTAATGTGAACAGGATAAAATACCAGACTTATAGAGCTGGAGGATGTTAGAGATTCTAGTCCAAATGCCTCCATCACATGATGCCTGGAATACGAAGGTCATTCTGCAAATGGCAGGGCTGGGGCTAAAACTCAAGTTCTTACCTCTGTTAAACCACACATTTTTGTTTGTTTGTTTTTGTTAGTCTAAAAAAGGGGAAAGATGACCAGAAAGATATGAAACACCTGTGTTATTACGTATCAGTATGGAAACGGCTTGTTCCAACTTTGGGGCCAATTTCCTAGAGTTAGTGAATGTCCTCTGATAAATATTTTCCTTCAGTGAAGTGAAGAACTGATAAATGACAGTCAAGTGAGTACAAAGACTATCTGTTTGCCTCTAGATGTTTTATAATCAATGATATCAGAAAGCCTATCAAACTGAAGAGGTTCGGGATGTGGAAATTCATCTCCTTGGGTTCAAGTCTTGGCTTTGATCCTTTCAAGCTTGACTGCCTTTGACAATTTTCTTAACCTTTTTTTCCTGGATAAATTGGGGATAATCATGGTACCTATCTCATTTGTCAATCATTAGATGAATAAATGCATGTCAAGTATCTGACACAGCATAACTGGCACATTTTAAGTGTTCAAATAATAGTTATTATTATGTTTCTAATTTTAAAAAATAGACTCCATAAACAAAATAAAATAGATTAAAGCAAGCAAACAAAACCAATTCCAAATTGATGTGATATATGCCATGGTAGAGAATTATGGAATCACAGAGGAGAGGCATTTGATCCAGGTTTGGAGCAAAAATTAAAAACTCATGATCTCTTCACACATTCTAAATGATTTCTCTTCCAGTGTTTCCTGCTCCGCACCCACTCCTACTCCCCAAATCTTAATCTCATCCAGAGTTTCTTATCTCAGTGGTTGCTAAAGTCAGGAACATAAGGATTACCTTAGACAGATTTGCATTTCTTATCTCCTGGCATAATATCTTTTTTTCCCCCTTAATTTTGTATCCTGCTTCGTTCAATTATTTTGATACTTTTGACACATTAGAATGTTAAAAAATACTGTAAAATTCATTTTTAAGAATTGATAACATACTCTTGGTGGATATTCCATCCTTTATTAGCCACTTTCTAACCCTATTGTGGAAATCATTTCATAATATATATGTGTATCATCAAATTATCACATTGTACACCTTAAACTTACACAATATTTTATGTCAATTATACCTCAATAAAACTGGGGAAAAGATGGTTAAAATCTTGTAGCAGGAGCCAGTAGTCTTCAGTCTTCAAGTTTTTTTGCTGTTTCTTGGACTTACCTTGATCCACATATATTATTTCAGCAGGTTGTTTTGTAGGCTGGTCTTTCTGAGGCCTCATTGTTGGTCTTCCTGTTTCTTCTCTCTCTCATCTCTACTCTTTTATTTGTATTTTTTTCCCCTTTATCCAGAAATTCTTGCAGGGAAAGAAATGAGTGTTTAGGGTGGTATTACAAGGAAATCAGACCACCCTTGATAAAGTAATCCCTGCCCCATTCGTCTGTTGGAATATGTTCGCAAAAAGGGGTGATAGACTACTTTGTGTATTGTAAGTACATTACTGATTGCATCATGAAATCATGCAGGAAAACATATTTTAGTTTTTTGGGGAAAGTTGTAGAAATAATTGGAGGCAGAATGAAAGAGGGTTGGGAAGTGATAAAGGAGTACTAGGAGTTGGGCACTGGCAGAAATTTTATATCAATATCTCTCTAAACTACCAAAGAAGATTCTTGAACAAGATAGATACAAAATAAAATTAGATAGAATAAAATAAAAGTGTTGGTTTTCAACTTGTTTGCTTACCTTCTGTCTCTCACTATATGTAATAACTATAACATCTTCTATCTTTCCAAGTATATAAAAATGATTATTAAATGGCTTATTAGTTATAGAACTTATGAGAAGTATTATGAGTTTCCAAAATACTAATACAAAAAAAGGCTTAAGATATAAGCTGTAGAATTTAAAATATGTGATAGTGAGCCATTCCTATGAAGAAAGCATGTTGTTACAACCAAAATGTGTGTGCTCTGACATCTGCTAAGTTATCCCTGCATCCAAATAAAAGGAAGGCAAGTTCCATAAAATTCGGAATCAGTCAAATCATAGCCAAAAAATTTTAATGTGACCCGTTGTTTTGCATTATGTAGACAAGAAAAACCATCTGCTTTTCCAAATGGTGGCGTAGATGACATTAGAGTCATTGCATCTTGGCCTTGGGTCATAAAACTGGCTGCATCACCCCTATGGCACCTTCCTGCACAAGGACATGACTGATGCTCGAGGTTCCCAGGGTCTACATCTTAACCCATCACCTGTTCCCCATGTACACACTCTGGCTCTGTGGTTGGTCGTGAACTCTTCCTCCCTCTCCTTAGACTTTCCCTGGAATGTGGCAACTGCCTTTACTCTTCTAGAACTGCCTCTTATTTTCTCTTTTGGGTCCAAATCTGTACTTGCCCCTTTAGATTCTACCATTGCAACCAGGTTTAGCCTGAGCCCATAAGTCTGCTAGGGTGTCAGTACCTTCCTGCTGTTAGAATTCCTGATTGTTTTACACTTTGTGTAAACTGGCCTTTCTCACTGAAGCTTCCCCCATACTCTCCCTTGTGCACTGTCACTGATAACATATACACCCACACCCACTTAAAAAATATTCTTTTTGTAAGCTTTTTCTTCAACTGTTCCTTCTGTCTGGAAAACTTTCTCCTCCTCCATCTCAAAGCATGTCTACTTATTAACTGATCTTATGTCATTTCTCCATGAAGCCTTCCTGGATTCCCCCAGATGAATTTAGACTTTCTATTCACCTATGTACCTGTCCATGAATTTCTTCTCCCATAGCACAGTGTACGTATTCTTATTACCGTGTTTTTGAAACACTACTTTGGATTGGTTTTCTGTTTGTTATGGCTGTAGGTGTCCGTTTCCCTGACCAAGTTATGATTCTGAAGGACTAAGGCTGTCACTCATTTTTATATCCCCACAGAACCTAACATAGTGCCTTGCAAGCCACTGCCATTCAGAAAATTTCCGTGGAATTTGTTAGAAACAGGGAACAAAATAAGACTGATCAATCAAATTTGAAGGTTGATGTTGATAGACATTTATCAGTTGGTTCACAGTGGGTGCATGGATAGGTATGGGTGGCTATTTTCTAACAATATTTTAAAATATTGGTTTCAGATGTTTTGAGGGGAGTATAATAGAACAGACTACTATAAATATTGCTGCTTATATACCAGGCACATAGTTTTAAGATTTAGTCTCCCTTCCTCTCTTTTTCTCCCAGTATTATGGATTGGAAAAGACTTCTTACCAAATAGCCTCCTCATCAGTTTTCAAACATAAGTGTATTGATAGGAAACAAAATCCTTGTGTTTTTAATTCTTAAATACTAACATTCATAAAATATTACTTGAGTATAACTTAATGTCTTAGAACACTTTGAGCCTTTGAACCTGGAAATTACTTCCCAGGGGAACAGTAAAATGGTATTCTTTATGATTGCTTTTCAAAATCTAGGACCCAATAAGTTAGCAGATTCTAAACTTGGCAGGCCAATCTCTACTATTCCTAGTGGGAAGTATTTTGGTTTTAACTTCCTTTGGAAAATCTCCCAAGCTGGAGGGGAAGTAAACATACTTCAAGAACCAAGGCTCCGTTTAGAAATTCAATTTTAAAATATTTTTTCAGGAATTCTGGCTCTGACTCTTTTAAATTTTTTCTCCTGTTAATCAACATGTCATCTCTCTCTTGTCAGCTGCCATAAACCACCCTTTTCCTGGGCTTCTAGGGATTTGAAACATTTTGGCCGTCTAAAGAGGAAAATGGGTGGGAGAAACTCACAAAGAGGTCGAGAAATGATGTTTTCACTTCCTAATATTTTTGGCCAGATCGGTTTTCTGTGTGGGAGGAAAAACCTCTGGAATCATTTCAAGTACTCCACTGAGATTCAGACTCATTGGGCTGGACTCATTAAATCGACAAATATTTAGCATGTGCTGGGAGTTTTAGTCGACATAGAACTTTAAAAACGGTCCACACTCTTAAAACACTTAGATGTAATTGTGGAGATAAAATGTTTGCAACATATTGATATAATGGCAATATAACAGGCTTGCATAACTCAAAAAAGTACACACTCAGTTTCCAGGTGTATGGTAAAGACAGAAAAAGAAGAGTTCAGAGCATGAGGGATCTTTGTAGATACCTGGTAACATGGGGATCAGCTCTGTCTCCAGAGGAAATGGAGACCTGTAAGAATGTATCACAGAAGATGAGTATTTGGGTTTTCAAGGATCATTAATAATGATAACTATTATTATTTGTCTATCTACTGTGTGCTATATGCTCTGCATATATTCCCTCTACTCTCAACAACTGTGCAAAGTGGATATTCTATGATTTTATAATGTCTTTTATTTTGTTTGACTGGAAGCTCCATGGGAACAGGGATGGATTTATCTGCTTTTGTTCATCTTTGTTTCCTTAATCTTAGTACAGTGGCTGGCAGATAAAAAGTACCTCATAATTATTTCTGGACAACAGATGAGAAAACTGAGCATCTGAGCTGAAGTAACTGACCCAAACTCTCAGTGCCAGTAAGTGGCGAAGCTGGAATTTCCACTTGTCTATGGGATCACGAAGTCTTAGGTCTACTGTGGTGTAATGTACTTCAGCGATGACTGTGATTTCAAGACTTGGAGAGAAATGAGAAGACCATGCCAGGTTGGAGCATTAGCACGAGGAAGATCACAGAGGGATAACTAATAGATTGATTTAGCAATGGTAGTTATAGGCAAACTGGAAAAAACAGGTTGGGGTCAGATTCTATAAAACTTTATACATCAGGCCTAAAATGTTTCAATTTTCTTTCAGTTGGTGGAAAATGATAAAAGGTTTTTAAACAAGGGAAACAATGATCAAAGCAGCACTTTAGGAAAATTCATGCAGCAGCTGTGCAAAGGAAGTTTTGGAAGGATAGGCTGAAAGCTGAGGCCAGTGGGGAAGACTGTTCCAACTGCTTTAGCTGGAAGTGACAGATACACGATCTAGGGTAACTGAAGTTCTCCAGGGATATGTGTTCTTTGTCAGATCAGTGAAGATGGAAATAATGGGGGTATGCAGGACATAATCTAAAAGAAATATCTTCAGGTGCTTAAAAAGTGGGAAAATTTAAAGACAACTGTATTGTAAGCCTCTGTAACTGGGCAAATGATGGTACCATTGGGAAGGCAGAATAATAATCTTTTTAGTGGAATTCAGTTTTAAACCTATTACAATTGGGATGAATGACACATTCAGTGGGAAGGAATTTAAATATTCAGGACTGGTACTAATATTAGAGGTTAGAAGTTGAATTATAGGACAAAGACCTAGTGGAAATAACAGAAACCATGGTAGTGAATGAGGAGAAACAAGGATTGGTGTTAAAGAGAAGTTGCATTAAAAAAGCGAATTGCTTCTTTTTGATAAACACTGATATTGAACTATAAATAATAAGATGTACACATTTTAAGCGTACAGCTCAGTGAAATTTTACTAAGTGATGCACTCATGTAACACCCAAAGATTGTGATCTAGAATATCACCACCATCCTAGAAGCCTATCTAAAAATAATCCTCCCCCAAAAGGTAGCCATTATTATGATCTCTCTCACTAGAGATGTTTGGGAACCTTGTATGCTTGAAACTATACAGTATGGTGTGTACTCTTTTGTGTCTGGCTTCTTGTGCTCAACATTATGGTTGTGAGATGTATCTTTTCTACTTTGACCCATGGATTATTCAGAAACGTATTGCTTAATTTTAACAAATTTGGAAGTTTTCTAGCTTTCTTTCTGTTACTGATTTTAGCTTAATCCCACTGAAGTCAGAAAACATTCTTGGTGTTATTTCAATCCTTTGAAACTTGTTACGACTTGCCTTATGGTCTAGTAAATTTTCTATTTTGGTAAATGTTCCACTGCACTGGAAAAGCATATGCGTAAGAATGCATACTCTGAAATGCTGAGTGCAATGTTATGTAAATGTTAATTAGGTCAAGTTTGTCAGTCATAGTGTTCAACCCTTCTACACGTTAATGCTTTTTTATGTTTGTTTGTTCTGTCAATTACCGAGAAAAATATGTTACATTTTCCCACTATCGTCAAAGTTTGGTGAGTTCTTCTGTTCTCTTTTTTTCTTTATAGATCTTGATGCCTTCTTATTAGATACAGATGAACTTAGGCATTTATATCCTTCAGTTAAAATAAGATTTTATCACTTTGAAATACATCTCTTACCTCTATTACTATACTTGTTTCAAAGTCTACTTTGTTTAATATCATTATGGCTGTACAATTTTCTTTTGCTTTATATTTTGTGATACAGCTTTTTTCTATTCCTTTATTTTCAGTCTTTTTATATCTTTATACAGAAGGCTATCATCTGTATATACATATTTATTATATATAGTAAATCATAGGTAGTCACATTATGGAAGTGAAAATTTAAGATGAGGAGCAAGCAGGGCTAGGAAAGAGACAAATAACCAGAGCAGTCAGAGGAGAATAAGAATAGCAAGGAATTAGTGAAACTGAGAAAGAAGCATTTCAGGCAGGATGGAAAATTCAACCTGCTCTGCTATTGTTTTAGCAGAGGAACATGTCAAGTGTTGTAGAGACACTAAGGCAGATATAGATTATGAAAGATCATTAGATTCAGTAGTTATGTACATATTTGTTAAAGATTTTTTGAGTTATCTGATAGTAGATAAAGCAGGCTTAAAGAGATAATGAGTGACAATAAAATGTAAGCAGCAGATTTAGACATATTATTCATTAAATTTAGCTGTGGAGAGAGTAATACTTTGAACACACTTGTCAAACTTTAGGTTTAAAATGGTCACATCTTTTGGCTTTTCCAGTAAGTTATTCAAGCATCTACCTGCCTTTTTAGCCGATGCTTTGGTATCTCTTTCCTAGGGCTTTACTCTGCCTTCTGATTATACAGAAATCGCAAGGACTTACACAATCCAGTGCAGGATGTCAGTCTGGTTGCACCCCTGAGCTGGGTGAACACTATCTACTGCCACTGTTCTCTCTGACCCACAGGGTCAAGGGTGGAAGCCGAGTCCTGTACAGTGTGACTCTCAGAGCACGCTCGCTGGTGGGATCGTACTTTGCTGATCCATTTCTGTTTCTCTGTCTTCCTCGTCTACCAAAGATAAAACAATTTTCTATTTTAAAGCTTCAGAACACAAAGAATATGGTGCAAAAGGAATTGTTTGTACCTGCAAAGAAAAAGAAATAGAATGCACAAGCTGATTACATGGAAAGACCAGCAAGACCGATTGGTACTGAAATAAAGTAAGGTGCAGGCCAGTGGGTATAGAATACCACACTTTCCCTGAACAGGGTGACTCTTTGACCAACCTTCTAAAGGGGGTTATGCTCAGTGACCTCACATGCCTCTTCCTTCCCTTCTGAAGGGGAATTTCCTAAGTGATTCTAAGATCTGCACACATTCCCGGGAGGAGAAGACCGCCTTCAATTATCTCAAGCTGATGTTCTGATACCTCTTTTGATAGAGAAGAGACAATTACAAATTAGCTCTTGTAATTTATCCTTTTGCAATTGTTGGGCGGCTACCTTGTGCAATTATTTTCAAAGCTCTGTTAGCCTGCGCCTACTTGAATATAGATGAGATGTATGGAATGCCTATAAAATGCTGAAAGGATAATTAGATAGGTTCTTGGAAACAGTCAAGGGAGTTAGTTTTGGATAAAGAGGAGAGAGTCCTAAAGAGGAGCAAGTCCTTTTTATCCAAAACAGAAGGCAAAGAGGATTCTCTCAGGCTAAATATTTGAAGTACGTGGTGTGTGCGTTGGGGTGCGTTGGGCGCGCAGATGGAGGGGCATGGGAAATTCACAGTTGATGGTCTTAGTCTTCTTAATAGAAGGTCACTAGCAAAACATTTGAATGTGATTTTCTTCCTGATAGTAAGCATAGAAAGAAGTTCAGTGATGTGCCCCAGTAACTTTAGTACCACACACAAAAATTAGAACTCATTCCCAAATTTTAAAAAGTTTTTATTATGAAAAAATTTCAGAAGAATACAAAAATAGAACAAGTGAGAATAAGTGTTCAACCTGCAATAATCCATCACTTAGCTTCAAAAATTATGAACACAAAGCCAGCTTTGTTTTATCTCTATCCTACCCATTTTGGGGGGATTACTTTGCAGCTAATCCCAGGCATTATATTATCTGTGAATAATTTGATATGGGATAAAGGAGAATTTTAAAAAGTGTAACGGGATACATGCAACTGTATACCCATAAGGCTTAAAAAATCTAGATTTAACAGATGATTCCTATCAAAATATAAATTATCAAAAATTGGTCCAAGAAAATAACAGAAAAATCAAGTAAAGCACTTGCCACAGAATATGTAGGAAAGATGACTAAATATTTATCCCCCCAAATTTCACCAAGATCAGATGGTTTTACTCTAAAGTTTATTTAAAAAGTTAAAAAATTTAAAAGCTGTATATTTCCAGTATTACTAACTCTTCCAGATCATGGAAAAAGATGGAAATTTCCCTAATAAATTTAATGTCAAATTTAAAAATATGTAATATAAGCATAGGAAAGAAGGTATCAAAAACATGTTTGCTGATGATAAAAAAGCCAAGATATTACATTTAAAAAGTTAAGAATTAATACAAAAATTTGTATGAGTGTAATACATGTATAGGTATAATTTAAATATACAAAAATCAATAGGTTTTCTCTGTTAATTAGCATCTAGAAGTGGAATACAAAAAATATTCCATTAAGATATTGACAAATCTTAAAATATTTATAATAAAATTAACAAGAAAAGCATAGGATATAGATAAAAAACAATTAAATCTTATTGATTTAAAAAGAACATAAAAGATCTGAATAAATGGAAAGACGTTACCATATTTTTAGATGGAAAGACAATATCATAAGCAGCAACAAATTGATGACTAGAAGAAATACAATCCAATAGGAAAAAGGGCAAATAATATGAAGGGAGATTTCTTGGGTGTGTTAGTTCAGTCACCGAAATATATATGCACAATGCTTACCCTGGCTGCTAGTAAGAAAAATGCAAATTAACAATCAAGATATCACTTCACATCCACTGGACTGACAAATATGAAAAAAAAAGTCCTCTGCTTGGGACATAAGGAAATGAATACTCATGAATTGCTGATAAGTGTCTGAATTTTTATAGCAAATTGGCCAATATATCTGATAGGATCTCTTAAAGTTATAAACACTCTTTATTTCTTGCAATTCTACTCCTGTGCATCTAGCCCACAGATATAAAAGAAAAAAGAAGATTAGTACACACGATATAAAAACAAGATGTTTGTTGTGAAGTTGCTGGAAATGGCAAAGAACTAGAAGAAAAGTGGATGCCCAGCAATGTATACACGTGTAAAAGTGGGTTTAAGAAGTGTGTATAATATTATCACAGAGAAAAATAGAATGGGGAGAACTTTGAAGAAAGTTAAAAAAAAGACTGCATTAAAAACCCCACCCAGTATATAAAATATCTTATCTATGCATTTAAAAATAAATTACATACACATGATTTTTCAAAATTAAAAGCATGAAACAAGTTTCCTGCCTTTAAGTAACTTGGAGTTTAGTACTCAGATTATAATACAAAGTAGAAATTGAACATACTAAATAAACTTGTTTGTTCGTTTCAATTTGCAAATCACATTCTCATGTGATCGTCAACATTTCTCATTACTAAATTTTGAGAACATCTATTTTCAGAGTAGGCTTTTGGTCAAGGGTTTGGTTTGCCATGTGTAGTTCCTCCCATGGGGTTTTCATATGGAGAATGCACATGAAAATTACCAAACAGCTGAATAATGATGTGGCACAGTATTAGGGCAAGGACTAAAAACCGTTCAATGCCGGGCTTTTTGGTTAAAGAGAGTGTGGTTTAGGCTTGAGGTTCAAGCGAAGTCTTCTTCCTCCTGCACTGAGTCTAAGTCTTAGAACAGAAATGCTCAGAATGCCTGTTGGAGGGGTGGGTGAAGACAATGTAGGCAGAGCAGAGTACAGGGTCCAGTTGGAACAAGCCCACAGACCAGAGTTATTATTACTTTTGAGAGTGGAAGGAAGGTGAATGGTCTCCTTCTCCCAGACTTTGGAGAAAGCAGAGTCCAGGTTCGCTAACCACTGACGGGGAAGCAGTAGAAGAAGAAAGAGGCCACACCTTGCCTAAGGGTGAGACGAGGAAGAGGAAGTATCTGCACTAACTCTCGCTTTTGAGCTGTTGCAATCCTCCAGTGGTAAAACATGGCCTATGAATGTCCAGCTCTGGATCATCGCATCGGTTATTCTCCCTTTCTTCTGAAGGAGCAAACACAAGGGTAAGAGAGAGAAGTCAAGGATGTTGTCTGGAACCCTCCTCAAAGTGAGGAGCAAGGAAACATGCCTCTTCCCCTGAAGGCTACCTGCACCTTGAACATTTGTTCCTGGCACTGTCAACAACAGTGCCCTCCCCTTTCATAAGTATGGTAACCGTCAGAGGACAGTCTTCAAGCAATCTTCAAAGGCTCATAGACAAAAAGGAAAATGTGTTTTCCACCTTTTCCTAAAATGCTTGATTTCAGTTATGCCCAACAAATGAGCAAGAAGCTTGAAAAACTACTCTGGAAGACTGCCAACGGTGTTAACTTGAAAGTTGTGTTTGATTATCCTGTGGACAGAAGATTCTTCTTACATTCATGCTGGAGTTGTAGGCAAAAGCTTTGTTATTATTATTGTCTAAATTGTGTAATTAGAAAAGATGGTTGTGCTGTGCTAAGAGTTTGTCTTAACAATTTGGAACTAGTTTAAAAGCAACTTGGGGTGTTTTTTGCTTGGAAATAGCATTCAAACAGCTTGAGGGATTGAGTTTTGAAATCCTCAAAGCTTTCAAAAGTGTGCAGTAACGTGTATGAGGGTACAGATTAGTATATATGTGCAGTGACATCTGAGCACTTTCAAGATTGCTTTCATGCTATCGTTTCTTTGAGTGTTGGTATGCAAGTATACATGTAAATATTTATGTGGTACTTACTTTTCTCCTAGGACAGTTCTCAGCTCCGAAGACTAACAAATTAGTAAGTCTCTGCGATTGATACTTCTAAGGAATAAGTGCAATACAATCTACTTGCCTGATTGTGCAAGAAAAAAGTAAGGCTCACTGACAGTATCTAGGGCACTATATGTGTCTGGTACTGTTATGGCAACAAAGCCACCAACGTGTGAGTTTGCAGATGTTTCTCCTGTGCCTATCCCCTCCTTTCTGTATTAACCGCCAGTGTCTAGATTAGATGCTTAGCCTCTCTTGCTTGGACTATTGCAGTAGGCCACATCCTGGGTTTGTATCCCCAGTTTCGTCCCCCTTACAATCTCTACTGCCCATCAGACATTATCACTTCCTCAGTATAACTTCTCAATGACTTAATGTTCAACTACACTCAAAAAGACATAACTCCAGAATCTGAGTTTCTAAGGACCTATGGCATACTGTCTCCCAGTAGGGACCAGGGTCTTCTATTCTCTCACTTCCTAAATCCTGTTGAATCCAGTTGATTATGTCTTATTTATCATCTTTGCATCTCAGGGGCACTAAGTTGCCTGGCACCTAAAGGCAATTTTCCTGATCTGAGAGTCGAAAACAGACTTCTCAAGAGTGTTCTCCTCAAGGGTTGATTTTGTTTTCTTCCTTTTATTGTTATTTGAGACTAAAAAAAACCCTGTAATTGAAGATTGAGGAGTCAGATCAAACTGTTCCCTAAATATTGGTATATGACATAAATTTATTTTATTTAGAGGTATACATTATTTAATTCCACTATAGTATTTAATTGCAAAATAACCAGAGATGTTTTCATTTAGTTGACACTGAATTTCTTAAAAATCAGCATATAATATTATCACTAACTTTTGTCATAATCACTGGTACCATATGATGATATGGATAATTTTTTTCATCAATACTTAGGATCAGTCTGAAAATAGGCTTAACTTTAAAAGAAATTTCATTTGTGCTAAAAATACTTTTTGATTTATCAACTGATTTTTTATGACTTTTGTCAGGCCCTGGGTTTCTGGATACATTGTATAATTAATGTAAACTGGAGGAACCTTATTTTGTCTTGTTTTGTTTTGTTTTAATGATCTAAAATTAAGTTGCTTTTAGTCACAGGATTGCTGTAAATACAAACTTATGTCAGAAGAGGCCTTTTATTTACTTTTTGATTCAACTCAGCATGTTTATTTAATCTGCAATGATTCAGCTCACTGGCCGCTTTAGAAACTTGGAGTGTGTGTTCTCATGATGGCTGAATAAGTTGATGGCTTTGATCTGAACAGTAAAGGCATTTTTCCCTACAAATTTGCCTTTGGAATTTTTCTTTCTTTTCTGTTAGGAGAGTAGTACTGTTTGACCGTAGGGCCGCTCATTTGGTTTAGATCTCCCATACTTGCAAAATGAGAGGTTTTTTTGTTTTTTATTGTTTGTTTTTTTCCACTTAGGGCTGCTTTTTGGTGCTTTCCAATGGAAAAGGCAGAGTCATTCCAGGCACTGACAGAAATCTGTGATTTGATTTTGTCTCCTGCTTGGACGTTCTGGAGGAGATACAAAAGAAGGTGCTGATATAATCTGTTAGGGAGGTCACCAAATAACCAATGCGTGAATAACTGAATGTATGAATAATTTCTCAGGATCCCTAACAAGAGGGAGATGACCAATATGTATTTTTTCTTTAGGCAAGATTGACTTGCCGAGTCTGTCCATCACTTATCAGCCTCCCCACCTCAATCACTCTGCATTTTCTCTCTTGAATGATTCTTAGTTGTCACCAGCCTCTGTTCGTCCTCTCTTTGCTTTGGATGGTTCCCTCTAAGTTTGTAATCATCCCCCAGGTGCAGCCATCTATGCTTTTGTATCATCTGAATTCCTAGGTGCTGGGCCAACCAGTCCCTAGGATTCATATAGTTTGCCATTATGTGCTCAGATCATGCCTGCTGGATAAGGACTGCTTTCCTTTGCTCCTTTGAAATATGATTTCTTGGAACCATGGGTTTCGAGCAAGTTGTTTGAAAAAAAAATGCATGGTGCCAAAGAACGCACAGATTTGCAGGCTTGATCCTTTCTGATGTGGATGAATGGTTAGTATTTCAAATAAGTAAGATCCTTTCAGATTCTGACACCTTCAACAGGGATTTTAGTCATGACCTGAGTTTCACGGTCTGCTTTCACAGAAATCAGACGCTTTTTTTTTCCCTTTTTTTTTTTTTAGTATGCAATGATCTGCTTTTTATTTTGTATTTATTGAAATTAGATGCTTTATAAGCTAAAACCCAGGTTACATTTAATACTTCAAGAAGCATATATCACAGAACCTCAGTGTTGGGAGAGATATATATCCCTTCTATGCCTTCTATGTACAAATGTCCTCTCCTTAAATAACCCTCGAGGAAACACACCACACCCTGAGACAGCTCATGCTGCCTTTGTACAGATCTAACAGAAATTTCTTTGATTTTCTTTCCTACTCAACTGATAATTGTCTCCCTGGGATTTTCATCCCTCGGTTCTGGTTCTGCTTCTGAGGCCACCAATTCCAACTCCCCCTTTCGAATGTTTGGAGAAACTGTCAGATGTTCCTCAGGCTTCTTTTTAGCCTTCATACTCCCAGCTCTTTCAACTCTTCTCCCTCTGAGATGATTTCAAGACCTCTCACCTCCCGGCTGTTCAATTTTTCTTTTATTTTGTCTCTAATTCTACTAAAATGTGTGGTTCAGACCCAAAGATGAGGGCTGACCGCTTCCCTCTGTCTTGTTGCTTTTGATATTGCAGCCGAACAATGAATTCACCTTGGAGCATGTGTGGACATAGTATCCTATTAGTTCCTACTAAAATTGTGACTTAAATTTTGAATTTTTAAATAGATAACTGCTAAGTCAGTTTCTGCCCCCTTTCCTATTTCTAAGATCTGGACCTCACATCCGTATATTATGTTCATCCATGTTATGTTTATCTTAGAGCCCATTACTTAAATAATTTGAATTCTAAATCTGTAATTCAGTGAGTCTCTTTTGACTTCACGTTGCCTCTATGCTTTGTGAATGGACCTTCTGTAGCTTCATCAAAAGCAGTGATAAAAGTGAGTTAACAGGACACAAAGGAAACCCCTGTGAATTGCCAGTAGAAATCTCTATTTAGATTGATATCTATCTTTTAATTAGAACCATTCATAATTTCCAATCAGTTAAAAATTCACCTAGTTATTTGAACACTCAGCCTAATTTTTCCACCTTTTCCAAAAGAGTATTATGAAACATCTCAACCAAACCCTTGCTGAAAAATCCATGGATTGCATTTCTTTATCAAAGAGGAAAATAAAGGTAATTCTTTATAACTGGTTTTTAGTAAATCTGCCATGCCTTTCAGTTATCACTTCTTCCCTGTCCATTGTTTAGAAACTTTCTTTTTAATAGTCTGTCCTGGAACCTTGCCATACAAAGCTACTATTTCGTAGTTATCTCCCCTTTTGGAAAAACTAGAACTAGAATGAATTCCTCACATCCAACTTTTCTGCATCTTTCCATACTTCATGATTATTATCATCATATCTTACTTTCAAAGTCTCAGTTACCCTAGCTGGGCTCTCCCCGCTGTGATATTTAATTAATTTGGAGTCGTTACATAATTGTATAAGTCCTTCTAGGACAGGGGCTTCAACCACCAGGGCCTTGGTCACAAAGCATATTTGGCTGTTTTGAACAAATGAATCTCTTTCCTTATCTCAACTTACCAAAGTTGATTCAAAATGTTTCAATCAGAAGATCTTTTTACTTGTTACAATTGGCTGTAAATAACAGAAAACATAAAATCACAGCACTTTCAACAAAATAGAGGTAAAGGGGGTTCCAAGTGAGCAGAGATCCATCTCTTCCTTTCTTTCTACTCTGTCATTCTCATATTTGGTTTTCAGCCTCAAGGTCCAACAAGCTGCTGGAGCTCCATCCATCACCTCCATCTTCCAGTCAGCTGGAAGTAGGAGGGGCAAGGTGACTTACTGCTGAGCCAGCTTTCTTTAAATAACCTGCTAATTCATGTTTGCCAGAACTTTGTCAAATGGGCACACATAGCTGTAAGGGGGCTGAAAATACAGTCGTTGACTGGGTGCATTCCAACCTTAGTGAAAGTTGATTTCTGTTACTTTGGAGATGAGAACAGCCTTTGGGTGGCAACCAGTCATCTCTGCTAAAATTAAAGAGACAACAGGCTAAATAGAAATTCAGGAATTCCCTCTTTACGTCTTTCAGAAAAACATTTGTCCTTAGAAATCAGTCTAGTATCTTTGACCACCTTTTTGCTTCAGACATCAGTAATAAGTGCATTTTACTGACCACAGAAGTATATAGACATTTTACATCTTGAAATTTAGCCTTCTTAACATGCTTTTGTGTTTGTTATTGTTGCTGTTTCTGTGTAGCCATCCTGGATTCTTCAGCTTCCTCCTCTCTCTACTCCCCTTTTGAGATTTGCAGTTCCTCGGTCAGAGCAGCATTTTCTTCTTCCTCTCCAACCATGTCGAGTCACATTCACTTCCAGACGCTTACGTCATGGAGTTACAAATCTTTTTCCTCTTTATTTTTGAAAACTTGTCTTCCGTATGTTTTCAGGAGAGTGCATATAACTGGTAAACGCTGGTCTTTTCCTGCCAGTCTCCAGCCCGATTTCCCACCAATGGGATTTGGCTGGAGCTTCCACCCCCTCTGGGAGGGCTAAGCATGTCACCCTCGCCTGGTCAGCATGTTCTCTCTTCCTGTTCGCAGTGATTGCTTCACGGGTGGGCAAGTGATCCAGCTGAGGTCTTTTACTGAAACCACCACAGGGGGCTCTGTCTCTCCTTTTGAGATTGTTAGGAGCCATCTCTAACACCTCTCGGAGAGAAAGCCTGTCTGAGAATAGAGGCAACACAGAGGAAAGCACAGTAGTTAGAGGGATGACCTGAGCTTTCTGAGGACATCTTTTTTTTTTTTTTTTTAATACTAAAAGAAATTTAATGTTGAGACGTGGTGTAAGAAAGCCCATGCTTTTCAGTAAACTGAAATATCTCCCATAATAGTAACTATATCTGCCTAAAAACAAAGTAATTTTTTTTTTTAATCAGTCATCAATTTTATACACATCAGTGTATACATGTCAATCCCAATCTGAGGACATCTTTTGAGAACTGGAATCTACCCTGCCTAATTCTAGTACCACTCCTGACTTTTGTGTTATATCAGCCAATACAAATCCTTTTTCCCTTTGAGCCAGTTTGAGTTTAATTTATGCAACTTGTACCTAAGTGACTCCTCCTCAGCTCAGTTTGGTAACCTCTTCTGGGTTCTTGTTCATTCCACTAGCCAGAGAGTTTCAACTTATTTGTTAAAATGTACCGGTTTTATATGATACAGATGAGACTACATATACTAGTTGCGTTAAAGTGGGTGTGAAATAATTATACCTTAAAACCTCTAACCTGTCAGTGTCTGTTTAATGGTGCTACTGAGAAATCATCAGGTTCCTTGTTTGTATGAAATAAAGGGATGGGTTTCAACCTGGACCCAACCTCGCCAGTTTCTCTGCTGACTCTCCTTATCTCAGCCCATAAAGAACACAGAGGAGAGCGACCAGAATGTAGCTGTAGACCAGAGACAGGAAAGTAGAAAGAGGCACAAATTAAGTGCATTCCAGAGACCAACTGGGAGCCGGCAGCTTTCAGAATGTTTTGAAGGAAGTTAAAACCTCTTAAGAAATCAGTTAATGATGTCTTGGTTCTCCAGAACTTGAACTTTGAGCAACTAGGAATTTTCCAAGATTAATTAAAGGCCCTGATATAATTAAGCAGCCATTTCAACCTAGAATGGCAAGGGACCCAGGGAAAGGGAAACAAACCTAACATTCACTGAGGGTCAATTATGTGCGAGGCATGGTCCAGGCTCCTTTTATGCAGAACTTGATACTAAAAAGAAGGAAGGCATTTTCAAAGCCATAACTGTCTAAGGAAAACAGGAAGATAGTGCCTGGTACATAGGAAATATTCAATAACTAATGGCGACTATAGTCATGGTGATGATGGTGATGGTATACAGACACCTGGGCAAGGTAAGCCTTCCCAGAGCACTGAGGTTGGGGTTCTGGCACCCTGAATGAGACACGAAGTCCACAGTGGCCCTTGGGTTCCTAATTGAGCAAAATAAAATACCTATAATTGTCTTCTGGGTGTAAATATTAAAATACAGATTCCTAAGTCCACAGCACTAGTGAATCAAAATTCTTAAAGGTCAAGCCTGGTCAACTGTAATTTTAACAAGCTCCCTAGGAGGCTCTTGATGCCCATTCAGATGTGAGAATCTTGGCTTCAGGGGTGACACTGGGGGATAATATTAGTTTTAAATAATAACTAATATTAGGTTAGTTGGTATTTCACTGACTCTTAAATTTGAAAATCTTCCAAATTAACATCACCAGACAATAATTTCAGAACAGTTTTCAATAACAATAACATTTTAAAAATCTTTCAAGCATGACAAACATTTTCTGCAATGAAAACACCATCTCTACTAAATAATCATAACTGTGAGGCAAACATACTTTATTTTTAATGTATGCCAAAGCCTCAGTTAAAGATTATATATCCCAATTGTACTTATTTCTTTTCTTTATTTTTGCATTTCCTTTTTAAAAATTTTCCTTTTCCTTTCTTCCTCTACCCTCCCCCTTCCCTTCCCTCCCTTTCCTTCTATTTCTTTCTGTTATTTTCCACCTTATCGATTCTTTTCTCATGACGTAGTGCGTCCGTGTGATCAGCAGAGGGCACTATTCCGCAGCAAGTCTGGAACTCAAGTATCTGAAAGATAATTTGCTGATGGTATTAAAGTCAGATTAAAACAGGCTCATAAATGTTGTTACATACATGAATGCTTACTGCATTTTCATTATGGTGATTTACATGATGTCAGGATCACATGGCTCATATAACAAACTTCGTTTTAATACCTGTGTTTAATGATGTACCCTTTCTTTTATGAGAATTTAATTCTCTCTTTTCAACCCCCGAACTCCTGAATATGACAGTCTTTTAAGTAAGACAAATTCAACTCAAACCAATGGCCATCAGAGCTGTAGCTCCTCCTGAAACCCCTGTTTTATTGGTCTGTTCTACTGTGTAGTTGTTTAATTTAATTTGATAAACATGTCAGTTTTCCCAGGATAAATAGGTGGATAAATAGACCGTTCAAAAAGAAATGGAGCCAATTAGACTCTTTATCAGAGTCTTACACACAAAAGCATCTTTACAGATGAACAGACTTTTCCTTAGAGATCTGATCCCAAATCAGAGTTCCTGGAATTTACAAATGAAGTCTGTTATCTGGAGAAGAGAGCAAACAAAAGGGACAAACTCCCAGGTGCTTCAGAATTCACTCTCGGTTGGAAACATGGAGGGGCACGCCTTCAGGCAGAGCATAATCCTCTCCCCACCTAATTACAATCACTTTTAAATAGGTTGGGCGACAGGAAGCGATTGCTCTGTGGCTGTGGGTGATTTTCTTGGAGCTAGCTCAAAGAAGACAGGTACCCAACGTTCGTTTATGCTGTAAATGTGTCACCACACATGTTGTGGGTACCCCTGTGTTGTACAGACTGAGCGTCCCACAGTTGTGTGTTCTGACAGTTACAGTATATGTGAGCTACTCTTTGGTAGAACTTATAGAAATGTTTTGAGGAGTAAATAACATCATATCATTTTATTCTAGTATTTTGAACAGGAATTTGAAAACAGGAAGATGTTAATAAATTAAATAAAAATCACCCCAAATAACAAAACCAAAGAAAACCCAAAACCCTTTTAAGAAACACTAAAAAGTGTAAAGATACGAAAAAAAATCCCACCCAAATTCTACTATCTTGAGGTCACCGTAAGTAACACTAGGTGAAAATTATTCCAGACATCTCTCTATGTATATATCTATGTCTTTGTCTATCTATGTCTATGTCTATCTATATCTATATCTACATCTATCTACGAAGTTGGGTGAGTAGATGGATAGAAATACAATTATATAAATATGATCTTTTAAAATAATGAGTTTACATTTAAAGTTACTACAATTTAATAGAAGAAAAAAACATGAAGTGAAACTGAAGAAAATGCCACACTTCCGATGAAAGTTTCTTCACCATCGAAGGCACTAAGCTCTAAAGAATCTCCAGGATATTTAAAAAATACATTTTAAGAAATCTATGGAAGAAACTCAAATCAAGTTGGCAATTTATTTTAAACTGTGGGCTTGATAAATTGTTCTTACATTTTTCTTTTCCCCTGTGCCCTTGGAATGAATTCTTAACTAGAAATGGATTAGTGTGAACCTCTCCTTTTGCGAGAGTGTTAGTTGCACCATATAGAAAAAGGAAGACATATCTTTCCGATGTTATCGACAAATGCCTAAGAGTGTAACATTTCAGACCATGTTGGAATGGAGCGAACAGACTCTGATTTGTTCTTGCCTCACACAGTTGCCTCAGAAAGTCATAGGCACTCATAAGGGCTGGATTGAATTAAAGCCAGAGAGGAGTGGTATCTGAGATTTTTTCTTTTTCACTCCCTATATGATTTATATGTGGACTTTATGACTTTCTCTGGTCTATGCCTAAATCCAGGAAGGACCTAAGAAGATGTGGTTTTCCACACAGGACAATGGTAATAGAGCCAGCTGTTGACATTTCTTCAGATGGTTATATATCAACAAAGAAGAATGTGGTTCCAACCTAAAGCTTGTTCTCATCCTGTGCAGACCCTCACAGAGGGGTAAACAATTACTAGCAGTGAGAGGGATGGCAGAGGAGCATCTGGACTCAGATGTTATCCAGGCAGCTCCTGAAATCTTGCAGGCAACTGTCTCCCAGACAATCCCTCAAAATAGAATCAACCAAGGGAAAAGTCCGCAGATGCTCTCTGGCCATTGCAACTGGGTTCAGAAGTCAAAGGACACCAGCCACATTGTCACAGGATCTTGTACCATCACATGCTTGTTTGGGATGGAGAGTATTGCCAACTTAGCATCGTGTAACCAGGGCTTTTCTGAGGAACATAAGGTTTTTTATCACAGCAGCTGAGAAGTCCTATGGGAAATCACAACTTTGATTGTTTTTTTATTTTCCAAGTAAGACTATGGAAGTCTCCCTTTCAAAAACTAAAAATCTTTTTTTAGCAAAAGCCTTATGAGACCAACCTTGGAAGACTAACTTACAATCCAACAGCAATATTGCTAAGCTTATCAAATTTGTGGTTTAATGAATGGTGAAATTGAGCTGGGAGTAAATATCATGGGTGGAAAGATCAACAGCATGGTCTCCGGGAGGTACAGTGCCTGAATGGTATTATGTGGACAGTTGCATAATGACGATGCAGTAATGCTACTGAACAATCGGTACATTGTCTGTTCAAAATGAGGAAGTAAACAGCTTCCAGTGTTGCCTTCACAAGTTCCCTAAACACTTACTGAACTTATGGGGATATTAGATTTTCTTACTGTATTCAGAATTGGATTCATCTGCTGCTAAATGGAAAACAAGCAAGGTAGAGGAGAAAGCAGAAATTGAATGATATGCCTTGTTTCACTTCTGTGAGGTCCTCACCTGTGTCCTCCTTTGCACTTGTATAGCGGGAGAATCAGACACCAAGATCTCGACAAAGTCAAAATCTCTATTCAATATTACAGTCAATTAATGAACATTTATTGAAGGGCCAGATGGAAAGAAAACCATCCCCAAAGATGGGAAATAATTTCAACAATGTAGATTTTAAATTCTGTTAGGGGGGATTAGAACAGCCTTTAGTCTAAGACTAACTTTTCCCCACTATTGAGGTGATACCCTTCTGCATGTTCAATTTGACATACCATGAATTACCAAGTTTGACTGAGGGGAACTTTGACTGAGGGGAACACAATCTATTCATGTTCTGTATGAGCTCTGATGACTGTTCCCTTAGGTGGTTTTTTTCCCCCCAGACTCATGTAGTTTCCTCTCACTCATGTGCTGGTCAGAATTCAGCTGATGACTCAGAAGGGACCCTCTGCAGATCTCCTGAGTGCTTTCTCTCTCTCTCTCTCTCTGTACAGCTCTCTTCTTTTTTTAATTTAAAAAATATTTTTATTGGAGTATAGTTGATTTATAATGTTGTGTTAGTTTCAGTTGTACAACAAAGTGAATCAGTTGTTCATATACATATATGCACTCTTTTTTAGATTCTTTTCCCATGTAGGTCATTGCAGAGTATTGAGTAGAGTTCCCTGGGCTACACTGTAGGTTCTTATTAGTTATCTATTTTATATATAGTAGTGTGTATATATACAGCTCTCTTCTTTGGGAATCTGCTTGTGAATTCCTGGCCTCCCCATACTCCTAGTTCTATTTCTTCAGCTCAGGGGCTCTACCAGGCTCACCTGAGTTCCAGCTCCCTGAGCTTTGGACTAGAAACTCGATCCAGGTAGGAAGCTGGGCAACCACAAGAACCCTTTCTTTGGGATTTCCCTGATGGCACAGTGGTTAAGAATCCACCTGCCAGTGCAGGGGACACGGGTTCCAGCCCTGGTCCGGGAAGATCCCGTAAGCCGCGGAGCAACTAAACCCGTGTGCCACAACTACTGAGCCCATGCACCTCAACTACTGAAGCCTGTGCACTGCAACTACTGAAGCCCGTGTGCCTAGAGCCCGTGCTCCCCAACAAGAGAAGCCACCGCAATGAGAAGCCCGTGCACCACAACGAAGAGTAGCCCCACTCACCACAACTAGAGAAAGCCCGTGTGCAGTGACGAAGACCCAACGCAGCCAAAAATAAATAAATAAATACATAAATAAATAAGTAAATAAATTTATATATATAAAAAAAAAACCCTTTCTTTGTATCGTATCTCTTAGGTCACTATCCTATGCTGCCTGATGTCCATTGTCTGAAAATCATTGTTTCATATATTTTGTCCATTTTTAAAGTTGCTTTACGGGAGACAGTAAATCCAGTCCCTGTTATTTCTTGGCTGGAAACAGCCACATAGATCTTTAAATTACAAAACCTTCTTTATTGCTCTCTCCATTAAAAATTGCTCCTGACTCCAAACACCTATCTTTTTTTTTTTTTTTTTTTTTTAAATTTATTTATTTATTTATTTATTTTTAGCTGTGTTGGGTCTTCGTTTCTGTGTGAGGGCTTTCTCTAGTTGTGGGGAGCGGGGGCCACTCTTCATTGCGGTGCGCGGGCCGCTCACTATCGCGGCCTCTCTTGTTGCGGAGCACAGGCTCCAGACGCGCAGGCTCAGTAGTCGTGGCTCACGGGCCCAGTTGCTCCACGGCATGTGGGATCTTCCCAGAGCAGGGCTCGAACCCGTGTTCCGTGCATTACAGGCAGATTCTCAACCACTGCGCCACCAGGGAAGCCCCAAACACCTATCTTTTATACTGAGGAGCTAGTTTATCGTCTTCAGCATTAGGGGAGGTCATTGTCAAGATAGGTGTCAGACAGGAGTTGACAAGTGTCCTTAATGGAATGAAGGTGTCTCTAGAATTAATTAACTATGGTTGATCACTGTGATGAATAACTCTGGTCTTGAATTTGACTTATGAATAAAATCTAATTTGCAGAAGGAACTTATATATTCCATTTGATGAGATCTCTCTTTCTGTTTTACAGCTGCATCTCTAGGGCACATAGTGGGGTGACCTTTGGGATATGTAATCATCAGCAGATCTGTGAATGTAAATGTAAGGCACTTCATTTGAGGCTTGTGTTTTGCCTTATTCAGTCTTAAAAATAAGCCCTGGTTCACATACCACAGATCTGGAAGAAATTAGAAGAGTATCAATAAAAATGGAAATTAAGGCAATACATTCAACAACAAAGTTGAATGTACTTTATACTTTTAAATTATGTTTGTTTTCCACTGGAAGCTTTTGTAATATATATTCAACTTACTTGTGTCAAGTAAATACCCATAGATAACATGAGCAGGAACACTGCAAATATGGCAAACTCCTAACAATCACAGAAGAAAAGGACTTCTCTTCACAAGCCACAAATCTGCACAAAGTGAGGCGTGTGCTGGTTTCTAACAAAGTTACAAGAAAAATGGGAGAAATGTTGTTGCTATATCTTTCACGTAAATATACGTTCAATGACTTTGTTACTGGATGAAATACGAACATATAAATGGTCAAGTTTAGTTTTTATAGCCCTTAACCTAGGCTGCCATTTGGTAAATGTAAGATAGAAATATGAAGAAACAGTAGGTAAAAAATACTTCTGGGGGCTTCCCTGGTGGCGCAGTGGTTGAGAGTCTGCCTGCCAACGCAGGGGACACGGGTTCAAGCCCTGGTCTGGGAAGATCCCACATGCCACGGAGTAACTAAGCCCGTGCACCACAACTACTGAGCCTGCGCGTCTGGAGCCTGTGCTCCGCAACAAGAGAGGCCACGATAGTGAGAGGCCTGTGCACCGCGATGAAGAGTGGCCCCCACTTGCCGCAACTAGAGAAAGCCCTCAACTTCTGGGTAAAGTTAGGAGTCTGTGGACCAGATGCAATGGCTCAGTGTCCTAAAAGTCACTTATCATGTGGTAAGCCTGCTATAACCTCCCTAGTAATTCAGCAAATTAGCTCTTAATAAGCATTTGTTTTTAATTTAATGTCTCTGAATTACTGAGGAGAATCAGATTATATTTTGGTAAACCTTGATGTTCACCATGATAAAGATATTTGGTACTTTTTTTATGTGTGAAAGATATTATTACCTTTTTGTTAAACCACCTTCCCTCTTGACAAGGCAATATTTATATATATATTTTTCTTGTGATTGATCTGAAGTCCTTTCTGGTTTATAAAACCTATCCCAAATAACCTAAACCCCACTAATAATGATATATTCTTTTTCAAATTCTTACAGTATTTATAGTTAACATTAACCAACTATGTAGTTGACTGGATACTGCCTTGCTAATTCTTGTGTCTATGTTGAGTATTTAAGTTTTGTCATGTAATTTACTTTAGGAATTTCTTGAATGCAGGGGACCTATCTTTTTCTTCTTTTATATTTTTCCTCTTTCTCTTAGCCCACTGCTAAATCGAGAGTAGATGCTTGGTAAATATTCTGTTGCCTTGGAATCAATTGAAAGTATTTAAAACAAGATATATACCCATCTTCCTTCCTCACTCACAGCCATCACCATAGCCCCTTTAATAGTTCAGAAAAATAAGACAGGAAATAATTGCTTGTGAAGGCCCACACAAGAAGTTAGGTATGGAACGAAAATTGGGCCTCAGAGTTTCAAACTCATAATCTTAAACTCAAAACAAAGGGCCACCCATCCTTCATCAATATAATTAGATTAAGAAAAGCATTCAGAAAAGTAAAGCTGCTCTTGTCCTGAAGGAAAGTTTGTGACTGTGTATTCTTTGTGGAAAGTTAAAACTGTGGGTATTATTAGAATGTCCCCATCCCCAGCATGCTGGAGATCCCAGCAGGGTAAACATTCTTGAAGAGGAACGTGTACTTCTGGTCTGGGAGAGAAACTCCATCTGGTCTACCTTGGATGGAAGGCTCTGGCTACTCCGTAGTGGTCGGTTGTTTTGTTGTGTGTGGACAGCTGAGAGTCGTCTCCTCATCTTTATTCCAAATGAAGCTGGACACTCCTTTTTCATTTTTGAAAAGCTATCTCTGTGAGAAGGGAGCATGCATGTTTACCCAGGGGGCTCGGAGCCAGTGCTGCCTACTTCTCTTGGTCCTTCCCCTTCTCGTTTCCCAAACTCCCATGCTCTGAGATGGGCAGATATGAAAAGTTGCCAATCAGGATGCCAGAGCTTCAAAGGACCCCATCATGAGTGCGTACAAAGGCTCGTTTGTTTGGCACTTGGTTGGAGATGCCAGCGGCTTCCAGGCAGACAGAGAATTGGGGGTTTGTCTTCACTTGACTTCTCCCCGAGCACCAGCAAGCTGACGGCGAAGTCTTTCTTTTCATCCTGTCTCTTCAACGAAGTGAGGATGACTACAAATGGAAGTGCCTTTCGGCCTTCACTTGCCTCCATTTTTAAAGGGACAAATAAGGTCGTCTCTGCTTCTGGAGTTAATTAAATGACAGGATTTCTCAAAAAAAAAAAAAAGATTCTTTTTGTGATTAATAACCCTAATATACTGGACTGTAGACTTTAGGGATAAACGTAGCAGGTAGCTGGCAAATATGGAGTGGTCTGATCTTTATATGTCATAAAGATATTTTATCAGTGCTCCTCGCAAGTAGGAATCTGCCCTCAAATATCCCATATAAAGGGTAAAATTCTAGTTAGAACACTTGAGATTCTACTTTTATTATGCATTCCTTTGGCAAAATGTTACTTTTGAAATTCCAATAGTCGTGGGAGGGGAGTGTTAAGATGGTACCAGTTACTTGATGCTGGTGTGAATATATTTTAGATCTATTTCAGAGTATAGTTTTTGAGGGCAGTTTTGGTGGGATCAGAAAGTGTAAAGGCATGTGTGGTTGAGAAGAAAATGAATCTGAAGTCAGAAAAGAAAGGTGCTAGATTTGGAGACTTCTAAGCAAGGCCAGTATTCAGGTGAGGCAAGTGAGACTCAAAGTCTGTTACATATTTTCCAAATAAAACTGATGTATCCCAACACCAACTTTATGGGAAAATGACAGGTACAGGTTCTGGTACTTTAGGATATTAACTTTGAAAAAAAATGTGTTTGGAATCATAAATTGGTATATGGAAACACAAATGCTTTAAATTCGTATTAAAACAACTTCAGATTTCTCTAAATGTACATTTGGCAGAAAGATGAATTGTTGGCCAATATATAATAAGTATAGCAATTGTTTACATTCCCATATATTGAAAATACTGGATGGAAAACTCAGAAAGAAAGTCTCTTATAAAAGGAGAGATAATTAAATGAGCCTTAGACCTTTGATTCCTGAAAATCAAGATCCTATTTCAGTTACTACTTGGCTCTGGAAGGGGAAAGTCTGAACCATTCATTCCAAATAGAATAATTTTATTTTCCTTTTCACATGTGGCTGTCTAAGTGATCTTTTTTTGAGAACTGAAATATTATTAGTTATCATTTATTGTTCAAGTTCTAGCACTGGCCATCCCTTAAATAATATATATGTATATATGAATACTTGACATGATATCTATCCTATTAACACATTTTTATGTGTACAGTATAGTATAGTTAAATACAGGCACAGCAGCTCTCTACACCTTATCCATCTTGTGTAACTGAAACTTTACACCCGAGGAACGGCAATTCTCCATTTCCCCCTTCTCCCAGCCCCTGGCATCCACCATTCTCCTCTCTGCTTCTGTGGGCATGACTATTTGAGACCCCTAGATGAATGGAAGCTTGGGTATTTGTCTTTCTGTGCCTGGCCTATTTCAGCCAGCATGATGTCTCAGGACATCATATTTAAGGAGGCACTGACTCTCAGGCTCATGCAAGGGCAGCCTTGGCACCTGAGACCGAGCACCTCCTTAAATTTTGCACCCTGGCAGCCATACTTGCACCATCCTAATCCCAGTCCTACTTCTAAGACAAATAGCCACTTTCCCCAACTTTCCCCAAGACCATTTCTGGTTCCCCACGAGCAGCTATGGGTGGAGAAAGGGATGAGGGGTGAGAAGAAGTGGACTCTTCTCATTGTGCAATTTGAGGTGACTCTGATTACCAGCGTCATTTTCACCCTGGAAACAGAGATAATACTAACTGTCTCTCTTCTCAGTCAAGAACTGTGAAGGGTCTGAGATTTTTGCCCTAGTTGCAAGCTAACATGTTAGCCAGTCATAGTTCCATGGATGCTGGTAGAAGACAGGTGACTCCTGGTCAGAGACAGGAGGCTTTATTCCTCACAGTAACAGCGGTAACCAGATCACGAGCATTTGTATTGCTTCCTTGAACTGCAGTTCCCACAGGGTGACGTGAAGAGGGTCAGATGATACAGGCACCCGCAGTGGGTTGCATTACGGGGGATGAACCGCAAAGTTAAGGAACAAAAATTTTTATAATGGGCGATAAGAATGCCTGAGCTTTGCTCTCGGCAGAGCTACTATCTTCAGTATACTAGACAGTAAGCATGTGTGCCCTTTGTTCCAGCAGAATCTCTAGCATACTTGCCTCTAGCATTTTTCTCTGTGATAGAAAAAAAACCAAACCCTATCTTGTTTAACACTCTGATATATTGTTTTCTTTTTAATTTTTATTGGAGTATAGTTGATTTACAATGTTGTGTTAGTTTCAGGTGTACAGCAAAGTGATTCAGTTATACATATACACGTATTCTTTTTCAAATTCTTTTCCTGTTTAAGTCATTACAGAGTATTGAGTAGAGTTCCCTGTGTTATACAGTAGGTCCTGATTAGTTATCTGTTTTATATGTAGTAGTGTATTTTTAATTTTTTTTGTTTATCCACACCCAAACTGAATCCTACTTAATACGGAATTTAGCATCTGGAGGTAGGGTGTGATAACAACTTGAAAATAGGACCTGTCTTGGTGGTGAGGAGGCATTTATATAGTGAAAATTCAGATATTGCAGACTGGACAACTAATAACTCTATTATGGGATGGGAAACTATTTGTCACATTGTTATCTGTTGTCCTTTGGAAGACAAACCACATATGAATTGGAGCTAAAGCACAAGGGGAAATGGTAGGAAAAATTCAGAATGTCGGTGTCTGTGTTGGTACTTCTTGCCATTTTAGCAAAGTCTTGTAAAAGTGTGAGATGAGCTCAGAATAGGCCAGACTTCAAGCAGAGAGAGAAGGAAACACCCCTTCTCTTAGAGAGTTTCCTTGAGAAGCCTATAGCGTAAATTGCCTCTGAGTCCTGTAATTCGAGGTATTGAAGATCTGAGAAAGCCCCCTTTTCCTGTAGCTCAAATTAAAGCAGTTGTAAGTGATGGTTGCAAAGTGCCACTATTAGTAAGAGATAATTGTGCCACCAAACCTTATAGTAAGAGCTCTCTACAGACAATGGGAACTAAAAGTTCACATTTTCCCATCCAAGCTTATTTTTTCCAATGGTGTCTAAATGACCACCACTCACTTGAGAGAGAGGGTGATAGATAAAGAAGACAGTGAATAAAAGATGAGAGTTGCCAGACTGAAAAAAAGTATAATAATAATAAATATAGTTATTTGCGTGTGGAACTAATGAAAAAAATCCATAAGAGGCCTACTAAGATTTAAGGGAATAATATTAGCAAGGGGACCCCAGACTTGGTCCACAGCACCCTTTGACAATTAAATCTCTCAAGTGCACCTTGGATCCCAGTTGGAAGTGGGCAAAAGCTGGGCAGGCCCCAAGAAGGTCATATTCTCCAGGACCTACTTCAGTATGTCTGTAGATGTTAGTGGACGTGGGTAACTCTCTCAGGGGAAAAAGCCAAGAACATGCTTAGAGTGTTTTCCCAGAAAGGAGAACCAGAGGCTTCCAGAGGGGCCAAATAAGAAACTTACTTTACTGCTGGGCAGGGTAACTTTTCAATTCTATCCAATTGGATCTCATAATTGTTTCAACCAGTGAGTGTGGGAGGTTTTATTTTTATTGTTCGGTTTCTTCAGAGTGTTTAGACTTTGCCCTTAGCGCAGTAACTGGGGAAGACTTAGGGTTGTCTCCACTGCAGAGGGAGTGTGTTCTTTTTGTCAGGAAGGAGTACACGTGGATGGACTTGGATATCCCAAAGTGTAGACTGTAACAAAGACCACTGGTTATCCCCCAAACATCCATTTTTTCCTCTCTCAATTATATAACTTCAAATTCATTTTGAGGATATATTCACTCGGCTAAAGGATTATATTTCTCAGCCTCCCTTACAGCCTTGTGCAGTCATGTGACAAGGTTCTGGTAAATGAGATGTAAGAGGTAGTACTGTATTATACTTCTTTAAAAGGGATGACGAGGCTCTTCTTTTTTCCCTCCATCCTACTTTCTGGAACATAGATGTAATGGCTAGCACTCTAGTTGCCATTTTGTTTGATGAGGATGAGGATCCTCACTCTACAGATATTGGAATAAAAGATCATAGAAGGTAAGGCACTGATGGATTTATGGAACTAACAATCATACTTGGATTGCTGGCCTCCATACTTCTTTTATGCAACAGAACAACACCTTTTGTGTTTAAGCCTCAGTCAATTTGGGTTGTCTTTCATATGCAGCTAAATCTAATTTTGATAATTGTAAAATTCTATACAAACATGAGGATATTGTTACCGTTATGAGTCAGAAAATCTGTAAGAAAGAGTGGGTACATAAATTGTTTTCTAACTGAAACAGAGTAAAACTATTAATTTTTAAAAGTTATCTTGACAGTAGGGTTAGAAAGTAGTTTTATTCTGATGTGAACTGTACCATCATAGCCTTGGCCATTCCTACAATTCTAAAATCTTAAGTCCTTGGGGCACAGTACCTTGCCATACTCACAGGGACCTATCATGGAATTACTACATTAAGGATCCTGCTGAAGGGGCAGTAGGAGGCTGACATATTTGTACTATATGATTTCACCTATTATAACACAGCTAATTAGATAAAAGGTGGGAAACTAACCAATGCAGTCAATACATAGGCTGGTTAGTGACCTATGATTGACATGTTCTGGTGTGAAAAGGGGGTCTGGGTCAATCAGCAACTTTCTGTCAGCAATTTGAATTAGGAAAACAAAATAGGTATCAGTTAGCAGTGGAAGCTGAAGCCCAAGCCAGCAGAAATAGAGTCAGACTATGACAGCCATGTGTAAGCTAAGATACAGAATGGCAGAAACCATGAAAGAGCAGAAGCTTAGGTAAATAAAAGACATAGGGTAGGGCTTCCCTGGTGGCACAGTGGTTGAGAATCTGCCTGCCAATGCAGAGGACACGGGTTCGAGCCCTGGTCTGGGAAGATCCCACATGCCGCGGAGCAGCTGGGCCCGTGAGCCACAATTACTGAGCCTGCGCGTCTGGAGCCTGTGCTCCGCAACAAGAGAGGCCGCGATGGTGAGAGGCCCGCGCATCGCGATGAAGAGTGGCCCCCGCTTGCCACAACTGGAGAAAGCCCTCGCGCAGAAATGAAGACCCAACACAGCCAAAAATAAATAAATAAATAAATTTTAAAAATTAAAAAAAAAAAAAAAGACGTAGGGTAGAAGATGAGGGTGCTGCTTAAAATAGTATAAGAAGAGGAGACACACAAAAAGAAGAGGCGGAGAGAGTAACTGAGAGCCTTGCCAATGGCAGCGATATTTGACCTTCTGTTGCTGAGGTCTCTGCGGCTGTTGACCACCCGGTTCATGTTTCTATATGGCAAGGTAGGACTGAGTTCTTGCATTTCCCACCTTCTGTATCTCTTGCCCCTCCAAAAAAATATGTTCTTGCAATAGCACGTTATCCAGATCTCTTTCCTGTATCTGAAAGGGCCTAATTAGAACAACTGGGGTATAGATAAATATTGACATGTTTAATTGCCCAAGCGAACATGTTTTTCTATTACTAGGAACTAGTGTACCTAATTTTAAGTTATTTGAATCCTATTTAATTTTAAAAAGCATTCATTTGAGGCAGTTTATCATACTAAAAGCAATGTAGCCCAAAGCAGTTAAAATAAGGTTAGATGACGAGAAAGATAATTATAGCAAGAAACTGAAAGGAAATAAGAATTTTAATGATGAACATAATAGTCTTTATTGAACACTTTCAGGCTGATGGTAAGCACTTTTTGTGTATCATCTTCATCATCATTATTATTTACATATGTACAACAGCCTTATTAGAGAGGTGTTCTTATTACCCCTACTTTACAGATAAGAACAGTGAGGCAAAGAGGATTAAGTATTAGCCACAGCTATTGAATGGCAGAGCGTGGGATTTGATCTTGACTGTCTAAATCTATATTCTTAGTGGCTATGCTGTAGTGACTGTATTTAGCTTGGAGCTTTCTTGTCACCATCCGCAACTGATAAGTAGCTCTAAACTGTAGCAAAGTGAAAATGGACAGCATCTACAAGGCAGATATTATGAAACTGGCAGCCCAAGAGCCATATCACAGGGGACCCTGGGGAATGCCTTGACCCAGGAGGCCAGCTGAGAGGGTTCTTAGGATATTCTGCAGAGGAGAGGCAATGGGCTTCTTCAGGGGCATAATGAGAAAATTCTCATTATACATTTTCTTAGCACGTAGGAACTTAAGGTAGAATTGAAACCATTGTTAACACGAGAGACAATCATATTGTGCTTAGGGATGTGGGCTCTCAACCCAGGCTGTGCTGCTTAAGATGAGGGTGACTTCGGGCGAGTTACTTAAACTGTCTGCCTTTGTTTCTTCATCTGTAAAAGAGGATTTTATACAAAAAGGATTTCCTGTGTATTTCATCAGATTGTTGTGAGACTTAAATGATGCAGTGCAAGTAAGCCCTTGAAAGAATACCTGCCAGAGAGGAAGAGCTTAGTACATGTTGGTTATTGTAATAATGATAGTTTCCCTTCCTTTTCACTATCTCTAGTTGGCAGGTCCAGTGCACAGGAGGTTTTGCTGGTGCTGGTAGGGCTATAACATGGGTACCTGGAAACAGTGAGCCTCATCTTTACTCCTTCAGACTTGTACAATTGATACTATTAATAAACTGGATCTATGTCACCCAGCTCAAGTTCTTTACCCACTATATTCATATATTCCATATATGTGTGCACATAAACAATATATTTCATATATTCAATAATGGCAGCAACTAACATCTCCTCAATGTTTAGTAAATGCAAAGCAGTTTATTAAAAACTTTATATAAATTACGACATTTACAACAACCTGAATATGTGCTATGGGTATCCTTCCTTCACAGGTCAGGAAAAATTAGAACTGTTTTACAGTTAGAGAATTGAAAAAAAAGAGGCATTTGCTCAATTAGAGTATGTCTGAATTGCTGTGAAATCTCTCAAGGTGCTTCCCTTTTTTTTTTTTTTCTGAGCTGGCAATACAGATTGGTGCTACCAGTATATCATAGAATGAAAAGCTGAATGAAAGTTCATGCATTGAAACACACCACCCAATTAGCATGAAAACATCAGAGTTTACTGGAAGTTTAATGACTGGATTAACATGCACCATTGCTTCCTTCCTCACTGTTTGCTGCTTCATTTGGGTCTTCATTTAACTACTCAACCACAAAAGTCAACTCAGCTTGAGAGATAGAGAGATTCCTAGAAGTGAATGTGACCAAACTTGGCAATGCAAATGGATCAAGTATTTCCTCTCATTCACAACTTTGAAGTCGACCTGGTCATCATGCCTGCATTACACATCTTTTTGAGTTGAAGACCATGACTGCAGTATTCTTTAGATGCTGAACAAGTAGTCTCTTGCTACAATCATGCTGCATGACACATGATTCCAAAATTCAGTGACTTAAAATAATAAGCACTTATTTCGTTCTAGTCTGCGGGGAATCAGTTGAGGCTGGTTTTGGCCGTGCTCACACACGTTGCTGGAGATTAACTGTGTGTCAGCTGATCTGGGCTGGCTTTTGCTGGGACAGCTGGGGAGACTGGGTGCTGCTATTTGCATCTCTGATACTTGCGCACACCAGCCTGAGCATGTTCTTTTGCCATGGCAGAGGTGCAAGAGAGAGGGCAAGCCCCATCACGCCAGCATTTTTCAAGACCCTGCTTTTGTAGCATCTGCCACCATTCCATTGGCCAAAGTAAGTCACATGGCCAACCTATATTCAAAGGGCTGGGAAATAGATTAGATTCTAATTCTTGAGAGAAACTCCCTGGATACAGGAAAGGGTGATGAATTAAATTCATCATTGCAATCTCTACAGGTGTGTTTTCTTACGAGAAACTAAACTCTCAAAAACATTTTTGGGCTTCCCTGGTGGCGCAGTGGTTGAGAATCTGCCTGCCAATGCAGGGGACACGGGTTCGAGCCCTGGTCTGGGAAGATCCCACATGCCGCGGAGCAACTAGGCCCGTGAGCCACAACTACTGAGCCTGCGCGTCTGGAGCCCGTGCTCCGCAACAAGGGAGGCCGTGATAGTGAGAGGCCCGCGCACCGCGATGAAGAGTGGCCCCTGCTCGCCACAACAAGAGAAAGCCCTCGCCCAGAAACGAAGACCCAACACACCCAAAAATACATAAAAATAAATAAATTAAAAAAAAACTTTTTTAAATTAGTTTTGATTTTTAATTAGAAGTATATATGTACATGAAAGGGTCAAATGGTTCTGTAAGACTTATACAGCCTGCTAATGATATAAGATCTTTCAGCCATTTCTTTTATTATTAGCCCCCAAAGCTCTTAAAAATGCATTGCTACTTCTTGTATTCCACTTTCGGCATGGCCTGTTGACTTCTTCCTTGGGAAGATAAAAATCTACCTCTCGTTCACTGACCTCCCTCACCTCTCATGAGACACATGCATATCTCCCGTGCTCTTAACTTTCAATGTTGTTTTATAATTTGGTTTAGATTCTTTCTCAGTATTTAGATTATTGAGACTTTATAAGCACTATTCACAGCCAATGCATATAGTGAACTACAATTATTTTTCCATTGTTGCACACTTTTTAGTGTCTCTGAAGTTAATTATTATCCTATTTTCTTTACTTTTTTATTATAGGTAATTCAGCCTCAACTCTTTTTCAATTATGTAAAGCATCTCTGAGTATGTTCAAAAACACTGGGAATTCTCTAGGTTTCATTTACATACAGATGTCTCTTCCCAGAGCTGTTTACTTACTCTAACCTGTGTGATTTTATGCCTTGTATAATTCTGATACCTTCTTTTACTACCGTTCTGGAGATCAGTATTTCCTGAACCTGTATCTTCCTAAAGTCTGTATTATTGCCTCAATTCATGGAATACATCTTCCCATAGCTTTCTGAAAAAAAGTGGTTAGGAGGTATGTTTTTACCCTAAATCTTTTACTACCTGCTACTGTCAGTATATAAAACTGATTAATGGTGTAATAGAAACCCAAAGGTTTCGAAACACAAAGGTGGGTGTTGAAGATTAACAAAAGTAGAACTTTATGTTATGTTTTGTTACTTGGCTAAGTTTTTGCACATTTTCAGAATGAGCGGTCCTTTGACTCTCTAGCGAGACATTTTTTTCCTCAACATTTTACTATAAAATTGTTCAAATACAGAAAATTTGTAAAGATACTAAAATGAATAATTGTGTACGTTTACCTAGGTTATGTATATAATGGGTATATATCTCCATCCCTTTTTTTTTTCTGTATCATTTGACAGTGAGTGGTTAATTGTGAAATTTACACCTGAAAATATCAGCACGCTTGGCTTAAGAACGAAGACAACTTTCAGTGAAACCACAATACCTTTCACATACCTAAGAAAATCAGCATCAGGTTCATATTAAAATTTCCATAGTTATAAGAATGCTTCTTATATTTATTTTGTTAAAAAGAAAAACAACAGCAGCTATGTCCAATCTAGGTTTATACATTGTAACTGTTATGTATTTTTAGGCTTTTTCAATCTAGGACAATTTCCCTATTAAAAATGATTTTTAAAAAAATTTACCTGCAGCCAAATTAACTATTTTTGGTGTATAGTTTTGTGAGTTTTAACATGTGTTTAGATTCATGCAATCACTTCTACAATCAGGATGCAGAATAGCTTCATTACCTCAAAACATTTCCTCAAATTGTTCCTTTGTAGTTGATCCCTCCCTCAGCCTATAACCCCTGGTAACCACTGAGCCTAGTAACTGTTACCTGTAGGTAACTATGTCCTACAGTTTGCTTTTTCCAGAATGTCATATAAATAAATGAAATAGTATAGTATGAACCTTTTGAAATTGACTTCTTTCACTTAGCATAATGCGTTTGTGCTTCATCCATGTTTTTGTGTGTATCAGTAGTTCATTCCTTTTTATTATTGACTTATATTCCATTACATAGATGTACCACAATTTTTTTATCCACATACTCACTGAAGAACATTTAGGTTGTTTCTACTTTGTGATAATTATGAATAATGCCATTATAAATATTTGTACACAGGTTTGTGTGTGTGTGTGTGTGTGTGTGTGTATAAAAATAAATTTTCATTTTTCTAGCGTAAATACGTAGACGTGGCTTGCTAGGTCATGTGGTAAGTATGTTGATTTATTTATTTTTTCTGTAAAAAATCCCTTTGATCCAAGGCTTGGAAGAGGCCTCCAGCGTGGTTAAAAAGCTGCCTAGTGGCTCATGGAAAGGCTCAGGCAGAAGCCCTGACCCTGGAGGTGGGGGGGTTGGATGCAGAGGGGCCCCTCAAAGGCCGCTGGGTTCTGGAGGCCCCTAGTCATGCTCAAGGATGAGCCTTCCGGGCTGGCCAGCCTGTGGAGTTAGTCAGGTGGTTGTCCATCTTCTTGATGAATTTCACATGCTCAGCTAGGAGGAAGCTCTCCAGGAACTCACAGAGATGGGGGTTTGTGTGGGCTGAACCCAGGACATGCAGATACCTAAGGGCTTGGTTCAAGTTCTCCTCCAGGGCCATGGCAACTTCCATGGCATCCAGGGATTACCCTATTCATTTTGGGATGGCTTCTGCATGTCCTGGCAGAGGGCAAGGCTGCAGTGCCAGTTTTTATCTTCCAAAGAGGCTGGGTGCCCTCATAGGCAAGATGGCCCATGCCTTCCAGAGCCTCATGGTCATGGTTGAACTAGAAGCCTAGAGGGAGGGAGGTGTAGGAGGCCTGCAGATGCAGGTTGGCGGCAGCCTCCACATCAGTGGAATGGTTCTGATGAATCTGGGAGCTCATGGTTGGTCTGCAATAAAGAGCTGACCGTGTAAACTGGTGTTGGCTAGTCCTGGAGGCAGGGGATGGCTAAGAAGGTGATCAAAGAGATTGTGACTGGAAAGCAGGTTGGAGGGTGGCCTGAGGCTGGAAGAAGGGGGTCCCCAGGTCTGTTCTGTCTAAACACTGTTGAAGTAACAGACAGATCTGCAAGACTGTGGGTGCACTGACTGTGTATTTAATAAAGAAACTTCCAAACCATTTGCCAACATGGATGTACAATTTTGGATTCTCCACCAGAAGTATGTGAGAGTTTCAGTTGCTCGGTACTTGACTCTAATTTTTATTTCCCTAATAACTAATTATGTTGGACATCTTTTCATTTGCTTATTTGCCATCTGTATTTCCTCTTTGATAAAGTGTCTGTTCAGGTTATTGGGTTATTTCTTTTCATATTGTTGAGTTTTGAGAGTTCTTTCTATATTCTAGATAAAAATCATTTTTCAGAAATGTGGTTTATAAATATGTTCTCTCTGATTTTTGCTTATCTTTTCATTCTCTTATCAGGGTCTTCCAGAGAGCTAATGTTTAAATTTTGATGAAATAGAATTTATCAATTATTTATTTATTTATTTATTTATCATCTTTATTGGAGTATAATTGCGTTACAATGTTGTGTTAGTTTCTGCTTTATAAAAAGGCAAATCAGCTATACATATACATATATCCCCATATCTCTTCCCTCTTGCGTCTCCCTCCCTCCCACCCTCCCTATCCCACCCCTCTAGGTGGTCACAAAGCACCGAGCTGATCTACCTGTGCTATGCGGCTGATTCCCACTAGCCATCAGTTTTACATTTAGTAGTGTATATATGTCCATGCCACTCTCTCACTTTGTTCCAGTTTACCCTTCCCACTCCCCATATCCTCAAGTCCATTCTCCAGTAGGTCTGCGTCTTTATTCCCGTCTTGCCCCTAGGTTCTTCATGACCTCTTTTTTTTCCCTTAGATTCCATATATATATGTGTTAGCATACGGTATTTGTTCTTCTCTTTCTGACTTACTTCACTCTGTATGACAGTCTCTAGGTCCATCCACCTCACTACAAATAACTCAGTTTCGTTTCTTTTTATGGTTGAGTAATATTCCATTGTATATATGTGCCACATCTTCTTTATTCATTCATCTGTTGATGGACACTTAGGTTGCTTCCATGTCCTGGCTATTGTAAATAGAGCTGCAATGAACATAGTGGTACATGACTCTTTTTGATTTCTGGTTTTCTCAGGGTATATGCCTAGGAGTGGGATTGCTGGGTCATATGGTAGTTCTATTTTTAGTTTTTTAAGGAACCTCCATACTGTTCTCCATAGTGGCTGTATCAATTTACATTCCCACCAACAGTGCAAGAAGGTTCCCTTTTCTCCACACCCTCTCCAGCATTTATTGTTTGTAGATTTTTTGATGATGGCCATTCTGACCGGTGTGAGGTGATACCTCACTGTAGTTTTGACTTGCATTTCTCTAATGATTAGTGATGTTGAGCATTCTTTCATGTGTTTGTTGGCAATCTGTATATCTTCTTTGGAGACATGTCTATTTAAGTCTTCTGCCCATTTTTGGATTGGGTTGTTTGTTTTTTTGATATTGAGCTGCATGAGCTGCTTGTAAATTTTAGAGATTAATCCTTTGTCAGTTGCTTCATTTGCAAGTATTTTCTCCCATTCTGAGGGTTGTCTTTTGGTCTTGTTTATGGTTTCCTTTGCTGTGCAAAAGCTTTCAAGTTTCATTAGGTCCCATTTGTTTATTTTTGTTTTTATTTCCATTTCTCTAGGAGGTGGGTCAAAAAGGATCTTGTTGTGATTTATGTCATGGAGTGTTCTGCCTATGTTTTCCTCTAAGAGTTTAATAGTGTCTGGCCTTACATTTAGGTCTTTAATCCATTTTGAGTTTATTTTTGTGTATGGTGTTAAGGAGTGTTCTAATTTCCTTCTTTTACATGTAGCTGTCCAGTTTTCCCAACACCACTTATTGAAGAGGCTGTCTTTTCTTCACTGTATATTCTTGCCTCCTTTATCAAAGATAACGTGACCATATGTGTGTGGGTTTATCTCTGGGCTTGTATCCTGTTCCATTGATGTATATTTCTGTTTCTGTGCCAGTACCATACTGTCTTGATGACTGTAGCTTTGTAGTGTAGTCTGAAGTCAGGGAGCTTGATTCCTCCATCTCCGTTTTTCTTTCTCAAGATTGCTTTGGCTATTCGGGGTCTTTTGTGTTTCCATACAAATTGTGAGATTTTTTGTTCTAGTTCTGTGAAAAATGTCAGTGGTAGTTTCATAGGGATTGCATTGAATCTGTAGATTGCTTTGCGTAGTATAGTCATTTTCACAATGTTCATTCTTGCAATCCAAGAGCATGGTATATCTATACATCTATTTGTAACATCTTTAATTTCTTTCATCACTGTCTTATAATTTTCTGCATACAGGTCTTTTTTCTCCTTAGGTAGGTTTATTCCTAGATATTTTATTCTTTTTGTTGCAGTGGTAAATGGGAGTGTTTTCTTAATTTCACTTTCAGATTTTTCATCATTAGTGTATAGGAATGCAAGAGATTTCTGTGCATTAATTTTGTATCCTGCTACTTTACCAAATTCATTGATTAGCTCTAGTAGTTTTCTGGTAGCACCTTTACGATTCTCTATGTATAGAATCATGTCATCTGCAAACAGTGACAGCTTTACTTCTTCTTTTCCGATTGGGATTCCTTTTATTTCTTTTTCTTCTCTGATGGCTGTGGCTAACACTTCCAAAACTATGTTGAATAATAGTGGTGAGAGTGGGCAACCTTGTCTTGTTCCTGATCTTAGTGGAAATGGTTTCAGTTTTTCACCATTGAGGATGATGTTGGCTGTGGGATTGTCATATATGGCCTTTATTATGTTGAGGTAAGTTCCCTCTTTGCCTACTTTCTGGAGGGTTTTCATCATAAAGGGTGTTGAATTTTGTCAAAAGCTTTCTCTACATCTATTGAGATGATCATATGATTTTTCTCCTTCTATTTGTTAATATGGTGTATCACACTGATTGATTTGCATATATTGAGGAATCCTTGCATCCCTGGGATAAACCCCACTTGATCATGGTGTATGATCCTTTTAATGTGCTGTTGGATTCTGTTTGCCAGTATTTTGTTGAGGATTTTTGCATCTATGTTCATCAGTGATATTGGCCTGTAGTTTTCTTTCTTTATGACATCTTTGTCTGGTTTTGGTATCAGGCTGATGGTGGTCTCGTAGAATGAGTTTGAGAGTGTTCCTCCCTCTGCTATATTTTGGAAGAGTTTGTGAAGGATAGGTGTCAGCTCTTCTCTAAATGTTTGATAGAATTCGCCTGTGAAGCCATCTGGTCCTGGGCTTTTGTTTGGTGGAAGATTTTTAATCACAGTTTCAATTTCAGTGCTTGTGATTGGTCTGTTCATATTTTCTATTTCTTCCTAGTTCATTCTCGGAAGGTTGTGCATTTCTAAGAATCTGTCCATTTCTTCCAGGTTGTCCATTTTATTGGCATATAGTTGCTTGTAGTAATCTCTCATGATCCTTTGTATTTCTGCAGTGTCAGTTGTTACTTCTCCTTTTTTATTTCTAATTCTATTGATTTGAGTCTTCTCCCTTTTTTTCTTGATGAGTCTGGCTAATGGTTTATCAATTTTGTTTATCTTCTCAGAGAACTAGCTTTTGGTTTTATTGATCTTTGCTATAGTTTCCTTCATTTCTTTTTCATTTATTTCTGATCCGATATTTATGATTTATTTCCTTCTGCTAACTTTGGAGTTTTTTTGTTCTTCTTTCTCTAATTGCTTTAGGTGTAAGGTTAGGTTGTTTATTTGAGATGTTTCTTGTTTCTTGAGGTAGGATTGTATTGCTATAAACTCCCCTCTTAGAACTGCTTTTGCTTCATCCTATAGGTTTTGGGTCATCGTGTTTTCATTGTCATTTGTTTCTTGGTATTTTTTTGATTTCCTCTTTGATTTCTTCAGTGATCTCTTGGTTATTTAGTAGCATATTGTTTAGCCTCCATGTGTTTGTGTTTTTTAGAGATTTTTTCCTGTAATTGACATCTAGTCTCATAGCATTGTGGTCAGAAAAGATACTTGATACGATTTCAATTTTCTTAAATTTACCAAGGCTTGATTTGTGACCCAAGATATGATCTATCCTGGAGAATGTTCCATCAGCACTTGAGAAGAAAGTGTATTCTGTTGTTTTTGGATGGAATGTCCTATAAATATCAATTAAGTCCATCTTGTTAATGTATCATTTAAAGCTTGTGTTTCCTTATTTATTTTCATTTTGGATGATCTGTCCATTGGTGAAAGTGAGGTGTTAAAGTCCCCTACTATGATTGTGTTACTGTCGATTTCCCCTTTTATGGCTGTTAGTATTTGCCTTATGTATTGGGGTGCTCCTATGTTGGGTGCATAAATATTTACAATTGTTATATCTTCTTCTTGGATTGATCCCTTGATCATTATGTAGTGTCCTTCTTTGTCTCTTGTAATAGTCTTTGTTTTAAAGTCTATTTTGTCTGATATGAGAATTGCTACTCCAGCTTTCTTTTGATTTCCATTTGTATGGAATATCTTTTTCCATCCCCTCACTTGCAGTCTGTATGTGTCCCTAGGTCTGAAGTGGGTTTCTTGTAGACAGCGTATATACGGGTCTTGTTTTTATATCCATTCAGCCAGTCTATGTCTTTTGGTTGGAGCATTTAATCCATTTACATTTAAGGTAATCATCGATATGTATGTTCCTATTACCATTTTCTTGATTGTTTTTGGTTTGTTATTGTAGGTCTTTACCTTCCCTTGTGTTTTGTGCCTAGAGAAGTTCCTTTAGCATTTGTTGTAAAGCTGGTTTGGTGGTGCTGAATTCTCTTAGCTTTTGCTTGTATGTAAAGGTTTTAATTTCTCCATCAAATCTGAATGAGATCCTTGCTGGGTAGAGTAATCTTGGTTGTAGGTTTTCCCCCTTCATCACTTAAAATATGTCTTGCCACTGCCTTCTGGCTTGCAGAGTTTCTGCTGAAAGATCAGCTGTTAACCTTATGGGGATTCCCTTGTGTGTTATTTGTTGTTTTTCCCTTGCTGCTTTTAATATTTTTTATTTGTACTTAATTTTTGATAGTTTGATTAATATGTGTCTTGGCGTGTTTCTCCTTGGATTTATCCTGTATGGGACTCTCTGTGCTTCCTGGACTTGATTAACTATTTCCTCTCCTATATTAGGACAGTTTTCAACTATAATCTCTTCAGATATTTTCTCAGTCCCTTTCTTTTTCTCTTCTTTTTCTGGGACCTCTATACTTCGAATGTTGGTGCGTTTAATGTTGTCCCAGAGGTCTCTGAGACTGTCCTCGATTCTCTTCATTTTTTTTTTTTATTCTGCTCTGCAGTCGTTATTTCCACTATTTTATCTTCCAGGTCACTTATCTGTTCTTCTGCCTCAGTTATTCTGCCAGTGATACCTTCTAGAAAATTTTAAATTTCATTTATTGTGTTGTTCATCACTGTTTGTTTACTCTTTAGTTCTTGTAGGTCCTTGTTAAACATTTCTTGTATTTCCTCCCTTCTATTTCCAAGATTTTGGATGATCTTTACTATCATTATTCTGACTTCTTTTTCAGGTAGACTGCCTATTTCCTCTTCCTTTGTTACGTGTGGTGGGTTTTTACCTTGCTCCTTCATCTGCTGTGTGTTTCGCTGTCTTCTTATTTTGCTTAACTTACTGTGTTTGGGGTGTCCTTTTCACAGGCTGCAGGTTCATAGTTCCCATTGTTTTTGATGTCTGCCCCCAGTGGCTAAGTTTGGTTCAGTGGGTTGTGTAGGCTTCCTGGTGGAGGGGACTAGTGCCTGTGTTCTGGTGGATGAGGCTGGATCTTGTCTTTGTGGTGGGTAGGTCCACGTCTGGTGGTGTGTTTTGGGGTGTCTGTGGTCTTATTATGATTTTCCGCAGCCTCTCTGCTAATGGGTGAGGTTGTGTTCCTGTCTTGCTAGTTGTTTGGCATAGGGTGTCCAGCACTGGAGCTTGCTGGTCGTTGAGTGGAGCTGAGTCTTGGCTTTGAGATGGAGAACTCTGGGAGATTTTCGCCATTTGCTATTACGTGGAGCCAGGACGTCTCTTGTGAACCAGTGTCCTGAATTTGGCTCTCCCACCTCTGAGGCACAGCCCTGACGCCTGGCTGGAGCAGCAAGAGCCTGTCATCCACATGGCTCAGAATAAAAGGGAGAGAGAGAGAGAGAGAAAGAAAGAAAGAAAGAAAGAAAGAAAGAAAGAAAGAAAGAAAGAAAGAAAGAAAGAAAGAAAGAGGAAGGTAAAAGAAAATAAAATAGTCATTAAAATAAAAAATAATTATTAAAAAAATTATTTTAAGTAATAAAAAAAAAGAAAGAAAGAAAGAAGAGAGCAACCAAAGCAGAAAACAAATCCACCAATGATAACAAACGCTAAAACCTATACTAAAAAACAAAACAAAACAAAAAAACGGACAGACAGAACCCTAGGACAAATGGTAAAAGCAAAGCTATACTGATAAAATCACACACAGAAGCATACACATACACACTCACAAAAAAAGAAAGGAAAAAAAATTATATATTGTTCCCCCAAGTCCACCTCCTCATTTTGGGATGATTCATCGTCTATTCAGGTATTCCACAGATGCAGGTACATTAAGTTGATTGTGGAGATTTAATCCACTGCTCCTGAGGCTGCTGGGAGAGATTTCCCTTTCTCTTCTTTGTTTGCACAGCTCCTGGGGTTCAGCTTTGGATTTGGCCCAGCCTCTGCGTTTAGGTCGGCTGAGCGCATCTGTTCTTCGCTCAGACAGGACGGGGTTAAAGGAACAGCTGATTCGGGGGCTCTGGCTCATTCAGGCGGGGGGGGGGAGGGGTACGGAGTTTGGGGCGAGCCTGTGGCAGCAGAGGCTGGCGTGACGTTGCACCAGCCTGAGGCGCGCCGTGTGTTCTCCCGGGGAAGTTGTCCCTGGATCACGGGACCCTGGCAGTGGCGGGCTGCACAGGCTCCCAGTAGGGGAGGTGTGGATAGTGACCTGTGCTTGCACAGAGGTTTCTTGGTGGTGGCAGCAGCAGCCTTAGCATCCCATGCCCGTCTCTGGGGTCCGAGCTGATAGCCGCGGCTTGCCCCCATCTCTGGAGCTCCTTTAAGCGGTGCTCTTAATCCCCTCTCCTTGCCCACCAGGAAACAAAGAGGCAAGAAAGAGTCTCTTGCCTCTTCGGCAGCTCCAGACCTTTTCCCAGACTCCCTCCCGGCCAGCTGTGGTGCACTAACCCCTTCAGGCTGTGTTCACGCCGACAACCCCAGTCCTCTCCCTGCCATACGACCGAAGCCAGAGCCTCAGCTCCCAGCCCCCGCCTGCCCTGGCGGGGGAGCAGACAAGCCTCTCAGGCTGGTGAGTGCTGGTTGGCACTGATCCTCTGTGCGGGAATCTCTCCGCTTTGCCCTCCGCACCCCTGTGGCTGCGCTCTCCTCCGTGGCTCCGAAGCTTCCCCCGCTCCGCCACCCGCAGTCTCCGCCCATGAAGGGGATTCCTAGTGTGTGGAAACCTTTCCTCCTTCACAGCTCCCTCCCACTGGTGCAGGTCCAGTCCCTATTCTTTTGTCTCTGTTTTTTCTTTTTTCTTTTGCCCTACCCAGGTACGTGGGGAGTTTCTTGCCTTTTGGGAGGTCTGAGGTCTTTGTCAGTGTTCAGTAGGTGTTCTGTAGGAGTTGTTGCACATGTAGATGTATTTCTGATGTCTATGTGGGGAAGAAGGTGATCTCCACGTCTTACTCTTCCGCCATCTTGGAGCTCCTCTCAATTTTTTATTTTTGAATTATGCTTTTGGTGTTTAAAAACACTTTGTTTAACCCAAATTCATGAAGATTTTTGTTTTGTATTTCTTTCATATTTAACCTCTTACTGCCTGGTTTGTTAGTTTTAAGTGGCATTCTTTGACTTCCTCTTGTCTCTATACTTATATAACTATCCATGATTATATTCTGCTTTCCTCTTTCTCTTTCTACTTTTCCTACATGCTTCCTAGATGCATTCTTTCTACTTTGTCGCAACATGTACTGTTTATTTACTCTTCTTCCCCCTATATCCCCCACCGTGATCTAGTCATAGATCTCCAGCTCAGTATGTTAAATGTTCATTTTCAGTACTTTTTCTTGATGTTTCTCCTGTTATTTCTTGGTTACTTGAAGCTCATTCTCTAGATTTCTTGTAAAAGGCTTATAGGTGCAGTATTTTCTGAGGTCTTGCACTTTTAAAACTATTTTACTATAGCTCTGGTACTTGAAATGTAGCTTAGTTGGATATAAAATCCTTGGTTTTCACTTTCTTTGGGTTTCTGAAAAAGGCTCTTTCACTGTTGCCTTTCTTTGTATGTTGTTCTTGAGTATCTTGGCTAGCCTAATTGTTTTACTCTTGTAACTAATTTTGGGTTTTTTGCCTTGAGGTGCTGTTGATTTTCTTTTCTTTTTTTAAAAAAAATCTGACATTTTGCAAGAATGTGTTTCAAATTTGATCATTCTGGGTAAAATTTTCCTAGTACACAGTAGGCCTTTTAAATATATAGATTTAGGTTTTCTTGAATTATAGGTTTAAATATTAGCTCTGTTCCATTGTTTTATTTTTCTTCTTCAGGGACTCCATTTATACATATGTTGTTGGCTGTTTGCCTATCATGGATTTCAGTCACTTTCTCTCTGAATCTTTTTAGTTCTTTCTGTATCTCACTTTCATTTTCTTGACTTCTTTACTACATTTATTCAACGTTCCTAATAATGCTTCATTCGAATCTATTTTCCTTTGGTCACCTTATAACTTATTCTTCATTTTGGGGATCTTTTGTCTATGTACTTTCTTTCCTGAGTTCTAACAACGCATTGCATTTTTTCCTTTTTTTTCTTTCTAGGGGTGATTTTTTCTGTGCTTCATTTAAGTACTCTGATTCCTTTGTTCTTTTCCATGGAGAGTTTAAAGATTCTTCTCTTCCACTCTCTCCACTCACAGTGTTGAAGCTGAGGTATGCAATGTGCTGGAATGTTGCATCTTTATATGAAAGAAAACAGAAGTTCACAGTATTCTCTGTGTCCTAGTAGTGCTGAAGATGTGGGTCAAGTGGGATTTGATTTGTGCTCCTTTTCTCCCTCTCCCTCCTTCTTCCTCTTTTCCTCTTTCCCCTCACCCCCCCACCCCATTCCTCCTCATCTTCATTCTTCTTTTTGGAAGAAGTTCTATTTTTTTTTTAAGTTCAAAATTGTACAAAGCTAAATGTGTTGGTTAGGGCTATGTATTAAGTGGTAAAATTATTAAAAAGAGGCCTTAGTTTGCAGCTCCTTGAAAGAAGAACATGAGTCAATGGCTTATGGCATAAAGTTTATATGGGAAGAGATCCTAGGAAGCAGGATATGGGAGTAGGGAGAGTGAGAAGGGAAGGAAGACCAGCCAATATAAATGTATATTTTCCAGGCCACTGCTGAAGGTCAGGACCCCTGAGGGCTGGACAGAATGCCTGCCAGGATTATCTGTATCCTGAGCAGGAGGCTGAAATATTTATCCATCACCTCCCATTCTCCACAGATAGAGGGTTGCTGTGGGTGTGTTAACTTTCCCTCCTGTGCTTTGTGCAGTGACTGAGCAGGCTTGGAGAAGGTCTTGGGGCAGAAAAGCTGGAAGATACAAGCCAAGCACTTTGAGTGCAGCGATGTCAGTGTAAATCTGAGCTCATACCTAACTGTCCAACAGAGCTGTGATTACAATCAAGCTGGGCTGAGGAATTGTGACACAGGACACCAAAAGTGTCTGCCACAAAAGGCAAGATCACAGTTAATAGAAGACAGTATAGCAGTTCCCTCTAGCAGGGAGGGAAAGAACTATAAGGGAGGACATGTTAACTGAGGATGTGGGGGGAGTTTTGGGGTGCTGTAATAGCTTGTGATTTTACTTGTGGTTACACAGATATTGCTTTGTAAATTTCTAAATGGATAAGTATTTATGACACATTCTTCTATATTATGATATAGACTATAACAAAAAGAGGGTACTAGATTGATGGTAGTGGCCTTGAATGCCAGGCGTTTAGCCTTATTTCTATATTAAAATTACATATGAGGGGGCTGGAGGCCTTGAACAAAAGTAATACAAGAAGATAAACTTGTACTTATATTCAGGATGGATTGAAAGAAAGATGGATAGTGTGGAAACCACTTAGATGACATCACTTAGTGTGATGTCAAGGTAAGTGTGGAGAAAGGAATAATATAAAAGCTATTCAAAGCAGATCAGTCTGACTTGATGGAGAAATCAGCAGATATATATCTCTGAGATTTTAAATCTCATCCCTTTTGTCAACCACACAGAACTGATCACATCGTTTTTTGGTGTGCCACCACAGTACTTTGTGCCTTATACACACTCTGATTTCAGCTTTTACCTCACTGAATTGGAAACACTAGTATACAGGTTTGCTTCTCTATTTCAGGATAAACATAGAGGGGAGATATTGTGAGTCTATATATATTAGTTGCTTGGTGATGTTTACTGAATTACTGAATGAATGAGTGAATTAATGCATTAGAAATACCTGGCCTAATAGAAAATTAAACCCATGCTGGGTATTTGCTTCATCAATGAGAGCCTTTGCTAATGCTAATACATAGCCATATAGGGAATAGGAGAATAGAAAGAATGATTAGTAGCAGAGATGGGATTAAAAAAAAATATATATTATATATATATATTATATATATATATAATATATATATAAAACAGCATATTTATATATAATAGCATATATATATATATATATGCTATTGCTTCTCTCATATAGTAGCAAAAGTGTGCTCTTCCTTGACTCATTCTATCAGGCAGCTGTACAAATAAGATTGTTTTTCTTGGTTGCTCTTTTGACTTTGGCATAGTGGGACAACAAGAATGGACTCTTTCAGACTTTAATTCTCCACTGTGAAATTAAGCCTGCCTGTGAATTTGTCTCCCCTCACTCCCTACTTTAACCCAACCCTCCCTATAGGGGGAGCTAAGGGATTTGAGTACATTAGATGTAATAAGTTCACTCTTAGTTGAACACAGAATCATCACTTTCATGTTGCAAACATCACACACTATCAATGAATGTTTGTTGAGCAAATGTGTGAATGACTGGGGCATTTTTTCGTCACCTACTTTAAAATGATTGAGTGTATTAAGGAGTACCTGGCAGATGGAATCAGTGAGAATGGGCATTGAGACCACTTAATAAGCACCCAACATCAATCAGATCAACTGCTACCTCTGGGAGCCTGGTCTCAGAGAAGTTACCCAAGACCAATGTCCCGAAACTAAGAAAAGGGAAAAAATACTTCTCAAAAACTATGCCCAAGAAAATTATTTCATAATCCATTTTTTTTTTTTTTTGCAGATGTCAGAGTGAATGGGGTAAGCAAATAAGGATAGAAGCAGCGTGTGCTTTGTTCTTGCATTTTCAAAATTAGATCAGAGTCTGGGATAAGATCATTAGCAACAGTCATCGGTTTCTCACATGATAATCACTTTGGGAGCTTAAAAAGGGTACATAAAACTGGTTTTCGTTGTTCATCAACATTGTCCAGACCCTCTTTCTCTTCCCCACTCCACTCTCTTAATGACCCCTTGACCATTTGAAAAGAACAGGATAGTTATAAAAACAAAGTGGAATAGAAAGTGAGGAAATATAACTTGGAAAATTATACTTGTAACAGCAGTCTTATTTATACTAAGCTCTTGACAGTGTTTTAGTAGATGCAACAGAAGGCAATTTAAATCAATTCTATTGAAAATACCTTCACTTTACTAAAGTGAATAAACTAGTCGATCAAGAGCAGTTGCTACTGAATTTTCTATTTCTTCACAATAGAAATAATGCTAAAAACCTTAGTGGCATCATGTAATAAATATAATTACTTGTGGTTTACTTCATTTTATTTTAAACTTTTCTCATAAAAATTTCTTTTGCTTTCTTTAAAATTTTTACTTGGCCAAGAGAATGATCAGTAAAATTGAGACCAGAGAAAAAAATGGGTTGCGACTTCCATTGTGTTTGCTTTTGCAAGCAACAAATGCCACTGTTTTTCCTCCTTTGAATAAGGGAAATGAGTGAGGCTAAGGATGGGAAAGATTTATAGGTGGGGGAGGGCAACGGGAAGGGCACGAGGAACAATCTTTATTTTGTTTTTGGAGATGGCAACAGGGCAGATGCACCAGCATCAACAGTAAAATGGTTCCCTGAGCTTAGAGGACTGAAATAATGACTATCTGTGGAGGCCCACAACAGCTGTGGAGGGGAGCTGCCAGCACATTCCCTGATCTTCTGATTTACCCATTTGCCCAGGAAGCTCGAGGTAACTGAATTTTTCCTTTCTAGCAACTGGCTGCCTCCACCCCAAGTTCATCTCCTCTGCCTCTTAATCCCCCTGCTTCAAGAAAAGGGCAAAAGATTGCTTTGAAGGCTAAATAGGGCTTCACCATATGCACAGGGATGGAAAGATGAATGATGCGTGGACAAACAAGGGTGGAATATACATACAAGGGTAGAATAGCATGTTTGCCTGTGGAGGCCACTGGTAGATCCGGTTTGGTAGAATGGGATTTGCAAGAAAATAAAGGATGGATTATAATTATCAACTGAAATCGTAGAAAAGATTTTGTAAGCTGTAACTATTTTTAGGAATTTTTAGTGTCAAAAATCTCTCAGCATTGCTCTAGGGAATCATTTCCACATACAGCATATTTGTAGTTGCTTCATGTAGTGTGAAAGCTTTATACAAATATTATTGTGAGGTCTCCTGGTATTAGCAAGATTGCATGAGATCGTGAAGATATGGTAGAATATCTGATGATTTGCCTTGGTCTGATTTGCACTGTTTATAAGAAGTCAGATTTATTTACTTTTTAAATCCTCTTTTCAGATTTCTATATTGTAATCCATTTCGGCATCTATAAAAATATAGCAACTCTGCTTACTATTCATTAGGTACTGTTCATAGTGCATGTTAAAAAAGGTTGGAGTTATTTTTTTATTGCCTACTCAGCTTCCCCATCCAGCAGTTTTTAAAATCTAAAATATTCTTCAACTATTTCTCTTTCTGTCCGTATTTTTTTAAGCAGTCGTCCTATTTCATTCATCATTGCATTACACCTAAACTACTACAATGGTTCTTTGGTTGCTCTGTCTTTAGCATTTTGTCTTCAAATCCATATATCTCAAAACTGCTTGAAAAGCTCAGTACTCTTTTCATTCTTCAAACCAAGTGTAACCCACTTTGCAGCTGAAGTAACTTTTCGAAAGAATGAGGCAACATTATCCTTAAATGGAAATAATATGATTGTTCACTAAAAATTTGATTGAAGAATTATTAGAATTAGTAAGAATTTGTTAAATTAGTCAAATACAAACAAATATGCAAAAACCCATGATTTCCTTGTCCTATAGGCCCAAGGACAGATTGAGTTGTGCTCATGTACCCAAGGAATATGGTTCCATCCCTTTATGAATCTCACCAACTCTCCCTGGAATCATGGCCAAGAGATTGTATGCTTTATTTCTGTATTCCTGGCAGGCAGGAGGAAATGCTTTCTCTACCCGGGGGAGGTTGATTCTTGCCTTGTCAGTTACCTCATAAGGAGAGGGCTAGGTCCTCATAGGTCTGGTTCAAGTGTGCAAGACCCTCGGGCTGAAAAAATCATGAAGGAGCGGAATCAATTCTGAGGCTGGCCTCCTGGGCAGGAGGCTAATGTAATCTGATTGCCTTAAACTCATTCAGGATCAATAATTAAAGAAGATGGAAAGAGTGTAAAAGAAAGGCAATTAATATAATAGTTGCTTTGAGTGCTTTCTTAATGTTGTCCTTTAAGGAAAAAACTCTTCACTCTTCAAAATTGAGTTTATGTTATTTTTCAAAAGCACATTAAAAAATGTGAAATTATGATCACGTCCCTTAAGTCTGACACTTGAGCAAATAAATGCCTTTGGGAAAGAGTGTGATTTCCTTTTCTTGCCTCTGTATCTTTGGGAAGGAATGGGAGCAATGCAGTGTTTTGTCAGATGGCCTCCTAGTTGAGTCTTGAAGAGGGAGGTGAATACTGAGAGAATCATGAACAACTTCAAGATGTAAACAATGATACCATTAGAATTCATGTGTCATATATCTGATTTATGTCTACTCTTCTTTGAAATGAATACAGGTAATATGATGTCACTTTTTTCAACACATTCTTTGAGAAAGTTATTATACTTTGACACACAGATACTAATTATATCAGGTAAACTCTATACCAGGGGTTCCCAACCGCCGGGCCATGGACGGCTACCAGTCTGTAGCCTGTTAGGAACCAGGCCACACAGTAGGAGGTGAGTGGTAGGCGATCCAGCGAAGCTTCATCTGTATTTACAGCCACTCCCCATCGCTCACATTACCGCCTGAGCTCTGCCTCCTGTCAGATCAGTGGCGGCATTAGATTCTCATAGGAGCGCGAACCCTACTGTGAACTGCACATGCAAGGGATCTAGGTTGCGTGCTCCTTATGAGAATCTAATACCTGATGATCTGAGGTGGAGCTGAGGCTCTGGTGCTAGTGCTGGGGATTGGCTGCAAATACAGATTATCATTAGCAGAGGGGTTTGACTGCACAGAGACCATAGTAAATCAATTGCTTGCAGACTCATATCAAAACCCTATCAGTGAGTAGCAAGTGACAATTAAGTTGCATCTTACAGAGTAGACTGAACTTAAGCTACACACTTTGGGTGTCACTGTCTCCCATCACCCCCAGATGGGACCATCCAGTTATAAGAAAACAAGGTCAGGGCTCCCACTGATTCTGCATTATGGTGAGTTGTAAAATTATTTTATTATATATTACAATGTAATAATAATAGAAATAAAGTGCACAGTAAATGTAATGCATTTGAATCATCCCAGAACCATCCACACCCCCCACCCCAGTCCGTGGAAAAATCATCTTCCATGAAACTGGTCCCTGGTGCCTAGAAGGTTGGGGACCGCTGCTCTATACAATATAGTATGGTAAATAAAATATAATAGGTATTACAGTTCTTCAGACAGCTAATTGGCAAACAATCCCACATCATCACTAAGAGCAATGGAGATATGGATTTAACTAAGGTCACAGGTCAAGATGGATTCGGGAAATAGTGAGTCATTGCCAGATTAATAAATCGATTTTCTTGGAGTCAAACTTCTACACATTTTATTTTTGCCAACTCTGCTAAAGACGAGAACTGAATTAACATATTAATAGCTCCCACCTTATCGGGCCACTTTTATGTGTGAAGAATAGATTTTTTCACATGAATAAGATTTCCGATCTGGGCAGGATCTTCTCAATATGAGTAAAAGTGTGTCCAACATAAGATTTTATCTTTTGTGAAAGTAGCACTTAACAAAAAATTTGACAGGGTTAAACAAATTGCCAAGGCCATACCAATAAAAATAAAAGAAAAGAAAATTTTTAAAATTAAATAAATTAAAATTAAAGAAAACAATCAATCTAACCTGGTGACAATATGATGGCAGCTTCTCTCAAAATGCCAGTAAATAGATATAATTTATAGTTAAAAAAAATACTGTGTTTAGGATATTGGGGCAAATCTAAGGATGTAGGGGTTTCGAGGTAGCTGTTTTGTAGACTATTCCTGGTTGAAAACCCAGTGAATTTTATTATACTATTTAGAGGAAAATGATTTAGCATGACCTTGACCTAGAGTTTTGGCAGTTGATATTGAGATATGTTCATATTATAGTTTTGGTGAATTAATTTAAAACAACTTAGAGATGTTAATATTGCCTTGGCTCTTCTGAGAATTGTATTCTCTTTGTTTATGAATCAGTTACTTAAAAAAAAAAAAGCAATGCATTTAAAAATCAGCACTAATTAAGTGGCCCTGGAGTCATGCTGTCTGGCAAAAATAAAAAAGAGCAACGTTTTGGAAACTGACTTATTGTGGTTTAGGCTGACTTTTAAGTCTCACCGGAAGTTAATTAAAATGAACATTGTTTTCTCTTTCTTTCTTTCTTTCTTTCTTTCTTCCTTTCTTTCTTTCTTTCTTTCTTTCTTTCTTTCTTTCTTTCTCTCTCTCTCTCTCTCTCTTTCTTTCTTTCAGCTTTTAAAGTTTATTTTATCATCTTTGAGTTTGCTCACTTAGTGGTAGATGCCAAAGAATTCCTCAATCCATGGTACTAATTGAAAAACAACTCTTCAATCTGGGTGGAGAGCTCAGACATTCCAAATATCTCTTTTTAGTTGGATTAAAGGGTTTGCAATCTAAATATCTTGATTTGAAAGAAATGTGAGGAATTTCAAAGTTTCCAGTCCTAAAACCATGAACAAGAGCATTGGCCATGCCAAGTTTATTTCTCCAAATTCTTTTGGAGCTCATAGGGTGTGGTCTAGACTGGGATGCCCATAGGTCAATATCCAGGGGTTATATATAAATAATATGAGTGTATCCTCATTTAAAAAACATGTATATGAGTTCATATCCTGATTCCTTTAGGGAACTTCAGTTTGCTTTGATCAGTAACTCTCAGGGTCTATGATATTTTTCCTGGCTAGCCCAGCAAGCATTCAGACCTCTGTCCTTCAAAGATAACACTCCTGGTGGTGATGACTATCTCCATGAGGGCGTAGTTTACCAGCAATAATTTCTCATTGTGCACCTTGGCTGTTTGTTTTGATGTGGCTGCAAAGAATATTTGCAATTATTGTCATTCTCATCTCCAGATTAGCCTAGACTTTTCTCAAAACAGAATTGCCTCTGTGTTGTCACGGTTTACCCACTGCCTACGAGCACAGCAAGTTTGAGATGATCCCTTACGCTCCTTTGAAGGGGTTTCTTTCTCCTTTCCTTTTAGCATCTAGTAGTTGTGTGTCACATCATGGGCTGCCTAATTGGATCATAAAATTGATGACGCCCTGGGGGTGCCTCTGAGTTGTGCTTAATTTAGCAAAGCACCAGGTTTTTCCCCGTAAGGGACAACCAGGTTGTGCAGAGTGTACCCTGAGTTTTACTCCACCTTCAGTGGCTTAGGCTGGCAGATAGACAAGTGAAGGGACACAGGCTGGAATCCTGGGGAAGGTGCTAAGTTGAAGGAGAATCAGCAGAAGTTGGAGAGAAAGGTAGGGAGGTTTGCTGGGAAGATGAGAGTAAAACCATGCTGGCCCAACTTCAACCGCTAAGAGTGGTCAAGCCAAAGTATATTGCTTAAGAAAGTTAGAAGAATGGTTGTGATGTGGAGACTGATCCCAGGATGAAAATCATTTTGTGAACACTTGATTGAGATTTCTAATTTAATCATTTTCAGCTGCAACAAACAAATGTTCAACAATTGAACATTCAACAAATGTTCACATAAGAAGCCTTGGCTTCACATATTTAACAGATTTTTTATTTTTTGGTATGCAGTAGTATTTATTTATTTATTTACTTATTTATGTTTCATGGTGCATCGTAACTGCCTTTCTCTAATTTGCCTTCTCTTCAGCTCTTGGTTTAACAGTGAATTACAGTGTGGTGAAGGAAAAAGCTTGGACTTCAATACCTGAGTTTCAAGCCCTGCTCTTACAATTACTAGCTGCATGACCCCGGACAAGTTGCATCAACTCTCTGAGTCTCAGTTTCCTCATCTGTAAAACACCCACTAAATGTTTTCTGCAATGTAGGATACACTAGAAATGGTAGCTGTTTTTATCACCATGATTACTGTTTTGAAGGGGGGAGCGTGCTAAGCTGGTATAAAAAAGCATGTAGTGATATTTTCTAATAGATAAAAGGGAATGAAATAAAATATAAAGGTCAATATGGAACAAAGGTGAAACTGCTTAAAATAAAATCAGTCCAGTACTCTAAATTGACATATATTATGCCATATAGCTTCACTCTCAAACTCATCTGTGTTCTACTGAATTAAATAATAGATCTCTTTGGGATGTGAGTGAAGTTTTCCAGTGTTTATTTATCTAAAAATAATTATTATAAAGATAAATAGTGTGCCCTACTCATTTATCACTAGCTTGGAGATCATCTGAGCTCTGTATGGTCTCTTAGTTTCTTTTGTTTTCTGTGGGTTTACTGTTGTATGTGTGTGTGTGGGGATGGGTTCTGTGTGTGCCCCTGTCTACCTGGTACCTGGTGGTAAAGGGAAGGAAAATGTGTCCTTTTGCATTAATTTATACTAAGATATCAATCTAGAAGCAAGCATAGCTTTAAAACACTTCTAAAAGTATATTCTTATAAAAGTACATCACCACTTGGAAGTATTGTTTTATTTCTTCAGAAAATAATTTATTTGCATTTGTGTTAACCAATCACTTTGTGGGGGGGTCATTTATTTTTTTATACGAAGTCATCAGATCTACTTATTTTATTCTTTGGTACTGTTTTGAAATAAGCATACGCTTGCTGACACATGTTTCTGCCACATTCTTTGCTTCCGCCAATAGACAAGTTCAGACTTGGGAGGCAAAAGTCCAGTGGAAAGTACCGGAACTGAGGGAAGAATATTTGCCTAACCACCCATGCCACAGAATGCTTTCTTGGAATCTGCTGTGTGTATAAGATGGTATCCTACCCTCACATACATAACATTTGCCTTTCTGAAAATCAAATCTGATTCTACAAGGATATCGCAAAAACAAAAATACTGTTCTCTCAAGTTATACCAGATTTGTTTAAAAAAAAAAAATCAGGCTGGTTTTAAAAATTGAGAACATCAAGCATTTTATCATTCATGGAAGTTGGCTTTGCAACCTCAGTTTTTAGCAAAGGTGGTAGAGGCTTTATTTATAAGAAAAAAAAAAACCAATTTAAGTGCGACTAAGAGCTATAAACATTAAACTAGTTCCTTTCTTTCTTTTTTTAAATGTGTATGGAACGTTCCCTCTTTTCATTCCTCAACAGCTTTCCTGACCTGAAACTTGGTTTGCTGAGGTAATCTCTGACCTCTGGCTTGCCCAACTATGGACTCTTTATAACACGTTGTATTTGATCAATCTATGACATTTCACCCAATCAGTGTTTTCTCTGTGGTAATTGCTGCCTTTGGTTTCCATGACACCATCCTTGTGTCCTTTTTCTAGTATTTCTGACCACTTTTTTCAGTCTCCTTTCCTCTCTTTTTGGTTTACTTATTTCATAATTATTGTTTTTTCCCCTAACCCTTGACCCTTTTGTTTCTATATACATTCCCTGGGCAACTTCACTAAGTCATGAATCAGAGGACCATGTAGACACTGATGAATCTAGAATTTGATCTCCAGGCCTGTCTACCTGCCCTGGACAAATAACCCAATGTTCTGCAGACATTTTAACTTAAAGTGTCCAAAGTACAACACATTTTTTTTTACTTTATTCTACCACTGCCCTTAGACCTGCTTCTCTTCCTGTATTTTCTGTCTTATAACATCACCATTTCTTATGGAACCCACTAAAACCTCTTTTAAGTTAGGCTGTTCCAGATTCCCTTCCCTCCAGGACTTTGCCCAGGTTCTCTCTCTACCTAGAATATTCTCAGATGTTTGTTCACTTACTTAACTCTTAAACATCTTACATGTTTCATGCTAATTCCTCACCAAAGCTCTCTCAAGTTTGTTTTTCACAAGCTGTTTCAAAACTGAACTTATTACAGCCTGAAGCAATGCACAGATTTGAGTGGTTATTAAATAAATGAGTATATTTTTTATGTCCCCACTGTTTACCAAGAGCTCAGGGGTCAGATTTATTTTGATTCACCATTTTATCCTCGTCAACCAGCACAGTCTCTGGTACATGGGATGCTCTCAATAAATCCTCTTGTATCTTTCAAATCTGCTCTTTCATTATCATCCCCTGTCTAGTCCATGGAGGAGGCCCTCAGCATCCCCGCCTACCATCAGCCTTGAATCCTTTCACCAAACTATCAGTATTGTTATTTTTTTAGACACAAATATATAGAGGTGCACTCCTGCTCTGGTGTCTTTAATAACTCCCAAATTTCTCTAGGAGCAAATCAAAACTCCTAAGAGTCTATAAGGCTCTTGACAGCCTGATTCTACCTTCCCTTTCCAATATCATCTTCCCAGCTTATTCACCATGTGATTCTGTCACAGCAGAAGTCTTGTATGTCTTGAATGCACTGTATTCTTTCATTTTCTGTGTTGGTTCCCTCTGCTGTTTTGAACTCCTCTTTCACATTTATTGTGAATCTCACAATTTGAAATTATAAAATCCTTCTGTGGCAGATTATTACCCATTTACATACTTGTAATTTCCTATTTCCTAACACTGTATTAGCCACTGTGTACAATTAATGAACAGAGGCATAATACGGATGTTACGATCATCTTCTCTGACTTTAGATTCTACCTTCTTTGTGGCTAAGGGGACTCTGATTCCAGTCGCAGCGTATTCTCATATTGCTCCCAATCATTTCTTATCACCATCACTTTTTCTGCCAGCTGCATTCAGGTCATGTTTCCTGTATCACCATTTTGGCAAGTAGCAATTCTCTGCTCTGCTACAACTGTGGTTGTGCAGAGATTGGTGGTAACTATCCTCTTATCACATACATTGATCTTATTTGTGGGTCAAAAAACCAGGGTGACCCCATTTTCTTGCTTTCCTACTGTACCTTTACTAATGGAGTACATTTCTTGATTAATTTTAAATATATCTCCCCTCTCTTGAGGAAACTGGCATGGGTCTTTGAGGGGCTGAGCTATAAGACAACTTAGGTAGCCATCCTCCAAATCCCAAATCAAGTCTTTTCATTACTCCCAGCCAAAGTACCAGGTCTAGGTTTGTTACTCTGAAAACCTCACTTGAGGACTGAGGCTGTCGGGGCCAGCTGCAAAGTTCTATGCCCTCCAAACATCATTTCCCTGTAGGTCTTACTGGATCTTTGGGCAAAAGAGTTCTCCTGCTAGTCTTAGCTTACTAGCTTATTAAAATGAGTCATGGACTGAAACAGAGAGACAGAACATCTAAATAGAGAAGATATCTCAAAAATTAATGCATAAACAATTAGCTTTTAAATTTCTAAAAATGGATTATCAGTTGGTACTAGAAGTCTCAGAATTATTTTTCCAATAGGTCCTCATATATTGTTTGATAAAAAATTACTGATGGTTTTCCAGTATCCTGTAATAGATGATTTACAAGGAGATGCGTGTCAGCTTAATTAATTTGACAATTTATATATGTGGTTATTAATAAAGTAGATTCTAGATCTTTTGAAGAACCGGAGGAAGAAAATGAGGTTTTCACATATTCAGTGAGGATAATTCTGCAGCTAGTGATTTGGAGTGCATCCTCTTTGTAGAGTTTAGCTGGGTGGAATTTGAACTTACTCTAATATGATAAGGTAGGGTGAAATATTTTGACCATCTGCCACTTATTGAGATAATGGTCTATAATCTACTTAGCCTTTCTTCCATTCTTTTTTAAAAGAAGAGAGGGACGTTGATCTGTATTTAGATTTGTTGTGATTATAAAATGAAAGAAAATCTTTTGTTCAGCATTTCTATTATGCTGAAGCCTGAGAGAAACATTTCCTTTGTATTGTATCTTTATTATAAAAAGAGATATGGTGTAATACAGCAGGTATCTATAGTATACATATAAAGTATATAAGCTATAACTTTTCCCTAATAGGTACAAATGTAGTAACATTCATATGGCTATTATTATAATGTCCTTTAGGTAGTGTGTGGAATTCAATTCAGTAAAAGAAGTTCTGTAAGGGATCATAAATACACTCTATGTGTGTAGCTCTGATGATTTAGCAAGATGCATGAATTTTAAAATTCATTAACAAAAAAGGTAGAAATTACTAAAGGTGTTTAGGAAGTGTTTTTGCAGAAAAATTGTCCAGAAAGCAGAAGTGCTTTGAAAATTAAATAAAGATAACTGGAGACAAATAAAATATATAAAGGCGTCATGCTATCACAAAATCACATTTACACTAATAAGTTAAACCTCAGTAGAATTTAAATTTATCATCGTGTTTTATTATCTATATTAGATTTCTTATTTTACTTTCTGAATCTCTTTTTTTCCTATTTTTTTAAATTGAAGTATAGTTGATTTACAATGTTATGTTAGTTTCAGGTGCATAGCACAGTGACTCAGTTATACATATACATATTTGTCTATTCTTTTTCAGATTCTTTTCCCTTATAGGTTACTACAAAATATTGAGTATAGTTCTCTGTGCTATATAGTAGGTCCTCATGGGTTATCTTTTTTATATATAGTAGTGTGTATATGTTAATCCCAAACTCCTAATTTATCCTCCAACCCCCTCCCCAACATTTCCCCTTTGGTAACCATAAGTTTGTTTTCTTTGTCTGTGGTCTATTTCTGTTCTGTAAATGAGTTCATTTGTATCTTTTTTTTTTTTAAGATTTCACATATATGTGATATCATATGATATTTGTCTTTCTCTGTCTGGCTTATTTCACTTAGTATAATAATCTGTAGGTCCATCTGTGTTGCTGCAGATGACATTATTTCATTCTTTTTTAATGGCTGAGTAATATTCCATTGTATATATTAATCTAGTTAAACAAATTGGCCGAGTTTGTCTTTGCTAGACCTTTTTACATCCTAACTACCCTTCAAGATCCAGATCAAGTCCTACCCCCCTTAATCTTCTTTCTCCTTTTTCCAGGTAGAGTCTCTATTGCACAGTATACCTCACTATACAGCTTCATGCTCGTATTGTTTCTATCACATGCATAGTCCTAGTGCAGCTGGCAAATTATCCTAATACAATATAACTTAATAATAAAAGACTTTCTAACAACTGCCTTACATAGTTAAAAACAGAACTTAAGGCCAAGACTCACAGACTCTATGTGGAAACCTAGTAATCTTTTCTTTTTACATAAGTGCATGATGAATATCTAGGTGGCACAGATTCATTCAGAACTGAATGAGCCTTAAAGGGGCAGGACAAAATGGAGGAATTTAGTTTCAGCCCTTCTCAAAAAGGGCTCTGCTTGAGTATATGCCTGTATCTCTGTGCAAACTCATCTCTATTGATATTTTTCAGTAGTGTGGGATACAGGTTTTATTGATATTATTCTATTATTGCTTTTTACTACAATGCATAAATAGAATATCATGTTACTACATCTATGCTTTCTACTAGTCTACATTTTATATAACTCATTAGTTATTCAATATGACATACTATATTTTAGTTGTGAACCCTGATACTTAATTTTCATAGCCCATATTCAGTGCATAGATAGTTCAGTGGGATATCACTGCCTCAGTAATTTCAATGAAAAGCTCCATCTCTGTCCTGGAATTTAGCTCATCACTGAATTTGCAGTTATGTCTAATGAAGAAGCTAACTGTTCTAGCATAGAAACATAAAACCTCATTTGTGATAATGGGATTTGACTTGTCTTCTTCCTCTCACTTTTAATAATATCATAATGTTGATGCATCTGAATGTAATTAGCATAAACTGTTTTAAAAAATGCTCTACCGTACTAGAAAACATGAATTACAACTTCAGTTATTATTTTTTTTCCAGACATTGACTTTAGGGGCCAGGCCAAATGGAATTTTGGTTCTTGGACTGTGTTAATCAATATAACCATAAGCATGTTTTCAAGATTAATTTTATTCCCAGATTTTCTTGTCTTAATGACAAGAATATTTTTTTCTCTCTGGTGTCTGTTGGAGTGAACAAACTTATTTTCGGAGAACACTAGAGGGGAAAAACTCGAAGGTAGCAAGTGGAAAAATTTCTTGTCTCCTGCTTTATTCCTTCTCCTAAATGTAGATAGTGGGAAATTGAGTTAAAAATAAATGTTTCACTATTCCAGTCACGCATTATTCAAGTAAAGTGAAAAGGCAAGAAATATAATATGGGTGACTGATCTCCAGAAGTATTAATTTAAAAGAAAGTTTGTAACTAATTTAAAAGAAGTTTGACTGACATATATTAATAAATAATCAGTAATTAAAATGTATTCTAGTTATACAGACATATGATACTAATGGACAACATTTTTATATGGAGTGTATTGATTAATTCTTATGGCAGAGCCTCATTTGGCAGGACCTGGACTTCAAGTCTTCAGTGCCTCAGGAAACTGCTGAGATAAATGATGTCAGCCTATGGCTTGACTCTGGTCCACTGTTCCATGAATTTGTTGACAATAGGCAGCCATACTTCCTCCTCCCACATAAGAGAAGAAAATACCTCTCTCACTACTTGCTATCTTGGCTAAGAGAGTACATCTGATGTCTGTGAGTTGTATAAATGAGGTCTGAAGTTAAATCTTGAGGTTTACTACCTACTACCTGGAGACTAGAGATCTTTAACTTGAAATTTATGGGAAATTTCAGTAATTTGTAAATTTCTGGAGATGTTAGAGTGTGCTCTACTGGGCTGACATTTCTCTTAGACCTTATCTCTAGCGCATTGTCTAGAGGTTATTGCCATATCCTCTTCTTTGTGGATGTGGGTAATCTCACTTATTAAAATAAATACTCCATTATACATTTGTTTTGGTATAGGTTCTTTTTTAGACCTTTGTAACTCTGAAAAACTGTGTATGTGTGAGTGTTTTGTCTTTGTCTGTATTCTTGTGTCATCTCATGGTTGCAAGATGACTGCCCCAGCAGGAGGTATAACTTTTGTCTTTAAGGCAGGAATGAGAGGAAAGTTTGAAGGCAAGTTTTTTTATTCAGGAAGCAAAGTCCTGCTCATGAATTTTCCCCTCTCTCTCGTAAGCCAGCATTATATCCCAAGGATATCCTCAGTTGTAAAGGAGACTAGAAATTTAGATATTTCACTTCTTAGTCTCTCTTTTTGAGGATAGCAAGGAAAAGAGAAGATTGAGAATAGGTGTTCAGAGAACCAATGTTCTATTGGTCAGGATTACTAGTTGCAGACAAAAGAATTCACAGTATTTAATTTAAACAGAAATATTTATCATAAAATATCAGAGTACAGAATATTCAGGAGGAGCAGGGAACTAAGATTAATGATTACAAAGACTGATGATATAGCTAAGATCATACACAGTGCATCACAGGACTTTTCTAGCAAAAACATCACAGCTCCTACTGTCCCAGGTTGGCAGTGGTCATTCATGGCCTTGGATCTAGATTCCAGAAGCTCTATGATACTACTATTCCCACAGCACATACTAAAAGATGTTGCCACTAATGGTCACTCACTCATGTTGTTTCTATCTGCATCCAAATCTCAGGTACCTCTGACTAATGAAACCTGGACATAGATCCATCCATAGCTGCAAAGGAGCCCGGGAGATGTAAGAATTTTAGACCAGGTCCTCCAGAAAGCAAAGCCTGGGACAAGGATTACCATGCTAACACTTTATCTGAGAAGCACAAATCCAGAAATGAAAGTGGGGAAAAAGTGGAGGCAGAGCACAGTGTTATGGTGCATTTCTGTGTTGGTTCCTGCTATAGCAGTAGCTCAGCATATGTGTCCATTGGCATGTCGTTCTTCTCCAGAGCAAGTGAAAACAGGAACTGATTCAGGGCAGTCCTTAGAAGGGAAAAAGGAGGAAAAATTTATGTGGAGCTTCTTCCCATATCCATTCCCTATTGGCCAAGGTCAACCTCATGATAGGCTAGTTTCCTCATGCTTCCAAGTTATATAATTCAGCCCACTGGTGACCATTCAGGAAGCCAGGTCTCACTTCTGGCACTGTGGCATTTCATCTAAGTAAGTGGAGGGGCAATTTAGGGCAGAAACTTTTAACATCTGAGGGATGTGGACCATGTGGGCCAGAGCTTCCTCTCAGGGATGACACACTCCAGAAGTGGGTATCACCTTCTGAAGGAAGGAAGCAGGTGAAGGAATATAAAGATGCACGACAGTTTTTTGTCCTCTATGGGAGGGTTTTTGTTTCCACCTTAAGAGCGCTGTTTTCACAATGCAGAAAACTATCATAATATAGGGAGGGTGTTCACAAAATGTTGGGCAGCCCCTAGTGACCGATGTTCATTACCACCAGCCTTACCTGATCACCTAATGAAATTACCTCTCCCATGTCACTTCCTCTACAACCGCCTAGTGTTGTGTTTTGTTGGTTTGTTTGTTTGTTTGGCTAGAACTTTTCACAATTTAAGCTCTATAGTACTGCCTCTGTTTTGATCACCGTTGTATACCCAGGAACTAATATAATGACCAGCACAATAAGTTTGAATACATATATGTTGACTGGATAAGTGAATGAATACAAGTTAGCAAATGATAAGCTAAACCATGGTATGAGTGGCTATTATAGGGATTAAGATAAATTAAAAAATCTTAGACTGGGAGACGTTTCACAAAAGAGGTAGGATCTGGGTTAAGCGGTAGCATATGGTTTTAACCAGAAAAGCCAGGAGAGTAGGAAAACCATGCATAAAGATATGTATGGGGAAGTGCTCTTAGTTTGTTCATAAGACAGTGGGGAAGCCAATGCTCTATCAAATTTCTTGTAAACACATTTGCACATATATATGGGTTTCTGATGATCTCTAATTATTTTCCTGATTAAGAGGTCCACAAAATGTACTGGAGAGAATCACGCCTTAATTCTATCACGTCCAAATCTCTCCTGAGAGACATTTTCTTTCAGTGACCTGGGAAGCTGAACTTTCTTAATCGGATTAGTGGCATTTTGCTGTTTCAAACTGAAACAGGATCCACTGGCCTACACTAGCTAGCGCTTTATAATCTACACCATCTATTTCGTGGTCATTGCCAAAGTATTAGAGCTAACGCAGGGAGACAGGAAGTGGCATTAGAATTCTTTCTGTTCAGCCCTGCTTAGAGATGTAGTCTGAGATAATAAAAACAGTGCTATTTTTCTGTATCAGAATACATCTCTGTAGAATTGAGGTCTGCAAAGAAAAGCCAAAAAGGAAATTTTCAGTACAGCAGGATAGATATTTCCTGGGCACTCAATATTTCAAAAGAGCCTTTGATTCAACCCATTTGCCCTCTGCTATTTTCTTGTTAATGAGAGAGTGAATCCTACAAGCCTTAATCCCATTTACCAAAATACCAAAGCAATCTGTACTTTCTATCAAATAATTATGTCTGAGGTAAGCATAGGGAATTTAGTCATTTGTAGAGGGTTGTTTTTCCCATAACAAAGTCTCTAAATAGAATTATCAAGTCTATCAAATGTTAATTTGTCAAGAAAAAACCAAATAGCTAATAAGGAAAATTAGATTTATATTGTAAATAGGGTATTACCCTAAAGACTTCCATGTCTCCAAAAGGAAGTATGACTGAAATATGACTGAGGCAAAGTCTTAATCAACCAAACTATAGAGTCATTTTCTCTTCACTGTACTACAGAATCTTGCTCTGGGGTACTGTTTAGGAAAACACCACCACTGCATTTTAGGTTTTCTGTGGGATATCCCGTTCGCCCTCACCACCCTCCCACACACCCCTTCCCCACCCCCCATGGATAAGGAGGGGCAACTGTATTCATTGTACTGCTGCCATTTTATATCAGGGACTTGAGCATCCCTGGATATTGGTATCCCCGGGGACTCCTGGAACAAATCCCCCATGGATACTGAGGGACAACTGTGTAGACAGTTATAGGGACAGTCCTGACTTTGGAATCCTGGTCCTCAGCTGTGACTTGTCTCCTGAAGAAAACAGCCGCATTCATGTAACAGACTGGGTGGCTGCCTGGCTCTGCTGGGGAAGGGGAGGGATCAGAATACTGCTCCTGTCCCTGCACAAGGGTAGATGCCAGCCTCCTGGCAGGATTTCAAGATTTCCAATGGATGAGGTTTCCTGCAACTTTTCCCTTCGAGAATGGACACTGACCACGTTTTAGTAGAAGTTCTGAGGACTTAATGCCCTCCCTGGACCTCTAGGAATCTGAGAGCATTTTCTCCACACTCGGTGTTCTGTCCAACTCTCCCATCTCTTGTTCTCCTCCACCTCCAAAGTTTCTTCTGTAACATTAGCCAAGTGAATTATAATTTTGAGAAGGTGGTCTGCGGTGCAAATTTAAATTGCTTTTGTGAAAACCAGTATCTGTTATTTATGTTGTCGTAAGTTAAATTTTAGGGCACCGAAGGCAAACGTTTCCCTGCATCTGAAACGGTACAGGAAGAGAGGGGGTGTATGCTAAGAGAATGAGATTAGAGAGAAAGCTGCTGACACTAAGTCTGTTTCTAAGGAAAAAATCAGAAAACGTCCCTCATTCCCCTCTTTGGCCCCAGCTGACGTGACTAGAGTTGGGAAGAGTGGCTGTGTCAGCCACTTCCCTTTCCTCTCGTTTTCAATGGAAATGAACAGAAACTAAAGAAGCTTACAGTGTAGCAACTGCCCAATCTCAATCAAGTAGACTTGAAGATCTGCAAGTTAATTCATTGGAACCTTGGTTATTGGAAAACCAAGTGAAGATCTTCCCATTAGGATGTGCTGGCTTAACTCCACTCATTTTCTCTCTGTTCTCTTCCACGACCATCTGATGACCATGCTATGCTTTATGCTTGCCTCCTTCTTCTTCCATGTTCTCTTTTTACCTACTCTTTTTTTTTTTAAATTGAGATATAGTTGATGTACAATATTATGTAAATTTCAGGTGTAGAACATAGTGATTCACAATTTTGAGGACTCTCCATACTGTTTTCCATAGTGGCTGCACCAATTTACATTCCCACCAACAGTGTACAAGGGTTCCTTTTTCTCCACACCCTCTCTAACACTTGTTATTTGTAGGCTTTTTGATGATAGCCATTCTGACAAGCGTTACGTGGTATCTCATTGTTTTGATTTGCATTTCTCCAGTAATTAGCAACATTGAACATCTTTTCATGTGACTGTTAGCCGTCTGTATGTCTTCTTTGGAAAAATGTCTATTCAGGTCTTCTGTCCAATTTTTAATTGGGTTTGTTTGGTTTTTTTTGATTTTGAGTTGTATGAGTTGTTTGTATATTTTGAATATTAACCCATCACTGGTTCCATCATTTTCAAATATTTTCTCCCATTCTGCATGTTGTATTTTAATTTTGTCAATGGTTTCCTTTGCCGTACAAAAGCTTTCGATTATGTCCCATTTGTTTATTTTTAGTTTTATTTCTTTTGCCTTAGGAGACTGATCCAGAAAAACGATTTATGTCAAAGCGTGTTCTGCCTATGTTCTCTTCTGGAAGTTTTATGGTTTCAGGTCTTAATTTATGTCCTTAAACCATTTTTAATTTATTTTTACAAGTGGTGTGAGGGCATGTTCTAATCTCATTGTTTTACATGTAGCAGTCCAGTTTTCCCAGCACCACTTATTGAAAAGGCTCTCTTTTCTCCATTGTGTATTCTTGCCTCCTTTGTCATAGATTAATTGACCACAGATGTGTGAGTTTATTTTTGGGCTGTCTATTATGTTCCAGTGATCTATGAGTTTGTTTTTGTGCCAATACCATGCTGTTTTTTTTTTTTTAAATATTTATTTATTTATTTGGTTGCACCAGGTCTTAGTTGCAGCACGCATGTGGGATCAAGTTCCCCTGCCAGGGATCGAACCCAGGCCCCCTGCATTGGGACCGTGGAGTCTTAACCACTGTGCCACCAGGGAAGTCCCTTTGCTGTTTTGATTACTATAGTTTTGTAGTATAGTCTGAAGTCTGGGGGGGTTTATACCTCCAGCTTTGTTCTTTTTTCTCAAGATTGCTTTGGCAATTTAGAGTCTTTTATGGTTCCATATAAATTTGAGGATTATTCTAGTTCTGTGAAAAATGTTGTGAGCATTTTGTTAGGGGTTGCATTAAATCTGTAGATTGCTTTGGGTAGTATGGCCATTTTAACAATATTAATTCTTCTAATCCAAAAGCACAGACTATCTTTCCGTTTCTATGTATCATCTTCAATTTCCTTCATCAACGTTTTATAGTTTTCAGAGTCTTTCACCTCCTTGGTTAGATTACATACATTTAATTTTCACAAACACCTTTCTCCCTTGGTTGTCCCAACTTTATAGAGGAGCACACTCATAACGAGTCTTAAAGAAGTTAATTGTCCAAAGCTTAAAACCTGGATTCATAATCCTTGTCCTATGCTGCATCTTGATAATCAAGAATCAATTTGAAATACTATGATTATCTACAAGATACAGTAAATGCCTAATGAGCAGCAAGATAGCTACAATTTTTGATACTGTAACACTGTACTCTGATGGCCCTTGTAGGGATCTGTCTACTTTTCAACTCTATTTTTATCAGGTTCTGATTGGGATCGAGCTGTTAGGTGGTTGAGCTACATACTTTTTTTGGCATGAAAATTATCTTGTTTTTCTGTATCATTTTTCATCAGTTTTAGTTATATTAAAACTATTAGGATATATTATATTACAAACTGTAAGCAATGGTATCTCTGTGATTTTCCTGCTGTTTAAAATTAGAGTATTAGCCTTAAATGCTGACTCCAACCTATGCTGGGAGTTCCTCCTACCAAATATGATTAGAGAGAAAATGAGTGTAACTGAAAGGTAGATCAAACATGAAAATTCAATCCACTTTGTCAACTGTGAGAGCTGAGACAAGACATGTGTATTGTGTGAACCTCAGTTTCTTCATCTGTTAAAAAGATAATCCTTACTTCATTGGTTTATTTTGAGGATAATATGGGATTTTTGAAACATAACATCTGGAAAATGTTTTGAAATTCTAAAACACTATAGAAAATATGAGGAACTTAATTTATGGTTACCAAGAGGGTAGCTATTTATTCTTAGTGTATTAGGATCAATTCTGATTTACTCCTAAAAGGGAAGACATTAATTCAGACTCTGGATGTGGCTGTACATTTACTTTCCTACCATCTTAATAATTAATATTATTAACTCTAATAATAAAACATTAGAATATATTGCTCAACATCAATTTATTTTGTCCTCCAGAGGTAAAATTTGGGTTTCTGGGAAATAGTAGGGAAAATTATGTAAATTATACTTAAATTTGAGCCCCACTATATAAAGTGAGGGGTTGTATAAAGTAAACTCAAAACTTTTTTTTTTTAAGTGAACATCCTTTTAGTTTTTAGACACAGGTTACTTAGATGGGGAAACAGTACTTAAAATACACGGAACTAAGGTCAAGTGGAGACCATGACCAAATACTTAACAAGGACACCATATTTTGATGCACTTTATTTGAGTCAGGAAAACATCCAAAGATAGGTGAGTCTTCCCAATTTACTTCCCTGATGACCACTGAATGAGAGCTGTAGTCATCTTTGTATGTTTCAATTTCTTAGTCCAAACATTTGAATAGGGTGGTCTTTTCGTGTTGTTTACAGTTTCCTTTGCTGTGCAGAAGCTTTCAAGTGTCATTAGGTCCCATTTGTTTGTTTTTGTTTTTATTTCCATTACTCTAGGAGGTGGGTCAAAAAAGATCTTGCTGTGATTTTTGTCAAAGAATGTTCTTCTTATGTTTTCCTCTAAGAGTTTTATAGTGTCCGGTCTTACATTAGGGTCTGTAATCCATTTTTAGTTTATTTTTGTGTATGGTGTTAGGGAGTGTTCTAATCTCATTGTTTTACATGTAGCTGTCCAGTTTTCCCAGCACCACTTATTGAAGAGACTGTCTTTTCTCCATTGTATATCCTTGCCTCCTTTGTCATAGATTAGTTGACCATAGGTGCGTGGATTTATCTCTGGGCTTTCTATCCTGTGCCATTGATCTATATTTCTGTTTTTGTGCCAGTATCATATTGTCTTGATTACTGTAGCTTTGTAGTACAGTCTGAAGTCCAGGAGCCTGATTCCTCCTGCTCTGTTTTTTCCCTCAAGATTGTTTTGGCTATTCAGGGTCTTTTGTGTCTCCATACAAATTTTAAGATTTTTTGTTCTAGTTCTGTAAAAAGTGCCATTGGTAATTTGATAAGGATTGCATTGAATCTGTAGATTGCTTTGGGTAATATAGTCATTTTCATAATATTGATTCTTCCAATCCAAGAACATGGTATATCTCTCCATCTGTTTGTGTCACCTTTGATTTCTTTCATCAGTGTTTTATAGTTTTCTGCATACAGGTCTTTTACCTCCTTAGGTAGGTTTATTCCTAGGTATTTTATTCTTTTTATTGCAATGGTGAATGGGAGTGTTTCCTTAATTTCTCTTTTTGATCTTCTGTTGTTAGTGTATAGGAATGCAAGAGATTTCTGTGCATTAATTTTGTATCCTGCAACTTCACCAAATTCACTGATTAGCTCTAGTAGTTTTCTGGTGACATCTTTAGGATTATCTATGTTTAGTATCATATCATCTGCAAACAGAGACAGTTTTACTATTTCTTTTCCAGTTTGTGTTCCTTTTATTTCTTTTTCTTCTCTGACTGCTGTGGCTAGAACTTCCAAAAAGATGTTGAATAATAGTGGCAAGAGTGGACATTCTTTTCTTGTTCCTGATCTTAGAGGAAATGCTTTCAGTTTTTCACCATTGAGAATGATGTTTGCTGTGGGTTTGTCATATATGGCCTTTATTATGTTGAGGTAGGTTCCCTCCATGCCCACTTTCTGGAGAGTTTTTATCATAAATGGGTGTTGAATTTTGTCAAAAGCTTTTTCTGCTTTTATTGAGATGATCATATGGTTTTTATTCTTCAGTTTGTTAATATGGTGTATCACATTGATTTATTTGCATATATTGAAGAATCCTTGCATCCCTGGGATAAATCCCACTTGATCATGGTGTACGATCCTTTTAATATGTTGTTGGATTCTGTTTGCTAGTATTTTGTTGAGGATTTTTGCATCTATATTCATGAGTGATATTGGTCTGTAATTTTCTCTTTTTGTAGTATCTTTGTCTGGTTTTGGTATCAGGGTGATGGTGGCCTCATAGAATGAGTTTGGGAGTGTTCCTTCCTCTGCAAGTTTTTGGAAGAGTTTGAGAAGGATGGGTGTTAGCTCTTCTCTAAATGTTTGATAGAATTCACCTGTGAAGCCATCTGGCCCTGGACTTCTGTTTGTTAGAAGATTTTTAATCACAGTTTCAATTTCATTACTTGTTATTGGCTTGTTCATGTTCTCTGTTTCTTCCTGGTTCAGTCTTGGAAGGTTATATCTTTCTAAGAATTTGTCCATTTCTTCCAGGTTGTCCATTTTATTGGCATAGAGTTGCCTGTAGTAGTCTCTAATGATGCTTTGTATTTCTGCGGTGTCCTTTGTAACTTCTCCTTTTTCATTTCTAATTTTATTGATTTGAGTCCTCTCTCTTTTTCTTGTTGAGTCTCGCTAAGGGTTTATCAATTTTGTTTATCTTCTCAAAGAACCAGCTTTTAGTTTTATTGATCTTTGCTATTGTTTTCTTTGTTTCTATTTCATTTATTTCTGCTCTGATCTTTATGATTTCTTTTCTTCTGCTAACTTTGGATTTTGTTTGTTCTTCTTTCTCTAGTTGCTTTAGGTGTAAGGTTAGATTGTTTATTTGCAATTTTTCTTGTTTCTTGAGGCAGGATTGTATTGCTATAAACTTCCCTCTTAGAACTGCTTTTGCTGCATCTCTTAGGTTTTGGATTGTCGTGTTTTCATTGTCATTTGTCTCTAGGTATTTTTTAATTTCCCCTTTAATTTCTTCAGTGATCTCTTGGTTATTTAATAATGTATTGTTTAGCCTCCATGTGTCTGTGTTTTTTATGTTTGTTTTCCTGTAATTGATTTCTAATCTCACAGCGTTGTGGTCAGAAAAGTTGGTTGATATGATTTCAGTTTTCTTAAATTCACCAAGTCTTGATTTGTGACCCAAGATGTGATCTATCCTGGAGAATGTTCTGTGTGCACTTAAGAAGAAAGTGTAATCTGCTGTTTTCAGATGGAATGTCCTATAAATATCAATTAAATCTATCTAGTCTATTGTGTCATTTAAAGCTTGTGTTTCCTTATTAATGTTCTGTCTGGATGATCTGTCCATTTGTGTAAGTGGGGTGTTAAAGTCCCCCACTATTATTGTGTTACTGTCAGTTTGCTCTTTTACAGCTGTTAGCATTTGACTTATGTATTGAGGTGCTCCTATGTTGTGTGCATATATATTTACAATTGTTATACCTTCTTGGATTCATCCCTTGATCATTATGTAGTGTCCTTCCTTGTCTCTTGTAACATTCTTTATTTTAAAGTATATTTTATCTGATATGAGTATTGCTACTCCATCTTTCTTTGATTTCCATTTGCATGGAATATCTTTTTCCATCCCCTCACTTTCAGTCTGTATGTGTCATTAGGTCTGAAGTGGGTCTCTTGTAGACAGCATATATATGGGTCTTGTTTTTGTATCTATTCAGCGAGCCTGTGTGTTTTGGTTGGAGCATTTAATCCATTCACATTTAAGGTAACTATTGATATGTATGTTCCTATTACCATTTTCTTAATTGTGTTGGGTTTGTTTTAGTAGGTCCTTTTCTTCTCTTGTTTCCAATTAGAGAAGTTCCTTTAGCACTTGTTGTAGAGCTGGTTTGGTGGTGCTGAATTCTCTTAGCTTTTGCTTGTCTGTAAAGCTTTTGATTTCTCTGTCGAATCTGAATGAGATCCTTGCTGATTAGAGTATTCTTGGTTGCAGGTTCTTCCGTTTCATCACTTTAAATATATCATACCACTCCCTTCTGGCTTGCAGAGTTTCTGCTGAGAAATCAGCTGTTAACCTTATGGGAGTTCCCTTTTATATTATTTGTCATTTTTCCCTTGTTGCTTTTAATAATTTTTCTTTGTCTTTAATTTTTGTCAGTTTTATTACTGTGTGTCTCAGCATGTTTCTCCTTGGGTTTATCCTTCCTGGGACTCTGCACTTCCTGGACTTGGGTGGCTATTTCCTTTCCCATGTTAGGGAAGTTTTCCCTAGATAATATAGATTATTAGACTATAATCTCTTCAAATATTTTCTCGGGTCCTTTCTCTCTCGCTTCTCCTTTTGGAACCCCTATAATGAGAATGTTGGCGCATTTAATGTTGTCCCAAAGGTCTCTTAGGCTGTCTTCATTTCTTTTCATTCTTTTTTCTTTATTTTGTTCCAAGGCAGTGAATTCCACTAGGTCACTTATCCATTCTTCTGCCTCAGTTATTCTGCTATTGATTCCTTCTAGTGTATTTTTCATTTCAGCTACTGTATTGTTCATCTCTGTTTGTTTGTTCTTTAATTCTTCTAGGTCTTTGTTAAACATTTTTTGCATCCTCTCGATCTTTGCCTCCATTCTTTTTCCGAGATCCTGGACCATCTTCACTATCATTATTCTGAATTCTTTTTCTGGAAGGTTGCCTATCTCCACTTCATTTAGCTGTTTTTCTGGGGTTTTATCTTGTTCCTTCATCTGGTACATCTGCTTTTTATTTTGTCTATCTTTCTGTGAATGTGGTTTTTATTCCGCAGGCTGCAGGATTGTAGTTCTTCTTGCTTCTGCTGTCTGCCCTCTCCTCAAAAATTTTTAAATTTAATCAAGTTACCCCTTAGATTGGCAGAAATTATGCCCGTTTCATAGCGTAAACAATTGTTCTTATTCTAAAATTTATTTAAAATATCCTATTCAAAGATACATTAGAATGATGATATAAAAGGAATGATTTAATAATGTAGAGGATGACCAAAGTTTTGGAGAAAAGAGCATGATAAATACAAAATGAGGGAAAATTGCTTAGTTACTTTACAATATATTACCACAAATGTATTAATAAATTGCTTTACAGGAAGGAATTATTTCTATATGTATTTATGGTAATAAAATAATCCTAGACATATGGACTACTTTGACTACCTAATATCATCCTCATCCCAGTCCTGCTACATAGTGGTAAACAAATGTGTCACTGCTCATAACACTTCTTTTCTATTTTTAATATTAGTAAGAGGATTATAGTTAAACCATTTCTGGAAGATTATTGATTATCATAGGGAGTTCAAATCTTCAGACTCCAAGTTCAGGATTTAAAATCAGCCAGAGTGAGGAATGATTACTTTGAAAGTAACCATGTCATTATATAGTGTTGTACATCATGAAATTGTAAAGAAAAATTTTTCTATGTTGCATGTTCTTTCAATGTTTTTGTCTTAGTAAGTCATACTTTTTCTAAATAAGCTACCTGGCTGTAGTAAGCCACACAGCTGAGCAATGGAAATTAAAGCTTAAAATTTGACTTATGTTCACATATGTGCACATCTATTTCTTTGTCTTTGATCTTAAATAGGCTACTTCTTTTGTATAAGTTACTTGTGTACACTACATGCTGTTGATTGGTTATTGCATTTGCATGGATGGTATCATAGTCATCATCCATTAGTAAAAATCAGAATTGGAACTAAATGGCTATAGTTGCTTTCTTCAATATTTCCTATTATTTTGGTAAAAAGACAGGACTTCTGTCATTACTTGGTCACAAATTAATCATTCATTACCCATCTACATTGAGGGATTCAGAATAAATTCAAGATAGAAATGTCCACACAGTTGAAGCCATTGAGGGATGAGATAATCAACATTTATTGAGCTGCTGATAGCTCTAGAATATATATATACACACACACACACACACACACACACACACACATAGGTAGTTCCCAGGCAGCAATATATTATAGTGGATGAAAAACATAGACTTTCACAATCAACATATTTTAATTTTAATTTAGGCCTGCAGTGTAACTAGTTTTGGGGCCATGGGTAGGCCACAGTTTTTTACTTATGAAAGCAGAATAAGAATACCTACCATACAGAACTGTTGTGAAGGGTCTAGATAATGCAGGTAAATTCCTGAGCACAGTGACTGGTATGTGATAGGCTCTCAATACATTTAAACTGCTTTTTCTTGAAACCTGACAGACCTTGTTAAAACTCTGCTTTTGTCTCTTGCTAGTTTGTGACTTCAGTCAAATTACTTAGTCCCTCCAAGCCTGGTGAATTTGCTTGTAACATAGGGGAGAGAATTGTTGTTCTCCCTTGAATCCCCCTCTCCTACAACTGTATTGCAAAACTCCTCCATCAGTTCTCTATATTAATTTTTTCTCCTAATAACTAAAAATATTAGTATGATCTTCTAATTAATTCTTCCAGGCTGGGTAGTACAGAGATGAGCTGATTGAGTTGTTCATGCCCGAACATAGTCAGTTGGTCAAGCCGTGGAGTACAACACCCAAAGAAGGGGGAGGCATGCTTTCCATCTGACGATATTTACATTGCCAAGCATATAATATTTTGTCTTTCATCTTATGTGGCAAAGCTAGTAGAGGATTCATGAAAAGAAAGCAGTGCAGTTGCTAGTAATTAAACAACGCTAAATTTATCTTTTTCCTAGATTTTCCCAATTGCAACGCATGGTGGGTCATTTTATTTCAGAGCAATTTATTTACAGTTTTCTTTATTCTCCCTTCTAGTAATCTCAAGCCTCATTAATATATCCTTTAAGCCTTCAGCCAGATTTGTGATTTGTGTCAGTTACCTGTCTTATTACTATTTAAAGGGAAATTTAAGATTCATTTATTTAGACACAAGCAAGGATGTGCTGATTAATGGTATTTAGAAAAGGAAATGTACATCGCCCTCCAACTAGAATGTGGCATGAAGATAAATTTTCAGTGATTTATCCCAATATGGAAAAGCACTCAATTCCATTCCTATTCAACTGAACATTTGTCTTCTACTCCCTAAGCTCATATTTTTCTCAAATGAAACTTTGGAGGAAGGGGAAAGGGAGTTAATGTTTGCTGAGAGCCATAATATGATGCAATGCGACACGCTTTGTGTAGGCTGTCCAGTGTAGAGCCACTACACACCTTGTGACATAGGTGACAGTACTGCACTTGTTAGATAAGGCAAGGTAGTTAGAAGTTACCAACATGCCTTGGGTCAATCACTAGGAAGTCACAAACTTGGGCTTCAAGCCCTACCTTCTTTTCTTGCCCTGTGTGCTGCTTTTTTATGTGCTAATCTCAGATAGTATTTTTTTTGTAATGTTCAAGTCCTGGTTTTAGGTGGGCCAAAATAAATAAGACCATTTCTTCAACCTCTTTTCTTTAATGTTAGCCTAACCTACAAATCAGTGAGCATGAAGTTGTTCAATAGTAAAACCCCAGGCAACTAACTCCCAGGGCATCATTAGATTACAGATTAGTGACTCGTAGGAAATACCCCAGAGGTAAAGTGTTGGAAAATTCCCTTCTCCAGTGAAAGCCAAAGTAGAAAAAAATTCTACTCACTGACGCATCTTGGGGTTTGTCAGAAAGACAGAGTTGGGGGTTGCAATGCTATGTGAATAAAGAATTGTTATTCTTAAGGCAAAATAGACAAGCAAGTATTTTGAAAAAAAAAATGCAGTCAAAGAGAAGTAGTCTCTTTAGGAATAGTGTTGAAAAGACTGTATTTTTTCAGCAGTAACAGATGGAAACAGATTTCTCTGAGGTTATTATTAAGAGCTTTGCATCAAAGAAACAATCATTCTGATGCGGTCCCATGGAGGAACACAAACACCATGTAATGTGTGTTCAGGTGAAGACAGAGTTAGAAAGCAAGAACCAAGAGACAACAGAAAGGACCAGAGTGAGAGCAAAACCAGTTTCACTAATTCCTTTAATGAAAGAATTTAGATGTTAATAGCATGACTGCACCCTACATTCGTTCAAATTTTTGCGTACATATTTATGTTCAAGTTAACAATACCGGAAAAATTATACAGCTCTCATTCTGCATTGTGTCTCCTTGCATTTTGTTGCCTTTATATATAACTTAAAGTTAAAGAACTCCCTTCAAATACATTCAGACATTTGGGTCAGGAGGACCTCTGTTTATTATTATGGGCCAAATTTGGTTGTCCCCAGGGACCAGGTAAAAAGAGACACTCTTTATGCAGTGCTACTGAAGTAAGACTTGATCTGCTTTGCTAGACTTTCTAGACACCACACTGTGGCTAGTCAACACCAGAAAACACTTCAAGTATTAACACTTTAGACCCTCTGAGTCACTCAGCTCTTCAGGATAAATGAAGTATCCTCTGTCTCTGTGCCTGAGAGCATTCTCTGACCATAGAATGTGGTAGGTCCAAGAGGTACAGGCCGGGGATGTGAGGGAATTAATACCTCAGGAATGACACTCAACTAATAAGGGATGGGAGCTGGTGGATAAAAACCCCAGGTTTCTTCCTGTTGCTGGGACAGTTCTAAGGAATGTTCTGCACAGCTTGGAAGATCTCAGTGGGAATGAGCCCAGATTCCCACCGTAGTCATCTGCTCATTCACATACCCTGCATTGTCTTCTTTCCCTCTTCATTTCCTTTACTCTTCTTCCTGGGATCACTTCCCAAATAAAGCTCTTGCACTCAAATTCTTGTCTTCATCTGCAAACCCAAACTAAGACAACTTCCTGCTGCTTTTTCTTCCTGGTTTACAGGAGGACACTTCCCAAGTTAAAGTAGATTTTTAAGAGATTGTGTTTAAAGAGATCTTGTTATGTTTTCTCACCAGTGAGATTAGTGATTTGGGGAATGTAATGGAATTGGGAAAAAGATGTGGGAAAGATGGTGGTGATGGGACCCAATGGCCAGTGACCAGAAGAATCAAATTTCTGATAACGTTCTCAGGTGGGCATCTCTCTGGCACATGCTGTGTACTAGCATGTACACATGCTGTGTTCTCTCTGTATGTATAATTGTGTGTGTGTGTGTGTGCGCGTGTGTGTGTGATGAAGATGCACCACCTTTGTACAAAGTTGTGCTTGTACAAAGCTGTTTCTAGTCCAAAAATTTTTGGGAAAATTGAGCCCAATAATGCTAGGAAAGTTCCATCAGTCAGTCGGTATGAAAATATACCCCCTATTGTTTATATTATACACAGTAAGCATTGTGGTCATGATTTAAAGCTCACGTTGAAATTAAGGCCAGGATATTAAAGGTAAAAATCTATAAAACCTTCCTCTTCTGTAATGTATATTCTTAAGTTTATTTTATATGTTATCAAAAGAGATCCTATGATTCTACTTAAAACAAGTACTGAATTAAGTTAAAAATTAGATTAACCAGTGATTCATGGATTTTTAGGAATAGTTCAAAATTTTTTTTTGAAAATCTGCTTTAGAAATGTTTCCTCCAACAAACCTCCTCTTCAAGAGACAAAAAAAGTCATTCATTCAGAAAAGAGAACCCTTTTCTTAAAGGGAAAAAAAAATGACTTCAGACCATTTAGATGGTCTGAAGATCTTCTGAAAATAAATACTCTTACAGGTCACTACTATATTTCCAAGCAAACTATTGTAAAGTGTTGGCAGTTGACCAGGAGGTGAAGCACCGCTCGTTTATTCCATGTCTTCTGTTTTCTGTAATTTCAAGACTCATTTCTTTTCACTCTACTCCAGGAAGCAGAATGATATTTTTAAACCATCAATATTTTTAAACCTTTCTCTAAACTAACGAATCTACTTATTTCTTCTTTCTTTATACATTAAAATAAATTCCAGTTGTTCCTTCTGATCTCACTGGTGAACTATAAAGTTTGTACAATTTCATCACTAGTGGGTATAGAAACTAAATTTAACATCAATAACATAAAAGATATTTTTTCCCTAGCTACATAAACACCTGGATTCATATTCTTACATGATGTTGATCTCAAGAGATAAGAGTTAAAAAACTAAAACCAGCTGGAACAAAGGATTTGATTAGAGATGACAGTTGTTTGGGAGTTTATTTTTACAGGACAAAGGCGAGTTTTCAGTTGTTTATTTTAAGGTTAGAGAGTTTACATTATGGAGGTATTCATATCTCCATTTCTTTCTGTGACACACTTCCTGGCTATTTCAAATCCCTCTGTTTTGCAACACTACTTTGCATTCTGAAGAGGTTTCCTGCCTAATTTAGTTACATCAACTGATTGCCATGGAAACTCTTAATATCCTTCCCTCTTCCTGGAATGAGATGTTGGCTCTGTTTCAAACAGAATTTTTTGGCACAGAAAATAGAGTAAGTTTTATAAAGTAAAATGTCTTGTCAACAAAAGAGTACACTTTAGGTTGACCACTGGATGGACAGAAGTCACAAACAAACACATCCCTACTGAACTAAATAGGTAACTTAACAATTAGGAACAGGTAGCAGGATAGCCCAAATCAAAGCAAAGTGATGCCTGACTGCTTTTCTACTTTTATTGAGAAGGAAGTTGAAATCAGGCCTTTGCTGCCTGTCAGCCCAGCAAAGTCAAAACAAAACAACCAATTTTATGAGATTGAGTCAATCTGAATTTCTCAAGGGCTTCTCAAAGCAGATTCATTTGGAAAATGTGAGCAGTTGGCCTGGAAAAATAATCTGTACAATGAACTTTAACACAAAGATCTACCCATTTTTATCATGAATTTTATTTTAAAAGTATATTTTTCTAAGAAGACTGAATGTATTAGCTACATTGTGCCATTCTATGAGACCTATGCTTTGAGACTAGAATCATATTCTGGGCTTATTCACTCATATTTGACAATTTTTTAATGGAATTCAGAAGGAATGGCTAATTATAACCATTCGGAAGAGAGGAAGGATTATGTCTAGTGTTTACTGCTTTCCTTTGTGTATATACACATGTGAGAGAATGTTTTAATTGCACGACTGAATATATGTACACAACTATTACACAGGGCTGTCCGTGTGCCTGTCTATTGTACATAGACATGTGGTTGTCAGAAGGACAGACTGATAGAAAAAAAGGTAGGTCAATATTAGGAGAAAGAGGAAAGCCTTTTCTAATGGTTGTCTGTAAATTCAGAGATACAATAGCTTCTATAGGGTAACTGTGTTATGTTTTTGTTTTTTCTCATAATATCCAGATTTTGCATTTCCTTTGTAAAAAATTGAGTGAATCACTGTCAGATATCTTTTCCCCAACTGGTAGTGACCTCTGTTTTCCTAAGACATAAAAGTAAGAGAAACCAAATTTTTGGTTCCTTGCAAATTTTGGATTTACCTGTAGACATTAATGGTGTCTTTTGATGGCTTGAAGTTTGTCTATATATAATCATTGGTCATGAATTTTTTTTGCTACCTGGGTTGATAGGCATATTTTATTTTCTTTTCCCACAACATATTTACATGTCTAGAAAATGCATTACTCTAAAAAGTTTATTTAAAATGAAAATTGCACATGCGTGGGGAGCACTTCCAAAAAGGAATGCATATTTAGCAAATCTAGAAAGAATAATAATAATTTTATAAATCCTAAATGTTGCAGGTAAGAGATTTCAAAGCCTAGCTTATTATTTTAGGGGTCCACTTTGATGATCTAAATTAGAAAAGTGTATGATTACTTTCACATTAACTGTGGCCTTAGCTGCTTTGTCGAAACTTACCAGCAACTCTGTTTCAATATCTCATGATGACAAAGCAGTAAATAGCTCTGGCTACCCCTGTATGTTGTTCACTTTCAGTGTAATTCACTCTTGGCTATAGTGCACATAAATAAAGCATAGCTTCAAAATGTCTGCTTTTTCTTTTTAGAACAAATGCCTGAGTGTAAATTATATTCATACCTATTCCTGGAATAGTTTCTCCAAACCCACTTCCCTTCATCCTGCACTGACAATTTGAGTGCACGGTGGAAATCTCGACCTGATTTTGCAGTCATAAGATGTTTGGAGAGCAGTGACTAAGATCCCTAACATTGACCTGACATTTCAAGGAAGAGTTTCAACTTTATAAGTCCCTTCACCAAACTAAAGTTATTTTTATATACTTTCTTTTTTGGATCTTTGTACACCCTAACATATTGTTATTTGTTTTCATAACCTGACTCTTCAACCACTGTGTGAGTTCTAAAGAGGCAGGGAGCTTTCCTATGATTCATTTTCATCCTTTGAACCTAATTTAGCCACTTGTGCACACATTATTGTCTCTATTGTAAAATACGCAAGCATTATCACCACTTAAAAACCACATACATACCAGTGAAGCGATTCTTGTACTAGTCAGATAGTACTTGCCTACAATGCATGCCATGGAAATTAAGTTTCTGGTTCTGGAGAGGGCAGGGTAGAACAAGCGTAAGTGGAAATTATATGGATGTGGATTTTAGCTCCATCTGAGGAAGAGCTTGGCAATAAGTAGCCATTGCATTCCTGCTTCATGAAGGAGAAAGTATTTCTAGCAATACTGCTTCAAAAATTAATTTTCTAAAGAAAACAAATTCTTTTTCCCCATTAATTATACATCTTAAATTTGTTGCTGGAAATAATGAGGCACTCATGAAAATAACAAAAGATGGACAAGAAAGTTTGGGAAAAGCATTTGCATTTGAACATGGATACCCAAGCCCTCCATTCATGCCATCCCCTCATTCATTTCTTCCAAAAGAATGAAAAGAAATAGAACAGAAAGGTGGAATAGGCAATTTATTTGCTTGTGATGAGGACAATCAGTTAAGATAAGACTGGAAATATGTGAAGTTATCCTTTTGTCCTCCTTAGGTAGAAAGGTCCCTGAAGCACAAACTACAATTTTTCCCCCAATAACTCATTTTCCCTTTCACCATAGTAATAAATTTGAGCATAGCATATGGCCACTCAGAATACAGACTACATATCCCAGACTCCTTTGCAACAAAATGTTGTCATGTTTCTAAGTTCTGGCCAATGTAATATAGGCAGACTATCCTATAACAGTTCGGGGGAACCTCCCTTAAGAGACAACGATTATACCCCTTTTGTTCCCCCTCTCTTCTGCCTCTCCTCCGTCATGCTGCCTGCAAAGCAGATGCTGCCATCTTGGGCTATGTGGACAAGTGTCATAGCCCAGCTATGGCAGAATGGTGACTGGAAAGAGCCCAGGTCCCTGGAGAGATTATGGAACAGAGCTGCCATTAGCCATTCTAGAGTGCCTCCCTTTAGACCTTTATATGAGGGAAATAAAAGGCTGTCCTCAAGTAACATTATTTTTTAAGAATAATTAAGAATAATTAATAGTATTTATAATCTCAACGAATACTGCCACTTTATAGGAAGGCTAAAGACAAGTTGTCTCTATTTCCAACTCTTAGATTTTTCATCTGTCCCTCAGCATTCGTAGTAGGCAAGGAACTAGCAGCTTTTCGGAATCTTCTATAAGATAAATTACACATGTTGTAGGTATTTTACATATGTTTTCCCCTACTTAATCCTTACCAATGGTACCAGGCTCAAACGATGGGTGAGAATACTCAAACTCAGGGAGAAAACATAGGAACTAAATGTCAAGCAACTCTAGAATTTAAACATAGACTTCCCTGAGTCCAAACTTAAAGTTGTTCTGTATTTTATGTTGCCTCTCTGATACTCTAGTTTAAGATCCTTCCTCAGTGACATGTTTCTAAGACTGATAGATTGGCTGGAATCCACTTGGCCAGTATGCTTTGAGAGAAGACCTTGGAGTAGGTGAAATTTCCCTTCGTATATTATCGGGAGGTGAAAACTGATTTCCAATCTAAAGAGAAAAGGTCAAGTGTGACTTCTGTTTGAGGAAGATTTGAGAGGAAATACCTCATCTGATTTTATGTGTGTCTATAGATCAGTGGTCTTAATTTGGCAGCCCCAGGCTGATTTCAGATTCCATAGATACTTAGTTTGGCTCACAACATTTAAAAAAATACTAATTAGCTGCTAACCTTTAAAAGTCAAAATACTTTACATAAAACTCTGGACTTCTGACTTCTCTTGAAAAATCAGAAGATCCAGTAACACTAGGGTGGCCTTTCCACATGACAACACTTAGCTGAAGCTCTGTATGGTTACCTCTGTCAATGGCTTTGCCATCTCCAGTTTGCCTACTCAGCCCGTTCCACTCATTTACATTACTGACCTTTTCCTGTCAGGCATTTGAGAAGTTTATGACCTTTGTGTGGACACTTTTCCTTGACAGTGATTAAGATGATTACATAGAACAGATTGTCATCTGGCTGTACTGCCTGACGTATGTTCCTGATTTGTAAGAATGATTTGTAGAGACACTTTCTTTACCACGGGGTCTCTTAAGAGTACTTGTAAACTTCTTTAGAGCAACTCAGAGATGAACCAAGTTCTCTCCACATTCTGGTACATAAAGTTGGATTGTTTCAAAGTCTGAGAGGTTTTTTATACCTCTGTCCAGTGAATCTGCCCAGTGGGCTTTGAGCCCAGTTGCAACATGGTCCAGCAAAATAATTCTTGCAGTGGTGGTACTTTTGCCAAAGCAGTCCCTCTCTCTTACAACATGATAGAAACATAATTTTTCACTGAATATAGTTTTCCTTATATCTTTTCTAAATGGGATATAACATTGGCAGTAGTGGAAGGAATCTAGATATAACTGTATATAAGATGTGAGAAAAAAATAAAATGAGTCTTTTCCTCTCTGTGTTCTGAGAGAGTACATCATTATACCCTTGAAAGTCCAGAGGGAAAACTTCAATAAATATTGATAATGATGACCATGAGCTAAGCATTCTCTGGAATAGTCAATTAACTCTAATATAATTAGAACAAAACTCAAAGACCTATTAAAGGCATCAAGCCAGCCCTTTAAAGTGACTGCTGTGGGAGGAGGTTACAGGGTAGGTGAGGTCCAAGGACTTGTTAGATCTTTGTGTTCCGTGATTATGACACATATTAGTTCATTTGCCTTCACCTAATGAACAGGTAAAGTTATGACCTTCCACGTGTATCACCGATAATAATCACCGTCTACAACGCTATGCATTTTGGTTTTCTTTTACCAAATTGTGGTAATGCAACACCTAAAAATGATCCATTTTACACATTTTGAGATCAATTGTCTTTTAATCAGTTAAATTAAATAGCATTTTTCATGCCATTTTCACAGCTTAGACACTGTCTATCATTCTATTAAGACAGCCACTTTCAAACTGTGATGTTCACAGCTCTCTATGGTCTGGTTTTATGCCACCAAACCAGTCTTATTTTTAATAGACACCTGCTGCCTCCATGACCCCAAAATGCATCAGGTTTACCCCAGAAATTTTGCTCTCCTATGAATGGAAATTCTTCCTCCATCTCTATGATATAAATCTAAGATCTCTTTGACCTTCTCAGATTGATACCACATGGATGACCCCAACTACATAATGAAGAAGGATAGGTGCTGTGTAGTGGTCAAGGGCCTGGGCTCTGAAGTCAAACTTCCTAGATTCAAATCTCATTTCCATCGACTGCCAGTTATGTTTAGCAGGTTAACTAATCAATCTTCAGGTTTTCCTTGCCAAAATAAAAATAAGAGTATCTACTTCATAGGTTTCTTGGGAAGATTCAATCTGATAGAGAATGTAAAAAAAAGAAACATTATGTTATGCCTCCAATAAACATAAACCAATAGCTCACATAATCAAAAAAATGTGTTGACAGCAAGGCTTAAAAATGTAGATCAAAAGTAAGAAAGGCTACACAGCAGGAAGCACAAGCAAGGGTTTGCTGGACAGTTGGGTTAGAACATGGCTGGGCACTGTTGTACCTGGACATTGTAAGCTATTGCCATTGGTAAATTCTCTCAGTCTCTCTCGCTCTCTCTCTCTCTTTCTCTCTCTCTCTGTCTCTCTCTCCAGCTCTGACTCTCTCTCTTTCTCTCTTTGATCAGATGTTCAATGTCAAAGTTCTAGGTAGAAGTATTCAATGAATCTCTGCCACACTCTTAAGCCATAGCTGTCTTTCAAGGGCTAAGGAGAGAAAAGATCTGATCCCCTTGCCTCCCACCAAGACTCAACAAAAAGGAGTTTCTCCACAAACAGAACAGAATTTAGATGTTGGTCAGTTAAAAAGTGTTCTAATATACAGTGATGCCCTTTATTATTCTATAACTACAAATTGGTCTATAAACTCTTGAAAAGCAGAACCTAAGTATATCTCACAGACCTCATCATAAAATAGGTTCTCAATAAATACATGTTAACCCATAATTTAAAGTTTGACAGACTTGTTTTCAGGATTTATTGCTTTTTATGCTCTAGTTAGAGTTTAACGAACCAACGAATTGTGAGAATTTTATTGTGGTGTCAGACTTAAGTACAGTTGCCAAAAGATGATTACATAATGGTGAGAGAAAACTAGAATATCTTTTTAAGCTCCATAGATCATCTCTATTGAAATTAATCCCCGTAAGGTGGAGAGTCAAAATGAGAGGGTTGTGGCTTTGGGAGAATTAAACCCTGCATTGTGTGAGGGATTTTCAGGGAAAATCATGGTAGAAAATGGGAGCAGCAGAGAAGTAAGACCTATTTAATATTTTTTAATAAAAATTCATATCATAGAAGTAACATGACTATTACAGTAAACTTTTAAGGTACAGAAAAACCCAAACAAAAATTTTTCCTGCTCAGCACAATTATATGTATTTTTACATTTGTTTGTATACATCTATATATATATGTGTGTGTGTGTATGTGGTGTATGAGTGGTTAGAACCACAAATTAATAACAAACACACCCATAAATACATACAGTTGTTGTTAAAAAATTGTTACAAAAATGTGCTCTTATATACAGTACTTTTTATTAATGTGTTGTGTAATTATTTTCTTAAAAATGAACATTCTTGTTAATAAGAGAAATAAATGCTTATTATCAAAAAAAATAGGAAATACAATAAAAAAGGAATGTAAGACATGCAAAATCTCAGCAACCCAGAAATAACCGTTGTTAATATCTTGCTGAATGATCTTTCAAAATCTTTCTATATAGACACACAAATATACATTTTTTTGTGAAATAGATTATGCATTCTATAGGATATTCTGTAACCTACTTTTAAGCATAACAATAGATTATAATTATCTTTCCATGTCAATAGGTGTATTTCTGCACCATCATGATTAATGGCTGTGTAGAATTCTAATTTGTGGATGTACACAATTGATTTTCAAAAATACGCAATGTTAGACACAATTTTTTATTGCCTTTGTTTTTACAAGCAGTACTTCAATGAACATTTTTATAGTTTAATCTTCAAACGTATCCTTAATTATTCCCTTAGGACAAATTCCCAGAGGTATAGTTAATTGATGCAAATGTTACGTATATTTTTATGTCTTTGGGTAACAAATTGCTTTCCAGGGTTCTGTACCAATTCGAAATTACAGAACAGAATATGAGTGTGATTTCTCCCAAAACTAAATATTGCTCTTTTAAATGAGACAAAAAATAATGTAGGTTAATTATTTTGGCTTCTCACATATTGTAAAATATTCTCATGTGATTAAACATTTTAATGACATAGTTTAATTAAAAGGCTTGAGTGTATTCCGTCTTGTGAAACAACATAGTGACATATTACTGAATGTCTGCATATGTTTATGAATATTTTCTTAGGAAAATTTCCAAGTAGTGGTGTCTCTGGAAAGAGTATATGTTATTATCTAGCCTCACCATCCTTGATCTCTTTTCCTCCAACACATTAAACTTGTTTCTTCCTGACACTTTGCACTTACTCTTTGCTGATCTATTTATGACTGGCTCCTCATTCAGGTCTTTGTTTAAATACCATTACTTCAGAGAAGCCTTCTGTGATAAGCCCGATTAAAGTGGACTGTGTCAGTCATTACAGCCCTTCACCAATACTTCTGCTTCTCATCCTGCCAGTAATGCAGTAGGGTTGCCTTTTCCTACCTCCTTAATGTTAGTTGCAGCCATGTGACTTGCTTTGGCCAATGAAATGTGACAGCATATGACCTGACTCTGCTGGTGGAAGTCTTTAGAAGGTAGCGTATAATTTGCTGCATATCCTTACCCATGTCACTGCAGTTGGTGACATTCAACAGTGAAGCCACCCTCATTCTGCATCCCTGAGGGAGGACAGGGAACTGAGCCCCACACTGAACCATGATGACATGTATCGTGAGGGAAAAATAAATCCTTATTTTTTTTTTTTAACACAGTTCAGACTTTGGGGTTATTTGTTAGTGCAGCAAACCTAGTCCATCCTGAATAATATATACATTCCTCCTCCCTTTAGTCAATCTCAATATTTTCTTGTTTTATAATTGTATCATCTTATTTATTCTTTATGAGTCCCTTTCCCCACAAAAATGTAAGATCCTTGAGAGCAGGGGCTTTCTCTGTCTTGTTCATTGCAGTGCCTAGAATATTGCCTAGTGCACAGTAGGCCTTTATTAAATATTTGTTGAATAAAATTAAAGAAATGAGTGGAAGATTTCAGCATGTGCCCATGGAATCTAGACTAAGACAATGTCTTTCCTTTGGAAAACAATTGTTTGTTCCCAGATTCCAAGCTAATCTTTGGCATACTTGAAGAACACGCTACGTTAGAGTTCTGATGGCCAGAGAGAGGTTAAATATTTTCTCACCAAGATGTACGAACCCTTAACCACTTTAATCATTTGGTCTTTTTTTTCCCTCTAGCACTATGTACAATTTGCTTCTGTGTGGATGGAAAACAAGCATGATTATAGTTATTTTTAAATGTTCTATCATTAGAGATTTTTTTAAAATGAAAAACACTTTAGTAAAGCCTGAAGTTTATTTAGTGAATAGACAAGTGTATTTTCCCTGGCCATCCAAAGGATAAGACATGGCATTATATTTATAATGTCTAGATTTTAAGGTGTACTCTTCCAGTTTGGTACTTGATCATTCTTTCTTTATAACCATTATGTTCCAGCTACATTATGGTCTGCAGATGTGTATCAATTACAAAGATGTTTTGAGTTAATGATTTCTAAAAAGCCTTCAAACAAGTGGAATAGATATGTTTGTTATTGGATAGTTGGTCAACAGTGTTTTCCAGTAAGAAGTAATAGAGTCATAACCTATTCCCTCATCTGCGAGGGCCTCAGCACTTGAGCCAGATGACAACTTCTCTTCTTTGATCCTAACACACACTAATTTAGTGTAACTATTTACAGCTGTTATCTGTTGGTATCTTCTCAATCAGCATGTGTGCTCTCTTGACCAGAAATAGAAAAACACACATGGCATTGCTATGCACTTGTATCTCCCATTTGGCTCAAAAGCTACTTGCTGTCTTTTCACATGCCAGGCAAAGGGAAAGACTGGAGAAAGCTCTTCTTTTGCTGAACTATAATGTGGCCATTTGTTTGCTTGGTAACTAGAAGCATATCAGCATGAATCTGCCTTTAGATGGTCCATATGCTTGGATTTGCTATCATGTGGTCCAGCTTCATCAGAGCTCATTTCTTACAAAAAAGAAGAAGTACCTGGTCCTTCTGTGTTTTGATTTTCTTATAGCTTTCTGGAATTCCTTACCCTTAAGTGAACTCTTCCTGGTCCTCCCAAACATGTTTCATGTTTCTTTCTTTTACCCTATTGCATTTTTAATTTACTTTGGCACTTTGTTTTCATATGTTGTACTATATATCCGAAATTTTCCATATTTGCTTGACTGCTAAATGGAAACAAGGTAGCTATTGTGTTAAGAGCATGGAATCATTTTCTCCCATCTTTAAACTACTTTGGCATCCAAAATAGTGCAAGTACTTTCAAGAGAATTATATATCAGGTAAATCTGTATAAATTTACAGTGATGTTTTTCCAGCTCTGATGTGAGGTATAAGGAGGACTGTATAAGACTTTGCAATCAGACAGTCCTAGATTTGAGTACTGACACATTTACTGATTATGGGCTTCCAAGTATGTTACTTAATCTTTGGGGACTCAATTTCCTCATCTGTTAAATTGGGAAAAAATATTTCCTATCTCAAAGAATTGAGATGAAGATTAAATCAAATAAAGCATTTTAAATCCAGGGCTGAGCTCCTAGTGAGCACTAAGAAAATGCAATTATTATCTTACTGAGAGTCATGGCACATACCTAAAAGATTACTGTCTCAGAGATTATGATTTTACCAGTGCTATGATTAAAGCTGTGTAGTACAAGTGGTAATTTAGGTAGATTTCAATGTATAGGTAAATCAAATTCATTCTAAAGAAATGAGGCATAATGCTGACAGATATTTGTTATTAAAATAATAGTAGTAATAGTAGTATAGTAGTATATTATATTTATCTAATACCTTGTAGTTAATAAAATATTTGTACTTGCATGTTTATGTAACCCTTGTAAGTCATATGTTTATTTGAAAGAAGAGCATTGCAGGCGGGGGGAGCAGTCAGTTGCCAAGGTCCCAAGGGAAACCATGCCAGGGATATTCAGTGAATATCCAGAAGGCCCATGTAGCCAGAAGAAGAGTGACTGAAGAGAAGAGAAAAAGGAGACAATGGTGAGAGAGGAAACCAGAGGTCAGATTGTATAGGTCTTGGTTAAGTCCTTGGGCTTTGCTTTTAGTGAAATGGGGGAGCCACTGCAGGAAGTTGGGTATGACGTGGTCACATTTCTATTGTATAGAGTGGCCGTGGTCACTCTGGCTGCTGGCTTTAGAATAGTCTGTAAGGGAAGCCTGGGTAAAAGCGAGGAGATCAGTTAAGTGGCATGAAAATGGCCCAGATCTAAAGTGGTCAAAATGTGGGTCTCTTTGAAAGCTAGAGGCCACAGGATTTCCTGCTAGACTGGATGTGGAGCTATGATAGAAAGCAAGAGTCAGGACAAGTCAGGTTTTTGGCCTGAGCAATTGCAGGATGGAGCTGCCATTCTTCAGGCAAGTTGGAGTAGGTTCCAGGAGAAACATCAGAAATTCAAAATATCAATTAGGTGGAGTTCAGAAGGTCTGCCAGACGTCCAAGAGTGTGGCTGTGTAAATATTCACGATGAAAGAATGGAAGCTTATTTGCCTTAGAAGACAAATAAATACAACCCCAAGTAGCAAATGTTATTACCTGAAGGAAGGAGACCAGTTTCAACAGATCACTCATTAGTACTGAGTGATTGATATTCTAGAAAAATTAACCAAAGAAAGAGAATTCTTCACTTACTTTTCAAACTGGTTATCAATTAGAGGACCAACTGTGTTCTCAGGCAAAGAGGGAAATCTTTCTATCGCTCAACAGCAAAGTGAATGTACAAAACTCTTGTCACTGCGTACATCAATTCCAAGGGGTTCATACATATGCCTACAAGAAATATAAAAATTGCTTTTTAGGATAAGCACAGATGGAAGAAATGGTCTTGTAGTCAGACAGTACATAGATTTCCCAAATCACAGAATATCTTCCCACTGACTAAAGATTTCTGATCTGCATGTTTTGGGCTAAATTAACAGTTTTGATTGATAATAAAATAATTGACTCTCTTTGCCCTTTAGCTGGGGGAGGGGAGGGCAATGCCAGTTCACATGTGTAGTACAAATCTTCAGTCTGAATGAGTCAGGAATAGTCATTATTACCTAAAAGATGTCTATTCACATAAAGTAAACTTGCATTTGTCTGATAGTAAATTTTCATATGCTATTTACAACTTACTGCTAATAGTTTATAACCATTAAGGTAAAATCAAAATATATAAATGACTAGTACTGTAGCTAAATTTGTGCTTTATCATTATGGGACCGATGAAGAATCTCAGATTACTCATTTAAATACTCCATGGCACATTCATCCTGAGAGGAAGACAGTTTGACCAGCTCGGAGGATGTTTAGAGGGCAGTGGTGTCAGCAAAAGCAAGGTAGGATGGCTAGATTTTAGAAGGTTACATATCCTATTTCTTAATTGATTTGCATTTGGATTTTATTCCGTGGGCAATGGGAGTCATAGAATCTTTTCAGTTGGGGATTAGTAGAGTTCATTGTAGGATCTTAGGACGATATTTTTACACATAAGGAATATTTTGGGGAAATGAAGAACTACTTAATATGCATGTAATTATAGTGATTTTTATAAGTAATCTAATTGGCTTTGTTGAAAAGGTTATTTAAATAATATTAAAATATTTCATTAATATTAACTATTTATTTATAAAGGGGAGCTCAGATTAATATCTTCAATATCTGTCTCCAAAAATCCAGATCCATATGCTTAGATATTTATATTTAGATGTTTCATTTCCCTCAAATATCTGCAACTAAATTTATGATTTTTGCTACAAACATGTACTTCTTTTCAGCCTCCATTTCTCTTTATATGGTGTCTTCTTACTATCCCAAGAAGATGGATGATAAAATAGAAATAATCTTTTTATCACCACTATTTTCTCCCCTATTCATTTGGATACTAACTTTTAAAAAAATTGTCGTCCCTAAATAGGCATATATTTGAGCATTGTATGTACCCATTCCAACACTTTACTATAGATTTTATCACATCACAGGCAGAGAACTTCCACAGGCTTTCCCGAAATAGCCTTTAGGTGTTTCTACCCAATGAATATTTATGACCTTGATGATGACAGAATAGCGTTGTGGAAAGAAGACAGAGCTGGAAAGTCAGGTGAAATCCCAGTTTTTCCATTTACTAGCTCTGTGAGCTTGGCATGTTTCTTAACTTGTCTGATCCTTAGCTTCTTTATGTGTTAAGACGTAACGCTTCAGTCATGGGATTATTATGAGGATTAAAAAAGAGAATGTGTAAAAACATCCTGGCATCTAACAGGCCCTCATGGAATGCTAGCTGCACGTGATTTCATCCTTCTCCCTCCAGGTTCCAGATGGCTCCCTTTTGTCTATCATGTGAAATATAAATTCTCTTCCAGTTTTCACCTGCGATTCTCCTTTTTGTGTGCATCAGAGGATTACACTTTTTGTCCCCTTGTAGTTAGCAAGACCAGTTGGTTTATCTCACTTTTGAGCCATGGCATTTAGTTGCCAGGACCCTCCAATACTCCCTTTGTTTGGTGTGAGAGTTGCTAAAGAGCTCTCTTAATGGGATGGTAGAGCCCAAGATCAAAGCAGACCTGATAGCTGAGTCATAGAGGAGAGTTGCCCTGGAGTATCTTCTGCACCTGCAGGTACATTTTATGTGAGCAAGAAATAAACTTGTCATGTTAAGCCACTGGAATTTCAGGATGCTTCATTACCACAGTATAGCTTTATCTAGCTTATTAAAACCCTGGAATCTTTCCATTTTCTGGCCTCACCATAACTATCTAATCTTATGTACCTCTTGGACTTCATGCAGTCTGTTTTTACTCACAAGTCATCTCATTTGTTTATGCCTTTGTGTGTTTGTTCATGTTTTTCTTTCTTTCCTGCCTCATATTCACCTAGACTACATGACACCCATGTGTCAGAGGCTTTCTAAACCTCACAGTCACGTAGCAAACAATTTATGCCCTTCAATGTAAACACCCTAAACACATTAGGGTTCTAGTTGCTTTGTGTCATAAACCTTGAGGGTTCCATCTGAGCAGCCTCTGAGTCTTCTGCCTTCTTCCAATCGCATGAACCGGTTTCCCTGCCCCAAATGTCTCTTCCTTCTAATTAAGACTCGAATACCATAGCGTTTATCTCTTGAAAGCATTCCTCTGATCATGGATCTTCCAAGCTCAGAAGTTTCCCTGGACACTCCTTTAGGCAAAGGCCTAAGGGATACGTTTAGACATTTTAACATGACAGTTGGGGACTTTAAGACCAGCCCTAGGTTTTTCTTCTACTCTTCTATGCAAACATAACGTGAGCTCACCTAGTTTCATGATTTTGTCTATGCCATTCACCAGGCTGGAATGCCCTCATTTCAGCCTGTAAAAACTCTGTGTTTCCCAAAAAACGTTAACCAGGATGGAAAAGATTGGTAAGTGAGACTATATTAAAATTAAAATTGTCTCTTCACCAAAAGACCCCATTAAGAGAATGAAAAGGCAATTCATAGACCCTGAAAACGTATCTACAATACAAAAAGGGCTTATTTTTACTCTATGTAAAGAACCCCTACAAATAAATTTTTTAAAGTACAGCTCAAAAAAATATAGACAAAATACTTGAACAGCCATCTCACAAAGGAAAGAATCCAAATGACCTATAAACATACGAAAAAGTGCTTAACTTTCCTAGCAATCAGCAAAATACAAATGAAAACCACAATGAGAAACCCCTACATATGCACCAGATTGTTTAAAATTTTTAAATCTGACAACACCAAACATCAGTAAGGATGTGGAACCACAGAAGAACTTGCCCAGCAGGTAAGAAAGAACATTATTAAGCCACTGGGTATAAAATTAGCATTATCTTGTAAGGTTATATATGCACATAAATGATGACCCAGCAATTAAATACTTAAATGTGATTATGTGGGCCAGGATTCAAACACAAAAATGTTCTAAGTAGCATTGTTCCTAAAGCCAAAAACCTGGAAGCAACTCAAAAACACATCGAAGAAACAATGAATTAATAAATGATATTAAAAAAAGGAAAAAAAAGAAAATAAAGAATGAGCACCAAAAAAATAAATAAATAAAATAAATGATATAATTATGTAATAGAATACAACACTGAAAGTAAATAAAGAAGTTCCATGGATTTCACGAGGGAATAGTAAAACCACAACGTTGAGCAAAAGAAGTCAGACAGAGAAGAATGCATACTGCCAGTTTCCAATTAAAAAAAAGTCCCAAAACAGGCAAAATTAAAATACATTGTTTAGGGATGCACACTCAAATAGCAAAACTATAAATATATACATAAAGCAAAGCAAGAATGTGACTGCCGTCATATTTAATAGGGAAGTCATCTCTAAGGTAGGGTTGAAGGAATGAACATAAAGGTTAATTATGAGGCAGGTAGGATGATAGTTACATGATAGCTGCCTTAATTTTTTTAAAAAAATTATTATTTATTTATTTATTTATTTTTGGCTGTGTTGGGTCTTCGTTTCTGTGCGAGGGCTTTCTCTAGTTGCGGCGAGCAGGGGCCACTCTTCATCGCGGTGCGCGGGCCTCTCACTGTCGCAGCCTCTCTTGTTGCGGAGCACAGGCTCCAGACGCGCAGGCTCAGTAGTTGTGGCTCATGGGCCTAGTTACTCCGCGGCATGTGGGATCTTCCCAGACCAGGGCTCGAACCCGTGTCCCCTGCATTGGCAGGCAGATTCTCAACCACTGCACCACCAGGGAAGCCCCATGCCTTAATTTTTTAAATTTTATGCATTTTTATGTTTGTGTTATTTATTATTTGGCAATAAGAAAAAAATTTAAATCTTATGCATCCTTCAAGACCTACTTCTCCATGGAATCCATTCTAATCACCGTACTCTATGAGTTTTCTTTCTCTTCTGAACATTGAGTCATTATCTGTATTAATCAGTTAGGCATTGACTTACGATATTGCATCAGTGGTTATCTTGAAGTATAAGATACCTATTTTGTAGTGGTTCAAACAGTGTTTTATTATAGGTCATGTCTCCATGCAGCTCTTAAATCCCATTGCAATGATTTACACATGCAAGATATCCAATTTTTTTTGTTCACAATAATAAGAGATCTATATTTGGTATTTAATACGTAATTATAGATTGCAAATCTAGGGAATACATTATTCAAGTACTTATTTCTCAAAAGTTCAGATGGTATTATTGTATATCATAGAGGGCAGTATTGTGTTCTAGAAAGAATATTGTAATAGAGATGAAGAAGTTTGAGTTCTAGTTCTTTCTTTACTAGATTTTGTCTTAACTAAGCCATTTAAGTTTCCTAAGTGTTGAGTTCTTCATGTGGTATTTGGGCTAAATTCTACTTTCTAGTTCTAATAGTCTATGAGTCCTTAAAATATCATTTTATAAAAGGAGCCCAGGACCTATGTTCAGAATCTCTTAAGGAAATAATATCAGAAAGTCCAGAGGTTATAAGGGAGAACTTCCGGGGAAAAAAAAAATGGACCTGTTATTCCTTGAACAGGTTAAACACATTTTTTTAATTGAAGGAAAGCTCAGTAAGTTTAAAATAAAAAGGCAAATAAAAATATAAAAATAGAGAAAAAAATTGTGATACACAACAGCAAACCACTTTTTTTTTTTTTTTTTTTGAAGAATGGATGAGATGAGTCACCAACTGACTCTGTGACCAAAAATCATAGAGGAAATTCAGAAACAGAAGCTGAATTGAGAGAACTGAAACAACCATCAAGGAAATAAAGACATACATGTTTATTTTTCATGGGTGAGGAGATTAGGTATTCAGTTGTCTCAATCTGCCATTTTATTTCAAAGATTTGTTTGGAAGAAAATAGTGTATTCAAATTTAGATGGTAATTATAAAAGATTATTGGTAAATAACTTGAATAGTCATGAAATCATAATCTCTCAAGAGATAGAAATTTTGAAGGTTGTTTATTCCTGATACCTAATCATTAAATATGCCTGAGTCAGTTTATAAAATACCTGCTGGTTGGTCATCTAGCATATTCTTGAATGTCTCATTGCCCAAGAAGCTCCAAGGAGCTACTAATATGTACTAAGAGTGAGATCACAGAACCTTTTACTCTTGCAATATTAGTTTCAAAGACTGTCATTGTATTTTCACACAGAGGGCTACTTTTTATTGAGAGATTTTACTACTCCCCACAAATGATATCATTTTTGTTTCTTTTACATCATAATATGTACATTTGACTCTCCTCCATTTTATTTACTGTTGTCAGTGAACACTTCTAAGAAATAATACTTTCTGAGGGTGGGATTACATGCTTATATTTCAAATATTAGCATGAATCTGTGACTTTGAGCACCAAAGCTCTATAAATCCTATATGGAGGGCTGAAAGAAACAGTTCCTATCCATCTCATTGGACAATCCTGTTTCACATTAAATGACTGAATACAGTTCGACCAGGTCATGTTAAACTTACCTGATGGTTGCCTCTCCACACATGTGGACCCTCTGGTATTCAAGGCTGAAACGAAATTTCCTAGAGACAAAAAAATTAAAGTATTATAGAACAAAAGTAAAATACCATCTAAATACCACACAGAACACAGAGCTGCTTTGAATTACTTCCTCTTTCTGTTTTTTCTTCTTTGTTACAGAGTTTCTCTATGAAGTTGGAAATTACTCTCCCAGAAAACATGTTAGGTGTTTGCCATAGGAAAAAGAGCAATATTTACTCACATAAAATCAACTGCCATTCTGTTTATAGATAAGTGCTTGAAATGGATACAAGTTAGATGGTTTCTTATCTAGAATGACTAAAAAACAAGACAGAACTAGACAATTTTATTACATTTATAGAAATGTGTAGAAAAAAATATAAGTGTGAATGCATTATGTGCTTTCAAATTTTACTGCATCTGACACCGTAATCTTGGCACTATCAGTGCAGTCTGTGCCTTAAGGCAGGAAAGATGTTCCTGCATTCAATGCACTCAATGTATTTTACTTAGCTGTGCAATGGTGGCACATCTTCAACTTTCTTTGAGTTCTCATCAAAGATAAGTGACTTCAAGGGGCTTCCCTGGTGGCGCAGTGGTTGAGAATCTACCTGCCAATGCAGGGGACACGGGTTCGAGCCCTGGTCTGGGAGGATCCCACATGCCACGGAGCGGCTGCGCCCGTGAGCCACAACTACTGAGCCTGCGCGTCTGGAGCCTGCGCGTCTGGAGCCTGTGCTCCGCACCAAGAGGGGCCGCGACAGTGAGAGGCCCGCGCACCGCGATGAAGAGTGGTCCCCACTTGCCGCAACTAGAGAAAGCCCTCGCGCAGAAACGAAGACTCAACACAGTCATAAATAAATAAATAAATAAATAAAAGAACGTGAATTTCTTAAAAAAAAAAAAAAAAAAGATAAGTGACTTCTTAGTTAAGATTCTTATAATTTGTACATTCCTTGCTGCAGTGCCTTTTCTTTGTGAGAAATATGATTTTACATGTCTGTATTTTTGACTCTGTATTTTTTGGCTTTTGGCTGTGACACCACCTGGTTTAATAAAGTCGTTTATTCTATAGCATACTCTTGATTTTTATCTTTCCTTTTTATTATGTTGAACATAAACTTGAATTAATGCTTGTTATTATGTCCACAAAAGAGGACTGCTCTTTTTGGAGAGGCTGTTCGACAGCTTCACAAAGAAACAGCTTTTTATTTGACTGTGGGCCAGAGACATCTATTCTAGCAGGGTCATGTCCACAAGCACATCTGTGAAAACATAACTACATTCTCATTGCCCAAGAAGCTCCTCAAATCTTGGCCTTCTACGTATTTTGATCATTTATTTGCCTCTGTCTTCTTTATTTCCTCATTATGTAGATCAGTGAATAGACACAATATGTTTCATGCAGGAAATCCTCAGGACACATAGTGTGCAATGTAGAAATGTGTTACCACCAGATTTGTCTGCAGAGGCTAACATTTTAATCACAATACGGCTAACCTAAAACATAAATATTATTGACTTTGTGTTACAAAATTTGGCCTATGTAGTATGTTGGAAATATTTTTTATCTCTGATGATTAATTATTTTGTTTGCTAAATTTGTGTTATCTTTATGGCTTTCTAAAAAAGATGTCACCTATCTAATTTTGGCTTTGACTTCTAATAAATAAATAGAATAAACTAGTAAATTATATAGTGCATAAGGTGATAGGTACCATGGAAAACGGCAAATGGGCAAGGGAAATGACATTAAGGGACAGTGTGGAAGTACTGAATTTTCCAGTGGCTGAAGTACCTGGAAAGAGTGTCATGAGGGAAGGCCTAATTGCAGCTTGGCAATTAAATGCATCAAAAGTAATCAACATTGAGGTATTCCAAATAAAATATTAGGGTATGTGTTCCTATGCAATACGTATTTCTCATAGACTGGTCAGGTACATACACAGGCCACACTTTTCTGGGAGAGCACTCAATATTTCCTTAAGAGGTAATTTTGACATAACTCTCAATTCCCTATGGAAGTTTAAGTGGTAAATTCATAGTCATTCATCAATTTCCTTCTAGCTTATATGGATGTTGAATCAGAAATATTAAATTTGAGCAAAATGGCCTAATTTCACTTTTATCATTTTTGTGGCAACTACTTTTCTTCTTTTGTAGAAAGAGTAAGGTTAGATACATAAAAATAAGTAAGGTTAAATAGATAAAAATCAAATAGTAGATGAACGTTAAGAAAGTAAATAATCATTACTAGATACTGAAAGTCTCATAGTTAAGCTGTATTAACTTAAATGAATCATTTCTTTACATGTAAAGGTTAGCTATTTAAAAACCCAAATTGAATTTCTTTCTTGTATATTTGAGCAGATATTCAATTGTGCTGTTTTATTTCCAAGAAGACATTTATACTTGCTCATTCTTTTCATATTTGCTATCCAACTAAAAAAAGAGCCACAAGATTACCAAACTGAATCTAAACCCAATAAATATTTAACACATCACTTCTCACATCCATAAATATACTCTGATTTTTTATCTTGGCCACTTGAAGAGCCAACAAAAATGGGAGAGTTTATGTTAAATAAAAAAGGCAACTAAACTTTGTAACATGAGCATAGCAAACACATATTAAAATTTAAGTGAATGCATCAGTTCACAGATAGATTCATTTAGGTCACTAACACTCAAACTCTTTCTGAAAGTAGATTTAGCGTCCAGACAGTAGAATGCAAATAAATACTCACCTTGGTTGCTTTTAGTTGTTGAATCATGTTTCCTAAATCAGTTCGCATGTAAAGTAGTCCAATTCATTCTAACTGAACGTGGGTCTACTTTTCCTTTCTTTTTGTTCATTTTAAGGTCAGTATTATTTGTAATTGTTTTAAAAGCTTTTAATCTTACCCCAGCCCACTTCAGTAGTGCGTAGAAGCAGAGATCTAATAATGTGGTTGACAGTTATTTGCTCTGTCCACCCATCTAGGCTTCCTTCTTTGCCAGTGGAGTGCGACATTGCATCAAGTATCTACCGCTGGAGGATCATGATTCTTTCCCCTATTTTAGGGGGAAATCCTGATTTCTCTAACATTTAAAGAAATTCCCTTCGCCTTAACACTTAATTAGTTTAAGTGATCAAATTTCTGTTCAATGAGGTATCGAGGAAGATCTGTTGAGAGACTTCTGTGAATGCTTTCTTGTTCTTTTACGGAGCATTTATTACCTCCTTTAATCCACTTAGTAGCCCTATGGGAGTTTGTATTAATATTATTACCATTTTTCATATTAGAAAACCAAGAACAAGAGGTTTTTACTTTACGATGAAGCCAACACTGAGGATGGCAGAGTGGAAGGATGGAAGGGATCTGAATCTTGATATTCTTTAGCTACTGACTTGATCAAGACTATATATGTCCCACTTCTGGACTTGTTCATTTATTCATCAAATATTCATGATATGCACTAAGAATTGTTCTAAGTGTTAGGGATATAGTTTTGAAAAAATTATGAAAAATCCCTATGCAATGAAGCTAACATTCAAGTAGAGGAAGCCAAACATTAAACAGAATGAATTAATAAATTATATAATGTGTAAGAAAGTTGTCTCAGTCAGCTCAGGCTGCTATAACAAAAAATGCCATAGATTGGGAGGCTTATAAGCAACAGAAATTTATTCCTCAGGATTCTGGAAGTTCATGTATAGGGTGCCAACTTGGATGGATTCTGGTGAGAGCCTCTTTTAGGTGGCAGACTGCTGACTTCTCGTTATATGCTCACATGTCTGAGAGCAGAGAGAAGAAGCAAGCTCTCTTTGACTCTTATAAGGGTACTAATTCCGTTCATGAGGGTCCATGATCATAACCTCACCTAATCCTAATTACCTCTCAAAGGTCTCCATCCTAATACCATGCTATCAGGGAGAGTAGGATTGCAAGATATGCATTTGGGGAGATATAAACATTCAGCCGATAGCAAAGGTGATGCATGCAATGAAAACATTAAATCAATAAGGAGATAAGGTATGCTAGGAGGTGGGAGGGGTATTGCAAATGGAATCATTTGGGAAGACCTAAGTGAGAAGGTGACATTTTATCAAAGATAGCAAGGAGATACCAGAGAATAAAATTCCCTACTGAGTGTTTTTGTCCCCCTGTTATTTGCAGAAGCACATTTACAGATAGTGAGAGCATGATAAGTTATTCGTGTCTTTATAGGAACTAATAACTCCCTGCCTCTCAGTATGTATGTATTTGCATTTTTTGAAATCTGGTATCATAGCCAATTCAAATGACTTCTGTGAATGTGTTATCTCAGCTTAATTATCTGCTGAGGCAAACTCTCTGCTTTCTCTATTTCTGAGTCAGTTTGCTACTTCTAGCTATTCAGGTTCTAATAACGTGGAGAGAAAAGGAATTTGCGGGTGGACATTGAAGTTTGTGATTTTAAAGTGTCTATACCACTTTTGCCATAATAACAATAGCTAATATTAATTAAGCACTTGCCATACTCTGGGTAATATTCCAAGCCCTTTGCATAAATTATCTACTTTACTCTGATCATTAGCCCTATGGGTGTCTGTATTTCCATTTTTCACAATAGAAAACCAAGGGCAAAAAGTCAACTTTGCAAAAGTCACAGAATAAGTAGTGGAACATTGACTCACAACAAGGAATTGGACTCTGGAGCCAAAGCGATTAAACATAAGATAAAAGCTGTTAATTTTTTCAGGTGAATACTGATAACTATTATAGAGCCCACAGGAGAATGAAGGATCCTATTCTCTGACAGGTTGAACAACCAGTGTAAATCATAAGAACCAATGGTCCTTTACCACAACGAATATGCAGGCCTTTTTTAAAGACTAGTTGTGTCAGAACAGGACAAAAATATATAGTCACAAGTTTGGGAAAAGCATATAATGATGAAATTGCTTACTAATTTCTATGCTTCCAAGTTTAGATCAAATGAAAGTTAAAGAGAACAAGCTATATTGATTCAGTCGGCAACTAAATTACCTTTAAATGCTGTATGCGTTTGGATATCAGTTTTTGGTATCTTTTTTCTTAGTGGTAATGTGAGATAAACTTATTTTTAAAGCATATCTTGGCTGTATTTTTAAATCATGTATTCCAATGATTCTGTTAGCCTCCAGATACTTTTCAGATGAAATATCTCTAAATTTAGAGCAGTGGGTTAATTGTTAATCTGATAGAAGCACAATAAATACACCCTTTTTTCTCTGTATTTCTAGACACTTTTGACGCCCTGTATTATATAATATTTATCGTACTGTTTTCCAATTGACAATTGAACCCATTGCTATAAATTTAGAGGTATTTCACCTGAAAACATGTTGAGCATTATTTGAATATGTAACTTACATATTTTTTAATATAAATTTATTTATTTTTATTATTTTTGGCTGTGTTGGGTCTTCGTTGCTGCACACAGGAATTCTCTAGTTGTGGCGAGCGGGAGCTACTCTTGTGGTGCGCGGGCTTCCCCTTGCGGTGGCTTCTCTTGTTGCGGAGCACGGGCTCTAGGTGCGCCGGCTTCAGTAGTTGTGGTGTGTGGGCTCAGTCGTTGTGGCGCATGGGCTTAGCCGTTCCACGGCATGTGGGATCTTCTCAGACCAGGGCTCGAACCCGTGTCCCCTGCATTGGCAGGCAGATTCTTAACCACTGTGCCACCAGGGAAGTCCCTTACATATTGTTTAAAAATAAGTTTATTCTCTGTTCCCCAACTTTGTGAACCCTGAATTATTTAGACATTACAGATTATACCTCTTTAAGGATGCGAAAAATTTCATAGTCTCTATGTTAAGTGAAAAAAACAGGATATAAACACACAATTTTATATACATAATATCAAATTTATGAATATATTTGGAAGAGAATATGATATGTTAACAAGGGTTATCTTAAATCACAATGGTGTGATTTCTTAAATTGAACTAACAAAGTTTTAAAAGGAATATTTCTTATTCTTTATAATTAAACATTTTATATAAAAAATGCTGTATGTATTTTTCTATTACGTATTATAAAGAGGAATCATTGCCACCACAACAGTGAAACAGAGTACATTTCATTAACCTTGGTACCTTTAATTACCAAGCTATTTCTAAACTTCTGAATAAGGCAGTCCCCTGCAGTGAAAGTTTCCAAGAGAAAGTTAATGGTTAGGTATTATCTGATATTGACTCTGGAGAAGGGAAGAAAAAATGGTTTCTGGAGAAGGGAAGAATAAATGGTTTCTGGAGAAGAAACTTCAAACAGAGGAGAAAGTAAGAAGAATCGAGTGTCCATTCTGATGGGTGGGGTCTGGGAGTGGGAGCAAAGATATGCATTAATGAACTCTAAGGTATGGTGAAGAATTTTCCACAGAGTTGCAAAATATTAGTCCCCAGGATGTTGATAGGTTTTTGGTTAATAATCAAATAAAAATTTAGGTAATAATATAATTTTTGGAGACCCAAAGTAACAGATCTTTAATTTACGTTATAATATTTTCACATATGAGGGAACATTTTATGCTATGTTTCCTAAAATTATTTCTCCAAGGTTAAATTGCCCCTCCCCTGCCTTATTCAGCAGGGAATCTTATAGGGCTAAGATCCCATGATAGACATTTTGGAAAATACTGAAGAGTGATAGATATGTCTGGGTACTTTAATGAGTGCCCCAGAGAGTTCTCTGGGAACCATGGTTGCTATGGAAAGAGAGGGGGGTGAGCTGAGCTATTCCCATGCATGATCCTAACATTGGGACTGGAATATTTTCACAAGCATCAGCTCCATTAGAGAGGCCTTCATTGGGCAAGGTGGTCTTGTCAAATAGCCGGCATCTTAGGAATCATGTGAAGTTTCCAGGTGTTGGTTGAATACCTGGCAACCTGATGACTAAAACTTGTGTATGGAAATACAGTCAAGAATAGTCCAGATATATAAATACCCAATATTTTCAAATTAAATGTCACATAATTATGTCATGACCTGTCTGCCCATGAGTGCCCTCACACCCTCTCTGCTCTAAGCAGTACTTTGCCAGTTAACATGTTAGCTGTGAACCTTGAGCCTCCCTGGCACATCAGTAGAGTTCTAAACATATTTCCAGTGTTGTGTTAATGCTAGTACCCGGCCAGGTAACATAGAACTGGGTATGTGTGGCAGTATATCTGTGTCAATATTTTCCTTTCTCCATATTTCATCTTTTTCATATATTGCAGTTCCCTTTTAAGGCAAAAACTATTTGGCCACATTCTTTAAAAAATGTAGGGCTTCCCTGGTGGCGCAGTGGTTGAGAATCTGCCTGCTAATGCAGAGGACACGGGTTCGAGCCCTGGTCTGGGAAGATCCCACATGCCGCGGAGCAACTAGGCCCGTGAGCCACAATTACTGAGCCTGCGCGTCTGGAGCCTGTGCTCCGCAACAAGAGAGGCCGCGATAGTGAGAGGCCCGCGCACCGCGATGAAGAGTGGCCCCCGCTTGCCGCAACTGGAGAAAGCCCACGCACAGAAACGAAGACCCAACACAGCCATAAATAATAAATAAATAAATAAATAAATAAAAATTAAAAAAAAAAAAAATGTATACTACAGGAACTTCCCTGGTGGCACAGTGGTTAAGAATCTGCCTGCCAATGCAGGAGACACGGGTTTGAACTCTGGTCCAGCAAGATCCCACATGCAGTGGAGCAACTAAGCCCATGCACCACAGGTACTGAGCCCGCACTCTAGAGCCCACAAGCCACAACTACTGAGCTCACGCGCTGCAACTACTGAAGCCCGCACAATCTAGGGCCCACGTGCCACAACTACTGAGCTTCCGTGCTGCAACTACGGAAGCCCGCACCCCTAGAGCCCATGCTCTGCAACAAGAGAAGCCACCGCAATCAGAAGCCCAGGCACGGCAACGAAGAGCAGCCACTGCTCGCCGCAACTAGAGAAAGCCCGCGCACAGCAACCAAGACCCAATGCAGCCAAAAAGAAAAAGTATACTACATAAATGATAAAGTATTATTATTTCAAAGTTTTAAAAAATGGTTAATATTTTGCTTCAGTTCCTGAGCTCTACGCTATTTTGGAAATAAGTTTTATTATCATAGTAAATCAGTAGACCAATGTTTTTTCAGATAAAGTGTTGAGTCATGAAGAAGTAAACTTGATATTTTAAAAATATGTATTTCCATTATTGGGAAGGAAAGTATGAGATTCTGAACTATGGAAAATTGATAAAGAACCTCACAGTAGATGGTAAAACATATGCTGTAATGTAGGTGGTTATCAATACATGATACTATATGTGTAAACATATGGATTTTATGCAAGTATTTTTATTAAGCCTGCTGATTATATTCGTAGATGTCACCTTATGAGCATAATAATAGTCGGCTCCCATATCAGTGCATTGGAGACTATTAGTCCTGATGATGGCTCTTTGTAAAATCCCTCGGGACAAAGGACTTCTTCAGTCACTTGTTCAGAGGTTTTTAAACTCTAGTCCAGACCCAGGGAATTGTATTCAAAATTTGTGGGTATGTGTTTATTCATTTTCAGGTGAGAATGTCCAGAGCTTTGGGGAGATTCACAGTGCTGGCCGGTTACCCCGGAGAAGTGAAAAATCAATGCTTTGGCACTCCACTCCACAAGGCAGGGGGAGCCGTGGCAACCTCAGTATGTGCTTAGCATACTTGCTGCACCTGGATTGATGATTTGAAAAAAGCTTGGAGGATTTATCCTTAGTGTTACTTCAACCATCATGCAATCTTTTAATTGAAAGTGATGTGAAGATTCATTATAGTAGGGCTCAATCATGTCTGCACTTTGTCCATTATTCCTGGGTTATTTCCCACCTGATGTGTGTGTGTGTGTGTGTGTGTGTGCGTGCACGTGCACGTGCGCGTGTGCACAGGCAGCAATGACCCTCTCAGTAGACCCTTTGGTAGAGTGTGACAAACTAGAGTTAGAAGATAAGTCCTAAGGCTCAGTTTTAGGAAGGAATGCTCCTGTTTGTGTAAGCTTAAGCGTTTTCAAACTGGAGTTTGTTTTTTCTTAACAAACCAGTTGATAGTTTGAGTTCATAGTTCTAAGATTATTTTTGTAGGGGGGTATGTCAGAAAGTTTCAGAGTATTTTTAAGACTATCAGTCCCACACTATCACTGACTCTCAAATTAAGGATGGCTTTGCTTCCAATCCTGAAAAGTACCAAAAACGTTTAGATTCTGGCATTTTAAGACACATGCACACACACAAAACCACAAATAAGATCTTTTGCTGCAATTGTCCTTCTTAAGCATATACTAACTATCGGACAAATTTATTACGAGAATAGAGAGGATGACTCATGCTTGAATCATAATAGACCTCTTTGATCGCTAAAATGAGGAACTATAAAATCTTAATTTGGTCAGCTTCAAGGAGAAAATGATTGTCCTTCAAAGTCTTAGGCATTTTGTCGTGTGGAAGGGATCAAAGCAGTGGAAGCTGCTAATTCAATTTTCTAACAATAAACAGAGAGTTGTGTCCTAAAGTACAATAATTGGCTTCCCACGGTTGGCTGGGGGAGAGGAGCATTACATGCGAACCTCCAAGTATCTACAGAGTGTTGGGCTTGCACAACCTCCTGGCTGCTAATCTGGCTTTTTCATTCAGCAAACGTCGTCTGACACTTCAGTGACTCTCATAATAAACTTTTTGCGGGCTCATCACAAAGGATGAGGTAGAAAACAGAGCAGGACACTACGAAGCTGAAAAGGGTGGGTTTCCTTTGGTTTGGCTTAGTCAAAACATCACATGCCTTTCAAATTCCACCCTCACCATATCAGCCTTCTCCAAGCAAAGCATGTGGAGGATTTCTTTTTCTTTAAATTTTATTGGAGTATAATTGATTTACAGTGTTGTGTTAGTTTCAGGTGTACAGCTAAGTGATTGTTATACGTATACATATGTTCATTCTTTTTTAGATTCTTTTCTCATATAGGTTATCACAGAATATTGAGTAGAGTTCCCTGTGCTAAACAGTAGGTCCTTGTTGGTTATCTATTTTATATATAGTAGTGTGTGTATGTTAATCCCAAGCTCCTCATTTATCCCTCCCCCTATGTTTCCCCTTTCATAACCATAAGTTCATTTGTATCATTTTTTAAAAAATTAGATTCCACATATGACTGATATATGATATTTGTCTTTCTCTGTCTGACTTATTTCACTTAGTGTGATAATCTCTAGGTCCATCCATGTTGCTGCAAATGGCATTATTTCATTCTTTTTTATGGCTGAGTAGTATTTCATTTATATATGTACATCTTCTTTATCCATTCCTCTGTCAATGGACATTTAGGTTGCTTCCATGTCCTGGCTATTGTAAATAGTGCTGCAATGGACATTGGAGTTCATGTATCTTTTCTTTTTAAAAAAAAAATTTTTTTTTAATTTTTATTGGAGTATAGTTGATTTACAATGTTGTATTAGTTTCAGGTGTACAGTAAAGTGAATTAGTTATACATATACATATATCCACTCTTTTTAAGATTCTTTTCCCCTATAGGCCATTACAGAGTATTGAATAGAGCTCCTGTGCTAGACGGTCCTTATTAGTTACCTATTTTATATATAGTATTTTATATATGTCAATCCCAGTCTCCCAGTTTGTCCCTTCCCCCCTAGTGGCCATGATCTAAGCACTTCACATGACTTAACCCACTTAATTCCCATAAAAACCCATGTGGAAAGTGCTATAATCCCCTTTTTTTAGATGAGGAAATGAAGGCCTTGAGAATTTACATAACTTGCGGAAGCAGAATATATGCCCATGCAGTGGCTTCTTAACCATTTTGCATCCTGCCTGTTGATACTTGAAAATGGAAACGTATGTTTGAAAGAAAGGGGGACAGGGAATTGGGAAGGGTGGAGAAGAATTAACATTGCCTGCTGAATGTGCCAGCAGTGGGCTCGGTGCTGCACTCAGATTATCTAATTTTGTCCTGTAACATTTTATTTTATGAGGTTAAGCAGTTTGCTAAGGGTCACAACCAGTTAAGTGGAAGAGTCAGGAATTGTCAGATGCCAAGGGCTCATGAATTTTCCTTTATGCCAACATCACTTCAAAAGAGAAAAACAAAAACAGAAAACAGACATTAGAAAACTCATTTTTTAAGTTTCCTTCAAAATCCTTGGACACTTTTTTGGGGTTTGTTCATTCAATTGTTTTTAATTAACATCATAATGACTTCACACCTTAGACCTCGTATTAGATTTAGTGAATGAAATGAATAGGTATTTCTGCTCGTAAAAAGAAGTTCTCATGATACGTCCAACGTGTGTTTTGGCAAGGGTTCTCACATCCTTTTTTATTTTTGAGAAAAAAAGAAAAACTGTGTTGCAATATCGTTTGAAAAATTTCACATCCTATTTCACAGAAATTTTGAGTCTTTCAGGGGGCGAAACATAAATTCGAAAAAGATTTAAATGGCTACTCACATGACAGACAAATTGCTTTTAGATTTTGACTTGCTCCCCCTGCATGACCAGCATGTAGAAACAGAAGCCATCACATAAATGGTGTGACCTATTCGTCTTTGCCCCTGCTTGCTGATATGACACCTCAGCCATCTGTATAGAGTCCGTCTGGTTTTTCTGGGAATTGCCCTGCCCCCGGATTGCCAGACACGTGCTGATGAACAAGTCTGCTTCCCAAGCCCCGCCCATGACAACTAGGATACTGGAGCCCTTGAAGTTCTAAAGCTGCTCAGGTTTTTGCTGTAAACTGGAAGAGCTTCTTTGCTGGCCCAGTAGTTCTGCTCCTCTTCCAGTGTCCTGATTATGATGTGAGTCAGGATGCTCTTGATTTTCTTTCTTCCCACACACCCCAGATGAGAGTGCAGCAGGCCTGGAGCAACAGATAAGTCCAACGAAGAGGCATCGCGTGTACCCATATTCACCTCTCACCACCGGACACCAGGGCTTTCTGTTGAGCTCATTATTCTGGGCTGCCTTTTCCATCAGAATAATTACTCTCCTGGGAGTTGCCCAGCCCCATTGCAAAAAGGCTTCTGGAGGGTCCACCATCCCATTTTCCTAAATATGCCCAGACCAGTCTAATGAATTCTCAGAGTCAAGTTGAGATACCCTTCCACGCTGCATAATACCTAGTAGAAATGAAACATCCCAGACCTTGTTGTATTTCGTCTTTACAACAATTGCATGAGGAAAGAATATTATTTCCATGAGTCAGTTAAGGCTTAGTGTGAGGAAATAACTTGTCCAAGGATATGGAGAGTAATACAGATGGATCACTCACGACTTCTGAACCCAAGTTCATGACTCTTTCCACTATATCACAGTTTCTTCCAGTTAAGAAAAAGAAAACCAACAAACTTTACTTTTTTCAAAAACATTAAAAACAGAAATCCTTATGCATCATAGAGTGATATCTCTAGCAAATTCCATATTTAAGCAACCCAGAAACCCCAAATTCAGGCAGAGTGGTATTCACTTATGCCATTAAGACAATTGTTTTCATTTTCACTTTGGATTTGGCAGAATCACACATGGTAGACAAGACATTAGATTGAAAAGAGAGCATTGATTTGCTTGATTTCAACTGTAAATCTGGAATGCATCATTCAGTGTATGGAGTTACAGTTATTCTTCTATGCCTCTGGATTACAAGTACAATTTCCATAAAAAACCAGATTATTTATTGACAGATTTTAAACTGCAGATCTTAAAAAAGAAGAAAGAATTTGAAGATATTTCCACTTTCTTTTTAGTGACCCATTTAAAATATATTTGTACAGTAAGGTTATAGAATTACAGGAGCATTTATATCTCAATGAATTAACGATTTATAGCACATTACTCTTGAAAAAACAAAGCCAAGAAAACACAGTACCTGTGTCCAATGATATACTGTATATGATATTGAGGGTACCTCTACTCTCACATACACATGAACATGACTTGGTTAAACAGACAATGTTCTGTGCAGGTGGTCTCAGACTACATAACATAAACCACTTATTCAGATAAACCTATTGGCTTCTTCTCTGAGTTTGTGCCAGGTGAATAAGCTAAGAGTTGTCTTGAGAGCTTTTCCTTTCCTAATGCTTATCCCCAACACAAAAAGCTCTTTGAAACTCAAAATGGTTTGAGTATGGTAGAGATTGTAGTAAAAAGGTAAAAACTTTTGCTGAAATGCTAGAATGAGGTGAAGATCATAAACTTGATCTCACGAATGAGAAATAACATGTTATGGATTAAAAGTCTGCAATAATCTATTTAAATACAGGTAAACACATATATAATAAATGTATGCTCCAGATTTAGTAGCAAAACTGCAAACGCACCTCGTCTGGCCCCTTACTTCCCCTACCATCTATGCTACTTCGCCACATGGGCAGGGTTGCCGGAACTTCTCTGTGTAATGTTTCCGTCTTTCCTGTTCTCCTCAGTTTCCACAAATTTTACACTTGACAATTCCACTTCATAGAGCATGTGTGCAATAAAATCATCCTAATAGAAATCTTCTGCTGGAAGTGAAGAGATTTTTGTATGAAGATCATAAAAAATATAATCTACTCATATTCCTAGTGTTGATGTTTGTGTAAACCACCTTAGAGATTCTAATGTATATTACAAATCATCAAACATGTCATGAACTCTGGGATCCTCTGTCATAACAGGTATAATGATGAAAATGAAAACAATATTTATAGGAAACTTTAAAGTTTTAAAATGTTCACATGCATTTTTCATATTAATGGAATTAATACATATTAATCCCTGACATTTAATATATATCATGTTAGTTGTTACGAACTCCTTGCTATATGTTTTATTATCTCTACTTAATGAAAGAGCACCATTTATTATTGTCTCCAGATCACAGATGGAAAAAGTGACTCTGGGTTTAATGCTCTTCTCCACTAGATAAACAGTAATACAAAGCCATGAAGAAAGTAAAATATATATCTATATATCTATATACATATATTAGGTATAAAATACTTTGAAACAAACAAAAATCTATTATTGTTATAATATAGTTTATCATTCTTTGTTTTATTAAATTCTTTCAGCACAGGTGAGGGGTGGTTTGATAAGTGTTCAACTCCATAATTCCATTTTACAGAAATGAAATCAATTCTGAGGGAGAACGAATGATTTTTCTCATTTCTTGCACATAAGATAAACAATGAAATTCAGATTGCATTCACATACCAAATGTAGTGTATTTACCTAGACTTCTAGGCTATAGATAGACAACATAAAGTGAAATAAAAAATTTAATTTTGTGTGATAGAACAAAGGCGGGGAGATTATATATCTTTTCATGGTTACATAGAGATGCCAGCTAACCACCAAAATTCATGACTGCCCTGCCATGGTATAGAGTTGTGGTTGGAAGTCACTGCTGAGCTAGGTATCATAGATCTCTTTGCATTTATATTAGACGTGGGAGTAGATCTCGCCAATGGAACATGAGCGGAACATGGTCAAGGTTATGTTTTCTCTAAGTTTTCTTCCCTCTCTGCTAACTTAGGCAGTGAAGAAGGAGGCTCCAAGAGATGGAAGAGTCATAAGACAGAAGTCACCTGAGTCTTTAAATCATCATGTGGAGGAAAGCAACGTGCCAGGAATACCCAGGTTAGACTATTGTCCAGCTGAGAAATAAGCTTTTCATATAGCTGTAGCCATTGAAATTTTGCAATTTATTGTAGCAGCTAATGTTATCTAACCAATGAAAAATTGAACATGTGTTTCAATAAGGAGTTAATATCATGTGACAGGTAAAACTAAGCCCTGAATAAATTTTACATTTATTTAAAAGAAGTTAATTCACTCTTAATAAAAGAGTAACTTATTTTCTTAATTTAAAAATTATAAATACTGCATAAACTAAATGCATATTTTTTTCAGAGATGATGTATAAAAAAATCTTTTTACTAGCTGATGTAATTTATAGATGTACTCTCTAATTAGTTTTACAGATATTATCTCACTTTTAAGAGAAATGATAGATAACAAGGACACTTTTCTTTACATATTTTATAGATGGGACTCTGTAATTAAATATACAGATACTATTTTACTTTGTTCTGAAATGTACAAACCCAGCCTTTGGCCAGCACGATATTATCAGCTGGAGAAGTGATCTAAAGCAAACTGGAATTTGGAGAAATCTCTCTGTGACACTTAAAAAGTGATCTCAGCATGTCTCTGTTTATGTGTGGGTTCATGTCACATGCACTTACATGCACATTCTCAGTCATGGTGGCCAAGGGCCAGGATCCAGAGATGGAGATCTAGTGAAGCATTTCCTATCTGTGACACTTGAGCAATGTACTTTACCTTCCCGAGTCTCAGTTTCCCCATTTGTAACATGAGAACAATAATATCTAAGCTATAAGATTTTTATGAAAGCAAAAGGAGATAATACACATGAAAGTATCTTTTAATCTGTAAAGCAAAATTCATATGGTATTTGTTGTCATTATTTATTGGACCTTATATTCTATCACACACAAAAAATAATTCATAGAAAAGCTTGGCTTAAATTTGGCAGAAATTCACTTTTTGTAGGACTGCATGAATATGTGTATATTTTAGGATATTTCTGTGTTTCCCTGTACTTTTTTGCTCCCTTGCAGGGGGTTAAAGAAAAGACAAATTAGTCATCTGAGATTATCTGTACAATCCACTCTTGTAGGTCAAGATGGAGCCATGTTAATGGAGAAAAGATATCATTTATTTACAAACACTTTAGTTAACTGAAGTGACTATGCATATTTGACTGACCTCAGAGCTTCTAGAGGGTCACTGTGTATAGGAAAAAAATAAAGGAATCATCAACATTCATCATGCTGACGCCTGTTTGTCTGATATCTTTTAGAATATTGTGGGAAGCTAACAGTGAAATTTGGCAAACAATTTGGAATTTGTATGTGTGTGTGTGTTTTATAAAATGTGGCTTTTAGACTTGTAGTTAATCTTGGCCTAAACCCCATTCTCTGGAGTTCTGGGCAAACAAAGTCTTCAAATACAAGAGATGCTGAATACCAACTTGTGAAAGGAAAGAGGGTGTTGATAAATTTAATAGTCATACATGTCATGATATTTCAGAAAATTGCAGTCAATTAGAGAATAACTCTACTAGATATTTTTAAAAGATGGGATTCAATACTGGAATTTAGGTAGGAGAGACATATTTTTGTATGCTGTGAGTAGATATGTACTGTGATTTAATAACTGTACATTCATTTAAGTATTACTCTATAAGAATACTCAGGAAGGACAATATCAGAGTGTCTTCAGAAATCAGAAATAGATGTCAAGATTATAAAGCCTAGATAGCAACACAGAATTTCTATTTTTACAAAAGATAAAAAGTGTAGCCCTTGAAAATGGGAACAAATGATATTAGTCCTTTGGTCAGCAATGGAAATCGCAAATATTGTGGTACAGTGAGTTTTCATTTGAATAGATATTCAAGATACAACAGTGATCTAAATCTGTCTTATGTCAGTTAAGTACAAAAACAAAGAAGCCTCAGACATTCTGTGAATTATGACAATTACTTGGCATCTGTTTGTGTAGAGGCTCTAGAGTAAAGTATTGAAGTCCAATACTCCATGGAGACAACAATATAGAAGAAAAATTTGGATAATAAATGACCAGAGTCTCTCAATGACATTTATATATTCTATAGCACTTAGAAGATTCTTTTTATTTAAAAGGTCTGTCATTTTTAAATGACTTGTTTATCCTCTTTTGTGAAAATGCAGAGAATTCTGAAAAGGATTTATTGCTGTTATTTCTAGCTACAGTGGGGTGATAGAAGACTTGGGTAGAAAGCAATAAAAAATAACTGCTTAAGTATCTCGGGTAATTTGAAGTTCATTAAGTCCTGACTCATCTTGTCTCCCGTTGTCTAAATGTTTCTTTTATCCTTATTATTAGATCCCATTTTTCAATCGTTTAATCATTCTGTGGCTCTGCTCTAAACCTGCTTCAAATTCTCTAATTTTCTAGTAAATTGTGCAACCCAGAAATGAACAGAAGTTTCTTTTAGTCCTCTTGATTAAAAAATTTTTGTTTTTGTTTTGTTAACAGTTATGTGGGTGTCTAAATAATTTGCATATGATGTTTTAAAGTTTCCAATGAAAGCAGGAAGTTGTGGTATTCTAATAGCAACCCAATGCAAATATGTGGGACTTTAGTATAATTTACCCTCTGGACACAATAGTGAAGTATCATTTTCTTCCAGTTATATTAAGCAAGCGGCAGCTTGGTTTGAATAGTGACATATTCAAACACACTCAAAAACTATTTACTGGCCTTTTTGTGCGATGATAAATTGCCTCTGCTAAAAAGGTTTTTATATGGTTTGAACAATTTGTTAAGAAGTGAAAACAGACTTCAGAATTTACTAGCGGAAACAAATAGCATAGTTGTCATCTCTAATTCATTTTGAATCACTGACTTCTATTGATGATGGTCTTGTGAGCAATGACGCATCCTGCTGATGTATAAAAATAGGCAATTCCATTCTTTGGGGCATAGTTTTCAGTGCTCAAAAGTATTCAGTTTCTAAGTTACACTACATGTTCACCATGTACACACAAATTTATTCCTTGATTCTGAAGCCTGGCATTTTGTTTTATATGAAATGCTGTTGCCTTGAGGGAAAGGGAGAACAGAAACGAGTAGAGGTCAGAGTTGAATTTTAGACTTATCCTCAGAATTATTTGCTAATACAAGTCTCCACACCTTACTATCTATAAAAGATTATTCATTTCCAATAATGAAAGAAATTTCTAAAAGAAGATCCCTCCTCATCTTGCTATGATGTATACTTAGAATGTGTTCTTTTAAACTTTTTTTAAAGACCAACGCAATTGAACATTCTAAATTAAAAGTATTTGAATTCCAAAGATTTACCTATGCTTACTATACATGAATAAATCTAGAGGACAGCAAATGTATTTTCAAATACAAACCCATTTGATACAAAGAATCCCACATATGTCAAGCTGTCTGAAGTTGTGGCACATATATACAATGGAATATTACTCAGCCATAAAAAGAAACAAAGTTGAGTTATTTGTAGTGAGGTGGATGGACCTAGAGTCTGTCATACAGAGTGAAGTAAGTCAGAAAGAGAAAAACAAATACCATATGCTAACATATATATATGGAATCTAAAAAATAAATAAATAAATAACGGTTCTGAAGAACCTAGGGGCAGGACAGGAATAAAGCCGCAGATGTAGAGAATGGACTTGAGGACACGGGGAGGGGGAAGGGTAAGCTGGGACGAAGCGAGTGGCATGGACATATATACACTACCAGATGTCAAATAGATAGCTAGTGGGAAGCAGCCGCACAGCACAGGGAGATCAGCTCGGTGCTGTGAGACCACCTAGAGGGGTGGGATAGGGAGGGTGGGAGGGAGATGCAAGAGGGAGGGGATGTGGGGATATATGTACACATATAGCTGATTCACTTTGTTATACAGCAGAAACTAACACACCATTGTGAAGCAATTATACTCCAATAAAGATGTGAAAAAAAAATACATCAAGCTTTACTTTACCACTTATAATTACTGCCTAACCAATCAAATAATTATGAAAATACATTTGCTGTGAACATAATTCTTTATTTTACTGGGATAAATGCCCAGAAGTACAATTGCTATCATACAGTAGTTGCATGTTTATATTTTTTAAGAAACTGTGAAATTGTTTTCCAGAATGTCTGTAGCATTCTACATTTCCACCAGAAATATGTGAGTGATCCAGTTTCTCTGTATCCTCACCAGTATTTGTCACTTAACAAAAAATTTATTCTGATAGGTGTATAGTGATATCACATTGTGGTATTGATTTGTACTTGCCTGATGGCTAATAACGCTGATTGCTTTTTAATGTGCTTTTTTGCCACCTGCATATCCACTTTGGTACGATATCTGTTTACATCTCTTGTCCATTTTCTAATTGAATTGTTTGGGGTTTTTTTGCTGTTATTTTGAGTGTTCTCTACATATGCTAGATATTTAGTCCTTTTATTAAACATGCAGTTTGCAGGATTTCGATCCCGTCTCCAGTTACAGGTGACTTCCACTCCCAAACCTGCCTGCAGCCCCACTGTGTGCTGGTCAGTGCAGGAACTCAGAGCCCACTGAAACTCTCAGAGTGGGTCTCGGGACCCTTTGTCATAAGGAGCAATGCTACCCTATGGTAATTGTCTCTTTACCTGCATGCTTCACTAGGCTTCTATTTCTAGTCTTTCTATGAAATTTACAAAGTCTCCAGAGAACATAAAAAGGAACTGGACCATGAATTTGACTTGAGGTTGACACTGTATTTGGAGGATTAAAGAAGAAACCAGTCAACTTTGAATGGAGCTTCTGGATGAAGTGGGGGAAGCAGAAGCTGGTGTGACTTCTCCTTGGTCACATGGCTTGCAGCCTACTTGCAAGGAAGATTCCTAATCTGAAAAAAAAAAGGTCTGTGCTTAGAAATCTACCCTGTATAAACAAAACACCACCAAAAACTGACTTGGAAGTCAACCTAGGACAAGTATTTGATCCTTATAGGTTCATGGAAGTGAAGAAACTGCAAGATAAGAAGCAGCAGAAGTTTCTGGGCAAGAGAGACCAGAACATGAGACTGAGCAAAGTACCACGTGGTTAGAGATGTGCACCAGACTTGGGCTATTTTTCAGCTCTTTCCTGAAAATCTGTACTTTCTGGGCCTGCTTCTCATCCTGGAATAGAGGGAATTCCAAGAATGCACTAACTCTCCTTTAAATATGATAGTGATTACTGTGTTGTACTCAAGGGGTTTCCATCTTCTAAAGGAGCAAAAACTAGACTATTAGATGCTGTCAGATCTGAATATTTTAAAATTTCATATAACTTTCCTTCTTTTTGGTTTTATTCAGATATAATTCACACATAGCAGTGTATAATTTTAACGTGTACAGCGTAATGACTTAACTTACATACATTATGAAATGATTACCACAATAAATTTAGTTATCATCATCTCGTATAGATACAAGACGAAAAAGATTTTTTTTTTGTGAAGAGAACTTTTAAGATCTACTCTTAGCAACTTTCAATTATACCACACAGCAGTGTTAACTATAGATATCATGTTGGTACATTGCACCATCAGAACTTATGAATCTCATAATTGGATATGTGTGCTTTTTGACCACTTTCATCCAATTTCATATAAGTTTCTGAGCTGACGATGATAAATAATACCTTTATTGTATTCCTAAAAAACACCATGTAGTTTGCAAAAATTATCTCTCAGCCTCTAGATTGTCTTTTCATCTTCTTAACAGGAACTCATGCAAAGCAAAAGTTTTTTAATGTTGATGAAGTTCAGTTTATTCTTTTTTTTCTTCTGGATCATGTTTTTGGTTTCAAGTTTAAAAACACTTTCCCTAGCCCTACATTCCAAAGATCCTCCGTGTTTTTCTAAGTTTTATAATTTTTCCGTTTTGCATTTAAGTCTGTGACCCCTTTTCAGTTAATTTCTATATAAGGTGTAAAGTTTAAGTCACAGTTATTTTTGCCTCTCCAATGGCTGTCTGATTGCTTTTTTTTGGCAAAACTATCCCTCCTTCATTGAATTGCTTTTGCACCTTTGTCAAAAGAAAGTTGAGTATATTTGAGTCGGTCATCTTGATTTCTTTCATTAGCATTTTGTAATAGTTTTCATCATGGAAGTTTTGTGCATGTTTTGATAGAATTACACTATTTATTTTATTAAGTGATTATAAATGATATTATATTTTAAAATTTTGTTTCCATGTATTCATTACAAGTATGTAGAAATGCAATAGATTTTTTTCTGTGTTTACTTTGTATTTTGCGACCTTGCTAAACTTACTTTTTAGTTTTAGAAGCTTTTTGTGTGTTTTTGTTTTTTGCATATTCCTTGGGATTTTCTATGTAGATAATCATGTCGTCTGCACATGGCACAGTTTTTGCCCTTTCTTTCCAATCTGTATGCCATTATTTCCTTTCCTTGCCATATTGCACCAGCTAGAACTTCCAGCACTATGTTGAATAAGAGTGGTGAGAGTAAATATCCTAGCCTTGTTCCAGATCTTATAGATAAAGCATTCACTCTTTCATTCTTAAGTATAATTTTAGCATCAGGTATTTGTGGATCCTATTTATCAAGTTTAGGAAGTCCCCCCTCAATTCTTACTTTTCTGAGAGGTTTTTCTTCTTTTTTTAAACATTAGTGGTGTTGAATTTTTTCAAATTCTTTTACTTCATAGATTGATATGATCATGTAATTTTCCTTTTACAGTTTTTAATATATTGGATTACATTAATTTATTTTCAAATATTCAACCAGTCTTAAAACTCACGTGGTCATGGTATGTAATTTGCTTTATATATTGCTGAATTCTATTTGCTAATATTTTGTTAAAGATTTTGCATCTATATTCATGAGGGATATTGGTCTGAAGTTTTTGTTTTGTTTTATTTGGTACCATCTTTGGTTTTGGTATCAGGGTAATACAAGTTTCAAAAAATAAATTAAGAATTGTTCTCTCTTCTTTCTTCTTTAAGAGATTCTACATAACTGGTGTCAATTTTTCTTAAATTATGACTTCAGTTTACTTAATTGTTATAGGTTTATTCAAATTATCTATTTCATGTTAGATGAACTGTGGTAGTTTTATGTTTCTTAGGAAATTGGTTAATTAATCCTAAATTGTCAAATTTAGCTATGCAATGTGGCTCATAGCATTCACTTATTTTTATTTTGATGGATCTGTCTTATTCCTGATATTGGTGATTTGAATTATCTGTTTTGCTCTTTATCTCAGTCTTGCTGGCAGTTCATCAATTTTATTTATCTTGTAAGGAAGCAGCTCTTTGTTTTATTGATTTTCTCTATTTTTTTTTTTTTTCTGTTTTCAGTCCTATTGCTTTCTGCTTTTATATATGTTATTTCATTCCTGATACTTGCTTTGAGTAACTTGGCCCTTTTTTTTTTTTTTTTAGGTTCTTGAAATGGGAGTCTAGATTATTGATTTGAAACATTTCCTTTTTAAAAACCTAAGTGCTCTAATTTAGTGCCAAAAATTTCCCTCTCATCCCTGCTTTACCTATGTCCTCCAAATTTTGGTATGGTATATTTTCATTTTCATTTTGTTAAATATATTAGATGTTGGGCTTCCCTGGTGGCGCAGTGGTTAAGAGTCTGCCTGCCAATGCAGGGGACACGGGTTCGAGCCCTGGTCTGGGAAGATCCCACATGCCGCGGAGCAACTGGGCTCGTGAGCCACAATTACTGAGCCTGCGCGTCTGGAGCCTGTGCTTCGCAACAAGAGAGGCTGCGATAGTGAGAGGCCCGCGCACCGTGATGAAGAGTGGCCCCCACTTGCCACAACTAGAAAAAGCCCTCGCACAGAAACGAAGACCCAACACAGCCATAAATAAATAAATTAAACCTTAAAAAAAAAAATATATATATATATATATATATATATATATATTAGATGTTTTTTTCTTGAATCTTTCTCTTTGATGAATTAATTGTTTGTAATTGTTTAATTTCCAAGTGCTTGGGGGATTTTTCTGTTTTCTTTCTATCACTGATTTAGAGTTTGATTCTGTTGTGGTCAGAGAACACACTTTTTATGGTTTAAATTCTTTCAAATTTGTTGGATTTTTTTTTTAATGACCCAGAATATGGTCTATCTTGGTATAAGTTCCATGGGTGCTTAAAAATAATGTGTGTTCTGCTTCTGTTAAGCAAAGTATTCTAAAAATGTCTGTTAGGTTCATTTTTTGCATGGTGTTGTTCAGTTCTTCTATACCCTTGCTGATTTTCTGTTTAGTTGTTCTGTCAGTTGTTGACATAGGGGTGTTGATGTCTCCAACCATACTGGTGGATTTGAATATTTCTCCTTTTAGTTCTATTGGCTTTTGTTTCATTTATTTTGCATCTGGGTTGTTTGGTATTTATATTTATGATTGCTATGTCTTCTTGGTGCATTAATCCTCTTGTCGTCATTATTCAATAGCCTTCTCTGCCTCTCGTAATTTTATTTGCTCTGAAGTCTACTTTATCTGATATTAATATAGCTAATGCTGCTTTCTTTTGAATAATATTTGCATGATATATCTTTTCCCAACTTTTTCTTTCAACTTTCTTATATCATTTTATTCTTATATCATTTTATTTGAAGTGAGTTTCTTGTACATACAAATGAGTTCCGTTCTGAGACCGCGTTCATAAGTCCAACAGAGTTAGCCTAGGTACCCAACTAACACAATCGGCTATATAGTACTGTATTGTAATAGGTTTGTAATACTTTTCACACAAATAATACATAAAAAATAAACAAACCCAAAACATAAAGACAACATTTTTAATCTTACAGTACAGTACCTTGAAAAGTACAGTAGTACAGTACAACAGCTGGCATACAGGGGCTGTCATTGGGTGAACAGGCAAGAAGAGTTACCCACTGGAGGAGGGAGAGGAGGTGGGAGATGGTAGAGCTGAAGGATTGTCAGCAATAGGAGATGGAGGGTAAGTTGCTATTTCACTCACACCTGATGTTGATGGCACAGGTTCTGGTTCCCTGTTGGATTCAATTCTATCTACCCTACTGAAAAAGCGATCCAGTGATGTCTGATTAGTAGCTCTTTTTTTCTCATCATAGATGACATGGTAGCACTGGATTGCATTCTGAACAGCGGCTGCAACCTTTGTGTACCATTCTATGTTAAGGTCCTGTGTGTCAAAAACTAACAGTGCCTCGTCAAATAAAGAAAATCCCCTTGCCATTTCCTGTGTCGTGAATCTCTTCAGTTCTTTAGTTACTTCTTCTTCTTGTCTCTCTTTGTCCTTTCTCTGGGCCTCCAATTCCATCAGGTCTTCATTAGTAAGCTCCTCATGTTGCACAGCAAGGAGTTCCATGAAGTCGTCCTCTTGCAGATCTAGCTCCAGCTTCTCGCTGAGGGTCACTAAGTTGCTGAAGACCTCTTTGGACTCCTCATACCCCTTCTCAAATCCACGAAAATCGTGAACAAACTGCGGGCAAAGTTTCTTCCAAACTCCATTCATGGTGATGGCCGTAACCTCATGCCAAGCAAAGTCAATGTTTTTTATGGCCTTGTAAATGTTATAGTCCTTCCCAAATTGCCAAAGTTGTTCCTGATTCATCACTCGGCTTTACTGCCTGACGAAAAGTGCGACATAAATGATATTTCTTGAAAGTCGCTGTAACTCCCTGGTCCATAGGTTGGATGAGCGACATAGTATAGTATTCGGTGGCAGAGGCACTACTTTAACGTTGGGATGAAAGTCGTCCCTGAATGGGGGGGTGGCCTAGAGCATTGTCAAGCAGCAGAAGAATGTCCAGTGGGACGTCCTTCTCCAAGCAATATTTCTCTAATCTCTGGGATAAAGTGGTGGAAAAACCAGTCCTGGAAAATGACCTGTGTAACCCAGGCTTTGGGGTTATTCTTCCACACAATAAGGAGAGAGCCCTTGGCTATGTTTTTAAGGGCTCTTGGGTTCTCTGAGTGGTAAACTAAGAGAGGTTTCGGCTTCATATGGCCAGAAGCATTGCCACCAAACAGCAGAGTTAGCCTATCCTTTGCTGCTTTATAGACTGGCATCAACTTTCCCTCCTTACTGATATAACTTTGGTCTGGCATCCTCTCCCAGTACAGACCTGTCTCATCCACATTAAAAACCTGCTTGGGTAAATATGCACCTTCATCAATAATTTCTCAAAGCATTTCAGGAAATTCCTGGGCAGCTACCGTATCTGCACTTGCTGCCACGCCACTTACTTTTACGTTGTGGAGGTTGGCTCTAGCCTTGAACCAATGAAACCAGCCATGGCTGGCATTAAAACATGCACCCTCTGATTCTTCACCGTGTTTCTTCTTCAAGTCTTCACAAAGGCTCTTAGCTTTCTCTTGAATCAGCATTAAGCTGAGCGGGACTCAACACTGATGCTGATCCTGCATCCACACACTGAGAAGTTTCTCCATCTCCTCCATCACTTTTCCATGCTTCTTTGATATTATTGTCGACATCATCGGCACAGCAGATTTCACATATTCCATGATTTTGTCCTTGTTTAGAATTGTGCCCATGGTTGAACGATTCATGTTATAAGGAGGAGCAACGTCTACCATCTTTTCACCTCATTCCACTCTCTCAATTATTTTCACTATTGTTTCCATCGTTATCGCTTGGCGCTTCTTAGAAGTACCAACTACATAATCGCTGCTTTTACACTTGCTTCCAGACATCCTGGGCTTGAAATAAAGATACTGTACTACTGTGCTGTATACAGTACTGTACAGTAAAGTACACAAAAGCACAACCACTTGTAGAGGATGCACACATGTGAAAACGCACACCAGACATGTGAACTAACTTATGTGTTTGGACATGTGAACGCACATTCGCATCTTTGAAAGTTTGCAACTTGAAAGTTCATATGTAGGGGACTTAATGTATTTCAGAAAGCCTGTTGATTCATGATTTTAAATCTACTTTGCCAGGCTTTGTCTTCTAATTAATGTATTTAGACCATTTTTGTTTAATGTAATTTTAATATATTATGGCTTAAGCCACTCATATTTTTTGTTTTGTCTTTGTTCTCTTTTTTCTTATCTTTTTTCTGTTTCTTTTTCCCTGTGGGTTACTTGAATATTTTCTAGAATTACATTTTGATTTATTTATCATTGTTTTGATTTACCTCATTGTATACTTTTTTATTTTTAATGGTTGCTCTAGTTATTACATTACACATATAAAATTTATCACAGTCTAATGGTGGTGTCATTTTACCACAGTGAAGTGTGAAACCTTGCTTTTCTTTATATCCCTTTACCCTCCCCTATTTGTAATATAATTGTTGTAAATATTTCCTTTATGTACATATGGAACCACATGAAACAGTGCTATATTTTTTACTTCAATCATCAAACATCATTTAGTATTTTGTCTATATTTTTGCACACCATGTTCTATTTTACTTCCTGATGTTCCAAGATTCTTTCTTATTGTGTTTATTTTTCTCTTTAGAGGACTTCCTTCAGCCATTCTTTTAGATTAGAACTGCTGGGAACATATTCTCTTAGCTTTCCTTCATTTCAGAATATCTTGATTTGCTCTTCATTTCTGAAATAGATTTTCATTGGACATTTGATTCTAGATTGAATAGTTCTTTTTCTCAGCACTTGAAAACTGTAGTGTAATTCCTTCTGACCTCCATCGTTTCTGGTGAGAAATTTGCTGTCATTCAAATATTTTTCCTCCATATGTAATGTGCTATTTCTCTCTCGTTTCCTTAAAAAAATATTTTTTGTTCTTTTAGTCTTCCAAAGTTTGACTATGATACATCTTGTCATGGATTTCTATGGATTTATACTATTTTCAGTTCACTCAGCTTCAGTCTTTAAGTATGCCTTTTGCTAAATTTGGGAAGTTTTCAGCTTTGATTATTTGATTTGATGTTATTCAGTTACTTTTTCATTACTCTCTCCTTTCTCCTCTATTTCAAGGATTCCAGTTGAATGAATATTAGATATTTTTGGTATAGTTGCACAGGTCCCTGAGGGTTTGTTAATTTTTTTAAGTCTATTTTTTTCTCTATTGTTTCCAATTGGGTAATTTCTATTGTTCCACTTTCCAGTTCACTGATTATGTCTTCTGTCCCTTACATTCTGCTATTGAACTCATTTACTGAGATTTTTTAATTAAATTATTGTTTGTTTGTTTGAGTTTTAGTTCTAAAATTTCCATTTGGTTCTCCTTTATATCTTCTATTTCTTGGCTCACATTTTCTATTTCTTTCTGATACTTTCTATTTTTTCATTTGTTTCTTACATATTTTTAATTGCCTCTTCAATCATTTTTATAATAGCCTTTTTATAATCTTTGTCAGATAATTCTATTATCTCTGTAATTTCAGTGTTGCCATCTATTGATTGTCTTTTTTCATTCAGTTTGAGATCTTCCTGGTTCTTGGTATAACAAATGACTTTACTGAAACCTGAAAATTTAAGGTATTATGTTATAAGATTCTGGATCTTATTTAAACCTTCTATTTTAGCTGATTTTCTGTGACCCCCACTGCAGTAGGAAAAGGGGTGGGGTGGCACCTTGTTACTGCCAAATGGGGGTAGAAGTGCAGGTTTCCCACTTGGCTTCCATTGACATCTGAGGAGGGAAGGTTCCATGTGACTCCTGGGTCAGAATGGAATTTCTGGCTCCTCAGTAGGTCTTTATTCCTACCTCTCCGGCTAGGAGGGATAGGAGTTACTGCGCCCCATGTGGCCTCTACTGGTGCTACAGAGGGGAGAAATGGCCTCTCTTTCCTGCTGGGTGGTGGTGAGAGTCTTGTCTTTCCACTTGGCCTTCTCTGACACCATCCCAGTTGTGGGAGGTTGGGTGCCTTATTGCAGCCTGGCATGGGTGGAAGTCTAGGCAACTCACTCAGCCTTTGTTGGTATGGGTGTGTGTTGGGCCATAGTTATTTCTGTGATATTTGGCTGGAGTAGAGTAGTTCTTATCTAAAAGGTATTTGGGCGCTTTTGTTTGTTTGTTTTGTCTGTGCCTGCTCGTGTTACCAGGTTGCTAGCTTCTTTAACTGAGAATTTGGGATATATGAGGCCAAAAGAAAATTCAGAGAACTCACCACCATATCATCCCTGAGGTCTCTAGCCAATCTGCCTTCTTTTCTCCTTTTGGAGTCTTTTGATGTTTATTTTATGTATAAAGTCCAAAGTTTTCTGTTGTAATTAGTGGGAGAAGAAGAAAAAGTATGTTTACTTTATCTTCTTGAAAGTGGAAACTAGATCTTGCATATTTAACCACTAGGAAATCTTTCCATCACACAGGAGGGTTAGTTGCTGCTTAATCTGAAATGCAGTACACATCTGAATCTCTAACACTGAATGAGTGATTCATTCCAGGCCTAAATGATTCTCCCTACTTAGCGAATCACATTAAAACAGATGTAGTACTGGGACCCATATTATTGTGGGTTATGAAAAGTAGAAATGTTGTTTCTTTTTACATAATGCCAAAATATCCAAGAATTCTGCCATAAAAATGAATGTTATGGTACTAAGGATGTACAAAAAAGAAAATATTTTAATTTGTTTGAGAAACTCCTGGGGCCTTATTATTGATACAGTGATGGGGCATTTCAGACAGCTAATCTGTTAGAGGGTAAAGCACTGAAAAGTGTGTCCCGGTTAATTTTCCAGCCTGCGTAGACGGACACTGGGAGTGTTTCTTTTGTTCCTTAATCAACACCAAAAAATATCACAGAGTTCCTCATTAACTAAAGGGCTATTTTTAAACATTTTTTGAGCAATACAAAAAATAAACACATAGAGCAAAATAATTGAATAGTCAAGAAATACAAAGGAGTTTTGCCTAAAACTAAACACTAAAATGTAGACCAAATTTTATTCAAAATTTTAAATGTTATAAGATTTCTAGAATAAAACAAATCCTGTGACCTTTATTCATTGAAAGTTCTGCCAAGTAAAATGAAGTAAAACTGAGGTTATCCATCATATTTCTAATTTTATGCTACCATTTTGGTTTTTGCCAAATGAGACAATCATGAAGCTGACTTATGAAGTTCAGCAGAACTTTGCCCATTTTGAAGATCTCCTTGGACTAGTAATTTTCAAGAAAAAATTGTATTTTTATATTTCCTGCAAGGTAGTGCTAGTTAAAGTGTGGCCTGTGAATCAGTGTCAGGTCATGAACGGTGAGTTACCTGTACAGCAAGGTAATTACAGAAATTAAAAATATGCATTCAAAAAAAAAAGAAAAAAAATATGCATTCAGAAACTTTTGTAGAAAATTGATGTCACAACAACATCCAAGTATGTAGTCAGTGGATTTGTCCCCTTGAACAGAATCTGGGCCAGTTTATATGTTGCTGAACTTGTGTGGTGGGTCCATGTAGTACAAACTGCTCACTGAGCATGTGCATCTGGACACATATTTGTCCCCAGCAGATTAGAAATAAAAAAGTAAAATGAGTCTTTCACCAGAGATAGTCTTAGCAATACTGTACAGCACAGATTACATGGGTCTTATTCAAACATTTTAAAAAATATTTTTCATGGCTAATTGGGTAAATTTCCAAATTAACTCATATAAAATATTTTTCTGTGTTGAAATATTGACTAGAAGGAGAAGACACAATCACTTTAATCTTATTGTAAAAAAACTTTCGTAGATCACTGTTAAGTCAGAAATCGTAAGATGTTAGGTGGTGTTAGACTTCATATTCCTCAGAATATCAAATACAAATTAATTAGCCAAGGAGTTTTTCATCATTTCACTCATGAGACTTTTTTTTGCATTGAGAATATAGAAATAATCTGTCCACCTTTCTCACCCTAGACCAGTTATGTACATTGAGATTTACAGTGGTTTCCAAAGTCACTTTTAGCATTACCTGGCAAGTAATTAGAAATACACATTATGTGCTCCATTCCAGACCAGCTGAGTCAGAATGTCTGGGTGTAGGGCCCAGCAATCTGTGTTTTTTTTTTTTTTTTTTTTTTTTTTTTATTAATTAATTAATTTATTTTTAGCTGTGTTGGGTCTTCGTTTCTGTGCGAGGGCTTTCTCCAGTTGCGGCAAGCGGGGGCCACTCTTCATCGCAGTGCGCGGGCCTCTCACTATCGCGGCCTCTCTTGCTGTGGAGCACAGGCTCCAGACGCGCAGGCTCAGTAGTTGTGGTTCACGGGCCTAGTTGCTCCGCGGCATGTGGGATCTTCCCAGACCAGGGCTCGAACCCGCATCCCCTGCATTAGCAGGCAGACTCTCAACCACTGCGCCACCAGGGAAGCCCGCAATCTGTGTTTTAACAAACCCACCAGGTGATTCTGATCCACATTAAAGTTTGAGAACCACTTCCCTAGACCAAACTACCAACACCGCACATCTTGGTTACCACAATAGCTTCCAGACTTTGGTTCCCTCCTGTTCCTCCTTTCTCTGCTCTATACTCAGATTGACATTTACATACACACACACACACACACACACACACACACAAATGCTCTCAGGCTAAAGACCAAAATAGGTCTTTTTCTTAAATTAATTTTTATTGGAGTATAGTTGATTTACAATGTTGTTTTATTTTCTGCTGTACAGCAAAGTGAATCAGTCATACATATACACATATCCACTCTTTTTTAGATTCTTTTCCCATATAGGTCATTACAGAGCACTGAGTAGAGTTCCCCATGCTATACAGTAGGTTCTTATTAGTTGTCTATTTTATATATAGTAACATGTATATGTCAATCCCAATCTCCCAGTTTATCCCTTCTGCCCCTTCCCCCTTGGTCTTTTTTTTTTTTAAAGGAAGCAAGTTCTTTTTTTTTAAAATTTATTTATTTATTTATTTATTTTTGGCTGTGTTGGGTCTTCGTTTCTGTGAGAGGGCTTTCTCCAGTTGAGGCAAGCGGGGGCCACTCTTCATCGTGGTGCGCGGGCCTCTCACTATCGCGGCCTCTCTTGTTGCGGAGCACAGGCTCCAGACGCGCAGGCTCAGTAGTTGTGCCACACGGGCTTAGTTACTCCGCAGCATGTGGGATCTTCCCAGACCAGGGCTCGAACCCTTGTCCCCTGCATTGGCAGGCAGATTCTCAACCACTGTGCCACCAGGGAAGCCCCCCCTTGGTCTTTTTAAAACATAGAATGTTAACCTCTATCAGGTGTGGTGTTCAAACTAGTTCTGAGGCATCATCTCATTCCAGTCTTTCTTCCTCTCGCCCCCTGCTCTACTGGTCTTCTTTCAGACTTTTCTACTGGCTTAGTCCACTCCACTCTTGGACCGATTACCTCCAATACACCCTTTAGGAGAAATCATTTATCAGGGAAATCTGTAGCTTACTAGATTAGAAATCCCCTATTCCGTTATTCAAAGGACCATGTATTATCTCTCCCAGCATTTATCCCAGCTGCGGTTTTTTAATTTATGTGTGATTATTTGCTTGTTTGCCCAGCCCTACATCCCAAATTATTTTGTAAGTGCCTGGACAGAAAAGACCACATCTGCTTGGTTACAATTGTTTCTCCAGAGCCTAGCATTGTATTTCCTTTGTGGTTGACATTCAGGAAATTTTGAACGACTTAATCAATAGCCCATTGCACTGTAATGAACCCCTATCAAAGGAGTGACCCCCACTGCAACTGGGCAACCACACTGGATAGCTCTCTGGTCATGTTTCCTGTAGCTACAGTTATTAGCTATTAGTTATTATTACCCCTCTCATCCGTTTCAGTAACAGATACTATACTGTCTGTCACCATCCAAGGAACATCCGTCTCTAAAAAGTGGAGCAATTCCTGTTCACCCATCTGCTGCTAGAAAAGATCAAAGTATCAGTCCATCATGCTGGAAGAATGCCCATCAAGCGTTAAAGCTCAATGGGAATCATCCCATACCAAGAACTGAACAAATCAGTGATCAGCTTTTACAGTGGTATTATTTCTATGGTTCATTGGGCTAAACTGGGAATTTACAATACTTTACAGAAAATTTTTGTGGAAAAATAAAATCTAGTTTCTGAAAAACTTACAAACAAACAAACCTTACAAACACCTTTTTTTTTTTTTTTTTTTTTTTTTTTTTTTTAGGGATTCAATACATAAGCAGAAACTGGTTTGCTTATTTTTTTCCTCAATGCCCCTAAAATTCAAATGTTTTTCACCAGCCTATAACCTTACTTCATCCCTCCTCTAAAATTTAGGGCAGAATTTAAACTTAAACCAAAACTTTGGAAGCAAACTTAAAAATTACATGGGATGGCTTTTTAACCTAGTCCCATTTATTCTTTCTCTGGTAATTCCTAAAGGTTAAGAGCTACTGAATACGATGCTTAATTAGTGATGTTAGAAGAAATTCCATACAGCAAACAAAGTAAAAATAAATGTTTTTAAATTCTAAAACAAACACACAGAACTTCTATCCCCTTTTAAGGCCTCCAAGACCTTTTTGTCTCTAGTTTCACTCTGGGGCAAATCAGCATGCTTCAGCCAACTGACTGTTTTTCTCCCTGGATTATAGGATTCGAATGATAAATTTAAAAGAAGGTAACAATGGAGTAACTCCCCCGAAGTCCAAATCAGATGCAGCAAAGAACGCTAAGCAATCTGCTCAAAGTCTCAAATCAAGGGATATTTTTAAAATATGGTTAACATAATGGACATTATTCATGCTTTGTATTTTCAACATCCTCACAAAGATAATCACCATAAATAGAGTATGGGGGGGGGTATGTGTATGTATATCTTTCTATATGTATATATCTTTCTATATGTATATATTTATACATATGTGCATGTGTGTGTACATATAAATGTATACACCTATACATATTTTCATCTGTTATACACACCCATATACACTCACGTACCTATGTATCAAGAGAAATACAATTCTATTTGACCTTATAACAAATTTGTTGAGTAAGTTTTATCCTTTCTTTTCCCAGTGAAAATCAGGCAGTTTTCAAAGCCCTGTTAAGGATGGAAATTAAGGATGCTGTGTCTTTGCATGAAATGTTCTCCATGTGGCACGTCACTATGTCTTTAGGAAGAAGTTACTAATAGCACTAGAACACCTTTCATAGGCTCTCCCAAGGTTGTGTGCTACTGTGTCAGTTTTTCTTCGAATTGAAGCACATGTATCTAATGGCAACACAATGTATTTCAGAACAATGTAGTGGCTATCTTAAGGCTCAAAGCCTTTCAAAGGAGAAATATTTCACCTATCTGAATTAAGGAATCAAACCTGAATTCCTTATTGAATCTTAATTGGGTTCTTTACCAAATAACCTAACATTAAGTACTAAATTAATTAAGCAAGAGGGACATTCGCCTGAGGTGGCTTTAATGGCTTGGGAGCCTATGTAAGCAAACCAAAACCTAAGCCTGTAAATGCCTCAAGGTTAAGAAAGCAAAAATCTAACAACAACCACTCACAAACATCCAGCTAGGGTTTTACAAATGAGGCAACTGCTTAATCTACAGCCAATCAAATAATTTCCTTGCTCTGCTTCTACCTCTTCTCTATAAAAATCTCTCCCTAAGCTCTCATCAGTGGAGCACTTCTAACCACTTTTGGTTTGGTGCTGCCCAGTTGGAATCAATTTTGGCTCAAATTCTTAAAAAATTTTAATATGCCTTAGTTTACCTTTTATCATAAGGAATTCTACGTATTTCCAAAAAATAAATCTTGTGAACTTCTTGAGTCTTACATTTAAGATATTCTCATAGAGATAGTCATTTTGCAAATAGTCATAATTTCTAGCTGAGTCCCCCAACAGGTTTATTGGAAAAAGATAAAGGATAAATTAAAGATAAAAAAGTGGGTATATGGAGTGGTAAATCATTAGGGAAAATCATTTCATACCTGGAACAGTGGTGTCTGAAGACTGTTAGTCCCCCAGCCAGGAGTCAGCATTCATGACTTTTCTAGATAACTATTTCAGGTATTAGGTGGTCCTGTGCTTCAAGCAAGGCTGGGCTCCTTGGAAGCATCAGGGCATAAGTCATGAGTCTTGTTTCCGCCTAGTAAAATACGGTAATCCAATAATCTTTCTAATATTTGTTTAGAAATGTATGTATGACGTGATGAGGAGTAGTCTGCCTAGATGTTGGGAGAAGATTTTTCTTGCCAAAAAAAAAGAAGACCTAAGGAAAGCACATTCTCCTTTCAGACTTTGGACTATAGTTTTATGTAGCTGTTAGGCTGAGGACAAAGGCCAACAGCTGAAGGTGGCAGAGTAAAGTGATGTAAAGCACTTGTGTCCTTGATGATGAGATTGATTTGGTGAGTAGACCAACTGGGGAGCTAACTCACTTCTGGTCTTCCTGTCTTGTGAGATAACAAATTGCCTTATCACAGGTGCCATTTCAAATTGGATTTTCTCTTACTTGCTGCCTGAATGGCTTAACTGATATAAGTAGTTTCTGCAAAACTGGTTGTGTAAAAAATGTAACTTAAGGATGAAGATGCTGCTGATGAATGTTTTTCTACCAAAAGTTCAGTTAGTTTTCTTTCCTACTGGAAGCAAATTTAATGATATATGCAATCCATACTTGCTATTTTAAATGTCAACCACCTTTGAGAAGGTGATAGAAACATGGAAAAATATTAAATCTAAAGGATGAGTGAGTAGTAGGTGGGAATGAGATGAAGATGAGTGATGCTTAGCTGAGAGTCTTTGGCAGTTCTTTCAAAACATAAAGAGCAAATTTTATATCTTGAAATGCATTGGGTAAATATTGCTGAAATGTCTAGGTTACCCAAATATACATTATGGGCAAGAAGAAGTTAGTCTTTTTGGTTGTGCACTACTGTATGGTTCAACAAAAGGCCGAATGAAACAAAATACCAACACCATGTAAAAAAGACAATATCATTAGGACATCAATGTAGGACAGAGTCCAGAGAGCCCAGAAACTTTCAATGTGTCATTATAACAAGAAGTGCAGATATCAGGCTCAGGGACTGTAGGTAGGAGAAGTCAGATCTTAGAACAGTCAGAAAATTCGTCTTCCCAGAGCATATCCAGTTTATCTAAATTTGGGGAGTGTGCCTCACTCTGGAAATATGCTGAAAGAGCTGTGTCCAAGAAATCATCTGATATTTTCAGTCTCACTACTGATCAGACGAGGTAGACTCTACAAAATAAATGTTCCTTTTTCTTAACTAGGTTAGTGCTTCAAAATGGGCTAGAATCTTAATGATACTCTAAAGGTTGTAGAGAGGGATTTGTACTTTTTTTTTAAAAATAAATTTATTTATTTTATTTATTTATTATTTTTGGCTGCGTTGGGTCTTCGTTGCTACTGTACGTTGCGCTGCATGGGCTTCTCACTGCAGTGCCGTCTCCCGCTGCGGGCTCCAGGCACACGGGCTTCATCAGTTGTGGCACGCTGGCTCAGTAGTTGTGGAGCCCAGCCTTAGCTGCTCCGCGGCATGTGGGATCTTCCCGGACCACGGCTCGAACCCGTGTCCCCTGCATTGGCAGGTGGACTCCCAACCACTGTGCCACCAGGGAAGCCCTGTACTTATTTTTGAAGAAAAAAAGAGTTGTCTTTCATGCAAAGAATTGATGTTGATGTGATATTGACTATCATCTCTGCCTACCATTTATCTTATCTCCCCCCAAAATTATGACCCTTTCTCAAAATTCACAGGCAAGAGATTAAGTAAGTTAGTGGCCAAGATGTTCGAAAATCTCTCAGGAGTTAGTCAGAAAAGTAGAATTTCTTTTCTGTGAGGTCACCCACATAAAGAATAGGAACATAAATTCATCTTCAAAAACTAGCTCTACACAGGTTAAAAAAAAATCAGCTTCTTAATTCAGTATTTTAAGTTTACAGATCCATGCAATATTGAATACGTTAACATAACAACCTAAGAAGAGATTCATTTTACATATAGCTATAGCTTATCTATGGCAAATTTCTTCCTTTTATATGGAAAAACCCTTCTTCAGCAAATGGATTTTATAGTATTAATGCAAGTTGATTTGGCGTTTGGTGATTCAAATTGGTAAATCAAATATTATGCAATCTAGTTTTCCTAAATATATTTGATCGATTTTATGGCAATCTATTTGATAGGTTTTCAGTAAATCTTCACATACCTCCGTAGCCTGCGATGATGTTTCCCTATTTGGTTGTAGTACCAAGTATTGGCAGAATCCAGCTAGAATCCTAACCATTCTCACATCTGCCACCTGAGTTAATTAGCCCATATTGTTGCATTGAATGCATTTATCTCCTGCTCAATAACTAAAATGGAAAGAACTTTTTCTTTGGCTATAATACTTATTTTGTATATGTTTTTGTTATGGAAGAGATTTCAGAATTTATAAAAATATTTTTAAAATAATCATTTGATACCAATAGCAACTTTGGTGTCATCTCCTTTATATGTGTTTAATGCTTTATCTGTTCTCATTAAGTGGCATATGTAGTAATTCTTGAAACTTTGACATATATTTGAGCAATTGGCAGCATACTCTTCTGGAAACAGCTCTGGGCTAAAATTCAGATGATTTGTGCTCTAATTTACCAGCTGGGAACCTTGTATTAGTGACTTAACCTCCTTAGTCTTATTTTCTCCTCTGTTAAATGGGTATGCTTAATTAAGTGGTATATTTTAAGGATTAAAATGACAAATGAGGTAAGCATGTTGAAAACTTTGTGAAAAAGTATATGGTACATGGAGATAGTTGTCCCTCAATATCTGTGAGGGTTTGGTTCCGGGAACAGTCCATCACTCCCCCACCCTGGTTTGCCTACCAAAATCTATGAATGCTCAAGTTCCTTATATAAAATGATATTTGCATATAACCTACATACCTCCTCCCGTATATTTTAAATCATCTCTAGATTATTTACAATACCTAATACAATGTAAATGCTATGTAAATAGTTGCTTGTGCATGACAAATTCAAGTTTTGCTTCTTGGAACTTTCTGGAATTTATTTTCTGTATGTTTGATCTGCAGTTGAATCCATGCATGCAGAACCCGTGGCTATGGTGGGCCAATTTAACATGGCAGTTTGGACTCAACTGATAATTTTAAATGTTTAGTTTTAACCTTTTAAATGATGTATTGATAAGATCGATTTGGTTCAATAGGATAGGAAAAACAACTAAATAATGGTGGCAGAAAAAAAATTATTTTTCTCTCTCAAAAACATTTCAGAGGTAGCAATAATCTAGGGCTGGCATGGTGGTCTCATGATGTCATCAGTGGGCCAGACCCCTGTCTCTCATCACTCTTATTTTTGTGGTCTCTATCCTTAACACTGCGTATGTGAGTTCTAGCTATTATATCTGCCTTTTCTGTGGAACGAAGAAGACGAAGGTGGAAAGGGTAAAAGTGCCCCCTTCCAAGCTGAGTCAACCTACTGCAAAGGGCATTCCTGGAAGAAACGATGACTTCTGCTTGGTAGCTCTCTCAAGGGAGTCTGAAGAATGTAGTCTTTTAGCTGAGGTCATCAGTAGTTTTCTGCGGTCTACAAAACAAAATATCTAACTTCTGCTTTTTTGTTACCAAATAGAAAAAAAACGTTGTGAAAGACATACTGGTATCCCTTACTTCAAACTTACCCTGAACCTCCCATGTCTCCCTCTTCTACAGCATCCCTGGTTTGGGATGGGGTAGCTAAGAAATGGAGCAATGTTCAGAAATGGAATCAGGGGTGGGCTGATGCTCAAAAATACTTCAGGCATATATCCTTGGAAATAAAGAACCTGTCTTTACATTTTGTTATGGTCGCTTTGATAATTTGAAAATATTAAATGTTCATTTGTTCATTAATTTTTTAGCAAATATTTATTGAGCACCTTCTATGTAGTTAATATGGCAGAAGATGTTTCTACTGTCTTGGAACTTACAGTGGATGAAATGGCAGAAAATAGACAAGTAAAAAAAAATATAGGTTACTTCAGAATGTAAGTGCTAAGGAGATAATAAAATAGGTTAAACTAGGAGCAAGAATGGGGTGAGTGGAGGAGCAAAATTTAGAAGGGATGGTGAAAGGAGGCTCCTGGAAGGAGGCAGAATTTGGGCTGAGGTCAAGAAGCAGTTTTGTAGGAAATTAAAGAATAGTATTCCTACTATTAACAAATGCTGTTTAGCATTCCTTATAACCCAGTGGATGCAATTGCATGTGAGGTCTGGTCCTTTCTTCCTGTTTCTTTTCTATCCATAAGCTACCTTATAGAACCATAAAAGAATTTCCACTGGTGGGTCAAGTAGGGCAAAGGAATGATGGGAACCAGGTCCACATAGACATTTCCTCCTTTGGTCTATTAATTCCTGACCTACTAAACTGATTATCGCTTCATATGATAATCTGATATGATCAAACCACATTAAAACATCATTGCTAACATCCCATCAGAAACTCCATAATACAATAGATCTATGCAGTAAGGGAGAATGTCAAGTATAATCTTCCTTGTTTTCACTTACGGTAAAACGATAACATTTTGATTTTAAAATCATCTTGTTCTAAATTATGTATGAATGTAGTTACGATTTTTTTCACCAGCAGCCATTTGCCTTCTCTAAAACTGACCATTCTTTCTTCTGGTAGGAGGATTTAGATTCCATTTAAGTCTCGTTAACTATCTGTGACGATGTAAACAGTTCATCCAACAGTTATCCCTCAGTTGCTTTATGCCACAAGATGAGGCAAAAATAAAGAAAATATCAGGAAAAAAATCCAAATTTCTCAGACCCACTTGCCCACCTCATCATGTCATATTTATGGTACCAGGGAGGCATATTGCCTAAACCCACTGAACTCACAGTAAGATTTCCATTTCCACCCAGCCTACCTTGATCTATTAATGGCTCCTTTTACAGTAAGAGTCTGGGTGCATTTACTTTAGATAATTATCTATGTTTGTGGAATCAATTTGGACCCTGCTGGTCTACAGTCTATGCCAAGAAGAAAGGAGTTTATAACTTGCCTTTAGGGCTCTTGATTCATCTTCTTGAGTGGGCAGCCAGCCAGCCAGCACTGTGTTTGAGGGGAAGCTTCTTGGCCTGGAGCACATGTGGTTTGGCAGGGCCTGGTGTGAACATGTAAGTGCCAGTAACCAGTGCTGGGTTCCAGGGCTGCATACTCACTGTGATCACCGCTCTGATTACTATCAAGTCTCTGGCAGGACCTGCTTCAAAGGAGCCTTCTGTGTGATTTGAGGTGAAGAAGCCAATAGAAGGCACATCTAGAAAAATTAGTTGGCATTGCTTTGTGTGATTCAGCCTGGGATTATGCTTATAAAGGAAGAGAGGGCAGAGGCAGATGGTCTCAGATATTACAACATCATGGCTGTTGAAGGGTACTGGGAAGCTTCTGCTTCATATCACGTTTTAAATAAACAAGTATGCACTTATTGCATTATTACTGCGTACGAAACACCATGGGGGATTGTAAAGACATAAAAGACAAACATCCTGATCTTTGATGAGCTGCAGCTTTATTGGGGAGACAAGATAAATATACATAAAAGAGGGGAAAAAAACACATGAAATAGTTTATGATTAAGAGCTAAATAACTAATGTGGTTTGTACTGTAATTGCCGTGAGAGCTCAGACAAGGCTTTTGGTTTTCTGCTTTTTACAAGTTTATAGTGTAATCGCTTCATCTTGTGGATCACAGAGGAAGTACCATTGAGTGTTTCCATCGGTTAATTAAAGGCAATGTGGCGTATTCATTCAACAAGTGCTTGCTGATGAAGGAATGACTTAATACTCACTCAGAGGTAGAGTCCATAGAGGTAGAACCTGTAATACGATCTAGTGTTACATATAGCACATTAGATATGTCAGAGTTTCATTTTGCAAATTCAGATTCTTATAGGGCCAGATGGGGTGAAGTGGACTGAAGGTGAGGCCTTGCTTACTGGTGAGGACAGTGGAACGTGGCCTCACTAGAGAGGCGGCCACTGAGAAGCTGTAGTCCGTTTCATCAAGGATGAAGGCAGGCTTAGTGTTGCTGAGTCTTCAGATTTTTTTCAGGAGGAGCCAGAAATGAGAATTCGGAGGTCAAATTCACTAACGTTTAAAGCGCTCTGTTGGAGCTGGCTAGAAAAGGTGGCTGCATTTTGCACCCCCATGCTGTGGGCCTGTGCTTGCTCTTGTCCTGAGCCAGCAGTACGTGGTGGTCCTGGCAGCAGTGCCTTTCCAGCCGGCACCAATGATGAGGTCACGTATTCTAGAAAGCACCTCACTGTAAAAATGCTAATCAATATCTGAAGTGCCCAGTTGCTCCAGACGAGACATAAAATAAGAGACAGTATTTGCAGTCATTTTTGAAGCAAACATATCCAAATGGAAAACAGGAACAATTATCTTTCCAAACATCCTCCCTGATATTTTTTTAATTTGAGGGAAAAGCTGTAGCTGCCTTTTCTTGTCAGAAGTCTTACCTGAGCATCTCTCTTTGGTCTGCACTGACTGTGGGACCAAGCCTTGCAATTTGCATTAAAGCGTCTCCATGGCAGGAATGCAAGCAGGGCTTTCAGGGCTCTAGTGGGCTGTTGAGCAGAGGTAAACGCTGAGTGACAAAACTTTATCACATCTTTCCTCTGCCTCTGCTCTAAACTGAAGAACTCAGGAGACTAAAGAAATCCACTTCCCTTCCTATTCTCTTTCCGTGATTCTTTTCATGCACCAAACCAGACAGAAATGGGATACTCAGGAGTGCAGGCTAGGAAAACCCTCTCCACTCCTCTTGTCTCCTCCCACTCCAGCAAGGACAGTAGGTAAAATCAGCGTCTGCATCTACACAGTGAAGATATTAAACACTGACTTCTATTGACCATCTATCCATTCTCATTATCCTTCTTATTTAGCGCTCAAAAGCAAATTATATGCACATATTTAGAAATTTATGTGGTGGGTAAATTAATATTATATTGTTCTCCGTAGAGCTTTAAGCTCAAGTATAGTTTCTGATGGTCTTTATTTTATCCGAGTAATGTGTATGTTTTGAAATGGGATCTGAACTCTCATTGAAAGGGAACACTTTTGTAACTACCTTTTTTTTTTAATGGACCTCTAAACTGCATACCAAAATTATTTTAGACTCACTCTTTCTCCTTTTCCAGACTCCTGAAATATTCCATCATGTTGTTTATAAAGTATTTGCTTTTGTATCTTTCTTGTTTTACTTTCAATTGTTCAAAATGTGCTTATTTTCTTCTTCTTTTTTTTTTCTGTCATTCCTAAAATGTGATTTGCATAGACTTTATGCAGTACTGCATTTTCTTGAGTAAGACCACAGGCCTTTTATTAGACTTGGAAAGGATGGGGTAGAAGCACATTGTTAACCAGTCTTTACTGCTGTTGAGCAGCTTATCTAAGGCCAGCTTTAACTCACCACCAAAAAGGGTCATAAATGATTTATCAAATGAGTCACTGTACCTGGTGATCCTGTTTAAGGCTCATTTGTACTCAGTTCAGGATTCAGAAATGGGGTATGACTGTGGGATAAGCCTAATTGAAATATATTGATCTAAGAGATCGGGAGTTACCTGGAGGAAAATTAATCATGTAAGGGATTTGAAGTGTACATGTGTGGCCCCAATTCTGTATCCCAATATTAGAGCAAGGGGAAATTTGGGGTACAGTTCAATAGGTGTCTATAGTTTGGGTGTATCTATGTAGTATATAACGCTACTTTTTCTGCCTTTTCCTTTCTCTTTTTGTCCTGAGCATGTATGTCTATGATCTCCATCAAAGGCCTCCTAGTACATTGTTTATAAAGTGAGATTTAAAAGCACATTAAAAGTGTCATCTGCCATTTGCAATTGAGAAATAATATACCAAGGATCAGTGACTGAATTACTTTAATCAAATAGATCTTATTAATTTAAAAAAGAAAACCCGCCAATCTAATTGAAATAACATTAAATTGATACATTTAGTTTGGAGAAAATAGAATCTTTAATAATATTAAATTTCCCATTCAAAAACATGGTGTGCTTTCAGTTTATTCTCATCTTGTTTTATGTATTTTGGTAAAATTTTTTAAACATAAAGTGTTGTTCTTGTTTTATTATGTTACATTTTAAATTCTCCATTATATATATTCATTTTATATCCTGGCATCTTATTGAATGATTTCAATAATTCTTCTTAAATGGACACATCAGTAAATAAACAATAAGAAAGGCTATCATGAAATTTACCAGTACAATCAATAAGTTTGGTAGAGCCTACACACTTCAAACAGAGAATATACATTTTTCTTATGTCCATTGAACATGTATAAACCTAATCTTGTATTTGTAACATATAAAACCTTAAATAAAAATTTATAAATACTAATGGTTATTATTTTTATGTGATAATAAACTAAAATTAGATAGGGATTGTCACTGTCTCTCTTATTGAGCTTCATAAAAGAATGTAGCTATTACAATAGGAGAAGAAAATGAAAAACCTGGCATAAATATTTATAAAGTTCTTTTTTATGACGATATAATTTTATAGCTAGATCATTCAGGAGACTTTTTATAAATTTACTTATTTATTTATTTATTTATTTTTGGCTGTGTTGGGTCTTCGTCTCTGTGCGAGAGCTGCGGCGAGTGGGGGCCACTCTTCATCGCGGTGCGCGGGCCTCTCACTATCGCGGCCTCTCTTGTTGCAGAGCACAGGCTCCAGACGCACAGGCTCAGCAGTTGTAGCTCACGGGCCCAGTTGCTCCGCGGTATGTGGGATCTTCCCAGACCAGGGCTCGAACACGTGTCCCCTGCACTGGCAGGTAGATTCTCAACCACTGTGCCACCAGGGAAGCCCCAGGAGACTTTTAAAAAATTTTTATTTTATATTGGAGTATAGTTGATTTACAATGTTGTGTTAGTTTCAGGTGTACAGCAAAGTGATTCAGTTATATATTTACATATATCCATTCTTTTTCAGATTCTTTTCTCATACAGGTTATTACAGAATATTGAATAGAGTTCCCTGTGCTATACAGTAGGTCCTTATTGATTATCTATTTTATGTATAGTAGTGTGTATATGTTAATCCCAAACTACTAATTTATTCTCCCCCCCCCCCACCTTTCCCCTTTGGTAACCATAAATTTGTTTTTGAAGTCTGTCAGTCTATTTCTGTTTTATAAATAAGTTCATTTGTATCATTTTTTTTTAGATTCCACATCTAAGTGATATCATATGATATTTGTCTTTCTCTGTCTGACTTACTTCACTCAGCCAGATAATCTCTAGGTCCATCCATGTTGCTGCAAATGGCATTATTTTATTCTTTTTTATGGCTGAGTAATACTGCATTGTGTATATGTACCACATCTTCTTTATCCATTCCTCTGTCAATAGACATTTTCGTTGCTTCCATGTCCTGGCTATTGTAAATAGTGCTGAAATGAACAATGGGGTGCATGTATCTTTTCGAATTAGGGTTTTCTCCAGATATATGCCCAGAAGTGGGATTGCTGGATCATATGGTAGTTCTATTTTTAGTTTTATAAGGCCCCTCCATACTGTTCTCCATAGTGGTTGTACCAATTTACATTCCTACCAACACTGTAGGAGTGTTCCCTTTTCTCCACACCCTCTCCAGCATTTATTGTTTGTAGACTTTTTGATGATGGCCATTCTGACTAGTGTGAGGTGATACCTCATTGTAGTTTTGATTTGCATTTTTCTAATTATTAGTGATGTTGAGCATCTTTTCATGTGCCTTTTGGCCATCTGTATGTCTTTTTTGGGGAAATGTCTATTTAAGTCTTCTGCCCATTTTTGATTGGTTTGTTTGTTTTTTTTATATTGAGCTGCCTGAGCTATTTGTATATTTTGGATATAAAATTCTTTTTTTATGATGATATAATTGTATAAGTAGATCATTCAGACTTTAGATTATATTCTTTATAATAATCAAAATCAATGATTTGGGGCCTGCATTTCACCTTTTATGACAGTGTCTTTCTACCCATGCATGATTACTCCAAAGGATGGTTAATCATCCCAAAGAGCAGCCCTGCTTATTGTTACAGTGAGGAAAAATACAGGAAAATCATACTCAGACAGAAAGGAATCCCGCCCCCCCTCCTTTTTTTTTGACCAGAGTAGGCTATTAACAAAGGGCATCACTGTTAGGTACACACCATCTAATGTTCCCTGTTCAGCCTTTGTTGCATTGGTGGTTCTGCTACCCTGGTGTCAACCAAGCTCACCAGTACAAAGGTCCACTGAAATCCAAGGACCCAGAAAGAAAAATGCACCTTATCCACAAGAAGGGCTATTTTGGTGACCACAACTGCCATCACCGTCTTTCAGCAGTTTCTAGAACTAAGCAAATAGGCAGAGAGGGACTCTTTCCCCTGATGTTATCATAAGTGACAGGCACTCTTTGTCAATAAGACTCTTTTCAGATCAAATCCCCACCTTATTAAAAATGAAATCTAAATAAAAAGTTCATTTTGGCAGAGGGACTAAAATTATAGATTAATTCTGTATTTATAAATCTATTTAATGTTTTACATATAACCAATGGGTTTGTAGGAATAATATCTATTAAAACTTCCACATCTCTTGTCAGTATTTTTCTAGCAGCATAGGTTTTGCATTCAGCCACTTTATGAGATCTTTTGCACGTGATTCTTTTTTCATTTGAAATGCTTTCTGAGAAGAATGATGGTTAAAATAAGATTAATTAAACAATTATATAGTGAGTGCAATTCTTGAGTTCAGACTTCTGATGAGGATATAATTCTCCCCAGCTGAATTTCCAGCTCACTCTCTAAATTATTAGAATGAGGGGAATTATGTTTTTATTTCTAGAACCAATATTAAGGATAACTTATATTAGCTAGATTTTGCTCTAAGAATGAATTCAATTTGCAGGAACTTCTTAAATTACATATATATATATATTTCTTCATAGAAAATGCTAAGAAATCTGCCTACTATATTTCTACACTGGCATCAGCTGAAAGCCCCCAAAACACCCTATAGGGATAAAGCAACACCAGCTCTAAGGAGCACCGTTGATCTCAACCAATAGTCAAAGAAAAGAAGGGCTGGGGAGGAGACAAGAGGAACAACTCCCACCCTACCCCAACTCCATCGCCTCCACCAGTTGACATTAAAATATCCTGGGCTCCTAGATCTATGTTTTAACTCATGTACATTAGATGATTCAGAGTCTGGCAGGATTCATAGGAGATGTTTTGTTTAGCTGTGTTTTGTAGCTGAGATGTTTTAAAATGAGTTTTTTGAGAGCACACAGCTGGACAATAAAGCTGGCACAGAGTTCCTGGGTTAGGGTTGAGGCAAACTGAGAAACATGCCATGGGACCTGGATCATGCTGACTAGGAGGGCACAGAATGCCCCCCTGGTTAATTTTCACAATGTTACAGATAGTTGTTATCATCATTGTTTTTAAATGCAATTTCTATACAGATTCACACAGAGTGACTATATCAAGATTGTTCTAGATTGTTCAGTATGTCCTCTTATGTTTTAAAGGAGAAGAAAGACAAATTTCATCAAGGAAAGAGCTAAATTAATATAGAATATCTGATGATTTCTAAAAAGTTTAATAATGTCATGTAGGAGGAATAGAATCTCTTGTATATCCATGAAATAAAACTCAAATTTTAAACAAACACGTGATGGACTTGTTTAATATCACCCAATGTTATGAAACCTAACTGCCTAAAAAGTAGATCAAATTGCTCTTTTAGATTTGTCATTTGGTGTTTTCTTTGTTTTTTGTTTGTTATTAAAGCCTGTACCTTACTTTGTAATACACATACTGAAGAAAAGCAAAAAAATCAAATTTAGATCAACATTCATCTAAAATTTATTTAGATTCCAAATGTTCAGTCTGTATGAAGCTGGAAAACACTGTATAGTTTTCAAAAAATATATCGAATATACTTATTTTAAATTTCAGGCTATGTGCAATAGACATTTTAAAACATTTTATTTTTTGAATTTTTATGTTCATTCATGTATTCAACAAATATTTGCTAAGCACCTATAATGTGCTAGGTACTCCGCAGTTGGGGATACAAAGCAATTCCTGCTCTCCTAGAGCCTTTATTCTAGTTAGGGAATGATAACAAAGGGTAAATTATCATTTGTTAGGTTGTGTTAACCGTCTTGGAGAAAAAATTAAAGCACAGAGGGAACAGTAAGTGCCTCAGGGGTGGGTAGTATGACATGTGGTTTGCAGCTTTAAAGTGTTCAAAGAAGACCTCACTGTATATAGTAAAAAAGCTACAAGGTTATACTGTAAAGTGCAGGGAATATAGCCAACATTTTATAACTTTAAATGGAGTGTAATCTATAAACATTTTGAATCTATGTTGTATACCTCAGACAAACAATATTGTAAGTCAACTATACTTCAATTAAAATAAAAACCAAAATAAAGAGGACGTCACTGAAAAAGTCACATTTGAAAGACCTGAAGGAAGTGACAAAATACACAGAAAAATATTACTTAAATTTCACCTTCTTTTCAAAAAGAGTTAAATTGAAATAGTTTCTAAGTATTTTAAAATGGCAATATTCGAATAATTTATTCCATTAGTCGTTACATGAGAAAGATGTGTACAGTCCACTGTGGACCTATGATCATGTCAAAGGTGGTCTGGATGTCCTGCAACATCCTAACAATTTCCATTTTATTCAAGGCAATTTTAAGATTCAGTGTGGCTTTGTTTCATTCTTTTGAAAATTAGGGATATGGTCATTGTATGGACCTAGCTTTAACAACTTAATGACTTTTATTTAATAAGCAAGAACATTCCATCCTCCATTCTCTGACCAGAATAATAACATCGTGAACCAAGCAAAGAACCCAACAGAACTGAGACCCAAGTTTTTGGCTAAGTGCTCTCTGAGGCTCCTTGTGACTCTAGACAACTGGGTCTCAGTTTTCTCACCTGCTAAGCACTCAGTTTGCATACCATGATCCTTCAAGTTTCTTGGAAGTTGTTAAGTGTTCATCATTTCCCAAATTCTCTGATTTCACCACACATTTCTGTGCCTCTTACTAAAATAAAGGGCTGCAGGATAATAACTGTTTTGTGGGAAATTTTGTGGATGACTCAACAGACCAGACTAGGAATCCTGAACACGCCTTTCTACCTGTGCCCATGTGAATCATTTTCTTGAATTTTCAGCTGTATTCACTTATTGCGGAATTCGTTAGTGCCCTTGCCAAAGTCCTTACCCCATTGCTCAATCCACATGCCAAGCTGCTTCATCTCCTGCTATTGTTGTCCAGAAGTTACAGCTTCCCTACGTGGCTGGAAGCAGTGCTTTGAAGTGCCCGCATACGTGGGTTGTCCTGTTTTATCTCACCATGCCCAGATTCCGGGAATCCTAAGGTAATCCTTTCTCCTCGCACAGTAGCTCAGTGAAAATGTGCTGTGGTGTGTCTTACTGAAGAATTAATTCTATGAAGACTGGCTCTGTTCTGGCACTGGGATGGCCTTATTTATTTGTTTGTTTACATTTATTGCAGGGAAATGATATTTATCAGAGCTCAAAAATCCAAAGTCCAACTTAATATTGTTTTATTCTCTTCTGCTTCTACAAAGATATTTGAGTACTTCAACTCACATGAGTCTCCTCTCTCTTCTTTTCTGAGAGGAGAAGGCAGCTTTGTGGGGTAGCTGAAAGAGCACAGGTGTTGATGTAACTTGGAAATGAACAAATTGGATTTCAACTCCAACTCTACATCTTACTTGGCTGGTTATTTGGAAAAGCACTTTGACTGCAACTACTGAGTATTGATTGTAATGATTATATAGAGAGAGAATATAATCACTATTCACTACTACCCAATATGATTTCATTTTTTAAAAATACCAATTGTGGGGACTTCCCTGGTGGCGCAGTGGTTAAGAATCCGCCTGCCAGTGCAGGGGACATGGGTTCGAGCCCTGATCCAGGAAGATCCCACATGCTGCAGAGCAATTAAGCCCATGTGCCACAACTGCTGAGCCTGCACACTACAACTACTGAAGCCTGCGAGATCTAGGGCCCACGTGCCACAGGCAGCCCAGGTGATTCTGAGGCTAGTAATCTATTGATCTCAGTAAGGCAAACTCTGTCATAGACTCTGCACTACTTAGGAAAGAGCATGTGGTTTTTACAGCCAAATAGAACTCAGTTCAAATTCAAGATCTGTAATTTACTGTCTTTGTGTGTGAGTTTGGGAAAGTATGTAACCTCTTTGAATCTCAGTTTCCAACTATAAAGCTGGATAATTCTTACCATATAGGTAAGATTAAATGAGGTATTTTACCTAGAGTATTATTTATTTATATATGTATTTTGACAGTAGGTCCTTGTTGATTTTCTATTTTAAATATAGCAGTGTGTACATGTCATTCCCAAACTCCCAATCTATCCCTCCCTCTCTCCCTTGCCCCCCTGGTAACCATAAGTTCATTCTCTAAGTCTGTGAGTCTATTTCTGTTTTGTAAATAAGTTCATTTGTATCATTGTTTTTAGATTCCACATAATAAGTGATATCATATGATATTGGTCTTTCTCTTTCTGACTTACTTCACTTACTATAATAATCTCCAGGTCCATCCATGTTGCTGCAAATGGCATTATTTCATTCTTTTTTTATGGCTGAGTAATATTCCGTTGTATATATGTACCACACCTTCTTTATCCATTCATCTGTCAGTGGACATTTAAGTTGCTTCCATGTCGTGGCTATTGTGAACAGTGCTGCAATGAACATTGGAGAGCATGTATCCTTTTGAACCATGGTTTTCTCCAGATATATGTCCAGGAGTGGGATTGCTGGATACTATGGTAGCTCTACTTTTAGTTTTTTAAGGTACCTCCATACTGTTCTCCATAGCGGCTGCACCAATTTACATTCCCACCAACAGTGTAGGAGGGTTCCCTTTTCTCCACACCTTCTCCAGCATTTATTGTTCTTAGATTTTTTGATGATGGCCATTCTGACCAGTGTGAGGTGATAACTCATTGTAGTTTTGATTTGCATTTCTCTAATAATTAGCAGTGTTGAGCATCTTTTCATGTGGCTATTGGCTATCTGTATGTTGTCTTTGGAGAAACATTTATTTAGGTCTTCTGCCCATTTTTTGATTGGGTTGTACTAATTCTAATAGGAAAAAATATTGTGCATGTATTGATATAATGTCCTAAGCTAGGTTTAATTCCTTAATTCTTCTGTGGTTACTCAGGGGTGGAAACTGCCAGTAGTGGGAGCGTGGTATCTAAACGTGTCATTCACTTTTGAATCAGAGCAATGAGTTTCTTGAGTGTTATGCTAGACAAAGGCTGTTGAAGGAAACGTATAATTTTATACACTTGATTGCCCTAAATTTTACTATAAGAAAGAAACCTCATCTATTTCTGGCTCTGTAACTCCACTTAAGTCACAGTGTAATTTCCCATAAGGGTGAATTGAGATGATTGCTCAAGCACACAATACCTGTAAGTTAATCTGTTTTGAGGCTTCCTGGTAGGTCTGCTGCTAATGCAGGGTAGAAGCTGGAGGGCTTAATGAGCAAGTTGTTTTGGGGCCACTCCGGAGGTGGGAGTGTACTTCATTGTACCCTATAGGTCATCAAGGAGGAGCCTGAGGAGAACCCAAGCCCCAGGTAAGACTCCCTGAGATATCACTGACTTGGAGTTACACTGACAACCCTCCGTGAAAAGCTTTCCTGATGCCCAGAGACTGATGTTCTTCACACCCTCCCAATGCACTTGATTGTTGTACCTCCACAGCCTTAGGTGAATGTACTGGACTTGATTATTTGCACGTCTGTCTCCCACTGAGGACATAGATTTTGGTTCTCTCCTTTTTATATCTGTTGAGAGGACACTGTCAGGCATTGAATAAATGAATAAGTAAATGATTACCCTTAGCTATATACCCACTTCCTGGACTGGGTAGTTCTCTCCTGTGTTAAGTTTCTCTATGGAAATGTATAAATGTTTTGCCTAAAAAAGGCTAAATTAGTTCCGTTTGTACATGTAGTACCTTTAGAGTTAATGAGTTGAGTATTTTATACACTAGTGCTTCAGCATTGAGAAGAAAATAATTGCCCTTGTGATTTGTTAAACAGACGAAAAAGATTTTTTGTTTTCTACTTTGTACTGAAGTGCTTCAGAAATCATTTTAGCAAGTATGCATATCTTTAAAAACAGATCTCAAATAACAAAAGGCCAAGAAAATATTTTATGATAATTTCACATTCATTTATATAAGTTTAAAGTTAACCCATAACTATCATGAAAAATAACTCAAACTTTCAGAGCCTTCTACTAACCAATTATATCCAAAGTATGTAGAAAAGAGCTATTGGAATGTTGAAAAGGTTTTTTTTTATAAACTAACTGAAATGCTGAAACATTTTTATAAATGTTATCTTGGAGTTTATCTATTTTTTGTAAAAATGTTATAAAATGCTAAAAAACCCAATCTGAATTCAACTTGGAGCCAAATAATGATGTGCAAGGAGAAAATGCCATCTTTCTTGAGAACATTCTTGATAGTTCCAAATGAGCTGTGCTTAACCATAGTATGCCTGGGATCAAGTCAGGTTGCACCTCCCCCTAGACGAGTGGGATGTTCCAACCATAACTTACCTGCCTTGATGTCATATTTTCTCTGCATCAAAAAGGTTTAGTCAATTTAAATATGTTAACGCTAGGAATAACTAACAAGATCTTTGATTCTCTTTAATTAAGAGAATATTGTCCCAAAACCTCATTGTACTATTTTCATTTAAATTAGATGAGAGAAAAACTAATTATACCTTTAAGCCTCTCACCTATACCTCCAGATGATAAATATGCCAATAACATTAAAGAAAAAAACACAGCACAATGGATTCAGTCCTTTAGTTGTAAGGAAATTTATTAGTAAGCATTGAAAAATCATCCAAGGAAAGATCTAGGCAGTAACATGAGACTCCTAGAAGAGGTGTGCTGGTAAATCATGATCTCTCTGCAAGGGAATCTGGTCATTGTAAAAGTGCTGCGTGTGCAGGCATGAATGTGCACTTAGAAATTTCCACTTAGGAAATGGTGAAGCAAAAGTCAACTTTGAGACCTTCAGATAAGAAAAATGCTCTTGAACTTTACCAGTGCCTCCGGTTCATTTTCCCTCAACTTATAGTGAATTCACATGAGAGTTGGCATTTTATTTTCACTATGGTATACTTGGCCAAAAAGAATGCTTACAGCAGGGATTGTTTCTGTTTCTCATTGAGGGTTGGGATATTTCCCAAGGATTTTCCAAAAGAAATATTCAACTGTGAATCATTGTGAATGTTAGTATTTAGAATCACTTGAATATGGATCTTTGGAAAATACTTTGAAGTTAACTTATTTTTAGAATGTAACATATATGTAGGAAAATACACCAATCATATGTACAGCTTGATGATTTTTTTTCCACAAAATGATGACTTCTGTGTGGAACCTGCACCCAGATGAGGAAACAAACGATGATTTGCACCCAGAAAACTCCTTTTTTCTTCCTTCTAACCATTAATCCCCAAGGATAACCACTATCCTGATTTTTTTAACTTGATATAAGTGGCATCATACAGCAAAGATTATTATGTGCTGTATTATTATGATTAAGATTATTATGTCTTATTCTTTCACTTCACATATGCATGTGAGATGCATACATGTGGTTGCTATAGTTAATGTTCTTTTTCTCATCACTGTGTAGTTATCTATTGTATCAATGTACCGTAATTTATTCATCTCTTCTACTGTTATAGACATTTGATACCCCTGTTTGAAAGCTATTGCAAATAGTGCAGCATGAACATTGTCATTGTCTTTTGGTAAACACATGAGTGCCTTTCTCTTGGGTACAAGTCTAAGAACAGAACTGAGGGATTATCGGATACATGGCTTTAGTAGCTTGAGTAATTTCTGCTAAGCAATAAGAGTACCACTTGATTCATATCTTCTGCAACGTTTGGTGTCTTTTAAAAATGTGTTATATTGGTGAGTGTGCAGTGTGTCTCTTTTCAGTTTTATTTTATTTTTTATTTTTTTATTTATGGCTGTGTTGGGTCTTCATTTCTGTGTGAGGGCTTTCTCTAGTTGTGGCAAGCGGGGGCCACTCTTCATCGCGGTGCGCGGGCCTCTCACTATCGCGGCCTCTCTTGTTGCGGAGCACAGGCTCCAGACGCGCAGGCTCAGTAGTTGTGGCTCACAGGCCTAGTTGCTCCGCGGCATGTGGGATCTTCCCAGACCAGGGCTCGAACCCGTGTCCCCTGCATTGGCAGGGAGATTCTCAACCACTGCGTCACCAGGGAAGCCCCTCTTTTCAGTTTTAACTTGTGTTTACCTGGTGACTCTTAAAGCCCCTTTTTATGTATTTAGGAGACATTTGAATAGTTTCTTTTGCGAGTTGCTTTTTCAAGTCTTTTGCCTATCGTTCTATTGTGTTGTTTATATTTTTCTTACTGATTTGTAGGAGTTATACACATTCTTTGACAATACACTTATAAAAATGTATTTTTATGCTTACTGTATAGATTACCCTTTAGTTTTGTAATGGTGTCTTTTTCTTTTGAGGAACAGAAATTGTTTTAGCATAGTCTAGTTTATCTTTTCTTCCCCTCTTCTTTAGCCTTTTTAGAATCCTGTTTAAGAAATACTTGCCTACCTCAGGTCATGAAAATATTCTCCTGTTTCTTTATGAAAGCTTTAGTGTTTTGCATTTCACATTTAAATCTACAATCCATCTGAGATTAGTTGCTGTGTATGGTGTGAGACAAGGATCAAATTTTATTTATTTTTTTATATGGATATCTAATTGATCCAGAACCCATATTGAAAAGTCCCTCTTTTCTGGAAAAGACTATCTTTTCCCCCCTGTACTGCGGTGTCATTGTGTCATAAATCAGATTACTGGATTTTCAATTCTGCTTCACAGATCTATTTGTCTATCCTTGTTCCAAAGTCACACTGCCTTAATTACTACAGATTTTTAATATCTAGCAATCTGTTAGTGTAATGTCTCCAGCTTTGTTGTTCTTCCAGTTTGTCTTGGCTATTCTCGACCTTTTTCATTTTCACATAAATTTTAGAATCAAGCTTTCAACTTATACCAAGAAAGCACTGAAACTTTTATTGTATTTATGGATCAGTTGGATAGAGACAGAATTTACATTTTTATAATATTGAGTTTTACAATTTATGACCATGGTATATTCCTATATCTTTTTACATCCACTTTGATTTCTCTCAGTAATGCTTTGTACTTGCATATTTTTTGTCAGATTTACTTTCATCAAAGTTATTTTTTAGGTATTATTATAAGTGGTTTTGTTTTAAATTTTTTATTTTCTATCTTTATTTTGGAAGATAAAATGCAATTGATTTTGTACACTGATCTTGTATCTAGAGATTTTGCCCAATTTACTTTTTAATTCAAATGGTTTGAGTGTAGATTGTTTTTCTTTTGTTTTGTTTTTGCTATTTTTTGTATATACTATCAAGTCATCTGAAAATAATGAATTATTTTGGTTTTATTTTTAATGCCTTGCACTGGCAACTCCTTTTAGTACTGTACTGAATAAAAGTGGCAATAGCAGATAAGTAATAAGAATAGTCTTATTACTGGTCTCACGGGAAATTTTTCAATATTTCATTATAAAGTACAAATTTTTAATAAGAATTTTTGAACATTCTATGCTGTTTAGAAAGTTCCATTCTATATCCAGTTTAAGAATTTGTATTGTAAATTGATATTGAATTATCTGAAATGTTTTCTTTGCATGTATTAAGAGGATCATGCAATTCTTCTTTTCTTCTGCTAACGTGTATCAACACTAATTTATTTTTCAATGTTAAAACACTCCTGCATTACTAGAATAAATCCAGTTGTTAATGATGTATTATCTTTTTATCAAATATTCTTTTATATAGCAATTTACTCATGAGAGACACTAGGTCAAGTATTTTTACCCATCTTTTAAAATAGGTTGAGTTTTTTTGCCATCCTAGCTCTTTTGTTGTTTTTGACATTTTAACTGTTTTAAGAAATAAAATTTTAAACTATCCAATTTTTATAGCAGATATAGTCACGTAGGTAATACCTTAGAATGATTAGATTCCAAGCATGAATGTCTGGTACTGTGTAGATAAAACAGACTCGTGTTGTTACACTTTGGGTAAAATGGGTTTTCCCAACTTCTCCAGACATCACAGTTGACACACATTTTTTCTTAACATTCAAGCAGTAATAGTCCGAGTCACCTCTCACTGTCTACAAAATGCAGTCTTTAGTGAGATTTTGCTCCAAGAATACATTTTAGTTGGAAATTTTTACCTTAGCTAGTTTCTGCTCATTTTCTTTTCTGTTCTTTTCTTTTTTTTCTGCTCATTTTCTTGAAGTGTCATTGCAGAATAAAGTCTGTTCTTTACCTTTGCATAACCCAAAGTCCCATTTTAAGTGTTTTTCTTTAATTAGATGTGTAATTTGTCTTCAAAGGGGAATCCAAACTTTTACTTCTGTAGAAAATTTTAAAAACTGAAGTCTAGTGAATTCTATTATTATACTTGTCTTTTCCATTTAATTGTGATTTCTGTCATTTACATATATATTTTTTACTTATGTGTTTTCTGTATATTTATATTATTTTAAATATTTTTTACATTAAAATATTTTATTTACATTTAAAAATAGGACACAGTTGACAGAAACTTAAGTATACTTGGGAAAAGTTCATGAGTCATTTAATATGAAAGTTGCTGTGTGTAATGGTATTGCAACAAAGTGCTGGATAGAAAATAACCATAATCTAGAAACTTCTGTAAAAGTCTGGTAATTATATTTCATGGATGTAAGTATCTTTCTACTCTCTTTGTTTGTTTGTGTTTTCTCTCTTTCTCTTTTTTTGTTGTAATCTAGTTTTGGATTGTATGATTGCAAGACACATAAATTCACTCCAGGAAGTGGAGAAAAGCACAAGCTATGGTAAGGGTTAAATAGGCAAATGCAGTCATCAAAAAAGGAGAAATAAAGTGCCAGCAGGCCACAGTAGAACTGGAACTAGAAATCCGAAAGTGAGTTTACTGTTTCCAACTTGAAAAGGCTTATCTCTGTTTGTTCCATCTAATTTCTGTTTGACTTCACTTTAGTGTTTTACATGGTATAGCGTGGCTACTCCTCCCTCCCATATTTGCATGGTTTCAGGATTCACGTGCCCTTTGTTATTTCAGATACTAAGGGGGAAAGATTCTTATCCTTCCCTTCTTATGCTTCCACATGAGGATCTTCATTTAAAAGGACTCTAGCTTCTTTTCCTACACTTTATTGACTCCATGTCTTGAAAGGAGGAAGGATTCTTTTGCTTTGTTTGTTTGAGAGGAGTTGCTGAGCTTGCTCTGCTAAGCAGCTGCTTCACTACTCTCTTTGGATCTCCCTGCCTGTGGAAAGTGTCCTTTTTTATCTGCTCTCATTTCACATGCATCTGCTACTTAAATAGGAAGCCAATAGTGATCTACCTGTGCCAGTTAGGGCCTGGATAAATAACTGTTTTAGTCCACTTGGGCTGCCATAACAAAATACCATAAACTGAGTGGCTTATAAACAACAAATTTCTCACAGTTCTGGAGTCCAGGAAGTCCAAGATCAAGATGCCTGCAGGTTTGGTGTCTGGTTAGAACCCACTTCCTGGTTCATAGACAGCTGTGTGCTCACATGACAGAAGGGGGCCAGGTAGCTCTCTGGGATCTCTTTTATACGAGGACAAATCCCATTAATGAAGGCTCAATCTCATGACCTAATCAGCTTCCAAAAGCCTCATCTCCTAATATATCACATTAGGAGTTAGGATTTCATCATATGAATTTTGGAGCAATACAGACATTCAGACCATAGCAATAATTATGACCAATTTAGGAGTAAATTTTTAGCAAGCCCATTTGGCTTGAGATCTAAAATCATAATCCCCAATTAGCTTTTCCTAGTAGTAAAGGTGATATTTTGAGTTCCATTTTTCTGACTTTTACTTCTATTTCTCAATCGCTTTCAAAAGAACAAAGAGACCTATTACAAAACCCACATAGAAAGAAAATATGATCCCTATTTCAAATGATACAAAAACAATTCAAATGTTAAGACTGAAATGAGAAAAATAATATTTTAAGTATACAGATGAAAATATAAAACAACATTTCTATGAACTTGAATATAGAAGGACTTTGTAAGCAAATAAACAAAAAAGTACAAATATAAAAACTAGCTTCATACATGACAGTATTAAAATAAAAATACCTGGGTCTCAAAATCAAATAAAGTACAAAAAAAAAAAAAACCCCTCAGACTGAAATAGAAAATTGTAGCCTATAGATCTAACCCAAATTCCTATAAATCAGAAAGAAAAAACAACCCATTAGAAAAATGGGCAATGCATAAAAATTATCATGGGTAGTCAGGAAAATGTAAACTATTTCCACAACTAGTTCCACGATAATATACTAGTTCTACAATGAGATACTAAAAATATCAAGTGTAATAACATAAAGTATTGGGAAAAATGAAGAGCAATTAGAATATTTATACTCTGATGGCAGGGGTATAAATTTGTGCAATCACTTTAGATGGCAATTTGGCAATATTGACTAAAGCTATAGATATATACACCAAGTGACCCAGCAATTTCATTTCTATACCCCCTCTCCCAGATATGTACAAAGAAACATGTATAACGTTGTTCATAATGACATCATTTATAGTAGCTAAACTGGAAACAAATCTATGGTAGTAGGAGAAAGGATAAAAAAAAGTCCATTATATCAACACAATAGAACACTATATATCAGTGAAAGCGAATGAATTTGAGCTTCACATATCACCAGGCATCAATTTCACAAATGTGATCTTAATTGAAGAAAGCAAGGTGCAGAAGTATACTTATATATAGCATGTGTAAGGAAAATATGGGGAAAATAAAGGATGGAATGATAATACACCAGATTCAGGTAGTAGTCTTATCTGAGGAGAGGGAAAATAATGGAAACTGTTGAAATGTTTTATTTCTTAAGGTGAGTGGAACATGCATCGATAATCATCATATTGCACACTATACAGTTTTTAATGTCTAAGATACTTTATAATTTTCTGAAGAAAAGGTTGCCTTATCCTGAAATCATAGGTGGTAAGGCTTGTGGAATATGGACTTTACCACAATACATGCAACCATCATCCTGGGGTTACTAACACTTGTTGGCTCCTTATTGCCTACTGCATAGAAGTTAAATATCCTAGCATGACATAGAAGGTCTTTTACACTTAGGATCTTACTTTCTTTTCCACACTGATTTTCTCCTATTCTCTTCTTTCTCCTTATAACATATGCACTGAGTAACCAATGAATCATTTTTAATTTCATGAGTGTACCAATTTTTAATGCTTTCATATGAAATGCTTTATTCCTCCTTAACTTCTGATCATCTTTCAAAACAGTTAAAATATTGCCCTTGTAAAAATGTCTCCAATTTTCACACTGTGTTACATACTTCCAAGTGTTGTAATAGGTTTATATATCTGTATTCTCCATTAAAGGCAGTTCGTGGAAGGTACAACCATGTCATTTATTTTTGTTGGTCAGTGTCTGGCATAGCAGATGCATAATACTAGAAGAATAAATTATTAGAAGAGATGCTGAAATGTCACAAGTTGAAGCATCAGTTGCTAAATTGGTGACACAAACAGTAAGTAGCATGCAACTTCAGAGAATGTCACTGTGGGTTAGAGTGGTCTGGAAAGATTCCATGAAAGCTTAAGCTAGGTCTAAGAGGATGGGTAAGATTTGCAGTCATTGAGGAGAGAGGTAAGCTTCCCAGACTGAAGCAGTAATGAGAGCAGAAGTTTGGACAAGGGAAGCCTTTCTTCACTCTGCACATCTCAATGCATATGCTGCCTCTTTAGGAAGCTAGTATCTTTATTCTCTGTGTTCCATAGAAACTGCTCACATTTCCTCACTGCTTATGGTAAAGGCAGAGACTGTTAGGGCTTCAGCTCATAGAGAAGGAAAGAGAGAAGGAGATAATGCAGGAGATGGATGTGTGGCTCAGTTACAATGTAGTCCCCGCCTGATCCTACAGGGAGCTCTGGAGTATGAGTAGCACCGAGAGTTGATCCCACCTCTAGGCAAGCAGTGCATCCTTTTATGTACCCGGGTCAGTCAGTTATTGACAACAGGCTGTTTTTGAGAGGGTCCCATCCCTTGAGCAAAAGAACTTCCATTTGGCTGGACGCAGTTCTCTTAGAGAGGGGCCAGCTGTGACTATGAGCTACTAACACACCCAGCAGCTGGGGGATGGGTGTTGTTGCCTGCTAAGGTGGACCTGAGCAAGGGACTACTAAGAAATCTGCTTAGTTACCCTATGATAAGTATCTACTTTCCCACCCTTCTGCTTTGGCCCCATTCTGTATCATGCTATTGTATCACTGCCCCTATCTGCTGGGCCACTGACACTGCTTTTGCTGGCACTGTCACCTTAAAAGTGATCCTGATCTTTTGGTCACTGCTGTGTTTCCTGGTCGTTGGCACTCTAGCCACTTCTTCTGGGTACCACCATTTATTGCCATGGGATGTCAACTCCTGCTGCTGATTCTGTCAAGTTCAAGTTCTATTCAAGGGCAAAGCTTCGAAGAGATCCCCTTGCATTCTGTTACAGTGTATTTGTTAATTGGGTACCCAAAGCAGAGAAGATTGTACCCTAATGTTTTCAAGAGTTAACAGTAGAGCAACTCTTTTGCTTACTCTAATAGTCACCCAAGCATTACCCAGACTTCCTTATTCTCTAATGACTAACATTCTGTTATTGAAACACTGTAATCTTCCCAACTTTCTGCTCCCTTAGGATGAGTCCTCTCCTCACTGGTCTCTCAACCCCTCTTGCAAGTGGACATTTGGTAGGTCAGTGCCACCAAAGCTCCCGCGTACCCAGACATATCCAAATTACAGTGGTGGCAGAATCATGTCCTCAGCTACATATGCAAAACTCAGATTAAGACTAAATTATCTGGAGAGTTGAAATTGGAGTTAATTCACTATGCAGTGATTATCATGGGGAAAAACACTGTGTTAGGTTCTGTTCTGACCCCCATGATAGGGACTTCTAGTGTTTTCAACAATGTGTGGACCTCCTATCCTTCTAGGCAAATGGAAAGCCAGTGAGCTGTGAATGGAATGACTTCTGGGATGTGGCATTTGATTACCAGTGTCGTTTCTGGGCTGAAGCATTTAATTATACGTGGGAGTTCCTCTTGTGCTTCCACGGCCTGCTGCAGCAAGTATGGAGAAGGCTTTGGGTGCGGATGGTGAAGCAGTGGTTGAAGCAGTCTCTATCATCATACTCAGAGTGGGCATTGCATAAATGAGAAATATGAGAAATAGTTTTTCTTGAGTTTAGCCATTGAGATTTGAGTATCGTTTGTCAGTACAGTATAAACTTAGCCTGTCCTCACTAATAAAAACAACCACTTTTATCCCCTTCTCATTCCCCATTTAACTGAAAAATATGGTCTCCATAATGAAGGAGATTTTAGTGAAGACTACATGTTAGAAAACTTCACACTCGTAAATTTTTCTTTCAACTCCATTACTCCTTTTCCTCCCCTCTTCTATCACCTGGTATGTTATTAAGAAATCTTTGTTTTTGAGTAGAATGGTTTTATAAAAAAAATACTGAACATAAGTAGATTCCAGGTGGTTAATCTATCACAGTTATTAAGATAAGTCAAATATCTGAGTTACAAAATGAGTGGTCTGTATAATTTACGAAGTCAGTAATCAGGTCAATTGCATAGCTCTAGAAAGCCAAACCTTTCAAACTCTGCATATCTTTTTATTTGTATTTTTTTTTGGATGAAGGTGGTCAGAAGTATGTCTTTAATCAATGTGTTCATTTTGGGAAGTCTGATAACTAATACTAATACTATATAAATAGATTATAAAATATGTTTCCTCACTGGAATCCCTCAAAATAAATAAATCTCAAAAATACCTTTATTTACACTCTGTACTTGGTGAATTGAATTAAAAAAAAAGATAGAATCTGGCACATTCACATCACAATGTAAACTTTGCTTTTGAAATATTATTACAGCCAAGATGTTAAATATTTTAATAAAAAACACTCTGAATGTATGATATGTGTGATGTGGCAAATCATATTTATCTCAATACATTTATTATGTAGAAAATAATTAACCGATAGTAAAATTTACTTCTTGCAAATCCAATGACTAAAATCGGCAACTGTTTTATGTGTGTGGTCGATGTCTCCGCTGCTTTACTTTTTAACATTTTAGAAAACAAAGCTGGAGGCCTGCTTTTCAGAATCCCTAATTCCTTTGTTATTTTTAAGAAGGGTTCCCATCAGGGCACGCTCTGCTTTTAAAATCAGCAACAGCAGTTCATGGCCTGTATCTCATAAGCGTTATTTACTTGTGAAAGTTATCTGTAGTAAAAACAGCTACTATAAGTAAATTAATACATTGCAAATTTTTTAATGTGAAAAAATTAAACCGTAAAATATACCTGATGATTTAAGTGATGAAAGAGAGCTGATAAAAGCAGTGCTGAGGCCTTCCCTGGTGGCGCAGTGGTTGAGAATCTGCCTGCCAAAGCAGGGGACACGGGTTCGAGCCCTGGTCTGGGAAGATCCCACATACCGCGGAGCAACTAGGCCCGTGAGCCACAACTACTGAGCCTGCGCGTCTGGAGCCTGTGCTCCGCGAAAAGAGAGACCACGATAGTGAGAGGCCCGTGCACCGCGATGAAGAGTGGCCCCCGCTTGCCACAACTAGAGAAAGCCCTCGCACAGAAACGAAGACCCAACACAGCCAAAAATAAATAAATAAATTAAAAATAAAATAAAATAACAAATGTTCAAGTACAGTTGGTGTCTAAAAAAAAAAGAATTCCCCCACCCTTGGTATCTAATCAAGTTCCTTTCTACCTCCCCTTGATACCTAACCAATTTCTTAAAAAAAAAAAAAAAAAAAGCAGTGCTGAGAAAGAGGTGTGAGATCCCAGAGACAAACAGAGTTTACATTGATAGCTGGGGAAGGGAGGGTGGTATTGGTTGGTTCTGAATATTTCTTCCCTGCAGGTACTGTATGATGTCATACTGCAAATCGACCTTTCTATTACAAAGAGTGAAGACACTTCCTACAATCTTTCCACAGAAAGATATTTCATTGTGATGGTAAACAAGTCTATTTGTTTAACACTAGTATTTAACCCGTCTGTTAAATGCTCTTTTATTTTAAAAAAACTTAGAAAATGGAACATTTATTTTCATGACCATTAGTTATAGGATTTTAATGATTAATAGTTTTCAAAAAAATCATAACAGCAACAGCTATATATTTACTGAACATGAATTATATATAAGGCATTGTGTTCTACATGGACGATTTCATTTCATCCTCAAAACAATCCTTTAAATTAGATACTATTATTATTTCCATTTTACAAAGCAGAAAGCACAAATGGGCTAAGTAACTTAATCAAGGTCATAAATGTAGTCACTTATAATACACAAATTGAACAAATATTTGTCTGGCCCTAGGGTTTCAGAAATGAGTAAAACATAGCCCCGGCCTCTGAGGAAATTTGTGGGAGAGGTAGACACGTAAATAGCTATTCAATATGATGTGAAAAGAGCTATATACTTGAATCAGGAACCATGATTTGACACAGAGAAAATAACATGTGAGCTGAGAGTTAGATTTTATCAGAAGAAAGGGGAAGGTCATTCCAGACGCGGTAACCATCACATCCAGAGATAGAGAGGCGTGAAAGGGCATGGGAGATGCTAATGAGTATGTACAGCTGGAACGGAATGTGTGGGGAGAAGAAAGAGAAACCCTTATTACCCAACTGACAGAGCTAAGATAATGCAATTAATCTTTGATTTAAACTTTTACCATTTCCTTCCTTTTCTTCATCGCCTGTCTTCTTTATTCATTATATGCTCACTATTTCCACAAAATCTTTAGAGTGCTTATATTTTTAAAAAAACCATAAAATAGAATGATTGAGGTGAAAATATATGAGCAGTTGCTGTATAATAGACTCGGGGACTTGACAAGAAGAAATAGAAAAGAGACATGGTTCCATTATTTAGGCCAAAAGTGGTTTCTAAAATTAAATAGCAAATAAAGCCCCACACATCCTAGATGATCTAGGAAAAAAAAAAGAAAAAAGATATTGAGTTACACACATAATTTAAAATTCTAAGTTCTGAGTATTAAACGCACTCACGAGGTTGGAAAATCCCTAAGGTTATTTAGGACATTTGAATATACCACAACCCATGGGGAAACCCCTAAAGAAAAGTAAATTTATTTTAGAAGAACCAGGGTTTTCTGAGCTGATGTTTAAAGATGCTAATGTAATTTTTAAGGTTGAAAGTCTAACAGTTTATTTCAAAAGACAGTGTGCTGTTATATAAAATTTGAAATAGAATACAAAATAAAATTCTAAGGTTGTCCAGAACACATATGGCTACTCAGGAAGTCATGCATACATTTATTGCTCATGAGAAAAGTAGAAAACATAAGGCATGAGATATGTTTTCACCCAAAGAATAGCAAAATAAGGATGGAACAAACACTAATTTTGTCTAGCTTTTTCTAACAAGAGAAGAACCTACTGTAGAAGTAAAGAGGCCGAAGCATGAAAGATAATCATGTATAACACAAGAGGTAAAAGCCTGCAGGAAGAGTGCAAGTAAATGCTTGTCTCACTTGTTTACCATTTAAGAACAAAACCATTTAGGGAAATATGTTTGACATAATAGCATGTGATGGCAAAGGCTGATAAAATTACCATTTTATGCGTGGAAATAATAAAAGACAGTGTGAGTCAGAGAAAAAGTTATGAATGCATGTACATATATGACACATAGAATTTATACAGAGGCCCTAATGCCTAATAATTCAGGGAACACAATGGAGATGGAAAAAAGAAAAAGAGAGTGAAGGGGAAGTCAGGAAAGATGTAGCAGATGTGACTTTTTCCAAAATGGCTTCAACAGTGTTTCTCATCCCATATGTTCTTTCATGCTCCTCCCATTGAGAGATGGGGGTCTATGGTCCTACTTTAATTGGGGTGGGCCAGTGACTATGGTCAAAGAAATGCCACGTGACTTCCGAGACTAGGCCATAGAAGATGACACAGTCTCCACCCGGTTCTCTTGGGACACTCTGTGGTGGGACTCTGAGCTCTGCGGAAGACGTTTGAGGCTGCCACATTGTGAGGAAGCCCAAGCCTCATGAAGATGCCACATGTAGATTATCTAACAGCTCCAGCCAAGGACCCTGCCAACCACCAGTATCAACCATTAGACATGTGAATAAAAGATGCTTCCAGACGATTCCCACTCCCAGCCTTCAAGTCCTTCCAGCCAAGGTCTCAGGCATCACGGAGCAGACACAGCTGTTCCCACTGCTTCCTTTCTAAATCACTGATCCACAAAATCCATGATTGTAATAAAATGCATATTTTTAGCCCCTGAGTTTTGGAATAGATTTGTTATGCATCAATAATGACACAAACAAGAGAGAATAGAAAATAACTTTTATTGTTAAAAGTATTGAGATTGAACATTCTTGTACTCAGGTCCTTGTTGACCTACACCTAGAAGTGGTATTGCTAGATCATGGAATCTCAACATCTTAAATTTAATTAATTGTTGCCATGCTCCCATCAGCAATGCATGAGAGTTACCGTCAACACTTAGATTTATCATAATAGTAAAATTGATCTCTCTGACAAATATGAGAAAACATCTCAATATTACTATAATTTGTACAACAATGTTTCGTGCCGCATGTTTTAATACAGTAAAATCTAAATGTCCTTAGGGGAATGCATAGATAATTTGCTCATTATTCATACAAGGGAATACTATATAGCAATTACGATCAGTGAACTAGACCTATACATACTGATATGATTAATCCCAGAAACATAGCATTGGGAAAAAAGCAAATTGCAAGAGAATATATAGTATGATAATATCTCTATGCATTTAAAAATCCAAACAACATCTCCATTGTTTAATCATTCATAAAAATCGATGGAGTGTCTGCCAGGTTGGCAGACTCTGTTCTAGACACTGGGGATACAACACTGAAAGGAAAACATAAAGGTAAACATATAGATCTTGGCCTCCCAGAGTTTGCATGGTTGGTAGACACCATGCATATGAGTGTGTAGTGAAAGAACGAAAATGTGCGCAGCAGTGATACCAGCTTCCAATAGTGGTTCCTTCTGAGGAGGGACAAATGCAGAAGGGGTAGGTAAAGGGTAGGAAGTTAGAGTATAACTTTATGCTTTCTTTGAAAAATGTGAACCAAATATGGTAAAATGTTAACATCTGTAAAACTTTGGTAGCACTTATGTAGTACCTTCTGTGCTTTTCAGTTTGAGAAGTTTCATAATTTATAATAAAAAAATAAATCTATTGATAGACTACAACTCAGTGGCTGCTCTTCACCTATAGGGGAAATATCTGTCTTACTGATAAGTGGCATGTATGAATAAAAATTTAATGTTTAAAATTTATCAGTATAGCCAGGTCTTAAACTAAAAGAAAGCAGTGTGATATATTGGAAAGAGTTTAAATAGGCTTTGGACCCACGTAAACCTGAATGAAAATTTTATTTTCTCCACTTCCTATTATCAGTAGCTGAGGTACTTGGCCTTCTGGAAGCCGAGTTTCCTAATCTGAAGTTAGTCGTAATAAAATAAACTGTAAACAATCTGTTGTTTGAATCAGAGGTAAAATAGAAAAATAGCTAACATTTTTGAATGCTGATACATGTCAGGCACTGTTCTAAGAGCTTTACATGAATTAGCTGTTTGATTCCCAAACTGTGTACCTGGGGAACACCACAGTACACTCACAGCAGCTCGGAGGACTATTTCAAATGTTTAAGGGAAATATTATGGTACTCAGTATCTTTGGACAATGCTAGAACTTCTAGCTCAAGCTATTTCATATTTTAAGCCTTAGATCACATAATATTCTTCGTGATTATGTTTTATCTTTGCTATACTAGTTTTCTTTTAAATTATGTGTGCTATATTTTTTAGTGGCTGCTATTGTAAGTTGCTAGGACATAAATACGTATTAAGTAGTCACTTAAATGGTATTATGAGGTATTTTGTGTGGGCTGGGGACTCAGTGAAAAGAATTACTGACACTTAGAGCTCTATGAGAACAAAGAAGTTTGGGCTTCTTTGAAATAGCTCATTTAATCTTCATATCAACCAAAGGAGGTAAGTCCTAATCTTATCTGCATTTTACAGAAACTAAGACACCAAGAATTTTACTGTCTGGCTCAGACAGCAAAAGGGTATTATGCAGGATTTGAACCTAGTCAGACTGACTTCAAATCTCATAACTAGTACATGCTACTGTTTCTATGTACATAACTATGTAAATACAGCGTCATAGTATCAAATATCCTACACTGAAGAGGAAATGTCCTGAGGATAAATACAATTTCAATCAGAATCTTAGAAGTATATAATTTCAAGCTGGAGCTTGAAGGGACTTTATACATTTTTGTACAAGGAGGAAACTAAAGTCCGGATGAGTCTCCAAGACAAGCACACCTAGTCACCGGCAGAGTCAGTAGAAGAACTTCTCCTCTTCCCAGTTCTGATATAACTGTGTGAAACTGAAGAAATTCTGTTCAGAAGTGGCCACCAAAAATAGGATATACTTACAGTGCCACAGGAAGACAATGGAAAAAGACACACCCACATTTGGAGAATAGTGGCATGGCAGGTATATTTGTAGTTGGTAAGAACCAAGAGATTAAAAACCAGGTGTTTTTCCACTGAACTCGGGGGATTTACAATGCTTATTTCAAGCACTTACTAGAGAAACTGCTCTCATTGGACAGTCAAGTAATTCTCACTAAAATGCTCTCATTTGAGCTCCATGCTTCCATAATCTGTGAAAAAGTTCCTTCCGTTTTGCTCCCCAGCAGATGATGTAATACTCACTTCTTTTCTTGTTGAGTGGCTTCCTCACCAGCTGGGAGCTCCTCCTAGGGCAGGGACCATGGCTTTTGCCTCACTCAGTATTTCCAGTGTCAGTCAAGCATAGTGCCTAATATATAGTAGTTGCTCAAGAGGTGTTTGCTAAGTGAGTTTATAATGAATGCATTTTGGCAGAAAGCTATATATGAGCTATGGTGTCATTTATTTAATCAGCTCAAATGCAAACTTGTCTCCAATAGGAAACGCCTGATTTGGACTTCACCTAAGTAAGAAATAAATGTCTATTATGTTAAGCTGCTGAAATTACGGGGTTTATCTGTTACACAGGCTTCTGTTACTCTAATACATCTGTTCACTGGCCTATAATAACCTGCTGTTCTCCCCAAACCAAAACTTTATCAAGAGTCAGGCCTCTCTTTATACGTCCAAGCTCACTTGGAACCATCATGCAGATCCCCTCTGCTTTGGCCAGGTGGTGAGATATACACACATCTTCTTAATGCTTTGAGAATTCACCATCATCATTCCCACCTCTTTGCTTTTATTCCTAATATTCATGTTGCTTGGAATGTTCATTCTCTTACTTCTTACCTATCTACTTTCTTCATTATCTAGCTTAGGCTAATCACTGTGCTATACCTTTTGTGATAGTTGTAGACCCATTGGCAGTCTTCCTCTGACCCTTAAGAGCGTGACAAGGCTGGGCTGCACCATTTGGCTCATGACTATGCTGTCTTGCTTTATTCTTATTTGTTTCTTAGTCTAGACTCCCCCATTTGATTGCAAGCTCCTTGAGGACAGGCATCAGTCCTCAAGGAACATAACCATGTCTAACATGGTCCTAAACAAATGTTAGTCATTCAGTATTTCATGATTCACTCGCTCCATGGATAGCAGCCTCACATATTGTTTAATTGCAATCTCTGTGCCTTCAGGTGTACTTAAACTACAGAGTTTTCCACATGGTTCTGTCAAAGTTTAGACTATTTTCACATTCCTTGCTCTCAAGCCAGTGCCGCAACACATTCACCCTTCTTTGAATAAACCCGAGTCATCTTCATGGTGCAGATCTCAGAGAAGAAGGAAAATATCAGAGATGTGAATGAAGATGGTGGCTAAGAAGGGATGAGAGAATTGTTCCCTTCCTGCTGTTTTCTCAGCCAGCAAGGCATCCCTTAAGAAGTGTGCAGATCATTAAAAAGTAGGAATTTGTGTGAGTTAAGAATAAAGACAGATACTTTAAACTAGCTTCATTATAGCAATTGTATTAAGGATTTTTGTTAAATCTTCAGAGGAACGTAAATCATTTTTAAAAACTGTTGGAAAAAAGATGTTGGAGGGGTTTAATTTAAAGTCAGTTGTGGGGCTTCCCTGGTGGCGCAGTGGTTGAGAATCTGCCTGCCAATGCAGGGGACACGGGTTCGAAGCCTGGTCTGGGAAGATCCCACATGCCGCAGAGCAACTAGGCCCATGAGCCACAACTACTGAGCCTGCGTGTCTGGAGCCTGTGTTCGGCAACGAGAGAGGCCGCGATAGTGAGAGGCCCGCGCACCGCGATGAAGAGTGGCCCCCGCTTGCCGCAACTAGAGAAAGCCCTCGCACAGAAACGAAGACCCAACACAGCCAAAAATAAAATAAATTAATTAATTAATTTTAAAAAAAAAAAAAAAGAGAAGTTCGGAAGCTTAAGCTTAATTCATTCACGGTAAAAAAAATAAATAAATAAATAAAGTCAGTTGTATGTGTGAAGAATATTGACATCACAAAATACCTTCAATAAAATTGATACTGATGATTTTTGCTGTCACTTCCCAACTGCCTCTAAATATTCCAGTTATTTCACAATTTTATTTTAAACTTTTTAATGTTTGTTTTCAAAAATATGAGTCTTTCCCAGTTAGGCTCACTATATCAAGTTCAATCAAGAAGTTATTAAGCTTCTGGAATAGGCCTAAACTATGAAAAATTGAACAACAGCTAGAAGAAATTGAGAGTCCTGTAGGCATTTTGCCTTAAAGTAAAAGATGGCATCTAGCTTGGGAAGAATGATGGTAAAAGTGACACAAATAGGATACACAGAACAAATTTTAATGAGAAAAAAATAATTATCCCAGTTTCTGGAAAAATGGTTGCTATAGAATACTCACTGCAGATGTTTAACAGCAGTTAAAAGTACTGATTTGGCACACATTAAGAATTAGGAGTGAAGATGCCGATTTAATAGGCACCTGCGTTCTGTTGAAGGTTTTGTAGGAGAGCAAAATTTGCCACCCCAAAATGTGTCTCTTTGTCATGAGGATTGTTTTAGGATGATTATTTTTATTATTTTTATTTTTTATTTTTGGCTGCGTTGGGTCTTCATTGCTGCACACGGGCTTTCTCTAGTTGCGGCAAGCTGGAGCTACTCTTGGTTGCAGCGCACGGGCTTCTCATTGTGGTGGCTTCTCTTGTTGTGGAGCACAGGCTCTGGAGCACGCAGGCTTCAGTAGTTGTGGCGCACGGGCTCAGTAGTTGTGGACACAGGCTTAGTTGCTCTGCGGCATGTGGGATCTTCCCAGACCAGGGATGGAACCTGCGACCCCTGCATTGGCAGGCGGATTCTTAATCACTGAGCCACCAGGGCAGTCTCTAGGCTGATTATTTTTAAATCCCAAAAGACTCAGGAAGAACTTTCAAACTTCCTCATAACTGCCTAAAAGAATTTAGATGAGGACCTATTCCAGGAAGGGACCTATCACCACAGATTACTACAGTATAATATGAACTATGTGTGGTAGACAAGGAGGAACCTGGCAGAGTCTGTTTGTTAAAATTCCTCTCTGTGTCCATTTGCTTCTGTATGGCCAGCAAACATTTGTTTACCAAACATTTGCTCTTTTCATCTTCCTGTGAGTTGCTTTCCTTCTGTTTGAAGTCCCAGACCCCTACCCCCTTCTCTTTAGCTCAGAATAGCAAATATGCCTCAATTGCCTGACTGTCCTTTGAGCTCCATATTCTATGGAGTTCCCCATACGTAATTAAATTTGTTTTTCTCCTATTAATCTGTCTTACCTCATTTTAGTTATCTTACCAGCCAAAAGAACCAAGAGGGGAAGGGGAAATTTTTTCCATCCCCCAACAGCATGTAGTGGATAACTTTACTATGATTTTTCTCCCTCATTTTCTAACCTCTACCCAGCTCTGTGCAACCAATTTCATCTTCTGAGGTTTTATTTTTTTTCTTTCTAATGTGCTTCATTACACTTTTGTGGCTGTATGCCACATGAAGGGTTGAGGACAGGGAGAGAGGAAAGGAAGAGGTTTCAGTTTGTTGCTACTACTCCTCTAAGAATCAGAAACAGCAGGGAATAAAAGGATGCCTGCTGAGGTGGTTGGAAATGACAAGCCCCCTGATGAGTTGCTGTACAAACAGAAGCCTTTGGTAACATGAGCCATGTCCCCTTGTTAAATTGTGTCTGATGTTGACACCCTCTGCTGCTACGATTTTATTACAGCTAGCTCAAAATCCAGAATTCCTTTATGAACTATGGGCAAACCCACTAAAAGCATTCTCTGATGATAAAGTCAGCTCTGCGAAGAACATCTGACCTTTAATCAAGTAATGCATGAGGGGGAAAATTTCTGGTATGTTGTTGAATGGACAAGAGTAACATGTTTCTCTCTGTAAATGCGCTTTAGATGACATTGAGTAGCTTTAGAGAGATTTATAACAGAATGGGATTGGTATGACAGTAGAATTCCGTAACTCATTCTTTTATGTCTCTCAGTGGAGATCTTTATGTAGTCAAATGTCAGATTATAGGCTCAGCACAATAGTTTTTAAAACATGATCCTGTATGTCAAAGCACCTCATCATTTAGAAAGATATCTTCGTTTTAAATTTTTTTTTTAAATTTATTTATTTTTGACTACATTGGGTCTTCGTTGCTGTACGAGGGCTTCTCATTGCGGTGGCATCTCTTGTTGGGGAGCACGGGCTCTAGGCATGTGGGCTTCAGTAGTTGTGGCATGCGGGCTCAGTAGTTGTGGCTCGTGGGCTCTAGAGCGCAGGCTCAGTAGTTGTGGCACGCGGGCTTAGTTACTCCGCAGCATGTGAGATCTTCCTAGACCAGGGTTCGAACCCGTGTCCCCGGCATTGGCAGGCGGATTCTTAACCACTGCGCCACCAGGGAAGTCCCGATATCTTTGTTTTAATACTGCCTGATACAAATTTAATTTGCTTTGGTTATCATGGGATGTAGTCAGTGTAGTTAACACTCCTTTGTGCTTGCATCACAAAACTTCCAATAGAAACCAGTCAACACAGATTTCATTAATGTTCTTAACATTGGGCAGAGAAGTTTAAATGAGAAGTATGAACATCTTTTCACAATTGTACATCTCTACTAGATTTGTTTATCTCTGAGTAGGCCCATGTGATGAAAACAGTATGTCATTGTGGGGTTTCCCAAGTAGAGGGCTGTAACTCTTTGCACAGAACAAGGAGTGTACTGTGCCATTGGGAGATTTGGCCTTGTTGCATTGCCATTTATATAACTGTGATTATGGCATCTTCCATGCCAAAGTGTCAGGAGTTACTTCTTGCCTAAAAGAACTGTGGTTAGTCCAGAAACAAAGCAGGTCTTAATCCATATGCTTTTTATTTCTTTTACCCAGGCCCTATACTACTAACCATCCTCTCATGAAAAATTTCAGCATCTCAAGTTCAACATCTGTGCTTCGATCTATGACTCTTTAGTGAGTTCCTAAACTTGCCACAAAACCACAAAAACATAAATCCCAAACAGAATACAAACAAGTAAGCCTCAAACTTTTAAGAGCTGATGGCCATCTATTTTAGGAAATGATGTTAAAATAAGGATTCTGAACTATGAGTAAAATTCTTCATGTTTGATTTTGTGTTGGTGATAGCATGATATAGGTACAAAGATGGTAATCCAAATTAGAGTGCCCAGCTGCTGTCCTCTAACCCAAACTGTGAATCCCTGTATGACACTTAACACACTGCAGACATTTGATAACAGTGATGGGTACTTTTATGTGTCAACTAGACTAAGGCTAACACACTGCAGACATTTGATAACAGGGATGGCTACTTTTATGTGTCAACTAGACTAAGGCTAAGGGATACTCAGATAGCTGGTAAAATATTATTTCTGGGTGTGTCTGTGAGTGCCTGTTCTGGAAGAGATGAACAATTGAATTGATAGGCTGAATAAAGAAGGTTTGCCCTCACCAATGTGGGTGGGCCTCATCCAATCCACTGAGAGCCTGAATAGAACGTAAAGGTGGTGGAAGGGTGTATTTGCTCTTTGCTTAAGCTGAGACATCCAGCTCCTCCTGCCGTCAGACTTCAGTGATCCAGGTTCTCAGGTCTTTCGACTCAGACTGGGATTTATACCATTGGCTCCCTTGGTTCTCAGGCCCTTGGGTTTAGACTGGAACTATACCACTGGCTGTCCTGGGCCTCCAGCCTGCTGACAGCAGATTATGGGGCTTCTCAACCTCCATAATTGTGTGAGCCAATCACTCATAATAGATCTCTTTCTGTGTATCTCTATGTATATCCTATTGGTTCCATTTCTCTGGATAATCCTGATACAATAACTTATTAAAATAGTATTCTAAGTTCTTACGGCCATGAGTACCTGTAAGAACCAACTAGTAAGCTATTGCCCATTTAACTTCTTCGTTTCTATGCTAGGGCTTTCTCTAGTTGCGGCAAGCGGGAGCCACTCTTCATTGCGGTGCGCAGGCCTCTCACTATCGTGGCCTCTCTTTTTGCGGAGCAGAGGCTCCAGACGCACAGGCTCAGTAGTTGTGGCTCACGGGCCTAGTTGCTCCGCGGCATGTGGGATCTTCCCAGACCAGGGCTCGAACCCGTGTCCCCTGCATTGGCAGGCAGATTCTCAACCACTGCGCCACCAGGGAAGCCCCCATTTAACTTTTATGTCAAATAAATGCATATTAGTATTAGAAGTCAAATAGAGACCTAGGTGGAATATTGGAAGGCACAAAGTTTTTCTTTGAGTTTAAGACTCCATTTCGGATCAAAAGTTGAGTGATGAAAAGTCTTTTCAGTAAATCTCCTGAAAGCTTTTCTTCTCCCTCTTCTTTTCACCTGCGTAAGAGGAATGTGCTAATGACTAATATGGTGGTTAATGTGTAGCAGCTAAGAAAGTGCTCTCAGCACACAACATACATTATCGAAGAAAGAAAATAACATCCCCTTCCCCTCCAAGGTGCCCACCTCCTTGTCCTTGTAACCTTTGAATATGTTACTGAAATAGCTAAAGGGACTTTGCAGAGGCAATTACATTTAAGGATCTTGAAATGAGATTAACCAGGGTTATCCAGGTGGGATCAATCCAATCACTTGAATCCTTAAAAGTGGAGAAACTTCCCAGCCTTGGTCAGAGTAAGGTATGCCCACAGAAGGAGAGTCAGAGAGATGCAAGTTGAGGATTCCTTCTGCCATCCCTGACTTTGAAAATAGAAAGAAGCCAGGAACAAAACAATGTGAACAGACTACAGAAGCTGGAAACGAAAGGGCGTATGGGTGAGTTGAAATTGAATCAATAATTTCCGAATGTTAATATGTACAGCAAACTGATGTGTTACTTGTTTAAAATGCACATCTCCAGGCTCAATCTCAGGCATTCTGATTCACTATAGCTGGCCTAGGTCCCTAAATTCTGAAATTTAAGTACATTTAGATGACTGTTGATCAAGATGAGCTCTAAAAGCCATTCTAACTTGATTTTATTAGAAGTAAGTTGTCATATTAAACATGTAATTTGTCTTATTTTCCATATTTATATTCCAGAGTCAGGGAAAAGTTAACACACATGCAAAATGGTACTTACCCTTGACTCCATTCAGGTTAGCCTGGCTGATGGTCCATCTCTAGAAAATTAACCTCAATTTTTGAAAACTGAACCAGAGCACATGACCAGAAAGCTCAGCAACGTCCTCTTTCAGAACATCTATCACACATGTTTATTTGTTTAATGTGTGTTTTCCACACTAGACTGTAAACTCCATTGAGGCGGACAACGTGGGTACCTTATTCACATCAGTAGCTCTACCGGCCAGCAAAATGCCAGACATTTTGAATCAAAAAGTACTTTCTTTTCGGGGAAATGGAAAATGCACAAGTGTTGTTGGTGGAAGGAGAGATGCAGGGCAGGGATAAATGGAATAAATATTTAAGAATTAAAATGAACAGATTTACGAATCCTATGAGGGATTACAGCAGCTTGGGTTGTTGGGTGGATATATCTCCATCAAGGAAAAAACACATTTGTGGAACATTAGTTTTGGAGACCATATGTTTGAAATATCTACGGGAGATAATAACCGGTGAATATCAACAGATATAGTTGACTTTACAACTCTCAGGTGTGATTAAACAGAATAATGACCCAAAAGATGCCTGTGTTCTCATTCTCAGAACCTGTGAAGGTTATTTTCCATGGCAAAAGGGGCTCGGCATGTGTGATTGAAGTTGAGAATCTAAAATGGTGAGGGTAGCCTGGATTACCCAGGTGGGCCCAATCTAATCACATGCATTCTTTAAAAACAAAGAGTGTTCCCCAGCTGCAGAGAATCAGACAGTGGCATGAGAAAGACCTGACTTATTGTTGCTGGCTTTGATGACGGAGAAAGGTAGCCACGTGCAAGGAATGCAGGCAACCACTAGAAACTAGAAGAGGCAAGGAAATAAATGGATTCTGTCATAGAACCTCTAGAAGGAACTCAGGCCTGCCAGCACCTTGACTGTAGCCTAGTGAATCTGATTTTGGACTTCTGACCTCCCAGATTGTAAGAGAATAAGTTCATGTTGTTTTAAGCCACAAAGTTTGTTGTAGTTTTTACAACAGGAATAGAAAATGAATATACTAATGATCCTCTTCCACCTAACAGAACAAAAGAAGTTTATTACGTAAAGACAAAACTCTCTTGGGCCACACTCTCTGGAGGCAAGAAAGGAGCAACTTTTCCCCCTCAATTCCCTTTCATTGTGAGAGACATTTGTTTGGATGTTGATTTCTGATCTGGTTTTCACTGATACATGCTTGTAAAGCACCTAAGGAAACTGTCAGGGCGAGGCACGTTGTAGTCCACAACAGAAGGTAGGAGACCAACTCTGCCAATCACAGGGTCCATGCCAAACTCCTTGAAAGAAAAATTCACATTCTCTGCCCTAGTTCGCATCCTCAACATCTATCAGTTTGGGTTTTCTCTATCACTTGTGAAACTCTGAGTCCTTCCTGAGAACCACAGGTAAGCTATGTCTCCAGGTGGAGTCTGGCCCTTTTGGATGTATGAGCGTGGCTGTGTTTAGAAGCAACGGCAGAAATTGTACATGTGTCTCTTCCATCATCTCTGATCCTTCTTGTTCAATGTTAGGGTCCAGTCTCAGTCAGAAGAGAACCAGAAAAGGGCCTGTCTGGCCATCTTGACAGAGAGCCAGAAGGAGAATGTCTTCCAAGACCAGTAATGTTAGCTGTGATGGTCACCAGCTGAGAACAGGTGTTTCCAGTGAAATGACTTAATATTTTTCTCATTAGACTGGGGATATGGGCTTTGGGGCAGAAGACCATTTCATTACATATCAAGGAGAATGCATATTATCAGCATGTTTTATGGCTGCTGTTGTTCCTCTTAATCACACAGCTGAGGTAGTGCTTGTCAATTTTTTTTTTGTTTTTTTAAAGCTTCTTTATTTATTTATTTTTGGCTGTGTTGGGTCTTCGTTTCTGTGCGAGGGCTTTCTCCAGTTGCGGCGAGCGGGGTCCACTCTTCATCGCGGTGTGCGGACCTCTCACTGTCGCGGCCTCTCTTGTTGCGGAGCACAGGCTCCAGACACGCAGGCTCAGTAGTTGTGGCTCACGGGCCTAGTTGCTCCGCGGCATGTGGGATCTTCCCAGACCAGGGCTCGAACCCGTGTCCCCTGCATTGGCAGGCAGATTCTTAACCACTGCGCCACCACGGAAGCCCCAGTGCTTGTCAATTTTCTCCACCTTACTCCTTTTCCTTCTTTCCATACTGTAGTTTTTGGAAGTCACCATGCACAACCCGTGCATAAAGAGTGGGGAGTTACATTCTACCTCCTGGAATATGGAATATCTACATTAAGTTATTCTTGTATACACATTTGTCTATTTGCTATTTATTTATTGAATAATTTATTTATAGCAGTATGGACTCATAAGTATTTATACTTTAGTTTATAATCCAATACTACTTTATTTTGTTTTTTTTTGGTTTTTTTAAATTTTTATTTTATATCGGAGTATAGTTGATTAACAATCTTGTGTTAGTTTCAGGTGTACAGCAAAGTGATTCAGTGATACACATACATGTATCTATTCTTTTTCAACTTCTTTTCCCATTTAGGTTATTACAGAATATTGAACAGAGTTCCCTGTGCTATATAATTGGTCCTTGTTGGTTATCTATTTTAAATATAGCAGTGTGTACCTGTCGATACCAAACTCCCAATCTATCCCTCCTCCCCGCCCTTCCCTGCTGGTAACCATAAACTCATTCTCTAAGTCTATGAGTGTGTTTCTGTTTTGTAAATAACATTTGTATCAGTTTTTTTTTTTTAGATTCTGCATATAAGCGATATCATGTGATAGTTTTCTTTCTCTGTCTGACTTATTTCACTTAGTATGACAATCTCCAGGTCCATTCATGTTGCTGCAAATGGCATTATTTCATTCTTTTTAATGGCTGAGTAATATTCCATTGCAGTACTATATTTTGTTGCTAAAATTGTTCTAACTTTGGCCTTTGGGAGTTGTTTCAGTTCATGCCTATGTCCCCTTCACCCACCATATTACTGTGTGCTTTGTCTGTTTTATTTTTCCCTGTTTTTGTTTTGAGTCTTCCTTGATTTCTGGCACTACAAGATGCTCCAGGTTCATCTTGCACATTTCCAGCTCCAGTCCTAGAATTAGTGTGTGTGTGTGTGTGTGTTTTCTCCAAGAAGTTCTGGCTACTCTTACTGGTGAATGGTATTACAAGACAGGATCTGAGTGTTAGATGAGCTCATTGCTTCTACTCAGCTGGGAAAGTAAGGAAGTGCGTGTATTAATTTGAGTATACATATATGCCTGTAAATTTTTTATATGTAATCATATTTTTTATATTAAGCTGAAAATAAATTCATATGGGTGTCTCCAACTCTAATTATGACATGCAGCTTTGTCTTCCACCCCTTGCTTACTTGTAACCTCCTACTCCAACAGTGAGGGAACTGGCTCCCATCATCCATATCGATTTAAGTAATTGTTCAGTTCCAGTATACGTGTAGAGTGGTTTCAGAGCTTTTAACACATATCCCCATGAGAAACAACTTTATGAACTAGAATACAGTGCTTATGTACAGTTGCTTTTTTTTTTAACATCTTTATTGGCGTATAATTGCTTTACAATGGTGTGTTAGTTTCTGCTTTATAACAAAGTGAATCAGCTATACATATACATATGTCCCCATATCTCCTCCCTCTTGCGTCTCCCTCCCACCCTCCCTATCCCTCCCCTCTAGGTGGTCACAAAGCACTGAGCTGATCTCCCTGTGCTATGCGGCTGCTTCCCACTAGCTATCTATTTTACATTTGGTAGTGTATATATGTCCATGCCACTCTCACTTCATCCCAGCTTACCCTTCCCCCTCCCTGTGTCCTCAGGTCCATTCTCTACATCTGCGTCTTTATTCCTGTCCTCCCCCTAGGTTCTTGAGAACCATTTTTTTTTTTTTTTAGATTCCATATATATGTGTTAGCATATGGTATTTGTTTTTCTCTTTCTGACTTACTTCACTTGTACAGTTCCTTTTGACTTAGATCTTAGTGATCTTATTTATTTCCCAAGTTACTTATGTTAACACCTTTTCTTCCAACTCTGTTTAGTGAGGTCGTTTAATCCATTTGTAATACTGTTGGATTTTTTTGTTACATTCTGCATTTGATCTTGAGATTCCATAACTTCTTGAATGACTTTTATTTTTTAATTTAAGAACAGTTGACTTACAATATTATATTAGTTTCAGGTGTACAGCATAGTGATTGGATATTTTTATAGATTACATACCTGTGCTGTACATTACATCCCTGTGATTTATTTTATAACTGGTAGTTTGTACCTTTTAATTCCCTTCACCGGTTTTGCCCATCCTCTTACACCCCTCTCCTGTAATTACCACCTGTTTGTTCTCTGTATCTGGGTTCGTTTATCTAGTTTTGTTTGTTAGTTTGTTTTGGTTTTTAGATTCCACATATAAATGATATCATGCAGTATTTGTCTTTCTCTATCTGACTTAATTCATTAAGCATAATACTCTGTGGGTCCATCTGTATTGTCACAAATGGCAAGATTTTATCCTTTTTTTATGGCTGAGTAATATTATGTTGTGGATATCTATACCCCATCTTCTTAGCCATTCATCCATCAATGGGTACTCAAGTTGCTTCCATATCTTGTCTATTGGAAACAATGCTGCAATGAACAGAAGGGTGCACGTATCCTTTCTAATTAGTGTTCTCATTTTGTTGAGATATATACCCAGGAGTGGAATTGCTGGATCATAGGTTCTAGTTTTAATTTTTCAAGTAAAGTTTATGCTGTTTTTCATAGTAGCTTTACCAATTAGCTTTCCCACCAACAGTGTACTAAGGTTCCCTTTTCATACCTTCACCAATACTTGTTATTTGTTCTCTTTTTGAGGATAGCCATTCTGACAGGTGTGAAGAGATACCTCATTGTGGTTTTGATTTGCATTACCCAGATGATTAGTGATGTCGAGCATCTTTTCATGTGCCTGTTGGCCATCTGTATGTCATCTTTGGAAAAACGTCTATTTAGGTCCTCTGCCCATTTTTTAATTGGATCTTTTTTAAAATACTGAGTAACATGAGTTCCTTAAATATTTTAGATACTAACCCTTTATCAGACATATCACTTGGAAATATCTTCTCCCATTCAGTAGACTGCCTTTTTGTTTTGTTGATGATTCCCTTTGCTGTGCAAAAGCTTTTTAGTTTGATGTCTCATTTGTTTATATTTGATTTTATTTCCCTTGCCTGAGGATATATATCCAAAAACACATTGCTAAGACATGTCAAAGAACTTACTACCTCGGTTTTCTTCTAGGATTTTTATGATTTCAGGTCTTATTTTTAAGTCTTTAACCCATTTTGAGTTTATTTTTTACATATGGTATGAGAAAGTAGTGCAGTTTGATTCTTTTGCATGTTGCAGTCCAGTTTTTTCAACACCACTTACTGAAGAGACTGTCTTTTCCCCATTGTATATCCTTGCCTCCTTTGTCATAGAATAATTGACCATATGTGCATAGGTTTATTTCTGGACTCTATTCTGTTCCATTGATCTCTGTGTCTGTTTTTAAGCCAGTACCACACTGTTTTGATTTGAAGTCAAGAAGCATAAGACCTCCAGCTTTGTTATTCTTTCTCAAGATTGTTTTGGCTATTTAGGATTTTTTTTGTGGTTCCATACAAACTTTAAGATTATTTGTTCTAATTCTATGAAAAATGCTACTGGTATTTCGGTAAGGATTGCATTGAATCTGTAGATTGCTCTGTGTAGTATGGATATTTTAACAACATTTATTTTTCCAATCCATGAACACAGTTTATGTTTCCATTTATTTGGGTTGATTTCAGTTTCTTTCATCAGTGTCTTATAGGTTTCATAGTGCAGGTCTACCACGTCCTTGCTTAAATTATTTCTAGGTATTTTATTCTTTTTGATTTGATTGTAAATGGGATTGTTTCCTTAATTTACTTCTGAGAGTTCATTAATAGGGTAATAGAAATGCAACAGAACTCTGTATATTAATTTTGCATCTTACAACTTTACTGAACTTGTTTATTCTAATAGTTTTTTAGTAGAATCTTATGGTTTCCTATATAGAGGATCATGTCATCTGCAAACAGAGATAATTGTACCTAGTCCTTTCTGATTTGGATGCTTTGACTACTTGCCTAATTGTTCTGGCTAGGACTTGCAGTGCTATGTTGAAAAGAAGTAGCAAGTGTGGGCACCTTGTCTTGTTCATGATCTTAGAGGAAAGCTTTCAGCTCTTCACTGTTGAGCATGCTGTTAGCTGTGGGTTTGTCATACATGGCCTTTTTTATGTTGAGGTACATACTTTTTATTCCTAGTTGGTTGAGTTTTTTATCATGAAGGGGTCAAATGGTTTTTCTACTTCTGTGTTTTTCACTTTCTGACTTACTTCACTCTTTATGACAGTCTCTAGGTCCATCCACATCTCTACAAATGACCCAATTTCATTCCTATTTACAGCTGAGTAGTATTCCATTGTATATATGTACCACAACTTCTTTATTCATTTGTCTGTCGACGGGCATTTAGGTTGCTTCCATGACCTGGCTATTGTAAATAGTGCTGTAATGAACATTGGAGTGCACGTGTCTTTTTGAATTATGGTTTTCTCTGGGTATATACCCAGCAGTGGGATTGCTGTGTCATATGGTAATTCTGTTTTTAGTTTTTTAAGGAACCTCCATACTGTTCCCCATAGTAGCTGTATCAATTTACATTCCCACCAACAGTGCAAGAGGATCCCCTTTTCTCCACACCCTCTCCAGCATTTGTTGTTGGTAGATTTTTTCATGCTGCCCATTCTAACGGGTGTGAGGAGATACCTCATTGTACTTTTGATTTGCATATCTCTAATAATTAGTGATGTTGAGCAGCTTTTCATGTGCCTCTTGGCCATCTGTATGTCTTCTTTGGAGAAATGACTATTTAGGTCTTCTGCCCACTTTTTATTGCGTTGTTTGTTTTTTTAATATTGAGCTGCATGAGCTGTTTATATATTTTGGAGATTAATCCTTTGCCCATTGCTTCATTTGCAAATATTTTCTACAATTCTGAGGGTTGTCTTTTCATCTTGTTTATAGTTTCCTTTGCTGTGCAAAAGCTTTTAAGTTTCATTAGGTCCCATTTATTTATTTTTGTTTTTATTTCCATTACTCTAGGAGGTGGGTCCAAAAAGATCTTGCTGGGATTTATGTCAAAGAGTGTGCTTCCTATATTTTCCTCTAAGAGTTTTATAGTGTCTGCTCTTACATTTAGATCTCTAATCCATTTTGAGTTTATTTTTTACATGTAGCTGTCCAGTTGTCCCAGCACCACTTATTGAAGAAACTGTCTTTTCTCCATTGTATATCCTTGCCTACTTTGTCGTAGATTAGTTGACCATAGCTTCATGGGTTTATCTCTGGGCTTTCTATCTTGTTCCATTTATCTATATTTCTGTTTTTGTGCGAGTACCATACTGTCTTGATTACTGTAGCTTTGTAGTATAGTCTGAAGTCAGGGAGTCTGATTCCTCCGGGTCTGTTTCTCTTCCCTCAAGACTGCTTTGTCTATTTGGGGTCTTTTGTGTCTCCATACAAATTTTAAGATTTTTTGTTCTAGTTCTGTAAAAAAAAGAAAAAATGCTATTGGTAATTTGAAAGGGATTGCATTGAATCTGTAGATTGCTTTGGTTAGTATAGTCATTTTCATAATATTGATTCTTCCAATCCAAGAACATCATATATCCCTCCATCTGTTTGTGTCATCTTTGATTTCTTTCATCAGTGTCTTATAGTTTTCTGCATACAGGTCTTTTACCTCCTTAGGTGGGTTTATTCCTAGGTATTTTATTCTTTTTGTTGCAATGGTGAATGGGAGTGTTTCCTTAATTTCTCTTTCTGATCTTTCGTTGTTAGTGTATAGCAATGCAAGAGATTTCTGTGCATTAATTTTGTATCTTGCAACCTTACCAAATTCATTGATTAGCTCTAGTAGTTTTCTGGTGGCATCTTTAGGAGTCTCTATGTATAGTATTTTGTCATCTGCAAACAGTGACAGTTTTACTTCTTCCTTTCCAATTTGGATTCCTTTTATTTCTTTTTCTTCTCTAATTGCCGAGGCTAGGACTTCCAAAACGATGTTGAATAATAGTGGCAAGAGTGGACATTCTGGTCTTGTTCCTGATCTTAGAGGAAATGCTTTCAGTTTTTCACTATTGAGAATGATGTTTGCTGTGGGTTTGTCATACATGGCCTTTATTATGTTGAGGTAGGATCCCTCTATGCCTACTTTCTGGAGTGTTTTTATCATAAATGAGTGTTGAATTTTGTCAAAAGATTTTCCTGCATCTATTGAGATGATCATATGGGTTTTATTTTTCAGTTTGTTAATATGGTGTATCACACTGATTGATTTACGTATATTGAATAATCCTTGCATCCCTGGGATAAATCCCACTTGATCATGGGGTATGATCCTTTTAATGTGTTGTTGGATTCTGTTTGCTAGTATTTTGTTGAGCATTTTTGCATCTATAGTCATCAGTGATATTGGTCTGTAATTTTCTTTTTTTGTGGTATCTTTGTCTAGTTTTGGTATCAGGGTGATGGTGGCCTTGTGGAATGAGTTTGGGAGTGTTCCTTCCTCTGCAGTTTTCTGGAAGAATTTGAAAAGGATGGGTGTTAGCTCTTCTCTAAATGTCTGATAGAATTCACCTTTGAAGCCATCTGGCCCTGGACTTTGGTTAGTTAGAAGATTTTTAATCACAGTTTCAATTTCATTTTTTATGATTTGTCTGTTTATGTTCTCTGTTTCTTCCTGGTTCAGTCTTGGAAGGTTATACCTTTCTAAGAATTTGTCCATTTCTTCCAGGTTGTCCATTTTATTGGTGTAGAGTTGCTTGTAGTAGTCTCTTAGGATGCTTTGTATTTCTGTGGTGTCCATTGTAACTTCTCCTTTTTCATTTTTAATTTTATTGATTTGAGTCCTCTCCCTCTTTTTCTTGATGAATCTTGTTAAGGGTTTATCAATTTTGTTTATCTTCTCAAAGAACCAGCTTTTAGTTTCATTGATCTTTGCTATTGTTTTCTTTGTTTCTCTTTAATTTATTTCTGCTCTGATCTTTATGATTTCTTTCCTTCTGCTAACTTTGGGTTTTGTTTGTTCATCTTTCTCTAGTTCCTTTAGGTGTGAGATTAGATTGTTTATTTGAGATTTTTCTTGTTTCTTGAGGTAGGCTTGTACAGCTATAAACTTCCCTCTTAGAACTGCTTTTGCTAAATCCCATAGGTTTTGGGTCATCGTGTTTTCATTGTCATTTGTCTCTAGGTATTTTTTGATTTCCTCTTTGATTTCTTCAGTGATCTCTTGGTTATTTAGTAATGTATTGTTTAGCCTCCATGTGTTTGCGTTTTTTATGTTTTTTCCCCTGCAGTTTATTTCTAATCTCATAATGTGGTCAGAAAAAATGCTTGATATGATTTCAATTTTCTTAAATTTACTGAGGCTTGACTTATAACCCAAGATGTCATCTATCCTGGAGAATGTTCCGTGTGCACTTCAGAAGAAAGTTGTAATCTGCTCTTTTTGGTTGGAATGTCCTATAAATATCAATTAAATCTCTCTGGTCTATTGTGTCATTTAAAGCTTCTGTTTCCTTATTTTCATTTTGGATGATCTGTCCATTGGTGTAAGTGAGGTGTTAAAGTCCCCCACTATTGTGTTACTGTCGATTTCCTCTTTTATAGCTGTTAGCAGTTGCCTTATGTATTGAGGTGCTCCTATGTTGAGCGCATATATATTTATAATTGTTAGATCTTCTTCTTGGATTGATCCCTGATCACAAGGTAGTGTCCTTCCTTGTCTCTTGTAACATTCTTTAAAGTCTATTTTATCTGATATGAGTATTGCTACTCCAGCTTTCTTTTGATTTCCATTTGCATGGAATATCATTTTCCATCCCCTCACTTTCAGTCTGTATGTGTCTCTAGGTCTGAAGTGGATCTCTTGTAGACAACATATATACAGGTCTTGTTCTTGTATCCATTCAGCCAGCCTGTGTCTTTTGGTTGGAGCATTTAATCCACTCACATTTAAGGTAATTATTGATATGTATGTTCCTATTACCATTTTCTTAATTGTTTTGGGTTTGTTATTGTAGGTCCTTTTCTTGTCTTGTGTTTCCCACTGAGAGATGTTCCTTTAGCATTTGTTGTAGAGCTGGTTCGGTGGTGCTGAATTCTCTTAGCTTTTGCTTGTCTGTAAAGCTTTTGATTTCTCTGTCGAATCTGAATGAGATCCTTTCCGGGTAGAGTAATCTTATTTGTAGGTTCTTCCCTTTCATCACTTTAAGTATATTGTGCCACTCCCTTCTGGCTTGCAGAGTTTCTGCTGAGAAATCAGCTGTTACCCTTATGGGAGTTCCCTTGTATGTTATTTTCATTTTTCCCTTGTTGCTTTTATAATTTTTCTTTGTCTTTAATTTTTGTCAATTTGATTACTATGTGTCTTGGCGTGTTTCTCCTTGGGTTTATCATGCTTGGGACTCTCTGTGCTTCCTGGACTTGGGTGACTATTTCCTTTCCCATGTTAGGGAAGTTTTCATCTATAATCTCTTCAAATATTTTCTCTGGTCCTTTCTCTCTCTCTTGTCCTTCTGGGACCCCTATAATGTGAATGTTGTTGCGTTTAATGTTGTCCCAGAGGCCTCTTAGGCTGTCTTCATTTCTTTTCATTCTTTTTTCTTTATTCTGTTCCGCAGCAGTGATTTCCACCATTCTTTCTTCCAGGTCACTTATCCGTTCTTCTGCCTCAGTTATTCTGCTATTGATTCCTTCTAGTGTATTTTTCATTGCAGTTATTGTATTGTTCATCTCTGTTTGTTTGTTCTTTAATTCTTCTAGGTGTTTGTTCTTTAATTCTTCTAGGTCTTTGTTAAACATTTCTTGCATCTTCTCGATCTTTGCCTCCATTCTTTTTCCGAGGTCCTGGATCACCTTCACTATCATTATTCTGAATTCTTTTTGTGGAAGGTTGCCTATCTCCACTTCATTTAGTTGTTTTACTGGGGGTTTGTTCCTTCATCTGGTACATAGTCCTCTGCCTTTTCATTTTGTCTTTCTTTCTGTGAATGTGGTTTTCGTTCCACAGGCTGCAGGATTGTAGTTCTTCTTGCTTCTGCTGTCTCAACGTTGAGACTTCTTGCATGTCTTTTCCTCAAGACTCTTGGCCCATAATTTTCTTTTCTTGTGATGTCTTTCTCTTGGTTTTTTGCAGGTAATGCTGGCTTCATAAAATGAGTTTAAAAGTTTTTCTTGTTCTTAAATTTTGGGGAAAAATTTGATAAAGACTGGTGTTAATCCAACATCAAAATGAAAAGGCAGCCTGTGGAATGGGAGAAAAAATATTTCCAAGCCATATATCTGATAAAGGGTTAATATCCAAAATATATTAGAAACTCATATGGCTCAATAGCAAAAATAATAATAAAAATGGACAAAGGAATTGAGCAGTCATTCACCTAACTTATCTGAAAACTTTTATATACACAAATGCCTGTATATGAATCATTATAGCAGCTTTATTCATAGTTTCTAAACAGGAAGGAACCAAATGGCTTTCAATAGGTAAATGGCCAACAGGTGTATGAAAACATGCTCAACATCATTATCAGGGGAAGTCAAATCAAAACTATGAGATACCATCTCACATATGTTAGCTTTATTATTTAAAATCCAAAGCTAACAAATGTGATTGAGGTTGTGAAGAAATCTAAACACTTGTGTACTGTTGATAGGAACATAAAATGGTGCAGCAGCCATGGAAACAGTATGGAGATTCCTCAAAAAATTAAAAATAGAACTACCATATGATCCAGCAATCCCACTTCTGAATATTTACCCAAGTGAATTGAAATCAGGATCTCAAAGAGATATCTTCACTCACAGGCTCACTGCAGTACTATTCACAATAGCCAAGATATGGAAACAACCGGTGTCCACTGATAGATGAATGGGAAAGAAAGTGTGGTATTACATACAATAGAGTATTATTCAGCCTTTAAGGAAACTGTGCTATTTGAGACAACAGAGATGAACGTGGAGAACATTATGCTAAGTGAGGTAAGCTAGTCACTGAAGGACGAATACTGTGTGATTTCATTTATATGAGGTACACAATGTCAAGTTGGGACATTATTCCCCAAACTCCCCAGCTATTCACTCTTGGTGTAAAGAAATGTTCATTAATAAGTATTTTATAAATGTATTGTGAAGCTCAATTTTATCTTAAAATATGTTTATATTGTAAGTTAAATGTATACCTTGTTTTCCTTTTCAATTTCTTATTTTTAAATGTCTCACCACTTACTCTCTTTTATAAAACTTCCCTTGAAGCTTTCAATTCTTCAAATTACATGTCATCGTTAATATTTAGATTTATTAAGATTGTAGGAAAATGCAGAAAATTTAAGAATAGAAAACTTAGTTATTTTGAGAAATGGACTTGGGACTAATTTGAAGTAACAATGCAGAACAAAAAAAAATCATCTATAAACACTGGTTTACATTGATCTGTTCATTTTCGCAATTTATTTCGTATTGCTTTCCATTTCTAATGCATTCCCTTTTTCTTTTTCTTTTCTTTCTTTGTAATTTCTCCTTCTCTTTCACATTGGGCACCAATTCATTGTCACCTCCTTTATTTTCCTCCACATTGAAAACCCACTCCCAAAGTACTTTCACTCAACATTTACACAAAGGAGGGTTTTTTTCACTCCAATTCATTAGAAGAAAAGCTAATTATATGCCTTTTTTTTTAAGAATACAGGTTTTCAAACTATATCAAGAAGCATGCTGTTAACAAAGTTTATAAGGATTTTCAGCATGATTTTTTTCTTTTTAACACTCTCCTTTATCATTCCCTCCTTTCACATATCTTTTATAGAAAGATTTCAGAGGATCATTTATGAAAAAACTTAGGGAGAAATCTGTAGTAGAGTGTACCTACAAATACTTAAGTTTTATCAGAAAAGTAGGAATGCAAATATCCCATAAATGGCAACATATCTGATGATGAGATGATTGGTGGAATAAAAAAAGAGTAAATTACGAAGCACAATTTATACTCAATACATATTTACCTGAGACGTAGAACAATTGATACACCTTTAGTCCTTGATTTCAACAGAACACATAGGTGATTTCTAAGATCAAGGACTAAAAGATCATGAATTGTTCCACCTTCTAGGTGAATGCGTATTGAATATCAACTGTGGAGAGACACAGTATTTCACCTTGAGGATTTTATAATCTAGAGGGAGAATTACAGGTACAAATTTAACAGTTTGTATTTTAATGTAAATGTTAATATAAGGCAAAATACGATCAATGTCATAAGTAAAGAGGGTTTGAGGAATTCAAAAGATGGAGAAAGATTTTATCTGATATGGTAATCTGGTTGAATTTTAAATAGGAGGGGGCATTTGGGATGGACTTGAAGGACTGAAAAGAATTTCACAAGAGAGAACAGAATGAGCAAAGCTAGAGGTGGAAAGGGGTAGTGAATATTTAAGAGACCTAAAGTAATGCTGTGTAGATTTGGGGTGGATTAGGAGTGAACAGTAGGTTAAAATTTTAGCTAGATTTCCATTTTCAGAAATTGCTAAAAGTCAGATCAACGCTTTATCTAATTCACTAGACAGCAAGAAACCATTGAAGATTTTTGAGAAGATTATTTTAGAAGAGATATTTAAGGCCAACTAGATGAAATATTAAAAACACAATTGGAAATTATGAGGTCACTGCAGTTGTCTCTCTAGGTCTGGATTTCAAACCTTAGTGTGTACAAAAATAGTCTGCAGAGCTCTAAGCCAGTGATTGGGCCTAACCCCTGAGACTATGATTCAGTTCCTAAGCTGTGGGGCTCAGGAATCTTTACTTTTAACCAGTCCCCCAGATGACTCTATGCACATTAAAGTCTGAGTGTCTTAGCGATAGGTGAGAACATAACCTTGAGTGTGGCAGGAGAAATGCCTAATAGCGTACAGACGAGACAGATGTGGCACCCTGGCTGCAAAACCTGAATTTTTATAGATGACTCAGTTTCAGTTCTGAGGCTCGCTTAACTGAAGCATCAAAAACAATGAACATTTCTTAAGCCATACGGTGCTAATTCTCAGAATTGCTTCCTGAAGGTGACTAAAACTGAACGCTGCCTTAACACACATGGTTTGTGGTTGGATATGACAAGTTGGGACTGAATTGAGAGACTTAGAGTGTCATCTGCTTATTCTCCTAACTTCTTAAAAGTATGGTGGGGCTACTGAGAGAGATTGCAGGGAAAATCGGGAGATGAGACTGAGTTCCTCCCGGTCAGAGGTAAAATAAATGAGTGAGTGAGTGAGTGAATGAAGAGGAGACATGGTTGACTTTTGATGAAAGTTTACAAGACAGAGGTTCAAATGGCATGAGGAAAAATATCAACAATGTCCTAATGACAGATTTTTAAAGATTACAAAATAGATTCAGGAAGTCTCTCTGACTTTCTACCACAACTGGGAACGAAGTAAGCCAAAAGCAAAAACCTCTTAGTCTGTCTTGTAGGGCCTTTACTTCCCATTCCCAGAAACCCTTATGCTGGAGTTTACTACTCAGTAACGTTTAATAGCAGACAAGATATTTCAGATGAGGACATGACTGGTGGAAGATCTATTTGAGTATCTCTTCAAGGTAACATATATTTCTGGTACTAGATTCTCCTCCTTATCCTTGGAAAATTCACCAAAGGGTAACATGAAGCTCAAAAGAGAACCTCAAGGAAAAGATTAGTGCTACAGAGCAAACATTATTTGCTCTGAAGAAATACAGTTGTGAATCAACTCTGCAGGAACAGTATTCATAAATACTCCTCTACATATCAGCACTCAAGACTTTCTGTTAAGATTATGTCTGACTGAACAGTGTTTTAAGTTCTGGGAAACAACTATTTTCTAGACCACTTACCAGAGTTTAATTTGAAATGATTAACATAATTATTAAAATTATAATTATTAATTACAATAATCGTGGAGCATTTTTATAGCAGTGGGAATACTTTTAGTTTAATAGCTACTGAAGTAATCTCTCTGTCAGGACAAGAAACCAGCAATAAAGAACACAGCATTTCTTTAAATTGATATTTCATAGTATTATTTCTAATATGTTTGACTCGAGCTCTGTCACTTGGAAGATAAATAAATCTCATGAGTTGGACTATCTGGTGTTTCAGCTTCCAAAATATTATGTACAGTGTAGTGTTTTAAATTGAAAAATTCAGATAAGTATCTAGCAGGTGTTTGATTTATTGGCAAAGTCATATAATTCCCTTTTTTGGTCACTGCAGAATATTAACATTAGTCTTGGATGACTTGAAGTAGATCCTATTTATTTTAGTTGACTTTTACTAGGATTATAAAAAGGATAGTATTTTGCTACAGAAGAGATTTGCCTACTCTAACAGAGAACAAAAGCATTTCTAGCCACAGTGTACCTTAGTATATACCATTTCATCATACATGGTAAACACTTTGTAATGAAAACAGTGAAGCCACTGACACACAGTAGCTATTGTGTGAGGGCTCCTGAGTCATGCTTATGTCATACTAAATTTAGTTACTAATTTCAATCATAACCATATGGCATTTTAGAGATCCTAGTATCTAACTCCAATATATAGAAACACATACTTGATCATAAATAAAAATTTAAAACCCACGTTAACAGGCCCTGTCAAGTTTACCTTCTGTAATAATTAGATAGCAGACCAGAAATTACGTATTTTATGGCCTTCCTTAGTATATTAGGTGACTTCTTAAACAATTGATTATTATAATGGCATATGATGAATAATCATTAATTCGATTAAGAGTAATTTTGATGCAGACTACTTCATACTGGGCTAATTTTTCCTTCCAGGTGGGTTTCAGTATTGATACTATATTCTTAGACTCTTAGAAGTTATAATTAGGGACTTCCCTGTTGGTGCAGTGGTTAAGAAACTGCCTGCCACTGCAAGGGACATGAGTTCAAGCCCTGTTCTGGGAAGATTCCTCATGCCACAGAGCAATTAAGCCTGTGCACTACAACTACTGAGCCTGTGCTCTAGAGCTCACGAGCCACAACTCCTGAGCCCACGTGCCACAACTACTGAAGCCCACGTACCTAGAGCCCTTGCTCCGCAACAAGAGAAGCCACCGCAATGAGAAGCCTGCGCACCACAATGAAGAGCAGCCCCCGCTCGCCGCAACTAGAGAAAGCCGGCGTGCAGCAAAAATAAATAAATTAATTAATTTTTTTAAAGTTATAATTAAAGATACAGTCTTTCTAGAGAACAAATAAGTATCAATGATTTTCTTGAGATAACCATGCTTATTATCCAAGCATACACTAAACCATTGTGTGTATGCAATAAAAATTTTACAGGAATAGAATAGAGTATATTTATTTGAGTATTTAGAAATGTACTCAGGATTCACTTGAATTTTGGAAGACAGAGAAAATGAATATAAGCATAAAATTGATTAAATACATACAGCATGTAATTCGAAGCTCCAGTCCTGTAACTAAATCTAGAAAGACCCCTCCCTCCTACCACCAGGAAAAAAAAAAAAAAGTGCAGAGGGAACAGAGATAATATTAAAACAAGAAATCTCCAACCCTCTTTAAACATTGAATTTCTATTGAGTATAAACTTATATTTCACTTTAAGTGTTGTTTTGCTCGGAATTTTCTAATTTCGGTTGAGACTTTTTTGTCACTTACTGGTTTGGAAATACTTTTGACTTTCATATTCTGAATAGACAATATTTAAAGTGAATGCCTTGAAGGACTATGAGAAAGGTTAAATTTACGGCACTTTCCATCTAAAACAAGACAAATTGGAAATTCAAAGAGAAAGATAATTCTTTAAGCTACTTCTGAGTGGAACGTTCATACTAATTTTATGGGTCTTTATCAAAATACTGCATTTGACCCTAACCAAAATAATATTGTGTGTGTTAAGAGAAAAGTCATTGGTGGTTTAAAACATGCATGGAGACTTTTAGCTTATGTTGATGCTTGCTTATGAAATATCAAAATATTAAATTTTATGGGAGAGAAATTTTTTTTTAAAAGCTACTAGCCTTTGAGCACATATTTATATGGATTTACCAGTATGTTTTATGGAATTTATACATTAATTTCATTATTTATTTCTACACTTATTAAATACTTAATATATGTTAAACCCAGGATATTCAAAGTGAATTTTTGTTCTTTGGCCTAATGGAAATAAGTACAGTGCCTCCTTGTACCTCAGTGCTACATAAAGTTACCAGTGAACGACATTCCTTCCATTTTTACTTTCAGCCTCATCTCTCCTAACGCTCAGAAGTGATTCCAGACCGTGAACAAGGCTAAAAGATACTAGGATGCGCTCACAATTGAGATATTGTTATTGGGTCAATTTCTGTGCCTGACACACCCTTCCCTTGGGAGGAAATCCCTTTGGGGCACCTGGATGAAACAATTAAATTGATTCCCAGCAGGCTGTCCTACCAGAGTGCACCACATGTGTAGACAAGCTGACACTGGGCATAACTTAGGCTCCAGTGGAGATTCCCTTTTAAGGTTAAATGGGGCTCAAGTTGGGAAGTATCTCCTCTTTGAATACAAGGAGTGGCTTGGATTTTCTCTTGTAGGGAATGAGTCATTGTTTCTTAGAAGGATAGAAGGATAAATAGGCCATGGATGGGTGCTTGGTTCAATGAACCAATAGCCTGAAAACTTTTTATGGGAATGTAGCTTTAACCATCTGCCTCTCAGGGAAATTTAAAGTTGTCTAAGCATTGACTTAGTTCAAAGCTTAGTTCAAAGCTACAATTCACCACTGTTATCAGTCACTCACTTTTTTGTTTTTAATAGCAATGAATATCATTTGGATGTATGACAGTGTTTCGTAAGAGTTCCAAATAAGTCCCATACCACACTGTGACTGATGGGTAATGGGGAAAATTTCCCTCTGCATTACCATCCTCAGGAATTTCTTCCAGCTTCATTATGTCACATTAATATGTTATTGTAGTCATTTTGCAACCTCTCTACTTCTGAACAAATAAGATATGCAGCTTTATCTTGGTATGCTGACTTTCTGAGGAAACTTCTTTGGGTGTTCACAAAGTTATTGGAATAAAAATCTGACACCCAAAACACATTTTTTATTTTCATTGAAACAGAATTTTCCACATAAACAAGCCTGATCACATAACACTAAATATTATAGAGCACACATAGAAATTTTAGCCGGCCACAGGATGTAAATGGGACATAGAATTTAGTAATTAGGATTTACCATGGAGCTGGCAACAACTTATTTTTATAAAAACAAAGTCCGAGTGTTACTCATTTCTCTTTCTCAGAATTCACTCGCAGGGTTTGCCTAGATCCTGTGAGTCATGCTGCCATCTTCAGCCCTGGGAAATGGGCCTCCCACGTTTGTCTCTCTTTCTCTTCCCCAAACACAATGTGGCAAGACAAAGAAGGGCCTCAGTCAAGAAGCTGCAAAATTGCCTTAAAATTATTGCTTTCATACCCACTCTCTTTTCTGCAAAGAAAGAATGCTTCATGACTTCAAGATAATCATAATTTAACTAGAGATATCAAAGACCGTTTTGCTAACAGGTTCCTGCAGTGGTTTTTCTGTCTCAAAATCCCGTTTCAAGATTGGCTTGAGACCTGGAAGCCGAGATACCAGGACAATCAAATTATCTCATGAAACCAGACTGACTAATTCTGTAACTCGCACTGATCTTGGCTACCAAAGGATCTCAGTAGATGATTAAACTTTATGAAGTGAAAGTAACATTTAACTTGCTCTTGACATGGGATCTTAATTGTATGAATTATGAGTATATTTCTTCTGAAATTTTCACTTGATAATTGGTACCCATTTTTCTCCCATCCGTATTGCCCTAAAACTGAGATGCTTAGTTAAAAGTGTTTTCTTTTTATTTCTTATTTCGTTTTTATCTATGTCTATGCTTCACAGTCAAACTAGGTTTTAGCCAAACAATGATGAGGGCGAGAGAAGGGAATAAATATAGCAAAAGCAAGGGAAAATTATCTCTGTTTCCTTAGCCGTACTCTGGTAATCCAGCCCACCATCACCTTTTTGTCACCCATCCCCCCTCAACCCCTGGCATTTCAGGGACAGCTGTGAAGCATGTAAATTTGATAGGAGGATAGTCCATCCTTTAAGGCGGTTATTCTCAAGGGGGCAGTATTACCCCTAATGGGCTGGGGAGAGCATTGGTTCTTTGGGAAGCAAAATCTTAGATAATAAAATGGCTTGTAGCTCTCCAAACGATTTGCATGCTATATATCTGTACATAGACATGTATACAATGCATTTCTGGTATTAAAATTTCGTAGGGGGTTACAATTAGGAAGAAAAAGTCTAAAGACTCCATAGGGCAGACAATAATAATAAAAAGGTTGAGAAACACTGCTATTCTCTTCTAAAATGACATACTTATGGGACTTCCATGGCAGTCCAGTGGTTATGACCCTGCGCTTCCACTGCAGGGGGCACAGGTTTGATGATCCCTGATTGGGGAACTAAGATCCTTCGTGCCGCACAGCGCAGCCAGAAATTTTAAAAAATAAATAAAAAAATTAAACCCTAATAAAATAAAATGACTTATGTAAAAACAGTCCCTTCCCCAGCTCCCGCATGCTCTGGCATTGTTAACTCCAAACCTAAACCAGAAAGAAATATTTTAGCCTTCTCCCAGTTTTCCTAATACTGTGTTTCTGTATCATTTTAATATCAGTTACTGAGATTTGGTGCTTTTTCTGTACCTAAGTGCATATTTTTAGTAGCACTTTGCTCTTTGCTAAGTAATTAGGAAAGAATGTATCTTATGTTTGTTAAACATCCTGTTGACTCAACCAAATTCTTCTTTGTCATTAGGGTTAGGTCGGTCTTTTGTCGTAAAGCTTTTTTCTTTATTTCTGAAACATCTTTGGCTATGAAATCAGGATTACCTTGAAGAATTAGTTCACAGGTGACAATTTCTTTTTTGTTCAAGTCATAATTTTTTTTCACAGTACCTAGAATATTTTCCAATTATTTTGAGTATGATGTATGAAAATATGTTTCGTTATATATTAATGTGCCTGTGGATCGGCTAAGTCGAATAGCACAGCCTTCCTCAAATATTCAATTTCAAGTGCCTATGGCAAGTAGATTAAATATTTAACACGTTGTATACTAAATATGAATTTAATGATCATTTGCATTCTTAAAGTTTTTCATTCAGATTTTTCTTTTTATTGAACCAAATTGGCATGTTTGTAGTTCCTTGCAGACTCCTTTTTGAAGAAAAAATACATATAGTTTAGAAAGCACAGTTACTATTTCCAACAAGGGGAAAACACAAATATCAAATGCAGAAGTAATTCCATCGAAATAGCATAACCTTAGAAATATTTATATGCTGATAGCTCCCAACTGTGTTTCCCTAATTCAGACCTCTCTCCCAAACTCTAGACCATGAGTTAGCAAACTATGGCCCTCAGGCCAAATGTAGCTACAGCCTGTTTGTGTAAATTTTTATTGGAACACAGCCACGCCCACTATTTTGCATATTGTCTGTGGCCGCCCAATGGCAGAGTGGTTGTGACATAACATCTGGCCCGCAAAGTCGAATAAAATACTTACTCTCTGGTTTGCTGATCCCAGCTCTAGACTTATACACCTAACTCCCTCCTTATATCCTCACTTATGTCCAAAAGACATATCAAACTGAAAATGTTCAAAACCAACTCTCATCTTTCCTCTGAAACCTGCTCCAACCAGAGTCTAACCCATCCCAGTTAATGGCAACTCTATCTTTCCGGTTGTTCAAACTTAAAGTTTTGGAGTCATTTCTTTGCTTCCTGGTTTTTCTCTCACCCCACTTTGAATCAATCAGATCATCCCACAGGACCTATTTGCAACATGTATTTAGAATTCAGTTTCTTCTCCAGCACCACCCCTGCTAACGCTGTGGCCTGAACCGGCGCCGTGTTTCAACGATGCTACTGCTATTGCTGCCTGGGCTGCCTTCTTTTGACTATGGCCTTTATAATCCCTTTGTCTTTTTTCAGCACACATCCAGAGTAATCTTGATGAAGTAGAAATTACTCTATGGCCCTTCTCTAAACTTTATGGTGGCTCCCAAGTTTCCTTAAAGTAACAGCCATAGTGCTTGTAATGACTCACGAAACTGTCTGGGATCTGGCTCTCCTCCATTCCCCACTGATCTATCCCCCACACCTCTCCCCATCTTTCACTCTAATCCATCCACCTTTGCCTCCTTGCTGTCTCTCACAAACAGTACTCCTGCTTCAGGCCTTCACATGAGCTGTGTTTTCTGCCTATAACCTTTATCCCTTCGATATCCACGTGCCTCACTCCTTCACCTTTTGAAATATTTTTTAATTTACAGTTATAAATTTCTATCCCTCCACCACCTCTCAAGGGTCCTGATATTCCTTATCTTGCTCTATTTTTCCCATAGCACTTACTACCTTTAATATACAGAATTTAGTTTTTTTTGTCTATTTTCAGCTTCCACTCTTAGAATATAAGCTCTGTAGGGAAGGTTTGGGGAGACATTTCATTTACCTGTTTATCCTGAGCACATTAAAAGAGTAAGTGGCCCATAACAGACCCAAGTAAATGTTTGATGAATTGCAAATTATTGAAAATTGATATTTTAAAATATTCAATAGAAAGTACAACAATCACATTTTTATCTGATAACTCTTCTTTAAGACATTTGTATGTGTGAATGTGTATGTATGTATGTTCTTCTGGGTAATTTCCCATGTCGCATAATACTGCAATTCTTGTAAATGTTTTCAAACTGTGATTGCACTTTCTTATGTAAGACCACTTCAACTCAGTGTCTCTGAGATCACTGCTTTTTCAGCTTTTCTTCCAAACACTCAATACCATATTTCCATGTCACATCATTTGTTTTGAGAATTGTTGTTGCTCTATGACCATCTCTAAGTCATTTTATTCCCCCAAGTCCATTTCTTCTACCTTCAGAATTTGATTAATAGAATTTCTATTTGATTAATAGAATCCTCCTACATTTTGATTCTATCCACATTTATGATGATACTTCCCTCATTAAAACTTCATGACTTAACCTAAGTTCTTTAGAAGCCAGAGCCTAAGGCAAGGATCATAAATCTTTATTGAGGAAGTACAAGTTTAAGGTCAATGATATGGTAGAAAAATGGTAGTAAAACAAGGAGAAATGTAAAGCAATGAAATATAACGGGTTATCTCACTAGCCACCCTTTTCAACCAGCTGTAGAAAAAAATAGTGGGGTACTCAGTAGGTGTGTTCTGGCATGCAGGAATTTTTTCAGTGACTGCAAGGGAAAGACCATAATTGAAAATATTGACCAAAGGGACAAAGAAAGGGAAAAGTATCTGCCTAGCACCTTTTGACTCCCACTTCCCCTTGGTCAGAGTTTCCCCATAGCAAGTTGATTTTCCTCACTCTTATGTTGCTTTGTCTGGCTATGCAGAAAACAGGCAGTGTGGCATTGTATTGAAACCCAGAAATGACTTGACACAGATGAGCTCAGCATGTGGGAAATGAGGACAGTTTACGCATGATGCTTTAAAAATCTGACTCAAGCCTCCTCTGAGAACTAGACAAGGGCACCAGCAACGTCACTGGTGGTCTGCAAGGAGGGTGAATTCTTTAGAATTAGGCCACTGAATCTGAGAAGGGATACAAAACCACCAATTCCAGTTATCAGCTTTACTCTACTTCTAGCCATCTTCAGAAAAAACACCTTTTGAATCTTGTTTCATTGCTCTAAATTCTCTATCATTGGTCCAAATATTTGCGCTCTCACTTCCAAGCAACATGCTCCTGCCTCTGCCCCTGATCCATAGCCTTTGGTGCCTCTATGATCTCAGTGTCAGCTCCCCTTTGTTCTTCTTGCTTTATTATCCACAGCCAGTCAACCCAGGGTTGCTTTTTTCTTGGAACTCTAGCCAAGCCCTCAGGAACATCTCCAACACATCTTCGTCTGTCTCTACTTCTGGGTTGCTATATAATACTGGACAGTGTGACAAAAACATATGAATGAATGTCAAGCAAATTCATATTATTTTAAGCTTAGCCATATCTTCACTGCTGTCCTTGAATCCTTTTATTTATCTCAAATGGACTCTCTGTAACATTTTCACCACCAACTATTGAAACATTTATGTTTGTTCAACCTCCAAATTCTAGTTTATCATCTCACTTCTTACAGATTATTAAATTTACTGATTTATTAGTTCAAGAGCATTCAAAATGGGCTCATTCTTGTTTGAAAATCTTGTTTGAGTTGATGTTGTTACTGATGCCATGATTTTATCCTGAGTTGCCTCCTCCAGAATCTTGCTTCAGTAATGAGCCACTCTTATCTTAACTTTGTCCACTTTTCTTTATCCATCTTCTCAAGCTACTAGCTAGTGTCTCCTCTATCCTAAAATTGAAGCACACAAGAGGGAAGTGAAGTAAAGCAAGTAGTTATTCTTTCATTTTTTTTCAGCTGTAACCTAATACAGATTCAATTACATGGTAAAGGCAGTATTTCCAGTGATATAATCTGCTTTTAGAGATACTTAGACAAGACATAGCTTGGGGATGAAAAATGAAGAAGTACAAACTTCTGCTCTTACTGTGTGAATTCTTTCACATGGCTAAACCCAAAGTGGCATATTCAGACTTCAGCAGTAAAAGTGATTTGAATAAGCGTCTAGAAGTTGACTAGGAGCCATAGTTCTGGTAAACAAGCTCACACTCCCTTAGACAAAACTAGGTTAGTCAAGATGCAACCTTAGTAGTATGTAATTGTAGTATTCCTTTCCTTACACTTGATTAATTAGCATTCACCTCGATAACTAAACCATATTTCCTGGCTTATAATTATTGCTATAAAAATGATGAAGCACTTCAGGAATAGTGGTTTGAGCTCTGTGGACCCTCTCCCTAGTGAAACAATTATAATTGGTGAAAATCATGAAAAACAACCATTTGAGGTATGTGGAAATTGTTCTAGGACAAACAGGCAGCTAAAGAAGTGCGTAGAGGAAAATTTATCTATAAAAACCTTTATTTAAAATAAAGAAAGATAGCACAATAACTTTCCACGTTAAGAAACTGGAAAAAAAGAGCAAACTATACCCACAGCAAGCAGATGGAAATTAAAAATAGTAGAGTGGAAATAAATAAAATGGAAAAGAGAAAATCAATAAAACCAAGAGTTGGTTCTTTGAAAAGATAAATACATTAATAAATCATTACTTGGCCTACGGAAAAAGAAAAGAGAGAGAAAAATCGAATTACTAAAATCAGGAAGAAAAGAAGGGAGTTCACTACCACCTTACAATTTTTTTTTTAATTATAAAGAATACTATGAACAATTGAACATCAACAAATGAGATAACACAGATGAAATGTACAAATTTCTAGAAAGACAAACTACTGAAACTAAACCAAGAAGTAGAAAATCTGACTATACCTTTAAGTGAAGAGATCGATAATTTAAAAGTTGTACCTAATGAAAAGCGTAGGTCTCTAAGTGGCTTCACAGGTGAATTCTACCAAACTTTTAAACAAGTAATACCAATCCCCCACAAACTCTTTCAAAAAGTAGAAGAGGAAGTCATATTTCCCGATTTTGTCTGTGTGGCCAGTGTTAACCTAATACCAAAACCAGACAAGACCTCATGAGAAAAGGAAATAATAGATCAATGTTTCCTATAGAGAAGCAAAATCCTCAACAAAGTGTTACCAAACTGAATCCAACAATATGCAAAAAGAACAAGGATTATACAGCCAGGCCAAGTAGAATTTATTCCAGGAATTTAGCACCAAAAATAAATTTTAAAATAGACCTTATTAATAGAATACAGTACAAAAATCACATGATCATCTCAATAGACACAGAAAAAGCATTTGATAAACCAAATACTCTTTCATGATAGAAGCACACAGCAAACTAAGAGAAGGGAACTTCCTTAAATTTATAAAAGGTACCTATGAAAAACCCACAGTTAACATCACACTTTGTGGTGAAAACCAGAAAGCTGTCCTCTGAAGATCAGGAATAAGACAAGAATGTGCACTCTTTCCACTTCTGTCAAACACTGTACTGGATGGTCTAGCCAACGCACTTAGGCAAGAAAAGTAATAAAAGATACCTAGATAGGAAAAGAAAGAACTCTCTTTATGAACAGATGACACGATCTTATATTTAAACAATTCTAAGGAATTAGAAAAATACTCTAAGAACAAACACAAGTTCATTAAGGTTGCAAGATACAAGATCAATATACAAAAACTGGTTGTACTTATATGCACAATAACATTAAGAAAATAATTCAATTTACATCAGCATCCAAAAGAATAATATACCTAAGATTTAAATTTAACAAAAGAAATGCAAGTCTTGTGAAGTGAAAACTGCTACAAAACTTTGAAAGAAGTTAAAGAAGATAGATAAATAAATGGAAAGACATTCCATATTCATGAATAGGAAGACTTAATACTGTTAAGATTGCAATACTCTCTGGCTTAGTTTCCTATGGCTGACGTTACAAATTACCACAAACATCGTGGCTTAAAACTACAGAAATGTGTTCTCTCACAATTTTAGAGGACAGTAATCCAAAATCAAGATGTTGACAGGGCAGCATACCCTCTAAAGTCTGTAGAGGACAATCCTTCTATGCCTCTTCCAGCTTCTGGTGGCTCCAGGCAACTCTTGGCTTGTGGCTGTGTAACTCTCATGTCTGTCTACATCTTCATATGTCCTTCACTTCTGAATGGCTGTGTCTTCTTTTCTATGTCTTACAAAGAGTGCTTGTAATTGTATTAAGTGTCCACTTGGATAATCCAGGATGATCTTATCTCAAGATCCTTAATTCCATCTGTAAATATCCTTTTTTTCCAAGTAAAATCTCATTCACAGATTCTGGGGCTAGACCACGGACATATTCTTTAGTGATCATCATTCACCTGCTACCCTTCCTAAATGAATCAATAAATAGAACATAATCCCTATCCAGCTGGCTTCTTTTCTGGAAAATTGACAAGATCATTCTAAATTTCATGTAGAAAACAAGGGACTTTGAATAGCCAAAACAATTTTAAAATAGCAGAATAAAATTGGAAGATCCCTGCTTCCCAATTTTAAACCTTACAGTGAAACTACAGTAATGAAGGCAGTGTGGTACTGGCATAAAGTGAGATATATAGATTAATGGAATAGAATTTAAAGTCTAGAAATAAATCCACACATTTGCAGTTAATTTCTTTCAACAAGGGTGCTGCAAGAGTTCAATGCGGAAATAAAAATCTTTCAACAAATGGGTGAGAACAACTGGATATCCACATATAAAGTATGAAGTTAGACCTCTACCTCATACCATACACAAAAATGACTCATAATGGACTGTGGACCTAAATGTAAGAGCTAAAACTATAAAACTCTTAAAAAACTTCAGAGTAAATTTTCATGATTTAGGATTAGGCAATGGTTTTGTAATTTTGTCAATAAATGTACAAGTAACAAGAAGATAAATTGGACATCATCAAAATTAAAACTTTTGTGCCCCAGAGGACACCATTAAGATAACAAGAAGACAACCCACTGAATAAAAGAAAATATTGGTCTATCAAATAGCTAAAAAGGGACTTATATCCAGAATATGTAGAATTCTTAGAACTCAATGTAAAAGACTATCCAATTAAGAATGGACAAAGCATCTGTATAGACATCTCTCTAATGAAAAATATATATATATAGCCAATAAACACATAAGAGATGATCGGCATCATTAACCATAGGGCAATGCAAATTAAAACTGCAATGAGATACCACTTCAGCCCACTTCGATTGTTATAATGACAAGAATCAGTTGGAAAGACTGAGAAATTAGACCCTTTATATGTTGCTGTGAAATTGTAAAAATGGTGTAACTGCTTTGGAAAACAATTTTTCTGTTCTGCAAAATGTTAACTACTGTATTTGTATATGACCCAGCAATTACACTTGTAGGCATAAACATAAGAGAAATAGACACATCCACACAAAAACTTGTACATAAATGTTCCTAGAAGCATTATTCATGATAGTCAAAAAGTGGAAACAATCTAAATGTCCATCAAGTAATGAATGGATATTTTATACCCATATGATGGAATATTATTGGGGCATAAAAAGGAATGAAGTACTGATACAGGCTACAATATGGATGAACTTTTTATCATGCTGAGTAAAACATTGTGTTAAGTGAAAGAAACCTGTCACAAAAGACCACATATTGTATATTTCTATTTATTTGAAAATGTCAAGAATAGGCAAATTTTAAAAGACAGAACATAGACTAGTGGTTGACAAGGACTAGGGCCTCTGAAGGATGGGATGTGACTGCTAACAGGGACAGGGTTTCTTATGAGGTGATACAAATGTGCTAAACTTAGATTGTTGTGATGGTTGCACAACTCTTTGATAGTCATTGAATTATACACCTGAAATGGGTGGTTTTTATGGTGTGTGAATTTATCCAATAAACTGTTATTTGTTTTAGTGGTTACCCTATTTTTTAAAAAATATGTGTATGCAGCTTCCAAACTAATAGAGGGGACAAAAACCTCAACCAATATAACAGAAATCAATAAGGAATAAAAATAGAGGAAAAGAGCGAAATGAAATTTATGGAATAGAATAGTAGAAATAAATGTAAACATTAATAATTATAGTAGAAGTAAATGGACGAAGCTCATTAATAAGGCAATATTGTTTTAATGAATTTTTAAAAATCTAGCTAACTCATATATACTGGAGATACCTAAAACCTAATGGCTTAGAAAGGTTGAAAGTAAAAGACAGCAAAAGGTATACCAAGTATATATATTAAGCAAAGAAAGGTGATGCTGTTATAATGACATCAGGGGAAAATAGTCTTTAAGAAAACAAGAATTATTAGAGAAAAACTAGATCACTACATAATAATGATAAGCTTATTTTACCCAGAAAATGTAACCATTCCAAATTCATATAAACACAATAACAAAGCCCCCAAATATATAAGGCAAAAGTTGACAGAATTACTAGAACAAATTGACAAATCACCATCATGGTGGAGATTTTAACAAAAATGACTTATAGATCATGCAGACAAAGATATCAGAAAATAATAGGCCATAAAGCAAGTCCCAATAGAGTTAAAAGAAACAGCAACGTAAGACTAAATGTTTTACTGATTTGTACAGAGTAGATAATAATCAAAACATAAAGAAGTTATGTTTAAGGTATATTTCTATCTAGTGGAGGATCTTCATTTACCTGTTTTTTATTTTACAGTTTATTTTCATAATTTGTATATTGTAGAAAGGGAGCTAGTGTTTATCAAATGCCAGGTGGATACCAGGTGTTTACTTATAATGCTCACAGCAACTTCATAAGAATAACTACTATCTTTAATTGCACATGTGGAAATAGATACTCAGGAAAGCTACGTGATTTTCCTAAGGTCTGGTAAGTGATGGAGATCATGTTTGGATTCAGGTTTGTCTGGTGGAGTCCTGTACTAAGTACATTTTACAAATGAGAAATTGTTTCTCGACTAGGTGTCTGACTGCTCACTTGAAACTACACAATGAATTTTGAGCATGGGTAAATGTATGTAATCCTACTCTAAGAGCAATTCATATAAACTTCCTTTCTTCCTTCTTCTTTTCTCTTTTTATTTATTTAAACCCCAAATCACTGCCAAAAAAAAAAAAAATACAGACTCAACATCACGTGAAGCAATATAAATTATTTGCTGCAGCTTTAGTCCAGAAGAAAATATAAAGTTCACCTTACCAATATTATATGAGTAAGATGCTAGTGCTTATAATGTGGAGTTGATCTCATTTTTATTAAGGGATGGTATGTAAAAGGAGTAGAAAATTTGAAAGGCAAAAAGGAGAGAGTTTAGCTTTCTTAGAAAAATACGTATATCTTGCAGATGAGGTACAAGAATCAGCATTTACTTAGCTGGGTAGTGTACTTTAAATATGACTTAATTTATGTATCCCACCAATCCTATGAAAAAGGTACAATTATATTTCACATTTTATAAATGAGAAAACTGAGGCTCAGAGAAGTTAAGTAACTTTACCTAGAGTTTCACTTATAGTAATTGGTGAACAAGAGTCCATGTTCATAATCACATACACCATAATGCCTCAAAGGTATGTAAATGTCTTATAATGGAAACATTTCTTCTTTGATGACGGCAAATGTTCAGTCTATGTTTTCTTCTATTCATTTTTTTTTGTTTGTAGGCTAGATACCTACCTTCATTTCACTCAACCAATTTATTGGACAACTTTGAACTTTAGCAGTTTTTTTACAGGGCATGACTATGACCAGTTGCATGTAAAAACTGATAATTGTTCTGTTTGCTAGAAAAAGTCCAGTTTTCTACTCTTACAGTAAGTGGTCCAGAGATGTAGGAAAAACTTTGTCCAAATGAGGGAATTTGGTACGAGCTAGGAAAGCCAACCCAAAGGCCAAAGTTGAGGGAAACTGATGAATAAAATGACAAAGGCATACACCCTGAGGTAAAAGGGTAGCATACAGGAAATAGGGGATTTAAAGTTGGGTCAAGAAGTTGAATATTGACTAGCACTGTACTAGAATAAGCTGACTATGTAGAATAAAAAGAAGTATTTTCATCTCATTTGTAGCTGAATATTTCCTGCCCCTATCTCTTCAGATTCCAAGAACTAAAGGGCCAGTACCTTGAGCTAGAGGTGAAGGGTGAGAGGGATTAGAACTACCAGGACATGTATTAGGAATAGATGCTCTTAAGTCACATCTGTAGGATACAGAGGGTCTCCTATTGGGTGCCTGTAGTCCAGCTTGCTCCTTTCTAGAATCTTTGCCCATGGATTACATCCACTATAGGAATACTAGCTATGAAAAATTCCATGTTTTCCCCTTTTTCCATATTTGAGATAAAATAAGATAGAGGTTTTATATACAAGATAACATGTTTCTCCCATGTCAAATATTTAGACTGACTGTCCGACAGTGTTTTCTCAAGCAGTTATAATATAGTTGCAATGTAGTCTGTGGGATTAAAAATCCAAAGGACTCAGACAAATGTTACACAGATGATAAAAGGGTTTCCTTTAATTATTTTATCTTTTTCAGTAAAAAAAAAAAAATGCAAATGAAATTATTAGATTTTCATTTGGCATTAATTTTTATTTTGGAGATGTATTCACTGTTTAATGAAGGTTAAAAAGTATAGCACTATGTTAAATGAACAGTGTAATGAATGAGATATCACCTCATACCTGTTGGAATGGCTATTATCAAAAAAGCAAGAAATAACAAGGGTTGGCAAGGATGTGGAGAAAAAGGAACCCTGCTGCACTGTTGGTGGCAGTGTAAGTTCATGTAGCCACTATGGAAAACAGTATGGAGGTTCCTCAAAAAATGAAGAATACAACTACCGTACAGTCTAGCAATTTCACTTCTGGGTATTTATCCTAATAATAGGAAAACACGAATCCAGAAGGACACATTCACCCCCATGTTCATTGCAGCATTATTACAATAGCAAAGGTATGGAAACAACTTAAGTGCCCATCAACGGATAAAAGGGTAAAGAAGATGTGGTATATGTATATATATATATACACACACACAACAAAGTACTACTCAGCCACAAAAAGACGAAATCTTGCCATTTGCAACAACATGGATGGAACTTGAGGGCATTATGTTACGTAAAATTAGTCAGACTGAGAAAGATAAATACCATAAGATTTTATTTCTATATGGAAAAAAGAAAAAAACTAAATAAATGCACAAACCAAAGAAAAACACATAGATACAGAAACAGAGTAGTGGTTATCAGAGGAGAAGGGGCATGGGGAGAGTGAAATGGTAAAGGAGATCAACTGTAAGGTGACAGATGGAAACTAAATTTTTGGTGGTGAGCACGCTGTAGGGTGTGCAGAAGTAGAAATATAATGTTGTACACGTGAAACTTATATAATATTATAAACCAGTGTTACCTCAATCAAAAATGAATTTTAAAAGATCAAATGAATAATCTTTTAAAATATCCTGCCAGTGTCAAGTGAAAGCGGTAATAGTAGAAGACTTTGAAGTTCCCAGTGTTGCTTAACACGTGTTTATGTTTCTCACAATGCCCAGAATAATGTATTTTACGTAGCTTGTGTTCATAAAATATTAGTTGATTTTTCATAGCAGTTTCACTTTAAGTTCTTGCCCAAAATTCAGGGAGCTCAGGATCAACCGGTCTTCGAGAGGTGGAAACCCCACTTGTAACTGAAAAGTTGCTGGTTCTTGGGTGTTGATGCCAATAAAGACCCGCACATCATTGTTAATAATGTGGGTACACCTATTTATAAATGATAGGCATAGAAGAGTCTCAGATATGTTCATTTTTACCAAGTGCGATATGGGGACAGTTTGTTTTATTTTAAAGAGAATACTTTTTTTTCATTTTGTTTCAAAATGACTGCAGACGGTTGAGAGTGAAAGGTGTTTTATTCTTACTGACTCTCAAGTTTGCTGTAAATCACATGGTTTCTTTCTTGGAAACACAGAGAAACTATGAGCTGGAAAGAACCTTAGAAATGAACCTTAGTCCTGTTATTTTACAGACTAAGAAACTGTAACCCAGAAAATTGAAGCAACTTCCTAAGATAACAGATTTAGTTAGTGGCTGAGCCAGAACTGGAATCTGTGTTTGCCTTATTCTACCTCCAGTGTTATTCTTCCACTATACACAATCCTATTTTGCATATATCATGTCAAAATGACTGGTCAGTTTACAAAAACATGAAGTCCAGTTGGTTATTTGACCTGTTAGCCTGCCGTGTGGGCTGCAGAATTCTCCGTTATGTGTATTACACAGGGGATGCTGTTATTTATTGTAGCACATGGTATCCAGTTCATGAAGACAATAAGGAAAGCATATCTTTCTAGTCTTTGTATCAGAATATGTTGTGTTTTATTCCAAACAACTTGGTTCTATCTTAGGAACACTGTGAATTCCATAACCGATCAGTTTTGCCTTTCCTAACTAGCGGCTGGAAAGCTAAGAGCTAATGTGTGGCCTAATTTTATTAGTGCAGAGAGTGCTGTGTAACAAATTATTCTGTTATCTTTAGTTCTGGCTCTGTTTTACATCCCTACATTTGTTTTTTTTTTTTTTTTTTTTTTTTTTTTTTGGCTTTTACACCAATTTCTATTTTGTCTTGCAGGACATTTGGTCCTGTCCAAAATGTTATGACATTTGGTCCATGTCAAAAGGACCTTGATACTTTGTTCTGTCCAAAACCATTTGGCATGGGTCAAATGTGCTCATGGATGTTTTTGACAGGCCAAATTTCAAGGATCTTTTGATTTGGACCGAATGTCTTACAGCCATTTTAGACAGGACCAAATATCTGCTAACCTTAGTTTGTGTTATATTGGGTGTTTTTTTTTGGTTGTTGAAACTTAAATCCTTTTTTTTGTTAAGACATATATAAACAAACATGTAGGGGATTAAATTCACTATGAAACTATTTTATCATAGATTAAATTTCAGTATTTATTCCGTAGTTTATTTTGAAAATATCTAGAAAGAGTTTTCCAACTCAATTTGATTAGTTTACTCTCTTCAACCTTGGTCTAGTGTCATTTTGATAAGTTTACATCATGGAGATGACATGAGGAAATTAAATTATTTTATAACTTGTTTACGTAATTTTATTTGCCTGAACTGAATCTGAACCTGAATTTAAACTTGCAGAAGATAAGTAACAGATTTGCTGTAAAAGTATCTCATATAAATGTGAAGAGATGTTAATTATCAGTGCTTAAAAAATTCTTTTAACAAGGTAAAATGTTTACTTTATTGGGGGTTTCTTTGGAGTTGAAAAAGCTGTTTGTATAGCAAGTACATTTCTGAGAGAAGATCAATAGGATTGGCCTAAGCTTCAAAGGGTGTTCTTTTCCAAATATTTCACATTTATTAGCAGTGAAGAATCACTTAAAGGGATAAAGATACACTGTGGATTACAGAGTAGCTCAGAATTATCTGACAATCCTAGTTGATGTTTGCAATTTGTTCAGGGCCTAATAATCTGGTTTTACTTGAAAGCTGATTTACTTTATAAACGAACGTTTACTGTTTCTGATTATCCTATTCACAAGACTACATGACCTCAAAAGCAAAAGATTTCAGTGGTCCTTCCTGAGCTTCTACCCTCAGCTTTTCTAAGTGTTCAGCTACATGAGCTCTTCCTTGGTCTGTTGTATGTGGTGATACTATAAATGAAGAATCAGCAAATGTTTGGAGGGAAACAGGGGCACAGGATTTCAGGCTCACTTCTCTGTGGTCCCCTTTGCTCCTTAATCTTGGTTCTTCACATTCTGGCTGCCATAATCATTCTCTGATAACTTCAAAGAACTGGTGTTCGCAGTTCATCCAGTTTATAGAGTGATTCTCAGCATGAAGATTAATCTGATAACAGCTACATTACCATAGCATATCATAGCGTTTCTTTGGTAAAACAATACTTGTATATTTTCTATTTCAGGGGCAATAAATGTTTCCTCTCCTCCTTCCTGAACTTAGAACTAGCACTAATCCAAATGTAATGGGAAAAGTGGATTTCTCTAAGCTTAGGAAATCGAAGTACTAAAGTTTAAATCGAAGTAGTAAAGTTTGACTTCTTGGCAACCTTTCTCCTATCCAGACTGTCTTGTAGTCAGCTTACTAGCTGCTTCTAGTTTACCATGGCATCGCTCAAGCTTCACCCTTAAGATCTGTTTTAAGCTACCTTTTCTCTCTCACTTCAGAACTGAGTAGTCTCTGTCACATATTGTCAACTCTAATTGCTTTAGTCTATCCTCTGAAAGCTTAGCGCACCCCTCCTCATTAAAGCAGAGTTAGCTATTAAGTTGCCTCTTATTTCTAAACTCCAGTGTTTTTCTGCTGCTTCATTTGCTATTCTCTGAAGAACTTTCTGAAATTCAGGCCTCAGATGTCACGTCACTGCTTGATACCTCTCAGGCATTCCCCATAGGAAAGTGTCCAGACTCCTTGGACTGGTAAGGGCCTTCGTGTGCTGGTCACATCCTACTTTTTTGCTGCATTTTTAGCCTTACTTCTACATGCATCTGAAGGTCCAATTTCTCGAGATTTTTGTCATGGAATTTTTTTTCCAGAACATGTCATATCTTTCATACTTCTCTGCTTTGGTCATATGCTGCTTTCTTCCATAAATGGTCTTCCTTCTTCCTTTCCCAGAAGGAATTCTACTGACCCTTCAAGGTCCACTGAAGCATCGTCTCTGTTGTGAGACCTTCATTCTCTTCCCTCCCAAGTTTTAGGGCCTCTAGGACACTGTGATGATTCTAATACTGCTCTTTTTACATTTTAAGAATTTGAAACTACTGCTAATCGTTCTGATGTTTTTCTCCTGCTGGTCTGTTAGCTCCTGAGCACAGCACTCAACAAGTAGTAGTTGCTTTACAAGTGTTTGTTTTCCGTAACTGAACTGCAGTGAAGACCGGTGTTTGGCCTGGGCCTCAGCCAATTCTTTCGACAGAGGACCAAGCGTTTCAAGCCCTGCATGGAAGTCCCAAGGGAAGCTCTTTTGGTCAGATGGGTCTTGTAGCACTTGTCAAAGAAGCACTTGTTAAAAATATCATCAATTTTTAAGCACAACAAAGTTTTTTGCCTAATCCCTTCAAAGAAACTAAGTTTTTATACCGTTCCCTGTGGGGAAGAGACTGTATGGAAATACTAATATTTTATCATGTGAGCCATAAGTTGTATCTATACCTCTAAATTTAGTTCTGAATTGTCATTAGGGTATAATACCTAGTAGTTCCATGATTCCCTAGTAAGCTAGCTGACTCTTACCCTGGGGGTAAATTTTATTTAGCAATTGAGTTGAGAAGTATTTGGGTTGCTTTGTGAGGTTTAGGTGATTCTCTAGCTTATGCTCCGAAGATCTAAACTGTAATGGAACTTTGAATGCAAAACCGACATCTGCTTGTGCCTGAAGCAGTGCAAAAAGAGATCTTAGTGCCCTTGATACAAAGCTTCCCAAATGCTTACTGTGTACAAAATTGAAGCAATGCCAAGGAAGGAAAATAAAACAAGTGAAAACACTTAAGGGCGCACCCTAGGATACTTTAATAAGGGTGGAACGGAAAAAATAGGATAAGTGCAGTTATACCAGGGAGAATTATAGAAGGAAAATTAAATATTTGATGTCTCTTTGAAGAGCCCAAGGGGTTTATGTTGTCGGCTGTTTAGATGACTGTGCAGCATTTGTACATCATAACACACACGGCACTGATCAGCGAACATATATTCCAAGGAGAAAAGGACAGGATGCAGAAGATCTTAAGTGGGATGGGGACAGCGTGATTGGGAGCCATCAGAATCTCCTACAGAGATTTCTTTGAACAATTAGAAAACTTCCTGTCTCCACACCAAGAAATTATGACGACCCTTCTAGGGAAGCTAGAAGCACCCTTCCTACCTCCCCTTGAGGTTCACTGTTGTTATGTCTAATGATTTCTAAATTCAGTGACTATCTTTATTCAACACCTAGATTACTTTCTCTTGAGGTGTGGCACATAGCAGAGAAATCATATGAACGAATTGCGTGCACAGGATCATATTATACTATCAGGATGTCTTCATGACAGTGCACGGATCATGTTAAACATACCAATTGGAACTCTGCACTTTGAAATTGGCCCGGCAAGGCCAAGCACTGACTGCTCTCCCTTTAGCCTCTTTGAGCCTCTTTTTTCCCTGAGGTTCATTGACCTTAAATGTTTGGTAAAGTGGCAGCACCACTCCAATTTTAGAAAGAGGACACATTTCAACACTGATGAGCAATGTTTCTTATCTCAGTTGCCAGCCAGTATGTTAAACTTCCATCCATCAATTCTGACTGAGCTAGGAGTGTATGATGAATGCTTATAGATTTTCTACCCTGCTGGGGACTTGAAGAGCTTTAGTAGAAAAAAAAAAGAAAAAAAAAAAAAAAAAAGCTGGCTCCTGGCCTCTGCCTTGAGTTGTAAAAGTATTCCTCTAAATTAACATGTTTCTCTGAATTGTCCCCATATGTTGATTTTTTAAAAGTGTGCATTAGATGACAAAAACTGTTAGAGCCTAATCTAAGTCAATATTGATAGCCCTTGGATTCGAAACTTTCTCATGGAAAATAGATTTAGTCATTTAACACAAACCATCAGAGAAGAACAATACGAGTCACCGAGCATTAAGTCCCCACCCCTAACAAATGTTATCCCAACAAATAACTTACTCTCCAGAGGATTAACATAACCTAAATTTACTTCATCATTATTTACTATTATATGGAGAAATATATACTAAAAGAAAAAGACCCTCTAAATTTCTCCAAGGCCTTGGAGAGAGCTGATTTTTTGAGATGCTTAATTTAATGCAAACATTCCACACTCACTGATTAAATGAAAAGCAACGTGAAATAACTATCTATAGCGCATTTTTCATTTATTGCGCAGAGCTGGCCTGAGGCTTGTTTTTAAAAGTACCAGATGTTTTTTTTGAGAAATATATTTGTCTTTGTGTGATGACAGATGCTCTTTGAAATGACAAAGTATATAATAGCAGAGTTTGCCATTTGAAATCAGGAAATTCAGTTTTTTTCCCCAAGTCACATCTAAAAGACAAAGCTTACTAAGGTTTTTTTTAACGTGATCCCATTATAAGCCTGCCACTTTGAATTTTATTCCCCAGCTAGGAGGACTAATTAATTCTAAAAGGCAAAGGCTTTATTTAAGAACAATTTTCCTGTTTTGATTCAGGTGTTGTGTGGTAATAAAATAAGTTATTAACCTATGCCATAGTCTCAGGTCTAAGTCACCTTCTTTTTCTCTGTTCCTCAAAACTGAGGATCACATGCAGGAGAATGTGACAAATTTTTCGCTTTATAAGTGTGAGGAAAAGTGCCTCGTAAGTAGTTATTACACTCCTGAGAGGATATCACTGATTATGGTGATAACAAGGGTGAATAAATAGAGCCAATTATAAGATATATTCTATAGGTTGCAAAAGATAGAGAAAAACTGATAGTATGCTGTGTTGATGAGTCTGGAGATTAGCATTCTTATACTTGGTTGGTAGGAATATAAGTGGTGACACACTGTAGGAGGGGGCAATTTCATAATAAAACTAGAAAAATAGTTTTGAGCCTGCAATTCTACATCTAGGAATTTATTATGGAAATATATTTGCAAAGACAAAAGGACATGAATATTCATTACAATAGTGTTGTAATAGAAAAAGCGACCTAGATGTCTAACCAATATGGGTAAAATTAATAATGATTTATTCACCTAGTAGTAAACTTTTATATCAATACTACGCTACCACTTGGGTAAACATAGGAGTATACACATACCTACCTACAAACATACATACACGTGCACATTCGTGTGAAGTCACTTATATCCTTTTCTATGCAATGTACCCATGAACTGTTTCTGAAAGGGTGCATGTGAAACTACTAAGCTGTCTCTTCTGAGAAAAGAAACTAAAGACTAGAATGGGAAGATGATGTACTTTTATGTTTATTATTTTGTGTTGTCAGAGAGTTTTTGTCCATGAATTGCTTTTTACAGTTAAATAAGGAATTATTTTAAAATATAATTTTTTCAGAAAAGTTTATTTTAGGATAAATCCTATATTCTTTTTTTCTTACATTATATGTTACTAAGGATAAAATCTCCCAATAGGCTAGTTGGGAAAAATTGAGGCTGTGGCCAGCCCTTACTGTCTGAGAGGGGATGGTGTGGAGAATGCTTACACCACACCTAGGGCTTTCCTTCTGGAGCAGGTAGAATGCTAATGAAAGCAGCGGGGTTTGTCAGAAATGCATTTATCTTGTTGTATATTGTCTGCCTAGCACCTTTCTTTTCTTCTACAAATGTCATCTTCTTTCTTTGGGAATTTCTCTTCCCTCCCTCCAACCACATTTCCACAGAAAAAAAAAATTTTTTTTAACCTGACTATGCCTCCTTTGCCAGGGTTCCCAGAGAGGACACTAGATTTAAGCCCAGCCAAACAGGTCCTTCCCTGAGAGCAGGTTAACATGAAGTTCACACAGACACACACACACATGCATGCACACACACACACACGCACACATTAGCACCCACTTGAACATTTTTCAAATTAGAAAGTGAGAAATTAAGAATATTTTAAAAATTACTTAAGCATATATGTGCATCTGCCATACACACCATAAACAGCACTAGATGTCAGCACTCTGCAAGTTGTATTGAATGAGGCAAGATTTGTTATTTCTGATTGAAATTTTGTTTTAATTTTTTGGATTTTTTGAAAGGAATTTCTCCTTTAAATATTCCAGAGATGCCAAAATGAACATTATTACTGTAGTGTACATTTTGAGTGATATCAAAATGACAAAACACTAAAAAAGCTATAGGAGTAATTATTACATATTTGCTTTTTCTTTTTATTAAAGATAATATGTTTTATGTTATAACATGACTTATTCCTGGGACAAGCTCTGGGAACTCACAGATCCCTATTTGACAGTTTTTGTTTTCATGTCGCATCTACTCAAAATGTACCATCACAAAATTTGGGAGGTATTTATAAAATATGACAGGTCTAAATATTTTTACTGACCAGGACTGCTGACCTTTCTCCCCTTCATAAGAAGTCTTCTTTACAGTCAAAAATTTTTCATTTGTCTCAGTGAAACCCTCTGATGTGTTTCAGATTCACTTGTTGTAATAACATTATTTAAAATAACAACAAAACATGAAAATAACAGAATATCCAACAGTAGGGGATTGGTTTAAAGGGACTCAGTAAAGGAGAGGGAGTGGCCAAGTTGGTGGAGTAGGAAGACCCTCAGCTCACTTCCTGCTATAGGCACACGAAAACTACAACTATTTAAAGAGCGACTATCAGTGAGAATGACCTGAAGACTAGCAGAAAAGATTCTCTACAACTAAAGATATAAAGAAGGAATGACAGAGAGATGAGTAGAAGGGGTGAAGATGCAGTATAGTCAAAATCCACATTCCTGGGTAGGCGACCTACAAATGGGAGGATAATCACAATTGCAGAAGTTCTCCCCAAGAAATTAGGGGTCCAAATCTGGGGGTCCTGCACCAGGAAGACAAGCCCCAGAATGTCTGCCTTTGAAGGCCAGTAGGGCTTGCTTATAGGAGAGCCAGAGGGCTGTAGGAAACAGACTCCATGCTTAAAGGACGCATGCAAAATCTCACATGTTTCAGGACCCAGTACAGAAGAAACAATATGAAAGGAGCCTGGGTCAGACCTACTTGTGCCTTGAAGAAGCCTGTCCCAAAGAGGCAGAAGGCAACTGGAACACCCTTGGGGACACAGACACTGGAAGAAGCCATTTAGAAGACATTGTTCTACCACAAGGACACTTGTGGTGGCAAGCATCATTTTGGAGTCCTCCCTCTAACCTTTTAATGCTATTGGCTTACCTGGCAACCAGCTGGTTGGCACCAGTCCTAGGACTCCCCAGGCCAAGTAGGCAGCCTCATGGGGACCCAGTTCCACATGCCAGGAGGCGCAGGATCTTGCCCCACCCACTAGAGGGCCAACCCCAGGCCTGGGATCCTCCACACCATAGCCTTACCACCAGAAGGTTGATACCAGCCCCAGGAGCTGCAGCCGGCCACCCTAGGATGTGGTCCTTCTCACCAGTGGCCAGCCTCCACATAAGGCAGGGCCTGGAAGCCAACCAGGCCAGGGGACAGCATTGCATACGAGTGTACCCACAATAGGCAGCCTTGCCACAACAGAATGAACCATTCAGTTCATATAGGGGGTACCCTAGATCACAGTTGTGGTGACCAAAGGAGAGTGTGTCACTGAGCCCCATAGAATGTCTCCTACATAAGGCTACTTCTCCCAGACTGGGAAATGTAACTGCTCTACATAATACACACAAATAAACACAGATAATTTGGCAAAATGAAGTGACAACAGAATATGTTCCAAACAAAGGAACAAAATAAAACTCCAGGAGAAGAACTAAGCAAAGTAGAGCTAAGCAACCAAGCCTACCAGACTGCCTACCAGACTACCCACAGTAATCAGCTTGCCACATCAGAAGAACTCACACAGCCAACATATAGGACACACTTAGAGCATATAGCTCTGAAGACCAGAGAGGAGTGTGCTCCTGGGACTCATAGGACATCTCCTACAAAAGGCCATTTTTTTTTCAGGGTGGGGAAATGTAACCAATTCACCAAACAATTAGAAATTTAAAAAGCAAATTAGGCAAAGTGAGATAATAGAGAAATATGTTCCAAATGAAGGAACAAGGTAAAAACCCTGGAAGAAGAATTGGGTGAAGTGGAGATAAGCAATTTACCTGATAAAGAGTTCAAGGTAATAATCATACAGATGCTCAAAGAACTCAGGAGCAAAATGGATGAACACAGTGGAAAGTTAACAAAGAGTTATAAAACGTAAAGAAGAGCCATACAGAGCTCAAGAATATAATAACTGTAATAAAAACACACTAGAAGGAATCAACAGTAGATTAGATGATAGAGGAACAGATCAGCTATCTGGAAGACAGAGTAGTGGAAATCACCCAAGATGAAGAGAAAAAAAAATTTTTAAATGAAGACCATATATGCCTCTGGGACAATATCAAACATACAAACATTTGCATTATAGGGGTCTCAGAAGGAGAAGAGAGAGGTAGGGGCAGAAACTTACTCGAAGTGATACTAGCTGAAAACTTTTCTAACCCAGGAAAGGAATAGACGTCCAGGTCCAGGAAGCGCAGAGAGAATTCCAAACAAGATCAACCCAAAGAGGTCTACACCAAGACACATTACAATTAAAATGGCAAAAGTTAATGATAAAGAGAAAAATTTTAAAGCAGCAAGGGAAAGCAACTAGTTTTGTACAGGGGAACCTCCATAAGACTATCCGCTGACTTTTCAGCAGAAACTTTGCAGGTCACAAGTATTAGCATGATACATTTAAAATGATGAGAGGAAAAAGCCTAAAACCAAGAATACTCTACCTAGCAATCATTCAGATTTGAAGGCAAGAGAAATTATTTTATAGGCAATTAAAACCTAAGAGAGTTCAGAACCACTAAACCAGCTTTAGAAGAAGTGTTAAGGGGACTTCTCTAAGTGGAAAAGAAAAGACCACAGCTAGAAATATGAAAATTACGAGAGGAAAAAAATATCATTGGTAAAGGCAAATATACAGTAAAGGTAGTAGATGAACCATTTATAAAGCTAGTAGGAAGGTTAAAAGATAAAAGTAGTAAAATCATCTGTATCCACAATAAATAACTAAGGGATCCACAAAACAAAAAGATGTAAAATATGGTGTCAAAAATACTAAATGGGGGTGGGGGACAGTAAAAATGCAAGTTTGTTAGAATACATTTGAACTTAAGAAATCATTAACTTAAAATAATTTCCTATGTATATAGGTAGCTATGTATAAACCTCATAGTTATCACAAACCAAAAATCTATAATAGACATACACAAAAGAGGAATCCAAACATAACACTAAAGATAGTCATCAAATCACAAGGGAAAAGAACAAAAAAAGAAAAAGGAACAAAAAAGAACTACAAAAACAATCAGTAAAATTACAATAAGTACCTACCTATCAATGATTACAGTAAATGTAAATGGACTAAGTGCTCCAGTCCAAAGACATGGAGTAGCTGAATGTATTATAAAAGTAAGACCCATCTATATTCTGCCTACAAGAGACTCACTTCAGTTCTAAAGACACACACACACTGAAAGTGAGGGGATGGAAAAATGTATTCCATGGAAATGAAAATGAAAAGATAGCTGCAATAGCAATACTTATATCAGACAAAATAGACTTTAAAACAAAGATTGTAACAAGTGACACAGAAGGGGATTAGACAACAATAAAGAGTCAATCCAATAAGAAGATGTAGCAATTATAAGCATATATGCACCCAACATAGGAGCACTTAAATATATAAAGGAATATTAACAAACATAAAGGGAGAAATTGACAGTGACAGTAATACTAGGGGGCTTTAACACCCCACTTGCAACAATGGACAGATCATCCAGACAGAAAATCAATAAGGAAACACTGGCCTTAAGTGACATACTTGACCAGATTGACTTAGATGTGTATAGAATATTCCACACAAAAGCAGCAGAATACACTTTCTTTTCAAGTGTTCATGAAACATTCTCCAGAAGAGATCACATGCAAGGCCACAAAACAGGTCTCAGTAAATTTAAGAAAAGTGAAATCATATCAAGCATCTTTTATGACCACAACAGTGTGAAACTCGGAATCCACTACAAGAAAAAAAAAACCAAAAAAACTTCAGATGCCACACACATGTGGAGGCTAGACAATATGCTACTAAACAACCAATGGGTCACTGAAGAAATCAAAGAAGAAATCAAAAAATACCTGGAGACAAATGAAAATGGAAACACAACCATCCAAAATCTGTGGGACACAGCAAAAGCAGTCCTAAGAGGAGAGTTTATAGTGATAAAATCCTACCTAAGGAAGCAAGAAAAATCTCAAACAACCTAACTTTACACCTAAAGGAACTAGAAAAAGAAGAACAAACAAAACCCAAGTTAGTAGAAGGAAACAAATCATAAAGATCAAAAGAGAAATAAATTAGAGAGTAAAAAAATAGCAAAGATCAATAAAACTAAAAGCAAATTTTTTGAAAAGATAAACAAAATTGATAAACCTTTAGCCAGACTCATCAAGAAAAAGAGAGGGCCCAAATAAAATCAGAAATGAAAAAAGACAAGTTACAAACAACACTACAGAAATACAAAGGATCATAGCTATTACTCAAGCAATTTTACACCAATAAAATGGATAACTGAGAAGAAATGGATAAATTTCTAGAAAGATAAACTCCCAATACTGAATGAGAAGTACAAAATATGAACAGACCAATTACCAGTAATGAAATTGAATCAGTAATTTAAAAAAAAACCTCCAAAGAAACAAAAGTCCAGAATTCACAGGTGAATTCTACCAAACATTTAAAGAAGAATTAACACCTATCCTTCTGAAAGTATTCCAAAAAGTAGAGGGAAGACACATTTTGAATTCATTCTATGAGGTCAGAATCAACCTGATACCAAAATCAGACAAAAATATCACAAAAAAGAAAATTATAGGCTAATATCACTTATGAACATAGATGGGAAAATCCTCAACAAAATATTAGCAAACAAAATTCAACAATATATTAAAGGAATCATACATCATGATTAAGTAGGATTTATTCCAGGGATGCAAGTGTGGTTCAATAGCCACAAAACAACCACCATGATATGCCACACAAACAAATTAAAGAATACAAATATGATCAACTCAATAGATGCAAAAAAAGCTTTTGAAAATTTTGATAGAAACTCAACAAAGTGGGTATAGAAGGAACATACCTCAACATAATAAAGGCCATATATGAAAAACCTACACTCCATTATCATACTCAAGGAGAAAAGTTTATAACATTTCCTCTAAGATCAGGAACAAGACAAGAATGCCCACTCCTGCCAGTTTTATTCAATATAGTATTGGAAGTCCTAGTCACAGCAATCAGACAAGAAAAAGAAATAAAAGGACTCTAAATTGGAAGTGAAGAAGTAAAACTGTCACGATTTGCAGAGGACATGATACTATATATAGAAAATTCTAAAGACACCACCAAAAAACTATTAGAACTAATAAATGAATTCAGTAAAGTTACAGGATACAAAACTAATATACAGAAATTGATTGTGTTTCTGTACACTAACAGCAAACTATCAGAAAGAGAAATTAAGAAAACAAACCAGTTTACAATTGCATCAAAAAGAATAAAAGGAATAAATCTAACAAGGAGGTAAAAAACCTCTTCTTAGAAAATTATAAGACATAAAAGAAATTGAAGATGACACAAGCAAATGGAGAGATATATCATGCTCATGGATTGGAAATATTAATATTGTTAAAATGACCATATTCCCCAAGGCAATCTACAGAGTCAATGCAATCCCCATCAAAGTACCCACAGCATTTTTTACAGAACTAAAACAAACAGTTCTAAAAATTCTATGGAACTACAAAATACCTTGACTAGCCAAAACAATCTTGAGAAAGAAGAACAAAGCTGGAGGTATGACACTCCCTGATTTCAAACTATATTATAAATAAATAACTAAATAAACAAATGTAGCTACATCAAACTAAAAAGCTTTTTCACAGTGAAGGACACTATCAACAAAATGGAAAGGTCACCTCCCGAATGGGAGAAGGGATTTGCAAAGGATATATCTGGTAAGGGGTTAATATCCTAAATATACAGAGAAATCATACAACTCAATATAAAAAGAACAATTTGTTTAAAAAATGGGCAGAGGATCTGAACAGACAATTTTCCATAGAAGACATACAGGTGGCGAAAAGGCACATGAGAAGAAGCTCAATTCTTCAGGGAAGTGCAAAATCAAAACTGCAATGAGACATCACCTCACACCTGTCAGAGCGGCTATCATCAAAAAGACAAATAGCAAGTGCTGGAGAGGATGTGGAGACGAGGGAACACTCGTGCCCTGTTGGTGGGATTATAAATTGGTGCACACACTGTGGAAAACAGTCTGAAGCTTCCTCAAAATTTAAAAATAGAACTGCCATATGTTTTAGCAATTCTACTTCTGGGTATTTTTCTGAAGAAAACAAAAACTCTAATTTGAAAAGATATAGGCACCATATGTCTATTGCAGCATTATTTACAATAGTCAAGATATGGCAGCAACCTAAGTGTTCACTGATAGATGAATGTATAAGGAAAGTGTGGTACACACACACACACACACACACAGAGGACTATTACTCAGCCATAAAAATAGAATGAAATCTTGCTGTTTGCAACAACATGGATGGAACTAGAGGGTATTATGTTAAGCGAAATAAGTCAGAGAAAGACAAGTGTATGATTTCACTTATATGTGGAACCTAAAAAATAAATGAATAAACATAACAAAATAGAAAAATAATCATAGACACAGAGGACAAACAGGTGTTTGCCAGGGGGGTGCTGGGCTGGAGGATGAGTGAAAAACAGGTGAGGGAGATTAAGAGCTACAAACTTCTAGTTACAAAATAAATGAGTCACGGTATAAAACGTAACCGTTTCATGATGTTTCCAAGTCAAATCATTATGCTATACACCTTAAACTTATACAGCGCTGTATGTTAATTATAGCTCAATAAAACTGGAAGGGAAAAAAAGGTAAAGGAGAAGATGATTAGTTTCTGGATGGTTCTCTTGAGAAAAGAGCAGACGTAGGAATGTTAGTAGGATCTAAGTAGGTATGGCAAAGGGAAGGTTCAAATGTGTGCTGAGCAAACCTGCGCTCTGAAGACTTGCCCAAACTCAGAGATGTATTACAGGATGAGTGAACAGATGCACCAGCTACAATGGAACAGATGTTCCCAGCTGCTAAGTCACGAGAGATGCTTTTAGAACTGTGTGTTTGGACCAAATTATAAAAAGCCACAAATGACATGATGATGATAGCAGCGTTTAAGCAAAAGAGAGCTGATGACTCAGTGGAAAATGAACTGAAGTGGAGGGAAAGCTGTTTTACATAATTCAGTCTGAGGGATGACAGGGGTATATAAATGGGAACAATGACAGAAATTCATGACCAATCAGTAATTGTGATAGTAACAATGACTAGTATTTATTTATTCAGTATCTACTCTGTGTGGGTGCAAGTCTAAGTGTTTTAGAGCAAGATGTATTATTTAGTTTTCATAATAATCATAAGGAAGCTCTTATTTTCCCCACTTTATGCAGGTAACGGAACAGAGGTTCAAAAAATGTAAGCAACTTGTCCAGAATACCCAGCTGGTGGTAAACAGTAGTGCTGGGATTTCACAGTGGGCTCTCTGGCTCCCCGATGCCATGCTGCTTAATGGGATTTGGTGATCCCCTTGATCCCTTTCTCACCCCTTCTCTCTGAGCCATGCCTTACCACTTTCCTCCTTGCTAACTCTTCTCAACTAGGCTGGTCCCCTTGCTGTTATGGAACAAGCACTTTCCCAAGTCAGCTTTGCTTCTCTTATTCCTTCTGCCTAAGATGCCCTTGGCTCAGAGAGCCACATGGCTTTTCCTTCATCTTCTTCAGTGAACCATTTATTGACCTTCCTATGCAAAATAGCTTCCCCATTCTTCTTATACCTTTATCCTGTTTTAGTTTGCCCTGTAGAATTGGTCCAACCTGACAAATCATTTATTCGGTTATTTGTTGTCTATCTCCCCCAGCCGTAACAGAATATAAGGTCCTTAAGAGTAGCAGACTGCCTGTGTTTCACTCTAGTACCTATGTAAGTATCAGGCACAAAGTAGACCTTTAGGAAATATTTGTTGAATAGATGCACGATGGGAACAGAAAAAACTTTCTGTTGGAAATTTGATTGAAGGACATGTCCCAAACCCGTCAAATGCATATCCACTAGACAGTCAATTCCATGAAGGTATAGATCACATCTCTCCAGCTTTATGTCTCCAGTGTCTGACACAGTACCACAATGGAATTACATGTTCTATTAATATAACCAACAAGAAAAGTAATACACGTGCCCCTACACATACGGTAGGTATACCACAGTAGACATGTGGGTGACCTTTGTCTCTACCTACCTCAGATGGCCTCTCCCTCTGGGTTTTCCTTTTCCAGTCTGCTCATACTTTTTTTTGTTTGTTTGTTTGTTTTAATTTTATTTATTTATTTATTTATGGCTGTGTTGGGTCTTCGTTTCTGTGCGAGGGCTTTCTCTAGTTGCGGCGAGCGGGGGCCACTCTTCATCGCGGTGCGCGGGCCTCTCACCATCGCGGCCTCTCTTGTTGCGGAGCACAGGCTCCAGACGCGCAGGCTCAGTAATTGTGGCTCACGGGCCCAGTTGCTCCGCGGCATGTGGGATCTTCCCAGACCAGGGCTCGAACCCGTGTCCCCTGCATTAGTAGGCAGATTCTCAACCACTGTGCCACGAGGGAAGCCCCAGTCTGCTCATACTTTTTAGTTTGTGATTCAGCTAGTTATCTCTCTGGGCTCCTGGGTCATTCGTTTATTTCTTGAATTGATTGCCCTCTTCTCTCCCCTCTCAAGGTTTTTCCTGCACCGTTCATTGGCGTTCCTTTGTTATTATTTTGTCTTTATTTTTTTGTGTGCATTCATATATTTTCTGTCTCACTTGATGTTTTCATGATCTGTACCACTCTAGTATTTCTTTGTCTCATTTACAAGTGTATGTGCATAAATGAAAACATGAATGAATGAATTCAAGTGTGAAAAATGTTTTATGATAGGGAGAATGAAGTCAAAACATTTATATATCAAGTAGACAGGATGAGCCACCTGAAGATTTAAGTAACTGAAATGGGGCTAACTTAATAGACCACTTACTACAAATTCCAAAAGCCCTTTGGACCAGAGGGGAGTTGGAATATGGCATCCTCTGATAAGTTTGGTTGTTCCTTATTTGACTAGCTGTCATCAAGGAAAAAAAATTAGACAAAATATCTCAAATATAAAATAACATAGAATGCTGTGAACATTACTAATTAGTGTGTATCCTTTAGATAACAGTCTCTTTCTGTGTCTGTGAAACTATATGTTTGCTTTTCTGTTTCAGGTTGCAGAGTACTAAGGAGTAGGAACAATACTGATAATATTGTCTTAAGTAATGCTTTACCATCTCTCACATAAATGTAACTCCCACATATATTCTATAGGAAGGAATGACTGTAGACATTGAGAAGCTCAGGGAAGGTGGCTTCATGGAGAAATGAGGCTTCCACTTTTGCTGGAAAGAAAATCGATACAGCCACAATCCAGCTTGGTGATGTGCTGAAAGTACATAGCTGGGGAGCTTGTGCTAGCGCCCATGAAGTATGTCTTCTGAGAGATGACACACTGCCTCTTAAAAGCTATACAGTTCTTATAAAAATGCTCAGTAATTCACAAACGTAATGCCTGTGACAAACTAGATGAACACAAGCAGTTCACCAAAGATGAGTGATTTGGCGGGTTAATTTAATTGCTCATTGTCTGACCAGTTGGAATAATATTCTGCCTGGAGACAATGCCAGATACAATCTGAAAGTGACTAGAGCAGGAGTTAAAGTGAACACATATAATGTTAGAACCGAAGTGTACATCGCGCATTCAGAGTTCACTTCTGACTTCTATAAAGTTATTTCACCATCTCCTGATAGGTATTGGCCCACCATGGCAAACTCTGGCAATTTGGGGTTATCATCTATTTTACTTGTCTCACGAGAGAAAAGCTTTCACCCAGACGCAGACATCTGTTTGCGCTTAGCACTCTTGTTTCTTTCTGGGCTTGCAAAGTTTGTCAGTTTAAATGTGCCTTTTAAGATATTCCTTCAATATGACAACTGAAGTTGGCTGGTGTTAAAATGTGGTACCATAGGCAGAACTGGGCAAAAAACAAGAAAGCAGATCAAAATGGCATGGATATACATGCTATACTCAGAAAGAAATTTGATCTGTGAGTTCTTGCAGTTTCGTTTAATGAATGTCTTTGTGGCAGGATCAATTATAAGTTAATAAAAATGTGTTAAAAAGGAAATCCCTGATACTAAAAAAGAATTCCCTGCTTGTTGATTTAATGTACTTTGTCATTAAAATCATAGTTTCTGATGATAGAATATCAAGCAGACACCAATGAATTTTTTAAAGTGAACTTTGAAGTTAAACAGATTTACATATAAAACATTAACTTGTTTTGAAAATCTATACATTCCTACATACAATGTAAAAGTTAACCTGAAGCCAATTTAGACATAAAATTTTGTGTATTTTATAAAAGATCTATTGCTTATTTGACACTTCATTTGGGAATAAAAATAACAGTGACAATTACAAGGCAAAAAGGGATATCTAAAATTTATTTTTCTAAGTGACAAAGATTTCTAACAATATAAAATAATTTGTTTGCATAGACAGAAATAATAAACACCTATACTTGATTGCTGCCTTAAAGGTAGCTTGAAACTAAGTTTTATTGTTAAGGCCCTAGAGCTCATAATAGGCATATTGTCCTCAGAGATGTAGACTTAGTGGTTTGGCAAATACTGTTCTGTAGATATGGACTCAAAGTGGGGTGGGATGGCATTTGGAAGTCTCTTGGTGGCAGCTTATTTTTGAGTATTCTGAAGAGTAAAAATAAAGCTACTTTGAAATTACTTTTTAGTTTAAGAACTTCAAAGCATTGAGCTACCCAATCAGAAGTGCGTGTGTGTGTGTGTGTGTGTGTGTGTGTGAATTTAAAGCAACAAATTAAACCTCTTTCCTTTCTTGAGTAATACAGCTATCACACATTGAAAACTTTCTTTGCACCACTGTCAGGCATGCTTTAAAGGGGAAAGACAACTGGTGAGAATTAAACCTGAATTCACAGGGAGAGCATGGGCCTGAGTAAGTGAAAAGGCGTTATTTAGGAAGGAAACAGGGAAAAACCTAAAATGGATTGTTTATTTCCATTGTGCTTGGGAAAGAATTAAGATTCGGAATCCAAATACCATCGGAAATGACTGCCTTTAGGGTACCAATACGTAAGGAAAAGGCCTGAATATCTAAAAATTCAATCCCATTGTCAGATTCATAACAATAGACAATGAGAATGTTAAACATGACTATACTTTTTAAAGAGCTGAATCTCTGCCATGACCAATAAATTAGATTACTCACTTTTAAACTACGATTGTCTAATATTGCAGGAACTGACCATTCACTTTAAAAAAGAATACACCACTTAGAGTAGCAGTGTCCTGCCGACTAGATTATTTGTATGATGTTCATGCTTCTTGAGTATAGATACATGATCATTGGAGTATTACCGTATTTTTTGGAGTTGTTTAGTACTTTGAAAAAAACCCCCCAAAAAACAAAAAACCTTTCACCTGTAGGTCATGGCTTTCTCCATGCCTTCAGTTTTCAGGAGTATGTATCTAGTTAGTACCTCATGGGGTCTGCCTGGTCACTTGTGGGCTATCTGTGAGAAGGAATATCTTCTGACCTTCTCTCACACAGCTTCCAAGCTTCCTTAAAAGACAACCACCAGCTCACTTTCAGAGTTTTACTGCACCCGCTGCAGTAATGTTACTGCTTCTGGAATTTTAAAGCACCTATTTAATGCCACGCCCTCCCTACCCCCACCTCAAACCATCTTCACCTACTGACTCATGTGACTCTTCCCACTTCTTTTTTTTTTTTTTTTTAAAGGAATTGTTAAGGCTACATAGTAGTATTTTTTCTACCCTATTAGGCTTCTTTTTTTTTTTTTAAATTAATTTATTACTTATTTTTGGCTGTGTTGGGTCTTCGTTTCTGTGCGAGGGCTTTCTCTAGTTGCGGCAAGCTGGGGCCACTCTTCATCGCGGTGCGCGGGCCTCTCACTATCGCGGCCTCTCTTGTGGCGGAGCACAGGCTCCAGACGCGCAGGCTCAGTAGTTGTGGCTCACGGGCCCAGTTGCTCCGCGGCATGCGGGATCCTCCCAGACCAGGGCTCGAACCCGTGTCCCCCGCATTGGCAGGCAGACTCTCAACCACTGTGCCACCAGGGAAGCCCCCCACTTCTTCTTAAACATCAATTTCATGTCTTGGAGCAGCTAGAAACAAATGGCCTATTTAAAATAAAGCTGCTTGTTCGAGGTAACACATTAAGACTAAACGTTAGATTATAATCTGTTATTCAATCAAAAGGCTGAATAGCAGGCTTTTAAATCTCACCCTGTTTGAGGGGAGAATGAAGCAACAAGGACATTTTAAATTACTGTTACAGAAAGGTGAAAGTGCTGCATAAATAGGAAACTAAGGCAGAAGCAAACTTCCTGGATTTCACAGCTTTACTCTGAGTTAGGTTTGCTGGCCTTCTAACCAGCAAAAGTTCTACCTGGGTGGAGAAAAATAGAAAAGGTGAACAGTACACTTCTGCCTTGAAGCTGCAAAATCTGACAAGATATATACTTTTTTAAAAAGGTTTTATACTGTTAAAGAAAGGTAGGATCTGTAAAAAGATTGGTGATGTAAGACGGGGTATTGGAGGCTATCCCACTACACCTGCCAGCCTGTCTTTCTGTCCAAATCTTCTAAACCCAGAAGTCAATCCCTACTAAGCCTCATGGGGCTGCTCAGCTCTGGTGGACGTGCTCTGTCTCAGGTTACTGGGAGCTGGAGGGGATTTGGGGAGTGTATTCAGTAGTTGTCACAGGCAGCCTTACAGTGTGTCAGTTCAGATCAAATCCTCCTGACTCTCAAGTCCCCGGGCCTGGTTGCCTGCTTTTGAGTCCCAGCTTCCGTCATTGTCTGCTTCTTACTGCTGCCCCTGGTCCCTGACTTCCGTAGCTCTGCTGCTCTTCCCTGAAAACTGTGGGCTTGTCTCTCTGACACCAGTGTCTGCTCATTTAGACTATGTTATATCTCATGTTCCAATCATGAATGACTTGATATTCTTTTTTTAAAATCATTTATTTATTTATTTACTTATTTTTGTCTGTGTTGGGTCTTCGTTTCTGTGCGAGGGCTTTCTCTAGCTGCGGTGAGCGGGGGCCACTCTTCATCGCGGTGCGCGGGCCTCTCACTATCGCGGCCTCTCTTGTTGCGGAGCACAGGCTCCAGACGCGCAGGCTCAGTAGTTGTGGCTCACGGGCCTAGTTGCTCCGCGGCATGTGAGATCTTCCCAGACCAGGGCTCGAACCCGTGTCCCCCTGCATTGGCAGGCAGATTCTCAACCACTGCGCCACCAGAGAAGCCCTGACTTGATATTCTGAGCCTGAACATCCTCACAAGAATCTTGGGGGCTTCCCTGGTGGCGCAGTGGTTGAGAATCTGCCTGCTAATGCAGGGGACACGGGTTCGAGCCCTGGTCTGGGAAGATCTCACATGCCGCGGAGCGGCTGGGCCCGTGAGCCACAACTACTGAGCCTGCGCGTCTGGAGCCTGTGCCCCGCAACGGGAGGGGCCGCGATAGTGAAAGGCCCGCGCACCGCGATGAAGAGCGGTCCCCGCACCGCGATGAAGAGTGGCCCCCACTTGCCACAACTAGAGAAAGCCCTCGCACGAACCGAAGACCCAGCACAGCCAAAAATAAATAAATAAATAAAAATAAAAAAAAGTAGCTATAAACAATCTTATGACATCATGTTGGTAGATAAATCTTTAAAAAAAAAAAAAAAAAGAATCTCCCTCTCCTGGATCTGCTTTCTGGTCACCTGGCCCCGTGGGTCCCTCTGCTTAGCTTCTTCTTTCTTTGTCCATCTTCCAACTTCCATCAAATTCAGGTCCTCCTCTGGCCAGGACCACACCGCCTTCTTTTGGGAATTTTTGATACCTTGTTTTGTTCAGGAAAACGATAAGTGAATGTGTTTGTTTATAGTTGCTAGTTGAACCTCTACTATTTTATACACATGTTATAGTTGGCCCTAAATCAGTAAATCATAAGTCTTTAACAAAGATGATAGGAAAGTCAAATCATAATGATATAACAGTATCATTTTACAAAGTTTGGGTCTAACAGGTTCATATATATTTAATATGTTTTCAAGTGAGCTCTAGGTCATTGGCTTCAGCCATGTTTTCTGGTGGGAGAAAAAGAATCTCTCATTTATTACACAGAATGCTCACATTGTCACCAAATAAAAGTTGTCTGATTGGCTCTAGGTAAATCATAAGGTGTTATTAGGAGCATCCTGCCTGCAGTGATGTGAGGAGGGAGAGGGGATATGATCAGAACACTGCACAAGTTGGGAACATTTGTCTCAGTGAAGGTCTAGACACAGAGGAAAAAGGAAGATAAATTATTGTGATAGAGCAAAAATCCACAGGCTGCAAAAAGGCTAGGGTTGTGTGGCGGTGAGGGGGAGGGTGGAGTTTTTTTTAAACAATTATTAGGAAAAGTTAATTTATTGATACTAAAGGAATTTGTCACTGATTATTTGTCAGAAAATAAATTAAGGTCCTAAATGGCTCGTATATTCCTCTAACAAGTGTGGTTGTAGATTGGAGAATCGTCTGAATACGAGAATATTAATTCACCGCAGTAAAAAGCAAAGCTGGGGATTTTCACATCTTCACAACAAACTCCCAAAGTTAAATAAACTCATAGATTCTTGATTACAATAAGTCAAATAACAATTATTCAAAACTTGGAAGATATTCACATAAATTTCCTCATGTAATTGAATGTCTGATAAACAAAACCCTGAAGTTTTGTAACTTGGACAGCATATGTCTCTGCTTTGAAAAAACTTCAAACATCGAGATCAACAGTTAGGTCCTTCCAGTAAAATAACTTTAGTCATAGAATGTGGAAGTACATTATTTTGGGTTTTCATTTTTATTTAGCTGAGTTACTAGTGATTGGTTATCCAGGAAAACCTACATTTGTTAACCCAGAAAGACTTAGGATACATGTTAAAGAGTCAGGTTAGAAATGTCATTGATTTGTGGTCCTGCTGATTTCTATCTGAAGCAACGTTTCAAAGTTTGATAATTAAAAAATGATTGCCTTCTTAGCACTGGTATTTAACATTTAACATGAGAAAGAATGGGGAAAATGGAATTGAATACTGAAAATCACTGTATATACATTTCCTATTTCTTTCTAGTTCCAAATCTGTAATAAGTTTCACTAAGCTTTTTCATCAGAAAAATTCTCTTTTCTTATGGGAGATTTATTCCTTATAGAGAAAATAAAATCTATTTTAATGAAAATCTGATCCTTGACGAACTGCTGAATTTCATATTAATGCCAGGAAACCCTCACAGTGAAAGTAACCAGTACTAAGGCAAACACTACTGGATAAAAGAATTTAACAATTGGTACTCTTCATCTTCACCAGGAGATGAAAAGGGCACACATAGGACAATCAGAACATACATTTGTCTACAATGAATCCACGTCAAATTCAAAATTAGGTCTCTCTTCCTGACTTTAAATCCCTTGGGCACTTAATGAGTATTCCAGCTTTCAGAGTTCTTATTTTTTAATACAAATCTTTATTATTTGAAATTAGAATGTCAATACATAGTTGAAATTTTCTAATTTCTTAAGAGACTGTACCATTTTAACCAATATATGTGACCGGCGTCGTCTTTATTTTAAACCTCTAAAAATTTAACAAATTACTCTTCTAATTAAGTTGACAATTTTTTTTTTTTTTTTTTTTTTGGCTGTGTTGGGTCTTCATTTCTGTGCGAGGGCTTTCTCTAGTTGCGGCGAGCGGGGGCCACTCTTCATCGCAATGCGCGGGCCTCTCACTGTCGCAGCCTCTCTTGCTGCGGAGCACAAACTCCAGACGCACAGGCTCAGTAGTTGTGGCTCACGGGCCTAGTTGCTCCGCGGCATGTGGGATCTTCCCAGACCAGGGCTCGAACCCGTGTCCCCTGCATTGGCAGGCAGATTCTCAACCACTGCGCCACCAGGGAAGCCCAAGTTGACATATGTTAAATAAGGTTATGACTGAATTACTGCTGTTCTCTGGTCAGTAGGGCAATCTGCATGCAAAATTAATCACCCAGTGATAGTCAGCATCTTGTCAACTTATCTGGTTGATCAGGCAATTATCTCCAAGTGTTAGTTTCAACTCAGTCCAATTAGGATTTGATAGACAGTGAAAATGTTGATAACCCATAATATAGAAGACATTATTTTTTTTTATTTTTTATTTTTAGAAGACATTTTTTAAAATCTTGAATTGCATTTTCACTTTTGGGACATTAAAAAGCATAAATACATCATATACCATGTTTTCTTTTTGCTTTTTTAGACATATACAACGTCAACAGTCTCTAGATACGGATATATGTTTTAAAATGAATTATTCTAAATTGCTGAAATTTAAAGATTTGATTTAAACACCTTTTTTTCCATCAGTGTATTTTTTAAAACTAATGTCTGCAGAAAGCACTGTACCATGTACATTGGATTCAGCAAATACACCATCCATTCCTTGCCCTTGAGTGTTTAAAACTAAGGTAGAAAACCCAAACTGGACCTTAAATGCATTCTCTGAGATCCATGAGGTAAGAATCATGTATGCTGTGTAATTTCCACCACTTTTTGCAGACCTTTGCATAGAGTAGGTCATTAAATATTTGTTGATCTAATTAATGAATGATAAGGGAGAACTGTATTTATCAGAGGATATTAAATAACAGCATGAGTTTGGATTTGATGTTTTGAGTAATAGGGAGCTATTTTAGCTGGTGAATTTTGATATAAACAAAGCATTTTAAAGAAAATTGCTTACTATTTGAAAGTGGCAGACTTCCCTGGTGGTGCAGTGGTTAAGAATCCACCTGCCAATGCAGGAGACACAGGTTCTAGCCCTGGTCCGGGAAGATCCCACGTGCCACGGAGCAACTAAGCCCGCGCACCGCAACTACTGAGCCTGCACTCTAGAGCCTGCAAACCGCAACTACTGAGCCCGTGTGCCACAACTACTGAGCCCATGTGCCACACTACTGAAGCCCATGCACCTAGAGCCCGTGCTCTGCCACAAAAGAAGCCACCGCGGTGAGAAGCCCGTGCACTGCAACGAAGAGTAGCCCCTGCTCGCCATAACTAGAGAAAGCCCAGGTGCAACAACAAAAACCCAACACAGCCAAAAATAAATAAATAAGTAAATAAATTTATTAAAAAAAAAAAAAAGGAAGTGGCTTCCTAGGGCAAAAGCTAGAGTATCAATAATTTTCTTCTCTAGTTCTTACTGGCTTATTTACTTTGTATTGATTTCCTTCCAGAATTCCTCTCAATCCTATTCACTCTTCTCAATTCTCATTGCTCTATTGTAGTTGATGCCAATGTCACATCTAAGCAGGGTAATAGAAACTGTGTTAAAGCCAGATGGCTTGGCTTTTAATTCTGGTTCAATCACCCACTATCTATATGACCTTGCACGGATCATTGTGCCTCAGTTTTCTCATCTGCGAAAGGGGATTAGTACTTACTTCATAGGGTTGTGAGGATTAAAGTTAATAAGTACATAGCCTCTGTCTGACACAATGCCTGGCTCATAGTAAGCCTATATTAACCATCAGTGAGGATTATTATTACTACTACGACTACTACTACTACTATCACCCATCAGCCTTCTAACTAGTCTAGTAAGCCCCTAGCTTTGCTCCCTTCTAATTCATTCTGTATAATGCTACCAGAGTAATCTTTCGAAAATGCCGTGCCTCAAACCTTCCAAAGGCTCCCCGTGGCCCCGCAAATGAAGTGTAAACTCCTAACATGGTTACGAGGCCTTTCACTGCAGGCAGCCCCCAGCCTTACAGCCCCAGTTCCAGCCATACTGAAATTCTTTCTGTTATTCAGCTGTGCCAAGCTCCCTGTTGTCCCCATGCCTTGGGAGAGGCAGTTTCCTCTGACTGCAGTATTCTTTCCCTTCCCGTCTCCTGCAGTCTTCACTTGTCTAACCCCTACTCACCCCCTCATACTGTACATTAATATGCCAGGCAGCCCACCTTGGCCCTTAGCTTAGGCTGGGGTCCCTGCTCCATTGCGCATTATTGTAACTTCTTGCATCATAATCTGCCTCCACCGTTAGATCATATACTATCTGGCTCAGTATTTTCTCTACGGGATCTATCACACAGAGTCTGACACGTGGTAAGTGTTTGAGAATGTATTTTTGTATGCATGAATGTATACATGAACAAATGCGTGAATAAATAGATAATTTTTCATAGGCATCAAAGTTTGTTCTTCCCCTAAGCTGAGCTCGCTCCATCTTGCTTTATCCCTTGGAAATGGGAAACTCCTTCTGTGTTCCTAAATATGGCACTGTGTTTCATGCCTTCATGAATGTGCTCCTTCTCCCTCCAGTGTTCTTCTCCACTTGGCACATGTGGCAAGGTCCTGTGTGTCCATCAGTGAAGAGCTCCAAGGCCATCTCTTTTGTGAAGCCCCCGCTGCAATTCCCCTCCATAGAGTTACCCAGCCATGAGCTATGCTTTGAGTTGATGCGTGCTTCTACGATTTCGCTGTGCTACACACTTTTATGTATACATCCTAACTAGAGTGTATGAATCTCGAAGGAAGGATTCAAACCCTATTTTTGTTTTTCCCAGAACTTGCGGAATACCTGGCACCCATCAGTATTTCAACGGGTAGAAGTTGAATTGGAAGTTGAATGTCATAGAAGCCAACAGAGGTGAGTTTTAAGAAGGCAATGTTGTTGAGTGTTGCCAGATGTGATGGGATAATCCAGAGACACAAGAATTCATGTGCAGGGTTGTATTACATATATAAAAAAATACTGCTAACCTCAGACGTAGGGGAATTAAGAGATTACATGATAAACAAGTAGAAAACTTAACATAGTCCTTTCTGTTAAGCACCAAACATCTGCCCATATTAAGAATTGCTTTACTATTAGTAACAAGTCTAATATCTGAATATCTAATAACAAGTACATGTTGTCTGAGGATATTTTCTCTCTCCAGGCCCCCAGTCCTATTCTAAAACTCCCATTAGCATTGTTGTGAATAATGACACGTGAGGATGGTGAATCAGACTTTTAATTGGCCCTGAACTGATCACCATGAAATTTAATCATTTTCTCAAATACTGAGAATTTGATCCTATAGCATGGCTATTACAGAAGATAAGTCTTAAAAACCAACCCTGTTGAAAAAATTCTGCTTATCTCATGAAAGAATGGCATTAGGCAGACATTTTAAAATGTCAGTTACTATTTGTAATTCAAAAAGAATGATCATGAAGTGTTAGGAAAACACAAATGAAATTAAATGTGAACTATTTAACCCCAAGTACTGTCCTCTCACATCTAATTCACATGTGTTTGGCAAGTGTGCTCGTCTCAAAACCTTGAACCCAAGCACTTTGCAAAATCATATGTATATGGTTTATTAAAAAACATTTACATAGGTGTTGGACAAGCTCTCAAACTGACTCTGTAAACAGAACAAGTGGAGGAGCAAAATGATAATGTGGTTAAGATCATGGGCTCTGGAGTCAAACTTCTTGAGTTCAAAACTCATTCCACCCCTTCCTCCTACGGAACTTTGGGCAAGTTACTTGATCTGTTTCCTTATCTGCAGAACTAGAAAAAATAATATCACCAAACTCAGAGAGTAATTATGAGGTTTAAATAAGACACTGCTTTGAACAGTATCTGGCACATTGTGAGGGCTCAATAAATATTTGCTATTATCATTATTATTAGTTCTACATAAAGGAATATCAATAATAATAAAACCAAGTTAGAATTTAGAGCATATTTGTTAAGCTGATGATGAAGATGATTATTATTAAGAACTGTTATATTTATTTTCTACTCTGTGCTTGATGCTGAGTAAGATGCTCTAGCTGAACAATTTCATTTAGCTTCACAATGGTACTGTATTTAAGTATTATTAACCCTGCTTTATAAAAGAGGAGATTAAGACTCACGGACTTGGCAAAATTTGCTCAAGATCACAGGGCTGGTCAGTACAGAGCCAGATTTCAAACCCAGGTGTGTTAGACTCCTAAGCCAGCACCCTACACATGTTCCTATGCTGTAATTCAGAGTCTGACGGAAAGGAAATGGACCCTTGTCGAGTGCCTGTTCATTGCAGGGTTATATGTTTTCCATTAATCTGTGATGCTTCTCAATTTTTAATCAAGCCAATTTCCTAATCTGGGAAAGGATTTAGGAAAAGAGTCTACCATGTAAGGTTTTACTAAAATAGCCCTGGGTTCCCAAAAGGAACAATTGACCTTTGTGCGAAAGGTGAAATGATGTCCCTAGTTCATTGTTAGGCAACTGTATGAAAGCTGGGGGTCAAGAGCTTTGCACAGCAAACTGCTTCGGGGCCAGAAAACATCTCCCTTTGTTCTATGCGACCATGAATGGTGTACAGTTGGTGAGGGGGAGAGGGAGGTATGTAAACTAGGATAAAGAGAGATCAGGCAATGTCCAGGAGATAAAAAGACAAGATGAAAGAAATTTCTGGATGGCCAGAGGTGAAGGCAGAAACTATTAGGTGCTAATCTACACTTCTAGATTGGTATTATCTTCAAGGAAGCATGGAGCTACGTCCTCAATAGAAGTTCTAAGTTGAACGTACCCTGTTCCTAAACATAAACTGATATACCAAGCTCCCACCAGAATTCCTGACTTCCCATTGCTGATACTCCCAGCAGTCTCAGACCTTTTCATGACTATGGTGCCCATGGCTGTACACTGTTGACTTAGTGTCTCTGATTTTAGAAAGCTAATATCTGACCTTCGCCCCTCATTTCCTACCAAAAAAAACCCCTTCGTTCCCACTCTATTCCTCTTCTTTGTTCTGCCAGTAAAATTTGTTTGGACAATTTCCAGTGCTTTGTGTGTTCTCTCTGTTCATGTGTGTTTGTGTTCACTTTGTTTGTTTGTTTGTTTTTTCCACAAATTGCCACACATTACCTCCCCTGGCCGAGTAGAGAACCTGGAAAGTTGAGAGAAAAGAACTTTAGGTCTTTGGAAAGAGATGGAGGTTGCTCCATGCACCAGATAGGCAAGTGACAGACCGGTCTAAAACAAGTAGGAAAATAATCAGCATTTAAGGTGTAAGAACAGCCATCTAAGAGCTTATTAAATATCCAATCCTGCCCAAAGCACTTTCTATTGATTATCTCCTTTAAACCTTATGTTCTTTGACATTGGTCCTCTTATTTTACCAATTTTATATATGAAGAAACTGAGGCTTAAGAAAGTAAAGCACTGAGTCAAAGAATCTGCAGTGTTTGATGTTGGGATAGTGGTTACATTTCAGGGTATTGACCGGAGGGAGTGGCACAGGGAGACCCACTGTGGAGCTGGCTGTGTCTTCTTTTTTGATCTGGGTGCTGGTTACATAGGGAGGTTCACTCTGTGAAATTTTGTCACTCTTTACATGCCTTGTATATATTACATTTCAGTAAATGTTTAATTTTTACAAACTCTAATAATAATGAAAAAATAACTTGTTCATGGTCTCAGTGGAGGAGCTGAAATAGAATGCAGATCTTTCTGTCTCCGGAGCTCAAAGATTTTAACAGAACACACTGCCTTCCCTTTGATAGTCTCAGGGTATACCAGATAACAAAGAGTATGGGACTGAATCTCCTGAATATGTAGAGTTTTGCTGTCTGAATAATCTCCTTGGGGAAATAGCTTGTCCCCGATAGGGTAGAAGAAATGTTAGGCACACAGTCACTGCAGAGGAGACATTTGTTATGGGTTTGGGGAAAGAGGATGTTGAAACTGGCATGGCCTCTGCAGTGCAGCAGCAGGAACCAAGACTTGGTTTCCAGGGGCCTTAAAGATTGTTGAAGAGTAATGACTTGTCACCCAAAATTAAGTTTAGGTTTTCTTTGATCCTAAATCTGTCCAGTGCACTAAATTGGGCTCCAATTCCATGACCCTGGGCTGGGCAGCAGAGTGGAAATGAACCTAACCTGCAGTTCTGAGTTAAGTCACCCCTCCCCCATGAAAAAGGAAAAAAAAAAAAAAAAGGAACCAAGAAACAATATGAAGGACAAAAGTGGAGTAGACAAGCCAGATAAGAGAAGCTTCAAACCAACCGGGACAGTCAGGTAAAAACCAATGGGGTCCAGTAGACCTGAAAGTGCAGAAAGCAGAACAGAATGAGGAGGCTTGGTGTTATATTGGAGGCAGGGTCTAGAGAGATTTCTAAGGCGCTGTGATTTCACCCTCTGGTGGGAGCAGACTATGTAGGACACCAGTTGTTTGGGCTGCTCTAAAGCAGCCACTCAAGGCTCCAAGTACTTTCCTCTAGGTATTTAGTAACTCTGTATGTGCTGCTTCTCACAGGGAGAAGGTAGATCATGGAAACTGTCTTCTGTTTCCTAATATTCCTAATAAAATCTTTACAAATTCTTCATGTCCAACCACGGTGGCGTAAAGTACTCTGGTTCCCCCGAAGCCTATTACAAAGTATCTGACACCTGCGCGCAGCTCTGTTTTCCCCTTGGACAAATACAGGAAAATAATGGGCGCTTCACTAGTCCCTTTCCCGTAGGTGTTTTCCAAGTTCCACAGACAAATATCCTCCGTATTTTGTCTGCTGAAATATTTATTTCAGTGTCACTCGGAGTTTGGCAGGTCTTAGCTCGACCAGGTCATTTTTTTCCTTCCCTTTGGCGAAAGTTGCATAAACCTTCAGGTCAGAGAAGGCCACTCTACAGAAAAGGAGTCAACAGCACTTCCTGCTACTTTTGTGACCTGAAATACTCCATGGCAGACTGCGCAGACCTTATCTTCTTTCCATTGCTTTAGACACGTAGGAGGTGCTAATATCACTTCAACACTTTGTTGTTGTTGTTTTTTTCTACCTAAAGGGAGAGAGGCCCCATCTCTTAGGAGATGACATATTGACACTCAGTCTAGGAAGTTAGCATAAACCACACATTAGTAACTGAAACTTTCAAATTCATGCTGATGGAAAAAAAAAGGAAAGCAAAAAGTTAAAATTATTGTTGATTACCAAATGCCATCAGAACAAGGAGGAAGAGAGAGAAATAGCAAAAAGTTTCACTAAACCTAAAAATTGGTGCTGTGAAAGGCATAATAAGAGATGATGAATATGGCAAGACGGCCATAATCATCTGTCCTTTGAAGTGTTGTCATAAAGATGAGAAGAGTTGTCCGTAAAGCACCCACTGAGTATTAATAGGTGCTAGACGAGGTTCTAAGTATTTTACTTGTGTTATTTACTTCTACTATCTTTTATTCCTCACAACCACTTGTAAGGTAGAGACTCAACCCCATTTTACAGATAAGGAAATTGAGGCAAAGAGAAGCTTAAAGTTTTTGCCCAGAATAAGACAGCTCCTCATTCTGAGTCAGGATTTGAACCTAGGTGTTCTAGCTCTGAAGATCACAGCATTAACCCTTGGCTTTTCAGAACTGACCTCAGTATACAGAGGAGTCTTGAGCAAGGTCTTGGCTGGTGGGATTTGACCAGGTGGGGGCAGCAGGAGATGCTCAATACTTCAGCCAGAGGGATCTTTGCAACATGCAACTCTACTGACTTTATTCTTGTGCTTAAAATCCAGTAAGGGTCGAGTCCAAACTTCTTTGTAAATGTAACAAAGCCCTTCATGATGTGCTGTCTGCTTATCCCTTTAACTCATGCTGTTGTTTGGTTTCTCTTGCTATTGTTTTATTGTGGTTTAAAAAAAAAAATGTTTCGTTTCTTTAGTACATTATATTTGATTTTGCCATACTCTATGTTTTAGTTGCTCATATACATGTCTGTCTGAGAGGCTAAAATCCTGTGAGGGAGGTTGCATGTTTGTTTTCTCTCTGTTATACTCCCAGCACTAGGGAGCAATGATTATTTTTATTGAGTTTCTCTCCATTTGATACCTTAAAAATGATAAAACAAAACAAAACTAAATTAACTAAAAAGCCACCCAATGCAAATTCTGCATTTTCATTGGATTCAAGAGGGAAAGATTAATCTAAAATTATGTTCTAAATGCTGGGTACCAGACTTAACTGCAGAAAAAGCAGATGGGCATGCATTTTTCACATGGGTTCCCATGCCCAGATATTTAGTTGTTAATAAGCTCACGAGTGATTCCAATAGGCAGCAGCTAGATTTGGGGGCCACTGATGGAGCATAGGCTCATGTGGCAAAGTTACATCTGGAAGGGGATCCCTGGGCATCATCTGTGCATTGAATTCCTGGGATGAGAAGGCACATTAAACAAGATGAGGAAGAACATTAAAAGGGCATGGCAGGACACAAACAATAAAAAGTTTCCAGCTTCAGACATAAGGAAATTATTTGTTTAGATATAACATAATCTTCTTTTGAAGGCCAGAAAGTACCCTAGCCTCCGGAAGAAAATCTTTTCAGCATGAGGAGTGGAAGCGAAAGGTATTTTTGGTTAAACACTTAGTTAACCAAAACACTCTAATTTCAGAGCATTCCAATTGAGAGTTTGTGTCACAAATAAAATAAATAAGATATTTCAAGCCCGAATAGCCAGTCTCCTTTTATTTATCCTCTCCTTTTCAAGGTACTACAAATAATGACTTTATGTTGATCAGTGCCAAAGTAATACACATTTTCACATTAAAATTTTCTCTTAAACCAAGTCATTGCTCACTCATGCCATGACCCTAAGAGGCTGTTTAACTTTTCTAACCTTCACTTTCTTAAGGAAGAGGGAAAAGGAGAGGAAAGGGAATAAGTGGTTTCAAATATCCTTCTAACACTAATGTTTTAAGATTCTTTGATTCATCAGTTATAGGTACAAGGTCTAGGCAAGCTGAATTTGGGGATATGCTCCAGTGGAAATAATTCTCTACAGAATTACAGACAGACATTCTGTTGACCTTAAGTGAACTTACACCAAGTTGGTAAATTCCATCATAACTCCCATCCTGGGCTCACAGCTGCTTGTGTCAATGTTGATTTGTAGCTATAAGGTTGGCCTTTGTACAACTATTGTCTGAAACAAGTTTCCCATTTGTGTAACATATGGTTTAGTTGATATTAATCAACATGACTGAAGGAGTAATTCTTCAATCTGAGTATGTGAGCTGAGTATGTGGATGTGTACAGGACAAGGCCTACCTACCTTTGTGGAGGTCCCCTTAGAACTTCCGCTTCATTCTGAGTACCTTTATGGCAGGCCTCTACCTTGTAGGTGGAAGATTTCCAAAGTGCCCTTTCCTAAGAGTGTGAGAGTAGCTATAGGAAATTTTCCTAGTGTTCTAAACTGGCAGGGAGCTCAGTCTTCCAAACTCTGATTCCTATGTGCTCAGTAAATATTCATCAGCCCTTCACAGTGGTGCTTCAACAAATTCTATCATAACTGTTCAATAGCCATTATAATAGAGGTGATTCATTCCATCAGCATATCCAAAAAAATGTTCATTCAGGCTTTTATCCTTTCACCTATTTTCAGCCTACGGCTAAGAAATATCATCCGTATCTGAACTTTCTTAAATGAAATGGTCTTTTTAATAACTGAGTTTTCTGCATATCCAATGGGTAAGTCTCGAACATTTTATTTTGAGCCTTATTTTTGAAACTAATTTCAGCAATAGTTTTTGTCTACTTCCCTAGTTTAACAGGTGGAATAGAAGGAACAACCCATGATCTATTAGTGTTTGTTGTCAGTAGAATGTTATTGAATGTTTCTTTGATCACTGAGAATTTTTTCTACGTTTAATCATTCTAAATATCAACCCTAATTCTTCGTGACTATAAAGATAGAAGATACTGGAGAGAGTCCCAAACCACCTCAGCAATAACTCTTGGGACCATTTGTTGGAACATATAATTAGTTGGAACAGCTCCATCTCCAAAATCTTTGACAACAAGAACTGACCATTTGACCAGAGCATCCTTCATTTCCTGCGCTCTCACACAGCTAACTCCCACGAGGCCTCCTCTGTCTGATCACATCTGGATCTCCAGTCCCTCTCCACAATCTCCCCTCCCCTCCCACAAGCCCGAAAGCTTCTAAGTGGCTTCACTTCCATCTGCCCTCCGGGGACATTGTTTCAACCACTCTCTTGAGAATGTCCCAATCCCCTAGGAAGTTCTTGTGTCCTCCATACACGGAATACCCCACCAAGGATCACAGTACACTTTCTCGCCTTCAGAGCTGCTAAGCATTTCTGGAAACAACTACACCACTAAGAAGCTGGGTGTTCATGAAAGTGGGTGACCCCCAAGCTCAGGTGTTCGGTAATGTCCCTCAGCAATTCAATTCTTATTTTGCTTGATCATTTCAGTCTCCCACCCCCTTGCATAGCTCCTTTACACTTTTACTAGTTTTTCACAACTCACTAGTGAGCCATTTTGTGTTCTCTTTCTCACTTTTAGCACATAACCTTCCAAACAATTTTACGGACAAAATAGAGTTTTAGGAATGAATTCTCTCAATTTCTCCCTTTCATACCACACATGTTATCAAATGTGTCTACTGTGGGTCCAGTCTCAGAATATGAAGTGTCCCATCTCATAATCAGAGCCGATTTTTAATTTATGTTTTGGGTCTAAGATACTTCCATCTTTTCCAAGATCTTGATCCAGGCCTCAAACTCCCTTTTCGAGCTCTTCAGCTGACTGGTTCTCATCACTACATAGCATGCTTAAGTTTCTCTCATCTTCAAACAAAACCAACAAGCAAAAAACACCACCCCATTTGTTCTGAGTGTTCCCTCTATCACCCTATTTTCCTGTTCTCAACCATAACCAAACTTCTAGATAAAAAATTGATATTTTGCTTTTCTACCTCCTAATCCTTTTTCGTTCTGCTTAATTGGCTCCAACCTACATCACATCACTGAGATCGCCCACGGTAAGATGTTCCTATTTGCCAAGACCAGTGCATTTTTCAATCCATATTCTGCAGTTTTCCTTCACCATTCATTCCTAGTTTTCATTCCATACCTGTCTGGTTGCACCATCTTTAGCCTGCTTCATACTGCCTGTCATTCTTTAGATGACGGAGCTGTTCAAACATTTTGCCTTTGTTCCTCTTTGCTTCTTACTCCCAATTCTTGCTGGCTGTTTTTTGCTCAGTGACAATGAACTCCAATACACTGATGACTTCCAAATTTATACTGCTAGCCCAGACAAGAATTCTGCAACTCATATCCATGTGTTCAGCTTCCAGTTTTGCATTTCTAACTGAATATTCCATGAACTTCAGGTATAATAATTAAAAACTAAGCTCACTGTTCATTTCTCTTCCCACTGACCTATGCAAACATAGTCCTCTTCTCTGTTCGCATTCTGGGTTTTAAGCCCCTCATCAGAGCTACCACTAGCTCAAATGGAACATTGTGGGAATTAAAACAGTGTGCCCTTTCTACTTGACTTTTATCTTTCAGAAGAAATGTCTTAATGTGCAGATTTTGTTAAAATTAGATACTTTACCAGCATTTGCCAGAAATTTTTCATAATAAATATACAAATCTATGATGCCTGAGATTTGAATATAGCCCTTTAGGGTCCTGCAGTGCACAAATACTTCAGCCATAAATGGTGACCTGACCACTCCACCTAATATACTATGGAAGTATTCCTAGATTTAGATGTCTTGCCAATATTACCATCTAAATAAATGTACACTCTACCCTTTCTTCTCTGTAATTAGAACATGGCCCCATTTCAAACCCTTATTCTAGATCAGTTCATCTGCCTCTTAAAAACAGCCTAGCCCCTTCTAATCCACTCTCAACATTGCCTCCAGAGTAATGTTATGTGATACATAAATAGGATCATGACCCTTAACAAATAAATTAATTTTGTATAACATACATTCAAAAAGGTAAACAGATCCAAATGGGCAGCTCATTTTTTACAAAGTAAATACAGGTAACCACCACCCTGGTCAAGAAATAGACCATTACCCGTTCCCAAATTAGCCTAGTGCCCCCTCCCATTCACAACCTCTCTCCAAAAATATCACTAACTAGACTCACAACGCCATGAAACTGTTTTTGCCTGGTTTTGAATTTTGTACAAGTGTGATTATTTGGTATGTACTCTTTTGTATCTTGCATCTTTGTTGCAATGCTTTTTGTAAGGAAGGTTGCCAGATTTAGGGAATAATTTCTGATAAATATATTTTTTACCACAGTCAGCCCACCAAATCCCTGGGTTCCACATCCATGGATTCAATCAACCACGGATTGAAAATATTTTTTAAAATTCCAGAAAGTTCCAAAAAGCAAAATTTGAATTTTCTGCATGTCAGCAACTATTTACATAGCATTTACATTGTATTAGGTATTATAACTAATCTAGAGATAATTTAAAGTATACGGAAGGGTGTGCATATGTGTAGGTTGTATGCAAATACCATGCCATTTTAAATAGGGACTTGAGCATCTGTGCATTTTGGTTTGGGGTTGGGGGGTGAAGATTCTGGAACCAATCCCCTGCAGTTACCAAGGGATGACTATATAGGTGTGTCCCATGCAATATTTAACTGGGTGTATTTAATTGATTTTATATTTAACAATATTTATACAGTTAAACAATATCTAACCATATTTTATCTGACAACCCAATTTTTAAGAGTCATCCATATTTTTGCATGTAGCAGTAGGTTACTCCTTTACATTGTTGTCTGATATTCCATTGTGAAATATACGCAGCTTACGTTTCTATTGTGCTCTTGATTGACATTAGTATTGTTGCCAAATTTTAGCTGTTCTGAATAGTGCTCATGAAGACATCCTTGTGCATGTCTTTCGGTCACATATGTATACATTTCTATTCAGTATATTTCCAGGTGAATTGCTGGTTCAAAAAGTATGCAAATGTTCAGCTTTAGTAGATACTGGCAAACAAATTTTCGGATGTTTGCACCATTTTATACTCCCACCAATGTTGTTGGAGAGTTCCATTTTCTACCCCTCCTCACCAATATTTGCTATTGTCTGTCCTTTTGTTACTTTAGATATTCCTCTGAGTGTGTAGTGTAGTGGTATCTCATTATTGTTTTAATTTGTGTTTCCCTGATGGCAAATTTCCCTGATGGCATCCTTTATATTCCCATTATAAAACTTATCACATCATCTTGTACCAGCTGATTTGCATCCCACTAAACTACTTCAAAGTAGTTAATTAAAGAATTTGAGACAGAGTGTAGATTCTCATTAAGTATGTGGAAAATAATAATTAATAAATAAACCTATGATAAGCATTACATCCCTGAAAGAGCTAATTTTCTAGTTAGTTACCACTTTCTTTTAATCTATTAATACATGAATGAATACCTATTGGGTATCTACATTGTCTAGGAATTATTCTAATTATACTGCATTAGAACTTCAAACTATCGAAGCAAAAGTACATCATAACTATTTCAGGGACTAGATCTCTAAAATCCTATGAAGTAAAGATACTCTACACACACACGTCTACATCAAATGTGTAATGAATTCTGATAGTATATACTTAGGAAACGTAGCACAAGATGCTCTAAGCCAGAAATAATAAATAGTGCACAAAAGTTCTAGACAATATGCTAACAAAATATTGACAGCTATGCTCAAAGATGTGTTACAGGGAATTTTTTCAGCTTTAAAAATATAAAATAATTGAAAGAATATAAATGCTCAATAATTCTGAATTGGTAAAATAAATAATGACAAAAACATATGATGAAATACTATGCAACCATTAAAAGAGTGGTTTTGTAGAAGGATACTGAATGCTATGGTATTCAGCATGGTATACATATATATATGTTTTTAAACATCTTTATTGGAGTATAATTGCTTTACAATGGTGTGGTAGCTTCTGCTTTATAACAAAGTGAATCAGCTATACATATACATATATAACCATATCCCTTCCTTCTTGCATCTCCCTCCCGCGTCTCCCTCCCACCTTCTCTATCCCACCCCTCTAGTTGGTCACAAAACACCTAGCTGATCTCCCTGTGCTATGCGGCTGCTTCCCACTAGCTATCTATTTTACATCTGGTAGTGTATATATGTCCATGCCACTCTCTCACTTCATCCCAGCTTACCCTTCCGCCTCCCCATATCCTCAAGTCCATTCTCTATGTCTGCATCTTTATTCCTGTCCTGCCCCTAGGTTCTTAGAACCATTTTTTCTTAGATTCCATATATATTGTGTTAGCACACGGTGTTTGTTTTTCCGTTTCTTAGATACTTCACTCTGTATGACAGACCCTAGGTCCATCTACCTCACTACAAATAACTCAATTTCATTTCTTTTTATGACTGAGTAATATTCCATTGTATATATGTACCACATCTTCTTTATCCATACATCTGTCAATGGACACTTGGGTTGCTTCCATGTCCTGGCTTTTGTAAATAGAGCTGCAATGAACATTGTGGTACATGACTCTTTTTGAATTATGGTTTTCGCAGGGTATATGCTCAGTGGGATTTCTGGGTCATATGGTAGCTCTATTTTTAATTTTTTAAGGAACCTCCATACTGTTCTCCATAGCGGCTGTATCAATTTACATTCCCACCAACAGTGCAAGAGGGTTCCCTTCCCTCCACACCCTCTCCAGCATTTATTGTTTGTAGATTTTTTGAAGATGGCCATTCTGACTGGTATGAGGTGACACCTCATTGTAGTTTTGACTTGCATTTCTCTAATGATTAGTGATGTTGAGCATCCTTTCATGTGTTTGTTGGCCATCTGTATATCTTCTTTGGAGAAATGTCTATTTAGGTCTTCTGCCCATTTTTGGATTGGGTTGTTTGTTTTCTTGATATTGAGCTGCATGAGCTGCTTGTAAATTTTGGAGATTAATCCTTTGTCAGTTGCTTCATTGGCAAATATTTTCTCCCATTCTGAGGGTTGTCTTTTCGTCTTGTTTAAGTTTTCTTTTGCTGTGCCAAAGCTTTTAAGTTTCATTAGGTCCTATTTGTTTATTTTTGTTTTTATTTCCATTTCTCTAGGAGGTGGGTCAAAAAGGATCTTGCTGTGATTTATGTCATAGAGTGTTCTGCCTATATTTTCCTCTAAGAGTTTTATACTGTCTGACCTTACATTTAGGTCTTTAATCCATTGTGAGTTTATTTTTCTGTATGGTGTTAGGGAGTGTTCTGATTTCATTCTTTTACATGTAGCTGTCCAGTTTTCCCAGCACCACTTATGGAAGAGGCTGTCTTTTCTCCATTGTATATTCTTGCCTCCTTTATCAAAAATAAGGTGACCATATGTGTGTGGGTTTATCTCTGGGCCTTCTATCCTGTTCCATTGAACTGTATTTCTGTTTCAGTGCCAGTACTATACTGTCTTGATTACTGTAGCTTTGTAGTATAGTCTGAAGTCAGGGAGCCTGATTCCTCCAGCTCTGTTTTTCTTTCTGAAGATTGCTATGGCTCTTTGGGGTCTTTTGTGTTTCCATACAAATTGTGAATTTTTTGTTCTCGTTCTGTGAAAAATGCCATTGGTAGTTTGATAGGGATTGCATTGAATCTGTAGATTGCTTTGGGTAGTAGAGTCATTTTCAAAATGTTGATTCTTCCAATCCAAGAACATGGTATATCTCTCCATCTGTTTGTATCATCTTTAATTTCTTTCACCAGTGTCTTATAGTTTTCTGTATACAGGTCTTTTGTCTCCTTAGGTGGGTTTATTCCAAGGTATTTTATACTTTTTGTTGCAGTGGTAAATGGGAGTGTTTCCTTAATTTGTCTTTCAGATTTTTCATCATTAGTGTATAGGAATGCAAGAGATTTCTGTGCATTAATTTTGTATCCTGCTATTTTACCAAATTCATTGATTAGCTCTAGTAGTTTTCTGGTAGCACCTTTACGATTCTCTATGTATAGTATCATGTCCTCTGCAAACAGTGACAGCTTTACTTCTTCTTTTCTGATTTGGATTCCTTTTATTTCTTTTTCTTCTCTGATTGCTGTGGCTAAAACTTCCAAAACTATGTTGAATAATAGTGGTGAGAGTGGACAACCTTGTCTTGTTCCTGATCTTAGAGGAAATGGTTTCAGTTTTTCGCCATTGAGAACGATGTTGGCCTTGGGTTTGTCATATATGGCCTTTATTATGTTGAGGTAAGTTCCCTCTATGCCTACTTTCTGGAGAGTTTTTATCATAAATGGGTGTTGAACTTTGTTGAAAGCTTTTCTGCATCTATTGAGATGATCATATGGTTTTTCTCCTTCAACTTCAATTTGTTAATATGGTTTATCACATTGATTGATTTGCATATATTGAAGAATCCTTTCATTCCTGGGATAAACCACACTTGATCATGGTGTATTATCCTTTTAATGTGCTGGTGGATTCTGCTGAGGATTTTTGCATCTATGTTCATCGGTAATATTGGTCTACAGTTTTCTTTCTTTATGACATCTTTGTCTGGTTTTGGTATCAGGGTGATTGTGGCTTTGTAGAATGAGTTTGGGAGTGTTGCTCCCTCTGCTATATTTTGGAAGAGTTTGAGAAGGATAGGTGTTAGCTCTTCTCTAAATATTTGATAGAATACGCCGGTGAATCCATCTTGTCCTGGGCTTTTGTATGTTGGAAGATTATTAATCACAGTCTCAATTTCAGTGCTTGTGATTGGTCTATTTATATTTTCTATTTCTTTCTGGTTCAGTCTTGGAAGATTGTGGTTTTCTAAGAATTTGTCCATTTCTTCCAGGTTGTCCATTTTATTGGCATATAGTTGCTTGTAGTAATCTCTCATGATCCTTTGTATTTCTGCAGTGTCAGTTGTTATGTCTCCTTTTTCATTTCTAATTCTATTGATTTGAGTCTTCTCCCTTTTTTCCTTGGTGAGTCTGGCTAATGGTTTATCAATTTTGTTTATCTTCTCAGAGAACCAGCTTTTAGTTTTATTGATCTTTGCTATTGTTTCCTTCATTTCTTTTTCATTTATTTCTGGTCTGATCTTTATGATTTCTTTCCTTCTGCTAACTTTGGGGGTTTTTTGTTCTTCTTTCTCTAATTGCTTTAGGTGTAAGATTAGGTTGTTTATTTGGGATGTTTCTTGTTTCTTGAGGTAGGATTGTATTGCTATAAACTTCCCTCTTAGAACTGCTTTTGCTACATCCCATAGGTTTTGGGTCATCATGTTTTCATTGTCATTTGTCTCTAGGTATTTTTTGATTTCCTCTTTGATTTCTTCAGTGACCTCTTGGTTATTTAGTAGTGTATTGTTTAGCATCCATGTGTTTGTATTTTTTACAGATTTTTTTCCTGTAAGTGATATCTAGTCTCATAGTGTTGTGGTTGGAAAAGATACTTGATATGATTTCAGTTTTCTTAAATTTACCAAGGCTTGATTTGTGACCCAGGATATGATCTATCCTGGAGAATGTTCCATGAGCACTTGAGAAGAAAGTGTATTCTGTTGTTTTTGGATGGAATGTCCTATAAATATCAATGAAGTCCATCTTGTTTAATGTATCATTTAAGCTTGTGTTTCCTTATTTATTTTCATTTTGGATGATCTGTCCACTGGTGAAAGTGGGGTGTTAAAGTCCCCTACTATGATTGTGTTACTGTTGATTTCCCCTTTTATGGCTGTTAGCTTTTGCCTTATGTATTGAGGTGCCCCTATGTTGGGTGCATAAATATTTACAATTGTTATATCTTCTTCTTGGATTGATCCCTTTATCATTATGTAGTCTCCTTCTTTGTCTCTTGTAATAGTCTTTAAAGTCTATTTTGTCTGATATGAGAATTGCTACTCCAGCTTTCTTTTGATTTCCATTTGTATGGAATATCTTTTTCCATCCCCTCACTTTCAGTCTGTATGTGTCCCTAAGTCTGAAGTGGGTCTCTTGTAGACAGAATATGTACAGGTCTTGTTTTTTATCCATTCATCCACTGTATGTCTTTTGGTTGGAGCATTTAATCCATTTACATTTAAGGTAGTTATCGATATGTATGTTCCTATTACCATTTTCTTAGTTGTTTTGGGTTTGTTATTGTAGATCTTTTCTTTCTCTTGTGTTTCCTTCCTAGAGAAGTTCCTTTAGCATTTGTTGTAAAGCTGGCTTGTTGGTGCTGAATTCTCTTAGCTCTTGCTTGTCTGAAAAGTTTTAATTTCTCCGTCTAAACTGAATGAGATCCTCGCTGGGTAGAGTAATCTTGGTTGTAGGTTTTTCCCTTTCATCACTTTAAATATGTCCTCCTCTCCCTTCTGGCTTGCAGAGTTTCTGCTGAAAGATCAGCTGTTAACCTTATGGGGATTCCCTTGTATGTTATTTGTTGCTTTTCCCTTGCTGCTTTTAATATTTTTTCCTTCTATTTAATTTTTGTCAGTTTGATTACTATGTGTCTTGGTGTGTTTCTCCTTGGATTTATCCTATATGGGACTCTCTGTGCTTCCTGGACTTGACTGACTATTTCCTTTCCCATATTAGGGAATATTCAACTATAATCTCTTCAAATATTTTCTCAGTCCCTTTCTTTTTCTCTTCTTCTTCTGGGACCCCTATCATTCGAATGTTGGTGTGTTTAATGTTGTCCCAGAGATCTGTGAGACTGTCCTCAATTCTTTTCATTCTTTTTTGTTTATTCTGTTCTGTGGGAGTTATTTCCACTATTTTATCTTCCAGGTCACTTATCCATTCTTCTGCCTCAGTTATTCTGCTATTGATCCCTTCTAGAGAATTTTTAATTTCATTTATTGTGTTGTTCATCATTGTTTATTTGCTCTTTAGTTCTTCTAGGTCCTTGTTAAATGTTTCTTGTATTTTCTCTATTCTCTATCCAAGATTTTGGATCATCTTTACTCTCATTACTCTGAATTGTTTTTCAGGTAGACTGCCTATTTCCTCTTCATTTGTTTGGTCTGGTGGGCTTTTACCTTGTTCCTTCATCTGCTGCATATTTCTCTGTGTTCTCATTTTGCTTAACTTATTGTGTTTGGGGTCTCCTTTTCTCAGGCTGCACGTTCGTAGTTCCCATTGTTTTTGGTGTCTGCCCCCAGTGGCTAAGGTTGGTTCAGTGGGTTGTGTAGGCTTCCTGGTGGAAGGGACTGGTGCCTGTGTTCTGGTGGGTGAGGCTGTATCTTGTCTTTCTGGTCAGCAGGACCGCATCTGGTGGTATGTTTTGGGGTCTCTGTCACCTTATTATGATTTTAGACAGCCTCTCTGCCATGGGTGGGGTTGTGTTCCTGTCTTGCTAGTTGTTTGGCATAGGGTGTCCACCACTGGAGGTTGCTGGTCGTTGAGTTGAGCTGGGTCTTAACGTTGAGATGGAGACCTCTTGGAGAGCTTTTGCCGTTTGATATTACATGGAGCCAGGAGGTCTCTGGTGGACCAATGTCCTATACTCTGCTCTCCCACCTAAGAGGCACAGGCCTGACACCCGTCCAGAGCACAAAGACCCTGTCAGCCACACGGCTCAGAAGAAAAGGGAGAAAAAAAAGAAAGAGAAAAAATAAAGTTATTAAAATAAAAAATAAGAGAAATTATTTAAAATTAAAAAATTAAAAAGTAGTAAAGAAAGAAATAAAGAAGAGAGCAACTAAATCAAAAAACAAATCTACCAATGATAACAAGCACTATGAACTATACTAAAAAAAAAATACAAAAATGGAGAGACAGAAGAATCCTAGGACAAATGGTAAAAGCAAAGAAGCTATGCAGACAAAATCACACAAAGAAGCATTTACATACACACTCACAAAAAGAGAGAAAGGAAAAAAATATATATATCTATATTTTAAAAAAAGGAAGAGAGCAACCAAATCAGTAAACAAATCTACCAATGATAATAAGCTCTAAATACTAAACTAAGATAAACATAAAACCAGAAATAAATTAGATGCAGAAAGGAAACCCCAAGTCTAGAGTTGCTCTCAAAGTCCATCACCTCAATTTTGGGATGATTCATTGTCTATTCAGGTATTCCACAGATGCAGGGTACATCTAGTTGATTATGGAGATTTAATCTGCTGCTCCTGAGGCTGCTGGGAGAGATTTCCCTTTCTCTTCTTTGTTCGCACAGCTCCTGGTGTTCAGCTTTGGATATGGCCCCGCCTCTGCATGTAGGTCACCTGAGGGTGTCTGTTCTTTGCTCAGACAGGACGGGGTTAAGGAGCAGCTGATTAGGGGGCTCTGGCTCACTCAGGCTTGGGGGAGGGAGGGGTATGGAATGCGGGGCAAGCCTGTGGCGGCAGAGGCCAGCATGACCTTGCAACAGCCTGAGACACACCGTGCGTTCTCCCGGGGAAGTTGTCCCTGGATCACGGGACCCTGGCAGTGGTGGGCTGCACAGGCTACTGGGAGCGGAGTTGTGGATAGTGACCTGTGCTTGCACACAGGCTTCTTAGTGGCTGCAGAAGCACCCTTAGCATTTCATGCCTGTCTCTGGTGTCCGTGCTGATAGCCGCGGCTCACACCCGTCTTTGGAGCTCATTTAGGCTGTGCTCTGAATCCCCTCTCCTCGTGCACCCCGAAACAATGGTCTCTTGACTCTTAGGCAGTTCCATACTTTTTCCCAGACTCCCTTCCAGCTAGCTGTGGTGCACTAGCCCCCTTCAGGCTATGTTCACACAGCCAACCCCAGTCTTCTCCCTGGGATCCGACTTCCGAAGCCCGAGCCTCAGCTTCCAGCCCCCACCCGCCCCTGCAAGGGAGCAGACAAGTCTCTCGGGCTGGTGAGTGCTGGTCGGCACCAATCCTCTGTGTGGGAATCTCTCCGCTTTGCCCTCTGAACCCCTGTTGCTGTGCTCTCCTCCATGGCTCCAAAGCTTCCCCCCTGCCACCCTCATGTCCACCAGTGAAGGGGCTTCCTGTTGTGTGGAAACTGTTCCTCCTTCACAGCTCCCTCCCAGAGGTGCAGGTCCCATCCCTATTCTTTTGCCTCTGTTTTTTCTTTTTTCTTTTGCCCTACCCAGGTACGTGGGGAGTTTCTTGCCTTTGGGGAAGTCTGAGATCTTCTGCCAGGGTTCAGTAGGTGTTCTGCAGGAGTTGTTCCACATGTAGATGTATTTCTGATGTATTTGTGGGGAGGAAGGTGATCTCCACGTCTTACTCCTCCGCCATATTGAAGGTCTCCAAGCATGGTATATTGCCAAATGAAAATTAACTGACTTAGAAGGGGCATTAGGACATTTTTAGTAAAGACATACTTTGGAAGAATACATGGAAAGAATAACCTGGAAGTTTTTCTCTAGTGTTTGCTGTAAGTGATGTGATTACATGATTCTGATTCTGATTCTCTTATTTGTGTTTTTCTGTTTTCCATCCTTTATGAATAACACAGACAATTGAATAATGTATGTTATCTTTCAAAGGATTTGGGTAATTTACTAATGGCAAGAGCCTGCAAGAAATATAGGTAATCATTAAGATGTTTTTCAGGGCAAACATCAATGACCCTCCCTCAGTCTGCCAAGGCCCATTGAGTGGGATTTCTCTTGGTATCAGAATTCCAGTCTGAATCAATCACTGGTCTAACGAAATAGTGAAATATTCTGTTCTTTTTATCTACTTACTAGAATATAAACATGTAATAATAACAGGTAAGATGAAAGTTCCCTGCTTTATTCAACTTCATCCATGTTCTTAAGGACTTATCCAAATATAGAGCTTCCTTTGAAGTGGAGTGAGTTCTTGCATCAGTGCTACACAATAAGTAACAAAGGAAAAACTGACCATTGGTGAAAAGTGCAGATTGCCTTCATGTCTAACAAACTAGGAAAGGTAATCTGTAAACTATCTCTTACCTGTTAACTATGCAAAATAAGTCACTTTATAAAACAGCCTTTCAAAGGCACTTACTGGCTTGATCTAATCTAATCCAGTCTACAAATGTCAACTGGATTACATCATTTCCCATGCTTCTCTGATTATCTCATGGCAACCATCATTCAAAGAATCAGGAAAAGAAACTTTATTACACATTACTTAGGGAGAAAATACTGTTTCAAATGAGTTTCAGCCTTAATTGCAAAACATGTTTTCTGCCCATTGATGGTAAAACTTGTCAAGGCAGCATAAGTAGTGGAAAGGATGTGGGCTTTTGAGGCATATAAATCAGAATTTGAGTCCCAGTTCTGTGACCTTGGGCAAGTAACTTAATGCCTCTGAACTTGAGTTTCTTCTTCCTGTACTTCAGAATCATAATAGTTACCTCACAGGATGTTGTGAGTACTAGAGAAAATATGCCAACAGCCCCTGTGAGTGCACACCACACAGTGGGGTCCCTCTCTTTGCCCCCAGTTCTCCTCCTGCCCCTTCTCGTCTCCATAGAGCTTAGGAGCCAGAAGTAGTGACCAACAGCTGGAGTAATAAATTTGTGCCTTTATTCATCACACATGTGTTAGACATTTTCTATATCCCAGGTATTGTGTTAGATGTTGGGTATACAATATAGTGAACAAGACGCAGTCAAGACTTGTAGGTTCTTTCCTCTAGAAGTCTGCACGGATAAGAAAATAAGCAATAATAGAGCAGTAAGCAATACGGAAGACAAGATAAAGGAACGCCTAACTCAGGGACAGGTGTCACAGAGGAGGTGATGCCTGAGCTGAGCCTGAGGAGAGTGGACGTGTGAAGACAGGACATGATGATAGTGGAATTTAAGGACATTCCAGTTCTCAGCATGACAAGGAGAGAATACGCATGCTAGGGAAACTATAAACATCACATTCAGAGCTTGGATTTTTTATGGCTGTTTGAGGTGATAACACTTTTACGGGGGTTACTAGATTTATTCCTATGGAATTTGAAAGCAAAGGAGAGTTATTAGAAAGACATGATAAAATATATACTTTTGAAAAGTTCACCTTGATAAGGAAGTAGAGAATACACTAGAAGGTGAAAAGGCTCAAGATTGGGAAAGAGTTAGGAGGGTTTTCAAATAGTTCAGGCAAAAAATGATAAGGCTTAGGAACAGGGAGTGACAGTCATGGGATGAAGATGAAAGTGCTGATGGAGAAATAGTTAGGAATCATCCATATACAGGACCCAATGATTGACTGGTGCGTGGTAGGTAAAATTTCTGCTCCATCAATTACTGGGTACATTACCTAGTACCTACCTGGCAATTCATTTCACTTTGTTAAGTCCCACTTTTCTCTTTTATAAATAGTGAATAATTCAGTGCCTACTTCTCGTGTTACTGGGGATATTGAATGAAATGGAGTACACTGAGTGTTTAGAACAGTGTCTCATATATGGTAATTAATCATTACGGGTATAGTAACACTATAATTATAAGTACTGTTACCATATATAACTACATCATCATTATTGTTGTTGTTGTAACTATTGTTACTACTATTTGTCCACCTTGGAAAAAAATAAGAAACAAAGTCTACCCTACTTATCATGAGCACTTCCCCTGCTGAAAAACTCAGTAGAATTCATCACGATGAGGCTAGGTCTGGGCAAGAGGCCAGTGAGGGTGCCTGAACTTCGTATTCTCTGAGTGCGTTTGAGTTCCCTTGAGCAGGCTGCACACAGCACACTTCTACCAAGCAACTCTGTTAAACTGCAAATTTGAGACCAAAAAAAAAAAAAAAAAGCTTAACTTAACATTGTTGGTATAGGCAAACATTTAAATGCTGCCTCATCAAAATGTTGCCACTATTGTCACCTGTAGTTTGAAAAGCAGTGCTTTTAAGTTTTTAGAGAGAAAATATGAGAATTCAGCTAGATTCAACTCCATTCAGCACCATTTTTTGTTTTAGTACCCAGAGGAGCCCTGAGACTATTTCCACCAACAGATGAGGTGCCCTTTCTAACATAGGGACGTCAGAGGCAGTAGAAGAACGGGAATTACTAAAAATTTAAAGAAGGAGCAGTGTCAATGAAAGTTATGTAAATTGAATAAAATTACCATGACAGTAATGATTAATGTTTAGATGGACTGTTTCTGCCCAACTTAGGTCTTCCTTCCTCCCCTACCTATCATGCCCCAATCCTAGTACCTGTTTGCTCCTGGCTTTTGTACTGTTGCAGTAACTGGAGCAGCCCAACCGCAGCCCTTATCTGCAAGAAGGAAACTGGGGGTAGTAATAGCTGAGCAAGAAACAAGTCGAACAGAGCTATAACCAGCTCCACAGATAAGCCCAGGGCCAAGCCACATAGGCAGAAGCAGCTGCATAACATGTAGGGTCCAGTGCAAAATGAAAACATGGGGCCCCTTGTTCAAAAATAGTTAAGAATTTCAAGGCAGTGACAACCAAGCATTAAACCAAGCACTAGGTGCTTTTCCATATGGAACCCTGTGCCACTGCTCAGGTGGTGTGCCCACGGGGCCAGCCCCATGAGGGTCTTTCCTTCTCCCCTTAACACTAGTCCTATCCCTACAGGAACCACCTCTGGTGGTCCAGCCTTTAGCATGTCCATGGCAGTTTACTTTAATCCAAAACCAAGTAAATATTCAGGCTTTACTGGCAGATACATGATCCAGCTAATGGTTTCGGATTAAATGATCCTTCTTCGCTAAAGCCTCCAAAGATAAGACCCTTTAATCTACTGTCATCCCCTCATTGTCTGAAAATGAGACATAGTTTATAACATACGTGAATGTATATGAAAGAATAACCCTTAGGAGTTACTTAATCCTCAGCATGCAATGGAAAAATGGAAATGGAAATATCGTCTGTAAAGAAGCCAGAAGTTCAGCAAGGAACGCATGAGCTTCACATATAATATTATAATTTGATCCAATTATTTTATAGACCCTTCAGGTAGTTAACCATTGTTCTTTTAAAGTCTGTAGTGCAGTGAGTTATACAAGTAACACTGGCAAACCGTTCCATTAGAAATGTCAGATGCCTCTCTGACAATCTGGTGAAAGATGTAAAACTCATCCAAGATAAATGCATATTTCCATAAACATACACACACACGCACACATATGGTTCTCAAGCATTCTGATGTCCATTCAAGAATTTCAGGTTAAAAAAATTCTTGCTCTGAAGCAAGACTTTTGTCATATGTTAAAATAAATTTACTTTTCCTGAAATATTCAAAGGGAGCTATTTTTAACATAGTAAAGATATAGGTGATATTTATTATTTCACCATATGGCTAGATGAAATTAGAGAAGTAAGCTGAAGTCAGGTAATGAAGGATCATGCTAACTGTCTCTGTAAAAAAATTTTTATGCATAAATATTTGAAAGGAATATAGACATCACAGTATACCCCTAATTACTTCAGTATTCAGCTCTTAAAAGTAAACATATTTTCCTACATAGTGAATATAGCCATTTTTACACCTAGAAAATGAATAATAATTTTTAATTTCACTTTATGTCCAACCATAATCAGATATCTTCAATTTGTCTCTGCTTTGTCCAAAACCAGGACCCAATCTGGGACAGTACATTGCATCTGGTTGTTATGCCCCTTAAGCCTCATTTAGTCTAGAATAATCTAGATAGTTTCATGTCGCTCATGGAAGAAAACAGATCTCTGGATTAATCTCATGGCTTCTTCTCAGCATGTTTTAAATCTAACCCTGAAATTTCTTATGAATGGGAAGTTCAATCCAAAGTTTGAAGAGATTCAAATTATCTACTTGAGGCTAGAATGCATTGTGCCTGGTGTTGTGTGGAATTATATTACAGGAGACAGAGTATACCTCTTAAGATTTGGTTTAATACCTAATTCAAATGATAACAAATGCATTTTTCTGGACTTTCCCTTTTTTAGTTTAATTGTGCATTAAAGGATTTTTATGAAATTAGTTTTAAACCAACTATAAAATTATTCTTTTTGATGTTCAGTATGTCAAATATTGCTGCTAATCAGAGCCCTTTCAAGCTATTGTCTGCTTTTAAGATAACTCCATTAAATTTTGAAAGCTATCTTTATTTTTAAACAGTTTATTTTTTTCTAATTTTATTGAGATACAATTGACAAATAACATTCTGTAAGTTTAAGGTATACCACATAATGATTTGATATACATATATATTTTCAAATAATTACAACAGTAAGGTTAGTTAACACAAGCAGCACCTTACATAGTACCGTGTGTGTCTGTGTGTCTGTGTGCTGAGAACACTAAAGATGTACTCTCTCAGCAAATTTCAAGTATACAATAAAGTATCGTTAACTATAGTCACCATGCTGTACATTACATCTCAAGAACTTATTCATCTTATAACTGAAAGTGTGTAATCTATCACCAACATCTCCCCATTTCCCCTACCCCCCAGCCCCTGGTAACCACCAATCTACTCTTCATTTCTGTGAGTTCAACTTTTTTAGATTACCCATATAAATGAGATAATACAGTATTTGTCTTTCTCTTTCTGTCTTACTTCACTTAGCGTGATGGCCTCAAGGTCCATCCATGTTATTGCAAATGGCAGGATTTCCTTGCATTTTTATGGCTGAATAATATTCCATTGTATATATACAACCACATATTTTTTATGCATTCATTTGTCTATGGACATTTAGGTTGTTTCCATGTCCTGGCTATTATGAATAATGCTGCAATAAACATGTTGGTGCAGATATCTCTTTGAGTTACTGATTTCATTTGCTTCGGATATATGTACCCAGTAGTGTGATTGCTGGATCATACGGTAGTTACATTTTAGTTTGTTGAGGAACCTCCATACCATTTTCCAGAGTGAGCTATACCAGTTTACATTCCCACCAACAGTACATGAGTGTTCCCTTTTCTCCATATCTTGAACTCAAAATGTCCCAGGCTCAGTCTGTACCTTTTGTATCCCAGGTCAAGAATCATCCTTTTCTCCCAGGAGCTCTGATTCCTTTTACTGGGGAATGATATTAGAAACCAAAATATCAGTCTAAGTGTGTTTTTTTGATATTGGAAGGAAATTATATCTAGGCCATTTCAATAAACAAAGCAAGAAAACAAATGTATTTTTAAATCATGAGTTTATATTTAGAGTTTGAATTCCATATTAACAATACAGCAGTTTTACATAACTTTTTTGATTTTATAATGTTCTTTTTTCCCTAACACTGAAAATCTTGATTTCTGATAAGGTTAATAACATTTATATGTTTCTGTGCTGGTCCTGAGCCTGTTTATCCTCAGATTGGCTCCATATTCTTCCCTTACTCCACCACCCTTGTGGCTTCCATAACAGCCAATAGTAGTCACTTGTGGGAGATTGGTGTGGGGTGGGGGCCAGAGTATTTCTACGCTTTTCTCCCTATCTTGGGAGATGACTCTGAATGTAGCTGTTTCCACTCTGTAGCTCCAGGTCCCCAGGACAGGCTCACATTAGTTCCAGCTGCCAACAGGTGATGTGGTCCTCTGGACTCGAGAGCGTCATCTTTTCTTTTTTTTGTCCCTCTAGCCTCAAGTTAAAGTGGCTTCCTCCTGTCTCTGAACTCTGGGTTGCCTTATCACCTCCTCTTGGCTTCTCGGTTCTTCCGTTACCTATGTAGTTTATTCCCTAATTTATATCGCCTGAAAACAATGATTTTTGTTGCCTTGGTTGGACTATGATGATAAAACTTTATAATACTGCATAAATACACTAGTTACCAAAAAACTACTGATGATAAAACTACTAACGGAAGTTTAAAATGTCTTTGTGATTCTTTTGTTTTCCTCATAGAATGCGTCCCTAAAGATGCACAAAGGTCTATGTCCTAAAGCTACTTTAAAAAATTTTTATTTGCAATTATATTATCAGTTTAAGTAGAGTTATATATATTTGCTTAAGTTTGTTTCCAGTTGTAAGGATTCCTTTTTCTTTTTTATCTTCCTTTTTTAAAAAAGTGAGGGCGAGACACTGAACCAAGATGGCAGAGTAGAAGGACGTGCTCTCGCTCCCTCTTGTGAGAGCACCGGAATCACAGCTAGCTGCTGGACAGTCATTGATGGGAGGACACTGGGGCTCACCAAGAAGGGTGCCCCACATCCAAAGATGGAGGAGGGGCCTCAGTGAGACGGTGGGAGGGGCGAAATTGCAGTAGAATCGAATCCCATGACTGCTGGGTGGGTGGCTCACAGACTGGAGAACACTTATAGCACAGAGGTCCACCCACTGGAGTGAGGGTTCTGGGCCCCACATCGGGCTCCCCAACATGAGGGTCTGGCAGCGGGAGGAGGAATTCCTAGAGAATCGGACTTTGAAGGCCAGTGGGGTTTGATTGCAGGACTTCTACTGGACTGGGGGGAGCAGAGACTCCACTCTTGGAGGGCACACATGAAGTAGTGTGCACATCGGGACACAGGGGAAGGAGCAGTGACCCCAGGGGAGACTGAACCAGACCTACCTGCTAGTGTTGGAGGGTCTCCTGCAGAGGCGGGGGGTGGCTGTGTTTCACCGTGGGGACAAGGAAACTGGCAGCAGAAGTTCTGGGAAGTACTCCTTGGCGTGAGCCCTCCCAGAGCCCACCATTGGCCCCACCAAAGAGCCCAGGTAGGCTCCAGTGTTGGGTTGCCTCAGGCCAAACAACCAACAGGGAGGGAACCCAGCCCCACTCATCAGCAGTGAAGTGGATTAAAGTTTTACTGAGCTCTGCCCACCACAGCAACGGTCAGCTCTACCCACCACCAGTCTCTCCCAGCAGGAAACTTGCACAAGCCTCTTAGATAGCCTCATCCACCAGAGGGCAGACAGCAGAAGCAAGAAGAACTACAATTCTGCAGCCTGTGGAAGGAAAACCACATTCACAGAAAGATAGACAAGATGAAAAGGCAGAGGACTTTGTACCAGATGAAGAAACAAGATAAAACCCCAGAAAAACAACTAAATGAAGTGGAGATAGGCAACCTTCTAGAAAAAGAATTCAGAATAATGATAGTGAAGATGATCCAGGACCTCGGAAAAAGAATAGAGGCAAAGATCAAGAAGATGCAAGAAATGTTTAACAAAGACCTAGAAGAATTAAAGAACGAACAAACAGAGATGAACAATACAATAACTGAAAAGAAAACTACATCAGAAAGAATCAATAGCAGAAAAACTGAGGCAGAAGAACGGAAAAGTGACCTGGAAGACAGAACGGTGGAATTCACTGCTGCGGAACAGAATAAAGAAAAAAGAATGAATGAAACGAAGACAGCTTAAGGGACTTCTGGGACAACATTAAATGCAACAACATTCACATTATAGGGGTCCCAGAAGGAGAAGAGAGAGAGAAAGGACCCAAGAAAATATTTGAAGAGATTATAGTCGAAAACTTCCCTAACATGGGAAAGGAAATAGCCAACAAGTCCAGGAAGCACAGAGAGTCCCATACAGGATAAAATCAAGGAGAAACACACCGAGACACATAGTAATCAAATTGGCAAAAATTAAAGACAAAGAAAAATTATTGAAAGCAGCAAGGGAAGAATGACAAATAACATACAAGTGAACCCCCATAAGGTTAACAGATGATTTCTCAATAGAAGCTCTGCAAGCCAGAAAGGAGTGGCATGATATACTTAAAGTGATGAAAGGGAAGAACCTACAACCAAGATTATTCTACCCGGCAAGGATCTCATTCAGATTCGATGGAGAAATCAAAAGCTTTACAGACAAGCAAAAGCTAAGAGAATTCAGCACCACCAAACCAGCTCTACAACAAATGCTAAAGGAACTTCTTGCAGTGGGAAACACAGGAGAAGAAAAGGACCAGATAGATTTAATTGATATTTATAGGACATTCCATCCCAAAACAGCAGGTTACACTTTCTTCTCAAGTGCGCCTGGAAAATTCTCCAGGATAGATAACATCTTGGGTCACAAATCAAGCCTCAGTAAATTTAAGAAAATTGAAATCATATCAAGAATCTTTTCTGACCACAACGCTATGAGATTAGAAATGAATTACAGGGAAAAAACGTAAAAAACACAAACACATGGAGGCTAAACAATACGTTACTAAATAACCAAGAGAGCACTGAAGAAATCAAAGAGGAAATAAAAAAATACCTAGAGACAAATGACAATGAAAACACGACAATCCAAAAACTATGGGATGCAGCAAAAGCAGTTCTAAGAGGGAAGTTTATAGCTATACAACCCTACATCAAGAAACAAGAAAAATCTCAAATAAACAATCTAACCTTACACCTAAAGGGACTAGAGGAGGAAGAACAAACAAAACCCAAAGTTAGCAGAAGAAAAGAAATCATAAAGATCAGAGCAGAAATAAATGAAATAGAAAGAAAACAATAGTGAAGATCAATAAAACTAAAATCTGGTTCTTTGAGAAGATAAACAAAACTGATAAACCATTAGCCACACTCATCAAGAAAAAGAGGGAGAGGACTCAAATCAATAAAATTAGAAATGAAAAAGGAGAAGTCACAACACACTGCAGAAATACAAGGCATCCTAAGAGACTACTACAAGCAACTCTACGCCAATAAAATGGACAACCTGGAAGAAATGGACAAATTCTTAGAAAGGTATAAACTTCCAAGACTGAACCAGGAAGAAATAGGAAAAATGAACAGACCAATCACAAGTAATGAAATTGAAACTGGCTTCACAGGTGAATTCTATCAAACATTTAGAGAAGAGCTAACACCCATCCTTCTCAAACTCCTCCAAAAAATTGCAGAGGAAGGAACACTCCCAAACTCATTCTATGAGGCCACCATCGCCCTGATAACAAAACCAGACAAAGATACTACAAAAAAAGAAAATTACAGACCAATATCACTCATGAATATAGATGCAAAAATCCTCAACAAACTACTAGCAAACAGAATCCAACAACACATTAAAAGGATCATACACCATGATCAAGTGGGATTTATCCGAGGATTGCAAGGATTCTTCAATATACGCAAATCAATCAATGCGATACACCATATTAACAAACTGAAGAATAAAAACCATATGATCATCTCAATAGATGCAGAAGAAGCTTTTGACAAAATTCAACACCCATTTATGATAAAAACTCTCCAGAAAGTGGGCACAGAGGGAACCTACCTCAACATAATAAAGGCCATATATGACAAACCCACAGCAAACATCATTCTCAATGGTGAAAAACTGAAAGCATTTCCTCTAAGATCAGGAACAAGACAAGGATATCCACTCTCGCCACTATTATTCAACATAGTTTTGGAAGTCCTAGCCACAGCAATCAAAGAAGAAAAAGAAATAAAAGGAATACAAATTGGAAAAGAGAAGTAAAACTGTCACTGTTTGCAGATGACATGATACTATACATAGAGAATCCTAAAGATGCCACCAGAAAACTACTAGAGCTAATCAATGAATCTGGTAAAGTTGCAGGATACAAAACTAATGCACAGAAATCTCTTGCATTCCTATACACTAATGATGAAAAATCTGAAAGAGAAATTAAGGAAACACTCCCATTTACCACTGCAACAAAAAGAATAAAATACCTAGGGATAAACCTACCTAGGGAGACAAAAGACCTGTATGGAGAAAACTATAAGACACTGATGAAAGAAATTAAAGATGATACCAACAGATGGAGAGATATACCATGTTCTTGGATTGGAAGAATCAATATTGTGAAAAATGACTCTACTACCCAAAGCAATCTACAGATTCAAGGCAATCCCTATCAAATTACCAATGGCATTTTTTACAGAACTAGAACAAAAAATCTTAAAATTTGTATGGAGACACAAAAGACCCTGAATAGCCAAAACAGTCTTGAGGGGAAAAAACAGAGCTGGAGGAATCAGGCTCCTGGACTTCAGACTATACTACAAAGGTACAGTAATCAAGACAATATGGTACTGGCACAAAAACAGAAACATAGATCAATGGAACAAGATAGAAAGCCCAGAGATAAACGCACGCACCTATGGTCAACTAATCTATGACAAAGGAGGCAAGGATGTACAATGGAGAAAAGACAGCCTCTTCAATAAGTGTTGCTGGGAAAACTGGACAGCTACATGTAAAACAGTGAAATTAGAACACTCCCTAACAGCATACACAAAAATAAATTCAAAATGGATTAGAGACCTAAATGTAAGACAGGACACTATAAAAATCTTAGAGAAAAACATAGGAAGATCACTCTTTGACATAAATCACAGCAAGATCTTTTTGGATCCACCTCCTAGAGTAATGGAAATAAAAACAAAAATAAACAAATGGGACCTAATGAAACTTAAAAGCTTTTGCACAGCAAAGGAAACCATGAGCAAGACGAAAAGACTACCCTCAGAATGGGAGAAAATATTTGCAAATGAATCAACAGACAAAGGATTAATCTCCAAAATATATAAACAGCTCGTGCAGCTCAACATTAAAAAAACAAACAACCCAATCCAAAAATGGGCAGAAGACCTAAATAGACATTTCTCCAAAGAAGACACACACATGGCCAAGAAGCACATGAAAAGCTGCTCAACATCACTAATTATTAGAGAAATGCAAATCAAAACTACAATGAGGTATCACCTCACACCAGTTAGAATGGGCATCATCAGAAAATCTACAAACAACAAATGCTGGAGAGGGTGTGGAGAAAAGGGAACCCTCTTGCACTGTTGGTGGGAATGTAAATTGATACAGACGCTTTGGAGAACAGTATGGAGGTTCCTTAAAGAACTAAAAATAGAGCTATACCATATGATCCAGCAATTCCCACTACTAGGCATATACCCAGAGAAAACCATAATTCAAAAAGACACATGCACCCCAATGTTCATTGTAGCACTGTTTACAATAGCCAGGTCATGGAAGCAACCTAAATGCCCATCGACAGACGAATGGATCAAGAAGATGTGGTACATATATACAGTGGAATATTACTCAGCCATAAAAAGGAACGAAATTGGGTCATTTGTTGAGACATGGATGGATCTAGAGACTGTCATACAGAGTGAAGTAAGTCAGAAAGAGAAAAGCAAATATCGTATATTAACGCATATATGTGGAACCTAGAAAAATGGTACAGATGAACCGGTTTGCAGGGCAGAATTTGAGACACAAATGCAGAGAACAAATGTATGGACACCTAGGGGGGAAAGTGGCAGGGCGTGGGGCTGGTGGTGTGATGAATTGGGAGATTGGGATTGACATGTATACACTGATGTGTATAAAATTGATGACTAATAAGAACCTGCTGTGTAAAAAAAAAATAAAATTCAAAAAAAAAGAAAAATAGAAAAGTGAGGAATACAATTGAAAATAATGCCTTCAGAAGTTTTAAAATTTTTAGTGGTTTTAATCATTATGTTAACAGAGATCTGTAACATATTTATTAATACAAAAGAAAAATCCTGTCCTATAACATCATTATCTTATTATTAATAAACTTTTGTTTGTTGGAAAAGAAATAAAGTAAAAATAAAATAAATTAAAAAATAAGGGCAATGCATTTAAATGGTATGCTAGTCAAAACTATATTTAAAAATGTACACATAGATGCCTCTCCTGAACTTTCTCCCTCACTTCCCCCTCCCTGGTCTCTATAATTAACCATTTTTGTTAGCTTTTTGTTCATCCTTCCTATGTTGTTCTTTTTGCAGTCTCCGTATTTCTCCATTTCTTATACAAAAGTATAATATATATATAATCTTCTGTACCTTGCTTTTTTCATTGAAGAATGTATCCCCCAATTCTCTCCATAACAGTACATAAAGATAGTTCTCTTTCTCTTTTATTACTGCATATTAGTCTATTGTATGGATGTACCATATTTAATTCAGGCAACTCCATGGTGTTAATACTTGAGTTATTTCTAATTTTTGCTATGCAAGTAATACCAAAACGAAAACCTTTCTTCATCTCTTATTTTGGACTTGTGTGGGTGGGGATTGCTGGTCCAAAGTATAAATGCATCTCTACTTTGGTTAGATTTGCCAAATTCTCCTCCATGTGGTTTGTACCATATTCTAATCCTGCCAACAATGTATGAGAGTACCTATTTCCCTAGTCTCACCGGCAGCATTTGTTGTTGTAGTTTGGGTTTTGCCAGTCTGATAGTCGAGAAAGAATATCTCATTGCATTTCTTTTGTTATATTTGAAATTGAACATCTTTTCCTGTGCATAAGGACCATTTGTATAATTTTCTATGATCTATCTTGGAAACATTAGAGAAAAAAAAAGTGGCCTAGAAGTTGGGCACGTAGACACTATCATGACTTTCAGTTAACTAGTCTTGGTTCTCAAGCAAAGCATAAAACTGCTGAGCCTCAGTTTCTGTCTTCTACCCAAAGAATTTCTGAGGATGAAGTAAATATAGTATATGAACATCATTCTGGGGTCTGTAGCACATTGTGTATTCTTCCTCATCATTCGATAATCTATATCTCACATTAGATTCAATATTCTTTTCTCTCTTCTCTCATCATTTAGAGTCTATGTCTTACAGGTTATAGTCATCATAAAATCTGGAATGAAAACTTTCATTGATTTTTACATGTCCACCTTCTCAGACAACTAGTTTCTATTCATGATCACTTAAGTTGGAAGAGAGTCTTCTGCTTCAAAATAAAAAAACAACAACCAGATGTTCCTTTTCCTTTATAATGTGGTGCCTTTTTAGTTATTTAGAGAAAAACTGAAGTTTGCCTTTCAAAGATTGGAGCATATTTACTAGTTTTCTAAAATCCGAATATTAGTATAAAAATGCTAGAGGAAGATGATAAAGGAGAACCCTAATCTTGATTAGATGCTTAAATACACAAAGATCAGATAAAAGTATTGAACTGGCTCTTCCCGAAGTTTTCATGGGTTTGGGCCGTGGTTAGAGTACATTGCAATTGCCGGACACTTCCTCAGAGCGCAAGTTCCTTTTGATTGTTCTTTTAGGAGTCCTTCCTGGAAAAAAAATAAGAGAAATGGTAAAAACTCAGTTCTCTCTTAGAAGATTAACCTTTTTGATACTGGTAAATGGCAAAATTTCTTGTTGAAGAAGAAATGACAGCTGTGTATATAAGCATATTCCTGCCTTGGGCAGGGTACAAAGAGTTTAATCTTTCCTAAACCCCACTGTAATGTCTGCTGTTTAAAACCTTCAGTTACCCTGGACAAGATCTTCATCAGCAACTTGCCATGCGCTCATGGCAATGTTACTTGATATAGTTAAGCTAGTTGAAAGTACAATTCAGTTAATAGCCAAAGAAATATGAGATACTTGGAAATCCAAGTCTTTTTTTTTTTATTGAAGTATAGTTGATTTACAATGTTGTGTCAATCCCTGCTGTACAGCAAAGTGACTCAGTTATACACATATGTACATTCTTTTTATAATATTCTTTTCCACTGCGGTTTGTCCCAGGAGATTGGATATAGTTCCCTGTGCTATACAATAGGACCTTGTTGTTTATCCATTCTAAATGTAATAGTTTGCATCTACCAACCCCAAATTCCCAGTCCATTCCTCTCCCTCTCCCTCCCCCTCCCCCTTGGCAACCACAAGTCTGATCTCCATGCCTGTGAGTCTGTTTTGTTTTGTAGATGGGTTCATTTGTGCCATATTTTAGATTCCACATATAAGTGATATCATATGGTATTTGTCTTTCTCTTTCTGACTCACTTCACTTAGGATGATCATCTCTAGCTGCATCCATGTTGCTGCAAATGGCATTATTTTGTTCTTCTTTATGGCTGAGTAGTATTACATTGTATATATGTACCACATCTTCTTTATCCATTCGTCTATCACTGGACATTTAGGTTGTTTCCATGTCTTGGCTATTGTGAATAGTGCAGCTATGAACATAGTGAATATAGAGGTTCATGTATCTTTTTTAATTATAGTTTTGTCCAGGTATATGCCCAGGAGTGGGATTGCTGGATCATGTGGTAATTCTATTTTTAGTTTTCTGAGGAACCTCCTTACTGTTTTCCATAATGGCTGCACCAACTTACATTCCCACCAACAGTGTAGGAGGGTTCCCTGTCCTCCACACCCTCTCCAGAATTTATTGTTTGTAGACTTTTTAATGATGGCCATTCTGACTGGCCTGAGGTGGTACCTCATTGTAGTTTTGATTTCCATTTCTCTAATAATTAGTGATGTTGAGCATCTTTTCATGTGCCTACTGGCCATCTGTATGTCTTCTTTGGAGAAATGTCTATTAAGGTCTTCTGCCCATTTTTTGATTGGGTTGTTTTTTGTTGTTGAGTTGTATATATATATACAACTAAGCTGTATATATATGAAGTGTATATATATATACAACTGTACATATATAATTGTACATATATATAGCTGTTAGTATATATATACAACTGAGCTGTTTGTATATCTTGAAGATTAAGCCCTTGTTGTTTATGTCATTTGCAAATATTTTCTCCCATTCCATAGGCTGTCTTTTCTCCAAGTCTTAAACAGAGTTTGCTAGCAAATATTTAAATCATTGACCTTATTTTTATCTGTATTTCCTGATGTAGGTCACATGTTTCATCATAATTTTCTCATTTGACCTCTGCAGATCTAGATTTTTTAAAAGCAAAATATAGCTAACAAAAAAGGAATTGACTAAATAAGTAGACTGATTGGGAATTTGGGTATTCATTCTATACACATGTGTTATTTTCCTGAACTATTTTTTTCACATACAGAATTTTACAGAACTGTCCTTTTGTATACTTTCAGATTTTAAGAAATACTACAAAAAAAAATGAAAGCCAGTGTTTCAAATTTGAGGTCATCTGGTTCAAGCAACAACAGAGAAGGCTTAATGTCTCAAACCTCTTTCCAAATTTTTTCATAATAATTTTGTTAAACATTTATGCAGAACTTTGTTTTCTTTATTCAGGAACATCTCCAGTAAAATTCAATGTTCTGAAAGACGCATATGATGTTTCTTGCAAGATTAATGAGATGAAGAAAAAGGACAGGAAAATATCCAAGTATCTATTATATAATTTGCATTTTTAGAGACTTGCTTGCAAACCTTAACTAAAAAGATGAGTCTTAGATTAGATTAACTTATTATTCATTTAATGGAGGAAAACCAGAACTTTTTTTTTTTTTGAAGGTTTCATGTTTATAGGTCAGGAGGAAGCCTGCTTTCTCTTTTCTACTTCTCAAATTCTCTGAATCTGGCAACATGAATACAGTATCTAGAAGAGATATGTTTTGGCAATGAACAAAGAGACACAGTGTTTTACAATTAGCTCCTTTTAATTTGGACTGTTGTCTGTAGATGGTTGTTTGTCTTAATATATTGAATAATTAGTAAAAGCATCCCATTGGCTATGTAATTAGTGGGCACACAAGAAAGGATAGAATAGGAAAAATGTAATAAATTGTGTACACTATCTAAAACAAGAATGTATATGAAAGAAGTTAACTCCATTTCTTGAAAAGACCTTGGAGATTAAATTTTTTATAAAGGAATTCCCCACAACAACAAATGTTACCAATATAGTAATATATGTGAATATAATTGTTTAGAAATGACTCTTAATAGAATATTAATTTAAGTTGTTTTCCAAATATTAGTTAATTGTTTTGCCATTTTCAAAACTATTAGTTGAGATAGATCAATGTGAGATGAAATTTATAACTTGTTTCTCTCTAATAACTACTGGCTTATTTCCTTTACCCTTTTGATACCTTTAATTCTATTGATCAATCAAACAATCAAAGAAGTATTTATTAAGTACCTACTACAGACTCAGTACTTTGCCAGATATTGAGGGTGAGGCATATATATATATAACATATGGTCCCTAAACTCAAGGAATTTATAATTAGATTATAAGTGTTAAAGGAAACAAAGTGAAAAAAATGAACTTGAAAAATTAGAGATGAAAACAAGGTAGATAACAAGGATGCCAAGATAATTCAATGAGGAAAGAATAGTCTTTTCAAGAAATAGTGTTAGTACAGTTATGCACATGCAGAAGAATGTAGCTGGACCTCTACCTAATGCCCTATGCAAAAATTAATTCAAAATGGACCAAAGACCTAAACGTAAGATCTAAAACTTTAAAACTCTTAAAAGAAGGTAAAGGGGGAAAACTTTATGACCTGGGGTTAGGTAGAGATTACTGTGATATGACAAGAAAAGCATGAAAAATAAAAGAAAAATAGGTAAATTGGACGTTATAAAGATTAAAAGATTTTGTCTTTCAAAGAACACTACCAAGTAAGTTAAAAGATAACGCACAGAATGGAGAAAATTTTTTGCAAATCATATCTGAGACCTATCTCTGGGATATATAAAAGTGCTTGCAGTTCAATAAAAAGACAACTCAAAAAAATAGTCAAAGTATTTGAATAGACCTTTCTCCAAAGAAGATATACAAATGGTAAATAAGCACATGAAAAGATGCTCAACATTAACTATCAGGGAAATGTAAATCAAAACTGCAATGAAATGCCATTTTATACCGACTAAGATAGTTATAATCCAAAAGACATAATTAACATGTGTTGGTGAGGATGTGGAAAAACTGGAACTCTCATGAACTGTTGGTGAGAATGTAAAATGGTGAAGCTGCTTTAGAAAACAGTCGATCAGTTCCTCAAAATGTTAAACACATAGTCAGCATGTGACCCAGCATTTCTCCTAGATACATACCCAAGGGAAATGAAAGGGTATTTTCACATAAAAATAAACACGAATGCTCTTAGCAGCAGTACTTATAAAAGACAAAAAGTGTAAACAACCCAAATATCCATCAACTAATTAATGGATAAACAAAATGTGGCGTATCCATACAATGAAATACTATTCAGCCATAAAAAGAAAAGAGTGTTATTGTAGGCTACCACATGGATGAACCTTGAAAACATTATGAACTTGAAAATATATATATAGTCAAAGAAGGCAGTCACAAAAGGCCATGTATCATATGATTCCATTTATATGAAGTTTCCAAAATAGGTGAATCCTTAGAGACAGTTAATAGATAGTAGTTGCCTAGGGCTGGGTTTCAAATAGGGGCTCAAAGGGAAATGGGGAATTACTGCTAATGGGTTTCTTGACATGATAAATATGTTCTAAATTGATTGTGGTGATGGTTGCACAGCTCTGTGAATATACTAAAAGACGGTGAATTGAATACTTTGTATGAATGTGGTCTCTATAATGCCATTAATTTTTAAAAGTGGTATGCCTATAACCGGGAGGTTTAGATGACACCCTCAGCCCTTATGGATTCTGTGATCATAGGAATAATGCCTCTTTATTAAAAAGAAAAAGATAGGAATTACAGAGAATTTTAGACTTAAAGGGGAATTTGGAAAACATCTAGTCTAATTCTCTAAATATTCCCATTTTCCAGATAAGCAACTTAAACAATAGAGTGGCAGTTAAGCCCATGGATTCTGGAGGGAAACAGTGGGTCTCTGTCACTCAAAGGTTAAGTCGTGCTAGGCAAGGCCTGTGGACTCTCAGCCTCAGTGTTAAAACTACAAAAAGAGGGGGATACAGAATATGATCCACAGTGAAGTTACTATAGGATTACACACACACACACACACACACACGAGCACTCTTTATATTTCAGCATAAGGCCTGAAATATACATAGTGCTCCATGAAAGTTAGCTCTTGTTTAAAAGTGTCCCCACTCTCCCAAGTCATATTGTATGTATAGTGAAGCTGGGGTATAAAAAATCAGGTTGTCTGCCTTCTCTTCCTGTGCTTTTCCCATGATATCAGATTGAAAAATACTGTATTATTCTACCAGGACAAATCTGAGTATCTCTGAAGCCACACCGCTTGAGAACAATTGATTTCCTATGATTTTGAAAGTCTCTAGCCAGAATGAACCTGTGCTTAAGGTTTTAAAAAGGTCTTGTAATACATCCTTCACTTGTAGACATATAGTTTTGCAAGACAGTACTTATATCTTGGCCCTGGGGATCATTTTTCTTTCCTCCGAATTCTCACTCTTGTTTGACTTTCAATCTATTGCATATGTTAATCTGATATGATGACTCATTACATCTGCATTTCTTACATAATCAAATCTGAAAACAACTTTACAGAACAGCTAGCTTTCAATCTTTATCCAGAGTTTATCCTCAAAGAGAAATAGAGAATAATGGCTGCAGACCTTTCTTTGAGTTTTGGTAGCATTCTGCAAGGTTAATATGAATTGGCTCCTCGCGTACATGAGGTTACATGCTGAGTTTGATTATTGACTTCGGCAGATGTTATCAGAGTAGCATTTTGATCAGCAGCCAAAGACGTTCTTTCTACAAAGGTACTATAGGAAATTATCTAGATAATAATACAAAGTATAGGGCTTCCCTGGTGGCGCAGTGGTTAAGAATCTGCCTGCCAGTGCAGGGGACATGGGTTCGATCCCTGGCCCGGGAAGATCCCACATGCCGCGGAGCAACTAAGCCCGTGCACCACAACTACAGAGCCTGTGCTCTAGAGCTCATGAGCCACAATTACTGAAGCCCACGTGCCTAGAGCCCATCCTCTGCAACAAGGGAAGCCACCACAATGAGAAGCCCGCGCACCAATGAAGAGTAGCCCCCCCTCGCTGCAACTAGAGAAAGCCCGTGCACAGCAATGAAGACCCAATGCAGCCAAAAATGAATAAACGAATAAATTTTTTAAAAAGAGAAAATAATCAAAATAAAATAAAATAAAAATAAAAAAATAACACAAAGCATAGGTATTTATAAGGATCATTTTATAAGGGCACACTTATGCACTGCTGATGAGAGTATTTGTTGATATAACCATTCTGGAGGATATTTTAGCAAAATATTTCAAAAGCCTTCAACATTTGAGCGAACATTTCCACTGCCAGGAATTTGACCAATAGGAATCATGAGACATATGCCCAAATATTTGTTTATTATAAATTGACCAAAAAAGTATATATAACCATAAACTTTTTTAAAATATTGTAATCCTATGATGAAAGTTCATAATAATGCAATTGACAAGGAAATTTAGTTATTTCTGAGATACACATTTTAAAGTAATAACTAGAATTATGATTTATAACATTATACCAGAACATATAAGATTTTTAGAAATTTCATGTAATGTCTGAAACATTTATATTAACATATTTCCATACAAATAACCCAAAGAAAGTTTAGTATTAGTTGTTTTGTTTGTTTGTTTGTTTTATACTGCAGGTTCTTATTAGTCATCAATTTTATACACATTAGTGTATACATGTCAATCCCAATAACCATAAACTTCTAAAAACAACTTAAATGTCCAATGATGATGGCTTGGATAAATAAAACTAAGCACATCCATGGTTTGTATTTTTTTAATTCATGATTTATAAAATGACTATTCATAATATCTTATGTGAAAGTAATGAGTTTCAAAATAGTATGCATGATAGGATTACAATATTATTAAAATGATTCTTTATGTATGTGTATGCATTAAGCCTTATCATTTTGACTTGATTTGCAAAGCATCATTTGTATATAATTAACCCCAATAATTCCTTCAGACTCATGAGCTTTGCAAATCTGTGGACGTCTCAGCTAAATGTCTTTTTTCGAAAACACCTGTTCTCAGAATATAGACTGTGAAGGCAAATAAATGGGAATACTTTAGTGCAGTTATTTTATGGTCTATTAGCATTACTACTGAATTGTATTAAAATCCCCCTCAATCTTTGGACTTTGAAAATGTAGGTCCCATGACAGTGTTAATGTAAAAGTCTTTATGAGTATTTTCAATGTGACCTATTATCATGTTCATTATTTTTCATTATATTTATTTGAATCCTTGTAAAATATAATGACTTTAAAACAAAGTAGACGACGTGGAAAGCTGTGTCTGCCTGATGTGCTCCCAATGTGCTGTAGTGTATTTGAAAGAGATCGAGATATCATCAAGGCTGTTTTCTTAGTAGCTCTGCTTTGCTTTGCTGCTACTCTAGGCTGTGCGGTTTTGTGGCTTTGCCTTCTTTTTATGTCATATAGAATTATAGGACATGTATCTGACAAAATATCTCCTGGACATGACAGAAAAATGGTCGTATTCTAACTCTTGTATCTCTTTGGTGTTTCCGTTTCGGGTAAAGTCTTTTATGCTACTGGGAATGCCTATTTCATACCAGTAAAGATAAGCAGAACATTTCCTTCTTTAGCTCTAACCATTTTAGACTGCTCTGTTCTTTCTCAAAGGGAATGTCTGAACTCATGTGTGAACATGTAATGCAGGAAATGTGGAAAGTGATTATATGGAGAAAAAGAGAAGATGAAATGATTAAAACACAGTCAGTGGTTTTTTTTTATCCTACTGGTGGGTCCCTTTAGTATGAGGGTGAGGTACTTTATGTTACCATGTTCTTGTACCATCCAAACAGTGGGTGTGGACCGAGATGCATATCCACTGAGTTGAAGGCAAGCTTCCACCATCAAGTAGCTATTCCTCTGAGCATTACCCTAACCCTGCCTGCTGCTTTTGCCACCTTGTTTGTTCACAGAAAGTGTTTCCACATGTACTTAAAAAAGATAACGAGATTATATAGATGATACACATATATGGCACAGACACTGTGCCAGCAAATTATCAAAATGAATGTTTCTTAATTTTTTTAAATCTTTCCCCTCTCCAGGAAGAGAGTTGTATCCAGCAATAGAATGCGTATTTTCTTTTCCAAGAATTTGGAGTGATTATTGGAAATATCTTTAAAATTCACATTGAATGTCCTGAGAGTCAATAGGTATTTTATTTTCATAGAAAGATAAATGATCCTCCTGATGTCAAAAATGAGGTATAATTCAAAACATTTCACAGCAATTTTCACATAGAACTCTTTCATGGATTAGCACAGGCCCCTGGGATAAAATTACCCCAACGTGGATTTTGAGACTTCTCATTCCCGACTAGACAGCTAAACTACAGAGAATGTTGGCTTCCTCCCCAAACTCCATGCTGTAGATGCTGCCTGAGAGAAGAGGAGTGGGTCCTATGAACTAACATGGAAACTATGAGAAACTCTGGATGGATAAAGGGCAGAAGTGGCATTGTGTGAAGGTGACAGGCAGCCTGGAGTACAAAGGGGTCAGGTACTACTGTGGGAAATAGGCTGGCAGAGGAGTTTTGAATTTTCTTTTCTGTGACAAAAAAATAGCAGCATCCTCCAAAGCTACTTAATATCTAAGGGATAACTTCTGTAGAGTGCCCAGAGAGAGTACAGAGCTGATGGAAACAAGAAAGGCAGACAAAGGAACCCTAAACTAACCCCACTTCTCCTCCTTTCCTCCCAGAGATTTCTCCAGAAACTAATAAGTTATAATCAAAAGAGGTTACCACCTCCCAATATTATTTTTTAACTTTCAAAGAATTTAATGCCAATTCCTGAGGGATACATTTTCCTTAGAGCACGAAGTAGCATGAATGAGACATTAATAAAAATAAGCTACAAAGAAAGCTTTAATATGTTCCAGAAATTGCAATATTACATTATCTATATTTTCTGACTATAGTGCAGTAAAATTAGAAATGAATATCAAAAAGTAGAAAGAGAAAAAAACTTTGGTTTTAAAACTAATAATCTCTCCTCTGTCTGACATATTTATTTTAATTCAGTATGAGTTATTCACATAACTATCTATCCACACATTTTCATGTCTCTGTGGTATCTGGATAATATTGTGAGAGAACGTAAAAATGTACATGAAAATAGTGGTTCAAGAAACCTTCTTTCAAATAGCTTTCCACAAGTGGCTTTAACAACTTGGTAACAATAATGGCTACCATTTATTAAACAGTTATGATGTTCAGCGTGTTCAAATTCCTTAGGGAAAAAAAAACTAACACCCAGATTCAGAGAGGCTAAGTAACTTGCTCAATGTAGAACAGCCAGTAGAGGCAGAACCAGGGTCTAAACAGAGTTCTGCAAGATCACAAGGCTCACTCTGTTTCCACTAAAGATAGTACTGATCACCCAAGAGGAAGATAATGTTGTCTTGAGTCGGATTTGTAAAGAATTATGCAAGTATTGGGCTTCCCTGGTGGCACAGTGGTTGAGAATCTGCCTGCCAATGCAGGGGACACGGGTTCGAGCCCTGGTCTGGGAGGATCCCACATGCTGCAGAGCAACTAAGCCCGTGAGCCACAACTACTGAGCCTGCGCGTCTGGAGCCTGTGCTCCGCAACAAGAGAGGCCGCGATAGTGAGAGGCCTGCGCACCGCGATGAAGAGTGGCCCCCGCTCGCCGCAAATGGAGAAAGCCCTCGCACGGAAACGAAGACCCAACACAGCCATAAATAAATAAATAAATAAATAAATAAAATTAAAAAAAAAAAAAACCAAATAGAATCAAAAGTAACTTTAAAAAAAAAAAGAATTATGCAAGTATGATTAAAAATAATTTTAAGAACTTTAGTATTCTTGCATATTTAGGACTACACAATTTATTCATTTATTACTAAACCATTTTTAATTGAATGTTTACCATTTGTAAGACATTTACCGAGGGAATATTTACTGATCAAAATTGACATTTGTAATATTTGAGATTTCAAATTTCACAAACAGCTGACTTCCAATATCAGAAATGAACCTCCTCACAAGTCATTTTGAAATTATGCTAAAATGTCAGTTTCCTCTGAAACTGGAAAATCCACTAAATAAAATAACATTTGGTTATTGGTATTATTCAGCTACCAGTAGGCTGCATACTGGGATAATGAAGATAGTAAAAACATGAAAGAGTAAAGGAGGGAAAAGGCTTATAGACAAAACCATGAAAGTAAATGGCTCTTCTACCTTTTACTGATGCCATGTGATGTACTAGGTAGAGTACAATTTGCACTCTTTCAAAGTCATCTCCAGATTAAAACCTCAAAGACTTTATCTTTCCCAGTAAACACTTATGATCATAGACCAGGATGAGACAAAATAGTTTATCGAAGTCTCGCCCTTTTACGGAGAAAGAACAAATAAGAGGTTTCCTCATGTTGAACTTAAACAAAGTAGCTTAAATGTAAGGAGTTCCAAATGAAATAAAAGCTTAAAGATCTTGATTAGGATCAAGAATTCAAATACAGTCTCTGGATGTTTTAAGCATATACTGTTTCATAGAAAAATAAGTGTCTTACTCAAAAATATTATGTGGAAAATAAAGCAAGTATTTTCTTATTCATTTCAAATATTAAGTCTTTGGGCTAAATAATATCGTGAAACTATACATTAACTCATCTAACTATTGTAGACATTAAATATTTTTAAACTAGTTGCTCTTGGAATAATGCAAAGCAATGTTTATAGCTGGAAATTTTATTTTCCTCATAATATGTGGAAAAAGAATTATTTTTATAGCTATATGCCATATTATCTTTACTAATTTGGAGATTTATTCATTTATCTTGAGATTTATGTTGCCATTTCAAAATTGTTATAGCATAATCTAGTTTATCCTTGATTATATGGTCAATCATATTTCTCCCTGATTAAGGATTACTTATCTTTGGTCATATATCAAAATATTTCTGATAAGTGATGGAAAATGGAAATATAAGATTGTAATGAAGGGACATTTTATGACTGGACATAGAAATCCATGAACAAAAAAGTCATTCACATGAGAACTACTGTGCTCTTTGAGAATTGTGCATCCCTTTTAATTCAAAGTTAAAACTTATACCAATAAAATAGTCTGATGGAAAATAGAAATTTAGAGCACTTCACACTGAACTTTGTACGAAGAATTTACTCAAAAACATTGAACAACTGACTGAGATATAATTACATTTGACGTATTAACCTCTCTAGGAATTTTCATTATGATCTTTCCTTTGGAAAAATTGGACCAGTCTGACCTTTGGCACATTCGACTTTGAATCTTATGTCATAACATATTATTTCAGAACAAACTGAAAATACAATAGAAACATCTCTTCCAGTACCATGAAATGGCATACAATAGTTTTTCACAGATAAGCAGTTCAGCTTTCCACCACCAAAGCTAGGATTCAAAATCTTGTTTGGCGGGGCTTCCCTGGTGGCGCAGTGGTTGGGGGTCCGCCTGCCAACAGGGGACGTGGGTTCGAGCCCTGGTCGGGGAAGATCCCACATGCCGCGGAGCAACTGGGCCCGCGAGCCATTAACTACTGAGCCTGCGCTCTAGAGCGCACGAGCCACAACTGCTGAAGCCAGCTCGCCTGGAGCCCGTGCTCCGCAGCAAGGGGGGCCGCCACGGTGAGAGGCCCCGCGCACCGTGGCCGGGGGTAACCCCCCACTCGCTGCAGCTGGAGAGGGCCTGCGCGCAGCTGCGAAGACCCAACGCAGCGAAAAATAAATAAATAAATGTTTTTAAAAAATCTTGTTTTGCATCATTTGTTGTGTCACCCTTTCGCTTGCCTTGCTGCTTTGACCCTTTAAGCCAGACCACAAATCAGCTTCAGGTAGCAGCCACGTTTAAGGCCATTGTTTGGGACCCTCACCCACCACTCCACTGGATCTCAAGCTGACTTAGCCCGCCCCCTAGTTAAGCTTTCTTGCCTTGACATTCCAACATGCAGGTAGTAGTATTTCCCTATTTTGCCTTGGGCGGTCACAACTACGTCTGGCTGAAAATTTTTTATCCCAATGATCTTTCTGGGCAAGATGCCTTTGCCAGTGCTTGGAGATCTTGCTAACATTCTTGAGTGTCTGCCTGTCACTTTTGACTGTTGGCTATGTAACAGATGTGAATTTTAAATGTTGTAAGAATAAAATTCACTTCGCCTAATGCCAGCTGAATTAGGGGCTTAAGGCAGGTCCACTCAAGGTGGTGTTTCTGAACCAGATAGGCAATTTTGATCATCAGCTGTGACTTCAATTTCCATTCAGTGTAGGTAACCTCAGTAAGACCATCTATCTAGAAACTACATGTAGACTTTAAAGATAGACAAAGCAGGACATTTTTACAAAAGGGTGGCCTGTTCCCTAGTATGGAACTAGGGAATTTTGACAATTTCAAATCAGATTAGCTTGGGTAACCCCAGAACAGGGCATGAATAAATGTTATTTTTATTTCTTAGACTACTATAATCTGATCTCTCCTGAAGACTTTAACTTACTCAGGCAAATTGGGAAAATAGAGAGAGGTGAAATACTGATCATAGCTAAGGAAACGTAAGAAACACTACATATCCTTGTTTGTCCCAGGGGCTATTCCAATCCACAACTCTTAACACCATGTGTGATAATTATGATGGGTTGAAACACAACCAGAGTCATGGAAGTTACCTGGAAATGGTGCTATGCAAGCTTGCTCAGGTCTTTTCCATAACTTCTTTTTTTTTTTTTTTTGACGTTTATATCTTTTGACCACCTTCATCCAATTTCCCCTCCCACCCCTAAATGGTAACCACAAATCTGGTCTCTTTTTCTATGAGTTTGTTTCTTTTTTTTTTTTTCTATTTTTAAAAATTCCACATATAAGTGAGATCGTATGGTATTTGTCTTTCTCTGCCTGACTTATTTCACTTAGCACAATGCTCTCAAAGTCCATCCATGTTGTTGCAGATGGTAGGATTTTTTCTTTTTATGGCTGAATAATATTTCATTATATATACACACCACATCTTGTTTATCCATTCATCTGCCCCTAGACACTTAGATTATTTCCATGTCTTAGCTATTGTAAATGAGGCTGCTATGAACATGGGAGTGCAGATATCTCTTCCACATGTTGTTTTCCTTTCCTTGGGATATATTTCCAGAAGTGGGATTGCTGGAACATACAGTAGTTCTGTTTTAATTTTTTGAAGAATCTCCACACTGTTTTCTACAGTGCCTATACCCACTTACAGTTCCACCAGCAGTGCACAAGGATTCCCTTTTCTCTACATCCTCACCAGCATTTGTTATCTTTTATCTTTTTGATAATAACCATTCTAACAGTTGTGAGGTGCTATCTGGTAGATTTGCATTCCCTTATGATTACTGATGTTGAGCACCTTTTCATGTACATGTTGGCCATTCATATATCTTCTTTGGAAAAATGTCTATTCAGGTCCTTTACCCATTTTTTACTTGGATTATTTGAGTTTTTTGCTATTGAGTTTAGGAGTTCTTTATATATTTTGGATATTAACGCTTTACTGGATATATTTTTTGCAAACATTTCTCCCATTCCACAGGTTGTCATAACTTCTATTTCTTTGCTAAAATTTTCTAGTTTTTGATTTGTTTCATGAGGATTTGTAATTGATTTTTAAAGCACTTTATAACGGCTGCTTTAAAATCTTTGTCAGACATTCCAACATCAAATATATCTTGTTATTGGCATCAGCGGGTTCTTTTCTCATTCAGATTAGGGTTTTCCTGGTTCTTGGTATGATAAGTGATTTTCTACTGTATCCAGACATTTTGGCTATTATGTTAGGAGACCGTTGATCCTATTCATATTTTCTGTGTTAGCAGGCCATTGCCCTGTGTAGGTTGAGCTTATAGGTAACTTTTGTTCGTTCTGTTCCAATGACAATTTGGGTTTCTGAGCCCTTGCAATGTTATTCTGGTCGGCTTCATTCTTCTGATGCTTTTAGGGTTCTTGCTTAGGCCCTTTTTGTGTCATCTGTCAGGGTAGAAGGCACTTCCTTGGTCTACCTGCAATTTCTGGGTGATCTTCTGGGGGAAGACGCCAGTGAAGAGCAGGGAAAAGTGAGTGTATACAATCTTGTTCCAGAATTGGAAGCCAGCCCAAGTCCTTAACCATCCTCCAAAGAGTTCTTGAGAGTCTTGACTGCAAATGCACAAAGATGTTGTCCAGAAAATATCCAGGTAGAGGAATATCTAGATGACAACATCCAACTGAGAAATATACCCTGGTGGAAAACAAAAGTCCATTTATCAATGTTTAGAAGATGAGAAGCACTGCACAAGTCATTGGACATTTTCATGTACTGAAATTGCCTGATGCATTGCTTGAAATTTACCTTCCTTTTTCTCACACTCACCTTGGGCTCTCTGTGAGACTCCAGCTTTGTGAAAACCCAGGCTCCATGGAGTTGGTCCAGGAGTCCTGCTACTAGGGAAGTGGGCAGTAATTTCTAATAGTAACTCCACTGAGGGTATAGAAACCCTGACACAGATAAGTTCTCTGCTCTTTCTTCTTTGTGAAGAACATTTTGACCCCTGTAGGGGAAGTGGAAAGTATTTTCCCATTATTTACAAAGCACTTTACACCAAGATTGCCTGTCCACACACCAGTAAAAGGCGATTGATGTTCCAGGTTCTTGCTCAAAGAGCCCTCTACTCCTCAGTTATAACTCAGCCTGTTTTCTCTTCATTTCCTAACCCTACTCTAGCTTTTGGCTCAGTTACGCTGTTTCTCTCATAGCTTTCTCAGCATGTCAGGGCATCTCTCATTTTAGTGGATGTGATTCCTGCTTTAGCTCCAGTAACCTCGACATGGTGCTATAACAGCTTTTGCCAGGCAAGGTCCAAGTTGCTGGTGAAAAGTCCCAGTAGCCAGCATAGTTCTAGTTTCCATCACAACAAGCCGTGCGGTACTGATACATAGGCTCTTACAGAAGAAGGACAGCATGTTGTGTCAGGTTTCAAAATGAGATGCCTCTCCTACATCTACCCCTGTCAACTCAGCTTCATTCCTCATTCCTAGAGAAGGGGGCTTCTGAAATACTTGATATCATGGGCTGTGAGTACGCTGACCAAAAAATACAGTGGATTTGATGGAATGAGCTATTCTCACACTTCTTGGTTGACAGGTCTGTTGCAAATCTCCCGTAGCTTTGATTCAGTTACTAAAGCAGATGTTGATGTTGGTCTCATTGAGAGTTCTTGGCACAATCAGAAAAATCACACTTTGATTTTTCTACCAGCTAGTCCCAACGTCAGAGATCAGGAAGACCTCGTTGTTGTTCTTCTTCTTTGTTGAATAAATTCCCCTTTCATTTACATCCATCTGATTTATGATATATTGACCCTTCCCTTGTTTATCCAACAAGAAATTTTGGACACAGGACTCTTCTATTAGGCATTCTAAGGCACAGATTTGCAAAGTTTATTTAATGTATCACTAACATATCTAGTGGTGCATTTCTTTTAAACAAACTTTCCTCTAACAATAATCATAAGGTTTGCAAAATGGAAAAGATTTCAACAAAAACTTACACACAACTGAATGTATACCGGGCACTGTGCAAAGTGCTCAAAATACAGAGATAAAAAATAATAATATGGATCTGGCTCCAAAGAGTTATGCAATGTAACAGAAGAAAAATTACACGTACACATGAGCAATAGTTAACATATAGTAAAAGTGCAATATTATAAACACTGACAAAGCCAGAAGTCCTATATCAGAATTGCTTTAGACCAGTAGTTGAGTCAGGAAAGACTCAGCAGAGCAGGTAATAGTTTTGAATTAAGTGTTTAGAATAAATAGGAACCAATCACGTGGGAAGAGAGCAAAGACATTCCAGGCTTAGCGAGGCCCACGTGCCAAGTCACAGAGGCGTGGAGCAATAATAGGCGTCGGGAGCTATAAGCAACTCTGCGTCGCTCAAGTGCAAAGGGATGTGAGATGAGGCCGTAAGGGGTTTTGCAGTCCATGAAAAGGAGCTGGGCTTTTGTTCTTTTTTTTTTTTTCTTTCTTTTTTTTTTTTTTTAATTTTATTTATTTATTTATGGCTGTGTTGGGTGTTCGTTTCTGTGCGAGGGCTTTCTCTAGTTGCGGCAAGCGGGGGCCACTCTTCATCGCGGTGCGCAGGCCTCTCATTATCACAGCCTCTCTTGTTGCGAAGCACAGGCTCCAGACGCGCAGGCTCAGTAGTTGTGGCTCACAGGCGTAGTTGCTCCGCGGCATGTGTGATCTTCCCAGACCAGGGCTCGAACCCGTGTCCCATGCATTGGCAGGCAGATTCTCAACCGCTGCACCACAAGGGAAGCCCTGGGCTTTTGTTCTTTAAGAAATAGGAGACTTAAGATAGATTTTAAAGTGGGAAGCTTTGCATTTCGGAAAAAATCACTGTTGATTACAAGTAATACTAACATCCATTTTAAAAATTTAAATTTATAACCTCATGTTCGATCATGTTGCCCCTTCAAAGATCTGAAGGGCTCTTATATAAATGAAAGCATAAAGACATCTTAGGCATTGCATACCTCTTAGGTAGGACTCATGTAAGAATAGCTGGTAGCTTCTTTCTGGCCTTATGGAACCATAAAGAGAAAATGTGCCATCTTTAAAGAGACTTCCTTTCTTTACGAATTTTCTAGTAAGCATCAAAGCCAAATGGAAAAAAAAAATTATTCTCGTAATGCTCTCAATAGTCTTGTCCTCCCAGGCCTTCCTAGTGGATGGGAGATCCTGCCCTTTGTACGCATAGAGTGTGCTTGTCTGTGCTGTTGACTTCTGCCTTATATCTGTCTTCCAGACACCTATCCATAGAGGCAGGCTTCATTCCCTATTTCCAGATGAGAATTTAAGTCAAGTAACATATCAAGGAAAAAAATTTAGGTTATATATGCAATGGAAATTATCCATCCATGACTGGTTTTATCTTACGAATATTTGACTGTACTGATACTCTCACATTGCTTAAGAAAGGTGATTGTCAGAGAAAGATCAACAGATCACACCTTCAACAGGTGCACGCAGATCCTGTGCACCTTCACTCAGGCAGTAAAAGTGAAGGTGCCCAGGACCATTTGTGATCATCAACCTGCCTTCCTCTCTCTGTCTCATGTCCTTCTCTTGCCGTGATGACGCAGACAAGCAGGCAGGGCAGCAGCATGACTCTGGGTTCGAAACCTGGCTGACATTGACACAGATTTCACAAGCCGTGGCTATTAATGCAAAAGCACATCGGTCTGGATCTTATGGAAAAAAGGATGATTTCTGCTGGCATCTTAGGTTCTTTATAGGAAATGCCCTGCATGAGGAAAGCCACGGAATGAAAGCAATTGATAGGTAAATAGAGTAACAATGTGGCATCTCAGTGTCTCATGGATATCACTTTCACAGATAAAATTTAAGTCTCTCTGTGTAACTGACAGGTAGGCCATTAGCCATTTTTAATAAAAGAGTAGAGAAGTTTCTCTCCTGTGGCTTTTGCTGGTACTTTTTATAGCCGAAGTGTGGTAGGAAGTAGGCCCCAAGTTCCCTTGGCAACAAGTAGAGTAGAAGCGATACACAGAAATCTGAATCATCGGTGAATCATCTGAGGGATTTCTGTTTCCATTCCTTGGAAATAATTTACTGATTTTTTTTTTTTTTTAATCTGTGTGATGTTTGCTGACTCCCAGGGAAGAGCACAGAGAGCGCAAGACTTTACTCTGGTCAGTCATTTAAGAATCATTCTGAATGCTCCAAGTGGACTTTAATATTGATATCCAAAAACCCACTGTTCTCCATTAAGACAACACTCAGTGTTTAAAGGGAACAGATCTGCACATCAAGGCATCAGCAATGGGGAAGTTCCCCTTCACCAAATAAACCTGATGTCCCCAGGAAGATGTTTCAGGACATTGCTGCATTTAAACTAAATTTTTCTTAGTGTCAAGGAAAGGTGATGTCTATACAGCTCATTGTTAATCACAGAGAACACTTTCAGACACCGAAAAAGAGAACTGATATGGTTGCACCTGAAACGTGTGTGCGCTCCTGGAACGCGTGTGTGCACGCGCGCGCGTGCGCGCGCGCACAGACACACACACACACACCCCATCTGAAACTTCTGGACATCAGTTACTCAGTTTTTTCCCACTATTTTTTTTTCCACGAATACATGTCTTGTATAATCCCTTTACCTCCATTCTTGTTGCTTCTCCCTTATTTCAAGGTCACTTTGTCTTCTTGACTGAGTGTCCTTACTCTATTCTTTGTGCATAGAGAAAAAGAACTTCCCCTAAAAATGCTTTTTCTCATGTCAACATCCCAATAAAAACTCATGAATTGTTCAGTGACTTCTTGTGGACCATGACTTAATTATCATTGTATTCACAGCATGCATCATGGTGCGACCCACAGAATATGTTCAATAGACATTTATTGAATGATGTATTATAATTGTGGAATTTTTGATTATACACTTCCCATAATAGATCTAAATCTATTTGTGAGCATAAATCTAATCTCATAAGTCTTTGCATCCCTAGCTGCTAGCATGGTCTCTGGTATATTATCATGCTCAACCAACGGTTATTGAAACAGTGAATGAAATTCAAATTCTGGACTCTTATATGCATATTGTAATCTCCTCTATCTAGGTGGCCTCATTTCCTACCAATCCCCTCCTTCCTGTGAAGTGAGCCTTTGTACCAGTCAAGCTCCGCGTAATCACTCATACCATTTTCCTCAGATGAATTATCACCACCATTCCCACCACCTACTTAAGTTCTATCCTTCGAGGCCCAGCCTAAGTTTCATTCTAGTCACAAATGGAGAGATTTCTTGATTCCTCCAGTCCTCACAGATCTTCATGTTCTTCTAACTCCTCGTGTCTATGGACTTTATTCAAATTTTGTCCCTAATGCCATCTTCCATTGTTTGCTTCCTTTTTGAGTCCTGGGTGACGTCACTTATTTCCTAATCCTCAGCATCTCCCACATATTGATGACACTAAGCTCCCTCATCTCTAGCCCTGTTGTCTTCTCAGATCATCAAAACTCAATGTTTTATAAGTTCTTCAAGCTCAAAAATGTTCAGAAGTTAGTCCATATTGTTAAATTTTGTAGGTGTGTTAATTGTAGTATTTTTGTTACGAGTCCTTTTGTTCTTAGGAATACGTATTAAAATATTTATGGATGAAATGATATGTTGTCTCAAATTTATTTCAGAATAATATGGGAGAGGATCAAAGGAAGAGTTATGGTATTCTATGCACTACATGTTTGGAATTTTTCATAATACAAACTGCTTAGAATTTTTATTCATCATTTTTCTCTATTAGTGCCTTCAATCACTTCAGACCTGCTCCTCCTTTGCTTAAATGCATTTTCCCCCCCAACCCCTGTCCCAACCTCTGGGACATTCTCAAGCGGGGAGCAGGGATTGACATGTGAAACTGACCTAGTTAGTGGCTCATGAGATCAGTGCCCAAGTAGAATATCCTGGTGTCAAGTCAAGTAATTAGAAACAATTTTTGAAAGTGAAAGGAGAGATCAACTCTATTCTGAAAGAAAAATAAGATAATTGAGAGTTACCCCTCCACCCCCCCATACCCCCAATTTTGTGATTCTCTACACATACAACAAGAGAAACAACCAAAATCCATGGTCATGTTGTGTCCTTTGCTTGAACTATCTTTCCCTTCCCCTCTTACCTACTTAGAAACTATCTACTTAAGCTTCATTTAAGACTCTGGTCAACCATCCCTTTCTCTTTGTAGCACTCCCTGGACTCTCTCTGTCTCCCATAGGCAGAATTAAATGGTTCCTCATCAATATTCATATAGGACATTATACCTACTTTCTTTTTTTTTTTTTTTTACTACATCTCTAAGGAGTATAGTGATTAGTTTATCTGTGTTCTTCTGGCATTGCGCTACTGTGGCGAGAACTAACTTAGACAATTTCCCCCACGCTGTAAGCTCTGAGTTCAGGGGCTGTCTTCCTCTCCTTGATTCCCCAGATAGCACAGTGCCTTGAAAAAGGTAGATGTTCAATGAAAGTCTGAAATTGAATCAGATAGAATCTAATTTCTTTGTATATGTTGCTCCCTTTTTCTGCTAATATCCATATATTGAAAGTCTTCTATCCTGATCTCCCCCACTCCAAAGCGTTCCATCTTCCTCTGAATTCACAGCACATATTAGGGTCTGCTTTGGTTTTGGTGTCCTATTTCATTTGCAGTTTAAGACTGGTGAGAACAGTGACCATACCTTTTCACCCTCCTGTTTTCTATGGAGCCTGCTCAGGGTTTGATTCCCGAGCACAACTGAAAAATTTTTGAATTGAATGTTTGACTGTAAAAGACCCAGGAAGGGCCTGTTTCCTACTTGAGATCAGCAGTACCGAATATTTGATGTCCACTATTTGCTTAAATAATTTCATGGGCTCCATTATTTACAGAAGGAATAAAGAGGTCTGTAAATAGGCAGCCACAATTCAGAGAGTGAGTACTCACAAAGTTCCTTAAGGTTTCAAGAATTATGCAGCATATGTCACCCACTTAATCAGTTACTTCTCACAAAAACACAACAACAGAGGATTTGTACCTCCACCTTAGAGTTATGGAAACTGTGGCTACATTGGTAGCAGGTTCAGGAGCAGAGCTCAGAATTTTATCCCAAGACTTCTGAATCCAACTCCAATGTCCTTCCCACCCACACCACAGGTGCCTGTGTGTAAATGATACCAGGCTTAGCTCATTTAATACAGTCAGGGACTTGATCGTCTGCAGATTTGGTATCCACAGGGAGTCCTGGAACTAATCCCCCATGGATACCAAGGGATGACTGTGCTTCTCATCTGTTACAGGTCTTTTAGAGAAGCGTTATAGCATAGGGAGTTAGGAGAAAACCTCTGATGCCAGACTGTGTTCAAATTCTGGCTTTGTCTAGCCATGTGACCCTGGGCCAGCCAACAATCACGCTGGAGAGGGAAAAAAAATTACTTTATAAATTGAAGCAGTGCATTTCATGAAGGAAACTCAGGTGGCTGCTGTGGAGGCTTCTTGCTATCAAATGTGTTCACTCTGTGCCTCAGTTTCCACATCAGTACATTAAAGATGATAATACTCCCTATCTCCTAGGGTTGGGCACAAGATTAGATAAGTCAATATACATAAAGCATTTAAAACAGTGCCTGGCACATATATATAATGGTTTGCGTCTGTCACTCTATTAATCATTTATTTTAAAATAGAGCATATGCAATACGTTTTGTATAGTAAGAAAGGCAGAAATATTCACTGACTTTTTGGGGTCAATATTTGAGCCTCGTTCTAAGATATTTATGGCATTAGCATCTAAAATTTCTTTCGTGTTCTCCACAACCTTTCTAAACATACTTAGTTTACAAAATCAGAGTGGACATTGTACAGGAATAGCTTTTCTCATAATATGTTAGTACTTTCAGTTACATTCCAGCTGGAGTCTGAAATGTTTTTGCATGCAGAAACTTAAAAGTATGTGAAAACAACATGATTCAAACTTTTTATTCATTTTCATTAATTGTGTTGTTCGTTCACATATGGAATAAAAACAAAGTTGATAGTTTTTTGCTATCACTGGATAGGAATTAATCACCCCAAAAACAGGGCAACATATTGGGAACTATTCTGATGTCTAGTTGTGAAAGAAAAACTAACAAAATGGTACATCATTTATTTAATAATGTAGTCTATACATATCGATCGAGTATTCTCGTATTCCAGGAATTATTCTAGAAAAAGGACACCCACATGGAATTAATCTGCAGGTGTAAGGAGACATAAAATAAAGTAAACAAATAAAGTAATTAAAAATTTTATGGTGGGAGTTATGGAAGAAATGTACAGGGTGATATGACCCACTAAATAAGTGGAAAGGTAGAAGGATGAATTTAGATAAGGTAATTTGGGAAGATTGAGCAGAAACTTAAAAGACCAGAAGAAAACACAGAATTTGGTGACATAGTCTGAAAAACAGAGTAAAAAAAAAAATCAACCATAGAGACTGGTAAATACCAACAGCATTTTGTTTTTGTTTTGTTTTCTGTGCTCATTTTACTTATATTTTTTGTCCCTATCAGTAAATTTGCTTTGGTTCAAATGCAGTTAAAATAGCTTGGACGAAGATCAAACATTATCCGAGATTCATGTTTCTTTCTCTGTTTCCTTTTAGTATAAATGTAATACTCATTATAAACAATTTTGGAAATTAAAAATTTTAAATAAAATTTACCCACAATCCAAAAACGTAAATGCAAATGTTACTAACATGTTGATCTGTTCCTAAGGCAGATTTTTTTCAAGTTCAGTTTGTGGTTATCTAACCTTTGTGAAATGAGGTTAAATGAAGTAGGTGGCCAACTCGGCTTAGAAAAAAGAGAGGCAAAGCAAAGGTCATGCCGATATTGAGTTTACACGGTAATAAGCATGTTTGGGTTTAAAAAGTTACAATTGACCAAAAAAACTTGTAGTGGTCAGAACAATATGGTCAGATAAATGTTTTGATATCAAATGTTGCCAAATCTTGTCTCCCTAACAGTTGCCCCACTTTGGAAGTAATAGCCTTAAGGGAGAGGGACCGTAGAGAAATCAGCCTTGTTCTGATGGAAAGAAGCTGGGATGGGTGATGCTTCTGGCCCTTACATGGTCCCTGCTGAGCCCCGGTTGATGACAAGACCACAGCGGCAAATATCTTGCTTATTCACATCATTTGAGGTCTAATTTTTTCATAACTGTCAACATTATATTTTCCTTCTCTTCCTGCTCCTTCTCGGTCTCCAGTTCTCATACTGAAGAGCCTTTAGCTTCCAACTTGCTTTCTGAGGCAATACTGAACTCACAGATCTCAGTACCACCTTCTTTTGGATAGTGTGAGGCTCATGCTTTAAGGGGTTCAGAGTACACACACCTTCTTTGCTTCAACCCTAAGAATAAGTAAAGTAATGGAAAATAAAGGCCCAGCAGCAGCCAAGTCTGAACAAGAGGAGCCCATCCATAAAACTGAAAGAAAAATATGCTGATTTAAAGAATCTTCCACTGGGAACCAGGGATGGGAAATTAGAGGGAGAGATGATTGGATATAGCTAATTGCTCTATTATTTTTCACTTTACATAATAAAGAGACTTGTCTTTTGCAGTGCCAATGTCAAAGAACCAAATTAGGTTGAAACATTGATGTAAGCTAGGGAAAAGTAAAATATGTTATTATGTCTCAGGAGTCATTTGGCAATTATTTTTTCCCTTTCAAGTACAGGTATGTAGGTAGGTAGAGAGACACAGATATTTATACATATGTGTGTATGTGTGTGCATTCATTATTGTAAATACAATTCTGTCCCTTGTCTTTCTCACTAAACATCTTCCCATGTCATAAATTCATCTTCAAAAACATCTTATTAAATGAATAATCTATTATCATACAGCTGTATCATAGTTTATTTAACCAAAAGTACCCTATTGCTGGACTTTTAGTTTGCCACAAATGTTATAGATGATGCTATAATGAACATCATAGGATATTAATCTTTTTCCAGTTGCTATTTTTTTAAGGATAAATCCCTAGACATAGATCTACTATAATCAATCATTTGAGTGTTTGTCAAGTCGTAGACCTGTATTGTTAAGTTGCTTTCCCAATAGCAATGTTTAAAGAAGACCTTCTCACTAAACCCAGCAGTATTAACTGTCTTTCACAAAAATCTTTACTGGCATGAATTTTAATAAAGTTTAAGGTCTGAGGCAGAGTCACTTGTTATTTTCCTTTCTATTTTTTCTTACTTCTATCTTTTTGGAGGGTGGGGATATCAAAATAGGATTCATGGTAGAGCTAAAACATGCATAAGATAATAAGCCACAGTTTAAAAAAAAGAGCATGTAGTTTTAAAAATGTGCACAAGATTGGTCAATGAGTTTATTTTTGGAAAGATTATTTTCTTAGGGCCATTTCAGTGACCTTGGGTTAATACTGCTTTTGAATCCCGTATGGTCAACATTGGCTATTTTTGAGCACAGAAATTTCTAGAACTTATTTAGACACTAATATACTTAACTGCTCGATTATGTGGGATTTCAGCTGAATTGGTAAAACAAATTCATTCTTCTCATAGTTGTCAAATCAGACAGCTGTTTTCTTTCTAGTAACATTTTATCCTTTTCATATTTGTCATTTCCTTTGTGGTCAACTTTTCCCCATAATGCTAATTTACTTCACTATCTACTTATAATTTTACCTATTTTTATATATTATTCTTTTTTTTTAATTAAGTATAATTGATTTATAATATTATGTTAGTTTCAGATGTACAGAAAAGTGATTCAGTTACATTTTTTTTCTGATTCTTTTCCATTATACGTTCTCACTAGAAATTGAATATAGTTCCCTGTGCTATACAGTAAATTTTTGTTGTTTATCTATTTTATGTATAGTGGTGTGTATCTGTTAATCCCATACTCCTAATTTATCTCTCCCCCCAACCCTTTTTCCCCTTTGGTAACCATAAGTTTGTTTTCTATGTGAGTCTGTTTTTGTTCTGTAAATAAGTTCATTTGGGTTATTTTTTAGATTCCACATTTAAGTGATATCATATTATATTTGTCCTTCTCTGACTTACTTCACTCAGTGTGATAATCTCTAGGTCCATCCATGTTACTACAAATGGCAATATTTCATTCTTTTTCATGGCTGAGTAATATTCCATTGTGTGTGTGTGTGTGTGTGTGTGTGTGTGTGTGTGTAACATCTTCTTTATCCATTTATGTATAGATGGACACTTAAATGCATTCTTCTTATATACAAGGCCAATGCACCTTTGACCAGAATAATACTAAATTCTAGTCCCCCTCTACACAACCAACCATTACCATCAGGTTAATGTGGATACTTTTTAGACTGTATTCTATGCATGTGTAAACATCAATAATCACAGAGAAAATGTATAGTGTTGTTTTGGTATTTCTCTTTTATAGAAGCTGTGTCATAATATACCTACTATACCAAAAACCTGATCTTTTTCAGTGCCTCTTTCCTGTGAACTCTGGCCTTATATTCTCTACCACAGATTATGAGTCCCTCTGTATACAGATATTGAGTTCACTTCAAGTTTCTTGTTGTAGAAATTTTTTATTTAAGAACACCTTCTTGATCCCAACATCAAAGAGAAATTATACTACAATTTAGTGTAAGACTTTTATTTTTATAGTACTATGTTTAATACATTTATAGTATTATATTTATGCTTAGATTATAACGATCTAAAATTTGTCTTTATGAATATGAGATAGGAACTAACTATATCTTTCTAAATAAGTAAATTATTCTCCCAGAGCATTTATTTTAAAATCTACCCTTTATCCATTTATTTAAAATGCCATTCTTATTGTATCTTAAATAAGCATATATGCTTGCATTTACTTTTAGACTTCTATTCCATGCATCTAGTTAATTTCTGTCCCACTACTATACTATTTTTATTACTATAATCCTATAATATGTTTGATATATAATAGGCAAGGCCATTCCATCTTGGTTTTCTTTTATAGATTTATCTTGGTTATTTTTACATATTCACTCTTCTTTATGGGTTTTAGAACAGGTTTCACATTTCCACAAAATATTGTTTTATGTTTATTTTTAAATTATTTTTTTCTTCCAGTTTTATTGAGATATAATTGATATACAGCACTGTATAAATTTATGGTGTATAGCATAATGATTTGACTTAAATACATTGTGAAATGTTTACGTCAATAAGTTTAGTGACCATCCATCACCTCATACAGATACAAAATAAAAGAAAAAGAAAAAAATATTTTTCCTTGTGATGAGAACTCTTAGGATTTCCTCCTTAACAACTTTTATAATAACACACAGCAATTGTACTTCCCATATTGTACATGCATCCCTAGTACTTATTTATCTTATAACTGGAAATGTGTACCTTTTGGCCACCTTTGCCCAATTACCCCTCCCAACCCTTTTATTTTTTTTTAGTGTTGTACTAAATTCATAGATTATTTTAGAGAGAATAGACATCTTTAAAATACTGAAACTTCTCATTCATGAACAAAGAATTTTTCCCCATTTATTTAGGTTTTCTTTTATGCCCTCCAGTGAAGTCTTGTTAGGATTATTCCTAAATATTTGATGTGATTGTTTCTTTATAAATAGACCTCTTATTCTATTTTATTTTCTAACGGGCTTACTGCTGTGAATAAAAGCTACAGGTTTTTATATGCTGAGTTTGTATTTGGCCATCCTGATGAAATTTACTTACTGGTTTTAAAATGTGTCCCATTGGTGTCCTCAGGACCTAATTATCTGCAAATTGTGACAGTTTTGTAACTTCCTTTCCAATACTTGAGTTGTTTTCCTTATTTTATTACATTGTCTGGGACCTTGAGTTGAAGATTGATCAGTTGCCTAATTCTTGTCAATATGGGTCTGCTTCCAATATCTCATGATTATGGGGAAGGCTTGATGCAAGACTTTGGTAGATCCTTTTATAAAGTCAAGGAAATTATGTATTTTTTTATTTTACAGAAAGCTTTTTAAAAGTTGTCATAAAGATGTTGAATTCCTTTAGGATTCTTTTACAAAATCAAGTGAGATAATCAAATAGTTTTTATGCTTTAACATATTAATATAGTGCATTCCACTGAAAGATTTCTAATGTTGAGCCACTTTTGCTTTCTCAAGATAAATCCCTATTTGGTCATTCTATATTATTTTTTACAGCAAATTGCTGGATTTGATTTGTTACTATTTTATTATTTTGTATCCATAGTCAGCCAGTCAGAAATGTCTTGTTTCAAGAAGATTTATTAGTGCTTGCTCATAACATAATCTGGGCCTTTGATGAGGGCTGGTAGGGGCAAGATACCATTACCATTTCAGTGTTCATTATTGTTTTTTGTCTTTTTAGATTTTCCAGCTCTTCTTTTGTCAATTTTAGTAATTTTTTAATCTTCTGTAGATATAGTCTTATATAATCTTACTTTTTAAGCTGTGCTTTATTTTTTCTTAATCATAACTTTTAAAAAATTGACCTTTCATATAACTTTTCAATGAATTAGTTTTTGTTTTTGAATCATGTCAATTATTTCTATTTGTTTTATTCATTAATTTTTATGTTTATCTTAATTCCTTTCTTAAATTTATTTTTGTAATTGTTTTAGATTGTTGGATTGATTACTTAGTTCTTTTATCTTAAATCTTTCTAATTTTCTAATAAATACATTTAAAATGACAAATTTTTCTCTGAGTACAGCTTTGGCCACAAATCACAGGTTTAATATGTAATACTCTTATTTTGAATCAGTTCTAGACATACTTTCTTCAGTCTTTGCTAATATTATAAATTTCATTTTCTTCAGTTATTTTAGTGTCCTATAGATTAGCTACCTTTTTCATTCCTTGGATACTCAGGAGAGATACAATATTTATTTCTTGAAAATAAAAAGCCTTGCATACTAGAGCACACAACATGAATAGAGATTGGATAGTGCATAATATTTCATTCCTATGAACATGGATCCTTAATATGTTACCTGGAGCAAATGTTATACATTTTAATGAACTCTATTGTTTCAAAAAGATTTAACACTTCTTTGGGCAAAAGAAGAACAAGAGTCACTTGAGACTGGAATTAAGTTCAAAGGGGTGACACTAAGAAGGATCACACTATTTATTTTATTTCTAGGCTTAAGAAAAAGGCTGTTTCTAATTATGCTCAAAATCCAGTACCCAGGATCATATGGTAGTTCTTAGGTTTTTTTGTTTCTTTGTTTGTTTTTTTACTGAGAGAACATTAAAATTAGTGAAATATGTCAGGCAGAGAAAGACAAATACTGTATAATATCATTTATATGTAGAATCAAAAAAAAAACACAATACAAATGAACATATATGCAAAACAGAAACAGACTCACAGATATAAAAGACAAACTTGTGGTTATGAAGCGGGAGAGGGGCAAATTAGGGGTATGGTATGAACAGATACAAATTAATATGTATAAAATAGATAAGCAACAAGAGTATACTGTGCAGCATAGGGAACTATACCCACTATGCCGCTCAATATCAAAAAAACAAACAACCCAATCCAAAAATGGGCAGAAGACCTAAATAGACATTTCTCCAAAGAAGATATACAGATTGCCAACAAACACATGAAAGAATGCTCAACATCACTAATCATTAGAGAAATGCAAGTCAAAACTACAGTGAGGTATCACCTCACACCAGTATGGCCATAATCAAAAAATCTACAAACAATAAATGCTGGAGAGGGTGTGGAGAAAAGGGAACCCTCTTGCCCTGTTGGTGGCAATGTAACTTGATACAGCCACTATGGAGAACAGTATGGAGGTTCCTTAAAAAACTAAAAATAGAATTACCATATGACCCAGCAATCCCACTACTGGGCATATACCCTGAGAAAACTGTAATTCAAAAAGAGACATGTACCACAATGTTCATTGCAGCTCTATTTACAATAGCCAGGACATGGAAGCAACTTAAGTGTCCATCGACAGATGAATGGATAAAGATGTGACACATATATACAATGGAATATTACTCAGCCATAAAAAGAAACGAAATTGAGTTATTTGTAGTGAGGTGGATGGACCTAGAGTCTGTCATACAGAGTGAAGTAAGTCAGAAAGAGAAAAACAAATACCGTATGCTAACACATATATATGGAGTGTAAAAAAAAAAAAAAAAAGGTTCTGAAGAACCTAGGGGCAGGACAGGAATAAAGATGAAGGCATAGACAATGGACTTGAGGACACGGGAAGGGGAAAGGGTAAGCTGGGACAAAGTGAGAGAGTACCATTAACATATATACACTACCAAATGTGAAATAGATAGCTAGTGGGAAGCAGCCGCATAGCACAGGGAGATCAGTTCTGTGCTTTGTGACGGCCTAGAGGGGTGGGATAGGGAGGGTGGGAGGGAGACGCAAGAGGGAGGGGATATGGGGATATATGTATACGTATAGCTGATTCACTTTGTCATACAGCAGAAACTAACACAACAATATAAAGCAATTATACTCCAATAAAGATGTTATAAGTAAATAAATAAATAAAAGGAGAAATAAAAATTCAAAAAAAAAAAAGAAATACAAAAAAAAAAACTAGAAGAAAAAAGCCAGTACCATTCACTTCATTAATTTTGGGTTTTTTTGTTTTTTAGGATTCATGGTTTTCTCCCAATTGCCCTGGTTGGATACGAAGCCTTACATTGGTAAAGAAGTCTATTGGACTGACAGGAAATATTTCTCAGTGCCTGGAAAGGAAGAATCGGTTCGACAGTATGAAATGCAATCATGGGATTCCTGTCTCTGGCGGGTTATGCTGTTTCTAACAAAAACATTTGTGCACACTCATATCCTCTCTTCCACTACCTGAATGCAAAATTCTGCTAATGGAACTGACTAAGGTAAGTGTTTCACACAAAACCCAATTTTGCAGACATTTTATTTTTTGATGTTTTATTTTCACCTTTCAGCTCACAGGGTTTTAGAGAGCCGGAAACTTAATTTTCGCAGTGCACAGACTTTCTGTTTCCCCTACTTTTCATACACATTTTTGAAGATGATTGGCTATGAATCTAATCTCGTTAGCACCATGACCTTTTCACCACAAAGTTTTAAGAACTACCTGTTAGGCCACTGCCTAATAAGCATTAGGAAGTAAAATGCATGGGATATGTGAAGTTATCAGGCAGAACGGTATTTATTCCCTATTGATACATAACTAACAAAACGTTATGTAAAATACTTTCTGCCTACTTTAAAAGATTTGGATTAATTCTCCTTTTCATTCTAAGATAAATAATATTTACACTACAATTAAACTTTAACTAAATTTGGCAAGCTGCACAGAGTTCAAAAGTTTCTGAAAGTCCGGAAACCTTCATATTTTATTTGAACTGGACACTCATTTTTACCTTGGCTCTTATGTGGGTCTGGTTATTTCCAGACTTAGAACTCACTAACCCTTGTACATTTTAAAAGAATTGGTAAAGTAAATGTGACACAGAAGTTGTTCATGTGACATTGTCCCTAAATGAAGAAAGAGAATAGTTTGCAAATAACTCACCATGCCTATAAAGAATTTTTTGGATCCCAAGTGGTATAGCTAGATTGTGACTATATTTACTGCTTTTAACTAGACAATTGCTCAACTATCTACTTAACCTTTAACTATTCGGTTGTGTACTAACTTACAAGAATTAAGCACAAGTATCAGGCTTAATTGGTAACCTTTAATGGTTGTTAAAAACAAAACAAAAAACTTTCATTCTAAGAATAATTTCTAGATGAGAAGTAATAGCCATTAGCTGGCAAGTAATAAAGCCTGACAATGAAATACTAAGAATTCTCAGGAATGCAGTCTATATGAGTTTTTATTAAAAATTGTATACTTATATCTACTTTTACTTTTTAATGAGAAAAACAGAAACCCTGTCTTTGATTCTTAATTAGTAAATATTATGGAATTTTACTGTTAAAAGGGTTTTTTATTTCCACTGATATAAAATATTTTGCTCATTTAAATTATAGTCAGGACAATGACTGAGGATCAAAATCCAAATACAGGTTCTGCCATCACTTGATCCAAGTCAGAGAATATAATCTTTATCTTCAGGTGGATGTTCAGTGTGAAAGCAGATTACCTTAGCCGCAATCACATCCCCTTGACATGCTTAAATTAACCTTGTTTTGAGGAGAAAGGTTCCTGTGGTATCTCAGGAAACTTCTAAGTGTGGATTAAAAAGTCATAACTTCCTTTATTTAAACACTTCCTCATATTTTTCTTTTGTCAACTTACTAATAGAAGTAGTCTTTTTCAAAAAAGAAACATAATTAAAACGAAATTTCAGCCCGTTTTCCCCATTTGATAGCTTTATAGTATATCAAAAGACCCCACCGTAGAAAAGAATATGTGAAAAAGCTTATATTGGTTTCCCTGGAGAAATGAAATTGGGTTTACAGAGTGCGAAGAGTTCAATTATTTTGGTTAAAAAAAAGTTAGCTCTCTCCATGAGGGTAGTGCTGTGTTGGTTGAGAAGGTGGTAACGTGGTTATTGATGGATATCATTTATACATGCAGGTGTCACAGGAAAACCTAATGTGGTCTTAATAGTCCTTTTCATGTTCTTTATGCCGGTAGATTGTTCTTGATTGTTGTGGTTGTTACTCAGAGCCTGTAGCTACGGGTAATCCAGTTCTGTAAATGCTCAGTGGTCCCAGCCTCTGCTCTTTTCCTGTGGCTGCCTGTCAGCTGGTACGTAGGCTGCAGTGGTTTCTCAGATCTCTACATTTCTCTTACATGCTCACCCTTGAGCATCAAAAAAGTGTATTTTTATTTCCTACCTCCATACTTAAGGCTATTCCTCTTTAGCTCACTGAACAACCATCTGGATATCCGTTGACATGCATTTATTGCATATAGACACTCCATCAAAAATGGTGAAGTATTTAGCGTCCTCTCAGAGATAAATCGCCATATTCACAGCAAATAAATCAAGATATAGACCATCAGTTAATGACAAGCCATTCACTTACTCTGGTAGCCTTAAAGTCATTCAGTTAACATTTATGTTCTGTGTTCTTATTGGATTTAAGGTACTACTATCTGTGGGAAATTCTCTGAGTTACCACACTCACTCAGAATGGCTAGAACCCAGGCAAATATATGTTTTTTTTCCCCCTACTTTTTTTTCTAATTTGATTGTGTTTCATTTACATGGTTTCATCTATAATTTTGGAAACACATCACCACCAGTCGTAAAAGAAGAGCTAATACTAATTGCACGTGCTAATTGCTTCACATGAACGATTTCATGGCAACTCTATGAAGAATGAGTATTACTATTATGAGTCCTGCTTTGCAAGTAGGCATGGAGGGGTTAATTGAACAGCAAGGTTAATTGAACTACCCAAGGTCATATAGGTAGTAAATAGTGTAACCAGGCTTTGAACCCAAATTGTCTCACTTCAGAGCCTAGGTACTTGCTTTTCCTCCCCCCACCCCCCTTTCTGTATATAATGAGCTTACTATGTTCCAGCAACTCTTCTAATGCTCTGTATGTATTAACTCATTTGATCTGCATAATAACTGTTAAAGTAGGCACAATATTATGTGTTCTGTGTAGATAAGAAAACTGAGGCATAGAGAGGTTAACATGCTCATATTAACACAATTGGTAGGTATATGAACTGAGAGCCCAAGCATTTTAATTTCAGAATCTGTGCTCTTAACCTCTATGTTATATTCTCTTTGAACTTTGAAAAGTACTCACGACAAAAACATGTGGTTTCTAGTAATGAAAATCTATCTAATGAAGATACTTCCAGAAATAGAATTTTTTTCAAAAATATGTTTTCCACCTCTATTGCCAACACGTTTTTAATTGGCAATTTCCCAGAGGTGGCAAAAGCTATGAACATTTGTGTATTATACAAATTCCACATATGTTTCAGATTCATCCCAGTTATTCATGATTAATATTTTTCTAGTCCTCACATTTACATCTGGCTTTACTCTAAACAGGAATCAAATAAAAAGAGGTGAGATATCTGGGGACTGATAATGGAATTAAGGTGTATGGCAACTTCAATTTGGGGAAGGATAAAGAAATCTCGCTTAGAAACATAAAGATGAGTTTAAACACCGTGGGTTAGTCACACCAAAAGTCACATTCACAGTATTTGAAAACTGATGTAAACATGCCATCAATAGCAACAGAGTAATTCCAAACATAATGCTCATAATACTATGATTAATAGTACTTCAAAATGCTAAGATCAATAATGAAGTTATCATTCTAATGCAGTGGAGAGAAACATCATAGTTTTAACCAGTGTGACTATTTGATTAATGCTTGTATCTCTTCCATTCTCTAAGTTCCATATTATCAGGTACTGGGCCTGTTTTAAATCACTAGAGTATACCCAGTGTCACTACGTGCTCAATGTTGAGTACAGAAAATGAGCTCGATAAGCATTGAAAGAGTGAATGAATAAATGCAGACATAATAGTGACTGAGTTTCAGCATACATCAACCTAAATTCAATCCTTTTGTTCCAGATACAAAGCCTATGGCACCAAGTTTAAGTCTGGCTCACTAGATAATGGGCAAAGGCCATCGCTATAACCCCTACCTTGGTGGTATGGTTGAGTCATGATTAGGAAGACAACAGTGGCCAGAGGTGGTAGAGTCCAGGGACATTTGTCTCTGTTTACTCCCTGATTCAAAATAAAATAATCATTCCCCATCAGCAGCTTTGACCCTAGTGGATCACTCCTTCTTTCTTGACACAATTTCTTCACTTGGCTTCCAGGACCCCATACTTTCCTGGGTTTTTCCGTAGCCTCCTTTAGCTGATTCCTCCTCTTCTTCCCAACTTCTTGAATTTTCATTTTTTTTAAATAGTCTGTCTTTAGAAGAGCAGACTTTTAAAATTTTAATAAAGTCCAGTTTAGCAATTTTTTTTCTTTTTGAAGTATGCTTTTGATGTCTCATCTAAGAAATCTTCACCTAATGCAAGAACACACATTTTCTTCAAAGTTGTCTTCAAGACATTTTATAGTTTCAATTTTGCTTTTAGGTCTCTGATATATTTTGAGTTAACATTCTCGTATGGTGGGGGGAGATATGAATCAAAGTTCATTTTTTGGATATGGCTGTCCATTTATTCCAAGATTATTTGTGGAAAAGATTATCCCTTCTTCACTACATTGCCTTTGAATCTTTGTCAAAAAATCAGTTTTCTAAGAGAATGAAAAGACAGGCTAGCAACTCAGAGAAGTCATTTGGAAGTTACATATTTGACAAGGAACTTGCACCAAAATAAAAAAGGAACTCACAAAATACTACAGTAAGAAAATAACCCAATTAAAGCATGTGAAAAAACTACTAGACACCATCAAAGGGGATATTCAGAAGGCAGAGGAACAGAGGAAAAGATATTCAACATCATTAGCCATTCAAGAAATGCAAATTAAAACCATCATGAGTTACCACTATACCCATGTTAAAATGGCTAAAGTAAAAATTACAATATTAAATGCTGGTGAGCATGTGGAACAACCCATAAATTGCTGGTGGGAATGCACTAAAGATAAGAATGTTGAGACCATGACAAAATTGTCCTGCCTTGATTTCTTTTTTTTTTTTTTTAATATATCTATCTATTTATTTATTTATTTATTGGCTGCATTGGGTCTTCGTTGCTGCACGCGGGCTTTCTCTAGTTGAGGCGAGTGGGGGCTACTCTTGGTTGCGGTGCATAGGCTTCTCATTGTGATGGCTTCTCTTGTTGTGGAGCACGGGCTCTAGGCACGTGGGCTTCAGTAGTTGTGACACGCGGGCTCAGTAGTTATGGCACACAGTCTTAGTTGCTCCTCAGCGTGTGGGATCTTCCCGGACCAGGGCTTGAACCCGTGCCCCCTGCATTGGCAGGCGGATTCTTAACCACTGCGCCACCAGGGAAGCCCTGCCTTGATTTCTTATGAAAACAAATATATATATCATTTTTCAAAACAACTTTAACTTTATGTTATGTATCTGTCTTTCTTGCGGTATTAGTTTAAAGAGATCATCTGTTTTAAATAGAAAGATATAGCATATATCAAGATCTATATAAAACACAAAGGCCATATTTTGGATGTGATGTAAAATATAATACTAATATGAGAGATATTTAGAAAAAATGAGATTGATGATTTTTTTCCTTGGACTTACTTACTGGAATTATTTGAGGATAAATAGTTCTTTAGAACTAGCAGGACAAACAAGATGCTCCTCACTGCCAAGTCAGTGAACTTCTCAAGTTCAAAAGGAGTCTTCAGCTATTGCCTAGAGCCATTTCCTCATTTTTGATGACAGCAAATGAGTGGTTCATTTTCTCTTTTACAGCGTTATGCCCTTTAGCTAATTCTGAATAAAACTGCTGCACTTGTTTGGTGAGAATTTTTTCAACATTCCTCTCTGAACATACCCACTGTTCGTAACTAGACCACATAAGTTCAGAGCCTAAAGACAGCTTGCAAAACACAAACACAAAATAAAATGAAAGTATAATGATGTGGGATCTCCGTATTAATTTGCCAGTGATCTGTCTTGAGTTGTTTACACATCTGACCTTACCTTTCCAGTGCCAGCTCAGGCTGTGTAATGAGACACCTAAGACTAAGATTCTGAACAATTCATTCATACTTCATAGGCCAAAGGTTAACTCAAGGTTTAAAACTTTTACTTGAGACCTTACAGAATCACACCATGCTTTCCACAGGTCAAGACACCTGCTGGTGTGCTGTTTACCTCCTGGTAAACACTGCCTAATGTATGGCTAAAAAGGCGTATAGAACATAAAATAGTCATAACAAATGTTCAACACTGTTAACATAAATAGCCAACAATCACCCTTCTTCCTGACTATGTGTGTTTAGTGCAATTCTTGTTAAACAAAATATTTTTCAAACCTAAAGCTTTGTTACTTAAAATTCAGGCATAAAAATCTTTTCCTAGGACTGATTTATGTCTAATATTTCTACCAGTGTCTGTGTGTCAGCACCCAACCATGACTTCAGTTTATTGTCAACACACGGATAGACAAAGCTCGTGCATAGACCATATTTATTGAATTATTCCTATCCTAGCCTCATTGTAATGCAAAATGCCTAGTGCTTAGAAAAACATACGAATCAGTTATCCTAATCTGGAGCTTGCAGGAAGAATGTCAAATGAAATTTTAAGGTTTTATGTTATCCGAATATGAAATTGATAGCTGAGAAATAGGAGTTTATCAAGGGCATTCTTGGTTTGTTAATTATACAAACAGTGGGTACTCCAACATCTGTGGGATGGATAGAAGAGAAGTCCATGAACAGAACAGAAAAGAAAGAAATGCCATAAATGCAAGGCAGAAGCCTACTTTGGAAAGGCAGAAATGGGGTAAGAGACAGCTTGTAGGTATTCACTGGAGACCTCTTTGCCAGTGTAGAACAGCACCCAGATGTGGTGGCCTTGGGAAGTCCAAGCAGAAGCAGAAATTCCATAATGTAAAATTTATGGACTGTAAGCAGAGCTGCTCTTTTTTTTTTTAAGTTTAACTAATTGCCTTTTAATTATCTTCTTCAATTTTTATTTTATACCGGAGCATAGTTGATTACCAATGTTTTGTCAGTTCCAGGTGTACAGCAAAGTGATTCAGTTATACATAAACGTATCTGTTCTTTTTCAAATTCTTTCCCATTTAGGTTATTACAGAATATTGAGCAAAATTCCATGTGCTCTCCAGTAGGTCCTTGTTGGTTATCTATTTTAAATATAGCAGTGTATACATGTCAGTCCCAAACTCCCAATATATCCCTCCCCCTCACCCTTCCCCACTGTTCTCTCTAGTGGCTGCACCAATTTACATTCCCACCAACAGTGCAAGAGGGTTCCCTTTTCTCCACACCCTCTCCAGCATTTATTTGTAGGTTTTTTGATGATCACCATTCTGACCAGTGTGAGGTGATATCTCATTGTAGTTTTGATTTGTGATTCTCTAATAATCAGCGATGTTGAGCATCTTTTCATGTGCCTCTTGGCCATCTGTATGTCTTCTTTGGAGAAATGTCTATTTAGGTCTTCTGCCCATTTTTTGATTGGGTTGGGCAAGAATATACAATGGAGAAAAGACAGTCTCTTCAATAAGTGATGCTGGGAAAACTGAACAGCTACATGTAAAAGAATGAAATTAGAACACTCCTTAACACCATACACAAAAATAAACTCAAAATGGATTAAAGACCTAAATGTAAGGCCGGATACTATAAAAACTCTTAGAGGAAAACATAGGCAGAACGCTCTTTGACATAAATCGCAGCAGTATCTTTTTCTAGCCCTTTCCTAGAGTAATGGAAATAAAAACAAAAATAAACAAATGGGACCTAATTAACTCAGAAGCTTTTGCACAGCAAAGGAAACCATAAACAAAACGAAGACAACCCACAGAATGAGAGAAAGTATGTGCAAACGATGCAACCGACAAGGGATTAGTCACCAAAATTTACAAACAGCTCATGCGGCTCCAAATAAAAAAGATCTGCTCTAGATATAAGGAATTCTTTATTCCCCAATTTTCACCACCAACAACAACCAAAAACTACTTTTATCTATTCTTATATTTCTTTTTATTTTGAGGTAGTTTTCAATGGACTTATGCTCAAGATATCATCTTTCCCAAAAGTTCTAAAAAGGCATTTAAAATTAACTTTAAAGTAGACACCCATTAAAAAATATTCTTAATCATTCATGACTCAGATAATTTGTGTACTTGTAATATGCCATACTAAATGGTAATATTTGTTATAAACAAAAATCACTAAAAAATAATTTTTCCTTTGAACAGTTTTAATGTAAACATAATGCTTAAAAGACTATAATTTTATAGCATTTTATCTTAGTCCTCAGTTTCTTGAATTACTAATAGATGTCCTCTAAATCAGTTATTTCTACAGATGCCCAACTATGTTTTTAAATGCCTGAATCTATAGTATGGCTACCTAGGGTAACTGTAGTCCAATAACTATAATCCAACAGAAATATAAAGTCAACAATATAATATATGTAATGTGTCTGCCACATAAATATTTGTTTAGGCTTCTGTTTTTAAAAGCAGAAAGAGTTTTGTTTCTTTCCCCAGGAGTAGTACACATTTGGAATAATTTTCTATAGTTAGAAGGCTTTGCAAGAAATGGGTTTTTTTTTCTTAAAAGACAATCATTCAGGTGTTTTCACACTGTCAAAGATACAGTGAGTTACGATGTGCTGATCTCTTTGCTCACGAGGGCAGTTTTAGAACAGGAGGCGCCAATAAATGGAAGGCTTGGCCCTCTTAACAGAAGCTGGCTTTCCTCGTGTGAGCTGACCCCCATCACAAAAATACTGTGTTCCTACTGGATAGATCAATTTCATGGATTTTTCTGCCCTTGAAATGACCCATAGCTGTAAATATAACCATGAAGATGATATGTCTTCATGGTATGATATGATAGCACAATAAAGACATTTACTCCAGTGTTTTCTCATAGCAATGGGAATGTTTATTCAATGTATCTTAGTGGGACAACTTATCTCTGACTATCCAGATAAGATTTTTTAAATTTCTTAATTGTGGGAAACATACATAACATAAAATTTGCCATTTTGACCATTTTTAAGTGTGCAGTTCAGTGGCATTAAATATATTCACATTATTGTACAACTATCACCATCATGCATCTCCAGAAATTTTCCACCTTCCCAAACTGAAACTCTGTACCCATTAATCAATAACTTCCTTTTCCCCTTCCTCCCAGTCTCTGGAAACCACCACTCAACTTTCTGTCTCTGTAATTTGACTACTCTACTTACCTCATGTAAGTGAAATAACACGGTATTTGTCCTTTTGTGACTGACTTTTAAAATTTATTATAACATCCTCCAGGTTCATCCATCTTAGGGTCATATGTCAAAATTTCCTTCTTTTTAAGGCTGAATAATAGTCCATTATATGTATATGCCACAGATAAGAACTTCTAATGTGCATATTATAACACAAGCTGTGTGGACATATTATCTAAAAACATTGAAAACTGAAAGTTGAACTGTTGAATTGCATGAAACAATTTGAAGGTGTCAAATCCTAAGAATATAGACTAAATTAAGTAGTTTCTAACAGATAAATACTTTCTCTGGCTCTATCATGGACCAGTTAGTGTTGGGAGAGACAGGATGATAATGAATTTAAATTGTATAAATATATGATCATTCAGATAATTTCAGTCATTCTTTTAAAATGCTATAATAGTTTTGAAACGAGAAAGAGAGCAGATGTTTGCACAACATTGTGAATGCACTAAGTACCACTAAATGGTACACTTTAAAATGGTTAATTATATACGAATTTTACTTCAATGAAGAAAAATGCTATAATGATAGAAATTTTCTTTAACTTTGTACTGGAAATTGTATTTTTACTACAGATATCACATGCGTTGGTAAACAATTTTGAAACATTTGTATTGCAGTTTAAAGGATTAATTTAATACTACAGTTAATTACTATTCATAAATGCAATGGAGCAGGAAATAAGCTTTGTTGAAATTCCATTGCACATATGGTTCTCTCTGCTCAGAATATTTCCCAAGGTCTGCCCATCCTCACATCCCAACTCATTGACCATTTTCTTATAGGAGCTATTCCCATTACCTAATAATAAAAATTTCCCTTTTTTGCACCTGTCAGAGCACTGAGGTTCTGCCTAGTTGTAATTGTCTGTTCCCCCTGCTAAATGGAAAGTTCCTTGAGGACAAGGTCGTGCTTTCTTCCTCTTTATATTTATCAGTCCTATAGTACATGCTCTGTCAGTCCTGGTTATGTTGCAATTTACTGATTTGAATTCTTTAAAATTGATTTTTCTTGCTCACTGGACTTTGCAAACCATTGTTTCATTGTAATTTTTCCTCAAATGCTCCATCCACTTGGAATTAAGAAAGTGGACACAGAAAGTTAAAATTGAACCTGGCTACTACATGAGGTCATATAAAAATTGAGTGGCTGGACAAATATTTCTTTATTTGTCCATTATCTTTCTTTAAGAAGCATGCATTTCTTATTGCTCTACTTTGAAATTAGTCACTGGCCATTTGTTTCTTATTTTAAAGCAAAAATATTTTCTTAACTTCTCTTGTATGTATCTTTAGTCTACTCATCATAACCAAAGCAGCTGAATTTTCTAGCAAACATCTATGGTATATACAGCATTGAGCAATCTCCTGTTGATGAGAGTCACTGTTCTTGAGTTATGGTCAATATATGCTTAATATAGCTCAACCGTACACACGTGAACTCATTTAAGGAAAGTGACCAAACAAGTATCCAAGGCACAATGATAGACAATAGAATAAACTGGTCATAACAAAATTATTTATAAAATAGTTTCTGCCATGTAGTATATAAAATTATTTCCTGTGAAACAAAACATCAAACAGAATGAATCAGTATGTGATGCCAAAAATTGAACCTTGAGAAGTGGCTAAGTTTAAAGATGTGCAGATCCTGCACAGACAGGGGAAGAAAGAGGAGGCCAGTGTCATGAGAGCCAAGGAAAGAGATTCTTATCTGGAAAAGGGGCAAAGGTAATCTGGGTCTCCAGGAAAAGATTATAAAGCTCTAAAGAAGTAAATAATGACAAAGTGCATGTAATGGAGTTGCAAATTTACTCACACCCTCATTCAAATTTGAAAAGAAAATAGAGCCTCTTCCTATCTCTGTAACAATCAGATCTTCCTCGTGATATGCATCCACAAGGTAAGAAAAAAAAAATCTAAAGTTTGGTCCATCCAAAACCTAAATCCACTATAATATTAATCTCTGGTAAAATAAGCAGTATCTTAGAGGCTGTCTTCTTTGCCCTTGTCCAAAATGGTTTTTACAGTTTGGAGTGTGCGGTTTATTTGGCATTGTAGAGGCAATGGAAGGAGTAGCCTCTGTAATCTCTTTGGCCTCTGTTGTGAAGTGGCTGACTGGTCTGCTAGCTGAGCCAAGTGGCAGCGGAAGGGCTCCTTGAGCATCTGATCTGTGTCTAGGCATCTGCTGGGGAACTTATGGCCTGGAACACCCTGGACTTGGTCAAGGCACAGACATCTTCCTGCTGACTCAGTCCCACCATAAGCTTCCCAGGTACTTGACTACACAGGTGCTGAGCCTTGACTTCTGAGCTCCCTGGAAGAGCCCCCCAGCCTCTCAGCTTCCACCTGTCCCCCTCAGGGCACACAGGACCTTGTGGGTCTGATCTGGGACACACAGGAAGCAGATGTAGAAGGAAACCAAACTCGGGTCTTCTCTCTGCCTAATCAGTCTCCACCACCAAGTTGATCTGTTGTTTGGGGTCCAGATTGATACGGAGCCTTTGAGGGCATCTTGTCCCATGTCACACACCTTCTCCCTTTAGAACTTCAGCCTGGAAAGGGGAGATCTAGCTGTAATTATCTCTCTGACTTCTACCTGCCCCTCCCTTTCTCTTCCTATCAACCCCTTGGGACCAAAAGGGTAAGATTTTCCCTCTTCCTCTTTCTTTTTGACTAGAAACTTTTTTTTTTTTTTAGTGATCAGTCTTGCTAGGCCAGCTTCTAGACTTTTTAAAAGGAGAAATAAAAGAATTTAGAACAGTTTCGCAAAGTCTGGCTTTCAAGACTCTTGTCTGTCTGCACATTGCCTTTGGGCAATTTCTTTTTGTCTTTTTTTTTTCTTCTTCCTTTCTGCTGCAACTCTCCTGATCTCCCTTAAATTCCCAAGACTGTCTAAGGAAACAGCTATCCATAAGGAAGTGCAAAAACATAAGCACATTACATCTCTCAAAATATTATATCCATTATGTCTCATCTCATATAATGCTATTCTTTGTCTAATAAGAAAATATCTAGATTATATTTCCATGCTCTATGAAATTCTTTTAAAGAATGCTAAATTTTGTTTGACTTCTAAAATTTTAATGCCTTTTTTTTTTTAAAAAAAGACAATTTTTAGAGCAATTTTAGGTTTACAAAAAATTGAGAGGGAGGTACAGAGATTACCCATGTCTCCGGCCCCTACACATGCACAGTCTCCCCCATTATCAGTATCACTTACCAGAGTGGTATATTTTTTTTTTACCAAGGATGAACCTACATTGACACATCATAATCACCCAGAGTTCATAGTCTATATTAGGATTCACTCTTGGTGTCGTACATTCTATGGATTTGAACAAATGTGTAATGACGTATGTCATCATTATAATATCACAGTATTTTCACTGTTCTAGAATGCCCTTTTGCTTATTTTTTCCATATTTGTATTTTTTTCTTTCTAGGTAACTAATGTTACATTCTCTAGTCTTCTAATATTCTAAAAACACAGTGTTTACTTATTAAGTTGTTCATATTAATTTCCACATCTTAAAGGTAAAATCTAATTGCGTTTGTAAAAGTTTTGAACCACATGTATTAGCATTTAAACGCCCCATTTGAGTTCCATTATGTTTGTTTATTTTCTTTATGGCACTTCAGTTCACAGTGGTGATTTTAATCCAAAATATTTGCCTTTCAAGATGCAAGTTCTACCATTTACAATCCATACTGTACCTCTTCATAGAACACTGTTTGATGTTACCTACAAACTCAAGATGGCTTTTATTTTCCTTGGTGTTTGATTACATTTACCTATTGAGTTTTTGAGTGTGAGACAACATCCCTGAATGTTTATAGTGGTTCATTTTTTCTGAACTCTTTTTGGTAGAGTTGGTGGTTCTACTCGAGTTGTTTTTAAACTCTTGAATTAAATTATAGATATATTTTTGGCAAAGGAAAAAATTTAAATTTGAGGTTATCCACTGCAAGCTTCAGAGTAAGTGAACCAAAAATTTAACTGTTTGATTTAATCATTTTAAAAGTGGTAGACCCTGTTTTGACTATAAGTACAGTCATATCAGTGGGAAAGGATGTTTGAACTAGGAGGTATAGACAAAAACTCATTTTAATTTCTGGGCATCTTCCTTAACTGTTTTATCAGATTACCATGTATAGCAACTTGCCATTCTGTGGTTACTCACTTCTAAGATTGTAAATGTCGAGAAATGCCAGACTATCACCTTGGACTCCAAAGTGAGATTGTTTTGTGTATATGTGGTTTCATACCCAAGTGAGTCATTCTGCCAAGAACCTTGAGAATATGTCTCGTCTAGACATTTCAATCTTAATGACTGATACACCAGCCCTGGTATAAGATTAGGTATCATTAGAAAGAGGATGTAAATGTAAAATGGTTCTGTGCAAATACAAATATTATATTCTTAAACCCACAAAATCTTGACTAGTCATTTCCTCTGCTAAACCTTTCCATTCCCACCATTTTTATTATCATTTTTGTCAACAACTGCTCCTCAGTAGACCTCATATCTTTAAAATAATCTCTGCCTGTCCTATTTACATTTCTAGCATGTACTGTGATGCCTGCCTTAGTAGCTTCAGTAAAAATCTGTTGAATAAATACTGACCTCAAGGGACTTACAGGAAAGCCATAGTATTTGCACCTCTGATATTTTTATCTAACTCTTCCTTTCTTCAGTCTTTCCCCTAAGTATTTCTGACAGCTTCGAGGAATTTGTCACTGGTTTTCACAATGTTATCCTATTTTATCAAGCAGCAGATATTAGGAGAGTTATGAAAAATCATATAAATGTTACTTTTATCAGATTTTTTTGTTTCATAAGAAAATCAGTGTATGTTAATGTAAGATATTCCTTAACTCTGAGGGAGTATTTTTGGGAATATCAGTCAATTTAGCATGAATAAACCTGTTAGTGATGGTCATAGCGATTAAAATGGAAGTTTGGAAAATTGAATGTTAATTTTACCCAGTGCTACTCCTGTGGGCCCCCATCTTTAGAAAGTTTTAAGTTTGGAATCAAGTGGTAAAATACATTATGAATCCAAAACACTTTTCATGAAATGTTTTGATGAGCATGATATAGAAGGATGTATACGAAAGGCATAGCCTGCGTATTTTTTCTCTTTAGTGAGAAAAGAGCTAATTATTCATAGGCTGAGAACACAAAATTCTTTTAGAATCACCAAAGGTAGCATCCTTTAGAAGGGTAGATCTGATAGGAAGCTGCTATTTGCCTGGGGGAGGAGTATGAGAGGACCTTTTGGGTTTTGAGAATTGAAAAGAAAAATTGCCTAGTGCTTTGGCTGGACCAAAATTAGGGCTGCTCTTCAGCTAATATGCCCATATCAGTTGTTAACTTATAAATATTTCAATACAGTTGGTATACTGCTGCCTCCTTGCTTTATTTTCCCTGTTCCTTTTCCTGGAAACAGTAGACCTCCTTGCAATCAAGCCACTAACTGGCACGTGCCCAGGGATCTTCTAGATCCTTCTCCAGTGCTAGGGCTTCTTTCAGTTCTGATTTATCTGGGCCCATATAGCGTCCCCTGCTGGAAAGGTTTCATTTAGGCCTGCCAAGCATGATGTAGAATCCCCTTTTTGGCAAACCTGAATGAGTATTCAGGCCAGCACCCAAGATAACGGGCAGAGTAGAGGACCCAGCCCCGGCCACAAGGCCAAGGTCCACACCGGAGGTACAGCTTCACTCTTCATAACTCTAGTGCTCCACTAGAGGGATGCCACCGCTCCCCAGTTACTCAGACATAACTCCATCATGTTCTGGAGCTACCTGCCACTAGAAAGCAGCACCTTGTGTCTATGGCAGCGGACCACCACATGCAAATCCTCACCGCTTAAGTGCTACACTTTACACCCATGAACAGCAGTGGGTAGAAAGCTCTTCAACCTAAGTGGTTGAGGTAACTTTGGGAAACATTTCACCATGGGTAGTGTTGGGGAGGGATCTGCCCCACCCAAGAGGAAGTAGTACCCATAACTTGGCCCACTATGTGCTAAGACCTATGTTTATTCTCCCACCAGAGCATCTCTTTAGCAGACAGGATATCGAGACAGAAACAAGCTAGTCTGGACTACCCCACGAAACAGACAAAAGCACCAGAAACTGGGGACAATTAAGGCACATTATTTCTTTCTGAACTATACATAAATAAAATACTGAAAGTTAAATAAATATTCACTCACTTGGGAAAAATTTGTTTTCTCCTCTTTTCTTTAACATTTTATCAACTTCACAGTGGTCTCAAGAACCTTAGCTCTCCTTGTCTTTAACCAACCATAGCAGACAGAACGATGGCCTCCCAAAGATGCCCATGTCCTAATTACTGGAGTCTGTGAGGACATTATTATGTTACAGGGCAGAATGGAGTTAAGGTTGCAGATGGAATTAAGGCTTCTTGTCAGCTGACTTTAAGATAGGAAGATTATTTTGGATTATTTGAGCGGGGCCTATCTAATCATAGTCGTTAGCAGACAACCTTTCCTGCCTGTGGTCAGAAAGAGAGATATGATGATAGAAGAAAGGCCAGAAAGATGCTACTTAAAAAAGGATTTGCCCCGCCATTGCTGGCTTTAATGATGGAGGAAGGTGGGTGCGGGGCATGCGTCAAAGAATGTGAGCACCTCTAGAAGTTGGAAAAGGCAAGGAAATAGATCCTTGCCTAGAGCCTCCGGAAAGGAATGCAGCCCTGCTGAGACCTTGACTTTCAGCCCAGTGAAAAACCTGTGCTGGACTTATACCCTATAGCAGGGGTCCCCAAGCCCCGGGCCCTGGACCCCTACCAGTCCAATCCAGTAGGAACTGGGCCACACAGCAGGAGGTGAGCGGTGGGCGGGCAAGCAAGCAAAGCTTCATCTACCTCTCCCCATCACCCTCATTACTGCCTGAACCATCACCCCCATCGGTCGCATGACCCCCTGAACCATTGCCCCCCCCCCTTACCCCATCCATGGAAAAATTGTCTTCCATGAAACCGGTCACTGGTGCCAAAAAGTATGGGGACCACTGCCCTATAGAATTATAAGATAATAAATTTGTATCGTATAAGCCATTAAGGTTGTGGTAATTTGATACAACAGCAATAGAAAACTAGTACTCCATCCCTTCCTCTCCCCCAAAAGAAAACTCAATTAAAGAAGTTTATGATAATGACACAATTCTGAAGTCACATTCTCTGGAGCCAAGAAAGCAGAAAACTCCCCCTCAATTCCCTTTCAGTTTGACAGACTTTTGCTTAGTTGTGTGTCTCACTCTGGGCTTTCTGACAACATTTTCGGAAGTTACTGAGAAAACTGTCAGGGTGAGGCATGCCTTGACACACAACAGAAACATATTAGGCCCTTTGATGCTCTACAAGTCATACGTACGTTGACAGCCAAACATCTTGAAAGAGAAATTCACATCCAGTTCCGAGTCTCAACATCTATCAGTTTGGACTTGCTTCATCACTAGTGAAGCTCATCTGAGGCTTTCCTAGAAGCCAGGGGGAGCTGTATCTGTGGGAGAGTCTGGACTTGATGGATATCTGAGTGTGGCTATGGGTAGAAGAAACAGTTGTAAATTACATATTTTTCTCTCCCATCATCTCTGATCCTTCTTGTTCAACATTATAGCCTAGTCTCAGGTGTAGAGAATCAGAAGAGGGCCTGGTCTAGGCACATTGGCAGAAAGCCAAAATATCATCCAAGACCACAGATGGTAGCTGTGATGGTCACTGGCTGAGAGCAGACACTGTGGGAGAAGGCACGATGGGAGAAGGTGAAGGATCTGTTGATTAGTGCATATAAATGCATCCTTAGGCATCAGAGGGCTACTTGGGAGTGGAGTATCAGGGTTGGGGGGCTAAATTCCTACATTCAACCAATGGAGGTTTAAGCAATTCTAATTCAAGTTCTTAAGGGAAATCAAAATGTATTTTGTGGTCCACAATCTAGTAAGGTGTAAATATTGGTTACAGTGTGGGATTATGTCTAGTGCAACATACATCCTTATTACAAACCCTAGAATGGAACTGAATTATATTTGGAATGTTATACTGGGATGGATAGAGGACATCATATGGGTGTGATATCACCGAAATAGGATTTCTGCTTTGAAGGAACCAGCAAACTGTGATGAGACTGAAATTCAAGAAATTAAACCAACAAGCTGATTTCATATCCTGACCCAGTATAGAGAGAGATTAGGAAGAATGTCAGGAAAAAAAAAAAAAGAAATGCAGTCTTACTAAAGCTTGCTGAACAAGTTAATTACTTGAAATCATCAGATAGATTCTAGTAACAGGAAGTGATCTTTAAGTCCCCTACCTTGTACAGTACATGTTTTGAAAGAGTAAATACTTTTTTTCAGAGAAGGTTACTATGACATATGCCCTGAATCTAGGCCTGGTAACATTCCTATAAATCCAAAGCTGGATTAACAGGAACCTCCTGTTAGAGAAACCACATCCATTTGCTTCTTTTCCAATCCCACTCCCTCTGTGCTGGCGATGGCTCTCCTTGTCCCCTTCCTGGATCAAGTAGCAAGAGCTATACCCTGGCTTCCACTGTTTTGCTCATCTCACCAGCCTATGGCCATCAGGCTCTTTTCCTAAAAGTCAGATCTGACCTTGTCTTTCCCCTGTTCAAAATCCTTCAATTAGCTCCTAATCTGTAAATACTATCACCTAACCTCTTATGGTTGAGATTTAAACTCCCTTAATAAATAGTTCTTGCCTTGCTTTCTAGCATTATCTCCTGCAATAATACCCCTCTCCCCATTTCACCCCCAATCTTTCTATTCTAACTGTAAGTGTCCAAACATTTCTTGCATCCTGCTGCTTCCATATGGAGGAGAAAGAACTTGATGTTTTCAATGGGAAGATTCAGGTTTCAGTCCATCATTTACTAACTTTGACTTGGAGCAAGTCACTTTCCCTCTCTTTTTCTTGATTTCATCATCTGAAAAGTAGGAAACTAAGATGCACGCTTACCCTACCGGGCAGCTGTCAGGGTCAAATGAAAATGATGGTGAAAGAACATTTTACACTGTAAATTAGCATCTGGATGAAAGCTATTATAAATGTGGTCATTCTCCTCCCCTATTAGATACGTAACTCCTGTAGGTAACTACCCTGACTTGATTTTGCTGTCTCCAAAATCTCACATAACAGGCTTCCAACAAATGTGTGACAAATTGAATTGAAACATTCCATATTGTATGAAGCATTCCAATATTTACAGTATGCCTCATTAAAAGTTTGTACAACATGGGGTTACGGAGGACAGTAGAACTGTCACACTCTTCCAAGTAAATCTGGAAGTTGGAAGCCTACAAATGAGAAATCTATTTCAATACTGTACATTCTGTTTTCAAAACTTAATTAGGGCAAGGAAATTAACATTGTGATGATAAGTTTTATTATCACTGCTTTTCTGATACTACAACTGATAATACTATTTATAAGAATCCTAGAAGCTACATAATAGGTAAAATATGTAAAAAGTCAATGCATTTTTTTAAACCAAAGAGGGCAAAATGAAGGAAAATGGAGAGAAGGAGGAAGAGAAAAAGAAGATAGATAGAAGCTTCCTCTGTTCATTCTTCGCATTTTGAGTTATGGAGACCCTTCCTTTCCTTACAGATGATGTCTGAGAAAATAAAGGGTCAGAGAACATAGATTTTGAAAGTCAAAAGTTTTCTTACAGTTCATCAACTCCAAACTTCTTACTTTACAGAAAGAAATTGAGATGTAAAGATGATACAGGAAAGACGTAAATATGATTTTAAACCAGTGATTTAAAATCTGATAATGACAGATGAACTTTTTGCTAGAGGATATGACAGTTATCTTCAAGTATACCTTCCTTCTAGAAAAGCAGACACTGCTGCTTCTGTTTCTTATAATGGTATCTTTATTTCCTAGGGAGTCTCTCCAGTGTGACAGGAAGTGGTTTTCCTAAAGCCATGAATAATAGCCTCTATCCTTTGTCAGGCGCTGCAACTAGAATGCATGGAACAATACCCCTGTGCCCTCGCAGAGTTAATGAGTCTCCCAGGGCTACTAATTTACCAGGAGGGAGTAGCTTAGAATTCGGGGAGATTCTTCTTTATTTTATCAGTGCCCTTTTATTTTGTTAACCTAATGCCCCTAACATTTCCCTCCATTATACTTCTTTCCTTCCTTTTATACCAAAGTCCTTACATGAAAAGTGTATGCTTACCACCTCCCTTTACTTTACCTCTCACCCCTTAATTTGCTTTTTGGCTGCTTTCCATAAACCAATATTCTCTGTATCAGGGACTTCTCAACAAATTCAGATGTCTCTTCTTAATCTTCTCCTTCTTGAATTCTTTGTCATATTAAACAACTTTGACTACTGCCCTTCCTGAAACTCTTTCATCACTTGAATTCTAGAATCCTAAACAAGAAACTTCCTGACCGCCCCTGACCACCCCTCCAATTACATTTCATCCTCCTGTCTGTTTTCTGTGGATGTTGCTAAGGCTCACAGGTTTTCTTACTCTTATCTCTCAACAGATTTACCTATGTTGATGGCCTCAGTGATCACATCCATGTTGATGATCCCCAAATCTTGGTCTCTAGTCTGGATCTCAAATGAGCTTTCTAATCTTGTAATCCCAGCTGCTCTTCTTTAGATCTCTTACCATATCCCAACTTAACATCTCTTAAAACTAAACTCGTCATCCCACTGACTAAATTGTGCCCCTTTGCAAAACACCTTTAAAATTATAAAAAAAATACAAATTTCTAATTTTTTACATTTCAAACATATTTTTGCTCCTACTTTAAAAACATACTTGAAGAATGACTTTTTTTTTGATTATTCTGTGTTTTCATAGTGAATGCCTTCATTTCTATGCCTGCTGTCATCAACTGAATCCATCCATCTCTTCACCTACCATCATCCCCCATTTAATCTTCTTCCAGACAAATTTACTTATAAATGGTCTGTACAAGAAACTTCCATGCCAGTTTTCACTGGATTAAGTTGACTAAGTAGTCCTGAGTACATTAAGCAGTTTCACTCAGTAGAACTGGTACTCCTCACTTGCCTTTAACCTGGCTTCTCTAAATCAATCACCATGTGCCCGCCTGTCTTCTCTGTTACAAAAGGGTAGGATCAGTCCAACAGAAACCAATCTATCTTTTGTTTGTTCTTATTGGGGTAGGGAGTAACTCCATGAGGAATTAAGAAGGTGGAGAAAAATATCCTCCCACAGTGACAGTTTATCTAATAATGTCCTACGCCAAGGTCATCCTTACTCCTAAGAGCTATTAATTCATGAGCTCTAGTTGTCATTTCTAGATTTTGCCAAAAACTTACTGCCCTTCACGCAGCTCAGCTTCCAACAACATAGCACTTGGCTGCTTTACTTAGAAAGGCTAGCTTCTGTGCCAAACATAGGTGTCACTCTGTGGTCTTTATAGCTGCAATCTGTTTTAAAAGTCAAGTATGGGTAATCATGTCAGGGAATAGGCATCTATATTGTAACCCTTGAAGAACGTTAGTAATCAGTTATTTTTCTCTATAATTTTTAAGTCATGTTGTTTCATGGGTTTATTCATTCTTCAACTTATAGATTCATTCATTTGACAAATACTGTTGAGCTACTAATACTGGAGAGCAAGTACTTTGGTTCTGAGAATAAAATGTTAAATATGATAGACACAGACTCTGCCTTCATAGAGTGGAGAAAACAAATACTAAACAAGCAGTTACAAGGAAGCATGAGGAGTATCATGATAAGGGAAGTACCGAGTTCTGTGGAAGCATATGGTATTAATATTACCATCTCAGTTCCACTACCTGTTGGCAGTGAGGTCTCAATTAAGTTGCTTAACCTCTTGAAGGCTCATTTCCTCATATGTAAAATTGTGGCCAATAATAATACCTGCTTTGTAGATTAGCTATGAGGTTAAATTTTTACAAAAACACTTACTACAGTGTTTGGCACATAGTAAGCCCCCAATAAATGTTAACTGCAATAATAAAATAACATTAATTTTATGTTATAACACCATTTTACTGTGTTCATTTATATTCTTAAATTTTAAATTTTTTTAAAGTCTTTTTTTCTTAATTCTGAGCATTCAAGTTTTTAATAAATTAACACATCAGTATATTCCTCAACATGCCTACTTTTCTTCCCTGGCAAAACCATGTATGCTGTGGATTGTACTGTTAGACTGAAACAGAATAGTGCATTTCTAATGCTAACATGAGGAACAGTGCTAAAATAAATGCCTAACTTCTGGCATTCTTGCTTTTTTTTCTTACTTTTCCCATGAAAGGTCTACGTATTATCTAAATGTCCTGCTCATCTTGTAAACCTTGAACCTCTTAATACGGTGTCTGGCAAATGTTAGGTTCTCAACAAAAAAAATTGTCGAACATTTCTTAAGGCTGAAGAGATTTCTTTTTTAAGTTCTTTTTCTCCCGTCCTTCAAATAAGTACCTATTGCAAATTTACAGATCTATTTAAAGAGAATTGGAAGGTTCCAGAGTTAGCTGTCACATAGATGAATTTTCAGGTTGGCATTTATCTGATCTAACATTGAGTAAGCGCCCTTTACAAACCTAGCTTTGAGACATGACATTGCCAGTTTCCCGAGCTCATGCTTCGTAGACACAGTTACTGCCAATTGTTGCAATGTTGATATGAAAAAGGCAGCTACTGGATTTAGCAACTGTTCCAGTAAATCATTCTACAGCTGGCTGAGAGACACAATCCATAGTCTTAAATAGATATATCTGTCATTAGTTTTATTAGCTTCTGTTTTATGTGTGTCCTCTGTTGGTTTGGGGTATAGAAACTGGGTGGGCAAATGTTTTTCTCAAAATCCATTTTTAAAAAAATGCACCAATTCATTTTTGTTCCACAAACTCAGAATTCACAAGCAATTTTGTATTTTTACCTATATAATCTTTCACATTACTGAATGTTCATTTTAGATCCCAGAGTCCAGCTGAGGCTATCTGAGATGGATAGAGGTCTGTTTGTCCTGTGTCATTTCCTAGTTGCCTCTAACAGCTAGGGAAAGCCTCTAACTGTTGGAGAAACTGTAACTGAGAGTCTATTTTCATCAAATTGAGAGAACAAACGATTGACTGACTAACGTATATACAATCAACTTAATGAATTTGAGGTTGTTTCCACTCTAAGCCCAGATATGCTGACTTGAAATAATTACAGAAAACAAAGAGGAAGAGGAGAAATGCTACATCAAGAAATCCAGGACAGGAAAATGTATAAGACAAGACACAAACCTTAGTTCTGAGCTTCCTGCTTCACAAGGGAAAAAGAGAAACATGATGATTACTTCATTCTCATTGTTTGGAACAATGACCCTCAAATTGGTCCTCCCTAAGGAAGGTTAAAGACCACCAGCCAGGACCAGGACCTCTTAACCCTGAGCCAGCAAGAACAGCTCCAGTCACCTGCTCTCCATTTTGGGATAAGGCACGGGCTTTAGATAGACCACAGTCTATATGATTTTGTTTTCTTTTTTAACTTGATAAATGACTCATCTAATTTGAGGAATCATATAGTTCAAGAGAAGAATTTTTTTTTTCCTGGTTCAGAGTTCTAGGAGTAATTTTCCAGCTATGGAATATTAAAACATCTATACCAGTTTTTCATAAAAACACAGAGGCATATACAGTAACTTATGTCTATTTCTAAAAGTGTTTCTCAGTAAAAAATCCATGGCATAACATTGAAGTGTGGTCCTGTAAAACAATTCCAAATTGCCTTTATTTTTGTATTATAATAACCTCCTAACTGGTCTTGTCTTTTCCTATTCATTTCCAAAATGCTACCAGTTATTTTTCCAAATATAATTTGTACAATATCATGGAATTCATTAATAACTACTTAGTGAAAATCTATGGACCTGTGAACCTAAAACTGCTCGAAAAAAATAGTCTTATTTTAAAAAATGAGACCCGTGGACCTCATAGACACAAAAAAAAGCTTTGCCACAGTTTGTAAGTCGCTTTATGCTCTGCTCCCAGACTATTTTTCCAGTTTCATTTGACAGTGATTTCCCCAGGATAAGTAAAGTTTTTTTTTTTTGAAGCCAGACTGCCCCTTCTAGACCACGAGCTCCAAACAAACATCACAAATTAATCACAGCAGACTTTCACATGAACAAGGATACAGCTTCAGATTTTTCATTAGTCAACTATTGCTTCCAAGTACCTACCTACAAACTCATGGGAATTTGTTTGAAAGATGCAGAATATTTGGCAGCCCATTTATTCTCTCTCCCACTTTTTATACCACAACATTGAACCGTTTGTAACTTGAGGAACACACCGTGCTTATTTACGCAACCCTGACTTTGAACATGCTGTTCCCCTTACCTGGAATTCTCTTCCCCTTTCATGTCTTTCATGTAAATTCATATTTCATCTTTCAGATGTTTTCTCAGGTGTCGCTTTTTCTTTGTGATTTCCATGATACCACTCCATCCCCATAACCCCAAGGAAGCTAAACTTGTTCTCCTCTGTGAATTATAATTATCTATATGTTGACTCCTCAACTAGATTAAGAGTGAGCTTTTGAAAACAGGAGATGTGCCATATTCATCTTTGTCTTCTTAACACTTAACATATTTCCTAGGACACAGGAGGTTCTTAATAAAGACTGGACAATTATTGAAATACACAAGAAAACACATATCTGTCTCTAGTGTATCCCTTCACCCTCACCACAGCTTCCTTGACTAGTTCATTTTAGTTGTGTATAAAGGGCAGAACAAAAGTCAGGTCCAGGCTTAGTCTTTACTACCAGTTAAAATAAGATTTAAAATGTCCACAATGGATTAAACTGGTTAATTACTAAAGCACTCTGGCCTAAAGAAATGAGCAGAATCCAATTAATGTATAAGAATATCCTCACTTCATCAATAGGAACTAGTTAGAAATACAACTTTAAGGACCTTCTAACCTTTCTTTCCATTTCTTTTAAAAAGAGATGAGGAGATTAGGCTGTAAAACATGGAAAACAGATTTAAATCAGGCAGAAAGAAAGAAACATGCCTTTAAAAAAGATTTTTCTATCACTAAGTGTACATAAACCACTAGGTCTAAATAGGATTTTCTCATAAACTTGAGAAGTGGAAAACATTCTCTGCACATGCTATGGGCTTGCCATTCTAATGATGATGAGAAACATGCATTTGAAAAACAATATAGATACAATATACTTTGCCTGATGTCTCCTCTTTGTATTTGACTAGCACTGAAGTCGGAGGAGACCCATGAAATGTTGACCATGAAGTTGTCAACACTGCAAGAGCCTTTCCCTTGCCCAATTTAAGGTTGCCAGGTATTTGATTTGAACTTGGTTATATCGATAAATAAGGATCTCCATCCAAATGCTGAACAATTGTTCTGATTTCCTATTCCACATCACCAGCAAAGATTCTAGGTTCTTAAATAGTCACCACAGGTACAATCTAAATTAATATATACCCCAGTATGGACTTTTTTTCTTTACCTACTCTTTCCAAGTCTCATATTTTTATTCTTCATTATTTCCTTACTTCTTAAACCAGGGGTCCTTGGGACGAGTTTATGGTGTCCCTAAATCCCTAAAGCTGCATACAAAACATTCTACAAATGTTCATATTCTCCTTGGTAAAGGGTGCAGAGTTTTCACAAAGTTTTCAAAGGTTGTGTGCTCCTAAACCATGAAAAACTACTCCATGGAAAGCTGCTTTCCTCTCAGTATTCCCTCCTGAGCAATCTTCACTTTTTATTTTCTGTTCTCTCTGTTGAAGCTTTACAATTGTCAGAGCTTCATTTCATATTTCTATTTGGATGACATACTGATTCATAGCCATTAGCTACCAGGCCCTAACTCACTCTTAAGCTTTAGATCTGTATTTCCAAATGCTACTGGACTGACCCCTTAAACTCATTATGTCATTCTAAAATATTGATTGAAGTCCCACTCACTGCATTTGGCACTGGAAAGACAGGACAGTCTTGAAAGACATTTTTATCTATATTTTCATAACTGTCATTTCCTGAGCATGTAATATGTTCCAGGTTTCACCTGTATTATTTTATTTAATTCTCATCACAAATCTGTGAGGTTTACAGATGAGAAGACATAGTCTCAGAGAGATTATATGACCTACTGAAAATTACCTATCTGTGTAGTTGGAAAAACTCACTTTGAACTGGCATATGTGTCTCTAGGATCCAAGTTTCAGACTACCTTGTTACACAGTCTCTATTATGGTATAATAACAGTTTAGCGTTGGAAGCAGATCACTGCAATAACATATAAAATATGATAAGCACAGGATCATTTACTACTTAAAAGCACTCTATGATTTCCAGTGGCCAGAGGATTAAGTCCATACTCTAGCCCAGTTTACGCTGCCTCTCAGTCCTCGGTTGTCACCACATTCCCAACACATTCTGGCATCTAGTCACACCAAACTACTGATCCTTTTCTCAATACATCATGCTTTCCTCTTGTACTTCTCTGCCTTGTATGCCATTCAGTTGGCTGGAAAATCATTTGCCCGTCCCTCTTGTCTTCTTAGAAGAGTTTTGTTTTATTCTTATGATCTATTCATTGAGTGCCACCTTCTAAGTAACTCCCCGAGACAAAACAAATTTCCTGTTCTCCTCCAACACTTGTGCCCCTACCACAGGGCTAGAATGTAATCTTATGTTTACTGATCTTTCTCCATTCCTAGCTAAGTCCCTTGAGGAGAGAAGCTGTGTTAGTCTTCCCAGCATCAGTGATGCTTGTGCCATGCTAGCTATTCAACAAATGCTTGTGTACTGAATGGTATTCAATCTTTATCTGCCTTTGAGGTTAAGCATCTTTATGTACAGAAGAAACCACAACAGAACATATATTTGATAAGGCCATTTTCCCTCTACACATATATAATTTAAATAATATCATGTAAATGCTCCATAAAATATAGTTATTTTAAAACTTTAAAATTTACACTTATTACATTATTTTCTTGAAGTTTGCCTTTAACTCTTTGACAAGCTGGCACAAATCTGAAGGGAAAATGGATTGTTATAAGGGGATATGAGTAAGATGATATTTCTTAACTTGTTTACTTGGTGTGATAATTGTTTTGTGCAAGAGATAAGATTTCAGAAATGTCTAAATAAAAAGTAAGAGGAGTCTTGGAAGTGATATGAGAAAGCTCGTGTAAGTCTGTTTAAAAAGAAGACAATAACTTACACTGGAGGGAGGATGCCAGCACAATTCGATGGGGAAAGAATCGTCTTTTCAACAAAAGTGCCAGGACTCCTGGGTATCCAGATGCAAAAGAATGAGGTTGGACCCTTACCTCACATTATGTACAAAAGTTAATTCAAAGTGGATCAAATAAATACCAAAGTGTAATAACTAAAACTACGAAACTCTTAGAAAAAAATACAGGGGCAAATCTTTATGACCTTGGATTTGGCAATGGTTTCTTAGATGTGACACCAAAAGCATAAGCAGCAAAAGAAAAAATAGACTAATTGGACTTCATCCAAATTTAAAACTTTTGTGCATGAAAGGACACTATTAATTAAGATAGTGAAAAGGCAACCCACAGACTGGAAGAGAATATTCGCAAGTCTTATATCTGATAAGAGTGTAGTAGTCAGAATATATGAAATGCTCCCATAACACAACAACGAAGTAACTTAATTAAAATGGGCAAAGGATTTGAATTGACATTTCTCCATAGAAGATATACAAACGGCCAATAAGCACATAAAAAGATGCCTCACGACATTAGTCGTTGTGAAATTAAAATCAAAACTACAGTGAAACACCACTGCATATTTTCTAAGATGGCTACAATAAAAAAGAGCAGTAATAACAAGTTTTGGCAAGGATGTGGAGAAACTGGAACCTTCATATATTGCTGGTAGGGATGCAAAATTGTGCAGCCACTTGGAAAACAGTTCCTCAGAAAGTTAAACATAGAGTTACTCTATGACCCAGCATTTTTACTTCTAGATATATACCCAAGAGAAATGAAAATGTTATGTCCACACAAAAATTGTATGTGAATGTTCATAGTAGCATTATACAAAACAGCCAAAAAATGGAAGCAACCCAATTGTCCATCAACTGATGAATGGATAGTCAAAATGTGATATACCAACACAATATGTTATTCAGCCATAAGAAGGAATGAAATATTGATACACGTAGGGCATGGATGAACCTTGAAGATATTATGCCAAATGAAAGAAGTTAATCCAAAAGGCCATTTATTGTATGATTCCATTCATATGAAATGTCCAAAATAGACAAATCCCTAGAGGCAGAAAGTGGATTAGTGGTTTTCTAAAAGTTGGCAGGAGGGGGAAGGGAGTGTGACTGCTAATGAGTCCACGGTTTCTCTCTGGGGTGATGAAAATGTTCTGGAATTAGATAGAATTCGTGGTTTCATAACCTTGTGAATGCACCAAAAAGCACTCAATTGTACACTTTAAAGTGGTGAATTTTATGGTATGTAAATTTTATTTCAATTTTTTTAAAAAAACACCCGTTTCATAGGGTTGTGTAAGACTAAATGAAAGGAAGTATGTAAAATGCTGAGGGCCTATATCTGATAAACACTAATTTTCATCCTTTAAAAACTGATTAAATGGAAAAGATAGATTTTATTCATTGTTGAGAATTGAAAACAATTGTGCTTTACAAAAGCTATAGAGAAAGTGAATGCTATATAGAAAGTATTAAAACCTTTTAATCAAAATACTCCTTACAGAGCTAATAAATCCAAAGGAAGACAGTGGGCCATTTAATCAACCTTTTTCTGACTAGTACAGTTTGTACTAACATGAACGCATCAAGCTATTCATGCTCCTTGTAAGTTTCATCACAATAACAAAGACAGGGCATTGGCTTGGGGATGGACACACAACACCCCATCGAACAGATGAGTAAACCAATTACTGAATTCCCATTATGACTAATATTTTGGTTGCTATACATCACACAACAGATACTTAAAAATAGAATGTAATCACAATAATCATGTCAGAGTTTTATATCATCATCAATGGAGCCCCTACCTGTAGCAAAAAAAAAAAAAAAAAAAAAGTTCAAAATTATTAGAGCTAAATTAGGCCAGCCTGTAATGTCTTCGCGGGTGCAATACCTCGTGGTGAGCACGTAAACAGTAGCACGGCACATTGTAAAAGTCACCTTATGTCATAAGAAGTGTATATAACTAATTGTTTATGATTCTGCATTCTTGAAAGATGTGTGTGCTGCAGTAAATGTTTTATGTGTTCTTGACCAAAGGATAATGTGATATTAATTTTGTTTTGATGACAAGTTGACTCCATCCAGAGATAGGTAAGCAACTTAGCTACATACAAAAGTTTTAGGAAATACTGCTCCCTAGGTTATGGGATATCTAAGGAACTTTCCTTTCTCAAGAACATCGTTTCAAAGAACATTCTATAAATGCATCAAAGTGGGATGATGATGAAACACAATAAATTTTATTCAATTTATTGGGGAGGTACTTTGGAAGTATATCAGAGATTAAAATTCAGAGAAGACCACAATCATGAAATGGTTCACAAAGTTTTAGGTGAATGTAAAGTGAAAAAAAATAAAAACATACTTAATTTCCTAAAACAATGTGTTTCTTCTGATTCCAGGTTTAGCTTTGATCGTTCTATGACAGGCAGTTTATAACACTGGGAAAAGAAAGAAAGAAAAAAAAAAAAAAGGAAGAAAGGAAAGAGGGAAGGGAGAGAGGAAAAAGAGAGAGAAAATTTTGTAAAGGGAAAAATAGAATAAATTTAAAAAGACAAAAGAAAAATCATAGGAAGAAAGACTAAAGAAAATAAACTAAGGCTTTGTCTAAAAAAACAACTATAAAACAGTTCATGACAGTGTGACTCTTCTTTTCCAACGTAATGGCTAATGTCTGTTTTGGCAGGTTTCTAGTATATAATAAAACTGAGAAGAAATGACTGACCTCACCAAGACTGAGATCATACTGTCATATTGCTGTGTCTTAGGCTACATATATAGCACATAAAACAGAAGGAAAAGAATTTTTCCCTTGAGAACATTTTAGAAATAATAATTGTTAATGAAATATTATTTTAAAATATATTATTCTCAGTATGTTCTTTTGGTTTGAGGTAATTTTGTTAGATTTTAAGATACGAACTAGAATCAAATGAAATCTGAATCAGAACTGAATATAACAGCAGAAAAATGTAAGTAATTAAATAATTTTGCCTCTGTCTTTAAACATTTCATGAACCTAGCAAGACTTTCCTTTCACTGCCTTCAGACCTTGCACCAGGTTTTTTCTGACTTCCTCAAGCCCTGTTTGCTGGGTAATGCCTGGTCTTCAGCAGTTAGCTTATCACTTCAGAACCCCTGAGGTTAGACTGGGCATCCTTTTTACATGCTTTCAGGGTACCTTGTGTTTACCATAATCCTCAAACTCATCACACTGCACTGTGATTTCCTGTTCACTCCCCTCACCCCAATACTCAGTATATTTTCTGAAAACGAGGCAAGGACCGTGTCTTATTCTTGATGCTATCCCCATTACTCAGTGCACTCAGGTACTTAAATATTTGTTGCATGAATGCATCCTTTATGCCTATCAAATAAATATTATACTGTACAATTAATGAAATGATCTGGCTTCAGCATATAAACCAAATTACCTAGATTATCTCGAATTACAAGCAATATATCAAACTTGTTATTGACATCTGAAAAAAAGAAACATTGTAGCTGAGAAAACTTGACAGTTACCAAACCAATAATTAAACGCAGCACGAATGCAATGTTTAGGTTGTTTAAGTTCAACAATCAAATGTTCAGGCAATGTTGTGTTAAGTATATAAATTCAACTCAAACACATATTGATTAAGCACTTAACATTTCACCAACATGGTTTTTAATTGCATGAGAATTATGGCTTATTAATGAAAAAAATTATAAATAATATGATAAAATTAAAAAGTTAAGGAACAAACACATGGCACAAGCAAGTACTTTATGAGATTGATAGAATATTCTTCTAATCAGTTACGTATTTCCTGACTTTGCTACATCACTCTGGTTTCAGCCTGGTTCTTGACTCTTCTCCATTTCTATGTGTGTCTTCTTCTGTGCCCTTGAGACAGACAGACAGACACACACACACACACACACACCCCTATACATCTATATATATATATAGATGAAACTAGGAATGGTTTTGATCCCTCATGACTTAAATTCATTCACTTGGACCTCAATTATGATAAACACTCTCCAGTTCTCCCCTAAATGTCCATCGACAGATGAATAGATAAAGAAGATGTGGCACATGTATACAATGGAATATTACTCAGCCATAAAAAGAAACGAAATTGAGTTATTTGTAGTAAGGTGGATGGACCTAGAGTCTGTCATACAGAGTGAAGTGAGTCAGAAAGAGAAAAACAAATACCATATGCTAAGGCATATATATGGAATCTAAAGAAAAAAAATGGTACTGATGAACCTAGTGGCAGGGCAGGAATAAAGACACAGACCTACTAGAGAATGGACTTGAGGACATGGGGAGGGGGAAGGGTAAGATGTGACAAAGTGAGAGAGTGGCATGGACATATATACACTACCAAATGTAAAATAGATAGCTAGTGGGAAGCAGCCGCATAGCACAGGGAGATCAGCTCGGTGCTTTGTGACCACCTAGAGGGGTGGGATAGGGAGGGTGGGAGGGAGGCTCAAGAGGGAGGGGATATGGGGATATATGTATGCATATGGCTGATTCAATTTGTTGTACAACAGAAACTAACACAGTATTGTGAAGCAGTTATACTCCAATAAAGATGTATTTAAAAAAAATAAAGAATACTCGTGCCTTAATGGTGGTTTGGCATGTGGGCTGGTTTAAAGATAAAAGGTCTCTTGGCTCCACAGATGCAACAAAAACTGTTTCTGGGGGGAAAAAGATGATAAAAAAAAGATTATTTTCTTACTTTAGAAAGTATGAGGTCAGAGAGCACAGAGCAAAATTTTTCCAAATCTGCTCAAAATCTGACAGACATAGAGTTATGTCTGTCAGTCCGTTTCCACTTACAGAATCATCATAGTGCTTCTAATTATCATGATAAAAATGTAACAATAACAGGGAAATATAAAATTGAAGATTTTTCATTTCACTTATAAGAAAGGTATCATTCAAACTCGTGGGCATTCTTAGGACTAGAGACTTAGAATGTCTAGATACCTATAGAATGTGCAATTGCTGCTCCTGTGTTATTTGCCCAACAGAACCAATATTTCACAAAATTTGTTTAGACCAATATTATCTGAGTAAAATTAATGACAGGAAAATACCATAAGACATTTTTAACAGCCGCTTGTCATGTCATGAATACCCGTTTTTTTTTAAAAAAAGGAAACTATTAAATACACTTAGATAGTACAGTTTGGTTTTCTCAAAGACCCTATGAGGTTTGAATGAAATTTGCATACGTGTGTATCAGGACAGGAAACAGAATAAACTCCAGGTTCTTTAAGTAGATGGAAACTAAATACAGGGCGTTAAAAGCTTACAAAATAATTGGAAAGGCTAGAGATCGAGGCTCTAGGCTGGGCATCCAGAAATGTTTCCAGAACATGGCAGAACTGACCTATTAGGGGAACCACTACTTCTGCTTCAGTCAGAAAGGTGAGGAATCTAGAAGTCACTACAGAATTTGAGTTCAAACGCGCACCGCTGTAGCTACAAGTAAGGAATCAGGAAACCACCACTGCTGCCACTGCAACAACCTCTCAAAACCCATGAAACGCAGAACTTGGATGCTGGAACCTATCACACAAAAATCACGTCTTCACAATCTTTATTAGCAGAAAACAGTGCAAGCAGCAGGAAGATGACCTCCACTTGACTTCTGCCTTCTAAATCTCAACAAGGGCATCTAATTGGCTGAACCTAATTTGCATCTGCAACTTTAATTGCGCAGGAATCTGGGAAGCGCAGTTTTTAGCCTTCAAGCTTCTGCAGTACAGAGATGCACACTGCAAAGTAGACAGTGGTTTCAACCGGCCACATCCACCTTAGGCGATTCGAAGATTTTAGAAATTTCTTATCCAAGATCGCAGAACTAGCAAGTGCTAGAGCAACAAACTTGAATTCAAAGATTTTTGGCCACTTGCCCAGTGCCCTTTCCACTACATCAGTCTACAGCACTCATTACTCTCTGAAGACATTTGCCAAAGGAGACATATTTTCAAATCTTGTGCTAATTATATTTTCAATGAAGCATTAATTCGGGCATCTGTGAATATTGTTACCTTTTAGTCTTATGTCAAATCTAGTTCTTCTTCCAAACTAAGACTTAATCTTATTTTACAGTACTTACAGTTAAACCAACACTGCAAGGGTTTAATACCTTTGAGTATTTTTCTCAGCAGGCTTGCTGCTTAATCCATTTAATGTCAGAACAACACAAACCTTCTTATTAAAATGGGGGAAAGGACATCGTTAGAATACATTAGTGGCTCTCTTTCTGCTGGGTAAGACAGCCAATATGGCAATATTTGTACCTCATCTTTATTTTAATTTGCATTTTCTGCTAACGGTGCAAGGAAAACATTTAAAAAGAAAAGATATGGGGTGCTAAATCCTCTTGAATTTTAATCATGCATAAAAGAAAAATAGAAGACTGAAACTCCTCTTTGAGAAATCTTCCTAAGTGTATACTTCAATATTGAAATTAAAAATATGGAATATGCAAATAAAGTACTTGGACAAATGGAAAAATTTTAATGTATCTGGAATATCTCATTAATATAAATTAAATCACAACTTTCATTCCAAATGCTTTTTAAAGCAACTTTGGGAACATATTTTTATATGCACATTTAATGATATAAGTACAGAAATTTCTTATCTATACATTAAAAGAAAAATATAAATTACTATATAACATGTATATTTAGACTTGATAATACTAGGTGAAAATTAAAAGAAGGGGTTAAATTCATGTTACTACATAAAAAATCATTCAGTTCTTGCCCAAGTTAGCATTTAACTCTGAGCTGTTCAAGAATAAAAAGAGTTAAAGTTTGCATTTTTTATCTTTCATATGCTTTTCATCTACTGTCAAACACTCCAACAGGATTTAGATTGGTATTTTGATCAACACAGGTGTATGTTTTGGTGCTGGTGGTAGTGATGCTTTGCTTCAAAGAATCATGCAAAAAGTTGACATAAATCTTAGATCACAAAATCTTAGTTTAAATAAGTAAATATGGAAAAATATAATGTTTAATAAATTAAATAATTGAAAATCCTATTTCCTGAAGAGTTTAGATAAGGATTGTTTACATTATAAAATAATCCAGTTGGTATTCCATCAAATACCAGTGTACTCCAAAACAATTATTGATTTCCATGCTTTTTTTCAGAAACACATTTGCTTTATGTGATTCTTTATTTATAGACCCAGATAACCAGAATGGATTCAACCTGAAGCAGGGACGAAAAGAATGTGCAAGGTTTATCCAAAAGCTGGGAATAAATTGAATCCTTCTAAGCCATTCCCATCAGGACTCCTTGCCACTCTAAAGGCAGATGGGAAGTCGATCGATGTTCAGGCAGGAAAGCAACTCAACTGAAGTTTATAGTTTTACAAGGGAAATTCTTTCACCCTGCCTTAGAAGGGAAGGGTGGAGAACCCACTGTTACACAGGACACTCCACCCTCAGCTACATCCCCTTGATTAATTATGTAATCAGATCTCCTTTATCATTATCTACTTACCAATCAGGTAATGGCAGATTTTTCTGATGCTTGCTATAGAGGTTGCTTTAGGAGGGTCCTGAGAGCCTTACTTATTATACTTGTTTGGCATAGCATTAATGTGGAAAGATTTAACTTGGGGTGCAAGTTAACATTTTTCCCAAAAGATTTTTTAAAAGCTATTAATTTAGCATGTAAGCCTTACAGACGTAAATTCTGTTTACTGATGCGCTGTAAAGTCTTACGCAAGTCAGGGAGTATTAGCAAAAAAGTGGATAACGAAGACATTTCAAATTTATAGTACAAGAACAAGTGAAAAATATTTGTAAGGTAATGGAAACTATTAGCGTTTTAGTATATGTAAGTAACTGGTGGATACAGCAAAATGAATAATTTGTTGTTAACTTAAACCAGCTAAGTTCTTGAAATGCACAACTAACTACTGTACACATATATCCTTCAGTCCACAGATGGTGCAAAATGGGAATCTCGGCTTCTAAGTTTATTCTCAAACCAGAGAAGTGCAGAAATTTCATTTGTGTCTTCTTTCACTTATCTTCCATCTGTTTCCTGGAATATAAAGGGCTAGAGAAAGTTCCAAAGCTTTCTCTCATGTAAGAGCTGGGTGGGTAATATATCAGTCCTGGTCTCACTGAAACAGTTATCAGGTCTCAAAGAATTATTTTGTCTGGGAATTCTAAACTTGAGGGTAAATGGCTATTTGTTTTGCTCTTATTTTTTTCTCTTTTAATTGTGAACACTTTTAACATATGGAAAAATTGAAAGACTAACACTAACACTAAACAAATACCTATACTCCCTTCACAATTGTGTATACATATAAATATACATATATATGTGCATATATATTTTTTCTTAAATAAGTTGCAGACATCAGGATATTCCATACTTAAATGTTGCAGCATGCATTTCCTGAGATCTCATTCACAACCACAACATAATTATCACCCCCAAAAGTCCTGATGTCCAGGCCACAACCTAAATCAACTAAATCAAAATTTCTTGAAGGGGCCCTAGGCATCAATATTTTTTAAAGCTCCCTGGAGATCACAATGTACAATAAAAGTTGAAGGTCATTGTCTACAGAATGATTAAATTCAAGTTAAATATTTTCAACAAAGGATACAGCGTTTTTGTTTTTTAATATGCATAAGAATGTGCTAGTCTTTTAAAGTTTAGCAGATCTAAATTATAGATTTTAGGACAGAGTATCATAATAATTTATATTTCCTTAAGTTTTTCTTATCATGTTAATAAAATTTTCTTTTAAAATATTTATCTAATATAAATATATTTGAACTTCATTTCAATGTCTTCTATATCATGATTTTAAATGCATGAAATATGTATTATTATGTAAATCTTAAATATATTTATATCAAAAGCTAAATAACTTTAAGCAAAAGATATTTATACATATACATTATTTAATAAACTGTCAGATATGAATCTTAGCATGTAAAATATAAAGCTTCTTAATAACTTTTTCATAATCAAATTTCATGTTAAAAGAATAAATGGTCCAGCAAGCAAAAGTCAAAATCTAAACCTAATACATGTTAATATTTTAACAGGTAACGTTTTTTGATTTGTTAAAAATCTTGACGTTTTTTACGACAAAGCATTGTTCCTAAGTAAATAGAAGTAATTTTGACCAACAAAAATTATTCCTACATTTTATTGTAGTTTCCCTATCAGTGTTAAGATTAATATTAGCTTAAAAGGTATTAAGTGACACTGCAGAAATACAAAGGATCATGAGAGATTACTACAAGCAACTATATGCCAATAAAATGGACAACCTGGAAGAAATGGACAAATTCTTAGAAAAGCACAACCTTCCGAGACTGAACCAGGAAGAAATAGAAAATATAAACAGACCAATCACAAGCACTGAAATTGAGACTGTCATTAAAAATCTTCCAACAAACAAAAGCCCAGGACCACATGGCTTCACAGGCGAATTCCATCAAACATTTAGAGAAGAGCTAACACCTATCCTTCTCAAATTCTTCCAAAATATAGCAGAGGTAGAACACTCCCAAACTCATTCTACAAGACCACCATCACCCTGATACTAAAACCAGACAAAGATGTCACAAAGAAAGAAACCTACAGGCCAATATCACTGATGAACATCAATGCAGAAATCCTAAACAAAATATTAGCAAACAGAATCCAACAGCACATTAAAAGGATCATACACCATGATCAAGTGTGGTTTATCCCAGGAATGCAAGGATTCTTCAATATACACAAATCAATCAATGTGATACACCATATTAACAAACTGAAGGATAAAAACCATGTGGTAATCTCAATAGATGCAGAAAAGCTTTCGACAAAATTCAACACCCATTTATGATAAAAACCCTCCAGAAAGTAGGCACAGAGGGAACTTACCTCAACATAATAAAGGCCATATATGACAAATCCACAGCCAACATCGTTCTCAATGGTGAAACACTGAAACCATTTCCACTAAGATCAGGAACAAGACAAAGTTGCCCACTCTCACCACTATTATTCAACATAGTTTTGGAAGTTCTAGCCACAGCAATCAGAGAAGAAAAAGAAATAAAAGGAATCCCAATCGGAAAAGAAGAAGTAAAGCTGTCACTGTTTGCAGATGACATGATACTATACATAGAGAATCCTAATGATGCTACCAGAAACTGCTACAGCTAATCAATGAATTTGGTAAAGGAGTAGGATACAAAATTAATGCACAGAAATCTCTTGCATTCCTATACACTAATACTGAAAAATCTGAAAGAGAAATTAAGGAAACACTCCCATTTACCACTGCAACAAAAAGAATAAAATACCTAGGAATAAACCTACCTAAGGAGACAAAAGGCCTGTATGCAGAAAACTATAAGACACTAATGAAAGAAATTAAAGATGATATAAACAGATGGAGAGATATACCATGTTTTTGGATTGGAAGAATCAACATTGTGAAAATGACTATACTACACAAAGCAATCTACAGATTCAGTGCAATCCCTATCAAACTACCAATGGCATGTTTCACAGAACGAGAACAAAAAGTTTCACAATTTGTATGGAAACACAAAAGACCCCAAATAGCCAAAGCAATCTTGAGAAAGAAAAACGGAGCTGGAGGAATCAGGCTCCCTGACTGCAGACTATACTACAAAGCTACAGTAATCAAGACAGTATGGTACTGGCACAGAAACAGAAATACAGATCAATGGAACAGGATAGAAAGCCCAGAGATAAACCCACGCACATATGGTCACCTTTTTTTGATAAAGGAGGCAAGAATATAACAAGGGGAAAAGACAGTCTCTTCCATAAGTGGTGCTGGGAAAACTGGACAGCTACATGTAAAAGAATGAAATCAGAACACTCCTTAACACCATACACAAAAATAAACTCACAATGGATTAAAGACCTAAATGTAAGGCAAGACAGTATAAAACTCTTAGAGGAAAACATAGGCAGAACACTCTATGACATAAAATCACAGCAAGATCCTTTTTGACCCACCTCCTAGAGAAATGGAAATAAAAACAAAAATAAACAAATGGGACTTAATGAAACTTAAAAGCTTTTGCACAGCAAAGGAAACCATAAACAAGATGAAAAAACAGCCCTCAGAATGGGAGAAAATATTTGCAAATGAAGCAACTGACAAAGGACTCATCTCCAAAATTGACAAGCAGCTCATGCAGCTCAATATCAAACAAACAAACAACCCAATCCAAAAATGGGCAGAAGGCCTAAACAGACATTTCTCCAAAGATATACAGATTGCCAACAAACACATGAAAGGATGCTCAACATCACTAATCATTAGAAAAATGCAAATCAAAACTACAATGAGGTATCACCTCACACCATCATCAAAAGGTCTACAAACAATAAATGCTGGAGAGGGTGTGGAGAAAAGGGAACCTTCTTGCACTGTTGGTGGGAATGTAAATTGATACAGCCACTATGGAGAACAGTATGGAGGTTCCTTAAAAAACTAAAAATAGAACTACCATATGACCCAGCAATCCCACTACTGGGCATATACCCTGAGAAAACCATAATTCAAAAAGAGTCATGTACCACAATGTCCATTGCAGCTCTACTTACAATAGCCAGGACATGGAAGCAACCTAAGTGTCCATCAACAGATGAATGGATAAAGAAGATGTGGCACATATATAGGATGGAATATTACTCAGCCATAGAAAGAAACAAAATTGAGTTATTTGTAGTGAGGTGGATGGACCTAAAGTCTGTCATACAGAGTGAAGTAAGTCAGAAAGAGAAAAACAAATACCGTATGCTAACACATATATATGGAATCATAAAAAAAAAAAAAAAAAAGTGATTCTGAAGAACCTAGGGGCAGGACAGGAATAAAGATGAAGACATGGAGAATGGACTTGAGGACACGGAGAGGGGGAAGGGTAAGCTGGGATGAAGTGAGAGAGTGGCATGGACATATATACACTGCCAAATGTAAAACAGATAGCTAGTTGGAAGCAGCCGCATAGCACAGGGAGATCAGCTCGGTGCTTTGTGACCACCTAGAGGGGTGGGATAGGGAGGGTGGGAGGGAGACGCAAGAGGGAGGAGATATGGGGATATATGTATATGTATAGCTGATTCACTTTTTTATAAAGCAGAAACTAACACACCATTGTAAAGCAATTATACTCCAATAAAGATGTTAAAAAAAAAAAAGGTATTACTTTTTTTTGGCTTCTGACTATGACATTGTGTAGCATATCCAAGCAAGGAAAGAGGGCGTTATGCATTTAGAAATAGCTCTTAGATACTTATGTCTGTTATTTTGTGTTAGAGGAAGCAACTCGTAAACTGATTATTTTTCAAGAAATGAATCAAACCAGTTCACAGTGAGATAAATTATATATTTTTGACTGGAATAGAAGTCACAAGACCTGAATTCTAGGCTCTGATTAGCAGGGTACTTTATCTCAGGTTTCTCATCTGTTAATGAAGGGTTTAGCTATGCCAAAGATTCCCAGACTTTCCCGGTTCATGGCTCTCTTATTGTCTCAGAAATATTTTCATGGTGTGGAGGCTAAAAGAAATACCTAACAATTCCATTTATTAAGTAGCTAGGTCCAAAGTTATTATGTATGTCTTCCTAACAACTTTGTTGCTATTTAAAAAAAATAATACACATACATTTTTAAAACTTTTTGTTCTTAATGGCATGTGCATGTTTACTGGGTACTTTACAAATTCTGAAACCTTGGAATTGGGTGGGAAACCAGTGTCCTCATTTCCTGTTCCACAGGCATTTTCCCATGGTTCTTGTGTTTTATAACAGCAACTTACAAAATCCTGCCTCAAAAGATGTCATCAAAAGGACTGAGTACAATTTCATGTCGAAGGTCTAATCTAATTGGAGGTGGTGTTTTGCATGGTGTCCAACTGATGTCACTGTGTTGGCCTTGAAAATTTTAAATATCCCACAAATGTAAGCTCTAAGAGGTGCCCCTTTGAGTTTGTTGTGGTGCCCTTGGGGTGCCCCAGTACACAGTTTGTGAAGGATGAGCTATGCTCTCTAAAATATTTAATGCAAAGTAATATGTGATGTAAAATGAGGAAGCAGAGGATAAGTGAAATAGATCATTCTGAAGGCCTGGGGTAAGAAGCTGCAGGATTGAAGAGAAGGTAAAAATTGTAATAAATGTCTGTCTGCTTGGGGTGCACTTTCCCTCCCCATGTCACCTGCAAAATGCCTACCTGTGTCTCACAATTCGCCTCAGGGCAGCCTCCCTTAACCAAGGCAAATTCACCTATTACACATTCTCAGAGCACTCATCTCATTAGCCCTTATCATAGTGGCAATTATATATTTATTTGTATAACTACTTGTATAAAACTTCTCTCTCCCATTAGATTGTAAGCTCTAAGAGGCTAGGAATATGTCTGGTACCAGCACCACATCCCACGGTCTGCCATATTATAGAAGCTAAAACCTTGCTGGATGAAATGAATAAATGCACATACTCTGACAGTTAGCATTCATTTCAGTTAGCATTTCAGTTTGCAAATGAAATAACTGACAAGGAATTGCCAAAATATACAAACAGCTCGATATCAAAAAACAAACAACAAAAAAAAACAAAAAAACCCAAAACAAAGAACCCAATTAGCATTTATTTCAGTTCTTTTTTATTGTAAAACAGCTGCTATTTATAGTACCATTCCTAAAACTTACTTCTTTTTCTCGTAACATTTAGCAGGAAAAAAGAACCCATAGATATAAAGCTGCATCGTAAACCTCAGAAAGTAATCTCATCTAAACTAAATAAAAGGATAATGTTGCTTTGGAAAAGGCAGTCAAATATTCATAAACTCTTAGAGGCAAATTAATTTTATAAGAAAAAGTCATTTTTTGGAAGGTGTGATTTTATTGTTGTCTTATTTTTTAATTAATTTTTATTGGAGTATATTTGATTTACAATGTTGTGTTAGTTTCTGCTGTACAGCAAAGTGAATCAGTTATACATATATCCACTCTTTTTTAGATTCTATTCCCATATAGGTCATTACAGAGTACTGAGTAGAGTTCCCTGTGCTATACAGTAGGTTCTTATTAGTTGTAGTGCGTATATGTCAATCCCAATCTCCCAATTTGTCCCTCCCCCCTCCCCCATGTTAACCATAAGTTTGTTTCCTACATCTGTGACTCTATTTCTGTTTTGTAAATACGTTCATTTGTACCATTTTTTTAGATATCACATATAAGCGATATCACATGATATTTGTCTTTCTCTGACTTACTTCACTCAGTATGACCATCTCTATGTCCATCCATGTTGTTGCAAATGGCATTATTTCACTTTTTTTTATGGCTGAGTAATATTCCATTGTATATATGTACCAGATCTTCTTTATCCATTCCTATGTCAATGGACATTTAGGTTGCTTCCATGCCTTGGCTATTGAAAATAGTGCTCCAGTGAACATTGAGGTACATGTATCTGTTCGAATTATGGTTTTCTCCAGATATATGCCCAGGAGTGGGAATGCTGGATCATATGGTAGCTTTATTTTCAGTCTTTTAAGGAACCTCCATACTGTTCTCCATAGAGGCTGTACCAAGTTACATTCCCACCAAGAGTGCAGGAGGGTTCCCTTTTCTCCACACCCTCTCCAGAATTTATTTTTTGTAGATTTTTTGATGATGGCCATTCTGACCGGTGTGACTTAGTATCTCATTGTAGTTTTGATTTGCATTTCTCTAATAATTAGTGATGCTGAGCATATTTTCATGGGCCTTTTGGTCATTTGTATGTCGTCTTTGGAGAAATGTCTATTTAGATCTTCCGCCCATTTTTTGGTTGGGTTCTTTGTTTTGGGTTTTTTTGTTGTTTGTTTGTTTGCTTTTTGATATTGAGCTGCATGAGCTGTTTGTATATTTTGGCAATTACTTGTCAATTATTTCATTTGCAAATATTTTCTCCCATTCTATGGGTTGTCTTTTCATTTTTTTTTAAACATTCCTTTTCATGATTTTTAAAAAATTTTACTTATTTATTTATTTATTTACTTTTGGCTGCATTGGGTCTTTGTTGCTGCACGCAGGCTTTCTCTAGTTGTGGGGAGCAGAGGCTACTCTTCGTTCAGGTGTGCAGGCTTCTCGTTGTGGTGGCTTCTCTTGTTGCGGAGCATAGGCTCTAGGTGCATGGGCTTCAGTAGTTGAGGCTCATGGGCTCTAGAGCACAGGTTCAGTCGTTGTGGCACACGGGCTTAGTTGCTCTGCAGCATGTGGGATCTTCCCGGGCCAGGGCTAGAACCCGTGTCCCCTGCATTGGCAGGCGGATTCTTAACCACTGCGCCACCAGAGAAGACCTCGTTTATATTTTCATTACTCTAGCAGGTGGATCAGAAAAGATCTTGCTGTGCTTTATGTCAGAGAGTGTTCTGCCTATGTTTTCCTCTAAGAGTTTTATAGTATCAGATCTTGCATTTAGGTCTTTAATCCATTTTGAGTTTATTTTTGTATACGGTGTTAGAGAATGTTCTAAATTCATTCCTTTACATGTAGCTGTCCAGTTTTCTTAGCACCACTTATTGAAGAGACTGTCTTTTCTCCCTTGTATATCCTTGCCTCCTTTGTAATAGATTAGGTGCCCACAGGTGCGTGGGTTTGTCTCTGGACTTTCTATCCTGTTCCATTGATCTATATTTCTGTTTTTGTGCCAGTACCATATTGTTTTGATTACTGTAGCTTTGTAGCAGAAAAAGCCATGTTATTACATAAAAATTGCTCATAGAAAATTTTAAAATCTTAGCAAAGGCCACAAACCACACTTTGAGAACCATGTTCTACAGTGGTGATATTAGAAGTAGAAGGTGATAGTTTCTAGAAAGTGGCAACTCATTCTTTTTTTTTAATGGCATTCTACTACAAAGCCTGATTTTATTGACACAGTAAGCACAAATTTTAAGGGAAGTGCATGATGTCACTATTAAAATGAAATGAATTCTGAAAATCTTATTGATATTCTATTTTAATCCTGGTATAAAGATCAATTAGTAAAATAAAGTCAAACAGAATCCTAAAGTCAAACAGGAAATAGGGATATGGAAGTAGGACAAAATAAGATAGCAAAGGATTGTATTAAATAACTAACAACCTTAAAAACGGTGGACTTTTTTTAAAACAGTAGATTAAGATTGATTTACGGGATTTTGTACATTTAGTATATCCCTTTTCTGAAAAAGCACTTTAAGATACAGAATCGATAAATTATGTTTTGTTATGCATTTTTCACCCTTAAAGTTCCTATGCAAGGAGAAAATTATTTGTTTACACTTTATACATTTTAGACAGAATGGCTATGGATAAAAATACAGAGATGGGGAAATAAAAGAGAAGGTAAGATAAAGATGGTTGATTCTGTGCCCCTGGAATTGCTAATCCATAAATAGCAAACTTCCCTGCATGCACTGTCTTCTTTGTGAACTTGTTCTACCTTTTGCCTTAAACTAAAAGCTAGCTCTCCCCAAGGCTATCAACTCCCAAATGGTGCCTAATTATTTTCTTTCATCACATATACAGGATATAGTGTTGATGTCCACCTAGTTTCCTATTGCCACATCCTGGATCACTTTTACCATACAGTCTTGTAAAATTAAAATAAAACAAAAACCATCACCCACAAAACACACCTGTCCCTTTGTAGGTCATGCTACCTCCTCATCACACCTTCTTCATCTTTCTGATCCAAAATTACCAGCCTACTCTATCTCACCCACCACTCTTCTGTCCCCCAGCTTCTGTAATGTTCCTCAAACTTTATGTACCTTTGAATCACCTGGGCAATCTTATTAAATTCAGATTCTGAGTCAGTAAGGACACCCAGAGATTCTGCATTTCTTATAATTCTCACGAGAAGCTGTGGACCACTTCGAAGAGTAAAGCACTAAAGGAGCTGTTTCTGTTATTATCTAAACTACAGTTATCCTAACTCCCCCTTTCTGCTTTGGCACTCTTTCCCTCCTGCCTTTACTATTTTTAGTATCAGTTCTTCTTCTTAATGTTCTTTGTCTTTTTTACACAGTCAATTTCAATCTCTCTCTCACCTCTCATTTGCTTAAGTACCACCCACTTAAAAAAAAAAATATATATATATATATATATATATATCTCCCAATTTAACCCTTTACTCCCCCTAGCTGCCATCCTAGGTCTCTCACTTTCACAAACTTTTTTAAAAAAGACAATTGTCTGTGTTTGCCGATGTCACCTCCTCATCTCCAATTCAATTCTGTTCCCACTTCCATGTGATTTGTAGGTCCATTAGCCCACCAACGGTGTTCACTAGTTACAAATTACCCCATTTTGAGAAGCCAAAAAGGACATTTCCAGTTCTCATCTTATTTGAACCTCTCAACAGCATTCAATACTGTGAACCACTCTGACATTTTTCCACTTTGTTCTCCATGACAAAAGTCTCCTTATTTTCCTGTTAGCATTCTAGCAACTCTTTTTCAGTTTTACAGCACCATAATCTTCTATCCAGCAATTAGATATTACATACTGAAGTTTTTTGGTGCCCAGTCCTCCTTTTCTAGCATATATTTGCACCCCACAACCTTCATAATCTCTTCTTTGTCACTTAAATGCAAATGATTTCTGAGATGATATTCTCCAGCTCACACATCTTTGAGTTACAAATCTATATATCCTACGGCCTACTTGACACCTTTGATGTCTCAGAGGTACCTCAAACATAAGAGATCCAAGCTAAATTAATAATTTCCCACCAGCACATGTCATTATTACATAGCCTGATACATAGTCCAAAAAGCTATTATTGTGTTTTTGACACATCCTCTTCCGTCACTTTCCATCTTTCAAGACCTCCTCAAATTCTGTGGAACCTATTCACTTTTTTTCCATCTACACTATCACCTCCACCCTTGTATCAGTAATTGTCATCCCTTGGCTTGGCTACTGCTAATGGTGTCCTAAGGAGTATCATTTCCATTCCTTTCTGCTCCTCCCTCTTTTATCTGTTCTACACCCTGCAGATATGGTGATATTTTGAAACACAAATTTGATCATTTGTGCTCTTCTCCCCTGCTCATCCTGAACTTGTTTTCGCCCATCATACTACTTACCAGCCTCCTTCCCACTAAACGATGTTGCTTGTACTATTTCATTGGCTTGGAATACCCTTCCCCTCTTTTCTCCTAAGACTTTATCCTTCAGACCGCAACTCAACCGTCATGATTTTGGGAAAGCCTATCTTTGTCTCAATGACTGGGTCAAATTTCTCTACTAGGAGATCATGCTGAATCGTGTACTTCTCCATTACAGTATTTCCTGAGAGTATGGTACTTTTCTGTTTTTGTTCACCATTGTCTCCTCAGTACTAGAACAATCTTGGCACACAGACATTACCCTCAAAATATCTCTTAATTGAGTTAATGTGTGGAGGGGATAATTATCCACAATATTTGGGTAGGAATCGCAAATGATATGGCATTTGAGTTGGGCACTCTCGGTGTTATCATTGAAGAATAAGGTGGAGGAAGATGAATTAGGGATGTTGCTAAGCACAAAATTTAATAGTAGTTGCTGGAATAGTTAGAGTAAGTGGTAGGGGAGTTGAAGATGTTTCATAGGTTCATTGGAGAATGGTTGAGCCAATGACAGAGCAAGGTTTCAGCTAAAGAAAATGATGTTCAATTTATCAATGTTCTGAATTTGAGGTAACAGACTCACCAGGTGGAAATGGTTTGATGATGTTTTGAAATGTAGGAATGGATATGGTGTGAAATTTCATCTAGACATCTTAGTCTGATTGCCCTTCTGCTCCTGACAAGCAAAACATACTCCGCTCGTCATCTATTTCCTTATTAGCTATTCTTTCTTTTTTTTTCTTTATCCCACTGTCACTTCCCTGGACTTTTACCTGGACTACTTCAACAACTCCCTAACTACTCTCCCTGCATCCAGTCTTGCTCTCCTGTAATCCAGTTTGCACTTTCATTCCAGAGTGACTTTTCCAAGACACCAGAATGTCATTTTCCTGCTGTGGATCCTTAAAATGTTTCCATTGACTGCAGAATAAAATCTGGACTTTTGATCAAGGCTTTATGATTTGATCCTAGAATTCCTGAATTTCACTTCCAGCTCCTCTCTCCCACCATACCAGACTACTTAACCTCAAATGCCTCCTGCTGCCTTTCTTCCTTCCTTTCTGCCTTACTGAAATCTGACTATAGATGAACAAAGTTATTCTGGCTGGGGAAAAAATACTATACTGTCTAGTATGGAGACAAAAACCAAACCCAAACAAAAAGACAAGTAAACGCATAGCCTTCAAGTTCAACTCAGATGTGGCCTCCTGAAGATTTCTTCTCTAGGAAAATTTATAGTTCCACTGGTTATCTGCCAGCTCACTGTAATTCTTAGCCCAAAGTTAGCTGCGTCACTGTCTCTTACATAGGTGAATTTAAGCTCACTATTTGGCATTTCTATCCTTGAGACTGTCTAATTACAAAGCGTTTGGCTACACATAATTTGTTGTCACACGTCTATTCTGGGCTGGAAACGTGTCCACAGATTCCTTCCCTTGACCTCAAGAACATGGATACCGGGGGTGGGGGAGGGGGTCATTACGCCTTGCGTCATCACGTGCTGGGAGGGTGGGGCCCTCAAAGGAACTGTAAGGAAGGGCGGAGTCAAGTAGAATGGGGCGGGGCTACGAGGGGGCGGGGCCGCGAGGGCGGGGCCACGAGGGAGGGGCGGGGCCAGAGAGGAGTCGGGGGCGCTTCTGCCATTCAGCCGGTGCAAGCGGCGGCGGGAGGCAGTGCCTGGGGAGTCCCCTCGACCGTAGGTTACGAGAGCGTCCCTGGGACCACCGGCTCAGACCAGAGGCAGACGCGTAGTCGAGCGGAAGCTGGTGGCACCGAAAGCGGCGGCCGGAGTCCGAGCTCCAAAGGCGGGAAGTAGCCGGGATCGGGGAAGCCCCGAGAGCAGCGCGGCGGCGCCTCCCTTACCCAAGGGGCCGCGGCGACGGTCACGGGGCGCGGCGCCAGAGCGCGCGACCCAGGCTGGGATTCCAAACAGGCGGCCGAGGCTCCTCCTCCATTCGGGCCGCCTCACCTGCGGGCAGCGCGGCGCCGCCTCCGCTGGTATAGACGGCACCTGCGTCGCCCGGCTCACCGGTCTCCGCCCCTCGACCGCCGGCGCCAGGCCCGGGCGGCGCACCTGGACTCGGGGCTGCGGGAGCCGAGGCTCTTGGGGTGCGGCGTCTTCGCCACCGCCCGGGGAGGGTGCAGGTGGAGTGGGCGCGGCTGCGTGGAACCCGGCGCCGGCTGCTGCCGCCGCCGCCGTCCCGGTCGCCGCCGGGTCCCGGGGACCGGGCTGTCCGCGCCCGCGCCAGGAGCCGCCGCCAGCCGGGCACCATGAACAGCAGCAGCGCCAACATCACCTACGCCAGTCGCAAGCGGCGGAAGCCGGTGCAGAAAACGTGAGTGTCTGGTGCGCGTCCTCGGCGCGGGGGTGGGCGCGCAGGTGCGGGAGGCCGCCCCACTCGTGCCCACATCCCCGCGGCCTGGAGATTAGGTTCCTTCCCCACGCCGTCCGTGAAATCGCGATTTGGAGGCCGGTCGAGAAACCCAGGCCTTGGGTTTTTCCGTGTTTAAAGATTGCATTTAAAAAATTGTGTCCCGCGTTCCCCAGTCTCCAGAGCACGCGCACCCTCGCACCCCCCTACCCATTTGTAGCACTGTTCACTGTGCTGTGGTCCTAATTTGTTGACAGCTCTGGTCTGCCCTGTGGGGCTGGTGGATTAGTTAACCTAAGCCCGTCTTGAAATCCCCTTTCACATTTAATATCCTCCTCGGTTAGGTTAGAGGACGGTCACCATTCTCACTCCTGGTTGGGGGAGATGCTTTTAAGAGCTAAACACGTGCTGTCTGCAAGAAAGGGACTGAGTGCTTCTGAAGGTATTTTTTAGTCCGGTGCAGCTGGCTTTCTGTTGCCCTCTTATTTACTTATTTGGCAGTAATTTTGTAGCGCTCAGCGTGAACGCATCGGTAGAAAGTATAGAGATGGTAGCAGTTTTGAGTGAGTGTAGTAGCCAGAATACAGTAGCGGATTTGTATTTTCAGTCACCTTTTGGGGGAGCTTTCTTATCACTTTGGAGGTGGTTTTAGGGTCTGTAAATGATTTGGAGCTGGAATTATTGAAACAGACGTTTTCATTCTTAGCATCTTTCTCTAATTCCCTTTTCCCTCTACTTCCAAGTTTAGTCAGTTCTGATAGATTACAAACTTAGATTTTTTGTTTGTTTGTTTTGGTGGGATATTTGTGTGAGATGGCAAATACTTTTTTTTTTTTTTTTTCAGAAAAAAGAAAAATCCGTGCTTGAGACAGATTTACTTTTGTGAATTGGCAGTATTCATGTGTTTATTCCTAATTATTATCCCTGAGTTATTTTACTTCACATTTTTCAAACTTGCATAAACAATTTTCAGAACACATTAAACAGTTACCCAGAACAAATCAGAAGTGTGTATTTGGCTTAAAACTTAATTTAGGTCGCTAATCCAAACCAGAAAAATAACAGTTTAAGATTAATATTTAAGACCAGTTTAAAAGTTTCATTATTCTGGAGTTTTAATTTCCTTTTAGAATTTCAGTGATTATAGGTCTTCAGATCTAGACTTGGCATTAACAGAGGATATTCATCTATAAATAGACTGATTAAAATTTGGAAGACTTATCCTGCAGTGTGGCCGACATTAGGAATACTGCCGAGTCAGCAGTTTTTGTCTTGGCAGTTCTGTTGACATTGGTTTACAATACTTGCGTTTTATAGAGTGGTTTCTTATATAAAAATGTATTTGTCTAATTTGACTTTGTCCTTAGTGGTTATTTAAAATTGAGAGGCGTCACAAACACTTCTATGTATTTATTAATACAATAGTATACTTGGCACTATATATAATAGAGATATCATAGGTTTTATGTATATGGTCAGATAACCTGAAGATGTCCCTGATGGATTTTTAAGTTACTGCATTTCAGTCAGTGTGTTCCAGAAAGACCTAGATGACTTTAATAGAATGTTTTAATTTTTATTCATCATAAAGTTTAACATTTTTGGCTTCTCATTAATGTTTTATTAAAGATTTTTCCTTTAAACATAGTACTGTACATTTTCTTTTATTTATGTAAGATGTACCTTTTATTATTTTAGCATTTTAATATACTTTCTAAGATGTTAGTATATTTGTATTTAATAATCTTCTCTAATACAACTAAAGCGTTTCCACATTCACCCTTATTTTATTTAGTTAGTATAAATGTTTATCAGATCTTTATTGAGCATCATGCGTTGCTTTTAATCATATAAATGCCTTAAAGTGTCACTGCTCCATAAGAAAAGCCTAGTGCTGGCATTTACAGAATCACATGAAATTGTTTATAAACTGTTTTTACCAGAATGAAAAAATGGTTAACTTAAAATGCAGTTAATCAAAGTCCATTTTAAGAATGGGGCCATAAACCCAATATTAAGTTTAATGTGTTTTTTTAGTTAAATTACTAGTTTTTGGCTAATAGGCTCTATAATATGTTGGCACATTGTCAGAAAAATTCATCTTGTTTGAGCTGAAAATGTTATTGAGATCTATTTCACTTTGACCCCTTAAGTCAACCATTGTATCTTACTTAAAGAGAAAATATGTTGTAGCATAATTATAGGACTGTTAATAAGATGGCCATTTAAATATACAATTACATAAAATTTTGGAATCAAGTGGGTGACATAATTTTAACCTGAAGCTCTTCCAGTCAATATTCAATGGAATTTATTAAACGGGATAAACGCCCCCTAGTGGCAAAGTCCAACGTTGAAAATTATCTTAGTACGAAATATATTTTAAACGTGTTAAATTTCGTCCCACTAAAGTATCTTGTACATAGCAGACACTCAGTAAATGTTTCTTTTCTTTTCGGAGTAATGAAAGCTAGAAGATTAAAGGATATGAAGCAACCTTGCATCTGATCCATGTTCCTAAAGAAATTTTCAAAGGTACCCTTAGGAATAGGTTCTGTTTCCTTACGTGTTCCTTAAAATAACTCTGCTCAAAAAAAGAAAGAAAGAAAGAAAGAAAAAACAACTTGTTTTAACTTAAATCCTCTTCTTGTTTTATTTTCTTTGGAGATGAAAGCCTTTTTGTACATTTCTTTAATTACTTTGCTGCATGAAGATAGGTGAAAAGCACACTATTGAATTAAATAGTGTCTGGGGTTTTTTTCCCCTAATGATAATAACTTTGGATGTATTTTTGTAGTTTTTAAGTTCTATTAATACATAAAAAGTTTTAGTGGTACTTCAATTTACCATATTTTTAGAAAATTAGTGCTGAATATTGGCAAATAATAGGTGTTGAGTAAATGAAATCTACACTTAAAAATGATATCAGCAGTGGTGGTGATCAAGCCAGCCATCATGAAGTGTCAGAGTTAGAAATAACTTCTCAGCCTTAGTTGACCCTTTTTACTTTGTTAACACACTAATAACATTAGTATAAAAGCAGTGTCTTCTTTGCTATGTTTGCTAAATTGCTATTCATTCTATTTAAACCTAATGAGCCTCACTTATACAATACCTACTTAGTTGAATAAAATTATGTTTTACTGAAAACGTTTGATATAAACGTACTATGATAAAATTTCCTAAATAGCTTCTAAAATAAAAATATAGGTATTTTTAGTTACATAATTGTTTCTCCACTGTTGTTTTTCTTTCAAGTAAGCTTTGTTCAGATAGTTTATACATAGTGACTATAAAGGCTTTCACATATTGGACCTATGAAATAAAGTAAGTGAAAGTGATTAGTTATTGGTAACATTTATAAAAATAAATGGTGTAAAGACGAAACAGTGAACACTAGTTGAAAAAGCGCTAGTTCTAAACTAAAATTGAAAAAGCACTAGTTCTAAACTAAAAGATGAGGTCTAGTTTTCTCACTTGTGTAGGTCTAGGCAAGTGATTGACCAATAAGGCAGGCAGTCAACACCTACATTGCCACTCTCACAACTAAAATTAGCAGAAGAAGAGTATTTTATAAGCTGTAAAGACTTCTGACAGAAATATAGATTCTATTCTTAAATAATTTCAGCTTACATTATCACAGAGCAATCAATTCTCCTGTGAAACAGTAAGAGGCAGTATATGATTGCATTCTCAATTGTGGGTAATGAAATGTGCTACTCCACTGGTGAGAAAACTTACACAGTACATGCTTATTGGTGCATATAATTTAGACACTTACTTAGAAATTAGTACCATGCAAATCTTTAACAACAGTACCTTTCTACTTCCACTCTTCTTTTAAAATTGATATTTTTGCATACTGGTTTTATATAACAAAAAAACTACTGTTTGTTAGTACTTATTGTGACATAAGCATGCACAGTGCTTTACAGACATCATTTTATTTCATTTTTATAATAGTAGTATGAAAAGGTATTATTATTTCAGTTTTCCAGATAGGGACCTGAGGTTCAGATTCAAAATTGTTAGGTAGTAAATGAAAGGATGAGTTTTAATATCAGATTCCAGGTCTTTTGGCTCCAAAGCTTACGTTCATTCCAACTTCGCAATGCTGTTCAGGTGAGTAAGTTCAGTGATGCGTATGGTACACCCATATACTAGGGATTTCCTTAACGCTCACTGTTTCTTCTCAGATAGTGTTCTGAAATAAATTATTTACCTTTGCCCATACATGATTTGTGCTTGCTTGACTCCACACTTGCATTCATGCCCTTTCTTCTTAGAGTCTTTTCCTCCTATTTTCATTGATGTGCTAGCTACCTCCCCTCCTTTAAAACATTGTTTTCAGTGGCTGCATGGTACTCCCTTCTGTTAAAGTTCTGTAATTTATTTTGAGGCGGAAATTCTGTTATTTCCAATCTTTAAATATTTCAACTAGTACTTCAGAGAATACCCTTGAGATATGTGAATTTCTATGCAAATTTTTAGTTCATTCCTTAGGAAAAATTCCTGTAAGTGGAAATTTGGGTACAAAGATATGATATACTTCTACGGTTGAGCCAAATATTATGCTCTGAAACATGCTGTCAAATTACTCTGCAAAAAATTTCCAATCCTATTGGTAGTCTGTAGGAGTGCCTATATCCTTGCATTTTTGCTTTAAAAATATTAATTGGCAACTTCATAAGCAAAAGAAAAAATGGGATAGATAATTGAACTTCTATGTTGGGATTGTATGTGTGGAATAATAGTGAGTACGTTTGCAGATTTTTCTACTTGAGATGTCCTTTACATACTGATTTTCTTTGTCTTATGTTTTTTAGTTGTTTTTCAGTTTGCTCTTTTACCTTATTTTTAACGAAATACTATTTTGAAAAGTATTCGTTTTAAATAACACATGCACATGAAAAAGTCAATAATGTGTATAATGTTATCTTAAGTTTAGCATACTAGGCATTATCTGTTGATGTTTTATTGTGACTATTAGTTATGGTTATTAGTGCTATTTAATCTCTCCTCATCCTCCCAGTATAATTTTATCACAATTCTGGATTAAATTCACATGCAGTGTTTCCTTAACTGTAAGTATTGTTTATTGCTGAGTTAAGTAATATACTATGATTACATTTTCCTTTCTGTTCTCCATTGTCATTGATTTCACTTCTTACCTAATTTTCATCTTCATATTATTTATATCTGGGTTTAGCTGTGTCTTAGGTTTATCCAAGACAGATTTTGTGTTTCTATCTCTGATTTCCTTGTTTGGCATGATCTTCCAGAGAGAAGGGTAGTTGCAGAAAGCCATGTACTCTGCCATCATGAAACTGGAAGCAATTTACCTATCTTTAAGACCTAATGTAGAAGCCACATTTCCATGAAACCTTCCCCCATTACTCTACCTGTACGTGAGCTCTTACCTTCTTGAACCCTCCACCATCACTTTTATGGCATCTACATTATTGAGCAATACATTATGTTTGATTTTTGCCTTGTTATAGAATGTATCTCCTCCTAGTAAGAAAGACAAGCTCTGTAAAGATAGGTCTATCTTTTATTTGTCTTTATAGCAACCAGAGCTTCCTAGTACCATACACATAGTAGGTATTTGAGAATATTTACTAATTTAACAATTGGGCACCAGTTAAAATTTTTCATGTTTTAGTGATTTATTCTATGTGGGTTCCAAGGGAAATACAAAGAAAAAAAGTGTATATTTGGAAAAGAAGAGGAAAAAGGGAACATTCTTAATGATTTTTTTCCAGGATTTTGGAAGTAACAGTGATTTCTAGGGCATATTTCATGTTCCAGTTTTCATTGTTAAAGTCTTGTGCTCAAGATTATATGCTGTTTGTACCTCATCACCACTCCTTAAGCATAGCAAAAGAGGGAAAGGGAAGAACCCATCACAACTGTAGAGTGGCTGCAGAAGAGTGACTGAAGAATTCAGACTCCTTACAAGTAACTGCCAGCCAGAATTCTCAGAAGTTTTTGTAGACATTTTTTTGCCTCACATAGGGAAGTAAAATATCCAGCTGTATTCAGAGTAACAGTGAAATTTGACTTAATTTGTGTCACAGATCCCCTCTCCAATATCACATTAAATATATAATTTATGATGATAAACATTCAACATTTATATTCAGAGATAAATAAGTATGCACTGAAGCCATGGGGAGGAAATGAAGAATGAATGGGTTTAAGAGTTGGGCTTAATGGGGTGTACGTGGTATGGTAGAGAGATTTATCGAGAAATACTTCAATTTCCTAGCTGTTGGAATGAGAGTCATACCATAGTAGATGCAGAGAAGCAGTGCCCAACTTCTGAAAAATATGAATGTGAGGACATTCAGGTACAGGGGCTGGAAATAAACAAGTTATTGGTAAGAAGACTGAAGCAGTGAGAGTAGATTAAATCACCCACAGGAAAAAGCCGATAGAGCAAAAAACTCAGTACTGTGTGATAGGTAATCTTCGTTAGAAAATGCCACCTTAATCTCAGGATTACTGAAACTTTGTCTTTGCCTGTCATTTTGAGGTTTTATGGTAAATGTCATAAAAATATAAACATTTACAATTACAGTAATTTATGATTAAACTAGGTTGTTATGTTTTTCAACTTTGTTTCAAACCCTGAGCACAAGTGATGAGCCTAAGAGACATTTTAGCCTGGGATATTAAAAAGGCATTAAAGAGAGCATGCAAGCTGGCACTGGACATGCTATTGGGCTTGTTACCGCCAGTACTTATGGCATGCAGGGCTTCTAAATCAGAAGCATGGCATGCAGTCAGCTAAAGTCTTGCTTTCACAACAATTTTGATTTACAGGTTGGGATAGGATTTTTGAGGTTAAGGTTTAAAAAAATAATAAATTGCTCCTTTACCTGATCGACATCTACATTCTATTTCAGGAGATGTCTGAATTCCAGATATCCCAAATCCAATCTTGCAGGGACACTTATTTACATTTCGGATGTAGCCTTTTATTTAAATAGATGGTTGGCAGTATGTTTTGGCATAGGTTTAAAGACAATACAAAAGTAAAAGTACCAGCATAACTCAAGTGTAATTGGTGTAGAATTACTCTCTATTTTTAATTACTTGGTGCACTTTAATAGGTGTGGATAAGTATGAAGTATTTTCACAAAATAGTTCTGAATATTTCTCATAAAATCGGTGAAAAGGTGTTGCAGATCTATTACTTCAGCTTTAACAACAGTGGATTCGAAATGCCAAGTCCAGTGGGTACTTCTCAGCCCTGACTTTCCTTAATAACTTGGTGCATTTGACTTTGTTCTGTGACCTCCAAAATCTTCTGCCTGGGTTCTTTTCCTATCTGCCTTATCATTCCTCCTCCGTCCTCTTTGCCCGCGGCCCTTTCCTCGACATTATACCTAAATGTTGGCGTCACTGAGGTCTGTCCTCAAGTCTCGTCTCTCTTCGTTTGGCATACCTTCCATTAGGAAATAGAGTTGTGATCCTAAGCTACGAATCCCAGTCATTTGCAACCTTTCCTCACTCACCGTTTTTCTCTCCCTTACTTCCTGTACCTAGGAAGGCAGCACGCCAGTTTAGCTGAGTGAACACTTGAGTCTGGCTATGTACCGAGCTCTGTGGTAGGTACAAAGTGCTGTGTTTAAACATCTCAAGCCAGGACTTACTTGTTATCTTCCCACTATCACTCCCTGTGGTCGGGCTCCAATCATTTCCTTTCTGGACTCTTCTGATCAGCAGCCATTAATTGAGAGTCCACTCTGTGTCAAGTCCTATGGCTGAGCACTGGAGATACAAAATGATTAAGTTGATATCGTAATAAGAGAACAAACAAGTGTATGCAATATAGGTTGCATAACACTTAGGAAATTCAGTCTCAAGCTAAATATTCCGTAATGTGCATAATAATACATTAGAGCTGTGGCCAGTTTTGCATTGTGTATAGACATAGTCTCATCTACTGCAGGGTTGACTACTGCAAAAAGCCAGCACAAGATAGGCAGCAGTATCACATGGAGAAACACCTCTAAACCTCTTTATCCTACTGTTATTGTTATTTCTTTCTGTGTCCTAGCAGCTTGTCTTGCTTCAATGTTTGTGTTACTGTCTTCTCCCCAGTGTTTTATAATCGTTACTGGAAAGCTACCAAGAGTGCACGACTAGATTTTATTTTCAGTTACGGGAAACGCTATCTGCACAGAATATTCCTTAATGGAATGGTGCTTAAGGCATTTACGTAAGATGCATAAAGTACAGTAGTCACCTGGGAGGAATCCAGTGGGAGTAGGTCAGGGAAGACTCTACAGTAAAGTGATCTAATTGAGCAGCGCTTTGAAGCTGGTTCACTGCTCAGTGTTCTGTGCTTGGCACGTGGTGGGTGGTCACTGTTTACTGAAGGAAGGTGGCTCTAACTAGCTTCCCCTTCTCTCTCTTTACCCTGTGCCTCACAGATAGGCCCTCTCACAGTTCACCTTTCCTCAGTTACGCCGCCCCCTGAAATACTGTTCACCTTCCAAGATGTAGCTCAGATACCACCTTTTCTATAAAAATCTTTTTTTCAAGCAGTTGCTCACTAGACTCAGTTCTCGTCACACTTTTTGAGTATATAGGAGAAGAATGTTTTCCTGGACCACCCGGGACATAGGTGCAAATAAATATTTGTTTTAACAGGTGATTAGTCAGTAGACAATTATTCAGTGAGGTAGACATGCATTATAGGTAAAAGTTGAGATTCAGTTGATTAATTGGAGAGATGCAGTAATTAGGTGTGACTTGAATTTGATGATACACATGAATAGGGAAAATAGCTAGAGAAATAGTCACCAATTTCTGTTAAGTGTGTAGTTACACACATAGTCTAGAGAAAGTATCTACTGACTTGTTTTGTATATATGCCACTTTACCAGTTTCTTACTCTTATTTATTGTAGAAATAACATGAACTGTAATAGAAAAAAATAGAAATAGACAAGTTCTGAAGAAATTACTGGGTAGGGACATTGAAAAAAGCCTGTTAAGTTTTCATATTACTTTCTATTATCTTTTTGCATAAACTATTACTTCTTCATGTTCATATAACACTGAAAACATGTTATCTAGAAATGTTTTGCTTGAATCAAATTAACAGCATTATATATACTCGAGCCAATTTCCGCTTTTTCAGATGTAGTTAATTTGGATTATCAAAAATGTCTTTGTCTTCTCAGTAAAACTGGAGGAAAAAAGTCTTTGTCATAAGAATGCTCCGGCTAATTCTTTATTTTTCTGGCAAATGGAGGGGTACAGAGACATGATCTAAAATTACTTTGTTTGGTTTTTTAATATCTTCTCTTTTCATTCAACATTAGGTGTCTGATGATCTGTAAATCCACTTTAATGAATTTCTGTTACGAAATCCTGGCTAAGGCTTTTGTGTGAAGTTCAGTTTCTCATTTCTGAACTCAAGTTATACTCCTAACCATAAGTATCTTTTCTCTCAGATGAAAATCATGCTAAATATTGGGATTTCATTGGATTTTCTAATTGAGGCACAAACTATGATGGCTAATAATTAAGAAGGATTACTGACCAGTTCATAAAAGCAAAATTTGCTGGCAATTGCTGGTAAACAGTTAACCTCTAATATTTGTCACAATCAACAAATATCAATAACTAAAGTCAAATTTTTTCTTGCCTTAATATTGGAGGACCCCATTAGATGGCTGGAGGACCCTGTGGAGATGCCACAATGGCTTTGAGAAGTTGTCACTGACAGGAAAGTGTTAAATATAGGAAGCTGAGGATGATGAAGAACAGCTTTTTATTTAGGGTCGCTCCTATTTATTTGCAACATAAATGATGCCAAGATGATTTTTGTGGAAGATAGCAAAGGAGGCATAATTTTCACATAACTTACTGCAGATTTCTTTCTTCCCCCTAACAATAGATGTGTCTGAAGGGGAAAAACTAATAGATTTGTTAATTGGGAATCATGTACCACAAATGTATGAGGTATATAAGAGGTACTCAGCATTTTCCTGTGATGGGTTCATAAGTTTTTAATAAAACATTATGAAGGAGTTTACCCATTCCCTTGTTTTTCTTAATTAAGATATGAAGGGAGCATTTTGAAAGGATTTATGTAAACTTGGAAGTAGATTTTAGATGTTTGTTTTGTTAGAAAAATAGTTGAGGAGATGTTATAATGCGATCGAAATTTTTGCTTTATAGATTTTAATGTATTTTATGGAATTTTGTTTGTTTTTTAGTGTCAAGCCAGTCCCAGCTGAAGGAATCAAGTCGAATCCTTCAAAGCGGCATAGAGACCGACTTAATACGGAATTGGACCGTTTGGCCAGCCTGCTGCCTTTTCCACAAGATGTTATTAATAAGCTGGACAAACTTTCAGTTCTTAGGCTCAGTGTCAGTTATCTAAGAGCCAAGAGCTTCTTTGATGGTAAGACAGAAGGGTTTAATTTTTCTATAGTCGCTTACAAAATACTTACGTTGAATATGGCTGTTTCTGCTTCTGTGTTGAAAACTGCAAAAATTAGCCTTACGTGAAAAAGTTCTGTTTATTGCTGGATAGTAAAACTTAGGTAGCAAAGCCAAATTTTTAATATTTCTAAAATCAGTTTTCCAGATTGATTCATCAAACATATGCTGCCACTTAAATGATATGTGGTGTCATTCTTTGAAAATCGTAACACTCATATTAAGAAGGACACTTTCTGGTTCTTCTCCTTTCTACTCAATTTTTTAAGGTCTTTTTTTTAATGGAAAGAATAAAACACATATTAACTACTATGATATATTTTTGCTGGATTTCCTTCAATATGTTTCACAGATACATCATTTTATTTGTCCTTTCAAAGTTATGTATACTTCTACCGCTTTATATTAACTATATGTTTGCTCCAGGAAAATGTAATTAAAAAATTGTTTTCCATTGGAAAGAGCATTTTGTCACTGGAGTCAGTAGAGTTGGATTTCAGTCTCCATTGTGCCACTGACACCTATTTGACTTTAACATGTTAGCATCGGTTTACTCTGCTTTAAGCTAGGGATTTGAACTAGGTGATATTTGTTACACCTTAATTGCACAGTATATCGTAGTCATAAATTATTTTAAATGGAAGTTTTTGTTTGAAAATAATGCTTCAGTGTGTCTTCTCATGTAAAATAATTCCTCGATTTCTCTTTTGGTCTGTTTATATGTCAGAAATAGATTTTTTAGGAACTGTTCCGTCTTTTAAATATACCATGTCATTTTACCCATAGTAGTAAAGAATTAATGATAAAATCTCAGTGACATGTCAGTGCTCTTAAACTTTAACGTGCTCGTAAATCACATAGGGACCCTGATAAGCTGAAGGTTCTTATTCAGTAGGTTTTGGTGTAGCCAGAGATTTTGCTCTTCTTACAAACTGTCAGATGATGCTGATACTGCTGCCCTTGACATATTTACAGATACTTGAATTTGCGATTTGTGTGTAGAATATTGCAGAACAGTTACTTCCCTTTAGGTTTATGTTTAGATGGTTTGCTGTGTTTAGTCTGAGCATCTTTTTTATTTATTGGTTTATTTGCATGCTGTATGTTCTTCATTTTGGATTAAAAATTATATAGTTTTTTTTTTTAGGTGAGAAATTCTTTTATCATATTTAGAATTAAAATATTTGCATTTTACAGTAAAAAGAATAGCAAAACACAAGATCATGTACAAGCTTAGGTATTCAAGTTTTTGAAGAGCGAAAAAGGAAAAGGAGAATAATGGACTACCACAAAGCTGTAGTACAGTAATAAACGCCTTCAGTGAGTGCAGACTAAAGCGATAAATGTACTCCTTGGGTTTCTGATTCTTGGTCAAAAACTGCTCGACTAAATGATTAATATAGTCCAATTAAGAAGTTGCTTGGCTTTTTGTTGCTCCTACCCTGAGAAAACCATAATTCAAAAAGAGTCATGTACCACAATGTTCATTGCAGCTCTATTTACAATAGCCGGGACGTGGAAGCAACCTAAGCGTCCATAGACAGATGAACGGATAAAGAAGATGTGGCACATATATACAATGGAATACTACTCAGCCATAAAAAGAAACGAAATTGAGTTATTTGTAGTGAGGTGGATGGACCTAGAGACTGTCATACAGAGTGGAGTAAGTCAGAAAGAGAAGAAGAATTACTGTATGCTAACACATACATATGGAATCTAAAAAAAAAAAAAAAATGGTTCTGAAGAACCTAGGGGCAGGACAGGAATAAAGACGCAGACGTAGAGAACGGACTTGAGGACACAGGAAGGGGAAGGGTAAGCTGGGATGAAGTGAGAGAGTGTCATGGACATATATACACTACCAGATGTCAAATAGATAGCTAGTGGGAAGCAGCTGCAGAGCACAGGGAGGTCAGCTCGGTGCTTTGTGACCACCTAGAGGGGTGGGATAGGGACGGTGGGAGGGAGATGCAAGAGGGAGGGGATATGGGGATATATGTATATGTATAGCTGATTCAATTTGTTATAAAGCAGAAACTAACACACTGTTGTAAAGCAATTATACTCCAATAAAGATGTTAAAAAAAAATTGTATAGTTTAACCATTGTGATCTGGGCAATATACACTGATTTGAGGATAATAATTTCAGGGAAGATTATATATTTAAGTGTTCATAGTAGACACTTGTGTTTTCTCTGATGTATATAAAAAGCCTTTGAATTTTCAATCTTCATGTATACCAGACCCTTCATCATCTAGGTGAGTCACGTGATGTTCAGTGGTGTGTGTGTGTGTGTGTGTGTGTATGTGTGTATGTGTGTGTATGTGTGTATCAGCTGTATATTCATTTTGTGATCGAGCTAGAACTAGGTTTCCACATTCCCTCTGTTGTTTTTGCTGACCATATCTCAGTTACTTCTCTTTTCTGGGAACCATATATATAGCAAAATCCTGAGAACTTTTCCCTAGATCTGTGATTCTCAAAGTATAGACCCTAGACAGTCAGCATTAGTGTCACCTGGGCATTTGTTAGAAATGCCAGATCTTGGGCCTTACCCTAGACCAATGGAATCATAAACTCTGGTGGTGTGGCAAGTTTGGGAGCCCCCGTTGTAGATTGTAACCCCAAGGTCAATCCCAGCTTCTTGGGATGCAGTCATGATCTTCAGCATTTATTCACATGCTGTGCTGTTTGACCTTATGATGGAGGGTTCCATGACATGTAAGATGTGGTCTCTGTCCTTAGAAGGTTTATAATCGAGAAGCCAGGGAGGCACTATTCCTTGACTCTGGTCAAGATGTATTGACATGATCATTTTGCCTTTTCGTTTCCTGCTCCTCTATAATGGGAAATCAAATTATATGTTAAAAAGAGAAAAAAAATGTATGCGTTGTTCCCTGTTTAGAAGCAGTGGAGCAGAATTGAAGCTGCTTGGAGAATAGCCAGTGTGCCATTTCAGTATTAACATACTGCTTTCTAGGCTGTCTCTATGTGTGTGAGTATGTGTATATGCTTACACACATGCATACACATACATATACATTATTATATGTATATTTAATGTAAAAAGCGGTCTCTCTCTCTCTCTCTCTATATATATATAATTCATGATTAGATGTGTATCCTGTTCAATACCTCAAGTAAAAGTGATTCCCAAATCTACCTTATAAAGAATGTCATAGTGTAGCGGGGCTCATTGTGGAATTCTCACTTGTTAAAAAGTATTTTCTTGGCTTTTCATTAATAAGTTTATTTTTTATTCTGGCTCTGTATTCGACAGTAAGATCTTATTACCCTATTTGTGTCATTCCTTCATCAGTTTATCTTTTTTTTTTTAACATCTTTATTGGAGTATAATTGCTTTACAATGTTGTGTTAGTTACTGCTGTATAACAAAGTGAATCAGCTATATGTATACATATATCCCCATATCCCCTCCCTCTTGCATCTCCCTCCCACCCTCCCTATCCCACCCCTCTAGGGGGACACAAAGCACCGAGCTGATCTCCTTGTGCTATGCAGCTGCTTCCCACTAGCTATCTGTTTTACATTTGGTAGTGTATATATGTCAATGCTACTCTCTCACTTCGTCCCAGCTTACCCTTCCCCCTCCCCATGTCCTCAAGTCCATTCTCTACGTCTGCGTCCGTATTCCTGTCCTGCCCCTAGGTTCTTCAGAACCATTTTTTTTCTTTTTAGATTCCATATATATGTGTTAGCATATTGTATTTGTTTTTCTCTTTCTGACTTACTTCACTCTGTATGACAGACTCTAGGTCCACCTACCTCACTACAAATAACTCAATTTCATTTCTTTTTATGGCTGAGTAATATTCCATTGTATATATGTGCCACATCTTCTCTATCCATTCATCTGTCGATGGACACAGGTTGCTTCCATGTCCTGGCTATTGTAAATAGGGCTGCAATGAACATTGTGGGACATGACTCTTTTTGAATTATGGTTTTCTCAGGGTATATGCCCAGTAGTGGGATTGCTGGGTCGTATTATCTCCAATGTTAGGACCTTTGAATTACTGGTTTTTATACTTTAGTTTGCATCAGCATAACCTCGAAAGCCTGTTAAAATGCACATTCTAGGACATGCTCTTTTTATGCTGATTCTTTGTAGGTTTGTGTAGAACCCAGGAATCTGTATTTTTATAAGCATTCTAGATAAGTCTGAGGCAGTGATTTAACCTGGTTTTGATTATATCCTGAATTATTAAAAAAATTTTTTTCTTTGCCTTTAGAAAGACAAATCCAAATGTACAAAGTTTTAGAAAGACTAAGTGTGATTTCAGGGTAGTGTGTATATCTAAGCAGTTTTGTAGGGTTGTTCAGTACAGGAACAGAGTTTGATGGAAGGTGAGGGAAATAATGTGTGAAAAATCCCAAAGTCTTCCCCAGACCACCAGTTATCTAGGAAGGCAATGCAATATGTTGAGAGAATAAAATTTGCAAGTAATTCTTACGACCTGAACAAGTACTAAACGCAAACGAGGAGACTCGGAGCAGGCGGACAATGATGAGGACTTGTGTGTGCGGTTGAAACCACTCTCCCACTATTAGGGAAAGAGTAGAGCGAAGTGAAGGGAAGCTCCAAGTGAATAACAGGATGCAAACGGGGGGTGTGTGAATTCCTGCGGAAAGAACAATATAAACGAGTAATCATACAATCTTGTTAGAAAGGAAACTCAAGTTTTACTGTAACAATAGATATTTTTCTAAGAAAATACATCTATTTATTGTGAGTTTAAATAATCCAGCTTGGATGGGATCTTCTTAAACTTTGTGGAGCCATGACTATACTTCTAAGACTGTCCGAAAAGCAGCACTTAAGTTTCAAGTACAACATTAATCTTTATCCATTTCTAATTAATCAAAACATTCTAAAATACAACTTTGAAGTACTTGAACAAGACGCAGTCATTATGGTAAAGTTAGAAGGTGTTTCTTTGACATAATTAAACTGAAATTATTTTTTAATACATTTTGTAATTCAAGATTGTGCTGTATTCTAAATAGTGTGCCCTGTGCTGAATTCATGAAGAAGAGAAAGAGGGGAAAAAAGGCTTCTGCCCTCTAATAACTCAAGGTCGAGGATCTCAGAAACTGTGACAAATACTGTATGTGAAATCCTTTAAAAATGTGCACATTAAATATTTATAATGCAACATTTAGGGAGCATTTTCAAGGGAGGGAAAGGGATTAGAAGTTTCATTAGTTATTAGTTTTGGTTTCAACTGAGGAACAGTGGGAACCTTTGAACGTTTAATCCTTGAAAATTCTTGAACTATATGTATTCTAGACAGTAAAGCTCAGATAATTGTTTTTCAGTTTGGACACTCTTTATTTTACAGATGATGAAGCAATCATTATAAAATTTTCATTTTCATAATATGCTTTTTTTTTGGTGCACTTAAATATGCCATTTATTGCCTATTTTTCTCACTAGAATGGAAGGTCCTTGAGAATATTATCAATATGTTTACTGTTATACCTTAAACACTTAGGACAATGCCTGCCCCGGAGTGAGCACTCAATAATTATTTATTAACTTAATTGTATTAACATATCTGAAAAACAATGTGGAAATTCTAAATTATATACTTAGAAATATGGCTCTAGGGCTTAGTTTTTGACATTAATATTTTGCTGTTTCCAAATAAGCTTTCTGTTAAAAGCCAATTATAATTATTGGTTCTATCAATTATATTCTTCTCTATTTCTAAATGTACAAATGCAAGGAATGTTTGTTTTAAGGAATCAGAGCAGTAAGAAACTTTTTACATGGTTTTTAATTAATTGATTGGCTGGATCATACAGTGAAACGTGTAGAAGTATTTAAGGATTCAATCTTCTTTGAACTAACTGTATCACTGTGCCCTTTCTTGGTGCTTTCAGTACTGCCCCTTACGTTCTTATGCCATCCTCTTTGCTCCTTTGCCTTCACTTTGTGTTTATTATCTTGTTCCTGGGCCTATGGTCGTTTTCTTCTTTGCTGCATGTTCCTGTTGTATTAATACTTCCCAGTCGTCTGGCAATCTTGGTGTGTTTTTCAGTTTTGTCAGTGTAGATGGGATGGACAAATAGGTCTCTGGATTTAAAGGAAAAAAATCACTCCCTTTGTAAATTTGATAGATTAAAAATTCCAGAATAAAGTGATACTTTATTTTTAATTTTTGCACAATGGACACATTTAAACATGTTTAAGGATTAATAACAATGATATATTAATAATAGATTAATTGAAATTGTAGAAGGTGTTTAAGTTCTATTCAGTTTCCTCAGTAACACTGTTCTTCTGTGTTACCGTCTATTCTTCCCTGCTTATTTTAACTGTTTAAAGACTTTTCTAAATTATGTATCTTTGAAGTACTTCTGTAGTGTCTTTTGTATTTTTAGGAAACAAATTTTAAAAGTTCAAAATTGCTATTTTCTCATGTTGGTAATTAAACATAGTAAAGTGCAAATTTTGCATCTTGATAGATTAAATCAAAGTTGAGGGGAGCCTGAAGACAGAAAATTACCAAGTGGAGCTATGACCTGGCAAGTCAGTGTGGACTTAGGTCTTGGAAGTACAGACTGAAAGCCTAAAATCTTTAACATCACGTTCACACTTTTTCATCAAATTTCAAATTGTTAAAATTAAACTATCCCCTTCTAATTTAAAAAGAAAAGTAGAGAATAAAAAGAAGACCCCAGTCATAAAATGAGTTTTAGACTCACATATCATGTTACCTTTGAGATAGAAAATATTTAATAAGTTTAAATTACTTAATGACTATGATCAATCATAGTTTATTAAGAGAGACTTAGATTTGGGTGGTTATACATAACCCAGTCTTTGAAATTGGTTGATGTGAAAGGAAAGGGTTGTTTCCTCCTATATTGTGTCTCTTAATGCCAGGATCAAACAGTGGACATTGTGCTTGTTAACCAGTCTGAATCAGTATGGAAATGTTTTATTCTTAGCAAGAGTAATTTCAACATGTAAAAATTTTGAATTAGATTTCATTATCCGTTTTAAAAATATTCATCATCATGTAAGGATTGTTTAAATTATTCTACTTTTCGACAGCAATCCCCAAAATTGATGAGAATGACTAATCCACGTTCTTTGTTGAGACACAAATACCTAATGAGGTAAAAAAGGCAGAAAAGTTTTCTTTCTTTGAGACAATAGTAAATGTCAAGGGCATGTAGTATTTGTTAATTCTGTAAAATATTCATGGTAGTTATTATACCATTAAAATATAGTCATTAACTGTGAAATCTTTTATATCCTTCATTAATCTCAGTCATGAGTTACTCTTTATGACATCTCTATAATTGAGATGTACAAATTTAATTTGTGGGAAGGAAAACTTATAAACAAAAAGTGATTTTTGTGTAGGCTGCATTAAGCCTGACAGAGGTGAACCTGAGGATCTGAGTTTCTAATTCCAAAGTTCTGCGTTTGCAACTGTCATAGGGAATAGTTTTCTGGTTATTTTTAAAACTAGGCAGTGCAGGGGCAATGAGTCATGAATCATTATAAAATGGTGATTATTTTAAGCATGTATTAAGTGTAAATATTTTACATATTGGAGTATTTTAAATTCACCAAGTCTAAAAATGCTGTGAGAGGAGAGGATGGTGAGAGTTAACTTACATTATGTTGTGTTGTGATCTAAGATTTATTCAACCTCATTGTTTACCATGGATCTTTCTTGACTTTATTTTACATTAAAAATTATATGTGCTCTTTTCTTGGTCTTCCTTTTGTAGATACTTTAACAGTTCATTTCCAGTTCATTAGGTTTTCAAAAAGAGCTATTGTGTTTATTCATCTTCAGCTTGTGTGTTTCTCTGGATTTCAGAACATTATCTTGAAAAACAAATATATATGCATGTATATATATGAAGAATGAGCTTGAACGAGCAGTAAAAATGAATTAAATAGAAAGCCTTTTTAAGGGTTGATGTTTTATAAAGTTTAAGGCGTTTGTATGTGCGCGGTTTTTTACATTCACAGGGTTTGGGTACTAACTTTATCTGTTTTTTTTTTTTTTTTTTAATTACTGTGTCCAGTAATTTACAAAACTTTCAGTATCGCAGCAATTGTGATTTCTGAATTCTAGAAATGTCCGAAGTAGGTTTGTTTGCCTAAAAGATCAGCACATTTGAAATCATCAAATAGTGTTGAGTTTCATTAACCCATGGTGCTATCCATTTTAGATGGTAATTTAGCTATGTGTTTTTTTCCAGAATTTACATTCGAAAACATGAAACTCTAACATTCATGATACCTTCCGTAACTAAAACTGTAAGATTTAGAGATTCTTTTAAATTTTAATTTATGGACTTAATATAATCAAATCCATGCAAATTGAAACATGGATGGATGAAAAGAATGGTAGGACATTCTTATTGAGTCAGGGTATCGTGGTATTCAAATCCTGGCTCTTATAGTTAATAATATGGCCTCTTTGGATCAGGAATTTAATGTCACTTTTCCTCAGATATCCTAACTTACAGCAGAAGAGTCAAATTCTATGAATAAGTAAAATGAAAAAATAATTTTATGATATTTTACATAGGATACTTTTATCTCTGAGTGTTTTCCTTTGCTTTGACAAGTATTTTTTTAAAAACAGTGACAAATATATAACAGTTTCAAACTGAACCTACACTCATTATATCCTTTATTATATGTTTTGCTTCTTTCTTGTCTCTTTTAAATTTACTGCTTTAATAGGTTTTCTCTTTGATCATTTCCTAGTGTTATATGACTCTAGGATCCTTGATCCTTAATTGCTTGGCCATGAACAGTTCCAGTTGGTCATAAATTTATGGGCTTAGCTTTCTTTTTTAAACAGAGATTACCATTGGGGGAATATTAAAGCCAGCCAACTTTCAGCAATTTTCTCTTTTTTTTTTCCCAGTACAGATTTTAAATGTCTGTAGTTAAATTGTTTGACTTTCTGTGAGTCTTTGCTGATCTGGCTAATGGAAATATACATCTGCCATGTTATAGTGTTTTAGAAACTATTTTCACATGTAATGTAAAATTAATCACTTGAGGGTCTGTAATAAAACACATTTATATTACCACTAATCATTTTTATTTAGTAATTATATTTATGTGTTCTTTTTTAATCCTGCTCTTACGGCTTTTTGACTTTTTGATCAATCATTTTTAATCAGTAGATCAAATTCATTTATTTGTTTGTACTGGAGATTTAGATTTTGGAGTCATCATAACGTCATTGGAATAGAATTTTAAACTATGAAAGTGAATAAAATATTCCTGGGGAAAGCATATAGAATAAGAGGGAAAATACCAAAGATGAAATGTTTTAAGGATGGGCAGAGATAGAGGAAAGCACATCTCTGTGTGTGGAATATGAAACTGTGCTATGGTGATAATGAGTTTGCTCAAACATGACTTCATTTGGTGTTTCAAGTTCTTAAAGGGGCAAAGAGAAAATTGCACATGAAAGTGTAAACTAAAGTGAAATTAAAGTCTACAGAAAAATAATAATACTAGAGGAGGTAATTTCTGATTCTTGGTTGTCCATAGAAGATATAAAGCCATTCAGGTGTCAGCAGTGGGAGGTTGAGAGAAGAGACAGTCAAATTGGATCAACTTAATGAACCTAGAATTGTCTGTATTGAATTCTTCTAGCCTTAAATTTGCCCACATGATGTGGGAGTGCCTTTATGGTCAGTTTTACAGAATATTCTGTTGCCTCGTGCATCTTTGACAGTGTCTAGTTTCAAGTGTCTAGTCTCTGTGTTACAGAGGCAGCTTGCCTCTCTTTGTCCTGGCCCAGTAGATGGAGACTGTGTCGTGTAAGGGGAGCACCAGCAGGCAGGGGACATGGGGGTAGTTCGGTTACTAACCCTGTGGCTTTAGATTAGACCTTTGTCATCACTGGTCCACAGAGTCTTCATCTTCTCAGCATGGGCAGTAAGAATGCTTGCCTGCCTGATGTTTTAAGTGTGTAGTGGGTTTATCCTAAAAAGTAACATCTGTGTGAACCACAGTTATAAAATTAAAATTGTATACAGTTGACCCTTGAACAACACGAGGGTTAGTCGAAAATTGGCATATAACTTTACAGTCGGCTTTCCATATCCATGGTTCCTCCATCTCCAAAATTCTGCATCCGTGGATTCAACCAGTCACGATCGTGTAGTGCTATATTATTTACTGGAAAAAACCCACATGTAAGTGGACCTGCCCAGTTCAAACCCCATGTTTTTCACAGGTCAACTGTACATACAGAATTTTCTGTTATTGCCCTGTGTTGCAGTAGTAAATTATGTGGTTCTACTTTCATCTTTATAAAATTGGGATTAGAATTACCTCCTGAAGACATATTAATAATGAACTCTTTAAGCAGAGGAAAGGTAATTTTAGAAAGTACGAAGGAATGAGATCCAGAACATTTGTGAGTTATTTCCTAAATCCTGATTTTCTAAGTCACTAGTTCTCAAAATGTGATACCTGCTCCTCAGCAGCCCTTGGGAACTTGTTAGTAATGCAGACTGTGGGGCCCCATCCTAGACCTCCTGAATCAGAAATTCTAGAGGGTGGAGTCCAGCAATGTGTTTCAGTAGCCTTCCAGATGATTCTAATGTCTATGAAAGTTTGAGAATCACTGCTCTGGCTGATTAAATTTTCCTACTTAGAATGCAGTTTTAATTCCACTCTTGTTTATGTGGAAAACTAAATGCAACTCATTCCCCACTGAAAAGGTAAATTAATTGCTCTAGTTGGTTTCATTAATTCAGAGACCTAATATATCGTTACAGTAGAATTGCATGTAACTAAATGTAAAACTGGAAAAATGTTGAGTAACATCTTTGGAAGTTAGTTTCCACTTAATCGAGAGTGAGAATAGATCTAACTTTTAAGGATTTTTGCAGCTTTAGAATGATGTGTGTTTTTAGATTTGCTAAAAAGACAGTAACCGCCAGTTATGCAACCTACATTCATTCATAAAGGTATAAACTAACATGTGCCTTTTTAAAAACTGAATTTACTTTTATTCTGCCTTGGTGAGTAGAAACTTCTAGGCAGAAAAAAATCTGTGAATATCATCAAAAAGCACTGAACAGTGAACACCTAATCTTTGTCTCCTGAAAACTTAGAATATAACATAGTTTTTAAAAAAAATTTTCAGTTTCTTCCTTCTTTCCCTCAAAAGGACAATGCTTCATTTACCAAACAAACAAACAAACAAACTTGATGTTACTGAAGTGAAATATCTATCTGTTACCTCAGAGGATCTAGAAGGAAGTCTTTTTTAGGTACACTTATATATGATTGGAAATTATTTGTAAATACTCATCCATACTAGACTGGGGATGTTTTCCTTGTATTCAAGAAATATACATTACTTAACCCTTTCTAATTTATAGGTGTAGTTGGTTGAATTTCATAATAGGTGATAGCTTTGCTCTCTTTTATGCTTATATGAATGTGGGAATGGAATTTAACTTTTCCTACCAGAAGTAGTAAAGGGGGATGATAAACATTATTGTAAAATAAATTGAATTTATACCAACAATTAGAGATTAAAAAGGCTTATGCTTTTTCCTGGCAAGACATTTACCATGTAATCTTTCTGTTTAAATGCCAACTACAGTAACAAAATACAAAGTATAGTTTACCACATGCCAATATTTGTTCCCCATGAATTTCTCTCTTGAAAAATTCAGAACATGTTTTTTGAAGAGGAAATATTTGGCTTGTAGGGAGAAATGGAAATCTGAGCTTAGATGTATAAGGAAGGAAAGTGCCATATTAGGAAACATGGATATGATTAAATGCATGTGGGAATAAGACTTGAATACGGGAAAAAGACTTGAATCAGTTGGTAATAATTATATGGATAATATTACAATCTGATAATGCTGTGATATATTTACACTCTAAATTCCATTATCAATTAAATTCTTGTTTAATTGCATCATTGATCTCTCAAAAGAGCAAATAGTTGAAATATTTTGATGGTTTATTATCTTAATATTCCGCTGAATGCTGAAAGTCAGAGCCTTACACTTTGGAAGGTGTGCCGTTCCTGCACATGCGGGGAGGATTTTAACAAATGTCTCTTCAGTACGGCCAGCGTTTCCCAAGTAGCAGAATTGGCTCATGACTTACTTTCAGATATTATATTTTGTTTCTATGAACTGCCATGTATTTAATTCCAGGGGTGTAATGATTAAAGTGTCTTCTGCATCTGATGATGCATATAATTTTTATAACAATTTACAAGTTTGAAGTACCTTCAAATTTATGTTGCATAGTCATCATATTAGTCCTGTTAGACACTCATTAATGCTCCCTGTTTAGAGAGGAGAAAACACTCAATTATCCCTAGTTTGCAACTTTTAGTGTCAGCTTCCATAATGGTTTGAGGGTGTGTAAACTCAGCATATAGCCCATTTTCTCCATCCTTGACTGTCAGTTATAGATTCAGGCATTACCCAGGTACTCTACATGTTATTTTAGCTCTCACAAGAATTTGTCTCCAGAGGTATCACTGTCCTAATTTAAAGATGAGGAAACTAAAGGTCAAAGGTGGTTAGCTTGGGGGAGAAGTCTGGTAGGTGGTTAATAATAGCTCATGCACTTAGGATTAGGCTACCTGGGTTCTTATCTAGGGTCTACCACTTAAAGCTAGAACCTTGGGAAAGTTTCCTAACCTCCTTAACTCTCAGTTTCCTAATCTACTGAAAGGACAGTAAGGCCAGTCCCATAAAACTCTTGTGAAGATTAAATAAATAAGACATAATACATGGAGACTGCCTGGCATACAGTGTGGGCTCTAAGTATCACATATTATTATGAAGGAAGTTATTTAAGGCCACACTCAGATGGTAGGAAGTCATATCCCCACATCATCTTCTTACTCTTCTATTGCTTTCTGATCAAGGCAAGAGATGTATATGTGAAAGTGAGTAGTATTAATTAATACATCTTCCAGTAACTTTAAGAAGGGAGGGGTGGTAGGTATGAGATCAAGAAATAGAGGACAAACTTCATGGAAAGGCAAAAATTACATAGTTTGGGTCAGGTGGCTAGGACATAAAATAAGTTTTCTAAAAAATCATATTAGTATTTTTTAGATGAGAATGGGAAGGGAGTGCACCCTTCCTGGACTCATCTTTGCACAATATTTACTTAAATTCTTAACTGATTAATTATTAGCCTTAAACAAGAGAGCAACAGAAATACTTGTTTGCTTGTTTTTGGAAGGACCCTCCAGTGATCCTTCCCCCAAATGCACTTACCACTTTCCTACTTAAGCAGTAGTCATACATACGTATTAAATATTGTCCCTCTAACATTTAGAATTTTAAACATTGTTCTTTAGAAAGAATTTATTCTTTTTCAAGTTCCTCTAATACTTTAATTAAATTCCATCCTGGTACTTAATATTTTTGACATTCTTTTCTGGTTCTTCATTTCCATAGCTTATATGCCCTACTTAAAGGCAGAGTCTGTCTAATGTCTAATTACATTGGCTAATATCCCCAATACAAGACCAGAAACAAATTGTAAGTTACTGAGATGAATGGCCTCTTTCATTTCTTATTCAGCTTCTCAGTGGTCCAATAACTCTAGTGGGAACTGACATCATTCCATTGATTAAAAGTTAATTTTAAAAGATTCCTAATAGAATTTAGACATTGTAAATTTGACACAATTAATATCTATCCATTTTTAGGATGACTTTGCTTCTTTCATAATGTCAGGGTTTGGGTTTTGTTGTTTTCTTTCTGATAGCAAATCTTATTGATATTTGGTATAACTCTTAAATTGTGCCTCGTACTGGAGCTTTTGGAAAAGTAGGAGAGTGTAGTTAACCCTTACATTGTGAGGTTTTAATGCATTCAAGCAAATGTGGCCACTGGAAAGCAAGGAACAACAAAGCTTACAGGACAGAAAGGGAGGAAAGGCCTCTCTGTCCTTTACCTTTCAACGAGAAAAGATGAAGCCTTTCCTTTGGTCTTGGTTAACTGTTACAGCAGTTAATTTACCTCAAACTATATTTTGGCCTAAGGAAATCTGTTCTGTGGCCTTTTGGAATTGTTATATTCAGAGGCCAGGTTTTTGGCTTCTTCTTTCAAAGAGATATGCTTCAAGTTCTGCAAAGGCAAGGACTTGGCATAAGAGTCCAGTGTGACACATGCACTGATGGTTTACCAGAAAATATGCTTCACACATGAAAATGTTTTATATGTGATGCTTTGCTCAAACTGAGAGAAAAATCTGGTTATTAATATATCTCCAGCTTATCACTGAGCCAGATTATCCTTAGCGCATAAAAATCTAATGAAATAAGAAATCTTAAAAGGAACGTCACAGTTAGTTTGGCTTAATGGTTTCTCTTATTTTAAATATCACAGGTTAAAAAAAGATCAGAAAAATAGAAAGGTGATGTAATAGTGTCTAAAAGTATAAACTTTATAACAGGGCAATCTATGAGCTTTGGGAAATACTGCTAATAATTAAAGCTACCAACTAATATTGAGCTGCTCTACGCCAGGAACTTCACATATATTCTAATTATTCTTCACAACGGCCCTGCAGGGTGTTTTTTTGTTGTTGTTTGCTTTTTCAATTACCACTTTACATATTAGGAGACAGGCTCAGAAAGCTCACACATTTAGGAAATGGCAGAGCTAGGATTTGAACTCAGCTCTGTCAGATACCAATGTCCATCTACATGTTTTAACTGAGAAAACATTTGAGAGTGCTTGGAAAAATGCTAAGTAAGTAAATGGTAGCAATTATTATTTCTATTCAGCTGTGCTGCCTCCCAGACTATAAATGCTTGCACACACACACGATGTGGAGAGAGATGGGAAGGTGGGGAGATGCAGCATTACAGCGTGCTACCCTCTATAGTAAGCACCCCACCATCCCGTCAGACTCCCGTTCACATATGCAATCCATAAGCAACTAGAAGATGATAATGAAAGAGAAGCCACGTTACAAGGTGTAATACCTAGGAATAGACATAAAAATACTTTTTTGTGGAGAACTTCAAAACATTCTAGTGGGACAGAAAATACAGACTTGAACAAATGGGAAAACAAACATGTTCTCAGATTGATTCAACATCATAAAGACATTAATTCTCCATGAATTTGATCTATAAATTTAATATGAACTTAATAATACTACTAACAGTTTTTTACCTTAAAATTAGACAAGAGGATCCTAACCTCAGTGGACATGTATTTCTTAATAAGGCATTTGGTTGATTCTTCTTCTCACCACCCGGTAGTTCACAGATGTTAAGATAAATATGTAGAGACATATTAAAAATATTTTTATAGGTTAGGTTGTGAGGAACCTTATTCTCCTAAATAGATAAGAACCGGAGGAGTGTTTATAGCATGTCATGGCATGTCCTTTAAACTCCTTAAGTAATATGCCAAAAATCATATAGTGAACTCATCAAAAATTATCTTTAAGAATCTGTCAGGGACTTCCCTGGTGGCGCAGTGGTTAAGAATCTGCCTGCCAACGCAGGGGACACGGGTTCCATCTCTGTTCCGGGAAGATCCCACATGCTGCAGAGCAGCTAAGCCTGTGCGCCACAACTACTGAGCCTGCGCCGTAGAGCCCGCGAGCCACAACTGCTGAAGCCCGTGCTTAGATCCCGTGCTCAGCAACAAGAGAAGCCACCGCGATGAGAAGCCCGCACACCAACGAAGAGTAGTCCCCGCTCGCCGCAACCAGAGAAAGCCCGCGCAGCAACGAAGACCCAACGCAGCCAAAAAAAAAACACCAGAATCTGTCAGCTGACTGGAAACCACCCATTGGCAAAGGATTGTTCACTTAGTTACTGTAGTACCAGTAGATACCAATTTTTCAAATTATCTCTGTGTTTGGTGTACAGAGGTTTTTTATTATAGCTCTTTGAAACTGCTTATTTTTAAAACCACCTATACTATATCATTGTTTTTCCCTTTTTTTCCTAGTTGCATTACAGTCCACTCCAGCTGAGAGAAATGGAGTCCAGGACAACTGTAGAACAAAATGCAGAGAAGGCCTGAACTTGCAGGAAGGAGAATTCTTACTGCAGGTAAATTGTAGTAAATTTAGTTCGTTTTCATTAGGACAATTATAAATGGAAAATTAATTAACAGCCTTTTAATTATCCCCAGTTTATTTAGGACTCACCCAGCGTTTCTTACCACTTTCATCTGAACTGCAATAGTGGTATAATGTTAGTATTGTACATGAAAAAATGGAATTTTCTGAAGCATACATATTAGAAGTCTAGTTACCACTTTCTGTGTTGCATTTCTTTAAATAGCAAGAACTCCTAGATTATTTTAAAGGTTCTCATTTAAGACATTGGATTTACATATATGTTTTGAGGAATATAGCTCCATTAAGATAATTTTATTTGTTAAATAGTTTGAAATTGTTCTTAACCTGAACTTTATTTTTTTCAATGTGTTCTTATAACTATATTTTCTTTTAGCAGCTGTGTGTGACTTATCAACTTGCTACAGATTTTTTTCAACAGCCGTTAGCCCTATTGTCATGCGCTAGAACTTGGAGAGTTTCTAGTAGATTTGTCTATAAAAGTATTTTAAATCTTTCCCAGTTTTTCTTTGTTTTGGATCTGATACGATGCTCGATTCTCAGTTAAAAATTCTCAGGTATTTATCTTGTTAAAGAAAGATAGAATGAAGATGTGTGCTATAAAGAATATATATATATGTATAACTGCATCACTTTGCTGTACACCTGAAACTAACTCAACACTGTAAATTAACTATACTTCAATTAAAAATATGGTAAAAAAAAAAAAAGAAACTAGTTAAATAAAATAAAACAAAACAGAAAAGATGTGTGCTATAATCTGTGCTATTACTATTACATAATTTTCAATTCTACCCAGTAAACTGAGTGGAGAACTTAATTTGCCATTGTGACAAAAAGTAGCCGTAAGTTTCAGTAACTCCATTCATTCAGTAAACGCTTAAGTGTAACCTAACAATTTATAAGATTTTATTATAATTTTGTAATTGTGTTCAAATCCCTGATAGCGGAAATTAACTTTTGCTTCCATTATGTTAGAAAAAATTAAATATATTCAACCATGAGTCGTCCTCTTCCTGCCTCTAGCTGAGGATTTTTATGTATATTAGCTGAAACGTAAAGACCCCTTATTCAGGTCACAGGAAGCATTCTAATAATTGCTGCTTAATGTGATTAAACACGCATCTTAGTTTATGTAGTAAAGTAATAAGGAAGTTCTTTATCTCAAGTGAAAATAGACAAATGTGGCATGCTTAACACTTGTAAACTGCTTTAAATTATGGGCCAGTGATTATTTTTTTAACATCTTTATTGGAGTATAATTGCTTTACAATGGTGTGTTAGTTTCCGCTGTATAACAAAGTGAATCAGCTATATGTATACATATATCTCCATATCCCCTCCCCCTTGCGTCTCCCTCCCACCCTCCCTATTCCACCCCTCTAGGTGGTCACAAAGCACTGAGCTGATCTCCCTGTGCTATGCAGCTGCTTCCCGCTAGCTATCTATTTTACATTTGGTAGTGTATATATGTCCATGCCACTCTCTCACTTCATCCCAGCTTACCCTTCCCCCTCCCTGTGTCCTCAAGTCCATTCTCTACGTCTGCCTCTTTATTCCTGTCCTGCCCCTGCGTTCTTCAGAACCATTTTTTTTCTTTTTAGATTCCATATATGTGTTGGCATATGGTATTTGTTTTTCTCTTTCTGACTTACTTCACTCTGTATGACAGTCTCTAGGTCCATCCACCTCACTGCAAATAACTCAATTTCGTTTCTTTTTATGGCTGAGTAATATTCCATTGTATATATATACCACATGTTCTTTATCCATTCATCTGTTGATGGACACTTCAGTTGCTTCCATGTCCTGGCTATTGAAAATAGTGCTGCAGTGAACATTGTGGTACATGACTCTTTTTGAATTATGGTTTTCTCAGGGTATATGCTCAGTAGTGGGATGGCTGGGTCGTATGATAGTTCTATTTTTAGTTTTCTAAGGAACCTCCATACTGTTCTCCATAGTGGCTGTATCAATTTACATTCCTACCAACAGTGCAAGAGGGTTCCCTTTTCTCCACACCCTCTCCAGCATTTATTGTTTGTAGGTTTTTTGATGATGGCCATTCTGACTGGTGTGAGGTGATACCTCATTGTAATTTTGATGTGCATTTCTCTAGTGATTAGTGATGTTGAGCATCCTTTCATGTGTTTGTTGGCAATCTGTATATCTTCTTTGGAGAAATGTCTATTTAGGTCTTCTGCCCATTTTTGGATTGGGTTGTTTGTTTTTTTTGATACTGAGCTGCATGAGCTGCTTGCAAATTTTGGAGATTAATCATTTGTCAGTTGCTTCATTTGCAAGTATTTTCTCCCATTCTGAGGGGTGTCTTTTCGTCTTGTTTATGGTTTCCTTTGCTGTGCAAAAAGCTTTAAGTTTCATTAGGTCCCATTTGTTTATTTTTGGTTTTTATTTCCATTTCTCTAGCAGGTGGGTCAAAAAGGATCTTGCTGAGATTTATGTCATAGAGTGTTCTGCCTATGTTTTCTTCTAAGAGTTTTATAGTCTCTGGCCTTACAGTTAGGCCTTTAATCCATTTTGAGTTTATTTTTGTGTATAGTGTTAGGGAGTGTTCTAATTTCATTCTTTTACATGTAGCTGTCCAGTTTTCCCAGCACCACTTATTGAAGAGGCTGTCTTTTCTCTATTGTATATTCTTGCCTCCTTTATCAAAAATAAGGTGACCATATGTGCATGGGTTTATCTCTAGGCTTTCTATCCTGTTCCATTGATCTATATTTCTGTTTCTATGCCAGTACCATACTGTCTTGATGACTGTAGCTTTGTAGAATAGTCTGAAGTCAGGGAGCCTCATTCCTCGAGCTCCATTTTTCTTTCTCAAGATTGCTTTGGCTATTCAGGGTCTTTTGTGTTCCATACAAATTGTGAAATTTTTTGTTCTCGTTCTGTGAAAAATGCCATTGGTACTTTGATAGGGATTGCATTGAATCTGTAGATTGCTTTGGGTAGTAGAGTCATTTTCACAATGTTGATTCTTCCAATCCAAGAACATCGTATATCTCTCCATCTGTTTGTATCATTTTAATTTCTTTCATCAGTATCTTACAGTTTTCTGCATACAGGTCTTTTGTCTCCTTAGGTAGGTTTATTCCTAGATATTTTATTCTTTTTGTTGCAGTGGTAAATGGGAGTGTTTCCTTAATTTCTCTTTCAGGCTTTTCATCATTAGTGTATAGGAATGCAAGAGGTTTCTGTGCATTAATTTTGTATCCTGCTGTTTTACCAAATGCATTGATTAGCTCTAGTAGTTTTCTGGTAGCATCTTTAGGATTCTCTATGTGTAGTATCATGTCATCTGCAAACAGTGACAGTTTTACTTCTTCTTTTCCAATTGGGATTCCTTTTATTTCTTTTTCTTGTCTGATTGCTGTGGCTAAAACTTCCAAAACTATGTTGAATAATAGTGGTGAGAGTGGACAACCTTGTCTTGTTCCTGATCTTAGTGGAAATGGTTTCAGCTTTTCAGCATTGAGAACAATGTTGGTTGTGGGTTTTTCATAGATGGCCTTTATTATGTTGAGGTAAGTTCCTTCCATGCCTACTTTCTGGAGGGTTTTTATCATAAATGGGTGTTGAATTTTGTCGAAAGCTTTTTCTGCATCTATTGAGATGATCATATGGTTTTTCTTCTTCAGTTTGTTAATATGGTTTATCACATTGATTGATTTGCATATACTGATGAATCCTTGCATTCCTGGGATAATTCCCACTTGATCATAGTGTATGCCCCTTTTAATGTGCTGTTGGATTCTGTTTGCTAGTATTTTGTTGAGGATTTTCGCATCTATGTTCATCAGTGATATCTGGGCCCGTGATTTTTATTTTTCCCCTAGAATGTTTAGACAAATTGTAAACATATCCTATGTCAAGGACCCAGAATTAAAATATACTGTTGCAAAACTAGTGTTAACTTTTTAATTTTCTGAAAATTGGAAACATTTAGGTATTTAAAATAAATGGTCTTGTCATTAATTCTGTTGGATGCCATTTGTATAGTATGTGATGCTTCCTCTCTAGTAGGAAGCATCACACACTACACAATTTGCTTAGGGCCATACCTCTTATCTCTTATGAAGCAGATGAGCACATTGTAGACATGTGAATATGGCATATTTCATTATACACAGTTGCCATAATGGCATCTTACTTTATATTTCCAATGTGCGGTTATCACCTAGTTACCACTTAGATGCAGAGGATGTTTCCAGAGGTACAGTATACCATTTGGCTTGAAACTTTTGAAACGAAATCTTTTCCTTTGGTTTTAACAACGGAGGCACATGAAGTAAATGTTACAAGATGTTTAATGAAAGTTTAAAATATTTATTTTCTTGATTAGCTTAAATTTGTTACTGTTTTATGAGGAATAAAAATAAAACAATAAAATAACTTTTTGTATCCTTTCATTATCTGTTATTTGCTTTAGTTGTTTATTTTCATATATTTAAATATGTTCTATCCATTGCTACGTAATACTGTGCTTATTAAAATCTGTAGCTTCATTTTTGAGATAACAGCAGTTGAAATTACAAATAACAGTATTAATTGCAGTTTATTTCTCTTATTAAATAGTAAGTAAAGCTCAACATGATTTTCAGATAGAGAGTTGTGACTTAGACCAAAGAATAATAATCTCTTTTATTAATATGTAATGACCAAATTAATTCCTTCTTTTAATTTACTAAGATAATAATTCAGTTCAAGTAATAACCTTGGTGCACATGGTATTTAAGATCATTTAATATCCATATAATTGGTATGTATATATTCTTTTAAGATTGGTATGTATATATTCTTTTAAGAGGCTTTTTGTTTTATTTCTGACAGTTAACATTTGTCTAAAAGTGTTTATCTGTCATACCCTAAATTATCTTTGTGTCACCTGGCATGCGCTAATGAGCTTATTGTACCGTACTAAATTCGTTCCACTGTTTGAAAAACATGATATTCTACAAAATAACATGCATATGATCAATGGATACTATTTTCTAGAAGGAAGACATTTGCAAGATAAAAAAATGTGGTAATGGATATATACTATTACTTCCAGCTAAAACTTAAGAATACTCAGTTTTGGGGGTGTTAATCATTAAACATTTAAGTTCTTGGTGGGTGCCATCGCCATTTTTCATCCTGGGGAAATTGCCAGGTTTTATAAGGCATAATATCTAAAGTCAAGGATCTGAGATCCCAGTTGTGATTACATGAGTTATAGGCGTGCAACAGTTGGTGATCAGTAACACATAAAAGCAGTAGATCATGATATAACGTTAAGTGTGCAGGCTTTAGAGCTAGACAAAGTTTACCTTCTGGCTCAGCTTTTTCCTAGCTGTGTGGCTGTGGGCAAGTTACTGTGCAGCTCTTTACCTCAGTTTTCTCGATTTAAAAACTGGAATATGACACCTACTTCAGTGGATTGCTGAGGGAATTAAAGTACTTGAATACATTAAAAAAAGCATTTAGAAAAGTGGCTGTTAATTAGTAGGTGCTGTTTGTTGTCTGCATAATCAAGTTCTCAGAAGTATAATATAGACCAGGGATCTTGAAGGTGAAAGGACTTTGAGGGAAAAGGAAGACAGTCACCGTATTTCTTTTACCTCATCTAACAGTGAGGGTATCTGCAAGACTGTGTGAGCATCATAAGCACAGGCGCAGTAGCTCCTTCAGTTTTGAATCTCAGTACTTAGCACGCATCCTCTTTGGCATGCAGTATTTCATTAAGTGTTGAATGAACTACTTGCTCTCGTTTATATATCTCTCTATAGTTCACAAAGCATGATCATGTAAATCTTTATCTGCTCATTTCCACAACCTCATATTATAGTAATGGTGCCTTACATGAACTGAGTGCCAGCTCTGTACCAGGCACTGTACAGTGCCTGTTTTTCAAACAATGACACTAAAGCTTGAAGGGGTAAATAACTTAATAAAACCACACAGTAAGTAAGAAACAGAAGAATCCATTCCAAATTCTGACTCCAAACTATGTGGTTCTTAAACTAAACCATTCCACGTCTCATCTTACATGAAGAAGAGTGTCTCAGGAGGGTTTAACAATGATCACATAGCATAGAGTAAAACAAGTACTGAATTAAACTCAAGCAGGAAATAATGAGGGCTTTAGAATTAAAATATGTGATCACAATTAATGTTTAAGTTGATCTAGATACTTTTATTACCTTAGAGTATAGAGATATTAGCATTGGACTTGAACCACCACTAAAAGAGTAGGAAAAGAGAGGATAACTTCTAAACTAAAAGAAAGAAGGAGTAATAAAAAATAATTGGCCCAAAGCAGGCAAAGTGGAAAGAAAAAGCGGCATAGTATAAGTGGAACAGATAAAAATAACACCTATAAAATGATAGCTTTGAACCTAAATATATTAGTAATTATATTCAATTTAAATGGACTATATTTGCTGTGTATTTGTCTTACATGTATTTGTTCTACATGTGTATTTTATGTAGAGTCCACTTGCGTATTCCTTTTTTTTTTTTTTTTTTTTTAGTTGTTTTGTTTGTTTTTTTATACTGCAGGTTCTTGTATTCCTTTTCTAATAAAAAGTTTTTAAAAGTTTTATAATACTTTGAGAGCATCCACATTTCAAACTGTGTCAGTGCTTAAACTGTCTTTGCACAGAGCTTTTCTTCTATCAAATTTTTTTATGGTTCTAATAAACATCTTTACACACTATCTTCCTTTAAAAGCAATGTGACAGATTACAGTAAATGATGTTTATACAATTATATTTAAAAAACATGTACAGTATATTTAAAACAAAATCTAAAGCATGAGGAAGAAGAAGAAATAAATATTAAAGTTATTGTGATTGAATATTAAATTAGCTCTAAGCTTTTCTTTGGCAGAATCAAAAGGTGTGAATAGATTCTTCTCACTACTGGGGTGTGTGGTGTTTCTGCATTTGTGGAGTGTAATAATATTAACCATTTTAAAGATTTTTTCATCAATAAAAGTAACAGCCTTTACTGAAGTCAATATTTATGGATGATAATATTTTTATTTAGTCACATTACTGATTTTGTAACTTTTTTCCTTGTAGGCACTGAATGGCTTTGTATTGGTTGTCACTACAGATGCTTTGGTCTTTTATGCTTCTTCTACTATACAAGATTACCTGGGGTTTCAGCAGGTAAATATATTTTTCTTAGGTCATTAAAAAAATTTTTTTGGAAAATTAATTTTCTACTTTTATCTTACACTTAGGGACACAAGTGATAGTTTGTATATATAAAATGTAATTAAAATACATATGCTATAGAATAAAAAAGTATATGTTTGTAGCTAATATATTTTTATACTTTTAAAAATCTACTGCATTATAATTTCCTTAAGGGTATATGTGATTCATGGATTTTGTGTTTCTTCTTTCACTTATAAAGAACTCTTACGTATACGAAACTTTAGGGTAAGGGGCAGATAGGGTTTGGACAGGGGCAGACAAGAGAATATTTACCATCAAATTAGTTATGGATACTGGAAGGTATATGACAACTATGAAATGAATGAGGTGATATGTAAAGGTATGAGCAAAATACTACGGCTTCTCCCTTTAATTCTGACTTGTATGGATTATGGAAGCTTTCCTGAAGGAAATGGTATTTAAGCTAACCTAAAGAAAGTGTAGGATCTGGATGGGTGGACAATTGTGGAGGGAACACAGAGAAGAAAAGCTTAGACGTACTGTAGACAGTAGGTTGGAAGGCCTTGAAGGAGGCGAGCGTGTTTGGTTTAATGTTACTGAGTGTATAGTGAATAAATGGAGTAATAAGGTGTTCGGCATATTTGAGGGGCAGGAACATCCAATATGATTTGAGAAGTTTGTAAGTACACTTGAATGCTAACTACTCATATATCAGTAGTTCTTAAATTCTAATGTGCATAAGAATCACCTGAAGAACTTCATAAGATGTCATAAAATTGATGGGCCTCATTCCCATATAATCTGATTCAGTACGTCAGAGTGGGGCCCATGTATTTCATTTCTAACAAGCTGGCAGGTGATGCCAAGACTGATGGTTGAATGGCACCGTCTGCACCGTTATATAGACTGAAGTTTAAATTATGTCATACACACTATAGAAGCCACTCAATGTTTTTGTTAAAGGGAATGTGTATGCTCCAATCTATATTTCAGAAGATAACTCTGGCATTGTGTAATGGATGGCATAGAGATGACTTCATGCTAGAAGATAAAGTTCGTAGGAAGATTTAAGTCCAGATAGCTAAAGTGGTGGAATCTGGCTACTGACACAAAGCCTAACTTAAGTATTTTTGAATTTTAAAGAAAATATACTAATGTCCATGGCAAAGCCTGTTTGCAACTTAATTACATAACTAGTTTAATTATTATTTGATGTGATTCATAACAGTTAAGAAATCAGAAAGATTAGCTGTTTCCCAATCTGTTTTTTTCTTCATATATACATATAACCTGGATATTCTTTAAGAAAACATTCATATCTGACATTGGTGGTGGTTTATGGCACCATTTTTAAAACTGCACCTTGTGACTCATTAGTGGGTTATGCAATTGATATAGTGGATCACCATCAATCCTTCCTTTTAGTTGCTTAAAATGAAATAAAATAGAAAACACAATATTGCCACACATATGTGGAATCTAGAAAAATGGTAGAGATGACCTTATTTGCCAAGCAGAAATAGAGACACAGACGTAGAGAACAAATGTATGGACACCAAGGGGGAAAGGGGTCGGGTGGGAGGAATTGGGAGATTGCGATTGACACATATATACTATTGATACTATGTATAAAATAGACAACTGATGGGAACATACTGTATAGCACAGAGAACTCTACTTAATGCACTGTGGTGTCCTAAATGGGAGGGAAATACAAAAGAGAGGGTATACATAGATAGATAGATAGATAGATAGATAGATAGATAGATAGATAGAGAGATGGCTGATTCATTTTGCTGTACAATAGAAGCTAACAGGACATTGTAAAGCAACTATACACCAGTAAAAATTAATTTAAAAAATATTGTCACACATAAAAGAAGTGTTCTGTGAAACTTTTTTCCACGTGTGTATACACACACACACACACACACACACACGATGGATAGGAAATGTATTTCTTGCCATGAGTTGCAATAAAAAAAAGTTAGAGCAATTCTGGTGGAAGGGCTAAGGGCTCAGCACTGTAGTAAATGCTGAGAAGCAAGAGGTGAAGGAGGGATTCTGACCTGGTAATGGCATAATCCCTTACTCTTATGGAATCTACTAGAAGTAAAAATTTCGTATAAGGAAAATGATTAGAGAGCAGTGAAGGAACTACATAATACTATGAAGCTTAGAGAAGTCAAATGCAGCTGGATGTTCAGACAAGGTTTTGTGGAAGGAGGAGGATTTTAAAAGATCAGTAAATAGATGAAAATCAGCAGAACTTAATGTGCTGCAATTAAGGAGTGGGAAGGTGACTTATTTGACTGAAAAGCATTCCCACAGGGAAGTGATGGCAAATAACTTTTGACTTGTCAATTACCGTGCTAGTTTCTTTCTAGCTTTTCCTATATTGGATTCCTGGAGAGCTTTGCAATCACTTCATTTGCGTTCATCACCACTAACAAGCACCCACGAATCTAGCAAGGTTTTGAAATTAGTAAACCACATTTTGAAAAAATCAGTACTTCTTGTTAATTTCCTTGTGCTTTTTTTCTGTAGTCTGATGTCATCCATCAGAGTGTGTATGAACTGATCCACACTGAAGACCGAGCTGAATTTCAGCGCCAGCTACACTGGGCATTAAACCCTTCACAGTGTCCAGACTCTGGACAAAAAATTGATGGTAAGAATGTTTCCCAAAAGATAGTGTTGGGGATTTTTTGATATAATTCTGGGAAAGAAGGCAGAGAACCTTTAGGGGCATAGAACTCCATGGTGAAGGTTGGGAAGAAGGGGAAAGGCATGAATCTCTGGCTGTGGGCCAGAGCCAGGTCACAGGGAGCCTGGTGACCTAAGGAGGATTTTGACAGATGACAGCCATTGATGAATTTCACGTGACAAAGCATAGCCATATACTCACTAATATATTGTATAAAGAGAACTCTTACACTATTGTGAAAAGGGGGAAGGAATGTACAAGGTTGATTCTGGAGTGTGTGTAAATTGTTCTGTGTTTAACATGCACCAAATATAAAAGCAGACTAGCATATGCAAGGATAAAAAACCTTCTTTCAATGCAAGCAGTGTTTTCACACATCTGTGAAAATGTTAAAAAGAAAAAAAGGCTTAGAAAATACAGAAATTGTTGACAGGATAGCTCAATAGAAATAAAAACAGACGAATAGGTAAAGTTCTATGTAGTGAAAATGTTATTCAATAAGTTTTAATTTCTTTTCACTAGCTCCCCTTCTGAAAGCGATTTTTTTTTGTAATCCAAATACAGACTTTGGTTTAGAAATTAACAAAAATTTCATCTATTCAAACACTTAATTTTACAGCAAAATGGAAAGTAACTTTGTGTTGCTATTATTTCTACAGAAGCTAATGGCCTCTCACAGCCAGCAGTCTATTATAACCCAGACCAGGTTCCTCCAGAGAACTCTTCGTCTATGGAAAGGTGCTTCGTTTGCCGACTAAGGTGTCTGCTGGATAATTCATCTGGTTTTCTGGTAAGGTGCAAAATCTTTTACTGACATTTACTATTAAGTTTTAGAAAATTAAAAAGAAAAGTGAAACCAATTTAATTTGAATGTATTTGAGTTTGGGTTATAAAAATCTACTTTATTAAATAATTTTATAAAGGACAGTAACTTTTTAAAATCTTTCTAAAGTTTTAAAAATATCTTCCATAACTCAAAATCTGTGTCCTTTAGGATGCAGTAACAAAGACTGAGTGGAGTAACAGGGAACTCTCTATTTTTCCCCTTTTTTTGGACTTTTTAGGTATAAGGTAGAGAATTATATAGTATTTCTTTGGCAGCAGGCTGCTTACCCTCCTTGGATTTAATGCCTGCCAAATGGAAAAATGATCACGGCCTTTTCCGCACGGCTGGAATAACTGCCGTGTAAAAAAGTGGCTGTGTCTTCATGATTGCAGGATCCTCCTCTAGTATGAGATGCTCTTGAGCAGTGTGAACTCCTGAGCAGGATGGCCAGGGAGCAGCGTAGGCAGGACGCTAGGAGTAGAGACGGCCCGGCCTCTCAGGTGCCTGTGTCCTGAAGACGGTGCACTCCACCAGGTACAGAAGAAGAGACAAAGCATGTTGCGTATCACTTTTGTGACTTCTCAGGAATTGGAAACAGATAATCAAATCTGTTAGCAAACGATGATTCTTGTTGGTGTGTTTATTCCTGAAGATAGTTTTGCCGACCCAGAATTAGAACTGTGCTTTGAGCTAGTTTCCTAGTACTGATGATCAAGTTAGTATGTATGTCTAGGTGGAATTTCTCTGTGTAATTGGGCCTTTTCTCCCTTGTGCTGCTCTCATATTGATGTCAGAATCATCCTTTGGCCTGGTACTGTTGTAAGCAACCCAGATTGATCATGGTCATGATTAAATTGTCTCTGTTTCCTCCGTCTTCTAAAATTATTCTCTAATAGAGTTCTGTGTTCTTTGTATGGTTTTATGATTCATTTTAGTGTTTTTAAACAGTTGTGTTTTCTCTCTCTATCAAAGATTCCCATGAATTTTGAAATATACTCTGAGCTGTGGACTAATCCACAGACTATATCTGAAAATTAATACGTACCTGATGACTGTATCACCATTCATTCGTTCAGGAAATAGAGTTTGAGTGTGCGGTGTGCACGGACCCGTGCTAGGCGTGGATGGTAGGGAAGCCGCAAGGTCAGAAAACCATTAGGTCTTCCTTTTGTGACCTATTTTAAAGCACCGAGTGGTTCACTTACCAATCCCTTGAGGATAGTCCTCATACTGCCTTTTAGGATACTTTTAATGGGCTTCCTGGGGAGAAAGGAATTAAAGTCACATTTGATAGCCTCATGAACTTTTATGGACTTATCAAGAACACCGGAAATGGCCTTGATGGAGCCTTTTAAAAAGGAGCCATTTTAAAGCGTTAATCTTAATGAACTGTGTTTCGGTTTTCTCAGGCAATGAATTTCCAAGGGAGGTTGAAGTACCTTCATGGACAGAACAGGAAGGGGAAGGACGGATCAATACTTCCGCCTCAGTTGGCTTTGTTTGCAATAGCTACTCCACTGCAGCCACCGTCCATACTTGAAATCCGAACCAAAAACTTCATCTTTAGAACCAAACACAAGCTAGACTTTACACCTACCGGCTGCGATGCCAAGTAAGTGAAACCTTTTCAGGTTTATTTTTACTAAATGTATATTTTGTTGCCGTAAGTGTGTCTTAGCATGTATATATTTTCCATATGGTGTTGATTGTAGTATTGTTTATTATTATAGTAGCTATTATTATTTCATACTTTACAGCATAGCCTTTTAAAATAAAAGTTCATCACGTTCACAGATCATTTTATTATTTTACAATATTTGACATAATTTCTGTATTGTACAGATGATGCGTTTATATAAGATTCAGTATCCTGATGACATTTATTGTTGGCTTGTTGTACATTTTTAAATTATACAAACTTTGACTTTTAGCCCTAGAAGTTTAGTAACCAAAACATGTTGCTGCTTTTCTCCTTCCTAATACGGGAATGCAGGCAGGTTGGAGAAACCCTGCCCCTCAAAATGTAGTATAAGTATTCTAGAAGTTAATTAGAGATTTTGTGTTTCACCTATATAATCTACTCTGTTAGACTCATCTTTAGCAATAATTTTCATGGTCTTTCTTCAGGAGAAGAAAGGAGTCTAAAAGTGAAATTTGCAGCCATAAGCAAAAGAGAGCAGTTACAGAATTGTGTGCGTTGCTACCTGCTAGTGTGAAATTCTGAATGTCAACATAGTACAGAAACTAGCACATAACTAATGAATTTATGTTGGCTACTTCATTTATGTTAAATTTTAATTTCATTCTTATTTTGCCTTGTTTTTAAACAGAGGAAGAATTGTTTTAGGCTATACTGAAGCAGAGCTATGCATGAGAGGATCAGGATATCAATTTATTCATGCTGCTGATATGCTTTATTGCGCTGAGTACCATATCCGGAGTAAGTTGTAGTTTCTTATGAGCTTGGCTGTGAAAGCAGCTTACGCTCTAATATGTGTTTCAAATTATTACTAATGTAATGTGTTTAAGGAAACTATTTGGATAAACTTCTCCTTAGTATCACACAATTATGATTAAGCCTGAGTTACACTCTCTATTCATTAGCTGCCACACAGGAATTAAGTAGTTTAATTACTCTGAAAATGACCATTTTGCCCATGTTTTTGCTCAGGAGTTGTTTTAATAGCATCATTTTTAATTCTAAAATTTATGTTAATACAGATTATGCTTTAAAATTGTATAGTAAAATATTAGGCTGTAGGAAATGTTCCCTTTTTTTTTGAAACAAAAACAGTTTTCCCTCCAAACTCTGTACTCTCTTTTCACGTTACGAGAATTGTCTGACTTAATCTTTCCTTGAACCACTTAAATAATAAATTTAGTATGAAATAGGAAAAAAAGCAATGCTGAAGAAGTATTTTGATACATTTTAATATAGTGTGCTTAAAAGTCGTCAATATATTTATCATCTTTGGTGATATGTGAATTGCATCTAGAAATATTACAGAGATTATTGTGTTGATTTTGGATTTGATAATTTAATTCTTTTTTGTTTTAGTGATTAAGACTGGAGAGAGTGGCATGATAGTGTTCAGGCTTCTTACGAAAGACAATCGATGGACTTGGGTGCAGTCAAATGCACGCTTAGTTTATAAGAATGGAAGACCAGATTATATCATTGCAACTCAGAGACCTCTAACGTAAGCACAAAGACCTAGAACATTTCATGTTTTGGTTTTTTATTTTAATAACACTTTGGTTTATAAATTCTCCTACATGTAAACCTAAAAATAAATTTTAAGAGAATTTACACTGGAAATAAAAATTGAAAGGTAATAATGTATAGAAAGAAGAAGGCATAGGGTAAGGACATTGAGAAAACAGAGTTAACAAACTTTCTTGAAAAACTGTGTATGTAGAGCTACAGGAAGAGAATAATCAAAGAAAACTCCAAGGGTTTATCCTGGGTATATGAAGGAAAGATGAAAAGCCAGTGCCATCTGTCAAATAAAATAAAAACGTAACAGTGCTTTGTTTAGCATGTTTGCTAATAAGCAGGCAGTGATTTTTAAGCTTCTCATATATTCTCGAAGTGAGTAGTTTGTCAAATATTTGTATTGCAAATGTTTTCTCCAGTCTGGAGAATTGATTTTAGTATGTGGTTTTGAGGGCAAGGATCAAGATTATTCTTTTTCCTTATATGGATATCTAGCTGACTTAGTAACATTTATTGGAAAGATGGTTTTTTGAAAAGACCATCTTTTCCCCACTGCACTGCATTTCAATCAGGGGATTGTATCTGGGGTTCTGTTTCTGGGTTCCATTGGTCTGGTTGTCTATTTTTAGACCAAAGCACATTGTCTTAACTATTCTGTACCTTAATATGCCTTGATATCTTGATGTATGCCCACCATCTCGTTTGTTCAGAATTTTTGTTGTTCTCCTTCAAGAGAATCTTGTCTCTTTACATTTCTATATAAGTAGTTTAGGAATCAGTTGTCAATTCCCATGGGAAAATTTGTTGAGATTTTGAATGGGACTGCATTGAAATTATAGTTTCTTTTGTGAGAATTAACATCTTCTATAATATTGAATCTTCCAACCCATGAACATGGTGAATGTATATATGTGCATATGGGTACATGTGTATGCATGTACCCATGTCTTTATCTCAATAATAGTTGTATTTTTCTTAGTTTTATACATCTTTTAATTAATTTTATTCCAAAATATTTTATGTTCTGTGATGTTGTTTTAAATGGTATATATATATTATATATAATTTTTAATATATAGAAATAGTTGATTTTTTAATATTGGTTTATTATATCCAGTGACCTTAGTAAAAATTCACTTGTTAATTCTAATAAGGTATCTGTAGATGTTTTTAAGGTTTTCTACTATATATACCATGTTGTTTGTTTGCAAATAATTTTTTTCCTCTCATCCTTTAGACTTAGTTTCGTTGTTGTTAATTCTCTTATTGCACTGGCTAAGCCCTCAGTAAAATGTAATGGAAATAATTCATTTTTGTCTTATTCCCAACCTTAAGGGTGAAAGCCTTTAGTATTTTACCATACCATTATGAATCGTTTTTGAATTTTACCGAATACTTCCTCTGCATTCATTGACATCATGATTTTTCTCCTTTATGCTCTTCTTTTCTTTTTGCTGTATAAAGTCTGTAGTGGTATAATTTTAAGAAGCATTTCCTGGTATTGGGAATTTGTGCCCTCTTTTAATCACTATTACTAGGACATTAATTTTATTCTTCTTCTCAAGGAGCCAGCTTTTGGTTTGTTGATTTTTCCTGTTGTACATTTGTTAATCCATTTTATTTATGTCTGCTCATTATTATTTCCTTCCTTCTACTCTTTTGGGTATAATTTGAATTTCTTCCCAACTTTTTTAATATATATGGTTAAGCTAAGCTATCACTTTTCCTTTAAGTATGAGTATCTACAACCCTTATGTTTTGGTATGTCTTATTATTATCATTCAATTGAAAATATTTGTTAGTATTTATTTTGACTTTTTTTATTCATGAATTATTTAGAAATATAGTGTTATTATATCCTTTGTGCTATTTGTTAGGAGATTTCTAGTTGTCTTTTTGTTACTTTAAGCTTAATTCCACTGAAGTTAGAGAATAGTCTCTATATGATTTCAGTCCTTTGAAATTTGTGGTGGCTTACTTTATGATCTAGTATATGGTCAATGTTAAAATATCCCATGTGCTCTTATCAATACATGTTCTGTTGTATGTATAGTGTTCTTTATATATCAGTGGTCTGGTTTGTGGTGTTCATGTTTTTATACATTTGATATTTTTGTTTGCTTGTTCTATTAGTTATTAAGAGGTTATGAGATCCATTGGAGCTCTTTACCTAATATGGATATTAAATTTTACATATATACACTCTGTGTAGTACATATGAACCTATAACTATGACGTTTTCTCCGTGCCTTGATTTATGAATTCCTTTCCCATGCAAAAATTTTTAATTTTCATGTGTCAGTCTTCCTTTAGAGCTTCTGGGTTTTATATTTCAACAAGCCTCATTTTTATATTGGGATCTTTATTCCACTTGTAGTCCATTTTTTCAGGTAGGGATGGAACCTGAGTGTGAAATTAATGACTGTATTAAGTTTTTTGACAAATTCTAAATTATTTAAATTTGTCTGAGAAACAATTTTAAGTACTTACCATCAGAAAGATTTCTCTCAAAGTTCATGTTCCCTGCTATGAAACTCAACTCCAGTGTATTTTGCTTGCTATTATTTTTTCTTTTCTAAAATTTCTTATTTTGGAATGTTTATGATGTGACTCTTCTTAACATATGCCAACTTTCTTGTGCACAATTTTAGAGATGAAGAAGGAACAGAGCATTTACGAAAACGAAATATGAAGTTGCCTTTTATGTTTACCACTGGCGAAGCTGTTTTATATGAGGTAACCAACCCTTTTCCTCCCATAATGGATCCCTTACCAATAAGGACTAAAACTGGTGCTGGTGGAAAAGGTTCTGCTACCAAATCAACTCTAAATAAGGATTCCCTCAATCCCAGTTCCCTCCTGAATGCCATGATGCAACAAGATGAATCTATTTATCTCTATCCTGCTTCAAGTAGTACACCTTTTGAAAGAAACTTTTTCAATGACTCTCAGAATGAGTGCAGTAGTTGGCAAAGCAATGTTGCACCAATGGGAAGTGACAATATCCTGAAACATGAGCAGATTGGCCAGTCTCAGGAAATAATGAACCCCACAGTCTCCGGAGATCACGCAGGGCTCTTTCCAGATAATAGAAATAGTGACTTGTACAGCATTATGAAACACCTAGGCATTGATTTTGAAGATATCAAACACATGCAACAGAATGAGGAATTTTTCAGAACTGACTTTTCTGGTGAAGATGACTTCAGAGATATTGACTTAACAGATGAAATTCTGACTTACGTCGAAGACTCTTTAAATAAGTCTGCCTTTGGCTGTTCAGGTTACCACCAGCAACAGTCCATGGCTCTGAACCCCAGCTGCATGGTACAGGAGCACCTCCAGTTAGAACAGCAAGAGCAGCTACAGCACCGTCAGCAGCACATAGCAGCGGAGCAGCAGCAACAGCTGTGTCAGAAGATGAAGCACATGCAGGTTAATGGCATGTTTGCAAACTGGAACTCCGACCAATCCGTGCCTTTTAACCGTCCTCAGCAAGACTTACAGCAGTACAGTGTCTTTTCAGACTTACCTGGGACCAGTCAAGAGTTTCCCTACAAAGCTGAGATTGACACTCTGCCTTACGCACGGAACTTTATCCCCTGTAGTCAGTCTGTGTTGCCGCCACATTCTGAGGGTACACAGTTAGACTTTCCCATTGGGGATTTCGAACCAGCTCCATACCCTACACCTTCTTCTAATTTAGAAGATTTTGTCACATGTTTACAAGTTCCTCAAAACCAAAAGCACGGACTCAATCCACAGTCAGCCCTAGTAACTCCTCAGACGTGTTATGCGGGGGCTCTGTCGATGTACCAGTGCCAGCCGGAAGCTCAGCACAGCCATGTGGCTCAGATGCAGTACAACCCCACGATGCCAGGCCCAACGGTGCCAGGCCCGCAGGCGTTTTTAAACAAGGTAAGGGTTTTTATCAAACTGAATAAGCCCTTTAGATGATTCTTCGTACATTATAAATCGAACCAAGTTATAAATTTTCTATGTCAGTGACTGATTTTAATCTATTTTCTGTAGCATTCATGTGAGAGAGCATTTTTAATTTTATCTGTGACTACTATTTTTTTTTTTTATAAGCCAGTACTTTTTTAATATGTTAGTAATACAAGTATATCACAGTTACCTGAAAGGAGAAAGAAATCAAGGAAAAAAGCAACATGGCCTTAAGTGATGACCAGGTGAAATTAGTTAAAAGTATATTATTTAGAATAATCTTGATTTTTAAAAATAGGGCCTTTTAAAAATTCGGACTTCAAAAAGATGATTTAAATTTTTAAAAATATTTTCTTCAAAGCTCATTTTTTTTGCTGACATATAATTGATGTACAATTACTTTCAGGTGTACAACGTAGTGATTTAATATTTTTATAGATTATTGGCTCGATTTCTGTTGAAATTGGATTAAAATCAATATAGTTGTGCTTCCTTCAAATGCTTTTGTCCTAGATGATCTCTGGAATTCAGTGCTCGGTTCCTTGGTGTTCTCTGGCAGTCCCTCCATGTGACCTGCCAGATGCTCATGTTTTCCTTTAAGATAGAATAGTTTTTTTCCTGGCATTCTTTAAAAAAAAAAAAAATTGGGTAACTCAGCTGGCTTTCTATCAGGGGACTCAAACTGGATGTTTTATGTTTGTTTAAATGTGTCATTTGAGCCCTTCTAGCATCACGGTAACTTTAAAAAATAAAAAGTGCTTGCTGATGAGTGCTGCTCTCTGTGGCCACCCAGGAATATATCATGTTTGCATTTACGCTTTTCCATTAGAAAATATTTAGTTCATTTTATAGTATATTTAAGTTTAGTTTTGAAGCAAATCCTGGTTATAAGAGTATACGTATTATAATAGTTTATAAATGTTACTTGAATCTTTTTCACCAATTGTTTTTTCTGGCCGTTTTTTATACACGTGGTTTTGTCTGATTATATATGAGGTTTGTCTGATTATATGAGCTTATTAATCGAAAATGGCTGTGAAAGTTTTTCTTATCCTCATTCCTGACTTCCTTCAGTTATTTAACAATTGGTTACAGTCTATCTCACACCATTGCTGTGAAGTAAGCCTGGGTAGGTAACTTCGGTACAGTTTACTGTACAAGTTAATTATGTAAAATTACATTTTGAACAGGGCCTGCATTAGCATGAGTTCCTTACAGTATTTTCTTCCCCCACTGTTTTGTATCGCTTCTTTATGAATGATAAGAATTCTAGACCTATATATTCCCCCTAGGAGTTATTAAAACTAAAGAAAATTAAAATTCCATCTGTGGCTCACATTATATATTCTGGTGGACAGCACCGCTGTAGACAATATATTTAAAGAGAATTGCTGATGTGCATTGTATTATGACTGATGAGAGTAATTTATTCAAAACCTACCATTCTCTGGGCAATTACTATATTCCCTTTGAAAGCTCGACGAAGTTTAGAAGCAGTCTGTTTTGATTGCTGAAACCTAATGTTACATAGGCATTAGAAAGGTAGCTTTCATTCGAAGCAATTAAGGGTATGATTATAATGTTACTTTCACTAACTATATTCTAAAATACAAAAGGCTCTCTAATCTATAAAAATCCTACAGAACTAGGTATCTCTGTCCTCCCTCCTCCTTTTTTTCAGTAGCAGTTATGGAAATCAGCCTAATTTCATTGTTACACGGCAAGAGCAAGTATTCTACTTTGGTAACTTATTTCCATAATTAGGACAGTCATTTTAGTAGTAAAGCATGTTATGAATTAAAAAACTTGGTTCTAGCAATCATGTACCCATGGTGTAATATGTTAGGAATGTTAAGAAACCTCTTGCAAATCAAAACTTACCTTCTTTGAGAAGGTTCTAGGTTCTCTGTAGTCCAGTGTAGTGATCTTCAATGTAATTAATTCATTGGTACCTAGAACTTAGATAAAATCTGGTCAAAACAAACTTACTTACGACAGAGAGTTCAGTAACTGTGATGCACGATTGGTACTCTCTGATCCATCAGTTCCTTTCCAAACCAAAGGCAGCTCGCTGATCAAGTACTCTCTCAGTGTATGGAATGCCAAATCTGAAGTGAGACAATGCTATTATTCATCCGTACCATGTAATAGAGAAACCAAAAGGCTGTAAACGCAACCAATACAGAATATATGTTCAGTATGTCTTCACTGAATGATTTAAAATTTAACAGCAGGAGAGGAATTTGAAGTTTAACAACGTGCAGGACAAAGATGTTAAAAATACATTTTCATACATCTAATGGCTTAAGATATACGAAGGATCTGTTCTAATAAGTTGCATTGAAATTTTTGTTTTCAGTTTCAGAACGGAGGAGTCTTAAATGAAACCTATCCAGCTGAATTAAATAGCATAAATAACACTCAGCCTACCGCCCATCTTCACCCGTCAGAAGCCAGACCTTTCCCTGACTTGACATCCAGTGGATTCCTGTAATTCCAAGCCCACTTTTCATCTTGGTTTTTTGATTAAATTCGTTTGTGAAACATCATGACGGAGTAATAAAACTGTCATTGTTGGATGTTAGCAAGTTCACGTGGAGGCATTGATGTATGTAGTTCTGTTATTCCAAACCAAATTTTAATGTTTTTCTAAGAGGAGTTAATTACATATATTACCATCATTAAAATAGAAAAAGTATGCTGCCACAGAGGAGTGAAATAATCTACACTTTATAGTATTCTGAGATACCACAGAATATACAAAACTTATTCAGGGGGACATTATGACACTTTTAAATAAGAAAATTTTCTCTGTTGGAATTATTTTTGTCAGAATAAAATGAAATACTTTGAGTTTTGAACTTCAGCATTCTTATTAGTGTACCAAATATGAACTATTTCCTTTTATTTGTAGCTTCTGCTTTTATCTCAGATGTTAAAACGAGTGGTTTGGTGCTTTTATAAAAAGATTATCTCAGTGCTCTCCTCCTTCCTTGGTAATGTAAGTGCCTCACTATTTTTTCTACCTATAACACTGTAGGAGTATGTTTTATATAAAATATACTTTCTCTTTTTAAAATTAATAACATTCTGCACACAAATATTATCGGTGTTTCTTAAATTCAGTCATTTTTATTAATCCAGGCATGTTTTAACTGCACTACTCACCCACTTTCTTCAGGTAAAGGGCAAAAAATGGTTGAAAAGATAATTAATTATTTAATCTAGTTGTTTCTAGACTTTAATGTTGCCGTGTGCCTTATGTTGAAAAATTTTGAAAGTGAAGATGTCTTTCCAAATTATTTTTTAATTATCATATAAATAAGACAGCAGCACTAAAATTTCAAGTTTTCAGAAGTAAGAGATATACCACCATTTAGCTTTACTAAAATCTCCACCTTAATAGTTGAATGTTGCAGTGTAAAGAATCTGCTGTTAAATGCAACAGCATTTAACTTAACATGTATATTAACTTAAAAAGAAGAGAAGCAGCTTTATTTTTAGCTCTTTAATAAGTAAAGCACCCATTTCAATATGTATAATTTCTTTAAAAACTGTTTTAGATCTATGATCCTTTAAGATGTTGGAATATGTTGACTTTATAAATTTCACTTCTTAGTACAGTGGAAACTGTTTTTCTCATATTTGAGGAGTGTTAAGATTGAATATAGCAATGTTTGTGCAAAGTGTTGGTATGAGTGAAAATAATGGTGCGTTGTGTAGTTTATAATGAACAAAATTATTTGTAAAATATTTTCAGTCTTTCATTTAAAGATAGTGCACACCTTATATATGCACGTAAATAATTTGTTTGGGTCTTCACATATTTTATCAGTGTGTGTTTTTAAGATAGCAAATAATGAATCCAACTTCTTTCAAAATTTGGTATTAAGAAAAAGACAATCATGCAGTTCTCTTAACTTCAAATATTAGGTTGTTTCTATGATATAATGACCTCTATTATCAATAAGGCAAATTAATCAGGCTACTAATTTAACCATCCTCAGGTGACTTAAAAGTGCCACCATCTGCCTTTCTTTTATTTAACTATACATCTGAAAGGCATAGACATATTTTGCATGTATTATATAAAAACATGATGGAATCCCACACTGAAATGTAGTATTAAAGTACATTTTTTATTTTTATTTTTTTAGTAAATTAATGTATATAAAAGTGACTTCAGACAAAATATCTTCTACATCAGTTTTATGCATTTTCAGACAAAAGTTTGAACCTGTAGAATCAATTTAAGTGTTGAAAATAATAAATTTGTCTAAAACATTTCATAATTTGTTTCTGGCATGAGGTATCACTAAAGATTTAGACCAGTGATCCAGATTAATATTCCATTTTCACATTTAAACCTTTCATTAGAAGTCTTCATATAAACCATTTTTGTTAGTCTCTTCCACGTTACTGAATGGTTTAGTGTAGTGGGGGAAAAAAATAGGCTTTTTAAATTGTGAATATGATGACAATCTAGTATACACTTATAAAATTTAAGAAACTTAAAGCAATATTGTATATTTTTATCTATAAAAGTAACTAAAATTTATCTAAGAATAATAAAATCACATTAAACCAAATACACCTTTGTCTGTACTGCTAAGTGCCAAACAAAGGAAGAATGGTTTGTGTACTGCTGTATTGAGGGATTTATTTTTAGATGATGTGCACTTCTGAGGATGTGGATATGCCTCATTTGATCTTTTTCCTATGCCAGGTTGTTCTTACTGTACCTGAAGATTTACCAGTGTTCCAATGTATTATATAGCTTTCAATCATTGCTATGCACAAACTAGTGTTTTTCAGTATTACTAAATTTGAGGTAAATGTTATCATGGGTATTCTCTCCTTCAAGATGTTAATGCTTACATATGCCGTGAATACATTTTTGTTTAAAATATGATTTATAATAAATATCCTTCCTTATTATCAAAAAATTGTACACAATAATATATATGGTAATAAAATAATCACCAAGTATGAATAATATGTTTTAATGCAGATTCTTCTTTCTGGTCCATATAAAGGAAGTGAGTATTTATAGTACAGTGTTTTATATTAGATGAAAGCAGTCTTCAATATTTAAGGATAGGTTAAGTCAATAATTCATAAACTTCTTATAAAGTTCTGCCCCTGGATATTTTGGCCTTGACAGGAATTTAAAAATACACACTTCAAGTAACTTCATAGGTTAAAATGCTTCTGAAATGCATGTTCTTTTAAACCTTGTCTTATCAGTGTTATAGTCTGATGGTGCTTTTTAGTATCTCAGATTAAAATCCAACATTCCATTTTAATAGACAATATTTTAAGAATATTTATGACAAAAATGTAAACAACCCATGTTCTATTTTATGCTTAGATTAGAAAAGTTATTGCCCAAACTTACACCTCTAACAAATATAAATGGCATGCTAAGCCTTTGGTGTTAAATTCATCACTATTAAACACTCACCAAGAATTCTGCAGTTAGAATTGAAGAAAAATTCCTGGGAAAAAGTTTTCATTCTAGTAACAATTTTTAACATTAATTTTACCTTTATTCTTAATCATTAGGTATTTTTCTCAACTTGTCGATAAAAACATAGCAAATTAGCATCATACTTAATTCTGAATATTTGCGAAAGACTAACTTTTGCCTACGTGCATAATATATTCAGTTTTAACTGTTGGATCTGAAAGAATCAAGAAAAATCCAGATAATATTTCTGATCCCTACTTTCAGTCAAATGACTTCATCAGCATGAATGACTTCAACTTGCCCCCTTGTCACCAAGCCTGTCAGACACTGACCAGGGATGTTAGCTACTCACTCACAAGACTAGGGAATATCTCTCAAGTTCCTTCCCAGTGTCCGCAGAGGACCATGCTTCCAGTTCCACTAATACGACTGAAACCATCAAAACCCCACAGGACATCCGAAGTGTGTCTGTACTTTTACCTCAACAATACCACCGTCCTCTGCTCTTAGGCCAACCTCCAACATGGGAGGAGGAAAAGCTCCCCGGCCTCCAAGATGGACACTCTTCCCTAACCACAACCTGCCCCTCCATCCCTCCCCCAGCCCCTCCCCCTGGGCAACCACAAGTCTGTTCTCTACATCCAGAGGTTGGGGGTAGCAGATGTAAGCTAATGTATTTGGAATGGATAAACAACAAGGCCCTACTATACAGCACAGAGAACTGTATTCAGTAGCCTATGATAAAGCATAATGAATAAGAATGTAAAAAAGAACATGTGTATATATATGTAACAATGACTTTGCTGTACAGCAGAAATTAACACAACACTGTAAATCAACTCTACTTCAATAAAAAAAACAAACACCCTTCCTTTCCAGTTTTCATACACTCAGCTATTCCATCTCCCTCTTCCAGAGTCTTTTCTCTCTCCTATGGGCACCCCTGTGTACAGGTCATCCTCTATCAAGAAAAATTACTTGATTCTGCATCCTTTTTCTTATTAAATTACTTCCTTGCCTCCTTTCTCTAAAATAATGTTGGTCTCCTGAAATCTTGTTTTCTTCCTATTACGCTGCTTTGTTGATGTTCACTTAACTTCCTTCTTACCATAGGCTGATTCTCTATGGCCCTGCACCCTCAATGAACTTTTTTCCTCCCTTAGGTTCTGTGACATTAGTTGTCCTGCATCCTGTTTATTTTATTCCCTCATTTGCCTTTGTTAGCTACTCTCCTCTCCTCCCACCTGGCAACAGGCTGAGTTCTGACCGCCATGTGTGGTTCTTTCTCTACATACTGACCCTTTGGAAGCTCATCCATTCTGCAGCTACTACCTTTATGACGAATCCCTTGTGATCTCACCTCTGAAAAAGGGTGAAATAAAGACACCTTATCTCTGATTGACTTTCGTTGAGCATCCTTTCCCTCTAAGAGCAGCATAGCAAAGCTAAGCACACAGACTCTGAAGACTCCTGGCCTCAACACACACATGACGTGAATCATTGGGAAGGTTTCTTACTCTCTCTGAGCCTGAGTTTCCGTTTCTACAAAATAAGGATAACAGTAATAGGCGCCTCACAGAATTGTTGGAGAATTCGATAAATAATTTATGTAAAAACAGTTCCCAATTGCCAGAACTGGAACAATTTGAGCAAAAAAATAACAGCATTGGATTATAACCCAAAGAATAAAATATCCATGAGTCCATCCTGATACAAATAAATGATTGAAGAAATAAATGGGGAAGAAGGGGCAAATCTTCCTTACAGGAAAATCACAAATATAGGTAACTATGCCTTCCAATAGATGGAGCTTAATACCCCTCCCCTTGAGTGTGGGCTAAACTCAGCCTCTTGCTTCTAAAGAATACAGTACAGAAAGGGGAAAAAAATGTTTATATTGTAGAAATCTGGCAAGCACCACTTTAACCAAGAGATCGAGTTTGACATCAATTATGTCGTGGTGTTCTCACAGATATGATGCTATATGATCAGCACACTTCTGCCCTGTGGTATTTTCTCAAACACACATAGCCCTAGTCTAATCATCAGAAAATGTCAGAGAAACCCAAATTGAGAGACATTCCACAAGATTCCTGGGAGTATTCTTTAAAGTGTTAAGGTCAAGAAAAACACGTTGAGACGTCACAGGTCGGAGGAGACTAAGGAGGCATGACAACGAAATACAAAGTACAATAGAGTATCTTGGATTGCATTCTGCAATAGAAAAGAGGCATTAGTGGAACAACTGCAGAAAGCCGAATAACGTTTAGTTAATAGTATTGTACCACTGTCACTTCCTAGCTTTACCAATGTACCACGGTTATGTAAGAGGTTAAGTTTAGAGGAAAACGGATGAAGGGAAGGAAGAAAGTCTGTATCTTCACAACTTTTATGTAAATCTAAAATTATTCCTAAATAGTTAATTTAAAAATCATTTTTATATTAAAAACACAGTTTCTTGTTTGTCACATAGCAAGTACTCAATAAATGTCTGCCATTTCTAATATTTCCCTGCGATTTCCAATCAACCTCTCCTCAGTTGTAGGTGAATCTCTAATTGACCCTACTTCTCATTCTGTTTACTTCTGATCTCATGAATATTTAGGTTTTTAGTCTCTAGTTCAGTGTTGCTTTCTACTTTAAAGTCCTGATATCATCCTTATCAATGATCCTTCTAGCCTTGTTTCCATAACTACTACACATCAATATAATAACCTATTTTTCCATTCCAGCCAAGAATAATCACATCTCATACTTAGAGCATTTGTAACTGCCTTATTTTTGACAACTTGAAATTTCCTCTTCTCAGCACACCATCTTTCTTCCACTTTCCCATTCCTTTCTTCTTTATTCAACTAGCTCTCTGCGCTCCTTGTGATCTCTAGCCCCATGAGTACCCATTGTTCTTTTTCAGTCCATCCGCCTGGACCTCAGTATCGGGGTTTCAGCAGTATGTTTGCTTGTACCCTAGAATTGCTCACTTCCTTATTGGAAACTGCCACTCCAATCCATAGCCCTGGCCAAAACATTTCTTTTCCTGATAACCAGTTTTGCTAGAAAAAGTGACAAAACTGGAATAATGGCCTCATCACAAATGTTTCACCATGTCTATGGCAGAAACTGACAATTACCAAACACCACCATCATCTTCCCTTCCTTCTTTGTAAGAGAACCCTGACATTTCTCTGGTCACAATGAGGGAACAGAACTATATTATCCAGCCTCCTTTGCGAATAGGTGTAGCTGATAAAAGTTCTGGCCAAATATATGAAAGCAAAACTTTTGTGATACTTCCAAAAAGGCTGCTGAAAGAGACCTAATGCAGCTGCAAGGAGCCGTTTTTGCTTTTCTGCTTTTCCTTTCTAGCCAGCACACATGGGTGTGATCAATGGAGATCCAGCACCTCTCTTGAACCATGAAGACAGAAGCTATAAACTAGGATGGTGAATTGAAAACAGGATGAGCCAGGGCCCCTCATGACTTGGAGCCACATGTTTGGAACCACCAAATAAACCCTGTCTGTGTACCTTGTGACTTCTTTTATATGCGATAAAGAGACTTCTGCCTTGGTTAACCCATCATTCTGTTATCTATCCCACCCCCACTGCCAGCCACCCACGGTATCTTCATCTTCTCAGTCTCTCCAGTGACGTTATCTCCAACTTGACTCAAAAAGTCTGATATAATTTTCAGTTTCCTCCTTTTTTACTTTTATGTTGCTATCTATCAATTATCCTCTCAGATTTTCCTTAACTCCTTTTTCTTTGCATTTTCAGTCATTGAATGTGTTGGTTTCTCCAGCAAGCATCATCCATTTTCTTCTAAGGACAATAAATCAAACTGCTACTTCATTCTTTTTTCTTTTTCCAGGCATCCATTCACTCATTCATTTTTATTGTTTTACATCTGAATAGAGCAGCTTGCTACAATTTGCTTTCTTCATTACTGACCTCTTATTTCTTAAATCTTCAGTGTGAACTTACTACCAATTTGTATGTACAAATGTTCTATTAAGTCAAGAAATCTTCTTTCCTTGATACTTTCTTACCTTGGCTTCTGTAACATTGTACTCTAATTAGTTTCCTGATTTGATTACTCCTGGTCCCTCTCTCTCCTTCTATATTGCTACAGATAGGCTTTTTTTTTTTTTTTTTTTTTAACAGTTTGATCTGTGTCCTTTTTCCTACCCTCCCTATACCTCCCTCTCTTTGTAATCTCACCTACTCAAATCACTGTGTATAACTCAATATGTAACCTAGACCTCTTTTCTGCGTTCCTGGCCCAGATTTCCAATGGTGTATTTTGTACAATATGTAATATAGTATAGTTTTCTTTTAAAAATCCTGCCAGCACCTTAAATTGTCTTTGAACAAAACTGAATGACTGATTTTCCCTCCCGAGTCTAGGGATTCTCCTACCATTTTTGTTAACACCGCCATTTCCATCTTCTAGGAGCTCAAACCCAATCCTCACATCTGGCCCTCTCTATTACCACAGTAGTCAGTCCCACTGGACAATGGAATTCTTTGCTTCTGTACTTATAATCTGAGACACTTTAGATTGAAACTATATTTAGGAACTCAGCAAGAGTGATCTGCCGACCTGCAGTAAGAAAAGACAGAATGGGAAGAAAAAAAACTTCTACCGAAGATCTGACAGGAACGTGTAGGGAGAGACTGGTTGTAGGGATTGAGAGAAGTTTCAAAATTAAAAACAAAAATGGTTTCAACAAACAAGGATTTGGGAGTGGTTAGAGAGGAGGAGCAGGGAGTCATTCATTCATTCAACAAACATTTAGCCATCCAGGCCTACAGGGAGCCATTCTAGGTTGACCATAAAGCATCCAGCTGAATAGTTCTCTATTTTATTCCATCACGGTGGGACCTATGGTGGGGTCCTCAGGATTTGGTGTATCTGATGTCAAAAGAACCAGAAACAGTGTATTTTACTGAGTGTCCATGGGCCATCTGCATATCTATGGAGAGAGCTATTGAAAATTAGATTTGTGGACACCCCATGCTCACTGAATCCAATTTGTAGGCCTGAGAATCTTATTTTTAACAAGCTACTCCGATGATATGATATGAAAACCACCAGGATAGTCTTACAATTTAAGTATTAGACTAGGGAGGCCTGCCCAGGATACACTGTTCCTTGCGTGATCCCAGTTGATCCTCTGGCTCCCAACTGAGGAGTAAAATCACGTTTATTACGTGAACTGCCCTTCTCTCGTGGTATGTGATCTTTAGGATATCACCATGTGCTTGGATAGAATTTAAGTCTGCCCCATCAGCTTTCCTGTGCTGATGAGCTTAGACTTTTAAAACTCCAGGAGGCAGAACCAGCCCTGGCTTCCTTTCCCCATCTCCAACCCCACTGCCACCATCTTGGACACGATCCACAGCCCCTGGAGATCAGTTTCTGATACTAGTTCTTCCACCTCTAGCAAAATTTTTCAGGAAGAGCAATGGACAGAACTCTATTTGTGCTGTCTAAAGTACACAGGCCTGCATGAAACAGCTTACAATTTAAGACCAACCAGAATTAGGAAGGAACACAAACTCATATACAGAAGAATTTATAGGAATCAGGGATTAATAGATTAGAAAAGAGTGATCTCTGATGTGATTACCTACTTCAAATAACTAATATGCTAGCAAGGGTGAGGGGGAAGAGATTATTCTTGTCATTTATGGTCCAGAAGTTAATCCAGGATCAATGATAAAAGTTACAAGTTAACACATTTTACCTCAATATAAAGAAGACTCTGTTATTGAAAGATGTCTGGAGATGAAATAGGCTGATTTGAAATGTAATGATCTTCCTCTCTCTAGAAACGCCACTTAGAATTTATGCTGAGAAAATAATTCACTACTGTTTCCTTCTATTTCAGAGAGTCTATGATTCCATTAACTTCCATGTTAGATGTGAGCTTTGAGATGTATTTCATACCCCGTTTTACGCTTGAAGAAAAAACAAGGCCCAGATACTATCCTGTGCAAGTCTCACAATTAGTTGATAAAATGATCTCACCTATCTTGAGTTCTGGTACAGTATTCTTTCCCCAACACAAGAAGTTGGCTTTATTCCCCACTTAGGGAAATCAAAATATTCAAATAACTTTATTTTTTAATCTTTATGTATGAAATTTTTGTTTTCCTTCTATTCAGAATTATAGTTTCACCCTCCTTTCCAACAGAGCTGGATATCCTAATGCTTGTGGAAAGTCTAAAAATTTATGTCAACTCCATTTCCCCATCAGGTTGTATCTTCAAAAATTTTAAACTACATATTTGTTGACATTTTAGGGTAGTGAAATCTAATTTGGGGACTTTGCCATAAACATTTAGAACTGACTGAACTCTGTGTTTCAGAATTAGGTTGACATGAATTCTGACTAAATGAATATCTATTTCAAGGATGTTAATTTCCATTGTCTGGGAAATTCCTCCTTATTCAATCAACTGACATGTAGAAAATCCAGACCAGCTGCCTTTGAATATTGAGTGTTTCATTGCACTTAAAAGGGGATAGAAAAATTTACCTTATTGTCAAGGTAAACTGTAAATGGTCTGAGATTCTACCCTACATTCAAGCCAACAGGTTAACCAGCTGCAGAAAGACATGTGATTCCTGGGTCAGAGTCAAAGGGCACTTGATAACTTACAACAGTAGCAGCAACCAGTGACAGCATTTGTGTTGGTTGCCCACAAGGCAAAACAAACATCCCCACATGCAGTTACAGGAAAGGAACCCTGATTCTAGGGAACCCAAATCTTTCATGACAGCAGTACACATGCCTGACCCTTTACTCTGAAGGGAGACACTGTCACTATCTTCTAAGGCTGCTCACTATACAAACATCCTTGGAAAGATGGTTCATAAAAGCAGTCAGTGCCTCTGCTTGCAACACGTGCAGAAACACAAGAGACCCTCGGAGAATGGTCTCCAGCACTTACCCTGATGGGTTCTGCTTGCCCTTTCAAGTAAAATGTTCATCCTTCCTCTGTTGACTGCCTCCTGTTTTGACTACAGAGACGATTGTTATTTGAGAGGGGGAGCATGGCAAACCTGAAGCATTTTCTATCTTCAAGTTACATTATTCTGACTTTCCATGGAAATAGCTCTGAAACCCTGCATTTAAGTCTCTGTTCCAAGTCCTTGTAAAGGGCAAAGACACCATGTTTAAGATGTTTAAGATTCAGGGCAGGGGGCACTGGGTTTGAACTCTGACTCTGCTCCCTTGCTAGATGTGTAGTATAAATTGCTCATTTAACCTTTTGTGTCTTCATTCCTTCCTTTGTAAAAAGAAGATGTAATGACTTTACCTTAAAGATCTTCATGAGACCCAAATGACATAATACATGCAAAGTGCTCAGCACAGACACTGGCACATGACAATAAGTGTTAAAGAGGACCAATCACAAGTACGGAAATTGAAACTGTGATTTTAAAGCTCCCAGCAAACAAAATTCCAGGACCAGATAGCTTCACAGGCAAATTCTATCAAACATTTAGAGAATAGTTAACACCTATCCTTCTGAAACTCTTCCCAAAAATTGCAGAGGAAGGAATTCTCCCAAACTCATTCTATGAGGCCACCGTTACCCTGATACCAAAACCAGACAATGATACCACCAAAAAGAAAATTAGTGACCAATGTCACTTATAAATATAGATGCAAAAATCCTCAATAAAATACTAGTAATCCAAATCCAACAATATGTTAAAAGGATCATACACCATGATCAAGTGGGATTTATCCCAGGAATGCAAGGATTTTCCAATATCCACAAATCAATCAATGTGATACACCACACCAACAAATTGAAGAATAGAAACCATATGATCATCTCAATAGATGCAGAAAAAGCTTTTGACTTTGGCAAACATTGACACCCATTTATGATAAAAACTCTCCAGAAACTGGGCACAGAGGGAACATACCTCAACATAATAAAGGCCATATATGACAAACATCATACTCAATGGTGAAAAGCTAGAAGCATTTCCTTTAAGATCAGGAACAAGACAAGGATGTCCACTCTCGCCAGTCTTATTCAACATAGTTTTGGAAGTCCTAGCCATGTCAATCAGAGAAGAAAAAGAAATAAAAGGAATCCAAATTGGAAAAGAAGAAGTAAAACTATCACTGTTTGCAGATGACATGACACTATACATAGAAAATCCTAAAGATGCTACCAGAAAACTACTAGAGCTCATAAATGAATTCAGTAAAGTTGCAGGACCCAAAATTAACACACAGTAATCCATTGCACTTCTATACACTAACAATGAAAGATCAGAAAGAGAAATTAAAGAAACAATCCCATTTACCATAGCATCAAAAAGAATAAAATATCTAGGAATAAACCTACCTAAGGAGACAAAAGACCTGTACTCCAAAAACTATAAGATGCTGATGAAAGAAATTGAAGATGACACAAACAGTTGGAAAAATATACCATATCCTTGGATAGGAAGAATCAAATTGTCAAAATGACTATACTACCCAAGACAATCTACAGATTCAGTGCAATCCCTATCAAATTACCAATGGCATTTTTCTCAGAACTAGAACAAAAAATCTTAAAATTTGTATGGGAACACAAAAGTCCCTGAATTGCCAAAGCAAACTTGAAAAAGAAAAACAGAGCCAGGAATCAGACTCCCTGACTTCAGACTATACTATACTTCAGACTATACTAAAGTCACCAAAACAGTATGGTACTGGCCCAAAAACAGAAATATAGATCAATGGACCAGGATAGAAAGCCCAGAAATAAACCCATGCACCTATTGTCAATCAATGTACAACAAAGGAGGCAAGACTATACAATGGAGAAAAGACAGTCTCTTCCATAAATGGTGCTGGAAAAACTCGTTAACTACATGTAAAAAATGAAATGAGAACACTTTTTAACATCATACACAAAAACAAACTCAAAATGGATTAAAGACCTAAATGTATGACTGGATAATATAAAACTCTTAGAGGAAAACATAGGCAGAGCAATCTTTGACGTGAGTCGCAGCAGTATCTTTTTTGAACCATCTCCTAAAGTATAGGCAATAAAAACAAAAATAAACAAATGGGACCTAATTAAACTCAAAATCTTTTGCACAGCAAAGGAAACCATAGACAAAACGAAAAGACAACCCACAGAATGGGAGAAAATAATTGCAAATGATGCGACCAACAAGGGATTAGTCTACAAAATTTACAAACAGCTCATGCAGCTCAATATCAAAAAACAAACAACCCAATCAAAAAATGGGCAGAAGGCCTAAAAAGACATTTCTCCAAAGAAGACATACAGATGGCCAAGAAGCACATGAAAAGATGCTCAACATCAGTAATTATTAGAGAAATGCAAATCAAAACTAAAATGAGATATCACCTCACACCAGTCAGAATGGCCATCATCAAAAAGTCTACAGACAATAAATGCTGGAGAGGGTGTGGAGAAATGGGAATCCTCCTACACTGTTTGTGGGAATGTAAATTGGTACAGCCACTATGGAGAACAGTGTGGAGGTTCCTTAAAGAACTAAAAATAGAGCTATACCATATGATCCAGCAATTCCCACGGCTGGGCTTATATCCCTAGAAAAACATAGGTCAAAAGGATACATGCACCCCAATGTTCATTGCAGCGCTGTTTAGAAGAGCCAAGACATGGAAGCAACCTAAATGTCCATCGACAAATGAATGGAAAAAGAAGATGTGGTACATATATATAGTGGAATACTACTCGGCCATTAAAAAGAATGAAATAATGCCATTTGCAGCAACATGGATGGACCTGGAGATGATCATACTAAGTGAAGTAAGTCAGGCAGAGAAAGATGAATATATGATATCACTTATATGTGGAATCTAAAAAAAATGATACAAACGAACTTATTTACAAAACAGAAACAGACTCACAGACTTAGAGAACAAACTTATGGTTACCAGGGGAGGGATAGATTGGGAGTTTGAGATTGACATGTACACACCGCTATATTTAAAATAGATAACCAACAAGGACCTACTATATAGCACAGGGAACTCTGCTCAATATCCTGTAATAACCTAAATGGGAAAAGAATATGAAAAAGAATAGGTACATGTATATGTATAACTGAATCACTGTGCTGTACACCTGAAACTAACACAACATTGTTAATCAACTATGCGCCAATATAAAATAAAAAATTTTTTTAGAAAACTCAAAAAAAGCATTAAAGAATTGTTAGCTCTTATTGTTTTTGGAGTCTGTATTAGCTAAAGACCAACTTGCTATAATGAAGAGATCAAAGAATGAGTTGTTTCAAAAATAGACTTTTGTCTCATGTGAGTGGGCTCTGCTCCAGAATGCCACCCAGGCTGGTGGGGCAACTCTTCTATCCTCAATATGCTCCAGCCACTGCTTCTTCCTACCAGGAGAAAGGAAAGGAAGGAACTTGTCCGGGCCAAGGATCTTTGAGAGCTTAAGTCAGAAGGTGTATACATTGCTTCTACCCACATTCGGTACCCATGAACTTAGTCCTATGGTCACACCTGGCTGCCACCATCTGCCCAGCAACAATTCTATTTCTTTGGAAAAAGAAGAAACAGATTTTGGTGGGCAACTGAAAGGACCAAGAATAAAAATAAATATCACTTCTCTATTCCACTTGAATTTTGAAGCTATTGAGAAATAAGAAAAAAGTGTAAACAGGGCAAATGTCATCATTATTAGAAACTATAACTTGGAAGAGTCACATGGGGATTGACCACTCCATTCCCCAGTCTTTAATCTAGACCTTAGCGTAAACTATTCTGGGATATTTTCAGTGAGTAGAGCCAGCCTACTTTTCCATGTCACTGCCTCTTGCCATTCCAGAGAGAGAAAAAGGGAAAAAGAGACCCAATTCCTCATGCCCGGTCCACTGATAGGTGTGCTTCACATATGTGAGGAGAGTGGAGAGTGGCTGTCACCCACCCAGGCTTTCTACCATGGGGAGAATTAAGGAATAAGGCAAGAGGCTAGGAGTGCTCATCCTTCCTCATGGAAACTCGAGCAACAGGAAAAAGATTTTCCTGGCCAGACATGACCACCATCACCACCATCATTATTATTATAAGGCAAACTACTTTGGTAAAAACTTCTCTTAAGGGCCTTGTCCACTGTCCATTATTTTGTTCAATGACACCAATGAGATGCAGAACTAAGTCAGAGTTTAGACTGAGAAAAAAGGTTTGTCTCTTCTGTCAAAGCGCTGCATAACGTCTTTCATTTACCTGTTTGCTTTGCCAGGAAGCACAGAATTCAGTTTTGTACTTAGTGCAACAGTTTCCCTCTGCCTTTATTTCTGGCACATTTATTTGTGCTTCTGCCTGAATACTCTTCCTGCTTCATCTGTTACTTCCCTCTAGACGTCACCACTTTTAAGTTTTCATGTCAGCTGCCACAAATTCTTTTTAGGTAGGATATAAATTATCCTCATAAAGATGCAATCAGTAAATGCAGTGATGTAGGGAAAAATGTTGAAGAGAAACATGCTATCCATGAGTGCTTTTGGAGAAAGTGTTGGCCAATTAAACTTGGGAGCATTTACAGGAGACAGATTGGCTCAGTACAGAAGTAGCCTTGAGATGAAGTGATGATGACTATGAATCGTGGTTTCAATCTTGTCTGCCTTTCTGGAGCTGTGACATTTTTTCATGATCCTTCTCTCTGACACTGCTAACTTGAAATTATTTGCACTGTCCATGAAATTCTTTCCTTTTTGACCCCTCTAATATTCCCCATTGTGGTTGTCATGTCTTCGACTATTTCCTATCCTACAGATTATCTGCTTTCTTTTCTGGACCTGAGTAAAAAGGGCCCAGAGTGGGAACACTTGGGAGAACTGATGTGTGGATACATGCAAAACACCGCCTTAACACTCCTACAAATAAGTAGGTGACACTGTAAGAAGGTTGTAAGTGCTTTCTTTTATAGGTGGAGTCATATTGCAATTTGGGTCATTATTCACAGGCTGATGAGAAAACTCAGGTGACGCACTTAAAGATGCAAAAACTGAGGCCAAAGAGGCCAAGTGGCCTGTTCAGGTAACATAGTCGGTAGTGGGTACAGAATCTAGACTTTGCACCTCTGAATTGAGAGCACTTACAAAAAGTAAATCTTCTAATGGCCACCATGCAAGCACTTTGCTGTGATGCTGAAGCCAACCTATCTCATGAACTCTATATCTCCAGGAGGTGAATATAATTGTCCCAACTTTACACATGATGAAACTATTTTAAAAAGCAATCAAAACAACCAACATGGTGGCAGTAGATAAAATAATGCCCCACCCCCCCACCAAAGATGTGCATATTCTAATCCCCAGATTGGATGGCAAGAGGTTCTTCACAGATGTTACTAAGGGAAGAAGCTTGAGATGGAACGGTTATCCTCTATTACCTTGGTGGACCCATGTAATCACAAGAGGCCTTATAAGAAGAAGACAGGAGGGTCAGAGTCAAAGGAGGAGATGTGATGAGAGAAGGAGAGATGAGAGAGAGAAAGAAAGAGAAAAAGAGAGAGAGAGAAGATTTGAACATACTCTGCTGCTGGCCTTGAAGATGGAGGGCCACAGGCCAAAGAATGCAGGCAGCCTCTAAAAGCTGGAAAAGGCAAGGAAACCAATTCTCCCCTAGTGCCTTCAGAAGGAAGGCAGCCCTGCCAACACCTTGATTTTAGGGTTTCTGACTTCCAGTACTGTAAGATAATTAATCTGTATTGTTTTAAGCCACTAAGTTTGTGGTAATTTAGGAATTACCACCAATAGGAAACTAATCCGTTGGTTATCGATTTTAAGAAGGCAAGGGAGGCATTTGGGGAAAAAAACACTCCTCTGTTATAATCATGTCTAGAGAAGAATAGAAGAGCTGCTCTCTGTACCTCTCCCTGACCATTCTGCAGGAGAGGACCAGGAAGGTCTGGCAGTACTCCCCATCCCTGCACTCCACCCTTAGATACATCTGGGCCTGAAAAAGAACCTCCACTTTATAGATGATAGCGGTGCCTTACGGGCGCCAGCCTTGCCTTGCCTTTGCAAAGAAATGTGGAAGAACACAGCCAATGCACAGTTTCATTACAGCTTTGCCTTTTCCAGATGTTTAGCTCATGTCAGAAGCCAGGAAATACATTGCTTACAGCCCACATGTGTTTCTGAAGAAGGGTCCTGATAAATGTGTCTGGTCTTTGCAAATAACCCAAAAAACTGGCCTGATTCCTAGGAGAAGAACGGTTTTACTACAGTAAGTTAGACATTACACAAGCAGTGTCAGTTATACAGCTTTAAGTGTTTGTTCTTATTTTAAAATTAATAAAGCCTTTTTGAGGATGCTATTTGCAACTATGCATCTAAGGTTCTTGTATATGAGGAAAAACACATTTTTACCTAGACCTTGACGGTCTCACACAGGTGGATCTAAGAAAAGACCATTAAAAGAGAATAAGTGACCCAGAAGTGTCAGAAAGCTTTTCTTTTCTGAACACAGAGCAGCATATATCTGGTCAGTGCTTTACTTACCCAGAAATGTCACAACCATTATCAGAATTGATTCCAATGACTATGCTACAATAAGGTGAATTTTTATGGAAAAGGAAGACTCCAAGAAGATTATGCAACACCGTACAGCCAGTAACTGGTAGCACCAAAAACTGTGCTCAAGTCATCTGACCTCCAAGTTGAAAAATTTTTTTAAGGATATTTCAGGTTGGTCTTCAATAGGATACAACAGGAATTGAATCACTGGTTTAACTACACGCATCAAACAGTTAAAATTTCCCTTGAAGTTGAGATGCTACACTGTGGGTTAATCTTCAGATAGCAGGGCAGGAATACGTGTGTGGAATCTGTTGAGGAAAGACTACTGAGGAATTCCTACAGTGGAGGAAACTGAAGCTAGAATATGAGATAATCAATGCTTGTTCTACCTAAAATGCCCCTTATTGGTCTAGTAAATTAATATAACCAGATTTAAGAATCATCTGGTCATTTGACTGACCAATCTTTTAGGAGGTTTCTCTGCTTGATTCAAGTGAGATATGAAACTGTTTCCCACTGAACATTCATATCAACTAGGATATTCAAGATGGCTCTTTGCTCTTGACAGAACTTCGCTGTTCCCAGAAAATTAACATGTGCCTCTACACAAAGGCCACTGACAAAGTATAGTCTTACATTTGTGTACATATCAAAGAAAAGTCCTAAGCTGCAAATTGGACTTTTAAAAATTTATGAGAATACCTCACTTAAAAAACAAAGAAAACAGACTCCCATATTTTCCCTGAATTCACAACCTACGGCATTTGAAAATTCATTTAAAAATCAAGTTACCCAACAGATTTTATAGTATAGAAAAGAATTTTGACTTCTGATTACCTTCCATGTTATAAACATCCAATATATAAATTTTCATTAGCCTTTTGAGGTTCTAAGGAAGCCATATGTCCATTTAATACTTGTTTAAAGTAGATATACCAGAATCCTATTCTGGCTGTGGGTGTGCAAGAGCTTTGAGTTAATGTCTACTGTTTTGTTTCCTAGAACATTCTTCACAATGATGTTTTTTAAAGTGATTTTAATCTTAATAACATTGAGTCAATGTCATCAGAAACTATGAGATATTTTTCAGTGTCTGTTTTATAGACTATTAGTCACACCAAATGTTAACGTGGATTTGATGATCAAATAAGTTTGGGAAACACTAGGCAAAGAAAAGTTAATCAGATTCCTTTATTACAGATCTCTAATGTATTACTGTGCTGTGTAGTATTGTGTAGTACTACCATGTAATACTACTACTAATTTTCCAAGAGATGGAACTGGTATGCAATATTTTCCAAACTCATTTGACACTGGACCCATTTTCAGACCTTATCACATGATGTTAGTATGCCAAGGAAAATATTTTGAGAAAATTTGATCTATGGTAAAAGATCCCAGGTTCTTCTCTTGGATTGTTCCTATGGCTCAGAGTCCTTATTTTACAGATATGGTTTGGAATACCTATGATGTACCCATCCACATTGAAATCATCTGCCATTTCTCTGCCTAAGCACACAGATTCCTCCAATCCAGCTTTTCACTATGTGGAGGAGTTTAATGTTATTTTTATACCTCAAGTACTCACTGCAGGGGCTCTTCTCTATATCACCTATAAAAATATTGTAAGCTTTTCTTCTGATCAAGCTTGACCATCAAAAATCTCTGTAGTTTAGCCACATTATTTTGACTATATGCAGAAAGAGTTTCACCGAGTTTATTTTGGAAGGTTTTGATCTTAGTTTTTGTTGAGGGGTAGTAGGAAAAGCATTCTTATGAGATATATTATGGCAATTACTGTAGAGATTGTATTTAAGTCCCTTTGCAAAGATCCATATGCGTTTTTTAGTATTAGAACTAGGAAAACAGCATGTTTTCTCCTCATCAAACTATAATTGAGTCTCTTTTTATTCTGAACACCAGGAAGCTTAAAGCCAAGTAAGAGCACAACTAGATCAAGGATTTATGCTCTTACAGACTGCACATTTGTGTTATATTTTCACCTCTCTCTAACTTGTGTTAACCTCTCCCTCTAATTTATATTTTCTCTGCTGTTATCTTGCTTGTTTTTTTTTCTGTTCCTGCTATACTATTTTATGTGTTCTCATTTTAATCAGATTTATTTTTTCTTTTTGGAATGATTTGATAAAAGAAGAAAACAAAGAATGTAAAAAAAGAAAGAAAAATAACTCTGGTTCTAGTAATTCTTGATGACTAGAAGCAGTGATACCAGATATAACTGATACTGGGTGAGTACTTAACATTCATAGTTCAATTTGGAATACATGTCAACAAAGTTCATGGTAGCTAATTTTTTTCTGGTTTTATAATAGTGCTAGCATACACATTATAGGAACCAAACTCTTCAATCCTCCTTAATTGCTTCAGTTAAAAATCCATGAGTATCTAAAGGGGTGACCAAGATAGTTATGAACAGGGAGGTCAACCAAGATGGCAATACAGGAGGCTCCTGAATTCCCCTCCTATGTACACACTGAATCTATGGCTACACAAAGAGCAATTACCTCTGAAAGAAATCTGAAACTAGGGAACAATTCCTACACATCAAGCAAATTAGAAAATTACCCACATCAAAATGGGTAGAAAAGGCTGAGATATACACATGCCATAAACTCCACCCCTGCACAGCACCATACAATTGGAAGGGAACTCCTAATTTCCAGATTCTCCATGAGGAGCAAAGAGTTTGCTCCAACATTTAATACCCAAACTTTTAAAACTCTCAGTTGAGGTACAGGCCCCTAAAACATCTATTTCTTAAAGCCAATGAGGCTTGTATCTGTAAGACTATAGCAAACAAAGGAATAGTTGTTATTCTATATGCAAGTGCTTGCAATAGAGCTATTCTCCCAGGGTTCAGTACAGAGGGAGCAGGCAAAATTGCCCAACTCCTAGTCTTTCCCCCAAAAGGAGTCCATCTGCATACTTTGAAAGCTGCTGCCTGAGACTTAGGCCTTTTGATTTAGCACACATACAGGGGCTAGCTGGAAATTCCTGGAAACCAGGGAAACTAACAAACACCTTTCTCATTGACTCCTGGTAGCCTGCTCCAAGTCACCAGTATCTTCCTGGAAGAAGCCTGTACCTATGTCTGCATCCCAGCTTTTGCAGCTGCTGCACAAGGGGCAAGTCCCTGGTATGTCTGGCACTAATAGCCAGTGGAGCTTCCCTTCACAAGTCCAACAGGGCTATGGCAATTACAGGTAACCCCCGCAGCTATACACCTGGATCCAGTACAGAGGAAGCAGGAAGAAAAATACCCATCTCCGGTTTCTCTGTGAAATGGACTTACCTACATACATTCCCTCCCACCTAAGGGGGTCCACATTCTAGACATTGAATGCGATCCTCCCTCTAGGGACACTGACGGGTCTTGGCACAACCTCAACTACTGTAAGTCACTAAGAACAAAGAGGGCAGCTTGGTCAATTACAAAGTCTTGAGAGAAAACCAGGATCCTAGGCTGGACTGATTGATGAGGTTCATCTCCTATATGAGAGCACTCTGTCAGGACTGGAAAATGTGGCTGCTCTATTTCATGCATAGAAAACGACACAGACAGTCAAGGAAAATGAATAAAAAGGAATGTGTTTCAAATAAAAGAACAAGATAATTCTCCAGAAACAGATCTTAATGACACAAACTTTAGTAATTAACCTGATAGAGAGTTCAAAATAATGCTGGTAAAGATGCTCATCAAGATCAGGAGAGCAATGCATGAACAAAGGAAGAATTTCAACAAAGAGAAAGAAAATATTAAAAAATACCAAAGAGAAATCACAGAGCAGAAGAATATAATAATTGAACTGAAAAATTCAATAGAGGGGTTTAACAGCAGACTAGATCAACCAAAAGAGAAGATCAGCAAACTGAAAGACAAGGCAGTGGAATTCATCCAGTCGAGGAGTGAAGGGAAAAATGAATGAGAAAAATGAAGATAGCTTAAGGGACTTACGGGACACCATCAAGCAGCCAATATTCAAACTATAAGGGACCCCAGAAGTAGAAAGAAAGGAGCAGAAAGCTTATTCAAAGAAATAATGACTGAAAATTTCCCTAACCTAGATAAATAAACAGACTTTCAGATGCAAGAAACCAATAGAATTCCAAATAAGAGGAATCCAAAGAGAGCCACACCAAGATACACCATAATTAAGTTGTCGAAAATTAAAAACAAGAAAAAAACCCTTAAAAGCAGCAAGAGAAAAGCAACTTTTTACATACAAGGGAACCCTATCATCAGAAATTTTAGCAGAAATTTTGCAAGCCAGAAGGGAGGGGCATGATTTAGTCAAAATGCTGAAAGAAAAAAACTGCCAGCGAGAATACTCCACTGCAAAATTATCTTTCAGAATTGAAGGAAAAATAGTTTTCCAAGCAAACACAAGCTAAAGGAGTTCATCACCATGAGACCAGCCTTACAAGAAAAGTTAAAGGGGATTCTTCAGCTGAAACAAAAGGATGTTAATTAGTAACATGAAAAAAGATGATAGTATAAAACTCATTGGTAAAAGTAAATATATAATTAAATTCAGGATACTTTAATGTGGTAAAGGAGGTGAGTAAATCACTTATAACTCTAGTACAAAGAGCAAAAGACAAACGTATTAAAATAACTTAATTACAATAATTTGTTAATGGACACACAAAGTAAAAATACGTAAATTTTGACACCAAAACACAAAATGCAAGGAGAGAGAGTTAAAATTTAGAGCTTTTGTGTGCATTTGAAGTTGTTACCAGCTTAAAATAGACTGTTACAAATATAACATGTTTTATGTAAGCTTCATGATAACCACAAAGCAAAAACTTATAGCAGATACACAGATGATAAAGAAAAAGGATTCTAAGCATATCACTACAGAAAATCGTCAAATCACAAAGGAAGAGAACAAAAGAGGAAGAAAGGAAGAGAGGATGTATAGAACAACCAGAAAACAATTGACAAAATGGCAGTAGTAAGTCCATACCTGTCAATAATTACTTTAAATAGAAATGAACTAAGTTCTCCAATCAAGAGACAGAGAGTGACAGAATGGTTACAAAAACAAGACCCAACTACACACTGTCTACAGGTGACTCACTTTAGCTTTAAGGGCACACATAGGCTGAAACTGAAGGGATGGAAAAATATATTCCATGCAGATGGAAGCAGAAAGAAACAGGGGTAGCTATACTTATATCAGACAAAACAGACTTTTAACCAAAAAAACTGTAACAAGAGTCAAAGAAGGTTATTATATAATGATAAAGGGGTCCATTCATCTGGAGGATATTACATTAATAAATATTCATGCACCCAACAGAGGAACACCTAAATATTTAAAGCAAATATTAACTTATCTGAAGAGAGAAATAAATTTCAATACAATAATATTAGGGGACTTCAATATCCCACTTTCAACAGCAAATGGATCACATAGACTGAAAATCAATAAGAAAATGAACCCAAGCTATGTTAGAGCAGATGGACCTAACAGACGTTTATAGTACATTCCATTCAAAAGCCACAGAACACATTCTTCTCAGTCTTAATAAATTTAAGGAGATTGAAATCATATCAAGCATCTTTTCTAACCACAATGGTAAGAAACTAGAAGTCACAAGAAGAAAACTGGAAAATTCACAAATATGTGGACATTAAACAATACACTTCTGAACAATCAATGGGTTAAAGATGAAATCAAAGTGCAATAAAAATATCTTGAAATAACTGAAAATGAAAGCACAGTATACCAAACTCATGCTATGCAGCAAAAGTAGTTCTAAGAGAAAATTCATAGCGATAAATGCCTAGATTAAGAAACATGAAAGATCTCAAATAAACAACCTAAGTTTACGACATAAGGAACTAGAAAAAAGAAGAACTAAGCCCAAAGTCAAAATAAGGAAGGAAGTACAAAGATGAGAGTGTAAATAAATGAAATAGAGACTAAAAAGACAATAGGAAGGATCAGTGAAATTAAGAGTTGGTTCTTTGAAAGGATAAACAAAATTTCCAAGCCTTTAGCCAGACTAATCAAGACAAAAAAGAGAGAGGACTCAAATAAACAAAATTAGAAATGAAAGAGGGGACATTATAACTGATACCACAGAAATAGAAAGAATCATAAGAGACTACTATGAACAATTATATGGCAACAAATTGGACAACCTATAAGAAATGGATATATTCTTAGAAACATACAAATTACCAAGACTGATTCATGAAGATATTGAAAATCTGAACAGACTAATTGCTATAAGGAGGTTAAATCTGTAATTAAAAACCTTCCAACAAATAACCATCCAACAGATAGCTTCACTGGTCAATTTTACCAAACATTTAAAAAAGAATTAATAGCTATCCTTCTCAAACCATTCCAAAAAAATAGGAGAGGAGAGAAGACTTCCAAACTCATTTTACGAGGGTAGCATTAACCTCATACCAAAACCAAAGACACTTCAAGAAAATAAAATTACAGGCCAATGTCTTCAATAAACATAGATGCAAAAATCATCATCAAAATGTTAGCAAACTGAATTCGACAATACATTAAAAGGATCACATGCCATAATCAAGTGGAATTTACTCCAGAAATGCAAGGATGGTTCAATATGCACAAATAAATTATTGTGATACACCACATTAACAAAATGGAGAATAAAAATCATATAATCATCTCAATCAACACAGAGAAAGCATTTCACAAAATTCAAAATCTTTTCACAATGAAATATCTCAAGAATCTTGCTAGAGAGGGGATGTACCTCAACATAATAAAGGCCGTATATGACAAGCCCACAGCTAATATTATACTCAATGGTTAAAAGCTGAAACTTTTCCTCTAAGATCTGGAACAAGACAAGGATGCTCACTCTTGTTACTTCTATTCAACATAGTACTGCAAGTCCTAGCCAGAGCAATCAGGCAAAAAAAAAAAAAAAGCCATCCAAATCAGAAAGGATAAAATAAAATTTTCTGTATTTACAGATGATGTGATATTACATAAAGAAAATTCAAGACTCCACCAAATAATGGTTAGAACTAATAAATGAATTCAGTGAAGTTGCAGGATACAAACTCAATATACAAAAACCAGTTGTGTTTCTGCATACCAACAATGAATTATCAGAAAGAGAATTTAAGAAAACAGTCCCATTTATACTAGCATCAAAAAAAAAAAAAAAAAAAAGAAATACACTACCTAGGAATAAATTTAACCAAGGTGGTTAAAGAGCTATACACTGGAAACTATAAGATATTGATGAAAAAAATTGACAAAGACACAAATAAATAGAAAGATATTCTGTGCTCACAGATTGGAAGAATATTGTTAAAAAGTCCATACTACCCAAAGCAATCTTCAGATTCAATGCAATACCTATCAACATTCAAATGGCATTTTTCACAGAAATAGAAAAAAAACAACCCTCAAATATGTATGGAACCACAAAAGACCCCAGATAGCCAAAGCAATCCTGGGAACTAAATACAAAGCTGCAGGCATCACACTCCCTGATTTCAAACTATATTATAAAGCTATTGTAACTAAAACAGTATGGTATTGGTATAAAACCAGCCATATAGATGAATGGAACAGGATAGACAGCCCAGAAATAAACCCTTGCATATATGGTCAACTAATATTTTACAAGGGATCCAAAACACTCAATGGGGAAAGGATAGTCTCTTCAATAAATGGTGCTGGGAAAACTGGACAACCACATGCAAAAGAATGAAACTGGTCCCCTATCCTACACCATACACAAAAATCAACTCAAAATGGATTAAAGACTTGAAATTAAGATCTGAAACCTTTAAAATCCTAAAAGAAAACATAAGTGGTAAGCCCCTTGACTTTGGCCTTGGCAATGATTTTTTGGGTTTGATACCAAAAGCAAAGGCAACAAAAGTAAAAATCAACAAGTGGGACTGCAGCAAACCAAAAAGCTTCTGCTCAGCAAAGGAAACAATCAACAAAATGAAAAGGCAAACCCCATATCCAGTAAAAGGTTAATATCTGAACTATACAAGGAACACATACAACCCAGTAGTGAAAAAAACAAATTACTCGATTAAAAAATGGAGAAAGGACCTGAATAGATGTTTTTTCCAAAGACGTACAAATGACCAACATGCACATGAAAAGATGCTCAACATCACCAATCATCATGGAGATGCAAATCAAAACCACAATGAGATATCATTGCACACCTTTTAGGATAGTTATTATCAAAAAGAGATAAAAAATTCTGGCAAGGATGTGGAGAAAAGGGAATCCTTTATACTGTTATTGGGAATGTAAACTGGTACAGCCATTATGGAAAATAGTATGAGGTTCCTCAAGAAAAAACAGAACAACCATAGTATCCAGCAAGCCCCCTCCTGGGTATTTATCCAAAGGATATGAGACCATTATCTCAAAGAGATGTTTGTACTCCCTTGTTCACTGCAGCATTGATCACAGTAGCCCAGGTATGGAAACAACCTGTGTTCATTGACAAATTTATGGATCAAGAAAATGTGGTATGTACATACAATGGAATATTATTCAGCCTTAAAAAAAAAGAAAATCTTGTCATTTGCAACAACATGGATGAACGTGGGGGGTATTATGCTAAGTTCAAGCCAGACAGAGACCAAAACTGCATGACAGCACTTAAATGTTTTAGAAAAAGAGAAAGAGAGAGAGAAAGAGAGAAAGAAAGAGATAGAAAGAAAAAGAGAGAGAGAAAGAGAAAGAGAGAGAGAGAAGGAGACAAAGAAAGAGAGAGAGAGGGAGAGGGAGGGAGGGATGGAGGAAGGAAGGGAGGAAGAAGAGAGTAGAAAAGAGGTTGCCAATGGATGAGGTATGGGGGAAATACGGAGGGGTTGGTTAAAGGGTACAAAATTTCAGCTATAAGAAGAATAAGGTCTTAGGATCTAACATATAACATGATGGCTATTGTTGATAATTCTGCATGGTGTAATCGCTATTTGCTAAGAGAGTAGAACTTAAATGGTCTCACTACAAAAAAGGGAGGGGGGTAAATAGAGCTATGTTAATTAATTTGGGGGGAATCTTTCCTCTCTCTCTCTCTCTCTCTCTCTCTCTATATATATATATATATATATATCTCAAATCCTAATGTTGTACACTATAAATATCTTAAAATTTTATTTGTAAATTATACCTCAAAAAAGCTGTGACAAAAAGATAGGTGTGAATGGTAGAAGCTAACCTTTTGAGGCAGGCATAGAGTCTCCCCAGCAGCTTTAAAAAATGCCCTTTTTATCTTGATGCGGAGCAGGGTTTCTCACTCATGGTACTATTGACATTTGGGGACAATTCTTCCTTGTGGGAAGGGCTGGCCTGTTGCACGATGCTTGGCAGCATTCCTGGCCTCTACCCACTAGATGATAGTAACAGTCCCACCTCCAAGTGTGAAAACCAAAAATGTCTCCAGATATTGCCAAATGCCTCTAGGGATTGGGGGTGGGGAGGGAGGGAAACACCCTTGTTTCAAAACCACTAATAGAAGAAGGAGGATTTCCAAAAGGACACAGTTTTATGTGCTGGAGACGGTCCAGGAAATGAAATTAAATGGTGGTTTCTGAGAGGTCCTACCTAACTCATATCTTTCTCTTTTCCAACAGGCCCCTTGAAATTAGTGAATAGCTGTTTGCTCTCTGGAGCCTAGCTGTAACAGATCATCTAGCAGAGAGGGTCAGTCAGAAGGGAGCCAATTATTCACACAGAGACCAAGAAGAGAGGCCTTTGAGACAATAAATTATGCACAATGAGTAAGGGTTGATAGGATGTTCATTACAAGACAGTGGTGGGATTGGTAACATTATATGATCAAAAACTGTTCATCTTTATTATTTGTTTCAGGTTATAGATGTAAAAAGCCAAATATTAACTAGGTTTGCAAAAGTAGTTCCTGCTACTGCATAATATTTAGAGTAAAGGAATGCATAAAACAGAAAGTGAAAGTTTCATCTCTCCAAACCATTCTCCAGAGGTTGTCATTTTTAATGGCCCGCTGCACAGATGTATATACTTTCATACTCTATATGCAATCGTTTCAGTGTTTCGTGTGTGTGCGTGGGTGTATGAAGCTTTTTCACGTACCACATTTTCTACTGAATGATTGTATATAAAACTCAATTTTGGGCTTCCCTGGTGGCACAGTGGTTGAGAATCTGCCTGCCAATGTAGGGGACACGGGTTCGAGCCCTGGTCTGGGAAGATCCCACATGCCGCGGAGCAACTAGGCCCATGAGCCACAACTGCTGAGCCTGCGCGTCTGGAGCCTGTGCTCCGCAACAAGAGAGGCCGTGATAGTGAGAGGCCCGTGCATCGCGATGAAGAGTGGCCCCCACTTGCCACAACTGGAGAAAGCCCTCGCACAGAAACGAAGACCCAACACAGCCAAAAATAAATAATAAATAAATAATAAATAAATTAAAAAAAAAAAAAAGAAACAATTTTTCCTCACTAGGAATTTGGGTAGTGATTTACTATATGCATATGCCACGAATTATTCAATCTCTCCCCTATTAATGGAAATTTAGGTTGTTTACAATTTTTTGTAACTATTTTACAAAGAAGAAATAATCATCTTTCTGTGTACATCTTCATACACTTTTGGAGATATTTCTGTTTGATAAGTTCTTAGTACAGTGAAGTATATGTACATTTAAAATATTGAAAGATAACAGCCAAATTGCCCTCCGAAAAGATTGTAGCAATGTAAATCCTGCTACAGTGTTTAAAAATGCACCAAGTATTAATAATCATTTTATAATTTTTACCATTATGATAGAAGGCAGACCGGGAAGTGTCAAGGAATGAAAGAAAGATCCCTTTTTTTCCTTCTTGAGGCATGGAAGAGCTGGTCTTTTCTAAGGTCTGACCTCCTTCTCATGGGACAGTGGAAGTGGACTAACTCCATCTGTGGAGACCCCCCTGGCCTGGGCAGGAAGCTGCACGTAGATGGGCTGCAAGGCCAGGCAGACGGTGTGTGAGCAGACGGGAGGACCCCTGCTAGGTCTGCAGTAGCCACAGTCCAGATGCCACCCCAGGCCTCCCACCTCATCACCTGCCAAGGCACCAGCCCTGTGAGTTCTTAAACAACCCTGGGAGAGGACATTGATACTGAATGTTTTGCTCATCCGATGGTTGGCAGCTGGACCCAGTTCTAATTTAATTTGGGAAGTGAAGAAACGTGACATTATTTTCAACTCTCTATTGTAGAGCAGTCTACACTGGCTACCTAGACAATAATAAACTATTATATTTTTTCTATGTTCTGGTTTATAGTAAAAATAAATCTCACTTTTCCACTTGATTATTCCATCGTTTCCAGAGGAAAAAGAACTTCACGGGTCCCTCCTGTGCTTCAGAGGTGTGGTGGTGTCTGTGATTGGGCTGGCGTTTGTGATCTTGTGGTCTCTTGAATTGTGCAAAACAAAAAAGCCAAAGTACCGTCTCCCCAAATCACACTCCAGAGGTAGCTCTTGAAAGAAGCTGAATTGCAGACACTTTTCATCGTTGTGAGTTGTGCTGAAAGATCTTCCTACACCCAGGCTTTCTGTTTTCAAGTGGTGCAGACTGCAAGAAGGGAGCTGGGTGGCCTCTGCTTTGGGATTTAAGTGGGGTGATTCGGAGCAGGTAGACATTGCACAGGGGCCCACATGGCACACCCAGGTAGAGTCTGCTTGTACACACAAGGCTGGTGCTTGGTGATGGTTCATTTACACAGGATGCTCATTTAACCAGGGAGGCAAGGAATGCTCCTGCAAAAAGCAGATCCAAGTGCCAGTCAAAAGGCAGCCCCTGACTTCAGTAGGTTCAGTTTCCAAGTTGGAGGTGGAATATTTTGCATAAAAATTCAGTGACTATTAATTGACAAGGGTCTATGCATATGTGCATCTATGGTATGTACTGGCCAGAGACCTTCTTTTTCTTAAGTTTACATTCACCAGGATAACTCAGGCAGTTATAAATGATGTTTACACTGGAGAAAAAATTCTATTTCTGACAATGTTAGAAGTGGAAAAGACTTAGAGATCCTCTCATCGTCACTCCCTCTTTTCAAAAATGAGATTACTGAAGCCCAAAAGGTGAACCAATTTGCCCAATACAACAGAACTAGTCATAAACAAATGCCCATATACTTTGAAAAGAGTAAAATGCATTTTATTCACAGGCTCAAAAATTAGGGCTTGATTACCATAGAATGAAGATCATCTAGCAGCGCTTCTTGATCTTGAACATGCATAGCCATCTACCCCGCACCCCACTCCCATCTTGTTACAATGCAGATTCAGATTCAGTAGGTCAAGTCTGGGCCTGAGATTCTGCACTGCTAACAAGCTCCCAGGTGGCGCCCACGTTGCTAGCCTCTACTTTTGAATATCAAGTGTTTATAGGCAATGCCCTGGCCTTGTGTGGATGGACCTCAGCCTCCAGCAGAAAGGTATGCAAGACTTCCCACTGAGAATTAATTCTTTCCTGGTAAGGTAAGGAGTTCTCATCAGAAAATTATTTTGCTGTGCCTAAGGCGAACAGAATTTCTTGTGAGTGCTCCTTTCAGAAAAAGAAGTAAAACTAAGAGGATGGATGAATTTACACGTCTCCTATTTGTGTAAGTACACAAATTGCATTTCTTAGTGTCCTTAGCGCAGGAGGCTCATAATTCAGAAAGTGCACGCCTGTGTCTCCCACTCACTCGGAGCATGCTTTTCTTCCTCTTAAGTAATAATCAACGTTGCAAAATTGCAACTAGGCAACTAGAGAAATGTTCCCAGGAAATACAACTGCTGGCTTTCGCGCATAACAAGTTCCCTTCCCTAACCCACGCTGTTCTTTCCTGCGGGCTCTCATTCACGGGTTTCTCAACTTCAGCACTAATGCCATTTGAGGACTGGTCATCCTTAGTTGTGGGGAGCTGTCCGGTGCATTGTGGGGTGTTTAGCAGCATCTCCGGGCTGTGGTCATGTCTTAGTTTAGGCTGCTATAACAGAATACCCTAGAAGGGATGGCTGAAACACGGTCCACTTATTTCTCATAGTTCTGGGGGGGTTGGAAGACCACAACCAGGGTGCCAGCATGATCGAGTTCTTGGTAAAGGCCTTCTTCCTGCTTTAGAGAGAGGCGTCTTCTCAGATCCTCACTTGGTGAAAGCAGATCAAGAGCTAGCTCTCTTCCTCTTTTTATAAGGACAGTAATTTCATCATAGGGGTTCATGACCTAATTACCTCCCAAAGGCCCCATCTCCAAATACCATCACATTAGGTATGTGAATGAATAAGGTATGTGAACATATGAATTTGGGGGGGGGGGCACTAACAGTCCATTACAACCCACTAGATGCCAGTAGCACCACACCACCAGTTGTGACAACCAGAAATGTCTCCAGAAATTGCCAAATGTTCCGTAGGAGGCAAGATCACCCCCAGCTGGGAACCACTGCTTTAAAAAGTAATAGTACTATGTTGGAAAAGACAACTAGCTTAAAACATAAAATTATACAATTTTAGATCTGAAAGGAATCTTAGAGCTCTTCCTGCATCTTGGGGTCACACACTGAATTTAAGTCAGAAGGACCGTTATTACTATCGGACATGTTTCTTTCTGTTCAAACAGTGAAGTCAAGGTATTATCAATATTGCATTTTTCAATGGTACAAACTTCAGTTAAGCAAAATCTCAGATTCCAGGTCAAGATGGAGTCTTTGCTGATGTGGCAGGGAGTGGGGAGGAGTCAATACTTTTCTCCATGGTCATCAGTACCTGCTTAGAAAAGGTGAGACCAGAGCTGTATGGAGGTGACAACATGTCCCCAGATCAGGGACTATCCAGCTGGGGTGCGAAATGTCTTCAGTCTTCTCTAAGGTGCAAATGTACAAACATTACTTCAAGAAAAAATTCCTCACCCTCTGCACACAGCTTCTTAGCCCTCTAGTCAGCTAGCTAAATTCTGGAGCAGCTTGTGTTTATACTTAGCCACAGTAGGTCAGCTTACAACATGCACCACAGGATTCTGAGAGAGGTTTTCTCGCTGCAGTATTAGTCACAAATGTTTTACTAATACTCTATTGACAAAAGAGAGAGCAAGAGAGAGAGAGAGAGAGAGAGAGAGCAGTTAATCAGACATTTGCCTTTTGGCAAATGCTGAACAACAATGGTCTACTAGAAGAACCACTTGTTATTAGATTTGTTAGCTCACTGTTAAGAGAGCTCTGAAGTAAAGCACATATGTTAAGTATTTAAAAACTCATTTCATGTTCATGGCTTCTCTAACATTATGAAAACGTGATGGCCTAGACGTGTGTCAGTGTCAACACAAGTTATTTATGGTAGATAATGTTAATAGCTAAAGGCCCTGGCACAGGGCCAGATTAAAGGGGCCCTATTTCCCCTCTCCTCTACTGAAAAGAAAAAGGAAAAGCTGGTCTCTCTCTCTCAGCTCTAAGCTGGGGATGACATCCATCGCCTTCCAATAACCAGTCTGCTGCCCTGTAGCTTTCACACCATCTCTATTGGCACTCAACTAATATTACTTATACACCTACCATGTGCCAGATGCTAATCCAGGCACCTCCACAAAATTTATCTTAATTTTTACAACTCAATATATTTGGGCACTATTGGGGAACATAAGGAAAGCATTAAGGCTAATAAAGTCAAACCTGTTTTAGAGTTCTCTGTGCTCAAAAAAAATTACTTTCATTTTAAAAAAATTTCTAATGTTATCTTTATTTATCACTTCCTTCCTTGCTTGATGCCTTTATGCAGTAGATGTGCTACCAAAATTGGGAAGCAAATTGCAATTTTCTAAGTTGACTCACTTTTGAAAAGTTTTAGTATGGCTCAATATTTAAGACTGATGAAATAAATCTGCCTTTGATTAAACAAGACATCCTTTGGGAAAATGACGAGCCACCCTTTATCTGATTTTTGTTTTATTTTTTTGAATCACAATAACTAGTTTTATTTATTTATTTACTTATTCATTCATTCATTCTTCATATTAAATATTTTTCCCTTCCAGTTATGCTGAGACATAACTGACATACAGCACTGTATAAGTTTAAGGTGTACAGCAGAATGATTTGACTTACATACAACGTGAAAAGATTACCACAATAAGTTTAGTGAATACCCATCGTCTTATACAGATACAAAATTAAAGAAAAAATATTTTTTCTTGTGATGAGGACTCTTAGGATTTACTCTCTTAACAATTTCCACATATAACATACAGTAGTGTTCATTGTATTAATCATGTTTATATATAACATCCCTAGTATTTTTCTTTTCTTTCTGATTTTTAAATTCTGAACTTTTAAAAGTTTTCTCAAAGATGGACATATATAATATTTTCTCAAGTCATCAATGAAATCTAAACCAACAACAGATTATGTTTTTACAGTGATGAATTAGATGGTGTAGGAATCAAATATTAACACCAATATTCAGACCAATCTAATGGAAGGTACAGCTGTCTGTCCTGAATGTTTTTTATTAGTTTCCTATTGCTGCTATAACAAATTACCATAAACTTAATGGTTTAAAACACCACAAATTTATTATCTTATCGTTCTAGAGGTCACAGATCTAAAAATCAGTCTCACTGGGCTAAAGCCAAGGTGTTGACAGGGCTGGTTGCTTCCGGAACAGGAGAAGAAACAATTTTCTTGCCTTTGTCAATTTCTAGTGGCTACCTGCATTCTTTGGTTCATGATTTCTTCACATCACTCCAGCCTCTTGCTTCTGTTTACTACTACTCATCTGATCTCCTGCCTGCCTCTTATAAGGGCTCTCATGATTACATTGGGCCCACTCCGATAATCCAGGCTAATATCCCCATCCCAAGATCCTTAATTTAATCACATCTACAAAGTCTCTTATCATGTAAAGTAACATATTCTCAGGTTCTGGGGATTAGGATTTGGGCATTTGCGGGGCTATTATTCATTTTATCACAATGCTGAAACAAACTTCAAACTAAACTTAGTTAAGAATTGGTAGGTATCCAACTAATTACCTAAACCAGTTTAAGTAAATACGAAATAGGTCTGGAAAAAATTCACTGAGTGATTAATTTTAATCCAATGTACATCTGGGAGTTTTCAGTGTTGTATTAAACCCAGGAGTGAGGCTTCCTGAGAAGATTATTGAGACGCCCTATAATTGTGACTTGTCCCATGGAAATGAAATGAAAACTAAAATATGATCCAAAAAACCCAGAACTCGGCTCCATTTATCAAAGACATTGCTAAGTAACAATACCATACAACCTTGGCTTTGAGTTATTTTCTAGATAGATTGATTAGTTTGATTTGAACCATTCTTTTTACCCAGACCCCATTTATAACCAATGCTATACATTTACGAAAAAAAGGGTTTGAAATTAGAGTATAGTGCAGGTATCTTTTCACTAAGTACTCTGCTCTGATTACCTGAGTGAGCTGCTTAGACGTTTTGCTTGCTAACAAAGTGTACTTTAAAGAATTCAGTTCTATTATCTTCCAATAGATGTAAAAAATCATTATAAACTATGGGACATCAGCTGTACTGGTTCAACAAATATTTAAATACTTCCTATTAAGGTAGGCATTATGTACTTCGAGGGAGACATAAAGGTGGATTTTATTCTTGAGTCTAAAAGCACCTGTGGGGTGTTGGTCTCCTCCTCTGGTCTCTGAGCAGGTTTGTGTCTGCTTCAGTCAATAGAGTTCAGCAGAAGTGATACAGAGTGACTGGGCACAGCTGGAAAGGTCACTGAATATCAGGTAGAACTTTTGCTTTCGGAGCCCTGAGCTGCCCCATAAGGCAAGGCTGCAAAGGTGTGAGGAAGCCCAGGCCACATGGAGAGCCCACGTGTAAGGTACCAGTGACAGACCCAGCTGCAGCTAGCCTCCATGTCATTCCAGCCCAGGCCCCCGAGACCTGAGGGAAGAAGCCTCCAGGTGACTTCTGCCCACTGCCATTCAAGTCACCTGCAGCTGTTTGAGCCCACACCATGGAGCCATCCCTGCCCAGACCCCTGACCCATCGAATCTGAGGGGGTCATGAGACGGTGGTGTTTTATGCCACTAAATTTTTTTTTGAATTTTATTTATTTTTTATACAGCAGGTTCTTACTAGTTATCTATTTTATACATATTAGTGTATACATGTCAATCCCAATCTCCCAATTCATCACACCACCACCCCACCACCATTTTCCCCCCTTGGTGTCCATACATTTGTTTCTCTACATCTGTGTGTCTATTTCTGCCCTGCAAACCGGTTCATCTGTACCATTTTTCTAGGTTCCACATATATGCGTTAATATACGATATTTGTTTTTCTCTTTCTGACTTACTTCACTCTGTATGACAGTCTCTAGATCCATCCACCTCTCTGCAAATGACCCAATTTCGTTTCTTTTTATGGCTGAGTAATATCCCATTGTATATATGTGCCACATCTTCTCTATCCATTCATCTGTCGATGGACACTTAGGTTGCTTCCATGTCCTGGCTATTTTAAATAGAGCTGCAGTGAACATTATGGTACATGACTCTTTTTGAATTATGGTTTTCTCAGGGTATATGCCCAGTAGTGGGATTGCTGGGTCGTATGGTAGTTCTATTTTTAGTTTTTTAAGGAACCTCCATACTGTTCTCCATAGTGGCTGTATCAATTTACATTCCCACCGACAGTGCAAGAGGGTCCCCTTTTCTCCACACCCTCTCCAGCATTTGTTGTTCGTAGATTTTCTGATGATGCCCATTCTGACTGGTGTGAGATGATACCTCATTGTGGTTTTGATTTGCATTTCTCTAATAATTAGTGATGTTGAGAAGCTTTTCATGAGCTATGCCACTAAGTTTTGAGGTGGTTTGTTACACAGCCATAAATAACCAGAAAAGTCTTCAAAGTTGACTAAAAATTAATATAATGGGATGGGAAATGAAACTTTTGTGTTAACCTGGAAAAGTGAGGTGTTATAAGTATATCAGTTATAATGAGAGCTGCCCAAAATAGGCGCAGACTAAGAAGCAGCAGAATAGGCCGTCTACAATCACCCCGATCCCCAGGGTATTTAAGGACAGGATGGAGAAGTGATGGATCCTTCGTGATTTGTAACTAGCAGCTTTCCCCTCCCTTCCTAAGGTCATGCCCCATGAATCCAAGGCAGGTAAAAGGTGGTTCTAAGAAAATTATTCCTAGATATCGGCAAAGCTCACCAAAGAGGAGACTGAAATGACTTCAGTTGTCTTAGCCCAATCATCTGTGCTTAGAGTGGGAAGGAGGTGGAGGGAGGAGGGGGAGAAGGATTATGTCATGTCCAGAGGCGACAGTAACCCCAGAAGATGAGGATCAGGACGCTTATTTTGCAAAGCATCATTTCTCACTAAGAATAAGGAAATGCTTGCCCCACCTCCACAGGTACTCAACATAGGGTGATTTTAAAAAAATACTAGGGGCTTCCCTGGTGGCGCAGTGGTTGAGAATCTGCCTGCCAATGCAGGGGGACACGGGTTCGAGCCCTGGTCTGGGAAGATCCCACATGCCGCGGAGCAACTAGGCCCGTGAGCCACAACTACTGAGCCTGCGCGTCTGGAGCCTGTGCTCCGCAACAAGAGAGGCCGCGACAGTGAGAGGCCCACGCACCACGATGAAGAGTGGCCCCCGCTCGCCGCAACTAGAGAAAGCCCTCGCACAGAAACGAAGACCCAACACAGCCATAAATAAATATAAATAAATAAATAAATTTGAAAAAAAAAATACTAATGCCAAGTCCCAACCCCAGACTGACTGAATCAGAATCTCTGGGGCAAGGGGTGGGGGTGAAGCCCCAAAGTATTTTTTAAAACTGCCTAGGTGATTCCAATGTGCCAGCAGCTTTGATTATAAATACAAGCAAAAGTAGCTCAAGGAAGCTGTCCAAGGACTAGGTTCAGTGGAATGGACTAAAAATACTTGAGAAGGTAAATGTCAGCATTATGATGGGCAGGGGTATGGCATCCTGGGGCTTGGTCTTCTGCTTGCTAATCCTCTAACCCTGGCCTCTGGGCCTCAGGTTCCTGTCTTTAAAATGGCACTATGATGCCACCTACCCTCTGTGATTGCAGTGACGAATAATGAGGTAATCCATACAAGCCATGAACTGTTTCTGGTAATGTTTAAAGACTCAGAAATGAACTGGTATTCATATAGGGTTATCTTGGACGTTTACACTGAAATACTGCCACGTAATAAAGTCCTCTTGGGTTTTTCAAGCACTTTGTAAACGTATTTCATTTCAGGTATATTTTAGTATCCAAACAACCATGCCAGATTGACCTGCTATTTATCAGATTTTTCTCAATATCAGGAAAAGCTGTGCTTCCCCTAAGCAACTAGTCTGTTTTCATTTTTCTTTTATTTTAATTTGGATGCTATGAATCTTGTGGTCAATCTCTCTCTTTGCTTTGGCCATTAGAAAACTAATGTGACCCAAATCTCAAGAACTAAATAAAACTGACTTTATTATTTTCTCTCCCTTTTTTCCCTTTCCTCCTTAAAAATCTCAGCTTTTGCTTTATACTTTTATATAATATTTATGTACATTTTACATACATAAATTTTATATAATTTTATAAGAATGTCTGTGTTTTTGTAAGGTGATTCAAGCACTTTGTGGAATGGTACCAGCGTAAGTTAATTACATTAGAAGCACTTTTCTATGATGAGATCCAGGCTAATAGATAATTGATTCGTTGAAAAATGCAATTAAATGCAGGGTTTTATGAAAATATGATGTATACACACCTTAAAATTTTTATTTTAACTAAAAACATAAAAATTGTGCATCTTTTAATTGATCTTTTGACATAGAGCCAAGCCCTTGTCTTTAGAAAAAGATCTACTGATGGAGTTTGTCACTGTCGTTCTTATATCTATCATATCTGTACTAGCCCCATTTTTAAAAAATGGAATGAGAACTCAGAGACACTTGTAAAGAAAGCAGAGTGCAGAATCTCTCTAGAATCTTAACATTTTCTTCCCTGATCTCTAACAACTTTCTTGCCCACACTTAATTCAAAAGCATTTTTAATGACTCCCTTTCTCAAAAACATCTTAAAATTTTTAACTGAATTTTTACAGGCACAGCAAAATTCTTCCTTGTTACACTTACTTCATTTGTAATATTTGTAGTTACAGGTTTGAGACAAATTAAAATGAATTTCAGTCAAGGCACAACTGAACTGCTTGGAAACAAAAGTGCATGAAACCTATTAATTGTGAATGGTCTGTGCTCTAGAGCTTTGGTTTGTGTGTTTCAGACAGAGTGAAGAGCTCTGTATAAATTGTTGACTTAGAAAAACAGCTAAATGAATAGGCCCATATAAAATACACAGCTAAACTTAGCAATGAGAACATTCAGAGGTACAAATATACACATGTGTGGAGGAACATGAGTGGATTATCATGGGTTACTGTGTAGATGTCTGTGTGTGTGGATGTGCATATGTTTTCCCAATGAAGATTATTTTCCTCCCACCCCTCTCATGGCGCTGCTCTTCCAAGGACCTGGGAATACCTTTCATTTGGTTGTCATTTCCAGAATTGATGCATCTTTAGTTTTTATATTGGTGGTGCAAAGGGTGTTTCCTTAACTGCTATTTGCTGTTCTCTAATATTTGTGGGAATATTTGATATTTTTCCCAAAGTAAAAATAATAATAATAATAACAGGGTTATACGTAGCAGAGCATATTCTACCTCTTCGTGGCTCTCTTTTTAAATTTCTTGATCTTGTGCCTCAAACTATAAAATAAATAATTATCCACTTGGGGGACTGATGTCACAAAACAGTGGATCTCCTTAAACTGGAAGGTAGGTTTAACATTGAGCAATGAAAACTGCTAGATATTAGGGAAAGAGTTAAATTTCTACCCCTTCTGCAGCCAAGTATTACATGCAGCAACATGTCATCTGAGACTTTCTATGACTCTCATAGAAAGGGAAATTTCACGGGAGGGTGGGAGGATAATCCTGGTGATGAGTGTGAAATTTTTTGAGGTGCACTCACAATCAAAATCGTACTCAAAATGACAAGCATTTAAGGCAAAAGATTTTTATCTAATGGCTGTTACATCTGCAGTAATGCATAATGTTATAGGTTTATTTAAAATATCATGGAATTTGGACCAAGAATATGCACCTATACGACCCTGAAGTGTATGTTAAAATTGTCAAGCTTAAAAAGGTAATTTAAAAGAAAGTGAGCCAAGTTTATCAAATAATGAAGTACTCTTACCTTCTCTCTACCAAGCATTAAGGCGTGTATACTTTTAGATATCTACATGCATCCACCACTGCCTATCTTAATGATTAACATGACAAACTGAAAAGGACATTTACAGAAATATAATTTATTTGGCTACATCAACTTGAATCACAAAGTTCAGTTGAATGAGCACCCATCTCTCGGCTCTAACAATGTGGTCAGTAGATTACTAGACGGTTCTGAGAATTGCTGGGCAGCATGTCTAACAGACTGTGTTTTACTATTTTTAATCACACAGCTCTTAGGATTTATCCTAAAACCTCTAACCCAAGATTTATCCCGAAGCACTTTCTTCCGGTGCAGTTTTCAGTATGGGTGGTATATTTCCATTAATAATGTCTTTCTATTAGTTATAAGTTACCATATATATCCCCAAATATTTTAAACATGGGGAAAAGTGTGAAGTGTTTAGGTAAATTACATGCAAAATAGTCAAGCATCTTTATTTTTCTTCCCCAGAGACCAAAGGATTAATATGAATATGTTAACTGGCTAATGTTAAGTATTCATATTAAGGAAAAATTGATCATTAGTCACAGAAGGAATGTTAGCCAGATGAAAAATTAACATTATTTGGATCAGAGTCTAATGAATCAGTCATGGACTGACGTGTTACAGTGACCAGATCTTAGAATTTTAAAGCATGAAAACACCTAAGAGCATTAGTCTCTAAGCATTGTTCTTGCCTCCCAGGAAATGCACTGAAGGATCCAACAGAGCACAGGAAGTTAATATCAGAACTTAGATTTAAATGTACTGTTTATGTGAATAGAGAACAAGCTACACTTTACTAATATTTGGTCCACTGTCTGACACCAATGCCTGGATTCTTAGGGCACTTCTGCAATTACAAGTCATGAACTACACGTGAGTGTCCTGAGGGCTTTCCACAAGCCAGTAGCATTCTTAGTCCTTCACAGCCTTTTAGAATTTAGAGACGTAACTGCAGTTTACCCATGAAAACTTTTTGTTACAATATTTTTCTAGGTGTCGGAATAATTTATCTTGACTTTACTATTAGACTTTATTGCTTTTGTTATAATTTTAAAGATTTTATCGACATTCTCCCTTAGTTCCTTAATAAATCTCAAGATGACCAAATAAGATAGTTCAAAAAAAGGAGTCTATAGTTTCTCGTCTGTTTTATCAAAATGTTCTAAGTATCTTTACAACTTACAGTTTAAAATGGTGTATTTGAGCTCTATTAACTTTTTAAATAAATGTTGTATCTTGTTTGAGTTTGAGGTTCCCTGTTTTTTTAAATATTCTTAAAAGTTCTCATCACAAGAAAAAAATTGTAACTAGGTGTGATAATGGATATGAGCTAGACTTATTGTGGCGATCATTTCACAATATATACACATATCGAATCATTATGTTGTATAACTGAAACAATCATGTTTGTGTCAATTATATCTCAATTTAAAAAAAAAAGAAAAAAGGTATCATCGTACCTCTTTTCCAAGGCCTAAAAAACTTTGCAATGGGCAAACCACCTCATTATATTTAAATTCTTTAAAGGAAAATCTAATTTGGCATGTGCGTTTAAATACTCCATTTTTAAGACAAACATGAAAAGAAGACATAAATATGTAACTGTTGCAACAGTATATAAATAGTCTACAATTTCAGGTTGCCCTGGAGGTGGCTCTTTCTTTAATGAAATTTAGAGAATGAGCTGCTCCTGGACATATTCTGTGTATTTATTTATGTGTTTAAAAGAATTCTGTCTATACCTTTCATTACTATCAAAAGACTCATCATAAATGCTGTGAGTCTTTCAATTGCGGGTACAATTGTCCAGAGCTCCTTGGTTGAGTAAAGTCACAGAGGGGTTTTAGTTGGCAAAAAAAAAAAAAAACTTAAAAAGGCTCACAGGATTGTTCATTTTAATAGCTGCACACAATAAGCACCAATTGATTGGTGCTGGTCACATTCAGGACAGAATCTGCAATAACGGACTCATATTTGACGTTTAATTTATTTATTCTATTTACTACTTCATCTGGTTTACATTTTCCAATTATTTTGATTAATTCTAACGAGTTTTTTCGGGTAAATAATATTGGTTTTCGAAACTTGACTTTTCCCCAGCAACCTTTGTAAAAATATATCCAAATCAGCAATTTGTTTAATGATTCTATGATATCCATGAAATTTTCATTATTTGAAAAATGCCATATTTTTATCATGCCTCTGAAGGGCCAATCTTTTTCATTTATAAATGTAATAACTACAATAACCCTTTTTAGCACCTCAAAATAATACCAAATGTTCTGTCTCTTCCATTATTCAAGATATTAATCTGATACATTTTTATTTGATTTCCATGTAATCCAAGCAAACACTATTCTTTATTGTCTGTCCTACCAAGACTTTGTCAGGTCCTTTGGTCTACAGAAAGCAGGCAGCTCTGTCTGCTTTATAAACTGGTTTAAACCATAGCCTCATTTCTTCAGAGAAATTAAAAAACATTTTAACAATAGATGCATCTGAAAGAAAAATGAGAAGACTGAAAAGTTTAATATAAATATTCTTACAAACCTTCAATTTTAATTAAAGTTTCTACCAAGTGAGCCCCTTATGACTCTAAGTCTAACCTGCTTTTCATTAAAAGGTAAAGTCTGATAGAACTTCAGAGATCAAATAAATCCTAAAAATCCCTTAGGCAGAGCCAAACTAAAGCAAAATTTTACACGAAGTGTTTTTCCCCTGGACTTCCTCCAAAACATCCATCCTTCCCTTCTTCTGTATCCCCAAACGTGTACTTACTCCAAATCCCACACATAACTTAATTTCAATTTTGTGGTACAACCGCTTATAAAAATTTAGCCCAGTAGAGGTCAAAGCCTTCTTTTGCCAAAGAACGTTTGCATTATTAACATTACTTTATTTGCAAAGGAGTTGTTCCCTTCTCCATAGACCTTCTGCATCTTTAGTGAATTAACCAGCTGTGTGGTTCTATCACATTTCTCTCTGCTGCCACAGCAAACAACCAGTGTTTAGAGATTAAGTCAAACTGATTTAAATAAAAAGAAATTCAGAATCGCTATACAGTGTGATTGCAAATGTGCATTTTCCTTTGGATTATTTATTAACCTCTTATCAGAAAATGGACCAAAGGCCAAAGTGCTTATTTCACTAGGAAGAAATGTGATGATTCAGTGAGTTGCTCCCTACTGAAGCAATAGAAAGCAGATGTCTTATTTTTCTTCCCTGGCAATCGGTACTATATAAGTCCTCTACAGAAGATGATGTTTAGCATGTTTGCATCTAAATGTGGATTTGTGTTACTGGCAGTCACATGTGAAAGATTGCTGCCCCACTCCTATTTGATTTTAACACTAGGTAAGTGAGTTGCATTTTGTTTATCATAACACTGAGCCAAAATAAATCTGCCCCAATCTATGCACGGCCATCATGTTAAGTCCAGACCTAGTTTCTTCAGCAAATGTGCAACTCTACACTACCCTTAGGCTTCCATAGAATATCTTAACTAGGTTAAATGAATTACTTCCCAATCAAAGAAAACAGCAAGATAAGAATGACCTGTAAAATAGGCCGTTTCAGTCATACAGTTGGCAAAACACGCCCTACTTATTTTCTAGAGTAAGACCTTATCTTTGTTACTGTAGGTAATCATTTTGGGAAACTGCCACCTAAAGCATGTAGATGAAAGTGGTATTTTATTACTAGATTACCTTTCATTTTTTCTTATTAAAAATCCATGTTGATTACAGAAATACTAGACTATTACAGGTAAGCAAATACAATAAAGTAAAAATTAATCTGTAATCTCACCAGTAGGAAATAACCATTATTAGTTAGCATTCTGATACACATATTTATAGACCTTATAAGCTCGTTTCTGTCCAAAGGCCTTTCCACTGCTGTTTCTTCTGCTTAAAATGTTCTTCCCCAGATCTACGTGTGCTTGCCTCATTCAGGTTTCAATTCAAATGTCACCTCTGTAGAGAGGCCTTCCCTGACAGGTCTGGACAAAGCAGTCCCTCTCCAGCCTCCCTGTCACTCTTTATCACATCACCCTAATTTTATTTTCTTTATAGTCCATAGCGGTACCTGAAATTCATTTGTTTGTGGTCGTAGTATGTCTCTCGACATTTTTATATCAGCTGAGCCTACAACCAACGTCAAGCACGTTTTTGTTTTTCAGGAAGTATTTGTAGGTCTGTTAGTTGGAACTGACCATACCACGAACATTTTTCCAAGTCAGAAAATATTTTCCCAGAACATCATGCATTGGCTATATCCAGTGGCTCTGTGTATATAGGTGTGTATGGGTGTGTCATAAATTATTTTTATCAATCATTCTAAAATTTCATAATTTCAAATGCAGGACATTTTGGTCGTTTCCAATTTTTCACTATGTTAATCATGCAGTGATAAGCATCTTTTTTTCTTGTTGTTTTTATGCGTTTTGTTGTTCTTGTTGTTGTTGTTTCAATAGAATTTTATTTACAAAAACAGATGGTAGGCCAGATTTGGCCCATGGGCCATGGTTTTCCAAATAGCGGTTGTTTTTGTTTTTAAACAACTTTACTGAGACATGATTCACTTACCTATCTATGTCTAGTCTCTCAATGAAATATACAATTCCTCCATTTCAAGCGTACAATTCAGTGTTTTTCGTATTACATTATTAAATTTTTTTGCCACTTCGAATCATTTTTTCTCCCAGTTTTGTTGCGATATAATTGACATACAGCGCTGTATAAGTTTAAGGTGTACAACACAATCATGTGACTTACATACATCCTGAAATGATTAACACAGTAGGTTTAATGAACATCCATCAACTCATATGGACACAAAATAAAAGAAAAAATATTTTCTCCCTGTGATGAGAACTCCTAGGGTTTGCTCTCTTAACTTTCATATATAAAGTACAGCAGTGCTAAGTATATTTATCATGTTGTACATTACAGCCCTAGTACTTCTTTACTCTTGTAACTGCAAGTTTGTACCTTCTGACCACTTTTATTCAATTCCCTCTCCCCTCCCCCCCCCCACCTCTGGTAACCACATATCTGATATCTTTTTCTACGAGTTTGTTTTTAAAGTATGATTGACCTCCAACACTATGCTAGTTCCTGGTGTTCAACATAGTGATTTGATATTCTGCACATTACAGAAATGATCACCACAACAAGCATCTTGATAGCTACATCTGCGTGCACATTCAGAATTATTTCCTTAGGAAAAATTCCTAGAAGATGGCTATATTAAAGGATATGCTCTTTTTAAAGCCTCTGGCAACATGTATTCAATTATGCTGCCGAATATGGAACAAATCAACACCCTCACTAGTGATGTAGGAAAGTGCTCATTTAGTACACCCTTGCCAATCTCTGAGTTCTGTCATTTAAAACTCCTTGCCAGTGCTATTTTTAATGTGAAACTGTGTTGAAATTACAAATATTTCATGCGCATGCTTGTGTCAAGGATACAAGGAAAAATGATCAGCCGTAAGTCTCAGTGTGACTTCTCAGGGCATTTATCATGACATGAATTTAATTGAGTATCCTCCCACTATCAACTAGACCTTTTCTCGGTTTTATACATCTTTTTTTATTAGTTGCAAAACTGAAGCTGAATTTAACTGTCTCCAAATGGGCTGCTTTAAACTGTAAATATTATCCAATGCATTTAAATCCAGTAATATTCTAAATATAGATCTCATCTTCATTTACATCTAAAAATCATACAAGGAGAAATAATCCTGGACTAGAAACCAACTTGGTTTGGCTACGGTATTTGGAAACGATGGCTAAATATCTAAAACTCTTCATAAGAACTGCAGAAACATTAATGACATCTGAAAATTACATGGATTTCATGAGAAAATTAAGTCTATTTCTTGACAGACCTGAGCAGGAACAGAATGGGATCCATAAATTTAGCTCTTCTTGTATATCCAGAGTCCTGCTCAGTAATTTATTGACAGGGGCAAAGATATAAGCACTGAAAAAAATGAGCTGAACACTGTGTGTAAATGATTGTCCACGGAAGACACTAAGAAGCATCGCAAATGACCCTGAACCCAAATATACTTTTAACTCCTAAAAATGAATACCAGGCCCTAAACATAGGCTCATGGTAAGAATATTGAGGGATCTCAAGGCAGTACACGACAGACTAAATGTATGTGTCTTAGGAGAGAACAAGCACAAAGTCACAGAGGACTGCCCTGGAACTAAGAACTGAGCTGAGTGTGGAAATAAGTCAGCATTGCAGTCAAAAAGATAAGCAGGATGACAAAAGGGTTTCTTGACCAAAGTTGGAAATGTGGGAAGGAGTATTTGTTCAGGAGATGGACGGTAGGCCGGAAAGTGTGGGTAAACACAGAGAGGGGTGGGGAAACTGCGTGCAAGCAGACCCCAGAGGACCTTAGCTACTAATGTAAGCAAGCTCACTAAGACTTTCTTCATCGTGAAGAATCAAAGGGCTGCGGCAATGTTGTTTGTTTTATGGTTTAATATTCTTAGGTAGAAGATAATATTTCAGTGAGAGTTAAACCTCATCTATAGCCTTCTCTAAATAGATGGTGGATAATAAAAACCTGAATATACCCAATTGCTTTCAGAAGATTTTTAAGACCTTCCACTACGGATTCCAAACAGCTTTTTCAATTTTTGTCCAAGTATTGTATGTTCCAACCAGCCCAAGTGACTTGTCGGCAACTGTTCCTTTTACATTCTTGCCTTTGTCCTCATTGTTGTCACCGTTTGGAAAGTGTAGATCTTCCCATGTACTTAAATCTAATTCAGTCAGGCCTTAGCCAAATGCTACTTCCCTGCGAAGCATCTCATCTGTCCTCTGCTGAATCAATCCCCTACTTTCTCTGTGCTAGTAATTAATACATTCTGCCCTAAATGACAGCTCTTCCTGTTCTTAACTTTAGTCCTCTGTTGAATTCTTAACTTCATGAGGATAGATATCATGCCCTTCGTTATTAAATTACATCAAATGCTTCAATAATTTCCCCTCTTTTAAACTAAGACAATCATTGTCTGTTATGAGCTTATGACACTTGCCCAAGGACACATGGCTACTAAGTGGGGATTTGAAAAATGTCAGGCTTCAGAGAACACTGCTTTCTAAAAGAATCAAGCATCCTTTTTAAGTAGAAGCAAAGTGTTCCGTCATGTTGATGTGCCATAATTTACTTAACCATTTTCTTGATATTGACATTTAAGTTGCTTTTATTTTTGTCATGTAAAATGGCACTGTAACTATCATTTTGGTGCCCAAGACTTTTTTTTAAGATAAAGTAACAACCCAAGTGAACTACTGGATCAAAAGATGTGATTATTTGAAGACTTATAATGCATATTACTAAATTGTCTACCAAAAAATTTTTTAAATTATGGTTCCTGGATACAGTCACTAAAGAATACTCTAGTGAGCACATATCACTAACACTGAGGTTTTTTTTAGAACTTTAATTGGTTAATTTCATGAACCTATCTTTATATATATTTATGTCGCTTCCATTGCTAGTAGAGATAAATACGTTTATGCAAATTGCCTTTTTATATCTTCTGTTGTGAAGTCCATTCCAGTTCTCTGACCATTAATTTATTAGACATCTTACTATTTTTCTTATCAGCTTGAATAAACAGTTCTATAAAAGAAGTAACATAATATTCCCACTGGAATTACTTAGCCAAACTGTTAAACATAGATATAATCTATCTATTTCAGTTATTTCCAGAAATACAAAAGTTTAAGATTTTTATCTTTTGCTTTTTTAATTGTGATTTCTTCTACCCTTTTTAAATCTAGGAAGCCCTTGCTTCTTCAGGGACTTATGAAATATTCATGTCTATTTTCTTTCACTTTAAAAAAGTGGATATAATAGGTTTTTAAATAATTCTTATTCAACCTCTAATCAATTTATTGATTTGGCAGCATGGTTGAGAAAATGATCAAAATGTAAGAAAAACATATTTCTTTTCTCTAAATATTTAAACACTTAATACCAAGAGCTCTGTCTTTACCACATATGTGCACTGTGGAGGGCTCAATAGAGAGTCTTACAAAATCCAGGTACAACAAAAAAGCTTATTACAATTGGCCTGGGACTTAAATTTTATGCCATTGGGGGTGATTTGAAGAAACTAAAGTCATCAAGCCAAGAGTTGGTGCTGGTGCAGTGTCTTAGTGAATGTCACAGGTTTTTGCCAAGAAGAAATGGAATAAAATCTGTATTTTATACAAATATCATATATACCTAAGAAACTTTTGATCACGATTTTAAGCCCTTAAGTATTTCTACCAGGTCTTCTCCAAATATTCTACCTAAATTTTTTTACCGTAAAAAGTCATGCAAGGCAAAGTATTTTGCCAACAATGGTTTAATAATTCTGGGTAAGCAAAGGACAAGTCTCACTACTCATCAAAAAACAAAAACAAAACAGAACAAAAATCCCAAAATATTTTAAGTCTGTGGTTGAAATGATACATAAACTCCTAAGAATGTAGGAGAGAACAGATTTATTATAACTCTAATCAGGATTTTAAATTAGATATCCAGACAGATCTGATTAACTTCAATAATGAAGAAAAATGGCGTAAATAATTATGGAAGTACTTCCACAGAAAACACATTCCCAAATGCATACCTATGACACCTACACCAATACATAAAGACTATGCACTTAGAAGTACAACAGATAAAAGATCAATTCAGGTGTGAAATTTGCTGAATGACTGCCAATCTAAAGTCTTTGTCAAAGAAAGTTCTCGATGGCAGAATGATTACCACCATTAATTAGTAGGCAGAGCTTTTCATAGATAGAAAAAAGCATTCTCATAGCACATGTGACAGAGTATGTTTCATCCTTTCCATGTGCCCTTACCCCCCTTATCTGTAATCAGAGATTGGTTTCTAAGTAAATTTGTGATTTTAAATGACACAAATTCTTTCTGCATCTTGTTTCCTCTGAAGTCTTGCTCTGACTTCGGAGCTGAATGAGTACTAGAAGCCTTCTGAGTGGCATACTCAGGCCTATTGTTTCCTCCTCCAACACTACACGAAGAAAAACACATGTGTATTGGTATTAATGTATCCTGAAATGATACCATGATCTTTCTGAATACTGAGCCATCTTCTGAAGCGTCAATTCAACCCTAGATTTCTCTATTCATGTTTTATCCAAAATACGTTTTCTTTTGAAGGTCTCATGATTTTCCAATTAACGTGTGCTTCTGTTTACTACGTTATCTGCCTCTATAAAGCAGAATACACATTCTGTGGGAGCAAGGTCTCTGTCTAATCTACAGATAAGCATTGTATTTCCAATGCTTGGCATCAAATATTTACTTCACGAATGAAGACAACACGCCTTTATTCCGATGATGTAGCATTTTCAGAGAATTATGTGTGGATTGCCATATTCCTATTACCCATTCTTCTCAATCATTATCTGAATTCTGCACTTGAGAGCAGTGAACACAATGCTTCTTTCCTAACTCCCAGCCCCACCTCACTCTAGACAAGCAAGTATCAAAGCACGGTCCAGGGACCCGTGGCGGGGTTTTGAGATCCTTTCAAGGGGTTCGTGCTGTCAAAACTATTTTCATAATAATGCCAAGATGCTATATGCCATTTTCACTTGTTTTCACTCAAGCACACACTGGAGTTTTGCAGAGGCTACATGACACGTGATGATGTCGTCGCTCTGACGTTTAATGTGACATGTGCTTGTGTACTCTTTTGTTTTAAAAGTTTGTTTTAATATGCTAAATATCAGTAACTGTGACTCACATAAACACAGGTCTCTGAGGTCCTCTCTGAACCTCACGTATGATGATTATACATGGTTTTTAGGCAACATGATTTCAATGTTCCAAAAAGTAACTCACAAGTGGACCTTTAGATAAACCATTCATAAACACTGGATCTCCTGTTTATGTATGCAATAGGTTGTCGAATTAGACCTTCCCTGTGATCAAGTTTCAGCAGAGGCCCATAAAACCAGTTAAGTTCCAAGCAGCCCAAGATCCTAAATGGAGGTGCAAGACCACCTATGCAGCACATGCTACATTGTTCAACTGATCACCCACATCCAGCTTATACAGAACAAATCCTTGCATCAAGAAGAAGGTAGTAATAACTTTGTAGTAAATGTGTTATCTATTTCTCCCATGCGGGAGGGGAAATGGAGTCTTCCCATTTGTCTCAAATCCATGAAGGGAGCTTTGAAAGAACCACTTGAAGAACTTGTCATATTTCCCTTGGAGTGTGGGGCTAGGGAACAGCCTAAAAATAATCCAGAGCAATACACTGGCAGCATTCTGAGAAGGCAAAGGGAATAAATAAAGGGCTCCCCTTCGACCCACAGTATATAAAGGATGCACGTTTTCCATGGGCTAGGAGGGGAGGTGATGGCAAGCTCTCTTGAAAAGGAACAGGGCTTCTGGCTGTGAGTACAACAAACATCCATTACTGAAACTGAGCAGGCTTCAGGTAAAGGCAGTGGAAGGTCTGGGAGGTGATGGAGGCACAGGGTCCAAGGAACTCTTGAAAGTCACCCACAAGTGAGTCAGCTTTTGTCATCTACCACCACTAAAGGGTACCAGTGCCCTATTAACTGTACCGATCCAGAAAGACTTCCCTTCACTTCCCTCTTCTCTCTGCCTTTCTTTGACCACCAGAAAATGCAGCTAGAAAGTAAGGGAGGAACTGTTTCAAGGGAGAAAAGCAGCCAACTATTCCCTATTCCCCACTGCAAGATTCCCAGTCCAGGGCTTCCCTGGTGGCGCAGTGGTTGAGACTCTGCCTGCCAATGCAGGGGACACGGGTTCGAGCCCTGGTCCGGGAAGATCCCACATGCCGCGGAGCAACTAAGCCCGTGAGCCACAACTACTGAGCCTGCGCGTCTGGAGCCTGTGCTCCGCAACAAGAGAGGCCGCGATAGTGAGAGACCCGCGCACCGCGATGAAGAGTGAACCCCCCAGCTCGCCGCAACTGGAGAAAGCCCTCGCGCAGAAACGAAGACCCAACACGGCCAAAAATAAATAAATAAATAAGTAAAGAATTATTTAAAAAAAAAAAAGAAGATTCCCAGTCCATGGAAATTTGGATGAAGCTGGTCAAAAGGTACAGATTTCTTGTTAGAAGATAAATCAGTATTGGGGATATACAATATGATGACTGTAGCTAACACTGCTGTATGATCTATTTGAAAGTTTCTAAGAGAGTAGATCCTCAAAGTTTTCATCACAAGAGGAAAAGTTGTTTGTTTTTTGTTTTTTTTTTTTTAGTGTCTGTATGAGATGACGGATGTTAAATAAACTTATTGTGGTCATCATTTTGCAATATATGTATGTCAAGTCATTATGCTGTACACCTTACATTTATACAGTGTTGTATGTCAATTTTATCTCAGTAAAACTGAAAGGAAAAACATGTGTTTTTCCTGGAGAAAACAGCCAGGCTCAGATGGCTTCACTGGTGAATTCTACCAAACACTAAGGAAGAAGTAAATTCTTCCAGAAAAGAGAAGAGAATGCATTCCTCCTCAGTCATTTTATGACTCAATCATTTTATGAGGCCAGTATACACTTTATACCAAAACCAGGCAAGGACATCATTAGAATAGATAACTTCAAACAACATTCAGAGCATGTCCACTGTAATTGCTAAAATGGAAAATTCTCATATACTGCTGATAAGAGTGTGAAATGGTAAAGCCACTTTGGAAAATATTTTGGCAGTTTCTCATATAAATTAAGAACATACTTATTATATGACCCAGTAATTCCACTTCCAGGTATTAAACCAAGAGAACTGAAAACATTTCTATGTAAAGACCTGTATGTGAATGTTCATAACAGCTTTATTTCATAACAGTCAAAAACTGGAAACAATTCAAAATATTCATCAACCTTAAATGGATAACTAGTTGAGGTACATCATACAATGGCATACTACTCAGCAATGAAAAGAATGTACTGATATATGCAACAACTTGGATGAATATCTAAAGCATTATGCTAGAGGAAAAAAACCCAACCCAAAAATACATACTCCATGATTTCATTTATATGACATTCTAGAAAAGGCAAAACTGTAGGGACAGAAATCAGATCAGTGGCTGGCAAAGACTGGGAGAGGGGAGAGACTGCAAAGGACTGAGAGAGCGCTTCTTGTTAGCGTGGAAATGTTCTATAATCTTGATCACAGTGTTGTTACAAGACAATATAAATTTGTTAAAACTCATTAACTGAACACTGAAACACAGTGAAATTTGTTATATGTATATTATACCTCGATAACCATGAAATGAAACCCTGAATGAAAATAGGTAAGTGTACATTTTTAAAAAAAGATTTCCAGCCCAATAAAGAACAGCAGTTGTAAATTGGATGACAGCTTTGGGTTTTGAAATTACACTGGACAAGGCGTTTCAATAATTGGAAAAAGAGACTACTTATTTATTGCCTGGGTAAGTTACCAGATCTATACAAGATTCCATCCAGGAATGGAAGGGTGAAGTCTATGGAGCAAATTCAAAGGGTCAGAAGTAAAAAAGGAAAAAAGAAAACAAGGCATCTTCCTAGAGAACATATGAAAGGCATGTTGGTCGTATGTTCAGGCAGAAATGCTGGAGACATGCTAACTCTTGCTAAATGTACCACAGCTTTCTCATCCTAGCTTTCAATATGACCCCAACCTCTCTTTCCAGCACTGCTTCTCTTACTTACATCTTTTTGTCAGCTCTGCTACCCCATCCTCAACCTACCCCATCCTTCTGCATACCTCTATATGCACTATTTCCTTTTTCTAGAATGTTCTTCCTCTTATTTCTGCCATTTGAAATCCTTTGTGAGTTTCAAGGTTAGCTTCAAAATATCTTTCATAAAGCTCGTAAAGAAGAAACAGCTGGGATGCCAAGTCCTAAAATCCTTTATGAGCTGCCAGTGGCCTATGACAACACCTCTGCTTATTTCTAAGGGTTATTTTCATGGGATTTACTCCAAAAAAGTGATAGGTTCCCGATTGCCAACTAAGGATTAGTAACAAATCTTCAGCTCTCTCCTGCTCTAGCACACAGAGCTGGGTCGTTTGTAATTCACCCACTGTCCTTATCCCTTTATAACAATGCCAAGAGTAAGAGGTGCCTCCTTTTCCAAGAAGCCCTATAATGGATGCTGCTTCAGAACCCTGGACACTCCCATAAAGACCACATCAGCCATATCAGAATTCATGGAAGAAAGCACCACAAAGAGGAAATTTAAACTCTTTTATCCTCCCATGAAATGAATGAATGCTCCAGTCATTATTGTAACATCTTACATAAGCATATTTGAGGATTTCCTTTTCTTCGTCCTATACTCGTTCTCATATTATTTTTCTGTCTTTGGAGGAAGGGATCTTATTTAGTGATTCATGTTCTGGTGTTGGTTGTGAGAATGGGAATAGTCAGCTCTTCCCTAGAGATTAGAGAGTGACACCAGCAAAGCCTTTTCCTCACCCACTACCTGAAACATAGAACTATTTTACCTCTCTTATAAACCTACATTATTCTGTCTATAGAACTGTTATGGCTATATGCCTACATGGGAGACCATAAAACATAAATTCTACAAAGGCAGGGTCTGTATTTTCTTACTAATATTTGTATCCTATATAGATACTAGCACATAGGAGGTATTCACTAAATATTTGATGTTAAATTAAAATATTGCTATATGGCAATCCCTCTTAAATATAAGATAAACTACGACTTTCTTGAACTATATTCAAAAGGTTCATTTATTGATGTTCCAGGGACCCTCCTCTATAAAATAATCTCTCTTTAAGACTCTCTTAATATATGGAAACTAAAAAGGTTACAGTGGGATTCAACGTAGTAAGTTGCTTACCACCTCATTATATATAATACTGGGAAAGTCTGTTATCCATTGTGAAAGTTCTTATGAAAGTGCATGGGCCAATTTCATTCTACAACTCTTTTGCCAAGTTCAAAACCACAATATCTTAGCAGCTTTTATTTTTCTTCCAAACACCATAAGTTATTACACTATATGATGCATTGCATACTTGCCAAAGCACTTCAGCCAGATTTTTTTGTTACATAAGCACGAAAGCATCCAATACTAATAAACTCCTATTTTTCTTTCCACTTTTTTTTTTTTTAATAAATTCAAAGAACTAAAGCATGTTTCTATGCCCCTGGGTTAAAAAAAGCAGCAATCACTGACATTTGAAAAGTATTGTGCCAAAAGCCAAAATTGTGAGACTGTTTCTCAGCTGACAAACTTCTTCCTAATTGACCTGGAATTATACAAGTTTTGTAATAATTTTTCTTGGTAATACATATAAAACGTATTGCTTATGGATCCAACACAGTGACTACTGGTTTGTCTTTTGTTTGTTTGTTTGTTTTTCAAAATACAGTGTGTCAGAGTTAGTAACTTGGTTTTTGTTTTACTGCCCAGCTACAGGATTAATCCTCTGTGTGTGAATTTTAAAAAACTGAAATGCATAACATACACATATTTGAACAATAATTTGGGAATTTTACTTGACCATCTAAAGAAAGATGATTATAGCTTTCTCTCACCAAATGTGGCTTAACAAGCAGTGGTCCAAAGCTTGCCTAAAGATTCTGCATAAGTTTCTCTAAGGTTTGTACACTGTCAATTTATCTATACATTTTTAGAAGAAAATGTTTCTCTTTCTTAATACTTGCGCCACTAGTCTGAAAAGTAGGCTTACCACAAGACAACAAGCAAGTACTGTTGAACTAGTAATGGCAGGAAAGTCAGCAACAGTAGCAGTTCTCTACTGAGCAACAGCTAGAAGATGGTGTTAAGGAAAGAGAAGCCATTCAGAGGATGGATCTAAGGTGCATCAAGAGTTATTTTTCATCTTCCAAAAGCTCAATCAAAGATGTTTGTACTGTAAGGAGAAATTTATTTCTATTTGTGAATCAATATGGCAGCTGAAATATGTAAAGTGATCCAATTCACATTTTTCAATGAAACGATGGAAACATTCTCTAAGATTCTTCAGAGCTGTATTAACAGACAGATGTTCTTTCCTGTGCTTTAATAAGTAGCAGCCGTCAACAATGTGACCATTTTGAAATATGACAGTTGGAGTGACTACTTTGCAGAATGTCTAAAGCTAAAGGCAGGGTCAATACGGCACCGTAATAACTAGTGAAAAATGAAGAATTTGGCCAACTTGCTCCTTGGTCTATACAAACCAACCATCAGGTGGACTGGTTTTGTTTTCGACTTGCCCATTACCAGAATAAGTTGGGGAGTCAATATGGATGATACAATCAAAGTTCAAAGTAGTCATTGCAGTACAATAAAATCTGAGTTTTGAGGTCTGGGCTGACCCTGTCCACCATATCTCAGATAATCACAATGAGACTGACCAAAATTTCGGGTTGGAATCCTTCCAGAAAAAGTTACATTGCTAATAACAACATAATCTCCTTAGTTAACTGGTTGTTTTTCTGTCTTACAGGTCCACCAACAGTTATGTTAGGCGTCTTGTATTGCCTCACTTCACTGTAAAGTTCACTAAAACTTCACAGTTTCTTGTGAGATAACTGGAGACAGTATGAGGTGAAAACGGAGGGGTGTTAGAAGCCAGAAACAATTTTTATTTGAAAGGAAGTTGATTAATTAAATAATTGCCTGTGCCTATACACACATGTATCAACGTGCTAGGTTCTGAATATACATGGAAAATAAAGGAGATATCGTTCCTGCCTTCTTTTAACTGATATTCTAGCAGAAGAGACCGACTTTAACAAGTACAGGCAAAAATGAGAAGAGAAGATCATGAGAGAACAGTAGGGAGAGACTTCAAATTGGATGGTCACGGATGACTTCTCCGAGAAAGTAACCAGGAAAAATGAGGAGGAGCCAGCCATAAAAAGAGAACATTTCAGGCTGACGAAAGGCTCAGAGGTGAAAACAAGCTTGGCCTGTGAGAGAAACAGCAAGGAGACCTCAGTGGTGGGAGATCACAAGCAAAGGGTTGGAGAGAATAGTAAGAGCTGAAGAGACTAACAGCCAAATCACGCCAGACCTTGATGGCCAGAGAGAAGACTTTGTCTTTTATCCAAGTAAAACTGGAAGCTAAGGAGAGCATGGGATCGACAAGATACAATTTATATTTTTTTCAGAAATTACTCTGGCTATTGAGTGGTATGTAGTGAAGGCAGGGAGACAGAGTCAAAGCTGGAAGATGTGTGTGTGTATGTGTGTACGTATGTGTATATGTGCATTTGTGTATGTGTGCATGTATACATGGATGTGACCTATATCTTCTGCAGTCAGGGTATTAAAACACTTTTGTGTCTGAACATTTAAAAATGGCAAATAATCATGTCAAAAAGTACTTAGAAGAGAGGAAAGCCAGGCAAAAGAATTTTAGGGCTTAGTTTCCAGAAACTTCTCCTTTTTCAAAAAAACCTATAATTTTCTCATAACCAGGGTAGGCTGACTTTAATGCATTATTTGTATTTATGTGTCATATACTCATATATCCAATTCAAGGTACTGAGACAGGAGATAGATGGGCCCCGGGCTGAACAGTTTCTCCCCTGGGGACAGAAACTCCATAAAAGCAGGATGATGGAGGAGGCTGGGCCCTGCCCAGATAAAAGACCACATATTCCTCATTTTCAAAGTCAAGGAGACCTCCCTGACTACACATGCACAGAAAGGCTCCCTGGAGGTCAAAAGAGAGGAGGCGCCACCCCATAGTAAGTGATGTCAACTACCCATAGGCCTCTTCACTGGAATCCATCTTGGCTAAGAGATGCACAGGCACACAGGGGAGGACCCTGAGATATACCAAGTAGGGACCCAGAACCCAGCAAAGCAAGATGATTGGTCAAAGGAAACCCGGAATAAATGCCCTATAAAAGTGATTCAAACTGCCACGAGGGCATGACTCTCTCTCTCTGAGCCCGCCCATGCGTCTATCCACACGTACTGTACTCTTTTTCCTCCTAATAAACACTTTACTTGCTTCACTACTCTCTGTCTCTATGTGGAAATTCATTTCTACACAGCTGACAGGCCAGGGCCTTGTTCACTGGCCACTGGTCCCTGGTGGTCTGGTAGCTAGGATTTAACGCTCTCACTGCCACTGCCAGACCTCAATCTCTGGTCGGGTCGAAACCCTGCTTCAAGCCGCTGTAGGCCGAGGTCACCCGAGATCAGTACAATTATTCATTTCCTCTCAGTGTGCTTTCCATAAAGAAACACACACTACATGCAGGTGAATATATTTCTTGGGGCAGCCATACGCCTTTCTCGCCTTTCTAAGGCTAATCAGGTTGCATTACTATTTCTTCTCATTACATGTTGTCAGATAACCCATGTGAATTACATGTGTGGTAATATTTTTTGAGAGGCAATTGTTCAAAGTACACTTTTTATTCGTGTTGTGGTGTCCATTGAGGGACTTTCCAGAACTCCACGTTCTTAGACTGCTAGAAGTTTGCAGTTTAGAAGTCATCAATAGTATTGTTTAAAGCTTTAGGTTGTTAAGAAGAATAGTGACTGAAACAAAGTTTTATGATATGTGTAAGTGTTTGTGTATGTGTACATGTGTATGCGTGTGATATACATCTCATTGTGGAGACTTAGAGTAGAAGCTGGAAGGTGTGTGTGTGTGCATGAATGGAAAGATAGACAGTCACTGAAATGTCAAGACCTAAAGAAAAGAAATGTCCTTTTTCTTTTACATATTCATTCATTTTCTTAGTCACCTGGAAGAACATGATATTGTTTTCAAAGTCCACCTGCAGATCTACAAAAGCCAAGTTTTGAAACTGTGGAATGAGAAGCTAGAAATAGAACTCCCTGTGTCTTTTTGGTCCATTTCATTGTATCTTGAGGGTAACTTATGTCACATTTCATGACACGTGATGTTCAAAGATGATGAATGACAGGGAGTCTATTCTGGTGTCAGATCCTGTTTTGGTCATCTCCAGGATCTCTTAGATTTGGGAAAAGAAGGAAGTAAGTGAGTCTCGCAGCATAAAATCTTCCCATTTAATTAGAAGGGTGCATGGAATAGCCTTAAGGAAAAGGAAACATTTTCCAACTTCAAATCCCTCTCTGGACACATCTCTTTAGGAGGAAGCTCTAGTGACATGATCCAAGTAACATTTTCTCTGCAAAGGACAGCAATATAGTTTTCCCAGCGGAAAACTAGTCCAGTCAATTCAAAGACAGGACTTTAGGATATATTACCCATGACTGTGCTTTTAAAAGTCTAAGTATATGCTTTTAAACTCTAAATACAAAATTGTGTTGATGGTTCCATTTTCAGATTAATATAAATCAAGCAGGTGCTTTGAGGCAGAGCTTAAATAAATAAATAAATACATTTATTTGAGGGAAAAAAAAATCTCAGGCTTAGAGGTCAGGCAGCTTCCATTCAAATCCTGGCTTAGCCACTTATTTGCTGTATGACTGGGCAAGTCGTTAAATCTCTGTGTCTCAGTATCTTCAATCTTTAAATAACGATAAAAATAGCACCGACCTCCTAGAGTTCATAGAGGTAATCAAACTATCTCATGCATAGCACTTAACACAACTCCTTATTCATTATATTCACCCAATAATAGTAAATATTAGTATAACAAGAACTAACGTAACAAATTATTATGATCCAAGAATTAAATTATTTAACTCTGTACTGTCAGGGCCTAAAGTGTCGATGTGACTTCCAAGTATGTTAGGTTATTCTTAAGGAGAATGTAATCCCTGCTGTGATGGGGCAGATGCAAATTATGTGAACAGCTAGAACTTTTTGCTTCTTCCCTGTAACCCATCTCAGTATCCCACAGCAAACCAAGGGGCACCTACAAACCGCAGCTGAAAAGCAGTTGAATTGTCTACGGAAGCATCTTGAAAAAAGTGTCCAAGGGACATTTGATCATGATGCAGAGAATTTTTTTTTTTTTAATTCTCTTTTCCCATCACTCCTATAGTTGTCTCACCAGAAAGACAGCTGCTTTCCCATTCCTCTGTTTGACCCAAACTCTTTCTTAATCCAGACCAAGATGTCTCCTATCTTCTCTCTCTGCACCGAGGCAGCTACTCTAACTCTTCTGGTTTTCTATTTAGTAACCATCTGTCCTTTCCAGTCCAAATCAGATCACACTGTAATGAACTATTTTGAATTCCTATCCTCCCTCCCTCTCTCTCTCACCTATTACTCAACATCTACCCCCAAAAATTTAAGACACATAAAAAAAAATAAGACCCAGTAACCTGGATACCAAACTCAACCTCCATCTCAGCAGAAAGAGTAAACTGTGAGACTATGACGATCATACTTGTTTTCTAAAGCTGTTTTCTACTACTGTTTTCTTCTTGGCTCATTTTCTCCTAAGGCAGACCTTAAAATATTAAAAAAATATAAAAGAAATGTGATCATATTGTTATTGTGCTCTCACATGGAATTCAAATAAAGCAACATGGAAAGGTCACTAAATTCTTCCTATCTTCAAAAAAGGGAAATGATAAGCAGTCCTGAAGAGCTCACCCAGTTTCCTTTCCAAAGGGCTTTGCTAACACGGTTGCCTACACCCTTCCTGTTGCCCCAGGTGCTTAAGCTGAAATATTTAAACACTTGGCAATCCTGAAGACACTCTCTGAGGTGCCTATAAAAAGACTGGTCTTGGCTTCTGCCAATACAGCAGCAGGCACTTCAATTTTATTTTATCTTGAGAGGAAGTTCATCGAGTTGCCGGCCTCGCCCACAACACCTCAACTTCTCTTTTTTTATATGTGTAAATTTTTTTTTCTACTTCTGTCTTTCAGGAATAGGTTTTTAGTGGTCCAGGCATTTCCCACGATTTTACCTGAATGTGGGCAACCTCAGCAGCAGAGGAGCGCAGAAATATCCTCCACCTATTTTTCTCAGAAGATGTGAGAACCGTTGACTGGAGTTAGGAGGGGGAAGTGGCTGGTGTATACAGCTGCGAAAGGAGCAGTGGAAAGTTCTTTATTGATTTAAAAATAATAACAGCTCATATTTATCTTGTGACCATGGCAACGTAAGGAATGAAGTCTCTCTGCTTTCCTTTACCTCAAGCAGGAAGTGAGAGAGATGTTGGGCTCTGGGAAGCCAATGGTTTGGGGTTATTTTTCTTCCTGCCTATTGTCTACATTACTTAGAGATTTACTTCTGTCTTTATCATTAAATCTTTTTCTTCAAATTAAGCAATTCTAGTGAGATGATTTCTTTTATACATACATCGATGTTTTATTCAAATGAAGCTTTTAGCAGTATCAGTCATGAGAAGCTTAGCTGTAAACCCAGAGGTGATAGTAAATTCTCAAGGTTAAGGGGAACTTAGAAACTGCAAAAACAAGTTTAACTTCTTTACTCAGAGGTGAAGAATGGTACATCTCTCGCATCAGAAACTACTGAAGTTGAGGGCAAAATTACAAGTAACAATTAAGCAGGATGGGTTATTCCTTGGCCATATTTAGACTTTCTTTAATTTTATGGAGCAAATTGAAAGGAGTGAACTAGTAAGAGATTTTATTAAGTGTTGGTGTGATGAGAATTGACAGCTGACAAGTAGGGAGAGAGTTCAAGTTCAGTCATGCTGAATTTTAGGTGCCTCTAAATGAGATAACCAGGAAGAATTTGAAATTGCACCTTAAACTCAGATGGCTATCGGAGCTAATAGCACACGTGTGGGAGTCATGAAAGTAAATCTGGTGCCCAGAACTGCACATAAGGAGCTCAGGTGGAGCGAGAAGAGATGATGACTGAGAGCACACACACTGTGGGAAGAGTACTATTTAGAGGACAGAGTGAATGAGGAGCCGGGGAAGGAGCCTGCAACTCCGGAGCTGGAACAGAAGGGGACACTGGCTCTGTGTGCTTCTGGTCCAGAGCACAGGCTTTACCTGTTTTTTTTTTGCCAACTGCTAAAGCAGTAAGTCCAGATCTTACCATCTATCTGATGTTCAGTGACATTCCCTGAGTTTGAAAAAAAAGTAACATTCCCAATTAAATATCACTTGATTAACATAATTTATAGATTTTTATTTAAAAGGACATTTTACTACAAAACATGGAGAGGTACGTATCATAGGGGTGTTCAGAGTGGCACCAGGTGATCCTCTTTACTAGCCATTGCTAAAGAGTCACTAATGATCCTGCCTCCTGACTCAGGGACACAGCTGAAAAATCAGACCTCAACCTGATGTTCTGGTGGTGAAGTGACCTATGACTCTGGAACTTCCACCCCAATCATTCCAACAGGAGCTTTACTGAAGTTGACTTTTACCACTTCTACAGAATTGGAAGGTTGCCGTTAAAACCAGCACCTAGCCATTTATTCGCTGGTAATTCAAAGCAAATCAATCAACTGCATAGCAGGATGCAATAAAATCAGGAAGTGATAGGATTTTAAGTAACAAGCAACTTCTAAGATGGGCTGGTGCATTTTTGGAATAGATGAATGACAGAGCAGCCTTGAGAGACAAGCAGTTCTTGCAATAAGAAATAGAAGTATTGGGATGCATGGCCAATAGCCCATTGAACACACATAGGGTTAGGAAAATGTCCTTGGTTTGGTAATATTTCTTATAGACCTTATTAGGATAACAGACAGTGTGAAAATACCATCCTAGGAGTTGGCAGTGGCAAATTCCAAATTAGCGTGTGTCAGTGTGCATGCCTATGTAATATGAGGGAGGCATCAGATAATATATGGAAGAAGAGTAATTCATGGAGAAAGTGAACAATAGTTTCAGAGGCTGCAAAGTGAGAAAAGATCTGATGAGCATTCACTTTATTTAGGAATTATGATGTCACTGCTGACCTGAGCAAGGATAGATTCTATAAAGTGCTAAGGGCAAACCTTGGTTACAGGAAGGTGAAGAGTAGACAGAAACTTCCTTTTCCAACAATACTGGCAGAGTAAATATCCTGAAAATGATCCTGCTGCTTATCCTAGCTCCTAATTTTGTATCCTAGTAGATACAAAATTAAAAACATATTTTAATGCATGACTGAGTTGGAAAGAGTAAGAGAAACTACCAGAATCATCAAATGCCAAAAGTTCTGGGGAGAATCAACTCAAAGAGTTATTAGCACCGAAATCATCTATTAATTCCAGAAACCTAGAGCTTTGGTTTTGACCTTGACAAACTCAGGTCTGCATTGTCAGGAGAGCTGGAATTCAGTTCTGGGACCTGTAAAGAATTGCATCTTCAGAGAAAGTGTGAATTAGAAAAAATTTCAAAATAAATAAAATATGCCTTGGATGAAGAAACAAACAAAATATCCCCTGGGAGTTCATAAGCCCAAGCTAGTCCTCATACAGGCTAGGGTCTCACATCTCACTGCCTGCATTGTCTGAAAAAGACTCAAGCAACCCCAGTCTTAAAGCTTCCCTAAGTGCCTGTCAAAAGCAAATGATAGCTTTCTCTAGATGAATCAACCATCAAATCAAGCCTCAAAGAATTTCCACATGTAAAGTCCTCATGTCACCTGAGAATTTAAGTACAAAATAAACAAGGAAACAAGGAGTAGGAGTAAACATCAGCAGAAACAGTAAACACAAAATCAAACTCAAGAAAGAGTTCTGATGTTGCAACTGTCACATTCACAATATGAGATTAGTGTGTAATCATTTAAAGCAAAACAAAAAAATCAAATGTATGAATAAGGAAGAAGTGACTATAAACATAAGCAGTTGGAATAAAAAAATCAAAAATAAGTTGGACATACAGAAATAAAAATTGGGAATAAAAACAATAGGTGTCTACTTAGTCTATTAGACATGACTGAAGAAAGAATGACTAAACTAGAAATACAGACATAAAGCAATTAGCCCCAAGAGAGCACAGAGAGACATAGATGGAATATAAAATCAATTGAGACATAACGGATACAGTGATAGATGTAACACAAGTCAAATGAGAATTCCAGAAAGAAATAGCAGAAAAATAGGAGAGACATTATTTTGGAAGGCAAAATCTCAGGGAAATCTCAGAATTCCAGATGATTTGAATCCTCAGATTCAGGAAGCAAAACAATCCCAATCTTAACCAAGCTGTAGAACACAAATGCCAAAGAACTTTTAAAAACCCAGAGAGAAAAACATGATAGCCAAACAAAAAATGAGAATGATAACTGAATTCTAAATGACAACAATGGAAGCACAAAAACTGTGAGATAATATCAAAATTATGAAAAAATTATTCATAGCTACAGACTTAGAAGTGTTGTATGGTAGTATAATGAAACTTTGAGATACAACTAAATCAAATTTCCTACAAGCAGCTCCTCCCTACAGAAACTTCTAAAATATATACTTCAAGAAAAAGGAAAATGATTTCAGAAAAACTACCGAGTTCAAGAAGAAAAGGTAAGCAAATGAAGTGGTAAGTATAAGTGAATCTAAACAAATATTAACTCTATAAAACAATAACAATGAAGTCTAATTTGACAATGTATTAGTTTTCTGTTGCTGTGTAATGACATACCACAAATTTAGTAGCTTAAAACAACACATATGTGTTGGTCCCTAAGTTTCCAAGGATCATGAGTTGGGACCCAGATTAATGGGTCCTCTGATATGGGTATCACAGGTCTGCAATCAAGGCAGATATCAAGCTGTGATCTCATTTGGAGGGGCCACTGAGGAACAATCTACTTTCAAGCTCATTCACATTTTTAGCAGAGTAATTTCCCTGAGGCTCTATTACTGAGGGTCTAGACCTTTAACTGGTTGCCAGCTAGGGGTCACCCTTAGTTCCTAGAGGCCATTCCATTCCATACACCCCCTCACAATAGGGCAGCTAATTTCTTCAACCCAGTAAGGAGAATCTCTCCCCAGTCCATATAACATAACACAATAACTGAAATGACATTCCCATCACCTTTGCTATATAATGTAATCTTATCAAGGGAGTGACATCCCATTATTTTTACAATATTCTATCAGTTAGAAGCAAGGCATAAGTTCTGCCAACACTCAAAGGGAGAGAATTATGCAAAGGCATGACTCATCGGGGGTCACCTTAGGGTGTGTACTGCACAAAGAAGTTGGGACAAAAAAACAAGATAAAGCTAAAACAGTAAGTCAGAAAGAGCATGATTAGAGTTAAAGCATGCTAAAGTCCTTGTATAAAGTTCAAAAAGATACAGATTAATTTTAAACTGTATTAAGCATGAATACAAAGAACAAAATAAGATGGTAGAAATTAACCAAAATATACCAGGAATCTAAAATATAAGCACACAAACATCTTTTTAAATGAAATGGTGAACAAAATTTAATGTGGCTATACAAATGTCAGATAAAATAGTCCTTAAGGTATAAAGCAGTATTTCAGTTAGAGGGTCACACTACCTAATGATAAAAATATCCCATGCACCAAATTTCATAATTCAAAATGTATATAGTAAAAATTAGCAGGAGAGAGTCACAGATCATAGTTGGCGATTTTGAGACATATTGCTTGACAATGGATAGATCAAATTGACCCCCCCCAAAAAAAAAAAAATCAGTAAGATACCAAAGACTTTGAGAATACAAATAACATGCTTGAACTAATTACATTATGTAAAGTATGAAACAATTAGAGACAACACATAATTTTCAAGCACACTTGATGCGTATTGCCTATATAAATATACAGAAACCATGTAATAAACTATAAAACTAGTTTTAACAAAGATGAAATATTTGATACGATATGGGTCACATTCTCTAGCCACAATAAAATTAAGTTTGAAGATCATGAAATGACTCATGTTTAGAAATTTGAAAATACTTATAAATAACAAAGCAATCAAAATGGATATTAGAAAATTTTAGAACAATTATGAAAAATTATATCACATAGCATACAGATAAAATAGTTCACAGAGAAAAATGTATAGTCTTATGTACTATGTTAGGAAGGCTGATAATTAATAAATTAAGCACCTAATTAAATTTAGAAAAACAGTGACAAATAAACCCAAAAATTAGAAGAAAATTAACAAAGATAATAAAAATTAATAAAGTAGAAAATAATTAAGAGAATCAACAAAAACAAGTCTGTTTTTTAAAAACAAAATCCAGATGTCTCTGATAAAATTGATCAAGAAAAAAGAGGAAAGATACAAACAATATTAGCAAAGTTAAAGGAAACATAGCTACAGAAGAAACAGAGCAGAATGTTATAGACGACTTCAGATCATGACAACTTCGATGAAATGGGTGCATTTCTAGAAAATTATTTCTCAAAAAAATTGATTTATGAAAGAACTAGAAAACCTGTGTGATCCTATAACCATTGAAGAAGTTAAACTCTCATCTTCTCACCAGAAAAACTCAAGTCCACAGTTTGACAACAAATTCCACTAGATATTTAAGGAGCGAACAATTCCAACATCACATAAATTCTTCCAGAAAGCAAAAAACAATGACACACTCTTCCTTGACTTGTTTTATAAGGTCATTATTATAATCTTGATTCCAAAAGCCAATAATGAAAGTTTCAAAGGAAAAATTATAGGTCTCAATTATGAACACAGCTGTAAAAGTCCTATATAGAATATTAGCAAACTAAATCCAGCAATATATTAAAAACACACACACACACAGACACACACACATATTACTAAGTTGGCTTTATCCAAGAAATAAAAAGCTAGATAACATTTAAAAAACTATTAATATAAATCAACAGAAAAATGCTAAAAACCCATAAAATCATTTCATTTTTTACAGATAAAAGAGACACAACATTCATTCATATTAGAAACTCTTAGCAAACTAGGAATTGAAGGAAACTTTCCTAATTTACAAAAGAGTATAATAATTTCACAGGAAACATCATAGTCATTGGTAAATGGTAAAATCATTCTCTTTAAATAGAGAAACAAAGAAAGATACCTACTATTACCACACACATTAACATTGAACTGAGGATCCCAGAAAGCACAAGAAAATAAGATAATGAAAAATATGTAAGGACAGAAAAAGTACAGAAGAAATCTCACTTACTGAAGACAGTCAAACCCAAAAGAAAGCTACAAAGTATTCAAATAAAAGAGCTTAGTTCGGTGACCACATAAGATCAATAAACAAAAGTTAAAAACAAAATATAAATTATAAAAATTATAAAAATATATATAATTAGGAATCAATTTAACAAAATATGACCAATCCTTTCATGGAGAAATTTATACTTTTTAAAATGCATTTTAGAAAACCTAAATTGAAAGATATAAATAACAATATTTTAAATATATCAGTTTTTCCTAAATTGATATACAGAGTCAATGAAATTTCTTCCAAAATCTAAACAGAATATCCCTGGAAATTTAAAAGACTGATGTGAAGATTTAAGGAGAAGGGTTAGAGTCAAGAAGAAAAAAACGAAGTATAGATACTAGCTGTCACAGGTGTCTTAGCTTCTTTGGTCCAGAATTAGACAAATAAACCAGTGGAAGTGAAGAAAGAAGCCTGAATTAGACCAAAGCTTTTAAGGAAACTTGATAGATTCAGCACAGACATGTATGAGTACAAGATGAACTATTCAATAGATGGTGCTCTGGAAATCGGTATCTGTATTTTTAAAAACTGAAAATGGATTCCTACTTCACATCTTACACAAAAATCAGTTCTAAATGGATTTAAAGATAAAGCATAAAAGTCAAAACTTTAACAATTTTACATAGCAAAATAGGAAACTATCTTTATAGTTGTAGAGGAGGAAAAAGGAATTCTTTAACAACAACAACTAAAGAAAATAATTGGTGAAATTGACTCCATTAACACTGAGAACATTACGACCTTCATCAAAAGACACCACAAAAATCAAGGAGGAAAAATATGCCACAACTGGAAAGATACATTTGCAATCAGTATCACCGGGAAACAATTAGTATCCAGAACTCGTAGACAAGTCTTACCCAACAAATTTTAAACAGAAAAAAAGGGCATAAGCATAAAGCAAAGAGGAAACACAAGTGGCCAATAAAAATATGAAAAGATAACCTCATTACTAATTAGGAAAATGAAAATTAAATACATAAGAAAAGCTGGTTTTGCATACAAGGAGCTTGGAAGACATCACTCCACCCTAACAACAAGTAAGGCTGAACTTGACTGAAAAATTAACAATTCTTGGGTCCGTAAAAGGGAGGAGGACAGAGGGGAAACCGCTGCCCCCAAGACTGGAGAGACAGAGTAGGGAAAAACGTCTGTTGTCACTTACCCGAGCAGAGACTCACTAGCAGAATCACCCGTGGGAACCAGTGCCAGGGTCGGAAGGCCTGAGCCATAATTGTGGAACTGATGAGGGCTCAGTGTGCACAACTCTGAGAGTTAAAAAATCCCTGGGAGCCCAGGCATAAAGGCGCCCCACCATATTGTGAGACTCACTTCCATAAGCTCAACCAGACTCCACAGTAAATAGGGGAGAAAATCCCGACATGCTTCTGGCAGGGGGAGGAAAAACCACTTTAAAATAACCAGAGCACCTTTGTGCTTCTTAACAAGGCCTGACCTCAGGGGAAACTAATTAACCAGAGCCTAACCTGCTGGGGTATAATCAGGACCTAACTGACCTGGGGGGAGGGGAAATCTCAACTGCAGTCAGCTGTACCTTCCACGAGGGAGTAGCAAAATATCAACTCCAGCCTTCTCTAGTCTCCTGTCCCACTTAAAGGGGTAGAAAAACCAGAAACACTAGTGAAGTTCACAGTCCAGAGATATAGGCTCCTGAAAAGACTTGAGACCTAATTTACTCAACAATAAGAAAGTAAACAACCACATAAAATGGGCCAAAGACCTTAACAAACTCTTCACCAAAGAAGGTATACAGATGGAAAATACGCATATGAGAAGATGCTCCACATTATTTGCCATCAGGGAAATGCAAATTAAAACAACAAGATACCTCTACACACCTATTAGACTGGCCAAAATCTGGAACACTGACAACACCAAATGCCGACAAGGATATGGAACAACAGAAACTCTCATTCGTTGCCGGTGGGAACGCAAAACAGCACAGCCACTTTGGAAGACAGTTTGCTTGTTTCTTACAAAACTAAACATACTCCTACGATACGATTCAGGAATCTCACTCCTTGGTATTTACCCAAAGGTGTCAAATCCTTATCTCCACACAAAAATCTGCATGCACATGCTTATAGCAGCTTTATTCATAATTGCCAAAACTTGGGAGCAACCAAGATGTCCTTCAGTAGGTGAATGGATGAACTGTGGTACATCCAGACAATGGAATATTATTCAGTGCTACAAAGAAATGAGCAATCAAGCTATGGAAAAAAAAATGCAGGAAATTTAAATTAATAATTTAATTAATTTATTAATTAAAATTAATATTACTAGCTGAAAGAGGCCAATCTGAAAAGGCTACATATTGTACAATTCCAAACATATAATATTCTGGAAGAGGCAAAACTATGGAGACAGTAAAAAGATAGGTGATTGCCAGGTGTTGGGAGAGGGGAGGATTGAACAGACGGAGCACATCAGAGTTTCAGGGCACTGTAATGAAACCATAATGATGGATACCTCTCATTATACATTTATCCAAACCCACAGAGTGAACCGTAATGTAAACTACAGGCTTTCTGTGGTTATGATGTGTCCGTGTAGCTCCATCAGTTACAGCACATGCACCACTCTGGTGTGAAGCGTTGATGATGGACGGGGGAGGCTATGCATGTGTGTGGGCAGGGAGTACATGGGAAACCTCTGTACCTTCCCCTCGATTTTGCTTGAACCTGAAACTTCTCTTAAAAAAGCGGTCTTAATACAAAAAAAGTTCAAGACATAGTGAAGTGTAGTTTTACATATCTCAGACTTGCAAATTTTTTCCTCTTAGACTATGTGTTGTTGAGAATATGAACCAGTGAGGACACTTAAACATTAATGGTGGTGACGCCGACTGGAACAATAATTTTGAAAAACCATTTGACATTACGAAGTAAACACGGAGATGTTTATTCTGTTGGAACAATGAATTCCACTTCTACCTTGACCTCGAGAAATTCTCACACATGGCATAAGAAGACATGTACAGGAATGTTTGCAGCAGAGTTGTTTGTATAGGTTAAACCATACTAAATCCTGATAATCACATATTTTTAATCTACAAAAGCTGCAGATTCATGCGGCTCAAGGTAATAACAGCAACAACTGAAAACAATTTCCATTCATAGTAAATTCTCATGATGTAATGTATTACTAACCACAGTCACCTGGTTTATCAATATAACTATAAATTGAACAGAGCTAATATGGAGCAAAAACAGCAAAGAAAATAAGATACAGAAGAATACCAACAATATGATAAAATTTACATAAAACCAAAACAGGTAAGACCATACCATGTATTGTTTAGGTAGGTATAAATGAAGAAACAAATGAAAAATAAGCAAAAATTCATGACTGCCTTTATAGGGGAGGGGCATGGATTGGAAAGGAAAACACAAACTAATTTTAAAGGCACTGGTAATATTATAATTCCTAAGCTGAGCTGTGGAGACATTTAAATTATTATATCTTATATATGCACATTATTTTATACATATGGAATATTTTATAATAAATGATTGATAAAGCATGGGTGGAAGGTGAGGACACGGAGGCTGAGCGTGTATGTTCCTTTTTTTGGGGGGGGGACACTTAGGTGTGAAAGGAAGAGAAAGGAGAAAAGTAGCTGGAGTAGGAAACAGAATCAGAAAAGGGTCTTGTTTTTTTTCTTAGAGAAACCTGAATGTTAATGTGCTGAAAAGGAAAGGCTGACTACGGAAGAGAGAAGGCAATTGATGAATCAGGTGACTGAGGCTACAGGTGGAAATGGGAACCACATGAAGGTGGAGAGAATAGCTTTCATCAGAGGTGGGTGTCTCTCTTCCCACTAAAACTGAAGGGACAGTTTATGATACACACAGATCTAGACCGAAAGGAAGGTCAAAAAGTCAAAGAGGTTTGATGGTCACTGTTTTCTCGTGAATTCGGATTTCAGTCATCTGTTGAAACTAATAGGTAAAACAGCAAGTCAGGGCATTAAGGAGACTGGCAGAAGTTTAAAGTGATTTCTATGAGTCTGGGAAAGAGAACAAGGGTCTGCATCAAGTTGGAGACCATGAACATATCATCACATCCGTTTGTTCCTTCTCTCCAGTTGTGTCAAGATTCTCAGGTATAAGAGTAGAGGAAAGGTCTGGAATGAGCTAAGCTTTGTGTTTTCCTCGGAAGGTGCCGCAACAGGCACACCTGGGCTCAAGTGATACATTAATGAGCCTCTGGGGTTTAGGCAGATGCAAGTCAGAAACAGAAGAGAGGGTGGAAGGATGGAGAGAAAAGGAGAGTAAAAGTGTTGGTGTTCTAGATGTGGCCAAATAAGGGGAGTGATGAAAAGAAGAGGTTGAGAGAAATGTGAGGAAAAGGAAGGTACTGCCAAGAGTTTAAGAATCCGAAACAGGAAAATGGAAGGATGCTGATGAAGTCCGGGTGGGATCTGTTGTATGTGGTGCTGGTCCCTGGCATTGAAGAGATCAGGGAACTGTGAAGAAAGTTGGTTGGATGGGGTCATCTGCCCTGACATTGAACTTGGCCACGAAAAGTGGCAAGAAAAAAAAAGTGATCAGAGTCTAAGGCCCTTGATGAAAGTGGAGGAGTGACAAGGGTGTTGGTGAACAAGAGCCAGATGGAAGGTAGGAAGTGGTAACCAGATGGCAAGAGCCCCAAAGTCAGAGAGGTTTTCATCTGAGGAATGAGAATGAATGGTTTGAATCTGAGGAATGAGAATGGATGAGCTGTGTTGGGAAGCTAGGAGGCTTTGATAATCACCTTTTGTATGGGGTACACACAGTGTGGGAGAATAACCAGGCTTCCCTTGAGGATCAGGAGAATGCCAGGTCCCAGCTCTACAATGCTTTCAAATGCAGTAGTGCCAGGCTCCTGCCTTCACTCTTATTTTCGATTTTTAAATTTTGTTCCTAGCTATCCTTCCAGCTCAGATTTATCTTTGCACTTACTTCACTTCATAGCACCTGATCACTATGCATTGTAATACTTAGTTACATGCCTGTGTTAGTCACTGGACTGCACTCTGCTTAAGGGCAGAAAAACATGTAATATTTACCTTTAGGTCCACAACACTTAGCATAGTGCCCAGTATATAAAAGGTGCTCAATCAATGTTTACTGAATACATGAATGGAAGGAGTAGAGTAATATTTATAAGTGGAAAGGACTATGAAAGCCATGGAATGACAGGTGTGTGTTCATATTTGTGAATGAGTTTGCGTGTGTGTGTTTCTTGCATGAGCTGTTAGAGATGAAATAAAGACGCCCCAGAGGGCAGTTACAACAGTTTAGTTACCTGAGAGGGTTTTGGATGAGAAATACCATGTTAGTCTAAAACTCAGGAAAAAAGTCAGTAGAAGAACAATAAACCATCATGGACATGATAAAACCATCACAATCGCTTTGTGAACAACAATGAAGGGAAAAGGCTAATACAGTCCTCACTGGTATATTCTGAAATTAATAATGATCTAAATACCTCCTATGAAGTTTTTCATTAAAAACACTTCCGTAATCTAAGTACTGTAGACGATGGATTCAACAAAGAAAGCTTTGCTTTATAATGTTGGAAATTAGAGTCCTATGAAATCGAGTTTATCTTTAGAAGTAGGTTTTAAGAAAACTGAAAGGACTGATAATAGTAAAGTAAATATGGAACAGATGTTGCCTGAAGCAGGGTCCTGGATAAAATTTTATTTCGATATGAAGTTAATGAAAAAGGGTGGGGTCACTGGTATGATTTTTGCAAAATGTATACATTTGCTTTCCAACCTGTAGTGTGTAACTTCCTTTTAGTTTCATAAATAGCTGAACATTTTTACTGAGTATTAAGTATGCTTTGAACTTAGATATGATAGGTTATATATTTTACAAAAATACTAGATGAGATTTTGGAAGTGCAAATCTTGCTTTTTATTCAATGGAAGGATTTCCCATTAAACAATTTGTTCTAGTCCTTACAATTAAGTCTGCCTAGAAGATATGCCTAACGAGATAATAAATAATAATCTAATAGTGTATATGATATGTAAGTTTGTAAACTGTAAGGTACTCCATGATGTTGTAACATTGGGGTGCTAGTATCCTGGAAAGATTTAAAGATACATAAATTAGTAAACAGAATATACTGTTCTCTAATACTTAGGAGATTTGTGGAATTTGAGAAATACACGAAAACTTATATTTTGTCTCAATATGAAAAAATAAAGGGAGTTTAAGGAAGATTAACAATTGATTGATGGCAGAACTGGGACAAAGGTCAGATCTTCTGCACTCCGGGCCTGTATTTTCCCCCCTTCTCTTTTTCCTTATATTCAAAAACTGTATTCATTATACTAATGCTTGATATCTATACTAAAATTACCTTGGCTTTTACACGCAAGCAAAATGATTTTTAAAAATTAAACTTTAAATTTTATTATAGAGGTATGAACATTTAATAGAACTAACAAGAATAAAGAAAATAAAGTTTCAGGTGTAGAAGTAGTTGTTTCATTGGAGTAATAGATCCAGAACCAGAAATCGTATTAGCTTAGACTTAAAACTAAGCAGAGAATTGAGATTCATAATGGTTCTCCAATATAATACTTAATTGATCTTCCCACCTCCCAAAAACAAGCACAAATTTTTCATAATAAAGAGGTTCATATGTGCAATGATATTCCAATATTATAACTTGTATAAAGGACTGAATGCTAAAATGTTGTGTCCAAAGTTATACAGAAGCAGAATTGACTTACTAGAGGGCCTCTTTGGGTTGAAAAGGGTTGGAGATTTAAATAGAGGCATAGCTAAAGTGGATCTATCCTTCTGACTTCCCCTAACAGCCACATAATCTTGGAAATTTCTTTATCTCCTTTCTCCCCAAATAAAACATTTCAAAGTAGTGTTGAAAGCAGAATTTAGAATTTCAAACCCACAAAAATGTTATGGTTTGGCGTATTTAATCTTGGTAAAGTGTTAAAAATATCTAAGTAGGTATTTGGTTTTATTTGGGACTAACAGCAGACTTCAAACCAGAAAAACTCATCAAGAAGTCTAACAGCTGCTTCAAATAAATTTTGGCTTAAAAAAATTTAAAAACAATATTTAAAAAAACAGCATATGATAAAACATTATATATATGTATACATATATATATAATTACTTTCTACCACTGAAATTTTGGAAGGCTTAAGAAATTATCCAACTTTGATCTTCAAATATTAAGTATTTTTTATCTATGTATTCCTATCTTCCTCCAAAAGAGAAGATAAAATTTAGTTAGTTCTTTCAGCTGAAAGAAACTTCCAGCCTAATCTTTGCTCCTCAAATCCCCCCTCTTGGTGCAGGAACAATTAATAACCTGTTCTGAGCAAAGCTATATGGCTCTATTCTCTCCTTCTGACTTTAAAATAATTTCTAAGAATTTGGCTTCAAGAAAATTAATCTCCAGGCTCTTATTCAATGAGTCACTAAGTCATTTATTATGCACTTGGTGCCCTAATTGCAGAGCAAAGTGTATTTTATAGCATAAAGTACATAAAATAAAGGCCAAGTTCTTGACGTCAGAACAAGACATTTTTTATACAGTTTTATATCAGTTGGCTCATCAAACCACCTGTAAATAAAATAATGGGCAAAAATTCAGAGCAAACTTCTCCGGGATGTTGAGTTCCCTGAGATGAAAACCCATACTTTACTCATTGCTTCGTGCCAGCTACAGAGAGGCAGACACATAGTTGTGCTTGATAAACAGTGAATGTGGAAGGAATGAAGCCTTCCTTACTGATTCTGCATCTGTGGTGTCATCTTCAGATAATTGTTTCTAGTAAGGACTGGCTCACAGACATCATTTGGTATTTCCTTCTTTTAGCTTCCTTGCATGCTGTGGGCCACATAAATGAAGAAGTTTTGCACCTGCTAAATTTTCTATTCTGTAATTAGGTTATTTATCCTAAAATGATTTTTTTTTTTCCTACAAGGAAAATTAAAGGCTGACTCTTTTTCTCCTTCTTTTTAAGAATGTAAGTTCTGTAAGTTCTCTTTGCTTCTCAACAGAGTATGTTTGTATAGTTAAGAGCTCATTGGCCACCCTGTCAATTCTATTGTTCTTCACTTCATCCAGGAGGAATTATATGCCTACTTCAATTTTTCCTGGCAGTGTCTATTCCTGGCAAGTTTTCCTCGTCAGTGTCTATTCTTTTTCTTTCCATTACTTCTATTCATACTAGATACCACAGACACCTGCCTGATCCAACCTGCCTTTCAAACCCATCTCTCCCCTGTCCACAACTGCCACAGGACAGTAAAAGTTAAAACTCAGTTTCTCAGCATTTCTTTCAACTGTGAGTAGTCGCATGACACCGTTCAGGCCAATGAAGTGAAAAGCTAATTAACAGCTCTGATGCTCTCTGTTCCCTTGCCTCCTTCTCCCTACCTGGAGCATGCGTAGTAGAGTGGCCCTCTTGCAAACATGAAGATTAAAATCATACGCTAAGGAAGGCAAGGCAGAAAGATGCCACAAGCCTAGGGCATCCAGCACATTGTGGAACCACTGCACCAGCTTTAGAGGATCTATCATAACTTCTCTTTATGTAAGAAAAAATAAATCTCTTTCACTGTAATTTTGGTTTTATTTTACACGTTGCTAAACACCATCCTAACTGATACACTGGAATAATGTATATTTGGTATTGGGCTCAGTTACATTAGGATAGTTTCCAAAAAATAAACAGTTACAATTGTTTCTTTCCAATATGTAAGGCAATAGAGGAAATGTCTCATTAAGATAATTTTGTACAAATAGGCCGTTTCCTTTGTTTTCTTGAATATAGGTACCAGAAAATTGATAGTAAGCCTAATGTATCTGAAACAGTGTGTGTGGGGCTTCGAAACTCAGGGCTTCATAAACCCAACTCAGGAATTTATTGAGAATAACTTCAGTGGATTATCATATCGGCTTCTGCATTCAATCTGTTGGAATATGTTATTTTGGTTGAAGTATATAAAGACAACCACACCTCATATTCATGGTTGGAAAAGGGAAGGATATTTTAATAATAGCTTCTTAAAAGTTGCAGTACGGAATCTGAAACTTTCTCAGTGAACTCTTCCTACTCTGTTACTTTAAAGGCCATTGGTCTCTCCTGCCCTCTGAATGGATCATTTACCCAAGCATAACTTTGTATCATCATGCTCTGGTTATTTAGAAAATATTGCTTCAATGAGTTATATAGCTCTTCCAAATGTCGACCCATTCATCATGTAACGTTAAAAAAAATCACATTCTGTAATACTAAATTAATTTTATCAGAAAAGTCTTTAAGTATTGGGAAGCTGTTAAGCTCATATGGTGGATAGCAGTTTGCCAAAATTCTAATTTTCACCAGAAACCTCAGATTTTTATCCCTGACAACAAATACTGCTTATTGTTTTCCTTGAAGTAACAGGCTCACTAGGATCATTTTCAAGAAAATGTTGAAAATCCAGATCAGGATAACCATAGCCTTCTGTCAGTCATTCTTTCAAGTAAAAGTGAAAAAACTAATAGTTCAGCTCAGAATTTCAATCAATAATAGCCCAAGTTCTTTCCCTTAAAACAATCATCATACTCAGTATGCTTTAGGTTTATTATTGTGTCATAGAGAATACTATAAAAACTCAAGGACTAAGATTTAATAAAGTAATTTTTGTTGCTTCCTCATGGACACTCTGAACTAAATATTTTTCTCCTTTTTCTTTTTTTTGCAGTGAGTATGTGGTAGCAAAAAATGCAGTAAAAACTGGTACAGTTTTGTGCCATTACCTTGATTCACGCTAAGGCACCAGAAGTTTTTATCCGCTATTCCTTTTGTACTATCAGTGCAAATGTCACACTATGAAAAAGGCAAATAATGTCTTAGTATTATTATGAAAATAGTTTTTGAATCCAGAGGCTGCCAGGGATACACACCACATTTTGAGCACTACTCCCAAATAGAATACAAATTGACCAGTAATTAAATCAAAAATACACAATATATCAAGAAAAGCTATTGCTCTTTTTGAATTATGGTTTTCTCAGGGTATATGCCCAGTAGTGGGATTGCTGGGTCATATGATAGTTCTATTTTTAGTTTTTTAAGGAACCTCCATACTGTTCTCCATAGTGGCTGTATCAATTTACATTCCCACCAACAGTGCAAGCGGGCACCCGTTTCTCCACACCCTCTCTAGCATTTATTGTTTGTAGATTTTTTGATGATGGCCATTCTGACTGGTGTGAGGTGATACCTCATTGTAGTTTTGATGTGCATTTCTCTAATGATTAATGATGTTGAGCATTCTTTCATGTGTTTGTTGGCAATCTGTATATCTTCTTTGGTTCATTTACAATAGCCAGGACATGGATGCAACCTAAGTGTCCATCGACAGATGAATGGATAAAGCAGATGTGGCACATATATACAATGGAATATTACTCAGCCATAAAAAGAAATGAAATTGAGTTATTTGTAGTGAGGTGGATGGACCTAGAGTCTGTCATACAGAGTGAAGTAAGTCAGAAAGAGAAAAACAAATACCGTATGCTAACACATACATATGGAATCAAAAAAAAAAAAAAAAAAAGGTCATGAAGAACCTAGGGGCAGGAAGGGAACAAAGATGCAGACCTACTAGAGAATGGACTTGAGGACACGGGGAGGGGGAAGGGAAAGCTGGGACAAAGTGAGAGAGTGGCATGGACATATATACACTACTAAATGTAAAACTGATAGCTAGTGGGAAGCAGCCGCATAGCACAGGGAGATCAGCTGGGTGCTTTGTGACCACCTAGAGGGGTGGGGTAGGGAGGGTGGGAGGGAGGGAGACGCAAGAGGGAAGGGGTATGGGGATATATGTATATGTATAGCTGATTCACTTTGTTATAAAGCAGAAACTAACACACCATTGTAAAGCAATTATACTCCAATAAAGATGTTAAAAAAAAAAAAAAAAGAAAAGCTATTGTCCTAGAAACCCAAGTCATTCACAAATCAGCAGCAAGGGTCACTGAATTCCCCCGCTGAAGTGATTCTATTTGTATTCCAGAAACAAGTCATTACATTAAAATGTTTGCTTTTTCTTCTAATGGACATAATATACGCTAACATTTGGAAAAGCATGAAGAAAAAAATTAGCTGTCTTCTACCACCACCAAAGATTAACTATTGTTGATGTCTCACATATTTTCTCAATATTATATTATAAGCTTTTAACTTATTTAAAATTCTCTTGAAACATAACTTCTGTTGGCTGTAAATTATTCTGTTTTGAAGTGGTACAATAAATTTCTGAGAATTTCTATAGGGTTAGATAATTTAGTTCCAGTTTTTTTTCTATTATAGGTATTGCTGCCAACATTGAATATAGATGTACGATTCTGGCTATTATTAGGTGTTGTCAGACATTTTAATTTAGTCATGTTCTGATACGTGCAATGATATTTCCTTGTGACTTTAATTTGCATTTTCTTGACAAATAGTGACATTCAGCAAGTTTTTCGTGTACCTATTTGCCATCCATATATCTTTTTCGGTGTATGCTATTAACATTTTTGTACACTATTCTCAAACTTTTATAATACATGTTTTCTGAAAAGTTTGATTCTGTTAATATGCCATTTTGTATCACAGTTCCTTTTCTTTATAAAACATATTTTGACTTACTATAGAATTAATAAATACAGCTCATGGGAAATAAAGTATGAAGAAAACATATAAAATTTCCTCATAATCTGACCACTAAGAGATACCTACTGCCAACCCCTTATTTTTCCAGTCTTGGCTTTATGCAATTTTCCATAATTGAGTCAATATTGTATATTCAATTTAGTGTCCAACTTTTTTTTTGCTTCAATACCATATCATGAGCATTTTGTATGTTATTAAGTATTCTTTCCACATCACTCTGTCTTCTTCCTACACCCCTCACAGGAAATTAAAGTTTACTTAGGGCAAATACATGCAAAATTATAATTAATAGAGTACTAAATTTTATAAGGTAGGTGTTGGAAAATATGACTAAGTTTACATGGGTGTTACGGAAGGTCCCTGAGAGCTGGGGTCATCAGGAAAGAGCAGTGGAGGTGAAAGATGAGTTGGGCCTTGAGGAGGTGGCAGGCGTGGGAACTAGTGAGCAGGGAGCGAATGATTCAGGATAGGAGTGAGCAGGGCGGGATCAGGGCCATCGAGCGCTGGGCAAGGATTCAGCGAGGAGAGCCGAGTGATTGGTTTGCATTGAAATAAATGAGAGGGACCAAATTTCAGAGGTCCTTTCAAGGCTGGCAAATGAGCTGCTGCTCTCTGTAGAACTGAAATGTGTTTGAAATTACATAAAATTTAGTGGTTTGTGGGAGAAAGGCTGACTAAACTACAAAACCCTTCTTTATGATAACACACACAAAAGAAACAGCACATGCACACTGCCATTCCCAGAAAAGACAGAAAATATTGTGTTGTGGCTAGAAACTGTATAAGCCCGCTTTGGCGAATGGCACATATATTTTCCAATTTTATGTTAATGACCAATATATGGGACAGGTATTATTGTTATTACCACATTATTATCAAAGCTTTTTTAAAAAAATTAATAAACTAAGTCTAGATAGATTGAGTCATTTGCTTATAGTCACCACTTGCTCCACAAGTCACAGGCAAGGAGTTTAAACCCAGACCTTCCAATCTCATGCTTGTTCTTTATCTAAATGATGGGTCTCAACCCTGGCTATATATTAAACTCAAATGTGAAGCTTTGAAAGCATTAAACATCCACTTTCACACCTCCTGCTCTGAATTTCTGATTTAATTAATCTGAAGTGGGACTTAATTGCTTGTGGTTTTAAATGTTCCCCTGGTAATTCCCATGCATTTCCACATTTGCGAACCGCTGCTGTAAACCACACTGCTTCACCAGCATGAACGCTGCTGTTCCTCACATGATTACGGAAAGCATCAAGGCACTTTCTCCAAGACTTACCTAGTTTTGAATTCTTACTTTGATTAATTTCTTGAACACACGTTGAACTTCTCAATGAAATTTACTTTTCAAGAAACATGCATATGTGATGTTTTCCAAATCTTTCACATACGAGAATGTCTTATTTCTTTACACAAGAAGAGTAATTTAGGTAAATGTGGACATTGGGGGACCAATTTTTACTCAAATTTTATAGCTATTTCTCCACACTCTCTCCTGGCATTTATATTTGCGGAAGGCAAGTCTGATGCAGACTTTTCTTTTTCCTTTTTAATTTGGATTGTTTGTTTATTCTTGAAACTTGCAGGGTTCTCCATCCTTTCTAGCTATCATCTCTTCATGTTTTTCGCCTTTGACTTTTCTTATAAGTTCTGAAAGCATCTCCTATCTAAACTCTGAATCAATGTTACACATTAACTCCTTCATGACTCCAATAACAGTTCTAATACTCCTACTATACTTAATTCTGAACTCCTAAAATCTCTTCATCTCACATACCTTGCTTCTCAATTCATCTTTATGACTTCTGCCTCTTGTCTCACGGAGTGCAAATGGACTATGTCAAGCAGTATAAAAATACTTATGGGCTTCCCTGGTGGCGCAGTGGTTGAGAATCTGCCTGCCAATGCAGGGGACACGGGTTCGAGCCCTGGTCTGGGAAGATCCCACATGCCGCGGAGCAACTAGGCCCGTGAGCCGCAATTACTGAGCCTGCGCGTCTGGAGCCTGTGCTCCGCAACCGGAGAGGCCGCGATAGTGAGAGGCCCGCGCACCGCGATGAAGAGTGGCCCCCACTTGCCGCAACTAGAGAAAGCCCTCGTACAGAAACGAAGACCCAACACAACCATAAATTAATTAATTAATTTTTTTAAAAAAGAATTGGAACACAAAAATATTAAAAAGCTACTTTACAAAAAAAAAATACTTATGTTCTTCGGCTAGTAGTTACTTTCTCTGATATGTTTTCCCTTGTTTTGTTTTGTCTTTTCTCCTTTATTTATTCTTAATGAAACAAGCTCTGTCTAGAGCTTGTCTAAACACTTGCCACTCCGCCAGTGTTTGCCAGTTGATGGAAATGTGGATTTCCTTTCATGACATTCAGCGTCTGTTAGAATCTAGCTATAGACCAACTAGAAGGCAGGTCAGTGAATATATATTTAGCCCAATTCTTGGTTTCTAAGAGGCAGTCTTCATTGTAGTAGTTCTCATCTGTGCTGGTCTGATTTGGGGTATTATCCTTCCCAGGCTATGCTGTTCTGAACAGATTAAATAAATGTAAATTTCTAACATCCAGCTAGCATGCTTATAAGGGCTTCTTGTGGCTTTGTCTCGCCTTCCACACCTTTATTTGTAGGATCTATATCTCCGTGATTAAGCACAGGATGCCCAGTTAAGTTTGAATTTCAGATAGAACTACAAATCATTTTTTAGTGTAAGTATCTCCCACAAGTATTGGGGACATACTTACACTAAAAAATTATGTTGTTGTTTCTGTTTACTATTTGGGACATAGTTATATTGAAACATTATTTGTAGTTTACATGAAATTCAAATTTAACTGGGCATCCTGTATGTGTATCTGCTAAATCTGGCAACCCTTCCTCCACACTCCTCTCAAGTTGTTCTCTAGAAGCATCAGTCTCTAATTTGCATAAGAACAGCTGTATTAGCTGTAGTGTACTTCGTAAGGCCGGACACCTGTGCAGGAGAGTGAGACAGCTGCTCAATTTTCTTGCTGGTATAGTTCTGAGATTTTGGAGCCAAAAGACAAATGGTTTGGGGATTTCTCTACTTTTCTTCCAGCTGGGCAGCTTGCTCCGTTGCAAAGATCTGGCATTGGTGGGTCTCAATTGCATTTTTCAATCCGATTCTGCCCATCTTGCGGTTGGATGTTAAGAGCTCCCAGATTCTGAAAATTCAAATTTTTGGTGGCTTTTCTCAGCGTTCATATTTTTGTGTGAGAAATTAGGAAAGGCTCTTAGCCAGAAACTATTGGAAATCAGACTCCTGGCACTCTTCAGTGTGTGTGTTTGCATGCTTGGATTACAACTTCTGAAGCATTCTCAGAGGCCCAAAATGAAGGAGGCAGTTATGTTTGGCCTAATGAACGCTGCCAAAATGGAATCAAGTGTGATATCTAAATCTACCTCCACAACGGCAAGGAGGCCTTCTCTGGAAAAGGAAATAGTGTTGCTGGGTAAGAGATTATGTTGCGTAAGGTATGTATTCCAGGTCGTGCCGTGGTTTAGTATTTACGCTTTCGTCCCTGTTGAATGCCCACAGATGTGTGTTGGAGTCATTCAGCACTGCTGGGCCCAGTGCGGTCTTGTCAAAGGTCTGCTCACCCCCTGCATGTTTTACAGCCGCCCCGCATAGCAGAGGCATTTTTTACAAGAATTTTTTCTTCCTGCTACTCTGGGGAAATGGTCCATCACACAATCCCTCACATCACTTAAAACACACTTAGCGGAAGGGCCATCTGCCACTGGCTGTTTGGCAATCCTCGGAGCACAGCAAAACAGGCTAAGTATGAGAAAACGTCTTCAGAATTGGTCTTGACACTCTTAGTTCAACTAGTTCCCAGCTACCAGCTCTTCTAAGTCATGCATTTAGCTCAGTTCAAAGCCTGACAGAGGTTACAGATATTGCTTTTTGTGTCAATGTGCGATGCCTCATGCTGTGTTTTATCTTCCCGAACACAAGCCAATGCACCTGCTTTGCTTGTTTGATTTCTTCCAGCTGTTTTCCCCTTTGTCTTGATTTACTCTCAAGGTTTTTGCCTTATTGATTTATCAAGGAGGCCTCGTCATTTATTTCATGAAGATTATCTTTTTACGATTGTGCTGTTTGGTCAGCAGAACAAATTTGGTGTTAATTATATTTATTTGGCCTTTGTAGAACAAGATGATAGCTTTTTTTTTTTTTTTTTTTGGTAAGGAATAATATCCTCCCTAAGAGATGGGGACAGAGGAGGAACTCACGTGGAAAGAGTCCTTTCTTCTGCTGCCGTTTTCCAGAGGTGTTGAGATCAACTGAGGTGATGTCACATGACCTACAACCCTGAAAGCTCTTTTTTGAACTTGCAGTGAGGACGGGCAGTTCCAAGAAAGCAAACCTCTGGAGGAGAACCACTGAATGAAAGGGTGCTCATTTGAGATCCAGAAATAGAATAAAGAGTTCTGACTTAGATCTTTATTTATTTATTTATTTATTTATTTTGGCTGTGTTGGACCTTCGTTTCTGTGTGAGGGCTTTCTCTAGTTGTGGCAAGTGGGGGCCACTCTTCATCGCGGTGCGTGGGCCTCTCACTGTCGCGGCCTCTCTTGTTGCGGAACACAGGCTCCAGACACGCAGGCTCAGTAGTTGTGGCTCACGGGCCCAGTTGCTCCGCGGCATGTGGGATCTTCCCAGACCAGGGCTCGAACCCGTGTCCCCTGCATTGGCAGGCGGATTCTCAACCACTGCGCCACCAGGGAAGCCCTGACTTAGATCTTATAGGGGCTGAGTGTTCTCTGGTCCATGGGCCCACATGGTTTTGGGTTTTATTCTGTTCCTATTCCAATGGGGCTCAGTAGAAATATGCTCTGCTGAGCAAGAGGGGAAGCTGGACAAATCCTAATATGTAAGTGACTTACCCCTGTGAGCCTCTCTTTTCTTGATCTGTAAAATGAAATCAAGAAATCTTTCTTAGTTGAGGTAAGGACTAAGCTGTTGAAAGAAAGAGACCTCAAAATACAATGCTTAAAAAAAAAAAAAAGGCAATGACTTAAATTAGAGGTTTGTGTCTCTCCTTCTTGTGGAACCATTTTAAGGTGGGCATTCTAAGCTGTGTGGGCAGTTCTACTCCTCTGAGCCATTTAGGAGCACGGATTCCTTCCATCTTCTAGCCCCTCTTCCACCTTTACAAGGGCACAGCTGGGTCTCAGCAAATCCAGCCAGCCTGCAGGAAGGGGGAAAAGAGGAAGCCCAGGACGAGCAATTTTCTATAAATAAGTCACACACTCAAAGGTTTTGCTCTTCACCTCACCTCCCATTGATCATGTGACTCATTCTCACCAATAGGATGTAAGGGGAAGAGCATGAGAAACTGACAAATGTGATCAGGAACAGAGAGACCATGTGCCCAGGAAAAAGGGGAGAATGGGATTTTGAGGGTGAATAGGTATCAGATAGATATCAGCAATACCAATATCAAAGCAAGAGGTAAAGATTAGATAATATTTTTAACATGCTAAGCACATGCTAATATAGAGTATGACTAAGGGCTTAATACCCAGTAAAGACTCTCTCTTGCCCTCATTTATGTTCTTCTTAAGGGATTGGTAATTATTAAAAAAACAGGAGGGGAAATGAGAAACATGATGCACAGCTCTAAATTAAGACATGAGGGGAGTGGGGGAAAGTGAGCCATGTCTGGGGATACCTGAAATTTAAATAACTCTCATTCCTGAATGGTTTAATTAACACTAAGTGTCACAGTTGAGGTTGAATATGGAATAATTCTCCTAAGATACCTCTCTAAAAACATGACAGGGATGAGGAGTTATTCCTTTTTGGTTATATGAACCATGACTTCTACTTTTTGTTTCTAACACAGTTCTTTGGAAATTATAGGTGGTAGATATTTGCTAGTTTATTATTTGCTGTGCAACCATATTCAGCACTGAAAGTCCTAAGGTAATAAGCTTAAGAGCAGATTAGACTCTGATAGGGACTTTGTCAGTTGAACAGTCCAAGGATAAATTTCTGAGTAAGGTGTTGTCCAGATTACCATGATTTCTCTTTCTGTAACTCTGGAGCCATCTAAGGGTTTGGATGATATGCACTGGATAAAACGTGAAATGTCTGAGTCGTACACAATCCATTAAAAAATTTGTAAAGTATTATTGTGCCTTAAGGTCAGAAAAAATAAAAATTAGGGTAGTTGCTTGGCAGAAACAGAAAGTTTTGTGGGAAATAAAATCCACAAATGACTTCTATTTGAATAACTATGCTTAAAATTTTTAAAATCAATCCCATTTGTTATAACTTACAAAACTCTTAATTCTTACCTTAAGAGCAAAACATTACATACCTATTTATATGACTATAAGGATACATGTTGAAAGTCACAGAGAAGTTAATGTATAAATATAGAGGGTTATTATTTTCTTCTTTATGTTTTTCTAGTATTCTCTATTCTTAAGAAGGAGAAAATTAACATGAGGAACTGAGGGGTGGAAAGAGTAAGATTTGACACAATCATGCCTTTTAACAAATCTTCAAACTGCAAATGTTCCAAAAGGCTTTACATACTGTCTGTAATTAAAATAACCCAGTGTCCCCATTAGGTGACTTGGGGAAGGAGGTACAGCGTTGATTGTTTTTTCAAGTATAAATCTAAAGTATTATGTGTGGTCCCCAAGACAGTGCTGGAAACAGGATTGGAACCTGTAACACGTCCATTCAAGGACCCAAAACTCATGAAATTCATTGTTCACAGGAACATAATGAGTGCAGAAGGCTGACATTTCCTTTGCCATTGTTTCTTTCTTTAATGCTCCCTAGTGCCCCATACGCTTCCAGGAAACAGCTCCCCGCTCCTTCCTCTTCATGAACATCAAAAGGCTTAGAAGCCATTTGTAGATCCACCATGTGTACACTGTGGAGACCGAAATCAAATCTCGTTTCAAGTTCTCAAGGAGGAATTCCGGTGGACATGGCAGGGCTACTCCAGGATATGAAGGGAAAGGCCATGGTATTCATTTTCCATAGCCAGCAAATTCTAATGTCACCAAACTCCAATAAGAGGTTTTTCTTTTAAATGTGACTCTATATTTCCAGAGCTTGTCTATATGGTTTCTTTAAACACCTTCACACTACAGGTTGGGATCCCTAGCAATGAATTTTGAGTACAGATAACTAGGGCAGGGCGGAGGGACAGGGAGAGTGGAAATTTCCAGTCATAAATGAAAAGCACTTACTTTAGGAAGTCTTATTTCAAAATAGTGTTGCTATTCACTCCTTACTTTAGCATTTGTTCTTACCCAAACCTCATTTTCTCATTTTCCATACACTGTTAGCAAAGGTAATTTTGGCCATACAAAGCTCAGTAGTGATATTGGTTCACAAGCATAGGATGTGCTATCTTCTTATCTTATATACATATTGATAACTATGATTTAATTTACCTATGATGGGGGTAAGTGCAATGGAGTAGAAGGGATAAATGTACAGCTTCCCATATCCTGCCTTTTTTGAGAAGCTTTTACTTTTAAGACTTTAGGTGAACCATGTTTAATTTCCTATTTCTCTTTGTCTGTAACTCAGCAGTACAATAGAACAGAGGGAGAAAGTATAACTGATATGCCATCTATTAAAATAAGGTAAATGTATATTCCTGGTAATTATTTGTGTGAAGCCCATTTGAATGAATGGGGGTTCTTTGATCACAAGAATGTTTCATCTTAATAATGAAATAAAGTCTGGCTTCAAAAATCTCAATGCTTCCAGTCAACATAAGCTTAGTAAACTTATAACACTGTTTTCCAAAGTTTTCTTTGGAAAGTACATGAAACACCTGTTCTGAGGCATCGTTAATAGGTACTACACAGAAACTAGCCAATTTAAACTTTTCAGATGTGCAAAGAGCCACTGTAAACATAGTCTAGCAAATGAAACATGAATCCAAGAAAGACAGATATGGAAACAAGCAATAACATGGAGCAAGGAACCAGTAAAACTTATACCTGTCTAAAGAATTGTTGAAAATGAGGCTGTGCAACTTAATGCCTGAGTTAAAAGATTCTTTGAAAAGAAAGGGTAGACAGGAACTTATTTTAGAACAGGGTGTAATTAACAGACAATGTCTAGAAAAGGAAATGCACACCTGAAATCCCTGAGTATCCTTAGACTGAAGTATGAAAATAGTCTCGTGCTGCATCTTCCCTTAAAGGGAAGGGAGTCTGGGAACCAGGGCCACATTAGGAGGGGAGAGGTTGCCGTTTGGTCACCAAGGAGTCATCTACAATGAACATGCAAAATCATGCAGATTGAGTTTGGAAAATCTGAAGTCATTCTGTACATTACCTATAATGTGAAGAGTTAGTTGTTCATCTTTTTTTTTTCTGTGAAAACTGCTCTTAAAAAATAAAGTTTAGGGCTTCCCTGGTGGCACAGTGGTTGAGAATCTGCCTGCCAATGCAGGGGACACGGGTTCGAGCCCTGGTCTGGGAAGATCCCACATGCCACGGAGCAACTGGGCCCGTGAGCCACAATTACTGAGCCTGCGCGTCTGGAGCCTGTGCTCCGCATGCAACAAGAGAGGCCGCGATAGTGAGAGGCCCGCGCACTGCGATGAAGAGTGGTCCCCGCTTGCCACAACTAGAGAAAGCCCTCGCACAGAAACGAAGACCCAACACAGCCATAAATAATTAAATAATTAAATAATTAAAAAAATAAAAAAAAAATAAAGTTTATTAATAAAAACAAAATCCCAGAAAAAAAAAAAACATGCTGAAATTTCAGATTGGATAATATGGTTTGTAACTTTAAAAAGGCACATATATTTTTTTAAGATATTTATTGGAGTATAATTGCTTTACAATGTTGTGTTAGTTTCTGCTGTATAACAAAGTGAATCAGCTGTACTTACATATATCCCCATATCTCCTCCCTCTTGTGTCTCCTTCCCACCCTCCCTATCCCACCCCTCTAGATGGTCACAAAGCACTGAGCTGATCTCCCTGTGCTACGCGGCTGCTTCCCACTAGTTATCTATTTTACATTTGGTAGTGTATATATGTCAATACCACTCTCTCACTTCATCCCAGCTTACCCTTCCCCCTCCCCATGTCCTCAAGTCTATTCTCTATGTCTGCAACTCTATTCCTGTCCTGCCCCTAGGTTCTTCAGAACCATTTTTTTTAGATTCCATATATATGTGTTAGCATACGGTATTTGTTTTTCTCTTTCTGACTTACTTCACTCTGTATGACAGTCTCTAGGTCCATCCACCTCACTACAAATAGTTCAATTTCAGTTCTTTTTATGGCTGAGAAGTATTCCATTGTATATATGTGCCAATCTTCTTTATCCATTTGTCTGTCGATGGACACTTAGGTTGCTTTCATATTCTGGCTATTGTAAATAGTGCTGCAATGAACATTGTGGTACATGACTCTTTTTGAATTATGGTTTTCCCAGGGTATATGCCCAGTAGTGGGATTGCTGGGCCATATAGTAGTTCTGTTTTTAGATTTTTAAGGAACCTCCATACCGTTCTCCATAGTGGCTGTATGAATTCACATTCCTACTAACAGTGCAAGAAGCTTCTCTTTTCTCCACATCCTCTCCAGCATTTATTGTTTGTAGACCTTTTGATGATGGCCATTCTCACCAGTGTGAGGTGATACCTCATTGTAGTTTTGATTTGCATTTCTCTAATGATTAGTGATGTTGAGCATCCTTTCATATGTTTGTTGGCAATCTGTATATCTTCTTTGGAGAAATGTCTATTTAGGTCTTCTGCCCATTTTTGGATTGGGTTGTTTTTTTGATATTGAGCTGCATGAGCTGCTTGTGTATTCTGGAGATTAATCCTTTGTCAGTTGCTTCATTTGCAAATATTTTCTCCCATTCTGAGGGGTGTCTTTTCGTCTTCTTTATGGTTTCCTTTGCTGTGCAAAAGCTTTTAAGCTTCATAAAGTCCCATTTGTTTGTTATTGTTTTTATTTCCAGTTCTCTAGGAGGTAGGTCAAAAAGGATCTTGCTGTGTGTCTCCTTCCTGTGATTTGTCATAGAGTGTTCTGCCTAAGTTTGATTTGTCATAGAGTGTTCTGCCTAAGTTTTCCTCTAAGAGTTTTATAGTGTCTGGCCTTACATTTAGGTCTTTAATCCATTTTGAGTTGATTTTTGTGTATGGTGTTAGGGAGTGTTCGAATTTCATTCTTTTACATGTAGTTGTCCAGTTTTCCCAGCACCACTTATTGAAGAGGCTGTCTTTTCTCCATTGTATATTCTTGCCTCCTTTATCAAAGATAAGGTGACCATATGTGCATGGGTTTATCTCTCGGCTTTCTATCCTGTTCCATTGATCTATATTTCTGTTTTTGTGCCACTACCATACTGTCTTGATTACTGTAGCTTTGTAGTATAGTCTGAAGTCTGGGAGCCTGATTCCCCCAGCTCCATTTTTCTTTCTCAAGATTGCTTTGGCTATTTGGGGTCTTTTGTGTTTCCATACAAATTGTGAAATTTTTTGTTCTAGTTCTGTGAAAAGTGCCGTTGGTAGCTTGATAGGGATTGCACTGAATTTGTAGATTGCTTTGGGTAGTATAGTCATTTTCACAATGTTGATTCTTCCAGTCTAAGAACGTGGTATATCTCTCCATCTGTTGGTATCATCTTTAATTTCTTTCATCAGTGTCTTATAATTTTCTGCATACAGGTCTTTTGTCTCCTTAGGTAGGTTTATTCCTAGGTATTTTATTCTTTTTGTTGCAGTGGTAAATGGGAGTGTTTCCTTAATTTCTCTTTCAGATATTTCATCATTACTGTATAGGAATGCAAGAGATTTCTTTGCATTAATTTTGTATCCTGCTACTTCACCAAATTCATTGATTAGTTCTAGTAGTTTTCTGATAGCATCTTTAGGATTCTCTATGTATAGAATCATGTCATCTGCAAGCAGTGACAGTTTTACTTCTTTCCCATTTGGATTCCTTTTATTTCTCTTTCTTCTCTGATTGCTGTGGCTAAAACTTCCAAAACTATGTTGAATAATAGTGGTGAGAGTGGGCAACCTTGTCTTGTTCCTGATCTTAGTGGAAATGGTTTCAGTTTTTCACCATTGAGGACGATGTTGGCTTTGGGTTTGTCATATATGGCCTTTATTATGTTGAGCTGAGTTCCCTCTGTGTCTACTTTCTGGAGAGTTTTTTATCATAAATGGTGTTGAATTTTCTCAAAACCTTTTTCTGCATCTATTGAGATTATCATATGGTTTTTAATCCTTCAATTTCTTAATATGGTGTATCACATTGATTGATTTGCGTATATTGAAGATTCCTTGCATTTCTGGGAAAAACCCCACTTGATTATGGTGTATGATCCTTTTAATGTGCTGTTGGATTCTGTTTGCTAGTATTTTGTTGAGGATTTTTGCATCTATGTTCATCAGTGATACTGGCCTGTAGTTTTCATTTTTTGTGACATCTTTGTCTGGTTTTGGTATCAGAGTGATGGTAGCCTTGTAGAATGAGTTAGGGAGTGTTCCTCTCTCTGCTATATTTTGGAAGAGTTTGAGAGGGGTAGGTATTAGCTCTTCTCTAAACATTTGATAGAATTTCCCTGTGAAGCCATCTGGTCCTGGGCTTTTGTTTGTTGGAAGATTTTTAATCGCAGTTTTAATTTCAGTGCTTGTGATTGGTCTGTTCATATTTTCTGTTTCTTCCTGGTTCAGTCTCGGAAGGTTGTGCATTTCTAAGAATTTGTCCATTTCTTCCAGGTTGTCCATTTTATTGGCATATAGTTGCTTGTAGTAATCTCTCATGATCCTTTGTATTTCTGCAGGGTCAGTTGCTACTTCTTCTTTTTAATTTCTAATTCTGTTGATTTGAGTCTTCTCTCTTTTTTTCTTGATGAGTGTGGTTAATGGTTTATCAATCTTGTTTATCTTCTCAAAGAACCAGCTTTTAGTTTTATTGATCTTTGCTATCATTTCCTTCATTTCTTTTTCATTTATTTCTGATCTGATCCTTATGATTTCTTTCCTTCTTCTAACTTTGGGGTTTTTTTATTCTTCTTTCTCTAATTGCTTTAGGTATAAGGTTAGGTTGTTTATTTGAGATGTTTCTTGTTTCTTAAGGTAGGATTGTATTCCTATAAACTTCCCTCTTAGAACTGCTTTGGCTGCATCCCATAGGTTTTGGGTTGTCATGTTTTCATTGTCATTTGTTTCTAGGTATTTTTTGATTTCCTCTTTGACTTCTTCAGTGATCTCTTGGTTATTTAGTAGTGTACTGTTTAGCCTCCATGTGTTTGTATTTTCTACCGTTTTTTTTCCTGTATGATATCTAGTCTTGTAGCACTGTGGTCAGAAAACATACTTGATATGACTTCAATATTCTTACATTTACCAAGGCTTGATTTGTGACCCAAAATATGATCTATCTTGGAGAATGCTCCATGAGCACTTGAGAAGAAAGTGTATTCTGTTGTTTTGGGCCGGAATATCCTGTAAATATCAATTAAGTCCATCTTGTTTAATGTATCATTTAAAGCTTGTGTTTCCTTATTTTCATTTTGGATGATCTGTCCATTGGTGAAAGTGGGGTGTTAAAGTCCCTTACTATTATTGAGTTACTGTCGACTTCCCATTTTATGGCTGTTAGCAGTTGCCTTATGTATTGAGGTGCTCTTATGTTGGGTGTATAAATATTTACAATTGTATATCTTCCTCTTGGATTGATCCCTTGATCATCATGTAGTGTCCTTCTTTGTCTCTTGTAATAGTCTTTATTTTAAAGCCTATTTTGTCTGATATGAGAATTGCTACTCCAGCTTTCTTTTGATTTCCATTTGCATGGAATATCTTTTTCCATCCCCTCACTTTCAGTCTGTATGTGTCCCTAGGTCTGAAGTGGGTCTCTTGTAGGCAGCATATATACGGGTCTTGTTTTTGTATCTATTCAGTCAGTCTATGTCTTTTGGTTGGAGCATTTAATCCATTTACATTTAAGTTAATTATCAATATCTATGTTCCTATTGCCATTTTCTTAACTGTTTTGGTTTGTTATTGTAGGTCTTTTCCTTCTCTTGTGTTTCCTGCCTAGAGAAGTTCCTGTAGCATTTGTTGTAAAGCTGGTTTGGTCATGATGAATTCTCTTAACTTTTGCTTGTCTGTAAAGGTTGTAATTTCTCCTTTGAATCTGAATGAGATCCTCTCTTGGTAGATTAATCTTGGTTGTGGGTTTTTCTCCTTCATCACTTTAAAGATGTCCTGCCACTCCCTTCTGGCTTGCAGAGTTTCTGCTGAAAGATCTGCTGTTAAACTTATGGGGATTCCCTTGTATGTTATTTGTTGCTTTTCCCTTGCTTCTTTTAAAAATTTTTTTTGTATTTAATTTTTGATAGTTTGATTAAAACGTGTCTTGGCATGTTTCTCCTTGGATTTATCCTGTATTGGACGCTCTGCGCTTCCTGGACTTGTTTGACTATTTCCTTTCCCATATTAGGGAAGTTTTCAACTATAATGTCTTCAAATATTTTCTCAGTCCCTTTCTTTTTCTCTTCTTCTTCTGGGACCCCTATAATTCGAATGTTGGTGTGTTTAATGTTGTCCCAGAAGTCTCTGAGACTGTCCTCAATTCTTTTCATTCTTTTTGCTTTATTCTGCTCTGTGGTAGTTATTTCCACTGTTTTATCTTCCAGGTCACTTATCCGTTCTTCTGCCTCAGTTTTTCTGCTATTGATTCCTTCTAGAGAATTTTTTTTTTTTTAATTTTTTTAATGCTATTCTTGTCTGCTTACATTCTTTTTATTTATGTATGTATGTATGTATGTATGGCTTTGTTGGGTCTTCGTTTCTGTGCGAGGGCTTTCTCTATAGTTGTGGCAAGCGGGGGCCACTCTTCATCGCGGTGCGGGGGCCACTCTTCATCGCGGTGCGGGGGCCACTCTTCATCGCGGTGCGCGGGCCTCTCACTATCGCGGCCCCTCTCGTTGCCGAGCACAGGCTCCATATGCGCAGGCTCAGTAATTGTGGCTCACGGGCCTAGTTGCTCCGCGGCATGTGGGATCTTCCCAGACCAGGGCCCGAACCCGTGTCCCCTGCATTGGCAGGCAGATTCTCAACCGCTGCGCCACCAGGGAAGCCCCTAGAGAATTTTTAATTTCATTTTTTGTGTTGTTCATCATTGTTTGTTTGCCCTTTAGTTCTTCTAGATCCTTGTTAAACGTTTCTTGTATTTTCTCCATTCTATTTCCAAGATTTTGGATCATCTTTACTATCATTCCTCTGAACTTTTTTTCAGGTAGATTGCCTATTTCCTCTTCATTTGTTTGGTCTGGTGGGTTTTTACCTTGCTCCTTCACCTGCTGCATATTTCTCTGTTTTCTCATTTTGCTTAACTTACTGGTTTGGGGTCTCCTTTTCGGAGGCTGCAGGTTCGTAGTTCCCGTTGTTTTTGGTGTCTGCCCCCTGTGGGTAAGGTTGGTTCAGTGGGTTGTGTAGGCTTCCTGGTGGAGGGTATTGGTGCCTGTGTTCAGGTGGATGAGGCTGGATCTTGTCTTTCTGGTGGGCAGGATCGCATCTGGTGGTGTGTTTTGGGGTGTCTGTTAGCTTATTATGATTTTAGGCAGCCTCTCTGCTAATGGGTAGGATTGTGTTCCTGTGTTGCTAGTTGTTTGGCATGGGGTGTCCAGCACTGGAGCTTGCTGGTCGTTGAATGGAGCTGGGCCTTTGTGTTGTGATGGAGATCTCTGGGAGAGCTCTTGCTGATTGACATTACGTGTGGCCGGGAGGTCTCTAGTGGTCCAATGTCCTGAACTGAGCTCTCCCACCTCAGAGGCTCAGGCCTGACACCCAGCCTGAGCAGCAAGACCCTGTCAGCCACACGTCCGAGGAGGACACCCTCCCTACCTCTCTCCCATCCTCCCTCCCTTCCTTCCTTCCCAAGGCACACATTTTTAAGCAATTGTTCACAAACATCTTTTGAGCAGTTCATTTTCTAGACACAGGGTTATTACTTTATAAGTGTGGAGAGAATCATTTTTTTCCTTTGCTTGGGAAGTACAGGCTTAGACTGTAGATCCATTGCTATGGATTTTCTAACAATCCTTTTCTTAAAGGCAATAGTCCTGTTCTTGGCAGCCTGAACAAAAGTCCTATCAAAACATATCATTCTTCTCCAGTTCCAAAGACAGCCCTGTAGGAAATATACAAAATTGCTGTCTTTGGATGGTGATTATGTTTCTTATTTATACTGTTGTGTAGTTTGCAAATTGAGTTCAATGATTATTTATATTTTTCTTTTGGAAAGGTGAAAATAATGCCTTACTTTTTAGAATCAGTAACCATGAAATACTTACAGGTATATTTTGAAATAAAATTTTTCTACCAATAATTTTCTACCAAGATATAAAGGAAAGGGACCAAAATTTTACCCTAGAAATGTTCAAAATGTAGAGTGAAGAAATTTAGCTAATTTTTTAGTCACAACTTTGGTAAGACGGACTTAGGTATGGATCATACATATTAAGATACCTTAAGAAATGTGATATTTTGAAAAAAAACAACTTTTATTTGGTCTTCTAGTCAATGTTACCTAGGGTTTCACGCTTGACTGCCTCTCTCTACAGCTATGCTATTTAGTAGAAATTCTCCAGGCAACAATCTGATCAAAATCAGCTACCTCTAAATACTTAAGGTTTTCCTTAATTTCAAAAGTCTAGTTTTTTCTTTCAAACAATGTTCAGGGTCATGATGTGTGCCCCAAAATCCTTTCAGTATGTCGTGAGAAAAAAGTGAAACTTTTTACAAAATGATGTGAAAACTCAGATTGTAATGTTGATGAATAGCCCCTTGTGATCTGCAGCGCCTGAAAAAAGATGAGGAACCACTTCCTCATCACTTTCTCCCTGGCAAGCACTTAACACAGAGCCAGCTTTACAAGTTTAACAGAAATAAATGACAAAACAAGCAGTTGTAAAGAAAATATATATCCTAAACCTTTGAAGCTCCAACTTTTTGAAATGCTTTGCCCTTCATGCATGATGACTGATGGAATAAGAATGCACTCTATTGGGGGGGGGGTGGTTTGGAGACCATGTCTCCAACCCTCAGATATTGAAGGGGTATTTCTTTTCCATTCCTCCAGAAACCCTATCTCTGGCATGACCTCAGTTGCGTGTGCTTCCCTCCATTTCTTTGAAATGATGACACATATAGAACCCTATAAACTTCATTCAAAGGAAAAGAAAAATCTTTCTACTTGGCCAACTGTTTAACCACCCAGGCTAAGCCTGCCTCTTGGTTCCTCCTTGTCCTCCGTCAGTATTACCATACATTGAGCCCTGATGCTACACCAAGCACTCTGCTAGGTGCCCACATCATGCACCCTCTCAGGTGTCCATGTTGATATCTAAAATTCTTTTATTTAGTCCTCCTCTCTTGGGAGTAGTGACTTTGGTTTCTATGTTCTCAGAAGACTTTCTCTTCCTCATCAAATTAAACATGCCTTATAGGATAAGATAGAGGGTACAGAGAGTGGGGCATAGTATAAAGAACTGGGAGATTGGGATTGACATATATACACTACTAGGTATAAAACAGATAACTAACGAGAACCTACCGTATAGCACAGGGAACTCTACTCAGTGCTCTCTGGTGACCTATATGGGAAGGAAATACATAAAAGAGGGGATGTATGTATACGTATAGCTGATTCACTTTGCTGTACAGTGGAAACTAACACAACATTGTAAAGCAAGTATACTCCAATAAAAATTAAAAATTAAAAAATTTAAAAAAAAAAGAGCTTATAAGCTTCATTGAAGAAAGCCCTTTTCCCCTCCTCTTGTGGTGTATAAATTAATTGCAGTTTTATCTCAGCCCCATCCTTTTGTTTCCCCTCTGCCTTTTCTTAAATGGAGAAATACCAATAAATTCAGTTTAGCCATAACTGAATCACTGTTTTCCTTCCTCTCATTCTTCTTATAATTTAAACTCCACATCTGAGAGTGAGAAATGTGAGTTCCCCATTTTTCCACAGCTTCAATAACCAGGCTGGAAAATGTTTTAATGGACCGCTTGAATCAGTGAATTTTAATGGCTTCCCAGGTCCCTCCTGAAGATTTTCACATTTAGCTCTTCCCTTTCTCTTGTGTCTTCAGCAACTCTGTCCCAACCCGAGTGGTAATGAATTAAGCCTGTGGTAGCAATACTGAAACTGCTGTTTCTTAGCTTAAATGATAGCCATGACACTGTGCTGCTAAAATTAATTTTATATTATCATTTTCACACAGTTCTCTCTCATTTACCTTTGTTTTAAAATAAAAGCTCCTAAATTATTTCTCACTGTACTCCTAAAGATGTGACAAGGGATGTAGAGTTAACCCTTATCTTGCCTGGAAATGCTTTCTATCCCAATAGGTACCCCATTTGAAACATGTTTTTGTTTTTTCATATTTAAATCTTAATCAAAGACTTTTCTAGAAAAGTCATACTCTGGGCATGTTATGTTTTTGCCAAAGTGTCCAGGCTTTGTTTTCGTCATGTCAGGGACATGACTGTGAGTTTTCCTTTATCTGTGAGAGAAAGTTGACCTTTTGTGCTCGTTCTACTTCCTGGTGAGTCAGCCCTCTCTCTCTCAGGCTTGTCTTCTCACTCAGGGCCAACAACTTCTCACATTCCACTGATTCAGCACCTGCCTCTCCGTATCCAGGCTCTTCTTCAAACCCATTATACCAGCCCCAACTTTGAACCAGTGACTTCTTTGTGTGGCCAGTTACTTAACTTTTCAAAGCATCTGTTATCACATATGAAAAAATGAAAATAAAAATAGCATATCATTTATCATCCTACTAGAGCATATTCAATGAAAAAAAACCCCATAAATGAGGGTTACTAGCCATGATAATTTTCTCCAGGAAGGAGGTAATGGTGAAATAATGAGAATTTATTTGATCACAAAAATTCATAGGTAGTAATTTCTCTTTTATTTTTTTCCTCCAGGAATTAGGCTTGAAATTATCCATGATACATTTTCCTTTATGTCTTTCCAGTTCAGAATAGTAGAATGGAAAGAAGTAGAAATAAATTTTCTCCAGACTTTTCAAAGCTTACTTATGGGTTTGGGGTGGAGAGGGAAAAGCAGTAAAAAGTATTGATTCATTTATTCACCAAACACTGAGTGCCATCTTGGTGCTAAGTCATTGCTTCTATAGGGAAAGGAAATATCCCTCTGGGACGTTCCCTCACTCTGTAGATGTCAGCAGTCCAAGGAGCAGAGCACATAGGTTTCCACAAGCTACAGAAAAAGGATACACAAGGATCCTACATCTCTGTTCACCGATTCCAAGAGCTGAGCTAAGGCTTTTATTTTATTTTATTTTAAAAGATCTTTATTAGAGTATAATTGCTTCACAATACCGTGTTAGTTTCTGTTGTACACTGAAATGAATCAGCCATATGCATACATATGTCCCCATATACTCTCCTTCTTGAGCCTCCCTTGTATCCGCCCTATCCCACCCCTCTAGGTCATCGCACAGCACCGAGTTGATCTCCCTGTGCAATGCTGCTTCTTCCCACTAGCTAACTATTTTACATTCGGTAGTGTATATATGTCGATGCTACTTCGCCCCAGGTTCCCCCTCCCACCTTGTGTCCTCAAGTCCATTCTCTTTGTCTGCATCTTCATTCCTGCCCTGCAACTAGGTTCATCAGGACTCTTTTTTTTTTTTTTGGTTCCATATATATGTATTAGCATACGGTATTTGTTTTTCTCTTTCTGACTTCACTCTGTATGACAGACTGTAGGTCCATCCACCTCACTACAAATAGTTCAATTTCATTTCTTCTTATGGCTGAGTAATATTCCATTGTATATATGTGCCACATTTTCTTTACCTATTCATCTGTCGATGGACATTTAGGTTGGTTCCATGTCCTGGCTATTTTAAACAGTGCTGCAATGCAAATTGGGGTGCATGTATCTTTTTGAATTATGGTTTTCTCAGGGTATGTGCCTAGTAGTGGGATTGCTGGGTCATATGGTAATTCTATTTTTAGTTTTTTAAGGAACCTCCATACTGTTTTCCATAGTGGTTGTATCAATTCACATTCCCACCAACAGTGCAGGAGGGTTCCGTTTTCACCACACCCTTTCCAGCATTTATTGCTTCTAGACTTTTTGATAATGGCCATTCTGACTGGCGTGAGGTGATACCTCACTGTAGTTCTGATTTGAATTTCTCTAATAATTAGTGATGCTGAGCATATTTTCATGTGCCTCTTGACCATCTGTATGTCTTCCTTGGTGAAATATCTATTTAGGTCTTCTCCCCATTCCATAATTGGATTGTTTGTTTTTTTGATATTGAGCTCCATGAGCTGTTTGTGTATTTTGGAGATTAACCCTTTGTCTGTTGTTTCATTTGCAAATAATTTCTCCCGTTTTGGGGGTTGTCTTTTTGTCTTGTTTATGGTTTCCTTTGCTGTGCAAAAGCTTTTAAGTTTAATTAAGTCCCATTTTTTAGTTTTGTTTTTATTTCCATTACCCTTAGGAGGTGGGTCAAAAAAGATCTTGCTGTGGTTTATGTCAAAGAATGTTTTTCCTATGTTTTCTTCTAAGAGTTTTATAGTGTCTGGTCTTACATTTAGGTCTTTAATCCATTTTGAGCTTATTTTTGTGTATGGTGTTAGGGAGTGTTCTAATTTCATTCTTTTACATGTAGCTGGCCAGTTTTCCCAGCACCACTTATTGAAGAGAATGTCTTTTCTCCATTGTATATCCTTACCTCCTTTGCCATAGATTAGTTGACCATAATTGCGTGGGTTTATCTCTGGGCTTTCTATGTGTTCCATTGATCTATATTTCTGTTTTTGTGCCACTACCATACTGTCTTGATTACTGTAGCTTTGTAGTATGGTCTGAAGTCAGGGAGCCTGATTCCTCCAGCTCCATTTTTCTTTCTCAAGATTGCTTTGGCTATTCAGGGTCTTTTGTGTTTCCATATGAATTGTAAAATTTTTTGCTCTAATTCTGTGAAGAATGCCATTGGTAGTTTGATAGGGACTGTACTGAATCTGTAGATTGCTTTGGGTAGTATAGTCATTTTCACAATACTGATTCTTCCAATCCAAGAACATGGTATATTTCTCCATCTGTTTATATCATCTTTGATTTCTTTCATCAGTGTTTTATTGTTTTCTGAGTACAAGTCTTTTACCTCCTTAGGCAGGCTTATTCCTAGGTATTTTATTATTTTTGTTGCGATGGTAAATGGGATTGTTCCTTATTTTCCCTGATTTTTCGTTGTTGGTGTACAGGAATGCCAAAGATTTCTGTGCATTAATTTTGTATCCTGCAACCTTACCAAATCCATTGATTAGTTCTAGTAGTTTTCTGGTGGCATCTTTAGTATTTTCTATGTATAGTATCATGTCATCTGCAAACAGTGACAGTTTTACTTCTTCTTTCCAATTTGTATTCCTTTTATTTTGTTTTCTTCTCTGATTGCCATGGCTAGGACTTCCAAAACTATGTTGAATAAGAGTGGCGAGAGTGGATATCCTTGTCTTGTTCCTGATCTTAGTGGAAATGCTTTCAGTTTTTCACCATTGAATATGATGCTTGCTGTGGGTTTTTAATATATGGCCTTTATTATGTTGAGGCAGGTTCCCTCTATGCCCATTGTCTGGGGAGTTTTTTATCATAAATGGGTGTTGAATTTTGTCAAAAGCTTTTACTGCATCTACTGAGATGATCATATGTTTTTTATTCCTTAATTTGTTAATGTGGTGTATCACACTGATTGATTTGCATATACTGAAGAATCCTTGCATCCCTGGGATAAATCCCACCTGATCATGATGTATCACCCTTTTAATGTGCTGTTGGATTCTGTTTGCTAGATTTTGTTCAGGATTTTTGCGTCTATGTTCATCAGTGATATTGGTCTATAATTTTCTTCTTTTGTGATATCTTTTTCTGGTTTTGGTATCAGGGTGATAGTGGCTTTGTAGAACGAATTTGGAAGTGTTCCTCCTTCTGCAATTTTATGGGAGATTTTGAGAAGGATTGGTGTTAGTTCTTCTCTACATGTTTGATAGAATTTGCCTGTGACACCATCGTCCTGAACTTTTGTTTGCTGGAAGATTTTTAATCACAGTTTCAATTTCATTACTTGTGATAGGTCTGTTTATATTTTCTAATTCTTCTTGATTCAGTCCTGGAAAATTTTACCTTTCCAAGAATTTGTCCATTTCTTCCAGGTTGTCCATTTTATTGGTATATAGTTGTTTGTAGTAGTCTCTTATAATACTTTGTATTTCTGTGGTGTCAGTTGTGATTTCTCCTTTTTCATTTCTAATTTTATTGATTTGCGTCCTCTCCCTTTTTTTCTTGACGAGTCTGGCTAGTGGTTTATCAATTTTGTTTATCTTCTCAAAGAACCAGCTTTTAGTTTTATTGATCTTTGCTATTGTTTTCTTCATTTCTATTTCATTTATTTCTGCTCTGACCTTTATGATTTCTTTCCTTCTACTGACTTTGGGTTTTCTTTTTCTTCTTTCTCTAGTTGTTTTAAGTGTTGGGTTAGATTGTTTATTTGAGATTTTTCTTGTTTCTTGGGGTGAGATTGAATTGCTATAAACTTCCCTCTTAGAACTGCTTTTGCTGCATCCCTTAGGTTTTGGGTCATCGTGTTTTTGTTGTCATTTGTTTCTATGTATTTTTTAATTTCTTCTTTGATTTTTTCAGTGACCTCTTGGTTGTTTAGTAGTGCACTGTTTAGCCTCCATGTATTTGTGTTTCTTACAGTTTGTTTCCTGTAATTGATTTCCAATCTCATAGCATTGTGGTCAGAAAAGATGCTTGATGCAATTTCAATTTTCTTAAATTCTCTGAGGCTTGATTTGTGACCCAAGATGTGATTTATCCTGGAGAATGTTCCATGTGCAGTTGAGAAGAAAGTGTATTCTGCCACTTTTGGGTGGAATGTTCTATATATATATCAATTAAATGTCTGGTCTATTGTGTCATTTACAGCTTGTGTTTCCTTAGTTATTTTCTGTTTGGATGATCTGTCCATTGGTGTACGTGGGGTGTTAAAGTCCCCTACTATTATTGTGTTACTGTCTATTTCTCTTTTCATGGTTGTTAGCTTTTGCCTTATGTATTGAGGTGCTCCTATGTTGGGTGCATAAAGGTTTATAATTGTTATATCTTCTTCTTGGATTGATCCTCTGATCATTATGTAGTGTCCTTCCTTATCTCTTGTAACAGTCTTTATTTTAAAGTCTACTTTATCTGATATGAGTATTGCTACTCCAGCTTTCTTTTGATTTCCATTTGCATGGGATATCTTTTTCCATCCCTTCACTTTCAGTGTGCATGTGTCCCTAGGTCTGAAGTGGGTCTCTTGTAGATAGCATATATATGGGTCTGTTTTTGTATCCATTCAGCCAGCCTGTGTCTTTGGTTGGAGCATTTAATCCATTTACATTCAAGGTAATTATCGATATGTATGTTCCTATTACCATTTTCTTAATTGTTTTGGGATTGTTTTTGTGGGTCTTTTTCTTCTCTTGTATTTCCCACCTAGAGAAGTTTCTTTAGCATTTGTTGTAAAGTTGGTTTGGTGGTGCTGAATTCTCTTAGCTTTTGCTTGTCTGTAAAGGTTTTAATTTCTCCGTCAAATCTGAATGAGATCCTTGCTGGGTAGAGTAATCTTGGTTGTAGGTTTTTCTCTTTCATCACTTTAAGTATATCCTGCTGCTCCCTTCTGGCCTGCAGAGTTTCTGCTGAAAAATCAGCTAATGACCTTATAGAGATGCCTTTGTATGTTATTTTTTGTTTTTCCCTTGCTGCTTTTTCTTTTTTAAATAAATTTATTTATTTATTTATTTATTTTTGGTTGTGTTGGGTCTTCGTTTCTGTGCGAGGGCTTTCTCTAGTTGCAGCAAGCGGGGGCCACTCTTCATCACGGTGTACGGGCCTCTCACTATCGTGGCCTCTCTTGTTGCGGAGCACAGGCTCCAGACGCGCAGGCTCAGTAGTTGTGGCTCATGGGCCCAGTTGCTCCGCGGCATGTGGGATCGTCCCAGACCAGGGCTTGAACCCGTGTCCCCTGCATTGGCAGGCAGATTCTCAACCACTGCAACACCAGGGAAGCCCCCCTTGCTGCTTTTAATACTCTTTCTTTGAATTTTATTTTTGTTAGTTTGATTAATATGTGTCTTGGTGTGTTTTTCCTAGTGTTTAACCTGTATGGGACTCTCTGTGCTTCCTGGACTTGGGTGACTATTTACTTTCCCATGTTAGGGAAATTTTCTACTATAATCTCTTCAAATATTTTCTCAGACCCTTTCTTTTTCTCTTCTTCTCCTGGGACCCCTATACTTTGAATGTTGGTGCATTTAGTGTTGTCCCAGAGGTCTCTGAGATTGTCTTCAATTATTTTCATTCTTTTTTCTTTATTGTGCTCCTCTGCAGTTATTTCCACCATCTGTCTTCCAGCTCACATATTCGTTCTTCTGCCTCAGTTATTCTGTTATTGATTCCTTGATTCCTTTATTGTGCTGTTCATCTCTGTTTGTTTGTTATTCAGTTCTTCTAGATCCTTGTAACATTTCTGGTATTTTCTCAATCTGTGCCTCCATTCTATTTCTAAGATTCTGGATCATCTTTACTATCATTACTCTGAATTCTTTTTCAGGTAGATTGCCTATTTCCTCTTCATTTATTTGGTCTTGTAAGTTTTTACCTTGCTCCTTCATCTGTGACTTTTTTTTTTTGCCATCTCCTTTTATTTGTTTTGTTTTTTATGAGTGGGGATAGTGTTCCTCTTTTACAGGTTGTTTGGCCTGAGGCTTCCAACAATGGATTTTGTAGGCTGTTGGGTAGAGCTGGGTCTTGGTACTGAGATGAGGACCTCCATGAGACCTCACTCCAATGTACATTCACTGGGGTCTGAGGTTCTCTGTTAGTCCAGTGGTTTGGACTTGGAGGTCCCACTGCAGGAGCTTCGGCCCAACCCCCGGCTCATGAACCAAGATCCCACAAGCCATGTGGGGTGGCAAAAAAAAACAAAATAAAAGAGAACAATAACAAAGTAAAAAGAAAAAAAATTAGACTAGGAAACTGACAGATATGTTAGAAAGAATATAAAAATAAAAATATAGATGAATCAACAACCAGAAGTTATAACCATACCACAATAGTAAAGTAGAGGAGGAGGAAAAGAAAAAAAAGGGGGGGGGGGGGCAGTGAAGGCCTTGCTGGTGGAGGGCGGGGCCTAAGCAAGGGCAAGGTTTGGGCAGTGGGTGGGGCCAATGCTTAGGAACCACAGGGCTAGAAAAGGCCCTGAGGGCTGTGGGGGTGGGGTTTAGGCTCAAGGAACAGAAGGGGCCCAGGCGTGCCCTCCACCCCTCGTCTCAGAGGGCAGGGGACCTCCCCTGGGAGCCCAGCAAGCTTCCTGGGCTCGAGTGGGCAGGGCAAACGCCCTCTGCTCCTCTCCTGCTCCCCCCACAGGGCCCCTCCCACCTCCTCTCCCCTCGGCCTCCTTCCTAAGCCCCCAGGACCAATGCGGCCAGGGGAGGGGGAGAGCCTTGGAGGGCAGGGGACTGGCCTGGGAGCTCAGCAGGCTCCCTGGGCCCTAGTGGGTGGGGCAAACGCCCTCCACTCCTCTCCCACTCCTCCTGGAGGGCCCCTCCCACCTTCCTCTCCTGATCTCCTGGGCCTCATGGGCACCGATCCTGTCTGGCCTCAACTTCTCCTCCCTCCTCAGTCCCCCCATGTCCTACCGGTTCACTTGGGGGTTCCTCCCTTCTCCTTGGGCGTCAGGGTCCCCCACCAGCGGGCAGGCACTCTTGTTGTTGGGAGACACTAACTCGGAGTCTTCCCACACCACCATCTTGACTCCACCCCTAAGCCTTTTTATAAACAGTGGTAGGAAATAATAAGACTATGACTCCAATAGGCGAAAGCAGTGCTTTCAGTTTCTCTTTAGGTGGATTTTTAATAAAATCTGCCTCCAAATTAGGTTTCAGCATCAATGCTGATAATTTTTCATGCTTCTTACTTCCCTCTAGTCTAGAATTACCTCGTTTTTTTTTTTCCTTTTCTTTTCATGGCTGCTAAATCCTTGAATGAAACATGCTATATATCATGCTTTTATAGGAACACATGTGTCTCTACTCTACCAACCTTTTTCTTTTTAAAAGAAAGATTTTTTAGAATTAAAGTTTTCATATGTCCCAATTAGAGGGTCTCATTACAATCCCAACAGAAGAACGGCAGCATACAAATCATTAGATGAGATCATTATTTTCACCTGGAATCCTCCATCCCTCAGAAATGACTTTGCCCCCTAGTGAGCACCATTTCATTTTTAAACTGAGTGTATTTTCCAGCATTTAATACTGTATGTAACATGATTACAATTCATTTAACCTATGAATCATGATATTTATTCCTTACCTGTATTTATATCTCTTCTAAAGATTGGCTTCATTATACAATGAAATTAATGGAATATACTTGCAAATTTTTACAGTTGCAAAATACAATACTATTTTGAAAATATAAATAATGAACTCTTAGGAAGGTGGGATGGTTTCATAGCAGAAGTACTGGCTAGAGTTAGGAGACCTGGATTCTAGTCCTAGTTTTGCCACTCACCAGCTGTGTGAACTCGGACAAACCATTTAATTTCATTTAAATTCAGTTCTTTATTATAAAGACATAAGGCTGGATCCTTTCAGTGCTAAAATTCTAAAATGATAGAGATAAGCACCTATCCCTTTCCAAGTCAAAGTGACCAACTATCTAAATACATTAACCGATTAAACTTTTATGAGAGAGTTAAAGAAACACTTTGCATTTTAAATAATATTTCTGTTAAAGTTGGGAAAATGTATGAAAACAAAGTGGCTCATAATCTCACTGCTTAGCTAACTACTTGTAAAGAAATACATGTGCAGAGGATAAAAAGAAATCCAGACATTGGAAGAATAAATAAAATGAAAAATGGAAAATATTCACCTCCATCCCTAACTGTCACCAATTCCACTTCCTGAGTGAGAAACATTGTTAACATTTGGCCGTTACTCCTTTGAAAATCATGGCACACTAGGAAATAGATGTGCTGCTTAAGTATTTCCTAATATGGGCAGATCCCACCATGAAACTGCATGCATATCATATTTTTAAAGGGGAAATCATCATTTTAGAGAACATTTTGAAACATTAGAGACTGGTTAAAGAGCATTTGCTAAAATGTTTTCAAATGCCTATGTATGACTGCAAATATTTTTTCCTGTCCTATATATAGACAGTAAGGACAAAGGTCCGTTTTGAAACAGGTCAGTTAGTCCAAATGAAATAAGATATGATTCTGTTTTCTTCAGTAAGGTAATTATTTTCCCCAAAGTTTAAATGAAACATATAAAGAGCAACCCAAAGAGCCAAAGCCATAACAAGTTTACTGGGGTTTCAACACCCCACCACTAATAGTACAGACAGTTTTCTGGGAAAGGTCTCAAGTGTTCTCTGAAAAGACAGTAAGGTTTCTGAAAGCCCCACAGGAAGACCTGCATGGTAACAATAGAACCATCTGTTCTGGAAAACTGACTCCAAAATGAATTATCCTCAAGGCGAGATGATCAAGCACTCTCTACATTTATGGGGAGCCCAACACGTATGTCACAGCTGTTTAGGGCAAATTTATAGGGCTCCTGGAGGTTACACTTGCAATTCATGGTGGCAAGATGAGCTCAATATTTGACTTAAAGGAAATTAGATTCATCAATATTTAGCGACTGCAGGATTCACATTCTCAAAGCAAAAAGTAAGTGAAATCTCCCTTCACATAGGGAGCAATGAGAGTGTATCAGCAAAGACACTATCATGAGTCATTTCTTCAGTCAAACCAACGTCAGTACTCAAGTATAATAACTGTATTAGAAAAATCATCTTCATATCCAAAGAAAAATTCTGCTTGTATGTATTAAAGACCACTAATAAAAAGAAACCTTTTCCAAGAATCAGTCCACCACTATATTCATAAACATATGGCAGTACATCGTCATAAGATCGTAAACTCTAAGGCTAGGTATCCAGGGTTTAAATCCCAGTTCTGAACCTCATTTGCTGTGCTAGGCTGGGCAAGTCCTTAGCCTCTCTGTCCCTTAATCTCTTCATCTGAAAAATGGGGATGACAAGAGTAGCTGGCTCACTGGGTTGTTGTTTAGATTAAATATGTTAGTACATCTAAAACACATGCCTGGCACAGAGTTAAGTGCTATATAATACCAGCTATTATTTTTATTCTTATACAATGGGTCTATATCAAGAGCATGGAAAAGGTTCAAATAAAAATAACAAAAATATTTTTAAGCTGAAGAACAATTTATTCAAAAACAATATCACTGTTGAGTATTAACACACACACACACACACACACACAATTTAAGAGTTAAAAAGATCTGTATTCTGCAATTAGATGCTAAAAGAATGTGCAAGATATTTTAAAACATTGTGTAAAGGCTTATATTTGTGAGCTTAAAAATCCTCCATTTATGAATCCATTTTTGCATAGAAATCGTATGCATGCAAATAGGAAGATTTACACTAGAAAGGAAATTGTTGAATTAATTTTAAAAAATAAAATTTACAGCTTTTCCTGGGAATTCCTTAATGAAAAGGCACAAGAAGATAATGAGAAAGGACCAAACAGATGTTGGTTTCCCCTGAAATTTGCCAAACTTTTATAACATCGTTATGATATATTTCCATTTGGGTCCCCATAGTTTAAAAGTAAGTGGGACATTTGGATCCAGAAGAGAGCAGAGATGATTAAAGGGTTGGAAAGCCAGGCTTACAAGCAAGGGATCATGGAAATGATGTTGGTTGGCCAGAAGGAGGAGAGGGCTGCGGGTGACTTAACTGCAGTTTTGGTGTGTATAATACGCCTTGTGAAGAGGCTAGGGAACAGATGTTGTTCCCCAATGAAAATGGAACAAGATGGAATGGGAGCACTTGGGCTGTGACTCGAGATAAATCTTTTTAAAGAGTTAAATTTTTTTTTGGAAAAGAGCTACTGAGCAGCTAAACCTTTGTTCACCCCACCAATATTTATTCAATTCACCCTGTGTCTTAGATACTGTATTAAGTGCTAGGGATTCATTGATAGATAATAATTCACATGTAGACATAGAAATAGATAGACTGAGTGGGATCTTCTCTTTGTTCCATAACTGTCCTTGCAGTAGAGTTGACCTATGCCCACTAGAGTGTAAAAATAGAAAGACAGCTGAGTGGGGAAGGTAGCAGTGGTGTGTTCTGTGTTCCCTCTCACATTGTACAGAAATGCAGGAGTTTTCTGAGAACACCATAGAAGGCACCTAGGTGGGCTTCTTGGGTTGATACCCTATTCAAGAGGACTGCCCTGAGGGTGAGGGGAACCAGCAACATATCCTGTGGGCTGTACCACAGGAGCTGGGAGGGCACTGGGCTGCAAAGGAAAGCAGAGTGGATCTTTCAGCTCAGGGAATTACTCAGTAGGCAGGCTCCCCTTGTAGGCCCACCTACCCTACCCCAGAACTGATCTAGGAGCCACCCCTAAATGCCTGCCTCCCAAAGGCACCAACACTAGTCTTGGATTAGCCAGAGAAGCAACAGGAACCAAGAGACAATAAGGGACACAGAGGTCAGTGAAGTGATATCATGAATAAAATGTTTAAGTACTACTGTCATATGAAGCTGTTATCTATCAGTCAGGAAGCTATTAATGTATATACCCCTAAGCTTCTCCTTGCTAATAAATGTTGTTCTTAAAGCTCTATAAGATTTGGATTGTTTTTTCCTGCATCTGTGTCAGCTAGAAAAATTAAATTATAATTCATATAGCTTTGGTGTTAAGCGTATTTGTTGTATTCTAATGCTTTGAAACTTGAAAATCAAACTACTTGATTTACTATTACTCAGAATATCTGAGTAAAGTACTGTATTTTCTTTCACAGCAGTTCTCACACTCTGACCAATATGCACTTTTTCTAGTGGTTATAGTGGAGACTGTGTTGTGTTATCCAGTCCCCTTACTAAGCGCAAAGGTTTGTATTTCCCCAGCTACTTGCACTTTGGCTCAAAGCTCAGTCCTCTCTGGGAATTTCCCTGTGTTGGAGGGAGCCACTAAAGCCACGCCCCCTCACAGGGTGCACCAGCATCCAGCAGCTGATTGACACAGTGGGGTGGGTGGTGGAAGACTTGGCCCCTTCGGCCTCAATTCAAGATCTCTCTGAAGGGCCATCAGCTCCACAGCTCCCTATGAGATTGGCTGAGGCCTTCACTAAAGCTGAATCTCACCTCAGCTCTCTGGCTCCCTGTACTCGCTGGTACTCTGATTCCCAGAGCACATTCCAATAAACACCTTTCATGCAAATCTCTGTCTTAGAGTCTGTGTTCTGGGGAATCCGACCTAAGACAAATGAATATATGTAGGAAGTAAGCAACAAATTAATGATCCGTGAAAGAATAATAATTTTGGTTGTTAAAAATTAATATTATAAAATTTCTAAAATGCAACCTCATCTCCATCTTTGCCTCAATTCCATTAATGTTAGAATTAATTATTTGATCTAAATTAGGAGGGTAGCAGAGAAATCAATTTACTTACCAACAAAAAAATCTTCTGCTGCCCTCTACCACTAGCTCCCAACTAGGGGAAAATGCAGTCCAGTTACCATTAGACTGAATAGTATCACAAACTAACAAATACATGAGCTGTCCCACCACCATCTCCTCCTTCTCTCGCAATATTTCCCCAGCTGTCTCTATAAAGCAAGTGATGATTCATCAGACCAGAAGTGGAAAGGCCTTGCCCACTAACTTATGAAAGATACCTGAAAAAAGTTATTCCTTTTCTTATGCAACAAGATGTAGAAATTCTTGTAATAAGCATATTTTATTTAATTTGAAAAAAACTTTCTTGAAACTATTTCATCTGTTTTATTACACAGCCAATTGATATTACTGAAAAAACGTGATTCTGGTATACCGTTTTGGCTTGGATAACTGTAAAAAAGTTTTCTGAAATGGCATCCAGGCACATTTTTCCCTTGTAAATATCACTGGTGAGGGAACATTCTAAAGTATAATTTGGAGCTGGCTGGATATATTTTTAGAAAACTTAATTAAGGGGGGGTTTAGGTTGGATTCCCCCCAAAAGCAGACTCTGAGACAATGATTTGGGTCCACAGAGTTTATTTGGGTAGTGATCTTAGGAAGTCCTGGTAGGAGAGTGGGAAAGGAAGGAAGCCAGTAGAGGATATATTAATGAACAGGTTACTACTCTAGGTAATAGAGCTCAATCCCCCTGTGTAGAACACACCTAGAGTTGTACCATCTAAGACATGAGGAAGCTGGAGTATTTAGCTACCAGCTCCTGTCATTAGTTGATTAAGGACTGCTTCCAGGGGTGTTCACTACGGAGATCTTCCAGCCTTCCCCATGCATGTATGGACCAAGTTTGCTCCTTCAGCCAGAGAAAGCTCTCAGGCAGAAAGTTGCAAGGGTTTGCATTAAGAAGCTGTCTAACTAGATGGGCATTGAGGGAATAAGAGTGGGATATCCACAGCATCTGCTAAAGGTGTTATGCAATACGTTGCCTGAAAGCCTTTGAAAATAAATAGGCCACTGACAAGACTATTTAAAGTCCATTCCTTTTGGGAAATGGCAGGCATGACTGTCAGATTAATTGTAACTCTAAGATTCCAGGCTTCTAGAAATATTTAAATGCCACTGATAAGTAAAAGCAAGCTATTATTTGGTCACAAAGAGAGAATTTTATCAAAAAACACATTCAGCATTGAATATTTATAAAAGGTGTATTGTGAAGAATTCATGTTGTTAAAATGTCCATACAATCCAAAACCATCTATAGATTCAATCCAATCCCTATCAAAATTCCAATGACCTTTTTTACAGAAATTTTTAAAAACCCTAAAATTCATTTGGAACCACAAAAGACCTTGAATAGCCAAAGCAATCTTGAGAAAGAAGAACAAAGAAGGTATCATACTTCCTGATTTCAAACTATACTTCAAAGCTACAGTAATCAAAACAGTATAGTACTGGCATAAACACACACACACAGACCAGTGGAACAAGAATAGAGAGCCCAGAGATAAATCTATGCATATACAGTCAACTAATATTTGACAAGAGGGCCAAGAGTACTCACTGGAGAAAAGATAGTTTTGTCAATAAATGGTGCTGGGAAAATTGGATATTCACATACAAAATAATGAAATTAGACCTCTATCTTATACCACTTACAAAAATTAACTAGAAATGGATTAAAGACTTAAATGTAAGATGTGAAACCATAACACTCCTGGAAGAAAACAGAAAAGGCTTCTTAACATTGATCTTGGCAATGAGCTTTTAAGTAAGACATCTAAAGTACAAGCAACAAAAGCAAAAATAATGTGGAATTACATCAAACGAATAATCTGCACAGAAAAATAAATTATCAGAAAAATTAAGACACAACCCATGGAATGGGAGAAAATATTTGCAAACCACATATCTGATAAGGGGTTAACATCTAAATTATATAAAGAACTCACACAACTCAATAGCAAAAAACAAATAATCTAATTTAAAACTGGGCAAAGGAGCTGAATAGCTTTTTCTTCCAAAGAAAATATTCAAATGGATAACAGTACATGAAAATGTGCTCAGCATCACTAATCATCAAGGAGATGCAAATCAAAATCATAATAAGATCTTACCTCCTATGTGCTAAAATGGCTACTATCAAAAAGACAAGAGATAACCAATGCCAGTGAGGATGTGGGAAAAGGGGAACCCTGTACGCTATTGGTGGGAATGTAAATTGGGGCAGCCACTGTGGAAAACAGTGAGAAGGTTCCTCAAGAAATTAAAAATAGAACTGCCATATGATCCAGAAATTTGGGGTACATATCTGAAGGAAATGAAATCACTGTCTCAAGTACTGCCATGTTCATTGCAGCAGTATTTACAATGGCCAAGACATGGAAACAACCTAAGTGTCCATCGACAGATGAATGGGTAAGGAAAAGGTGATACACACACACACATATATACACAACTGGAATGTTTTTCAGCCATTAAAAAGAAACAAATCCTGCCATTTGTGATAACATGGATGAAACTTGAGGACATTATGCTAAGTGTAATAAGTTAGACATAGAAACACAAATACTGTATGATCCCTCTAATAAACAACAAACTCAGAGAAACAGAGAACAGCTTGGTGATTGTCAGAGGCAGGGCATGGGGAGTGGGGGAAATGGATAAGAGTGGTCAAAAGGCACAAACTTCCAGTTATAAGATAAGTTGTGGGGATGTAATGAATGACATGGTGACTATAGTTAACAATACTGTACTGTGTATTCAAAAGTTGCTAAGAGAGTAGATCTTATATAGAATGGATAAACAACAAGGTCCTACTGTATAGTACAGAGAACTATATTCAGTATCCAATGACAAGCCATAATGGAAAAGAATATTATAAAAGAATGTGTATATATGTATAACTGAATCGCTTTGTTGTACAACAGTAACACAACGTTGTAAATCAACTATACTTCAATTAAAAACAAGAGAGTAGATCTTAAAAGTTCTCATCACGAGAAAAAATTTCTAACTATGTGAGGTGATAGATGTTAACTAAACTTATTGAGTAATCATTTTGAAATCTATACATATATCAAAACATGTTGTATGCCTTAAACTTATATAATGTTATAGGTCAGTTATATCTCAATAAAGCTGGAAAAAAGTATATTGTAAATTATGAATATTCACCAAAAAATGTGTACACAAAATTTAAGATAGAAAATGTTTGTTTCTTAACATGTTAATTATGAATATTTACCAAAAATGTGTACTCAAAATTTAAGATAGGAAATGCTTATTTCTAACATGCTATGATAAAACAAGCTGGGGGGCTAGTCCATGGATGATCTAATTTGTATTTATTTAGAAGCTTAATATAAATGTGAATTTACTTTTCCATTGTTTTTTATAATTCAGTCTTAGATATCAGTCTCAGTAATGCAGCTAGGATTCTCTTCGTGATATGGATACATTGTTCTTTTCTTGTCTCAAGTGTAAAGGTGCAAATTTACCTAACTTTGTAATTGACAGCATCAGGTTGACCACAAGGAGGGCCATATGCTGTTCTTAACTCTCTGTGGCCCCATCCTCTCAAAATCAAATTCGATACAGAAGGCCAGAGACTGAGAAGCCTGGAATGAGCCAGGGTAAAGCAGGAAGTCTATGACTGGTACACACTTGCCCAGCACCCAAGTCACCAGCAGGCCAATGCTGCCTCAGGAGAGGATCTCTGTGCTGTCAGATGGCCACCCTCCAGTTAACTCAGGAAACGGGTCTTTTGAGCCAATAATATGTCAGCATCACTGTTTGTAAAGTGATCTATTTAGATGGTGTCTAGCAGTTTACAAAGTCCTTTTACACACACTGACTCATTTCATCCTTTAGATATGCAGAGTGTGAATGACTATATCCCTTTTACTGGAGTGGAAACCATGACTTAAAAGAGATTAAATAATTTCCTCCTTGGGAACCAAATAGTAAGTGACAGAGCTAGAGCACAAACTTTATTTCAAAGAATAAAGATCAGGGCAAAGGGAAATAACAGAGAGGAGATAATAGGAGACTTAAAGGAGGGCAAGCATGTAACCTACTAGAATCTTACAGCGAATCTCTGAATCAGAAATTTGGATAATCATATCTTCATGACTATAGAAGCGCAGCAGGAAAAACAAGCTGCATGAAATTTGAGGTGGCAAGGGTGTGATATAAAAACAGGTATCTGTGAAGTCCCTCATTGGAAGGGCTGAAAGGAAGGAAAAAATGTCAAGACAAGGAAAAAATGTCAAGACAGACTCCACTTCCTGCTTGAATTTCTTCAGTGGCATCATACTGCTTACATTAGGTTGAAGCAAACCACTCAGCATGGTTCTCAAGACCTCTTAGACTGGCCTGCTCCTCGGGAGCCATATCAAACCACCACACTGCCTCAGTGCTCCTTTTCCCAGCCCTCCAGCAGTGCTCCAGTTGCCCTATCTGTTTATCATCCCAGACACATATTTTCACTCGTTCTGTTTCTTCTGCATGGAATATCCTTCATGTCTTTTCTCCACACCACCACCACCTACTCACCTTTACAAATTCAATGCAAAAGTACTTTGCTTGATGAGGTACCTCCTCACACTGGTCAGAATGGCCATCATTAAAGAGCCTACAAATAACAAATGCTGGAGATGGTGTGGAGAAAAGGGAACCCTCCTACACTGTTGGTAGAAATGTAAGTTGGTGCAGCCACTGTGGAAAACAGTATGGAGTTTCCTTAGAAAACTAAAAATAGAATTACCACATGATCTAGCAATCCCACTCCTGGGCATATATCCAGACAGAACTATAATTCAAAAAGATACACGCACCTCCTATGTTCATAGCAGGACTATTCACAATAGCCAAGACATGGAAACAACCTAAATGTCCATTGACAGATGAATGGATATAGAAGATGTGGTACATATATACAATGGAATACTACTCAGCCATAAAAAAGAATGAAATAGTGCCATTTGCAGCAACATGGATACAACTAGAGATTATCATATTAGGTGAAGTAAGTCGGAAAGAGAAAGACAAATACCATATGATATCACTTATATGTGGAATCTAAAATATGACACAAATGAACCTATCTATGAAACAGAAACAGACTCACAGACATAGAGAGTAGACTTGTGGTTGCCAAGGGGGAGGGGAGGTAGGGGAGAGATGGACTGGGAGCTTGGGGTTGGTAGATGCAAACTATTACATGTAGAATTGATAAACAACAAGGTCCCACTGTATAGCAAAGAGAACTATATTCAATATCCTGAGATAAACCATAATGGAAAAGAATATAAAAAAGTATGCTAACACATATATATGGAATCTAAAAAAAAAAAAAAAAAAGGGCAGGAAGAACCTAGGGGCAGGACAGGAATAAAGATGCAGGCGCAGATGTAGAGAATGGATTTGAGGACATGGGGAGGGGAGGGTAAGCTGGGACGAAGTGAGAGAGTGGCATGGACATATATACACTACCAAATGTAAAATATATAGCTAGTGGGAAGCAGCCGCATAGCACAAGGAGATCAACTCAGTGCTTTGTGACCACCTAGAGGGGTGGGATAGGGAGGATGGGAGGGAGATGCAAGAGGGAGGAGATATGGGGATATATGTATATGTATAGCTGATTCACTTTGTTATAAAGCAGAAACTAACACACCATTGTAAAGCAATTATACTCCAATAAAGATGTTAAAAAGAATGTACATATATGTATAACTGAGTCACTTTGCTCTACAGTAGGCATTAACACAACATTGTAAATCAACTATACTTCAATTAAAAAAAAATTTTTTTTTAAAGTCACTTTGCTTGGAAAGATTTTTCTGACTCTCCTCTTTCCCCATACTCATCCCAGCCCTAATACCATCACTGCAAGTGCATGTACATGTAGCAGGGCACTCACTCTATTTAACTGATTCTAATAACTATATTCAGATTTTACAATTGAGGGTATGTCGGAGTTAATTTGACATCTTCTTCCTTGGTGGTAGGCAAAATAGTGCATCTTAAAATCGATGGTTTCTTAAGTTTGATAGAATTTATTTGCATCATTACTTCTTGCCTGAGACTAAAAAGACCCTGAGGTCCAAGATCATTTCTTATTTATTTTATATCCCCATTGCCTGTCACATTGCCCTGTATATCATAGGCTCTTTATAACTGTTTATTAAATAAATAAATGAAAAACACTGATCTTTAAATAGGTAAGTTAAATAAGTGTCACTGTTCTGTACCAGATGACCCTGATCATCAGGGTCATCAGATGACCCTGATAAGCCCCCTCATCTCATTTAAAAGGGTCAGCTTAGATAAGTGAGTGACTATTCCATGATTTGTTGACCCTGTTACATCCTTTGACCCGAAAATTACAACTCGCTTCCTTTTATATCATATCTCCCTGAGGCTTCCTGGAATTTGTGTTAAAATCCCCAAATCTCCTGGCAGGACACCATGGTTTTCGATAATGGACTTAGAGCTGTAAATGTAAACAGCTGGTGAAATGCCTGATCAATGAAGTCAGGCAGGCCTGAATTAAAGTCCAGGTTTTAATATTTATTAGCATGTGACCTTGTTATTTAACCACCCTGAACCTCAGTTTTATCCTTTGTAAAATGGGGGTAATACAGCTCATCTCTCAGGATAGTTGTCAGGATTAATTACATTATCAAAGACAGAACAACTGGTGTGGAGCCTGGTACAGGGACGTATTCAATTAGTTTTAGAACCATCCTTATCCCCCCACAACCTGGCACATAACAGAATGAACAACAAAAATAATGAATGAGAATAATCCACGTGGTCAGGTGAGCAACATGGACCTAGAAATCCTTGCAAAATCAAATTAATGAGGTACTGAGGTAATTGTCCACATTAGTGATATGAAAATGCTATGGACATCAATTCCTATAGAGGATTTATTCTGCTTGGTCTTCCATCCATTTATCTTCACGTATGAGTGAGTCATTTTAAATTTAGATCTGGTTTTACCTTGTCTTCCTATTCACCAGAACATTTTTATCATAATGACATAGAATTTATGACAATTAGACCATGTATTTTCCCACACAGCATTATTTTAGGAACTAGTCTATAGTTATTGCTTCCAGGCACTCTAACTCACTGTACGACAGTCTTTAGCTCCCATTAGCTGTATCTCAATAAGCCTGTCTTATTTCCTCTAAACCTTTCCCATAGGCTTTGCAAGTTTCTTTTGAACTTTTTCCAAAAGCTCAAAAATTCCTAAAAGTTACTTGATTATATTTCCCTTTCTCTTCTATCAAATACTCCTCTACATTGAGTCTTTGGGAAGCAGGGAGTCACTCTACCAACTGATGAAGACCAGGCTAGGCATGGAGTGTGAGGAAGCCCTTCTAAAGGGCATTTAGGACTGTGGGAGCAGAGCAGGTAGACCGGAGAGATGAGGAAGGAGGGAGAAAGGGAAAGGAAGAAAGGCAGTGGGGATTGGTTAAGGGAAGCTGGAGAACATTAAAAAAAAAAAAAGCATGGAAGGAGCAATAAGTGTGATGATTTGTTGCCACGCAAAGACAGAGATGTACAGCAGGAGAGGGGAGTTTTGGCTGTTTTCCATTTCAAGAAGATAAAATGGGAGGATAGAGAGTCAGTTTACACAGAGGAGTTTAACTAAAAGCCAGATGTAAAATGCTGAGTCTTCATCAGGTAAGTCCGGCCACAGTAGCTGGGAAATTCTAGATATCAGTACAAGAAGAGGGGAAAACCCCTTTGACTCTTCAATAATCTAGGAATAGAATCCCAGAACAATGAAACAGACACCTAATATTATTTTCTGATCTTTTGGCTCTTTTTGCTCATTTTGTAAACTCCACTGCTCTGTGGAGGCCTAACGCTAGTCCCCCAAAATCTATGTGGATTGATGACTACCCGGTCCTAATGCTCTGATCAAGACATAGACTTTTCTACCCTTCTTATAGACACAACTTTCAAATATACTTTCTCCAAAACCCTGTGCTTTGATTAACAGGTTTAAGTGCTATAATCACCAGGCATTAGAATGCAGATTAACTCATAGACCCAGATAATGAATCTTGTTCTGTTATGTTGTTTTTAGGCAAAAGTTGAAAGAGAAAGCTTTGAAGAATGTGGAGAAACACAACTATGAAATTTTGATAGTCTTGGGGCAGAGGGACTTAACACAAAGAAATAATCGTCATTCATTCAAAGAGTATCATGGCCTTGGTGGAAAGATAAATGCCAAAATTCTGTGATTAACTACAGCTGTTGAAGAAGCTAGAAAAAAAAAGGCATCAAGAGTTCTTGGTCTAATCAAAGACAGAAAGTTCGAATAGCTGTCCTAGAGTCAACAGTGAGTTTCTGGAAAATTCTCATGAGCCTCATTGCTATTTTGAATTATAAGACTTCACCTTCATTCTGAAAAAGATTTCATCTTCATCCTGCCTGAAAAAAAAATTGCCTGACTGAACATTACTGATTTGATAGAGAAGATATCAATTATTTCGCTATGTAAAAGTGACTAATGAGATCTGAGAGTTGTGGTATTTAGGCTTTCTCGCCTGAGAGATGTCACTTCACAGTAACCTCCTGAAATGGTAAGGACCACTACATATGTGACTGGTAACTTTTCTAGAGGTAAAAGGATAAAATAACAAGAACAGGGATAAAATAATTGATATGAAGGACCACCTAACTAAGTATACGGATAGGGCATCTCTGCTTCTGTAATCCAGACAAAGCCAATCTACAATGGATCTGTCTGCCAGAGACCTACTCACAGAGCTGGCAGAGGGAAGGGGTAGCTGGATGGTATTTTAATCACAGACAAGGCTGATGACTAGGTTCAGAAAGAACCATAACTTCTCTTCCTTACATTTCCAAGGAGCCTTTTGGAGGAGACAGGACTAATATACCATAGATAGAAAAATAAATTCTTCATTATAAGGCTTCAAGAGGTAACTTGCTTTAAATAGCGATTGTGGCCCTGGCTTCCTCTGTTGGGCATGGGAAAAGGAAGTACATTATGTCAGAGATTCCTGAAAGTTTTGATTCAATTGAAAGTCAACTCTACAGAACGTGACTACTGAGCTTGAACTTGCCACCATTCTTGAAATCATCTCTAACATCTACCTATAATATGTAAAGGAATTTAAACAGTGTACTTTGTACACTTGAAGCCAATAGTTTCCAGATTTCCTACTACTTAAAGGATGGAAATACCTCTGCTATAGTTCAATTACTTTTCTAGCAACACAGCTAAATATGATTTGAATATGATCCCAATTCTGCTCACTTTTCTGAATAACCACAACAAATGAAGTATATGTACGTACAAAGACAGAACTTGTGAAGTCTGAAAAGTCAGACACACTGGAAGAGACATGCAGTTTCAATTCCAGTAAAACAACCATATGGCTAATTAAATATAGATATTTTCTGTTGATCTCTCCACTAATTGCTGAAAATTTCTACACATTTTCGGCTAATCAGCAATTAGTTGAGGTCACTCTCATACGACATTCTACACACTACACATCTTTCTTACCTGTTGCTGAGATGAATCCTTAAGCTCTTATATATGGACTTAAGGTTCATGCCCTTTTATAGACTTATAAGTCCATCAAACAAACAAAAAATGTACCTCTATGAGAACATTGCATGTTGTAAAAGTGGTCCTATGAGTACCCTATTCTTTTTCTTCTCCATGCCAGAACAAGACAAAAAACAAATCCAAGGAATCTTTTCCTGGAAGAACTGTATATGAAATTGAGAGGGACCCTCTTTTTCACCATCGACTGAATCACCACGCTGCCAAGCCAAGTCCTACTCTCCCATCCAGTCACTTCATTCCTTCCTCTTTCATAAAGTTCTCCCCAAAAAAAGTCAAGATGAAATGTAGATATCCAGATTTGCTCACCATTTCAGAAACTATCACTCTCCTCCTAAGAGAAGGAAGGAAACATGAAAATGAAAAGAATGGTCCAGATCTGTTTAACCTAGCACTCTTAGAATGGGAACCCCTGAAAAAAGCAGACAATTATTTCTACATTTTCTATAGTTCTAAGTTCTATGTGGTATAGAATGAACATCCTATAAATAAATCAGCAAGTTGAATTTGAACCTTGATGTACTGATTTAGGACAAATACAGAAATGAAAGAAGGCTATTTAGGCCAAATTCCATCCAACTCTGTTTTTATAGTACAGCAATACTATGATTTGATGAAACAAAGAAAGAAAAAAAAACTGCTTTCAAAAGTAGATGGAAGTTTTACATGAAGACTTAGCATGAGCTTAAGGTATACATAAATATAAACCCTAGGTTTATTACTGGTAAAGTTATAAAGGCTCAATAATATGTGTTTGCTGCTTCTCCCCCTCTTTAAGGTAATAATGATTTTATTATAAGGCCTGGTTTGGCTGTGGGCAAAAAGCTGAAGACTTGGATCATAGAAAAGTGGTGTGCTGGCTTTCATCACTTTCCCATAAATCATGAATATTAACTTTTTCCAAAAGATTACTGCCCTTAGGATTTTGAGTTATTCTTTTCCAAATCTATTATTTTGCATGTATTGTTTTTCCTCTCATTAAAAGGAGGCAACTGAGGCTATTCAAATAAACTCAGATTTTAAAAAAAGAAGAAGGTAAGAAAAAAAAAGTTTGTACGTTTTTTTCAACCCCACTGCACATATGCAAGCTGAAGCTAAAATAAACAAAACTCTTAAATCCAGTATTAATGACAGGACACTACTTTGACAGATTCCATTAATTGCTTCTATTCTGTCTTTAATTCCCCTCCTAAATGATCTTCTCATTTAAGCAGTTTATGTTTGTCCTCATTATCTTCACAGCTTGCACACACTGAAAACCAGTTTCTCTGCCTCTCATGCAAAGAATGATGGTTTGTCCACAACTGAAGTTGGCCATTATCTGAAACAGGTCATTGACAAAGAGGACTTGAAGGCCCCTTTGTTACTTCTGCATTAGTGTTGCTCTCCTGGCAAGCAGACAACTTCATCAGAGAAGTCAGCCAAGGAGAGTCTATAAATGGAAGTTGTGCATACGAGGAGCAAATGCATTTTAAAAAAAGTTGCTGACGGGCATGAAATGCTTTGATCTGAAGATGGAAAACTCCAAAGCAGGAAGGATTTGGGCCATTCTGAGTCTGATTGACTCTGTGGTTTCTCTGAGCAGTAATTCCACGGGCGAAAATAAATGCAGAAATGGTATTTTGAGACCACAGCTGTGGAGGGGAGCATGGTGAATTTCAATGAAAATCCAGTTGAATTGTGAAGTTCAGATCTTACAAAAGCAAGGGACATGAGAGAAGTAATATTGTTTCCTGAAATTTCACTGTTTTTATTTAAGAGGTTGAAAAAAGAGAAAATCCCATTTATTTATTTTTATTCATAGGAAAAATGTTAAATCCCTATTGCCTAGAACCATGTGGCAGATGCTCTGAAAAAAGGGATGATCTTATTCCTTTTAAAATTTAAATGTTGGAAAGAGGCAATTTAATGAATAATGACAAAGGTAAAGTTTGGAGATTGGCAAGCACAGCTATGAGTAATGATTTTTTACCTTACTGTCTTCACAAACAGGTTTATTACACTGGTCAGTCAATGACAAACAAACTTCATAGAAAGCTTGTTTCAATGAGCAATATGAACATGCCAGCATGGTATCAACTTTTACCACCACAAAAAAGAATAAAAATCAAGAATACTCAAGCAATACTGAATCACTTTGCTGTACACCTGAAACTAACACAACACTGTAAATCAAATATACTCCAATATAAAATAAAAATTTTAAGAATACTTTAAAAAAGAATACTCAAGCAGAACTTTAAACATAAATAGTATTTTCTACAGAAAGTAATGATGGGATGCACTGGGGTTAAATGGAATTAGATATGTTATGAGACCACAGAAATTTTAACAGTAAAGTATGCAGATATTCATTTTAAATAGAGTCTTAAGGATTGGAATTATATGGAATAATAAATATAATAGCATAATTGTTAAGAATGTGGCCTCCTGAATCTGTTACCTGGGTTTCGAATTCTGGCTCTGTAGAACTTATTAGATGTATGACCTTGGCCAAGATACTTCAATATTCTGTGCCTTAGTTTTCTCAGCTGTAAAATGATATTCTAATAAAACTTTCTTCAAAGGTTAATTATGAGTATTCAATTAGTGAATATGTGTAAAGTGTAATAGTAAAAAGAATAGAAAACTCTAAGTTAGGCATCTGGCTCTGGTTCTTCTACTAGTTAAATTCCCCAGACTTCATCTCAGCCAGCTGTAAAATGGAAGGGTTGGGCTAGATCGTCTCTAAAGTTCCTTTTGACTTTAAAAAATATTGTTTTATTGTACAGAAACACAAAAGACCCCGAATAGCCAAAGCAATCGTAAGAAAGAAAAACAGAGCTAAAGAAATCAGTCTCCCTGACTTCAAACTATACTACAAAGCTACAGTAATCAAAACAGTAAGGCACTGGCACAAAAACAGAAACATGGATCAATGAAACAGGACACAAAGTCCAGATATAAAGCCACGCACCTATGGGCACCAAATCTATAACAAAGCAGGCAAGAATATAAAATGGAGAAAAGACAGTCTCTTCCATAACTGGTGCTGTGAAAACTGGACAGCTACGTGTAGAAGAAGGAAATTAGAACACTCCATAACACCATACACAAAATAAACTAAAAATGGATTAAAGACCTAAATGTAAGACCGGATACTATAAAACTCTTAGAGGAAAATATAGTCAGAACACTGTCTAGCATAAATCACAGCAAGACCTTCTTTGATCCATCTCCTAGAGTAATGGAAATAAAACCAAAAATAAACAAATGTGACATGATTAAACTTAAAAGGTTTTGCACAGCAAGGGAAACCATAAACAAAACGAAAAGACAACCCTCAGAATGGGAGAAAGTATTTGCTAATGAAGCAACCAACAAGGGATTAATCTCAAAAATATACAAACAGCTCATGCAGCTCAGTATCAAAAAAACAAACAACCCCATCAAAAAATGGATGGAAGACCTAAATAGATATTTCTCCAAAGAAGACATACAGATGGCCAAAAATCACATGAAAAGATGCTCAACATCACTAATTATTAGAGAAATGCAAATCAAAACTACAATGAGGTATCACCTCACACTGGTCAGAATGGCCATCATTAAAAAGTCTACAAATAACAAATGCTGGAGAGGGTATGGAGAAAAGGGAACCCTCCTACACTGTTGGTGGGAATGTAAACTGGTACAGCCACTATGGAGACAAGTATGCAGGTTCCTTAAAAAACTAAAAATAGAGCTACCATATAATCCAGCAATCCCACTCCTGGGCATATATCTGGAGAAAACCATAGTTCAAAAAGATATATGTACCCCCAACGTTCATTGCAGCACTATTTACAATAGCCAGGACATTGACCAACCTAAATGTCCACTGACAGAGGAATGGACAAAGAAGATGTGGTACATATATACAATGGAATATTACTCAGCCATAAAAAAGAACAAAATAATGCCATTTGCAGCAACATGGATGGACCTAGATATTGTCATACTGAGTCAAGTAAGTCAGACAGAAAGACAAATATCATATGATCTTGCTTATATGTGGAATCTAAAAAAATGGTATAAATGAACTTATTTACAAAACAGAAATAGAGACACAGATGTATAAAACAAATTATGGGTACAAGGGGGGAAGGGGAGAGGGATAAATTGGAAGACTGGGATTGACATATACACACTACTACTATATATAAAATAGATAATTAATAAGGACCTACTGTATAGCTCAGGGAACTCTACTCAGTACTCTGTAATGATGTATATGGGAAAAGAACCTAAAAAAGAGTGGATATATGTATATGTATAACTGATTCACTTTGCTGTACACCTGAAACTAACATAACATTGTAAAGTAACTATACTCCAATAAAACTTTTTTTAAAAGTTTATATAACCAAGTGTTTCTGCAGCAAATGTGCTACTATGATGTCAAAGTTAATTAGATAACGATCATTTCCCCCAAACACACACACCCTCACAGTGTTGTTGAAATGACTGAGACAATAATAATGCAAAGCACTTTAGCCCAACAACAACAAAAATATTGTTTTAAAATACTTTTTTGGGGGGGGTGTGTGCTACATTGTGCAAAGTTTTTAAGCAGAAGGTGACTATTTTAGCAGAATATTTTTAAGGCATTTAATCACTTTCACAAAGATGTGTTTCATGGATTCCACTTTCTCTTCTTGTATTTTCTCCTCAACCAACTGCTGTTGGGAGTTCACTTGCCACTGCTCTACTCAAGTGACTCTTGTCAAGGTCACGATGATTTCCATATTGCCAAGAGCAATGGTCACTTCTTTGACCTCCTTGTATTCTCAATAGCACTTGATACAGCTGATTTCCCTCCCTTTCTCTGCTCAGCAGCCAAATTATCTTTTTAATAGATAAACACATTATTTCACTACCCTACATTAAACCCTGAAATGGCTTTCCATGTCATATATAACAAATACAAACCTTTACCCCTTGACTTCCATTGCCCTTCCTGATCTAGACACATTTCACTTTATTTTCTACCTTTCTCTCCTTGCCCAGTGCAATCCCTCCAGCCACCCTGACCTTCTTTCTGAACTTTGAACACTCTAAATGTATTCCTGTCTCAGACTGGCTGGTTCCTCTACTTGGAATTCTCTCTCCATAGATCACTGCTGGGTCCTTCTGCCATCCAGTCTCAACTTAAATGTCTCCTCCTCAGAGAAGTACCTCTGATTAGATAGTACCCAGATTCCTCAGTTAGTCTGCCTCCCATTTCATATTCTTAATGAAATCTGTTATTATCTCAAGTTATCTTAAATATTTATTTTTACCATGTCTATCTCCCTCAAAGAAAGCAAGCTCCACGAAAACAGGGACACTGTATAGCTGAATGCCAAGATTAGAAAATGTTCTCCATAAATATTTATTGCACGAAAGATAAGGAACCCAGTTTCTCTTGCATCGTGTTCAAAATGTCACTTCCTTCCCTAAACTTTAATCACTCTTAATATCAGTTCCACTTACCTGATATCTGTCATGTATTATCCTGTATTATCATGGATTTTTTCTGCATGTATGTCTCCTTTCTCCAATTACTATAAGTTAAGAGATTTGTGAGATGAGACCATGTCAGACATTACTGTGTCTCCCAGAAACTCACGGGGCCTTGTTCGCAATATCTCACTAAATATCTGATAACATATTTATTTTAAAGGAAGACAAATTGACTCAATTTATAAAAACCTAAATTATCCATTACTGAATAGCCAAAGGGAGGAAAAAAAAATTGTTCAAGTGTTTTAATAAAAACATGTCTGCCCAAGAGTTTACTGTCTAAAACTGATACATTTGCCTAGGCAGTAGGAAAGGAGTGAGAGATGAATTTCAGTTTTTTTAAATGCACAACCTAAATTGTTTCAGTTCTTTAGAAAATTAGTTGTTACTTATGTTAAGAACAAGTGGTCTATAGTCTAAATGTTAAAATAATGTAATCTATGGAAAATCCCAACTTGGTTGAATACATTTTACTTTACATTTTGCGTATCTTGTGATAGCTAGTACACACTCATGGGCAAAATGCCCACTGTCTACATTGAAAATTAGTCCTATTTCTAAATAACAAGTATAATTTTGTCTCTTCCGGGCTTGACACTCTGCAGTGACTCCCCACCACTGTACTCAGCAGTTCAAATTCTTTAGCATGCCTTCGTAAGACTTTTCAGGATTAAGCTTCTATTCACAACTTAGTCTCACCTCTTAATCTTTCCGCTCCCCTCTTCTAGGCCCTCTTTTGTCCAGCCCCCAACAAACACACACTCAGTTCTAGACACGATAAAAAACGCAGATCTCCCAATGAACTCTACCACCTTCCCCTCTACCTTGTTTTCTCTGAAACACACTGACTTCTTACCCACCCCTTCAGTTAGCCTGATTGACTCCCACTCATCATGAGTTGGAGATCAAATTCTCCAACTTCCCTACCCCTGTGTACCCTCCTGCCCAGATGGGGTTAGACCCCTTCTATGGGATCTCACAGTGCTCGTGCTAGTCCACATGGAGCACGTATCACACTACTGAGTGTCCTTTTTACCAGGCTGTCTCCTTGCAGTCACGGACAACTTCTCCTTCACCATTATAGCCCCAGTACCTTACCCGTAGTAGGGGCTTAACAAGTAGTTTTGAAGAAATGAATAAATGGATGGATGAGATTTTGTTATCAATGAATGTGGCTTATTAAAATGAGGATTAAAATAATTGATTACTTTCAAATATAATTTACTTGTATGGGAAAAAGAGTCATGGTAATAGTGGCCTATGGACTGGAAATTTTACATTCAATATCAGCAATTTGCTATGTTTGGAATAGAGATACATAGTCACAGTTCTTTGCTCAAAGCTACCTTCTTAGAAATAATTAAAATAAATAATTCTAAAACTATCTTTTAACAAATGCCTTTGCAAACACATCCCAAACATGCCCACAATTACCAAATGAACACTGAGATTTTCTCTTTTAGCCAGATTACCTCTATTGATCTATAATAAGCAATAAGAGAAAAATTATGATAAGGAGAAATAGAGTCAAAAGTCTCTCTTGAGGGCATGACTATTTGGATAAATATTACTTAAGAACAGCTTAAAAATAATTACCACCGTTTTTTCTTAAACATAAAACACACGTTGTGTTTTTCTCCAAGAGCAAAATACTTGAGAGTGGTCCATAGAAACTATATCTAATGTGTTCACTTTACTGTCAACTGTATTTTGAACGTTTTCAAGAATAAATGCCTTTATAGGCAGAAATAATTGCCTTATTTTTTCAAGTTTTATTGAGATATGATTGACATATAACACTGTATTAGAGGGTACAATATAATGATTTATGTATAGATTATAAAATGATTATCACAGTAAGTTAACATCCATCACTAAACCATTTTTAGTTAATAAATCAATACTTAATAATAAATAATTTTATTATTAAATAATAAATAAATCAATACTTGATTAATAATCTATTAATAATTCAATCAGTTGTTTAAGTAACTGCTTTGTTTTAAATGCAATTAGTTTAGGGGAGATTATACACATGCCCTAATTCTTTTTTTTTTTTTTTTTTTTTTTTTAATTTCATTTATTTATTTTTTTTTTTGGTTGTGTTGGGTCTTCGTTTCCGTGCAAGGGCTTTCTCTAGTTGCAGCAAGCAGGGTCCACTCTTCATTGCCGTGCGCGGGCCTCTCACTATCGCGGCCTCTCGTTGCAGAGCACGGGCTCCAGACGCGCAGGGTCAGTAACTGTGGCTCACGGGCCCGGTTGCTCCGCGGCATGTGGGATCTTCCCAGACCGGGGCTCGAAACCGTGTCCCCTGCATTGGCAGGCAGACTCTCAACCACTGCGCCACCAGGGAAGCCCCCACATGCTGTAGTTCTTCTTAATTGTAACAATTAAGCTCTCTTTGTGGTTTTGATGATTATTATTAACGAGTGTGCTATCTTTGGGCGTGTCTGGCTGATGGGGTACAACAGAAGAAAGAGACAACAAGGATTAAATTAAAATCAAAATGAAACAAAAACCATCTGACCATACAGATGGAAAGATGAGGTCTTTCAGTGTAGAGTCATAAATCAGAGAAAGCAATAGTCCAGGCACAATGGAAGCCATTTACCACCTGCACCCCCCCATAATAATCTTTCCTTTCTTCCTTGCCAGGAGTTCTTGTTCACCCTGGCTAGGAGTGGACTGCGTAGCTGAGGCTCCCCAGTCCTACTGTGGGATTCCCTCTTAGAGAACGCTGCTCATGAGAAGGGAATAGAGTTTCTCTCCATTCTCCACAGGGGGAGAGGAGCCCTGGGGGTCGGTGGGTTTGAGGGGTCAGCAGCAGCAGACTGGGCAGGGTGTAGAGGAAGGTGAGGCTGACTTGGACAGAGGAGGCCAGCTCCTGCGCTGAGAACAGTGGGGACCACAGGTAGAGGGATGATGTTCATCTAATACAGTGTAAATAACATGTGGGCAATGATAAATAGGGCAGAAATATATTAATCACCCTGAAATAATTATTAACCTAATTCCTTTGTTAATAGGCACTAAACAACCTAAAAACAAGACATGAGTCCCCCAAAAGAAGTCACTTATGCTAAGCTCTATATCACAAAACTGAGACTTAATGACAGTTTTGATTCTCCCAGACATGGAATCTTAAACCAATCAGGACTCTACTGATTACCATCAGTTAGCTAATCGGCCTGACAGACCCCCACCATCTCCCATAAGGAAAGAAACCCTGCAATAATCAATCTGCTTCTTCCTGCCTAATACAACTTCCTTCTTCCTGCTCCCTCTGCCTATAAAATCTCTTGCCTTGTATAGCTCTTTGGAGCTCCTTTGTACCTGCTAGATTGGATGCTGCCTGATTCATGAAGCCCTGAATAAAGCTAGTATGATCTTTAAAATGTACTCAGATGAATTTTGTTTTTTAATGCAACCATTAACACTGTCTTTTAAAAAGTTACAAAACTATTTCACCAACGTTCTTTACTTGATTCTCACAACAGCATCATGAAGCAAATAATTTTACTTTTATCCACATTTTCTACATCAGGAAACTGTGTTCTATGAAAGTCAGGATTTTGGAAAGTTTTTGCAAGGCTAGACTGGGTTCCTAGGCTTAGATCATTCACTAGGTAGCAAGTAGAATCAGTACTTAAACTTAACGACTTGAAAACTTATTATTACTCAGTTTCAAGATCAGAGTATTTATCAATTACAAATACATGAAGAGTGGTCAGTAAGAAATTTGACAAACGAATAAATGTCATTAGCCTTGGTATTTCAGCTTCCACTTTTATTCTTATTAGCTGAATAAAATATTTTCTCTCAAATTCTTTAAGGAAAAAGCTAACATATTTCTATGTTAGTCATAAAAATAACACCTGAGATTCTGCAGAGTAAGTAAGACTTGGAATGGCATTTTGTCAGAAATTAAATTAAGCCAATTATTGTGGGAGGACACTTATTCTTTATATTTTTCTTTATGTAGGAAGGAATTTAAATAATTTAAATTCTTATTTCAGAAGAAAGAAGTAGAAAAACATTGCCTGTAGGTTCTGACCAGAGTTTATTTCTCATGGTAATATGTACACAATTAACCATTGAACAACTCAGGCATTAGGGACACCGACCCTGCATGGAGTCGAAAATCTAAACATAACTTATAGTTGTCCCTCTGTGTCCCTAGTTCCTTGTATCTCCAGTTCTGCATCTGCTTATTCAACCAACTGGGCTCTTACAGTACGGTGGTATTTGCTGTTGAAAAAAACTTGCTTATAAGCGGACCCATGCAGTTCAAACCTGTGTTGTTCAAGGGGCAACGATATATAAGAATTTGGATGTGTAATGAGTGATTCCTAATGCCTTTGCAGACCTCTCTATGACTTGAACATAGGAATACATTTGCCTCCCCTTAGGACATAGTATTTACATCAAATAAATATTTACATCGTTTGTCTGTTTTTCCTGTTTGTTTTTGAGTTTGTGGGTTTTAGAAAGACAATGTGCCCAACTATTGCACACTGACCTAGGATGGCTATGCCAGAAATTTCTGTGTAGCCTGTGACCTTAATAACAAATATGTGTACGATTCAACTCCCTTAACCACTTTCCAAAAAGGACTTTCTGTTCCTTCGTAACCAAGCTTTCAAAAGATGATGATATGGCACTATTCTCACACTTAGATTCCAGATCTACATCTCTAATATGGCTTGGGCACAATGCTGTTCTCAACCCAAACCTGTCATCCTCAGGGGCTAGGAGTTCATTCAGATGATGCTTGAAAAACTAGAAAGGTGTTACTACTTCAGAGATTGATTAACAGCTTCCAAGACTATGGATGAAGAGTTTTGAATCAAGGAAATGAACCGGGAGTCTCCTTATGGCAAATCCAACTCTTGCATAGTTGAATGATTTTTGATTCTGCCCATAAAAATGTCAGCTCTTGGGCTTCCCTGGTGGCGCAGTGGTTGAGAATCTGCCTGCCAATGCAGGGGACACGGGTTCAAACCCTGGTCTGGGAAGATCCCACATGCCGCGGAGCAACTGGGCCCGTGAGCCACAACTGCTGAGCCTGCGCGTCTGGAGCCTGTGCTCCGCAACAAGAGAGGCCACGATAGTGAGAGGCCCACGCACCGCGATGAAGAGTGGACCCCGCTTGCCACAACTAGAGAAAGCCCTCGCACAGAAACGAAGACCCAACACAGCTAAAAATAAATAAATAAAGTAGCTATTAATAAAAAAAAAAAAAAAAAAAAAAAGCAGAAAGCCTTGAGACTGTATCTCAAAGCACAGGCCTCAGAGTCCCTAATCCCAGGTAAAAATAACACTCAATTCAGGAGTAAGCTCTGATGTCAAGAATCACATTAAAAAAAAAAAAAGTTAGCTCTTTTCCAAATAGCTTTAAAATGCTTTATTGGAGGAAGTAATGTTTTAGGACGTGTTTGAGTACTAGAATACAGAATGCTTTTCAAACTGGAAGACCAAAAAAGACATGAAGAAAAAAAAAGTTTCCAAGCACAGATATAACATGAGAAAAGCATCTGAAGCTGGAGTGGAATTATCAGACAAGGACCATAAATACATCTACCTAAGACGAGTGGAGTTTGAAGACGATGAAAAAATGTAGACTTATTAACAGGAATAAGGTATCGATTAAAACACTCCAAAACCCCTGATATTTGGAATAGACTATTTCCATTCCTTTTAGTTTTAGCATAGCATTGAAAAAATGGAATGCAAGAAGACATTTGAGTTTATTTAAATATCATAAAATGGTGTTTGTACTGCTTCTAAAATTAAGACAATTTTTATAATACATAAAGGACAGGAAACAAACTCTACAAATAGAATGAAATCCATGTGGAATGGCTAAGTCATCCAGAATATGTGTGTGTGAGTGTGTGTGTGTATGTGTATGTGTGTTGTCTGTAACTTGAAATGCTCTCAATCATTTTGTCAAGCACATTTTCTCCTTTTGTTTTTTACTTGGATATTTGAAGGAAGATGTAATTCATATGTTTTTCATTCATTTACACTTGAGGTATTAAAATGCGGCCTGAATTATGTATTCGTGTACCATGAGCCAGTTATTTCTGTTGAAAATGTCTCTTTTCTTGATTAAAAAAAATTTACACTAAATTAGAATCCAAAACTGTTAATTCACAGCATCAACTCCTAGTCTAGAATATTCATATTCTCTTGATATATGAGAAGATGTTCTAAGTTTTACAAACAACCTTCTGGCACAATTAAAATCAAGGTCTTGCCTTTTCTGTCACTATTAATGACCACTGTATGCCACGACAAAATAATCATATCATAACGATCATTTCTACTTAGCTCCTTATTTCAAGGTTCAGTACATTTCATTATATCTATCCTACGAGACTCCAGATTTAGGAGTTCTTCCTTTATGCCTCTAATTCAGGTTTATAAAATAATTTTTATTTTCACCAAATACAGGGGATACTATCATATGCCCTAATAAAATCAAACAAAATACAAAACAGAACATAAAACAAAAACACAGTTTTATTTTTCATAAACGTATGAATTTTATTTTACACACAATATTATCTCTTGGTGTCCAGATCAGCTCCTCTTGTCTGTTAACTGATTTATCTCCATTTGCAATGATTTATGTCATTTCCCCCCTCAAAAAGGTCTTCATTGTCAATTTTTGCGGAGAAAAAAGCAAAAAGAGGAGAAGAAAGATCACATTACAGCACTGGAAGCCAGATGTCACGGCCTTTGCTCTCAGCTGTCACCAGGCAGAGCTCCCAGAGTCACAGTGGCTCATTATCTGAGATGAGAGATGATCTGTGCTGGTCCTGTAACCCTAACAGGGGGAGCTTCTGCTGTGGCTGGTTCTGTGGTAGCTTTTAATTCATCCTCCATGATACCAAATGCCACTTTCGGTGGTAGCCTACTGGTGTTGACCCTTGTTTCTGTATGCCATAGTTTAAAGAACCACACTACGAAATAGCTCCGGAATGTGCCTTGTAACATTTAGTCACAATAAGGGCATTTACCTACCTCCCAATTTTTTGTTGTTGTTGTTCAACTCTTTTAGCAAATTTCAGTTATATGATACAGTGTTATCAACTATAATCACCATGTTATACATTAGATACTCAGACCTTACTCATCTTGTAACTGAAAGTTTATACCTTTTAATGAATCTCTTCCTATCTCCCCCCCCCACCCTCCTGCAAACACTTTTCTACTCTCTGTTTCTATGAATTTGACTATTTTTGTTTTTAGAATTCTACATATAGGTGCTATCATGGAGTATCTGTCATTCTCTGTCTGGTTTATTTCACTTAGCATAATGCCCTCCAGGTTCATCCATTGTTGTTGCAAATGATAGGATTTCTTCCTCTTTCAAGGCTGACTAATATTCCATTGTGTATATATACCCCGTTTTCTTGATCCATTCATTCATCAACAGATACTTAGGTTGTTTCCATACCTGGGCTATTGTGAATAATGCTATGAACATGGGAGTACAGATATAGCTTCAAGAGATAATTTCATTTTGGGAGGATATATACCCAGAAGTGGAATTGCTGGATCAGATGGTGTTTCTATTTTTAATTTCTTTAGAAACTTCCATATTGTTCTTCATAGAGGCTGCAACAATTTACATTCCCACCAACAGTGTATAAGGCTTCCCTTTTTTCCACATCCTCACCAGCATTTGTTATCTCTTGTCTTTGTGATAATAGCCACCCTTACACATGTGAGGTGACATCTCATTGCGTTTCTGATTTGCATTTCCCGATGATTAGTGATGTTTGGCACCTTGGACAACTGGATACATGCTTTGGAAAAAATGTTTATTTAGGTCCTTTGCCCAGTTTTTAATTGTTTTTTTCTTTGCTAATGAGTTGTATGCGTTTCTGGTATGTTTGGGATATTAACCCCATATCAGATATGTGGTTTGCAAGTATCTTCTCCCATTTTCTAGGTTTCCTTTTCATTGTGCTAATGGTTTCCTTTGCTGTGAAGATGCTTTTTAATTTAACATAGTTCCATCTGCTTATTTTTGTTTCTGTTGCCCCCAAATATTCGTAAGAAATCACTGGATTAATACTCTCGAAGATATGCAATATTGCAGAGAGCTCAAGATATGTTCTTGGTCCTTAGAACACAGAAAACATATTCTGCTTACATTCTACAGCTTAGTGAGTTTAATTAAGGTTATTACTTTCTGAGCTGTTTTATAAGCCAGGAGTAAGTCCACTGCCTTCTCCCTTGGGCGTTTATTCAATAAGAAGATTATGGTTACATAAAACTGAATTTTCCTGAACCATGTGTCAGTGTTTATTAAAGTGCCATAGTAATGTCTTATTAATAAGAATAATGTAAATATTCTGGATGTTATGAATTGAATTGTGCTCCCCAAAGACACATTCAAGTCCTGACCCTTGGTACCTACGAATGTGATCTTATTTAGAAAGTTTTTGTAAATGTAATCAAGTTAAAATGAGAGCAAGCTGAATTTGGGTGTGGCCTAATCCAATATGACTGGTGTCTTTATAAGAGGAGGAAAATTTGGACGTGAACACAAAAAAAAGACTACCACGTGAAGACAGAGAAAGAAATCGAATGCCTGGGGCTACCGGAAGCTGGAAGAGTCAAGGAAGGATTTTCCTGTAGAGGCTCTGGAGAGACTGTGACCCTCCCAACACCTTGATTTTGAGCTTCTAGCCTCTAGAACTATGAGAGAACAAATTTCTGTTGTTTTAAGCCACCCAGTTTGTAGCACTTTGAGATACTCCAAGCAGCTAGACGTAGAAGTCTTTCAATCCTGTAGGAGAGCTCTGGTGGTGTATTACAGTGTAGCAGTGTCCACTTCAATGCACTGTATTTGTAGTCATAAAAATAATAAATCTATATTTTAAAAAGAAATGAACTTGTTTTCTGAGGAGCTAAATTCCAAGTGTATTATACAGAAGACATACAGTCAGAAGTGAAGATACTGCTACCCAAACTCAATGTTGCAAAGAACCCTTCTCCATAAATACCCTTCCAGAAAAGGCTGTCCTCCAAGCTGGCTATGTGCTATACACTTTACCATAAGGACTGCATATCCTATAGACCACTGAATATGAAAATCATGTGCAAACATCTCATGTTTCTAGATTTTTGGCTAGTGCTTCTTAGGCATGGCTTTATAATATGAAAAAACTGGTGATAGCTACTCAAATTAAATAACAAATAGCTTTGAGTTTAGCTACTTGAGGGCAGGGATCATTTTAGATGGGCCATGGTATCTCATTCGCCCCACACAGTATGTGCCAGATTGTTGGTGCCAAAAAGGAGTTATGAAGTAATATGTAGACATTAGATATGTGTAAATGGTTGGTTATACATGAAAAAGATAACCTGTAACTAAAAACTGAGTAAAAGTATTATTTACTGAGTACAAGGATACATTATTTAACTTAATTTTCAAAACACTTCTGTCAAATAGATATTATTCTCCCTGTTTTATGGACAGGAAACTAAGGCCCAGAAAGTTTTAAATAATGTTCCCAAGATCACATAGTTTGTCAATGGTGTAAAAACAGTAGGTAGGAATGACTCACAGTCCGAATCTCTGTGCCACATTCTACACTGTGCCTTATACCATAATCACCTTCTGGGGAAATGCCTACTCAAGACCTAGACTCCAGACTTCACTGTAAATTGTTATTTGCCTGGAAACTATTCACCTCAACTGTTTTTATCACAATTTGTCCACTTGAAGTGGGGAAGTGGGGTTAAAAATATTTGAAACCCCCTTTCTGATTTGAACAATATGGGTGTACATGTGTTAATGCTTAAATCACACCAGAAACTATCAAAAAGAATGGTCTCTGTTTTAAATCCAAGAAATTAGTTTTATAATTATATAACTAAAATTCTAACCAGATGGAGTCCCAAATGAATTATGTTAACTAATTCTCTTCTTTCTCTCTCATTGTGATTATAGAAATTTTATGTTAATTTTATCTATGCTATATATACTATTCTGGACATTCTTAACTACAATACCAACTACCTTGATTAAATATTTTTTAAAGCCATGATTTATCATCATTTGATATATAAAGCACACTGTACTGGACTAGGTGTTTTAACTGCCCAGAAGCTCTCTGCATGAAGGAACAGCTCTGCCAGCACATCATTCAAAATTATTGCCATGGAGCCAGCATTGGAGCAATGCAATTGTGTCTTCTGAATCCAAGCTTGGTGGATCCCAGTCCTGTCCCAGGTATCTGGAATTTGGAACTGAGAGTCAGGAAAACTGTGGCGGTCATTAAAACTGTATCACATGACTTCAATGTTCTAAGGAAGTCCAGAATTCCCAACGACCAAGGTCCCTAAAAGCTAGCCCGATGTGAAGTCGGTTGCAAGGGCTTCTGAAAGACCAGCCAGAAGTAAACCAACCGAAAACTAATTGTGATAATTAAGCCTGACCATAACAGAATTTAACCACCTTCTTGCAAATGAAATAAAACCATTTAGACATTTCATAATCATGCCCATCCTCCACCACATAAACCATGCTATAGAAGACAAAAAATAACGTCACACTTAACACTACTGAACTGTACAATTAAAAATGGTTAAGATGGTCAATTTCATGCTTTTTTTTTTACCACCCCCCAAAAAAAACTCACAGAGAAATTAACTTGTTAGTTAAGAATATAGTGTTTATCCAGTTGAGGTTCTCTATTTCCCGACTGATGAGAACTTGGTTAAATTTATTGGTCATGACAAAGAGATGAGACACTTAATGTGGCCCTGAATAATAATAAAATTTAGTCTTGAAGAAATTGATAGACATTAGTAGTGGTGTACTGTAATGTTTAACAACCATCTCTCAAACAACAAAACAGTGCTGATTTGTAAAATTAGTCAGTTTTCATGGTGTAAATATTACCACCATGCTTATTTTAAGCCACCAATGTCACATCAGTAAACACAGAATTGGGCACAGATGGATGGGCAAAATCAGCTCTCTTAAGTGGAATCCAGCACCCCATGGTGGGGACAAGGCAGAACAGAACCACCCCGAATGTCTGCTGTGTCTTCATTTCATTTGTGTCAAGTTCAAAATGTATTGATGTAGGAAAAGAAAAAGGGAACTAATATTTATGAAGTGGCTACTGTGTGCCAGACCCATTTTAAATTATCTCATTATAAAAAGCTATGAGGGAGATCACCCAAGATGGCAGAGTTGAAAGACCCTGAACTCACCTCCTTTCACAAGTACACCAAAATCACAACTATTTTCAGAACAACCATCAGTGAAAAATATCAGAACCTACCAGAAAAGATCTTCTACAACTAAAGACATAAAGAAGGAACTACAACGAGATGGGCAGGAGAGGCAGACTCATGATACACTCAATCCCATACTCCCGGTGGGCGACCCGCAAACTGGAGAATAATTATATTGCAGAGATTCTCCCACAGGAGTGAGAGTTTGGAGCCCCATGTCTGGCTCCCTAGCCCAGAATTCCTGCACCAGGAAGATGAGCCCCCAGAGTATTTAGCTTTGAAGGCAAGCAGGGCTTAATATGGGGAGTCCCACAGGACTGGGAGAAACAGAGATTTCACTCTTAAAGGGCACACACAAAATCTCACCCACCCCAGGATGCAGGGCAAAAGCAGAAATTTGATAAGATCCTGAGCCAGACCTACTTGCTGGTCGGAGAGTCTTCTGGAGAGGTGGGGGAGGGGCAGCTGTGGCTCACCCTGGGGACATACACACAGATGACACCCATTCTTGGGAGCTCCTTCTACCACGTGGATGCTGGTGCTGGCAGGCACCATGGTGGAATCCTCCCTCTAGCTCACTAGCACCAAGACCTGGCCCCACCCAACAGCCTCTGGGCACTAGTGCTGGGATACCTCAGGCCAAGCAACTAACTGGATAGGGACACAGCCCCACTCAGCTTAAAGAACTCCTGAACTTGTAGCTGCCTCTGGATATGGCCTTGCTCACTAGATGGCCCAGGACCCAGTTCCACCCACCAATGGGCAGGCACCAGCCCCAGAACCCCTGGGCCCTGGCCCTGCCCTTAGGAAGCCTGCTTTAGCCTCTGGGGCAACCTCACCTACCACAGAGCAGATACCAGACAAAAGAAAACCATAATCCTGCAGCCTGCCCACAGCAGGCCAGACCCTGCCCTGGAGCCAGCTGGGCCCTGGCCCTGCCCACTAGCAGGCCAACACAAGCTTTGGGACACCCAGGACCCCATACCCAACTGTGTCAGGAATCAACCCCCCCAACAGCTATCTGACACCAGCTCTGAGACCCCTGGGCCCTGCAAACAGACTCCAAGTCCTGGCTATGCCTGTCAGTAGACTGGCACTAACCTGAGGACATGGCTTCATGTACCAGTGGGTGGGCAATATCCCAAGAGTATTCTAGACCCTGACTCCATTCACCAGTGAGCCAGCACTAGCCCCAGGGCCCCCTGGGACTCTGTGGTCAGCTGCCTCATGACCCAGCCCCCGCCACCCCAACCAGCAGCCAGCAGCCTCTGCACAAGGTAGGACCTGGCAACCAATCAGACTGGGGGCCACACAAGCCTACCAGACTGCCCTCAGTGTCAGCCTGCCACAACAGAAGGACCCAAGCAGCCCTCATAGGGGGAACCCCTAGAGCATATAGCTTGGGTGGTAAGAGGGGAATACACTGCCGGGATGCATAGGACTTCTCCTACAGGAGGCCATTTCTCCAAGGTCCAGAAATATAACTAACCTACCAGATACATAAAAATACAAACAGCAACTTAAGTAAAATGAGGTGACAGAGGAACATGTTGCAGAGGAAGAAACAAGATAAAACCCCAGAAGAAGAACTAAGTGAAGTGGAGATAGGCAATCTACCCAAGGAGTTTAGGGTAGTGATCGTAAAGATGATCAAAGAACTCAGGAGAAGAATGGATGCGCAGAGCAAGAAGTCAGAAGTTTTTAACATGGAGTTAGAAAATATAAAGAACAAACAGTGATGAGGAATACAAAAACTGAAATGAAAAATACACTTGGAGGAATAAATAGTAGACTAAATGATACAGAGGAACAGATCAGTGAGCTGGAAGACAGAGTAGTGGAAATCACTGCTGCTGAACAGAAAAAAGAAAGAAGAATAAAAAGAAATGAGGACAGTTTAAAAGACTTCTGGGAAACAGCAAGCACACTAATATTTGCATTACAGAGGTTCCAAAAGGAGAAGAGAGAGAAAAGGGAAAAGAGAATACATTTGAAGACATAATAGCTGAAAACTTCCCTAACCTGAGAAAGGAAACTGTCACCCAAGTCTAGGAAACGCAGAGAGTCCCATACAGGATGAACCCAAAGAGGAACACACCAAGACACACTGTAGTTAAAAATGACAAAAGTTAAAGATAAAGAGAGAATATTAAAAGCAGCAAGGGAAAAGTAACAAATAACATACAAGCGAACTCCCTTAAGGCTATCAGCTGATTTTTCAGCAGAAACTCTGCAGGCCAGAAGGGAATGGCATGATATATTTAAAGTGATGAAAGGGAAAAACCTACAACCAAGAATAATCTGCCCAGCAAGGCTCTCGTACAGATTTGATGGAGAAATGAAAAGTTGTACAGACAAACAAAAGCTAAAAGAATTCAGCACCACCAAACCAGCTTTACAAGAAATGTTAAAGAAACTTCTCTAAGTGAAAAAGAAAAGGCCACAACTAGACACATGAACATTACAGCATGAAAAAACTCATCCAGAAAAGCAAACATACAGTAAAGGTAGGAAATCATTCACACACCCAGTAGGAAGGTTAAAAAAACAAAAGTAGTAAAATCATCTATATCCACAATAAGCTGTTAGGGGACACACAAAACAATTAGATATAAAATATGATATCAAAAACTTGTGTGGGGAGGAGAGTACAAGTGGAAGGTTGCTAAAATGCATCTGAAAGTAAGAGATCAGCAACTTAAAACAATTATATATATATAGCTGTATAAAAACCTCACAGCAATCACCAACCAAAAATCTATAATAGATACATACACAAAAAAGAAAGAGAAATCAAAACATAAAAATAAAGAGTCATCAAACCACAAGAGAAGATAACAAAAGAAGGAACAAAAAATACCTATGAAACAACCCCCAAACAATTAACAAAATGGCATACATATCAATAATTACCATAAATGTAAATAGACTAAATGCTCCAATCAAAAGACACAGAGTGGCTGAATGGATACAAAAACAAGACCCATATATATGCTGCCTACAAGAGATTCACTTCAGATCTAAAGACACATACAGACTGAAAGTGAGGGGATAGAAAAAGGTTTTCCATGCAAATGGAAATCAAAAGAAAGTCAGGGTAGCAATACTTATATCAGACCTTAAAGTAAAGACTGTTACAAGAGACACAGGAGGACATTATATAATGATCAAGGGATCAATCTAAGAAGAAGATATAACAATTGTAAATACATATGCACCCAACATATTAGCACCTAAATATATAAAGCAAATATTAATGGACATAAAGGGAGAAATCAACAGTTACACAATAATAGTACTGGACTTTAACATCCCACTTACATCGACATACAGATCATGCAGACAGATAATCAACAGGGAAGCATTGGCCCCTAATGACACATTAGACCAGATGCACTTAATATATATAGAAAATTCCATCCCAAGCAGCAGAATACATATTCTTTTCAAATGTACATGGAATATTCTCCAATATAGATCACATGCTAGGCCACAAAACAAGCCTTGGAAAATTTAAGAAAATTGAAATCATATCAAGCATCTTTTCTGAACAGAACACTATGAGATTAGAAGTCAACTACGAGAAGAAAACTGCAAAAAATACAAACACATGGAGGCTAAACAATATGCCACTAAAGAACGAATGGATCACTGAAGAAATCAAAGAGGAAATGAAAAAATACCTATAGAAAAATAAAAACAAAAACATGACAATCCAAAACCTATGGGACACAGCAAAAGCAGTTCTAAGAGGGAAGTTTGTAGAAATACAAGCTTACCTTGGGAAACAAGAAATATCTCAAATAAGCAACCTAACCATACACCTGAAAGATCTAGAGAAAGAAGAAAAAACAAAACCCAAAGTTAGCAGAAGGAAAGAAAATATAAAGATCAAAGCAGAAATAAATGAAATAGAGACAGAGAAAAAAATCAATGAAACTGAAAACTTGTTCTTTGAAAAGATAAACACAATTGATAACCTTTAATCAGACTCATCAAGAAAAAAAAAGGGAGAGGACCCAAATCAATAAAATTGGAAATGAAAAAGGAGAAGTTCCAACTGACACCACAGAAATATAAAAGGTCATAAGAAACTACTACAAACAACTATATGCCAATAAAATGGACAACCTAGAAGAAATGGATAAATTCTTAGAAATGTACAATCTCCCAAGACTGCACCAGGAAAAAATAGAAAATAGGAACAGACCAATTACCAGTAATGAAACTGAATCACTAATTTAAAAACTCCCAACAAACCAAAGTCTAGGACAAGATGGCTTCATAGGTGAATTACACCAAACATTTAGAGAAGAGTTAACACCTAGCCTTCTCAAACTATTCCTAAAAACCGCAGAGCAAGGAACATTTCTGAACTCATTCTATGAGGTGAGCATTACCCTGACACCAAAACAAGACAAAGGTATCACAAAAAAGAGAATGACAAGCCAATATTACTGATGAACATAGATGCAAAAATCCTCAGCAAAATATTAGCAAACTGAACCAACAATACATTAAAAGGATTATATGCCATAATCAAGTGGGATTTATCCCAGGGAGGCAAGGATTTTTTAATATCCACAAATCAATCAATATGATACACCACACTGACAAACTGAAGAATAAAAACCATGTGATCATCTCAACAGATGCATAAAGAGCTTTTGATAAAATTCAACATCCATTTGTGATAAAAAAAAAAGCTCTCCTGAAATTAAATTTCTGGATGGATTTTGTTTTTCTCATTAAAAAATCCTTTTAAATTCTCCCAGGTGAAAGATTACAGATAATGAAAAGTCATTATCTTTATCATCATCAAGCTGTTGTTTTCTGAATGCTTATCTAAATTGAAGGCTATAGCAGCTTACAAGTGCTTACCTTTGGAGCACAGGTGACAAAGGGGTAAACTGGAAGTTTCTGCTGGTAGCCTAGTGTGAAGTTGTGATCTGTATCCTGTCAACTCTTCCTCTCTCACAGAGACTGATGTTGATATTTACAGAAGATTACTGGTCCCTGAAAGAAAGACAGTAAAAACTATGCCAGTTATGTTTCAAAAGTATCAGTGGAACACGAGAGCTTCTAATTTCTATCTGCATGCCAATTTTAATGTATTCAAAAGTTCTTTTAGAAAAGTATATCTTCATCATTCAAATAATTACCCAAGTTAAAGTACTAAACTCATAGAAATCTGGAATGGAGAATGCTAAAAGAACTCTTGGGATATACTCCTTTTACAGATGAAGAAAGAATAATCACACCACTTTTCTTTAAAAAGAGAAGGCAGTTATTGGCTCCTAGAGAAGCAGCTCCCATCTCATCACACTGCTGTGTGGTGCTGCAATTCAGAATATTTATATTTTACAGAATTCTCGCTATAATGTCTAATTCCAGAAACAGCAGCTCTCCTTAATGGTATCATCTCTATTTTACAAATTTTCAGTACATTCAGATATTTATATAATTAAGAATCAGTGTAGAGAAAAGGGAACCCTCCTACACTGTTGGTGGGAATGTAAGTTGGTGCAGCCACTACAGAAAACAATATGGAGGTTCCTCAGAAAACTAAAAATAGAACTACCATATGATCCAGCAATCCCACTCCTGGGAATACACCCAGACAAAACTATGATTCAAAAAGATACATGCACCCCTATGTTCATAGTAGCACTATTTACAATAGCCAAAACATGAAACAACCTAAAGGTCCATCGAAAGATGAATGGATAAAGAAGATATGGTACATGTATACAAAGGAATATTACTCGGCCATAAAAAAGAAAAAATAATGCCATTTGCAGCAACATGGATGCGACTAGAAATTATCCTACTAAGTAAGTCAGAAAGAAAAGACAAATACCGTATGATATCACTTATATGTGAAATCTAAAATATGGCACAAATGAACCTCTAAAAGAGACACAGACTCATAGACATAGAGAACAGACTTGTGTTTGCCAAGGGGTAGGGGGAAGGGAGAGGAATGGACTGGGAGTTTGGGGTTGGTAGAGGCAAACTATTACATTTAGAATTGAAAAACAAGGTCCTAATGTATGGCACAGGTAACTATATTCAATATCCTGTGATAAACCATAATGGAAAAGAATATAAAAAAGAATGTATATATGTGTATAACTGAGTCACTTTGCTGTACAGCAAAGATTGACACAACATTGTATATCAACTGTACTTCAATAAAAAAATTTCATCTAAAAAGAAAGAAAGAATCAATGCCTGGACTAGACTAAATTATCAGGGGTAATTCAGATCTTTCCATTCTTTATCTCCCATCATTGGTGAAACTTAAAACTTTTATGTGGAATCTAGAGTTCACAGTTTCAACTATCTGTTTAATTTCATACTACTGATAGGTATGAATTATATAAAATATACAATACCCCAAACAGTTGTTTTTGCACTGGTTCTACCTTTAACAGGAATGTAATTGGCAAAAAAGTATAATGGGGCTTCCCTGGTGGCGCAGTGGTTGAGAATCTGCCTGCCAATGCAGGGGACACGGGTTCGAGCCCTGGTCTGGGAAGATCCCACATGCCGCGGAGCGACTAGGCCTGTGAGCCACAATTGTTGAGCCTGCGCGTCTGGAGCCTGTGCTCTGCAACGGGAGAGGCCGCGACAGTGAGAGGCCCACGCACCGCGATGAAGAGTGGCCCCCGCTTGCCGCAACTAGAGAAAGCCCTCGCACAGAAACGAAGACCCAACACAGCCATAAATTAAATAAATAAATTAAAAAAAAAAAAAGTATAACGAAGTCAACAATGACACATGCTGGTATAAGGAAAAGGAAAACCTTCAGATTCCAACCACAGTATCCCCAGGAAAGCTGGTACTAGTAATAGCTAAAGTTAACATACTGTATTACATGCCTTAAATGAATCATCTAATTATCATAACTTCAAAGCAGGAGCTACGATTAATGCCATTTCTCACTTGAGGAAACTGGGGCAGGGGGTAGTTGAGTCACTTGTCTAAGGCTACTACTCATTATGGAAGCCAGACTTTGAACTCAGGTAACCATCTTTGGAGACTTGGGCACTTAACTAGGCTCCCCCACCTCTATCTGTGAGGTCTAATGGGCTCCTGCCAAACCCCAAGAATTGCTCACTCTCTCCTGCAAACAGAGGACATACTTGGGGCTAAGGAGTGATGGAGATGGCAGGAGAGCAGAGGCTCCTATGTTCTGTTCTTCCCTCCCTCCTTCCCTCTCTTCCTCCCCAGGGATGGAATTAATGTTCCTCTGCCCCCCAGTCCACTAACTCTTTACAAGCATGACTGTAGGGCTATATGGTGTTCAGCATCCTATCTCCAGCATCTAGTACAATATGGACACATAATAGGCACTTACCATTGTATTTGTTGAATGAATGAATGAATACTTTCTGTGCTGTAAGTGTTAAATGAGACGATGTATGGGACACACAGAGCTTCCCGCAATACCTGACGGATACCAGATACTTAATAAATATTAGTTGTTGCTATTCTACTATTACTGCCTACTGTTACTATTATTTGTCTACAAGATAATTTTAAGCAGAATATAAATGTTTTATTTCATTGATCCTCTCATTTTTTAATTATTTTTTTAAATTAATTAATTAATTTATTTATTTTTGGCTGCGTTGGGTCTTTGTTGCTGCACGCGGGCTTTCTCTAGTTGCGGCGAGCGGGGGCTACTCTTCGTTGCAGTGCATGGGCTTCTCATTGCGGTGGCTTCTCTTGTTGTGTAGCACAGGCTCTAGGTGTGTGGGCATCAGTAATTGTGGCATGCGGGCTCAGTAGTTGTGGCTCGTGGGCTCTAGAGCACAGGCTCAGTAGTCGTGGTGCACAGGCTTTGTTGCTCCATGGCATGTGGGATCTTCCTCGACCAGGGCTGGAACCCGTGTCCCCTGCATTGGCAGGTGGATTTTTAACCACTGTGCAACTAGGGAAGTCCCCCTCTCATTTTTTATTTTTTAACATTTTTCTTGGAGTATAATTGCTTTATTATGGTGTGTTAGTTTCTGCTTTATAACGAAGTGAATCAGTTATACATATACATATATCCCCATATCTCTTCCCTCTTGCACCTCCCTCCCTCCCACCCTCCCTTTCCCACACTCCTAGCTGGTCACAAAGCAAAGAGCTGATCTCCCTGTGCTACGTGACTGCTTCCCACTAGCTATCTATTTTACATTGGTAGTGTATATATGCCCATGCCACTCTCTCACTTCATCCCAGCTTACCCTTCCCCCTCCCCATATCCTCAAGTCCATTCTCTAATAGGTCTGTGTCTTTATTCCCATCTTGGCCCTAGGTTCCTCATGATCATTTTTTTTTGATTCAATATATATGTGTTAGCATAAGGTATTTGTTTTTCTCTTTCTGACTTACTTCACTCTGTATGACAGACTCTACGTCCACCCAACTCACTACAAATAACTCAATTTCATTTCTATTTTATGGCTGAGTAATATTCCATTGTATATATGTGCCACATCTTCTTTATCCATTCATCTGTTGATGGACACTTAGGTTGCTTCCATGTCCTGGCTATTGTAAATAGAGCTGCAATGAACATTGTGGTACATGACTGTTTTTGAATTATGGCTTTCTCAGGGTATATGCCCAGTAGTGGGATTGCTGGGTCGTATGGTAGTTCTATTTTTAGTTTTTTAAGGACCCTCCATACTGTTCTCCATAGTGGCTGTATCAATTTACATTCTCAACAACACTGCAAGAGGGTTCCCTTTTCTCCACACCTTCTCCAGCATTTATTGTTTGTAGACTTTTTGATGATAGCCATTCTGACCAGTGTGAGGTGATATCTCACTGTAGTTTTGATTTGCATTTCTCTAATGATTAGTGATGTTGAGCATCCTTTCATGTGTTTCTTGGCAATCTGTATATCTTCTTTGGAGAAATGTCTATTTAGGTCTTCTGCCCATTTTTGGATTGGGTTGTTTGGTTTTTTTTTGATATTGAGCTGCACGAGCTGTTTATATATTTTGGAGATTAATCCTTTGTCCGTTGCTTCGTTTGCAAATATTTTCTCCCATTCTCAGGGTTGCTTTTCATCTTGTTTATGGTTCCCTTTGCTGTGCAAAAGCTTTTAAGTTTCATTAGGTCCCATTTGTTTATTTGTGTTCTTATTTCCATTTCTCTAGGAGGTGGGTCAAAAAGGATCTTGCTATGATTTATGTCATAGAGTGTTCTGCCAATGCTTTCCTCTAAGAGTTTTATAATGTCTGGTCTTACATTTAGGTCTTTAATCTATTTTGAGTTTATTTTTGTGTATGGTGTTAGGGAGTGTTCTAACTTCATTCTTTTATATGTAGCTGTCCAGTTTTCCCAGCACCACTTATTGAAGAGGCTGTCTTTTCTCCATTGTATATTCTTGCCTCCTTTATCAAAGATAAGGTCACCATATGTGCATGGGTTTATCTCTGGGTTTTCTATCCTGTTGCATTGATCTATATTTCTGTTTTTGTGCCAGTATCATACTGTCTTGATTACTGCAGCTTTGTAGTAGAGTCTGAAGTCAGGGAGCCTGATTCCTCCAGCTCCGTTTTTCTTTCTCAGTATTGCTTTGGCTATTTGGAGTCTTCTGTGTTTCCATACAGATTGTGAAAATTTTTGTCCTAGTTCTGTGAAACATGCCACGGGTAGTTTGACAGGGATTGCACTGAATCTGTAGATTGCTTTGGGTAGTAGAGTCATTTTCACAATGTTTATTCTTCCAATCCAAGAACATGGTATATCTCTCCATCTGTCTGTATCATATTTAATTTCTTTCATCAGTGTCTTATAGTTTTCTGCATACAGGTCTTTTGTCTCCTTAGGTAGGTTTATTCCTAGATATTTTATTCTTTTTGTTGCAATGGTAAATAGGAGTGTTTCCTTAATTTCTGTTTCAGATTTTTCAACGTTAGTGTATAAGAATGCAAGAGATTTCTGTGCATTAATTTTGTATCCTGCTACTTTACCAAATTCATTGATTAGCTCTAGTAGTTTTCTGGTAGAATCTTTAGGATTCTCTAAGAATAGTATCATGTCATCTGCAAACAGTGACAGCTTTACTTCTTCTTTTCAGATTTGGATTCATTTTATTTCTTTTTCTTGCCTGATTGCTGTGGTTAAAACTTCCAAAACTACGTTGAAAAATAGTGGGGAGAGCGGACAACCTTGTGCTGTTCCTGATCTTAGTGGAAATAGTTTCAGTTTTTGACCATTGAGAACAATGTTGGCTGTGGGTTTGTCATATATGGCCTTTATTATGTTGAGGTAAGTTCCCTCTATGCCTACTTGCTGGAGAATTTTTATCATAAATGGGTGTTGAATTTTGTCAAAAACTTTTTCTGCATCTATTGAGATTATCACATGGTTTTTATCCTTCAGTTTGTTAATATGGGGTATCACATTGATTGATTTGCATATATTGAAGAATCCTTGCATTCCTGGGATAAACCCCATTTGATCATGGTGTATGATCCTTTTAATGTGCTGTTGGATTCTGTTTGCTAGTATTTTGTTGAGGATTTTCGCATCTATGTTCATCAGTGATACTGGCCTGTAGTTTTGTTTCTTTGTGACATCTTTGTCTGCTTTTGGTATCAGGGTGATTGTGGCCTCATAGAATGAGTTTGGGAGTGTTCCTCCCTCTGCTACATTTTGGAAGAGTTTGAGAAGGATAGGTGTTAGCTCTTCTCTAAGCGTTTGATGGAATTTGCCTGCGAAGCCATCTGGCCCTGGGCTTTTGTTTGTTGGAAGATTTTTAAACACAGTTTCAATTCCAGTGCTTGTGATTGGTCTGTTTATATTTTCTATTTCTTCCTGGTTCAGTCTCGGAAGGCTGTGCATTTCTAAGAATGTGGCCATTTATTCCAGCTTGTCCATTTTTTGGCATATAGTTGCTTGTAGTAATCTCTCATGATCCTTTCTATTTCTGCAGTGTCAGTTGTTACTTCTCCTTTTTCATTTCTAATTCTGTTGATTTGAGCCTTCTCCCTTTTTTTCTTGATGAGTCTGGCTAATGGTTTACCAATCTTGTTTATCTTCTCAAAGAACCAGCTTTTAGTTTTATTGATCTGGGCTATTGTTTCCTTCATTTCTTTTTCATTTATTTCTGATGTGATCTTTCAGATTTCTTTCCTTCTGCTAACTTTGGGGGTTTTTTTGTTCTTCTTTCTCTAATTGCTTTAGGTGTAAGGCTAGGTTGTTTATTTGAGATGTTTCTTGTTTCTTGAGGTAGGATTGTATCGCTATAAACTTCCCTCTTAGAACTGCTTTTGCTGCATCCCACAGGTTTTGGGTTGTTGTGTCTCCATTGTCATTTCTTTCTAGGTATTTTTTTTAATTTCCTCTTTGATTTCTTCAGTGATCTCTTGGTTATTTAGTACCGTACTGTTTAGCCTCCATGTGTTTGTATTTTTTACAAGATTTTTCCTGTAATTGATATCTAGTCTCATAGCGTTGTGGTTGGAAAAGATACTTGATACAATTTCAATTTTCTTAAATATACCAAGGCTTGATTTGTGACCCATGATATGATTTATCCTGGAGAATGTTCCATGAGCACTTGAGAAGAAAGTGTATTCTGATGTTTTTGGATGAAATGTCCTATAAATATTAATTAAGTCCATCTTGTTTGATGTCATTTAAAGCTCGTGTTTCCTTATTTTCATTTTCGTTGATCTCTCCATTGGTGAAAGTGGGGTGTTAAAGTCCCCTACTATTATTGTGTTACTGTCGATTTCCCCTTTTATGGCTGTCAGCATTTCCCTTTTGTATTGAGGTACTCCTATGTTGGGTGCATAAATATTTACAATTGTTATACCTTCTTCTTGGATTGATCCCTTGATCATGAAGTAGTGTCCTTCTTTGTCTCTTGTAATAGTCTTTATTTTAATGTCTATTTTGTTTGATATGAGAATTGCTACTCCAGCTTTCTTTTGATTTCCATTTGCATGGAATATCTTTTTCCATCCCCTCACTTTCAGTCTGGATGTGTTCCTAGGTCTGAAGTGGGTCTCTTGTAGACAGCATATATATGGGTCTTGTTTTTATATCCATTCAGCCAGGCTCTGTCTTTTCGTTGGAGCATTTAATCCATTTACATTTAAGGTAGTTATCAATATGTACGTTCCTATTACCATTTTCTTAATTGTTTTGGGTTTGTTATTGTAGGTCTTTTCCTTCTCTTGTGTTTCCTGCCTAGAGAAGTTCCTTCGGCATTTGTTGTAAAGCTGGTTTGATGGTGCTGAATTCTCTTAGCTTTTGTTTGTCTGTAAAGGTTTTAATTTCTCCATTGAATCTGAATGAGATCCTTGCTGGGTAGAGTAATCTTGGTTTTAGGTTTTTCCCTTTCATCACTTTAAAGATGTCCTGCCACTCCCTTCTGGCTTGCAGAGTTTCTGCTGAAAGATCAGCTGTTAACCTTATGGGGATTCCCTTGTATGTTATTTGTTGTTTTTCCCTTGCTGCTTTTAATATTTTTTCTTTGTATTTAATTTTTGATAGTTTGATTAGTATGTGTCTTGGCATGTTTCTCCTTGGAGTTATCCTGTATGGGACGCTCTGCACTTCCTGGACTTGATTGACTATTTCCTTTCCCATATTAGGGAAGTTTTCAACTATAATATCTTCAAATATTTTCTCACTGTCTTTCTTTCTCTCTTCTTCTTCTGGGTCCCCTATAATTCAAATGTTGGTGCGTTTAATGTTGTCCCAGAGGTCTCTGAGACTGTCCTCAATTCTTTTCATTCTTTTTGCTTTATTCTGCTCTGTGGTAGTTATTTCCACTATTTTATCTTCCAGGTCACTTATCCGTTCTTCTGCCTCAGTTATTCTGCTATTGATTCCTTCTAGAGAATTTTTAATTTCATTTATTGTGTTGTTCATCACTGTTTGTTTGCTCTTTAGTTCTTCTAGGTCCTTGTTAAACGTTTCTTATATTTTCTGCATTCTATTTCCAAGATTTTGGATCATCTTTACTATCATTATTCTGAATTCTTTTTCGGGTAGACTGCCTATTTCCTCTTCATTTGTTAGGTCTGGTAGGTTTTCACCTTGCTCCTTCATCTGCTGTGTGTTTCTGTGTCTTCTCATTTTGCTTAACTCACTGTGTTTGGGGTCTCCTTTTTGCAGGCTGCAGGTTCATAGTTCCCGCTGTTTTTGGTGTCTGCTCCCATTGCCTAAGGTTGGTTCAGTGGGTTGTGTAGGCTTCCTGGTGGAGGGGACTAGTGCTTGTGTTCTGGTGGGTGAGCCTGGATCTTGTCTTTCTGGTGTGCAGGTCCACACCTCGTGGTGTGTTTAGGGGAGTCTGTGACCTTATTTTGATTTTAGGCAACCTCTCTGCTAATTGGTGGGGTTGTGTTCCTGTCTTGCTAGTTGTTTGGCATAGGGTGTCCAGCACTGTAGCTTGCTGGTTGTTGATTGGAGCTGGGTCTTGGCATTGAGATGGAGGTCTCTGGGAGATGTTTGCCATTTGATATTACATGGGGCTGGGATGTCTCTAGTGGACCAATGTCCTGAACTTGGCTCTTCCACCTCAGAGGCTGGAGCACCAAGAGCCTATCATCCACACGGCTCAGAGTAAAAGGAAAGAAAGAAAGAAAGAGAGAGAGAAAGAGAGAGAGAGAAAGAGAGAGAGAGAAAGAGAGAGAAAGAGAGGAAGGGAGGAAGAAAGGAAGGGAGGGAGAAAGAAAGAAAGAAAGAGAATAAAAGAAAGGAAGAAAGATAAAATAAAATAAAATAAAGTTATTAAAATAAAACGCAAAAAATAATTTTTAAAAAATGTTTAAGTAAAAAAAAAAAGAAGAGAACAAGCAAACCAAAAAGCAAATCCACCAAGGATAACAAGCGCTGAAAACTATACTAAAAAAAAAAAGGAAAAAAAACGGACAGACAGAACCGTAGGACAAATGGTAAAAGCAAAGCTATACAGACAAAATCACACACAGAAGCATACACATACACACTCACAAAAGGAGAAAAAGTGAAAAAATATATATATATCATTGTTCCCAAAGTCCACCTCCTCAATTTGGGATGATTCGTTGTCTCTTCAGGTATTCCACAGATGCAGGTACATCAAGTTGATTGTGGAGATTTAATCCGCTGCTTCTGAGGCTGCTAGGAGAGATTTCCCTTTCTCTTCTTTGTTTGCACAGCTCCTGGGGTTCAGCTTTGGATTTGGACACGCCTCTGCATGTAGGTTGCCTGAGGGCATCTGTTCTTCCCTCAGACAGGACGGGGTTAAAGTAGCAGCTGATTCGGGAGCTCTGGCTCACTGAGGCCTGAGGGGAGGGAGGGGTATGGATGCGGGGCAAGCCTGCGGTGACGTTGCACCAGCCTGAGGCACGCCGTGCGTTCCCCCGGGGAAGTTGTCCCTGGATCACGGGACCCTGGCAGTGGCGGGCTGCACAGGCTCCCAGGAGGGGAGATGTGGATAGTGACCTGTGCTCGCACACAGGCTACTTGGTGGCGGCAGCAGCAGCCTTAGCGTCTCATGGCCGTCTCTGGGGTCTATGCTGATAGCTGCGGCTCGCGCCCATCTCTGGAGCTCCTTTAAGCGGCCCTCTGAATCCCCTCCCACCACGCACCAGGAAACAAAGAGGCAAGAAAAAGTCTCTTGCCTCTTCGGCAGCTCCAGACTTTTCCCGGACTCCCTCCCGGCTAGCTGTGGTGCACTAGCCGCCTTCAGGCTGTGTTCATGCCGCCAACCCCAGTCCTCTCCCTGCCATACGACCGAAGCCAGAGCCTCAGCTCCCAGTCCCCGCCCACCCCGGCAGGTGAGCAGACAAGCCTCTTGGGCTGGTGAGTGCTGGTCGGCACCGATCCTCCGTGCAGGAGTCTCTCCGCTTTGCCCTCCACACCCCTGTGGCTGCGCTCTCCTCTGTGGCTCCGAAGCTTCCCCCCTCCACCAGCCGCAGTCTCTGCCCGCGAAGGGGCTTCCTAGTGTGTGGAAACCTTTCCTCCTTCACAGCTCCCTCCCACTGGTGCAGGTCCCATCCCTATTCTTTTGTCTCTGTTTTTTATTTTTTCTTTTGCCCTACCCAGGTATGTGGGGAGTTTCTTGCCTTTTGGGAGGTCTGACGTCTTCTGCCAGCGTTCAGCAGGTGTTCTGTAGGAGCTGTTCCACATGTAGATGTATTTCTGATGTATTTGTGGGGAGGAAGGTGATCTCCACGTCTTACTCTTCCGCCATCTTGAAGCTCCTCCCCCCCCCCTCATTTTTCTAATTGATCTCTTGTTACATGACCTTTAGATTTTATTTTATTCAATTTAATTAATTTTGTTATTAAGCCTAGTTGTGACCATTTTTTTCACATCATAAACAAAAGTGTGACAATGATTATTCTTATTTGACCTCAACACATATGCAAAGTTATTACTTTTTGATAAATATTAGAAGTGGAATTGCTGGGTCAAAACATATACAAAATTCTAACGTTTTTAATGGTTATTTAAAAGGACTACATTTCTAAAATCTCTGATAAAAGTTCATCAATCATAACTCAGAGTAGATGTGCCCATTTCTTATCCTGGAATGAAATGATTTAATAAGAGAAAGATACTACATGCACAAGGTTGTTTTTTCCAACATCATTTAAAATATCAACAATTCAAAACTACTAAAATATCCTGCAATAAAGAAGTCTTTAAGTAAATTATTGTTAATCAACATAATGGAATACTGTGTAGCAATTAGAATAACAATTCAATGACTATAGAGAAACATGGAAAATATAAAAGCATGAGGAAATGTTTGACACACAACATTAAATAATTAAGGGGAAAAAATAATGAAAAGAAAATTTTCAAAAATAACAGTAAGAGTGGTCATCTTTTTATTTTCCAAAAATAATTAAATGTAAGGAGTACCACATTCTAATAAACTTTTTGTTTACACGGACAGGAGTAGACAGTATTAATGGGATCATTACTGGAATTACAATTTTAAGGTTCACTATTTTAAAACCTGCCATTAACTTGTATTGGATGGTTTGCTGATGCTAAACTGAGTTTTCTACAAATTAGTGGAATTGAATTATGAATTTCTTCTAATATCTATTGAAATCAGCCTTTTATATTAGCACAGCACTTTTTGTTAGCACAACATTCAGAAGGTACAAACAATATTAACAGTGCAGGGGGAGGGGCAAGATGGTGGAAGAGTAAGACGCGGAGATCACCTTGCTTCCCACAGATACAGTAGAAATACATCTACACGTGGAACTGCTCCTACAGAACACCCACTGAACGCTGGCAGAAGACGTCAGACCTCCCAAAAGGCAAGAAACTCCCCACGTACCTGGGTAGGACAAAAGAAAAAAGAAATAACAGAGACAAAAGAATAGGGACAGGACCTGCACCAGTGGGAAGGAGCTGTGAAGGAGGAAAGGTTTCCACACACTAGGAAGCCCCTTCGTGGGCAGAGACTGCCGGTGGCGGAGGGGGAAGCTTCGGAGCCACGGAGGAGAGCGCAGCCACAGGGGTGCAGAGGGCAAAGCAGAGAGACTCCCGCACGGAGGATCGGTGCTGAGCAGCACTCACCAGCCCGAGAGGCTTGTCTGCTCACCCGCCGGGGTGGGCGGGAGCTGGGAGATGAGGCTCGGGCTTCGGTGCTAGCCAGGAGGGAGTCCGGGAAAAGTCTGCAGCTGCCGCAGAGGCAAGAGACTTTTTCTTGCCTCTTTGTTTCGCGGCACGCAAGGAGAGGGGATTCAGAGCGCTGCCTAAACGAGCTCCAGAGACGGGCGCGAGCCGCGGCTATCAGCGTGGATCCCACAGCAACAGGGGCGCAGAGGGAAAAACGGAGAGATTCCCGCACAGAGGCTCGGCGCCGAGCAGCGCTCACCAGCCCGAGAGGCTTGTCTGCTCACCCGCCGGGGCGGGCGGGGACTGGGAGCTGAGGCTCGGGCTTTGGTGCTAGCCGGGAGGGAGTCCGGGAAAAAGTCTGCAGCTGCCGCAGAGGCAAGAGACTTTTTCTTGCCTCTTTGTTTCGTGGCACGCAAGGAGAGAGGATTCAGACCCTTCCGGGAGCCTGTGCAGCTCGCCACTGCCAGGGTCCCATGATCCAGGGACAACTTCCCCAGGAGAACGCACTGTGCACCTCAGGCTGCTGCAACGTCACGCCGACCTCTGCTGCCGCAGGCTCGCCCCGCCTCCTCCGTACCGATCCCTCCCCCCAGCCTGAGTGAGCCAGAGCCCCCGAAGCAGCTGCTCCTTTAACCCCGGTCTGTCTGGGCGGCGAACAGACGCCCTCAGGCGACCTACATGCAGAGGCGGGTCCAAATCCAAAGCTGAACCCCAGGAGCTGTACGAACAAAGAAGAGAAAGGGAAATCTCTCCCAGCAGCCTCAGAAGCAGCGGATTAAAGCTCCACAAACAACCTGATGTGCCTGCATCTGTTGAATACCTGAATAGACAACGAATAATCCCAAATTCAAGAGGTGGACTTTGGGAGCAGGATATATTAATTTTTCCCCTTTTCCTTTTTTTGTGAGTGTATATGTGTATGCTTCTGGGTGAGATTTTGTCTGTGTAGCTCTGCTTTCACCATTAGTCCTAGGGTTAGGTCCGTCCGTGTTTTGTTTTGTTTTGTTTTGTTTTACTTAAAAGAATTTTTTTTCCTAATAAATGTTTTCTTAATAATTTTTTCCTTATTTTCTATTTTTAGAAATTAAAAAAAATTTTTAATAAGATTTTTCATATTTTTAATTTAAAAAATTAAAAAATTTTTTTTCTTAATAAATTTTTTCTTAATAATTTTTTCTTATTTTTAACTATAAAAAATTAATAAATCGGGCTTCCCTGGTGGCGCAGTGGTTGAGAGTCTGGCTGCTAATGCGGGGGACACGGGTTCGAGCCCTGGTCTGGGGGGATCCCACGTGCCGCGGAGCGGCTGGGCCCGTGAGCCACAACTGCTGAGCCTGCGCGTCTGGAGCCTGTGCCCCGCAGCGGGAGGGGCCGCGATGGTGAGAGGCCCGCGCACCGCGATGAAGAGCGGTCCCCGCACCGCGATGAGGAGTGGCCCCCACTTGCCGCAACTGGAGAAAGCCCTCGCACAGAAACGAGGACCCAACACAGCCAAAAATAAATAAATAAATTAATTAAGTAGCTATAAAATTAAAAAAAAAAATTAATAAATCTATTTTTAAAAATTAAAAAAAATTTTTTTCTGAATACATTTATTCTTAAAAATTTTTTTTCTTATTTTTTATTATAATAGCTTTATTTTATTTTATTTTTTCCTCTTTCTTTCTTTCTTTCTATTTTTTCTCCCTTTTATTCTGAGCTGTGTGGATGAAAGGCTCTTGGTGCTCCAGCCAGGCATCAGGGCTGTGCCTCTGAGGTGGGAGAGCCAACTTCAGGACACTGGTCCACAAGAGACCTCCCAGCTCCACGTAATACCAAACGGCGAAAATCTCTCAGAGATCTCCATCTCAACATCAAGACCCAGCTTCACTCAACGACCAGCAAGATACAGTGCTGGACACCCTATGCCAAACAACTAGCAAGACAAGAACACAGCCCTATCCATTAGCAGAGAGGCTGCCTAAAAACATAATAAGACCACAGACACCCCAAAACACATCACCAGACGTGGACGTGCCCACCAGAAAGACAAGATCCAACCTCATCCACCAGAACACAGGCACTAGTTCCCTCCACCAGGAAGCCTACACAACCCACTGAACCAACCTTAGCCACTAGGGACAGATACCAAAAACAACGGGAACTACGAACCTGCAGCCTGTGAAAAAGGAGACTCCAAACACAGTAAGATAAGCAAAATGAGAAGACAAAAAACCACACAGCAGGTGAAGGAGCAGGGTCAAAACACACCAGACCTAACAAATGAAGAGGAAATAGGCAGTCTACCTGAAAAAGAATTCAGAATAATGATAGTAAAGATGATCCAAAATCTTGGAAATAGAATAGACAAAATGCAAGAAACATTTAACAAGGATGTAGAAGAACTAAAGAGGAACCAAGCAATGATGAAAAACACAATAAATGAAATTAAAAATACTCTAGATGGGATCAATAGCAGAATAACTGAGGCAGAAGAACGGATAAGTGACCTGGAAGACAGAATGGCGGAATTCACTGCTGCGGAACAGAATAAAGAAAAAACAATGAAAAGAACTGAGGACAGTCTCAGAGACCTCTGGGACAACATTAAACGCACCAACATTCGAGTTATAGGGGTCCCAGAAGAAGAAGAGAAAAAGAAAGGGACTGAGAAAATATTTGAAGAGATTATATTTTAAAACTTCCCTAATATGGGAAAGGAAATCGTTAATCAAGATTTGGAAGCACAGAGAGTCCCATACAGGATAAATTCAAGGAGAAACATGCCAAGACACATATTAATCAAACTGTCAAAAATTAAATATAAAGAAAACATATTAAAAGCAGCAAGGGAAAAACAACAAATAACACACAAGGGAATCCCCATAAGGTTAACAGCTGATCTTTCAGCAGAAACTGCAAGCCAGAAGGGAGTGGCAGGATATACTTAAAGTGATAAAGGAGAAAAACCTACAACCAAGATTACTCTACCCAGCAAGGATCTCATTCAGATTTGATGGAGAAATTAAAACCTTTACAGACAAGCAAAAGCTGAGAGAGTTCAGCACCACCAAACCAGCTTTACAACAAATGCTAAAGGAACTTCTCTAGGCAAGAAACACAAGAGAAGGAAAACACCTACAATAACAAACCCAAAATATTTAAGAAAATGGGAATAGGAACATACATATGGATAATTACCTTAAATGTAAATGGATTAAATGCTTCCACCAAAAGACACAGACTGGCTGAATGGATACAAAAACAAGACCCATATATATGCTGTCTACCAGAGACCCACTTCAGACCTAGAGACACTTACAGACTGAAAGTGAGGGGATGGAAAAAGATATTCCATGCAAATGGAAATCAAAAGAAAGCTGGAGTAGCAATTCTCATATCACACAAAATAGACTTTAAAATAAAGACTATTACAAGAGACAAAGAAGGACACTATATAATGATCAAGGGATCGATCCAAGAGGAAGATATAACAATTGTAAATATTTATGCACCCAACATAGGAGCACCTCAATACATAAGGCAAATACTAACAGCCATAAAAGGGGAAATCGACAGTAACACAATCATAGTAGGGGACTTTAACACCCCACTTTCACCAATGGACAGATCATCCAAAATGAAAATAAATAAAGAAACACAAGCTTTAAATGATACATTAAACAAGATGGACTTAATTGATATTTATAGGACATTCCACCCAAAAACAACAGAATACACATTTTTCTCAAGTGCTCATGGAACATTCTCCAGGATAGATCATATCTTGGGTCACAAATCAAGCCTTGGTAAATTTAAGAAAATTGAAATCGTATCAAGTATCTTTTCCGACCACAACGCTATGAGACTAGATATCAATTACAGGAAAAGATCTGTAAAAAATACAAACACATGGAGGCTACACAATACACTACTTAATAACGAAGTGATCACTGAAGAAATCAGAGGGGAAATCAAAAACTACCTAGAAACAAATGACAATGGAGACACGACGACCCAAAACCAATGGGATGCAGCAAAAGCAGTGCTAAGAGGGAAGTTTATAGCAATACAAGCCTACCTCAAGAAACAGGAAACATCTCGAATAAACAACCTAACCTTGCACCTAAAGCAATTAGAGAAAGAAGAGCAAAAAAACCCCAAAGCTAGCAGAAGGAAAGAAATCCTAAAGATCAGATCAGAAATAAATGAAAAAGAAATGAAGGAAACAATAGCAAAAATTAATGAAACTAAAAGCTGGTTCTTCGAGAAGATAAACAAAATTGATAAACCATTAGCCAGACTCATCAAGAGAAAAAGGGAGAAGACTCAAATCAATAGAATTAGAAATGAAAAAGGAGAAGTAACCACTGACACTGCAGAAATACAAACGATCATGAGAGATTACTACAAGCAACTCTATGCCAATAAAATGGACAACCTGGAAGAAATGGACAGATTCCTAGAAATGCACAACCTACCGAGACTGAACCAGGAAGAAATAGAAAATATGAACAGACCAATCACAAGCACTGAAATTGAAACTGTGATTAAAAATCTTCCAACAAACAAAAGCCCAGGACCAGATGGCTTCACAGGTGAATTCTTTCAAACATTTAGAGAAGAGCTAACACCTATCCTTCTCAAACTCTTCCAAAATATTGCAGAGGGAGGAACACTCCCAAACTCATTCTACGAGGCCACCATCACCCTGATACCAAAACCAGACAAAGATGTCACAAAGAAAGAAAACTACAGGCCAATATCACTGATGAACATAGATGCAAAAATCCTCAACTAAATACTAGCAAACAGAATCCAACAGCACATTAAAAGGATCATACACCATGATCAAGTGGGGTTTATCCCAGGAATGCAAGGATTCTTCAATACACAAAAATCAATCAACGTGATACATCATATTAACAAATTGAAGGATAAAAACCATATGATCATATCAATAGATGCAGAGAAAGCTTTCGACAAAATTCAACACCCATTTATGATAAAAGCCCTGCAGAAAGTAGGCATAGAGGGAACTTTCCTCAACATAATAAAGGCCATATATGACAAACCCACAGCCAACATTGTCCTCAATGGTGAAAAACTGAAACCATTTCCACTAAGATCAGGAACAAGACAAGGTTGCCCACTCTCACCACTATTATTCAACATAGTTTTGGAAGTGTTAGCCACAGCAATCAGAGAAGACAAAGAAATAAAAGGAATCCAAATCGGAAAAGAAGAAGTAAAGTTGTCACTGTTTGCAGATGACATGATACTATACATAGACAATCCTAAAACTGCTACCAGAAAACTACTAGAGCTAATCAATGAATTTGGTAAAGTAGCAGGATACAAAATTAATGCACAGAAATCTCTTGCATTCCTATACACTAATGATGAAAAATCTGGAAGTGAAATTAAGAAAACACTCCCATTTACCATTGCAACAAGAAGAATAAAATATCTAGGAATAAACCTACCTAAGGAGACAAAAGACCTGTATGCAGAAAATTATAGGACACTGATGAAAGAAATTAAAGATGATATAAATAGATGGAGAAATATACCATGTTCTTGGATTGGAAGAATCAACATTGTGAAAATGACTCTACTACCCAAAGCAATCTACAGATTCAATGCAATCCCTATCAAACTACCACTGGCATTTTTCACAGAACTAGAACAAAAAATTTCACTATTTGTATGGAGACACAAAAGACCCCGAATAGCCAAAGCAATCTTGAGAACGAAAAATGGAGCTGGAGTAATCAGGCTCCCTGACTTCAGACTATATTACAAAGCTACAGTAATCAAGACAGTTTGGTACTGGCACAAAAACAGAAACATAGATCAATGGAACAGGATAGAAAGCCCAGAGATAAACCCACGCACATATGGTCACCTTATCTTTGATAAAGGAGGCAAGCATATACAGTGGAGAAAAGACAGCCTCTTCAATAAGTGGTGCTGGGAAAATTGGACAGGTACATGTAAAAGTATGAAATTAGAACACTCCCTGACACCATACACAAAAATAAACTCAAAATGGATTAAAGACCTAAGTGTAAAGCCAAACACTATCAAACTCTTAGAGGAAAACATAGGCAGAACACTCTATGACATACATCACAGCAAGATCCTTTTTGACCCACCTCCTAGAGAAATGGAAATAAAAGCACAAACAAACAAATGGGACCTAATGAAACTTAAAAGCTTTTGCACAGCAAAGGAAACCATAAACAAGACCAAAAGACAACCCTCAGAATGGGAGAAAATATTTGCAAATGAAGCAACTGACAAAGGATTAATCTCCAAGATTTACAAGCAGCTCATGCAGCTCAATAACAAAAAAACAAACAACCCAATCCAAAAATGGGCAGAAGACCTAAATAGACATTTCTCCAAAGAAGATATACAGATGGCCAACAGACACATGAAAGAATGCTCAACATCATTAATCATTAGAGAAATGCAAATCAAAACTACAATGAGGTATCATCTCACACCGGTCAGAATGGCCATCATCAAAAAATCTACAAACAATAAATGCTGGAGAGGGTGTGGAGAAAAGGGAACACTCTTGCACTGTTGGTGGGAATGTAAATTGGTACAGCCACTATGGAGAACAGTATGGAGGTTCCTTAAAAAACTAAAAATAGAACTACCATACGACCCAGCAATCCCACTACTGGGCATATACCCTGAGAAAACCATAATTCAAAAACAGTCATGTACCACAATGTTCATTGCAGCTCTATTTACAATAGCCAGGACATGGAAGCAACCTAAGTGTCCATCATCGGATGAATGGATAAAGAAGATGTGGCACATATATACAATGGAATATTACTCAGCCATAAAAAGAAATGAAATGGAGGTATCTGTAATGAGGTGGATGGAGTTAGAGTCTGTCATACAGAGTGAAGTAAGTCAGAAAGAGAAAAACAAATACAGTATGCTAACACATATATATGGAATCTAAGGAAAAAAAAAAGGTCATGAAGAACCTAGTGGCAAGATGGGAATAAAGACACAGACCTACTAAAGAATGGACTTGAGGATATGGGGAGGGGGAGAGGTGAGATGTGACAGGGTGAAAGAGTGTCATGGACATATATACACTACCAAATGTAAAATAGATAGCTAGTGGGAAGCAGCCACATAGCACAGGGAGATCAGCTTGGTGCTTTGTGACTGCCTGGGGGTGTGGGATGGGGAGGGTGGGAGGGAGGGAGATGCGGGAGGGAGGAGATATGGGAACGTGTGTATATGTGTAGCTGATTCACTTTGTTATAAAGCAGAAATTAACACACCATTGTGAAGCAATTATACTTCAATAAAGATGTTTAAAAAAAATATTAACAGTGCAAGCTACTAAAATACTGTATTAATGTAATGCAGAGTGTCCTTGTTCTACTCATCTTTCTTTCTAGGAAACTGACCAGAGCCCACTTGAGTCCTACTATCCTTGTCCTTGGGGATGGCATGGGGATATGAGTCCCCCCTCCATTTCATCCCTCTTCTTTACTTCAGCCCGATTATCAATTGCCCAATCTTATTCAAGTCTTGGAAAGAGGCTTTTGAGTCAATCTTGAAAAGAGCCATTTAAATTCTGACCACTGAGCCACTTCGAAAGCTGGATCCCCTTGGTGACTACCTAGTCTTTCCAAGTCTTCACATCCTCAGCTATCTATGGAAACAACACCATCTGTATCATATAGAATCTGGGGGTTAAATGATGAAACGGGGCAAAGAGCCTACACATGCTCTGCCCCTTCTGTGCTGAAATTCTGGAGCAAATTCCCCTCAGTGGGCTTTGCCATTTTAAAGTCAAGATCCACTGGGAATCTGAGGACGTCTAAGGATGCACTGTGCAGAGAAAAGCAGGTCCATCCTCACAAAATGTGGTGTACAATTTCAAGGGTTTCAAGGACCCCGGGGGAAGACCTTCCATTCACTGCCTAGTACACCACAGACCAACGGCTAGGAACCCCTAGGACAGTGCAGAATCTCTAATGAGGAACAGTGAAAGCAAATGTGGAAAAGAACAAAAACAAAGAGATCATGAGGTGAACGATCAAAGGAGGAAAAACAACTAAAAAAAAAGAAATAAATGAGAAAAGAAAAAAAAGGCAAGATGTGGAAATTTGGTTTAGGTAGAGGGAATATGTAAGAAGTATGGATCCATTTGTCTCCATTTTCCCCAGCCTAAGTGGAATTACCTGTTAGTCATGGATTTAAGTAATTTGCAGAGTGCTTAAATAGTTAATCGTAGCCTTAGAAACATTTGACAACAAAGTGTACGCTAATCCAAAATATAATCAAGTTGTAAAAGCCAAACTGACCTTCCAGATGTCAAGGATGAATAATTCAAGTCAGCCCTTCCCCAGCCCCACATCCAATGCATTACACTGATGAGGCTTCGTCTTCCTGCTTGGCTTCACCATTTAGGTTAAGGGGACCATGGTTTCTGGAGGCGTGTTTGAACCACATACACAAACAAATTAGCTTAATTATTTACTGCTTTCCCAACTCAGATGAAATGATTCTGTTTTTTTTTTTTTAAAGTGACTCCCCAAAAACAACAATCTCAAAGCCAAGCGAGAGCTCGCCCCTGCTGCATCTCCTGCTACTCTGTTGCTCTGTGTCAGCCCTGATTCAAGGACAGATTTCTGGTATATCTGCTATTTTCCTTCTCTCCTCTCTTCCCTGAGGTTAGCGCCCTGCCCAACTAAAGGAAGAAGCTTACTTTCACATGCACTCTCAGGGCTGGTGTCAAGCAGACCTGCACACACTGGAGGATCCCCTCTGGCTCTCACATGGCCTTGTTTCCCGTTTCCAGGCATAAGCAGAATTCTCTATCAGGGAAGCCACGACGATGGGCTTTTACCAGAATTTATATTGCAACCCAGTGGTTCTCCACCAGGGGTGATTTTGTCCCCAGGAGTGATTTGGCAATATCTGCAGACATATTTGGTTGTCGCAACTGGTGGAGAAGGGGGAGCTGTTACTGGCATCTATTGGGTAGAGCCCAGGGATGTTGCTAAATATCCTGCAATGCACAGCACAGTCCCCCATACAACTGATCAGGCCTCACATGTCAATAGCACCAAGGTTGAAAAACCCTGCTGTAACCCCAGAGTTAGAATATGAAAAATTTGAGAGGACTGTTTCCATCTGTGATTTCTCTTCACTCCATTCACAACACCTAGTATTTGTCTAGGTGTCTTTTCCCAAGCTGCACACTGAGTTACTAATGGACCCAGAAAATCTCCTTACATGGGTTACCTCGTAGGATGGGGGAAATGACAGGGAACGCTCCCACTCTCCATACTTAGTCTGGCGCCCAGGAAAGAGAATGGCTGGAAGGAAGGCTGGGAAGGAATCCCAGGTGTATTACCTAAGGGCCAACTGAGTTGGAAAAGATACTTAACCTTCCTGAATCCGAGCTCCTCAGTAATAAAATGAGAACAGAAGAATGGATCTTGTTCAGATTAAACAATATATATCTGTGTCTGACCCACTGTTTGCCAAAGTAGGTACTCAATAAATGCTATTATTAATACTTTATATCAATAGATCCCAAACTGTATTATGCATAATTAACCTGGGGAGATTATTAAAATTCACATTGTCAGCTCCTAACTGCAGAGGTTCTGATCTCCTATGGCAGGAGTATCTACCTAGAATCTGCATTTTTTAGAAGAGACCCAGTGATTCTGACCTACATGGTCTATGGCCCATATGTTAAGAAACTCTGCAGCCCAGGGGTTGGCACTGGACTTCCCCAAATATTCTCAACCAGATGCTCTCTGACTCCTTGCACCTCCGGACAGAAAGCAAAATTATGATATGTCTTCTTGCCTTCTGTTTTCTCTAGAATCTAAATTCTGGGATCGGGGCTTCCCTGGTGGCGCAGTGGCTGAGAATCTGCCTGCTAATGCAGGGGACACGGGTTCGAGCCCTGGTCTGGGAAGATCCTACATGCCGCGGAACAACTAGGCCCGTGAGCCACAACTACTGAGCCTGCGTGTCTGGAGCCTGTGCTCCGCAACAAGAGAGGCCGCGATAGTGAGAGGCCCGCGCACCACGATGAAGAGTGGCCTCCGCTTGCCACAACTAGAGAAAGCCCTCGCACAGAAACGAAGACCCAACACAGCCAAAAATAAAATAAATTAATAAATTCTGGGATAATTAACCTCAAGAGTCTCACTTTCCCCAACCTTATGCCCTCCTCTCTGAGAGCCATCAGCTAACTCACTGACATTTCCATCTCTTATTCTGTATAAAGAAACAGAGCATTTGGCCATATGGGCCCACAGATGAAAACTCAGGAGAGACGAAAAGTGGCATATGCTGATTTACCCTCAGAGAGCATCATGGAGTCATGGAAAAATCTGTCTTTGGAGTCAAACAGACTGGAGTTTCCATCTTAGCGCCGCCCTTTGCTTGCCCTGGAGCCCCAGTATCCTCAGGTGTAAAAGGGGAATGGAAACATACATCTTTCACTAGCCGGTGCTCTCAATTACCTATTCCACAGTGGTTAGTCAAACCGGGATTAGGTCCTTTTGGGTGTGGCAGATAGCGCTAGTTACTCATCCATTCTTCCATTGTGGCTTGCTAACAGAAGCCCATCATTTGACAGAAGGCAGCAATGCATCCAGATAAAGAGCAACATACCTAACTCTTACTCACAGCTACGAGTGGGCCCGTGACTGGCCACTAAGTCCCAAGATGAATTCAGTTGAGTGTTTCTAGGAAACTACTGCTTCCCTTTCTCCCTTTTCCCTTTCCTTCATGTTCTTCCTCCCTTTTCTCATCCCTTTTCTTTCTCCTCCGACGAATACTCTTTCTACTAACTGGAATGTGTCTGTGAGGCTGGGGGTGGAGGTGGGCCATTATATCCATGAAGATGAAAGCCTGTGCTAAGGATGATGGAGCAAGAAGCCTGGGTCTTTGGTGGCGTCTTTAAAGCAGTCTTGGACTTTCTACCTCTAGATTCAGTGCTACATGACAATAATAAGCCCCCATTTGTTTAAACCACTATTACAGTTTTGTACTACAAGCATAATCCCTACCCAAAGCACTGCTGTGGAATAGAAGTACTTCATCCCAGCCAGAAGACTACTAACACTAGCAAGATCCAGTCTCCCTACATTAAACCTCTGGCTTTTGTAGGCCTCCTCTTTGATTGGAACTTTCTAACTCAGTTCTACCCTCTGGAATATTCTCTTCCAAGGTGTAGCCAGTTGGGTGAACTTCTGACCTACTATTTATCTTAAAGTGTTTCATTTTTCTTTCTTGGATCTTTCTCCTGGTCTCATTTTACCTTCCTGATTCTGATACTATTCTTCAACCAGAATGAAATGGTTGGCTCCCTATTAAGGAAGCTGTTTTGGTCTGCAGGGAAGTGACCAAGATGTGGAGTGAGGTGCAAGAGGGCAAAATTTAAGGAAGCACTTACTCACAGGTCCTGCAAGCAAAGAGTCAGTTATGTTAGGGTAAGTACCTCCTTAAATTGCCTCACTAGCCTCATCCTAGTGGCCCTCCCACCCCCCCACACTCCTCCAGCCTTGCCCCTAAGACCAGCTTCTGGGATGGACCTGACCTTTAATTCCAGTGTTTGTCAAACTGCAATTCATGACCACTATCTTTTAGTAAGATTTCTATAACGGACATATATTTTAAAAGATGATATACAACAGAAAATACTGGAAAGCATCCATTGCATAGAAAGCATTCTTTACTGTAGCAAGGGTAAGTATTGTTACTTTTGTTTCACCTATACATATAAATATGTATGTATGTATGTATGTATGTAGGTATGTGTAGCACCAGGCCATGAGATAAAATGTAATACTTACTGTAGATTATGGTCCAGTAATTTTGAAAAAAATAAAAAAAGTTCTGTTCTTTGCTCCCAATTAATAATCCCTCTTGATCTAGGTTTCTCACCTTCACACTAGCTATTTTCTAAATTTCACCTGCTAACTTAGCTTATTTATGTTATAGAATATTTAGCATATATTAGCAACAAGGAGCTTATGTATGTGGGATATAAGGATTCACAAAGTCTAAAGTTGTTCAGAATGATGGAGTTCTTCACAGAGTTATGGGAGGACTTCTCAGGAGTACTTAACAGCTTACTTTTATTCTTTATTTTATAAAGATTGTTTACCTTCTTAAGACTATTAATATCCCTGTATGTGTTCCTTTGAAGGAATCAACTTGATCAGTTCCAGCGTTTTGAGATCATAAAGTAGGTCAAGCCTTTATAATTATATTAGGAGCTTTGGGGAACATCAATCTAGTTTTCCAAATCCAATTTCTGAAAGAGCCAATCCTCAACTTCTATAAAACTTGAAGTTTTCAGCACACTTAGAAAACATAAAAAACATCTTTGATTCTTAGAATGACTCATATTGTAACAGTGACTTCTATTTCTGCTAATGTTTATATTGGTGCTCAAGATTTTGCAAGGGTTTATAAGAGTTTATATGATCTATTCCACCTGAGAAGCCAATACAGATATAGGAGATATCTACTGCAATTCCATACAACGTATGAAGCAAATGAAATATGACATGTGGCCTTAAGACCACAACAAAGACAAGGAAGAAGAAAAAAGTATTTGTAATCGCAGATGCAGTAAATATAACAGAGTTATCCAAGTAGCTGATGGAAAGTAAAGTACAGCATTGGCTTGTTTGCAAAATGATGCCTAACGGAGCTAATTTATTGCTCTTTCACCTTGGCATGCTCTAGCCAATCATGTCCACACAAAGTACCAGGGACAGGATGATACAAAGAGTTAGAGAATGTTTTCTTACTTTGGATTTTGAGCCTTCAGAGCCCTTCAGGGGAGGTTTGTCCAAACCCTAAGTAACAACTGCTTGCTGCCTTGGCACATTGTAGGCACTCACTGAATGAGTGTAGAAGCAATGAATGAATGCTTGACCAAGGACAGGCAAATTTAGATGCCTTTTTGATCATTCACCTATCAGACTACTTACAAAACTGCCTGAGTCCACTAAGAAATCCAAAAATATTTACTAAAGTATCTTTTTCATTTACTCTGAATCATATGGGAATTCAGGAGATTCAGGTTCATATATTTTGTATTCACTTACATTAATACATTAAAATGTTATCGGTAACTAATTGCTCTGTAGAGATTCATTGCATTTGAAGCCATTTGGAAAATAAGACTTTTATGTTTCAAACAAGAAGTTTTGTTTTGCCAAGAGTAAAACTCTTGAACACAAACACATTACAAATGGACTTTTCTTTAATGACGTTCCAAATGTGATTCCATTGCTTGTGGTTTTTCTATTTTATGCATTTGTATGTAAATTGTACTTTATGGAATAAGACAGAGGTGGGAGAGTTTTTCTCCTTAACCTGTTCATTGTTTCCCTTCTTTGCTTCCATGTTAGAAAATTTATGAACATGGATGATGCAAAAATCATTATCACTGTGCTAAGTGGCTTGGCATGACTACAACCTCCAAATTCAATTCAACAAACATTTATGCAGTACATGCTAAGTGCTTCACACATTAACTGGAAACCTATAGAATTCTAGGCACTTCACAATGCAAACTTTTGAGGTGCCTCCTATTGGCCATGGTTCAAAACTGAATTAGACACTCTTCCCACCCTCACAAAGTTCAAACTACTTAATTAACCACCACATATGACCTTTGAAACAAAGTGGTTAAATCGTTTACTGCTTCTGCTATTTCCTTGCTTCCAACTGAATATTAAGTATGTCACAAGATATTTCATCTTTGGAAATTTATTCCCCAGATTGGATGATTCACATTATCTTCAAAATGTTTTGGGGTTATGATCATACAAGTCCTAACAAGAGTGAGTTCTTCAGCATTGTCAGCATGAAAAGGCAAGTCATTCTCTGCTCACTTTTAACGTGTGACTCTTCAAATGTCATTTTTCTAGTTCTCTGGCTTTCACTTTCCTTCTATGTAAATGAGGTTGGATCAGTGACAGTGATCACCCCTCGATCTCTCATCCTATAAGTCTGTTTACACAGCTTGTTTGGTCACTGGACACTTGTACATAAGAATCTATGAAATAAGTTTGCTGGAACTAAACTTTAAAAAAAAAAAAGGAGGTTCCTTAAAAAACTAAAAACAGAACTACCATAGTACCCAGCAATCCCACTGCTGGGCATATAACCTGAGAAAACCATAATTCAAAAAGAGTCATGTACCACAATGTTCACTGCAGCACTATTTACAATAGCCAGGACATGGAAGCAACCCAAGTGTCCATCGACAGATGAACGGATAAAGAAGATGTGGCACATATATACAATGGAATATTACTCAGCCATAAGAAGAAACGAAATTGAACTATTTGTAGTGAGGTGGATGGACCTAGAGTCTGTCATACAGAGTGAAGTCAGAAAGAGAAAAACAAATACCATATGCTAACACATATTTATGGACTCTAAAAAAAAAAAATTGTTCTAATGAACCTAAGGGCAGGACAGGAATAAAGACACAGATGTAGAGAATGGACTTGAGGACACGGGGAGGGGGAAGGGTAAGTTGGGACGAAGTGAGAGAGTAGCACTGACATATATACACTACCAAATGTAAAACAGATAGCTAGTGGGAAGCAGCTGCATAGCACAGGGAGATCAGCTCGGTGCTTTGTGTCCACCTAGAGGGGTGGGATAGGGAGGGTGGGAGGGAGATGCAAGACGGAGGGGATATGGGGATATATGTATACATATAGCTGATTCACTTTCTTATACAGCAGAAACTAACACAACACTGTAAAGCAATTATGCTCCAATAAAGATGTTAAAAAAAATAAATTATAGGCACTTAAAGATCAAGGGCTCCCTGTTTGGTGCCTAATAATAATAACGGTAAATAACCAATAATTATAGCTGCTACAAAATTTTTCACAACAAAGGGGAGAAACTAACATTTATTTAATGTACTTAGCAATAGAACAGAGGCATCAATTTATGATGTGTGGGTCAAATGCTGCTCAACTGCCTGAATAGTTTAGCAAAAATCTTGTATGTATTTGTAAGGCCTGTAAAACATCTGAGAAGTTTGGTCTAAATGTCTAAAAAAATAAATGCACTTGCAAAAGAAAAAAAAAAAGTCCCCGTCCTACCACATGTCATGTCTGCCCACAGGCAATAAGAATCCTTTTCTGGTTATGAAAGAATTAATGCATTCTTCATGTTTTTAGCAGTTTACATCATCTCTGATGACATTTAGGCTAAGAAAGCTATCAAAAGATTCCCAGGAAAATATGTCAACTTGTGCAGGGACTGTGCAAAACGATTAAATCCCATATGTGTGGAGGGTTATATTTATGTCTGTTTAGCCATATACACATGTGGATATGTGTATATGGATATATACATATCCACATGTGTATATGGATATATGTGTATACGGATATATGTGTATACATATACATATGTGTATATGTATGTGGACAGAAATAGGTATATTTCTGTGCGTAGAAATATGTATATCTCTATGCACAGCTCTATATTTATGTCTTTATGTGCATAGGCATAAATACCTTATTATATGCTAAGTGCCAGGGTTGTGTTAATGCTCTATATACATTTTCTCATAAAATCCTCACAGCATACCTACAAGGTAAATATTTTTTAAGAAAACAGGTTTGAAAGAACACAATTTGGCCAAAGTCACAATAAGACAGTGACAGAGCCAGAATTAAAACCAGTTTATCCAACTGTGAAGCAGGGACACCAACATTTTATATACATATAAGAGAGAAATGTCATGTAACTTATAAATTGTTGGAAACTGAGCTGTTAAGAGATGATTGCAGGAATGTTTGCTTCAGTAAGAAAATATGTCAATCATGGAGGTATAAATTTGCCCCCAAAATACTTCACTGAAACTCTACCATCCTTATGCTGGTAGAGAAGGCATCTCTGTTAAGGTAAAACTAATCAGAATTGGAATATATTCATTTAAAAACCACATACAATATATTGCTCATCAGTTAATAATTTTCCTCCTTAGAACAAGAATGGCATAACCAACAAAACAACTGTGATGATATGGAAAACATCTGGAAAAGCATTCACACCATCTTCAATTATGAGGGTTCCCTCATGTTCTACTTTCTTTAGTAAAAATGATACCAATTCACATTTCACATGTTCAAATGCAAATACACAAAATAATGACCAAAACAATGTCAGAATTAGTGGATTACTTCGGATAACTGTGTCTTGTTCACCTCATTTAGTTGGTGTCCCCCAAGAATCTTGAGATACCCAAACAACACTATTAACAATGAGCAGAATTGAATTTTGCTATGTAATATTTTATCGCCAACCCAGGACTTCCATACTATCCTGCTCAGGATTTATTGGGGGGCCAAAAATTCAATGCAATGTTAGCCTAAGAAACATACAATATATTTCATACACTATCTGTTGTGTTTAAATTTCTATGCAACTGTATTTACATTGGTTATTGACAGAGATTTCCCTAGCCATAAGCATTGCATTAGAACATAATTTTTTTTAAGTTGACTGCTTTACTTTCCAAATATTTGAACTAGTTTCCAAAGGATTTTGCCATAAAGGATAAAATGGAAACATACACATCAACTTTTTAATATGAAGCCTAGTTAACCAAAGGGTGGTGTTCCATTTCTATAATTAGGAAAGGACTGCCCCTATCAGCTGTTATATTAGGTGACCTCTGGCAGGTTACTCAGTCTTTAGATAAGAGTTTCTCAGTGAGAGGTGGAGATACAAGTAAAAAATCTATCACACTGCTATCCATCCCTTCCCAAGCATGTTGGAATCTTGAGTTGGAGGGAGCAGGCGTATATTTTAAACATCACATTGAGTATTACAATAATTTTTTTTAATTCTTCTTACAGTGAAATTACAGACTAAAATTGGCAAAGTCTCAACTGGTATCATTAATCACAGATAGATTTTGTGGTTTCAACTAGGAGATAAAAGACATAACATTTCTAGGAGGACATTACATTTTTTACAATTTTTAATAGCCATGGACATACATGGATTTAGGAAGGAGGAATACGTTTTTTTGAGAAACATGACTTTAGATGACTTTTAAATCAGCCCTAAACATTCTCTGTACTGTGATTTATGATTTAGGCTCTGCACCTTGACTCCTGAATATACTATCGGATGCTAACTGGGCTGCCTTGCTTTTTACCCTCAGAGTTTTGCAGGAACTCTGGGAATGCTGTCCAGATAAGAAAACACACTTTACTGGAGATTCCTGAGGTGTTTCTAAAACCCTCCTGAATCAAACAGAGCGTTACAGGAGCAGATTACAAAGATAACATCTGCCAGGGAAAATATATCTTTGAGATTCCCTCTGACTAATAAATCTCTGTGTCGTTTGAAAGTGAAAGGAAAAGGAGATCTGGAAGCCCAAAATATCACAAATGTTTTGGTACCTAGTAAACAGCTCTGTGCTGGTCTTGGGTGGTTCATACTGACTTGCATGAGTCCACTGTGAATATCTCTACCCAGTAGCTTGAAATCAGTCATGATGGGAGTCTTTATACCACAGAAACTATCAAGTGCTACGTATCAATCCCTTCACCCTCACCTCGAAACATGACTGTTAAACATTTATACTAACAATTATGGAGGAGATGGGGAGGATTGCCTAAGGACCTTTATTTTTGAGTCTTCCATATAATAAGAATGTCATGGTTTACTGTTTGTTTTATTTGATAAGTTTCTCTGTAAGGTTTATGATGGAAATTTCATTATCAACCTAAGTGAAATGGCATTCCAGCAATATTTTTCACTGTTTTAAGGACTGAACTTATATGTGTATGCCTGGCAGAGAAAGATCTTAGATAATATAAGAGTGTTTACTCAGGTAATTACCAGCTGGTTCCATGCTCTCAGGTTTTAATACTGACAGTTTCCCCAGCAGGTCCAGAATTCTTGGAAATGTAATGGCAACAGTCATGTTTCTAGATCCCTTCAACCTTTTGACCTTTGGCCTTTGACATAAATTGCAACAATATCTTTTTTAAGCCATCTCTTACAGTAATGGAAATACAAAATAAATAAACAAATGGGACTTAATTAAACCCAAAAGCTTTTGCACAGCAAAGGAAACCATAAACAAGACAAAAAGACAACTCTCAGAATGGGAGAAAATATTTGCAAACGAAGCAACGGACAAAGGATTAATCTCCAAAATATACAAACAACTCATGCAGCTCAATATCAAAAAAACAAACAATCCAATCCAAAAATGGGTGGAAGATCTAAATAGACATTTCTCCAAAGAAGACATACAGATGGCCAAGAAACACATGAAAAGCTGCTCAACATCATTAATTATTAGAGAAATGCAAATCAAAACTACAATGAGGTATCACCTCACACCAGTCAGGATGGCCATCATCAAAAAATCTACAAACAATAAATGCTGGAGAGGGTGTGGAGAAAAGGGAACCCTCTTGCACTGTTGGTGGGAATGTAAATTGATACAGCCACTATGCAGAACAGTATGGAGGGTCCTTAAAAAGCTAAAAACAGAATTACCATATGACCCAGCAATCCCGCTACTGGGCATATACCCAGAGAAAACCATAATTCAAAAAGACACATGCACCCCAATGTTCATTGCAGCACTATTTACGATAGCCAGGTCATGGAAGCAACCTAAATGTCCATCAACAGACGAATGGATAAAGAAGATGTGGTACATATATACAATGGAATATTACTCAGCCATAAAAAGGAACAAAATTGGGTAATTTGCAGAGACGTGGATGGATCGAGAGACTGTCATACAGAGTGAAGTAAGTCAGAAAGAGAAAAACAAATATCCTGTATTAACACATATATGCGGAATCTAGAAAAATGATACAGATGAACTGGTTTGCAATGCAGAAATAGAGACAGAGATGTAGAGAACAAACGTATGGACACCAAGGGGGGAAAGCAGGGGTAGGGGGTGGTGGTGGTGGGATGAAGTGGGAGATTGGGATTGACACATATACACTAATATGTATAAAATAGATAACTAGTAAGAACCTGTTGTATAAAAAATAAAATAAAATAAAATTCATAAATAAATAAATAAATAAAATTAAATTAAAAAGGAAAGATGCGTTGCATCCCTTCTCTCACCCTTAGCCACAAAGTCATGGGTCACAGTCACTTATAAATTTGTTTCTTTTTTAACAGCCTTATTGAGATGCAATCAATGTACAAAGAACTGCACGTAGGGGATTGGTTCAAGATGGCGGAGGAGAAGGACATGCTCTCTCTCCCTCTTGCGAGAGCATCGGAATCACAACTAACTGCTGAACAATCATCGATGGGAAGACACTGGAACTCACCAAAAAAGATACCCCACATCCAAAGACAAAGGAGAAGCCACAATGAGATGGTAGGAGGGGCACAATCACAATAAAATCAAATCCCATAACTGCTGGGTGGGTGACTCACAAACTGGAGAACACTTATACCATGGAAGTCCACCCACTGGAGTGAAGGTTCCGAGCCCCACGTCAGGCTTCCCAACCTGGGGGTCTGGCAACAGGAGGAGGAATTCCTAGAGAATCAGACTTTGAAGACTTGTGGGATTTGATTGCAGGACTTCAACAGGACTGGGGGAAACAGAGACTCCACTCTTGGAGGGCACATGCAAAGTAGTGTGCGCATCGGGACTCAGGGGAAGTAGCAGTGACACCATAGGAGACTGAACCAGACCTACCTGCTAGTGTTAGAGGGTCTCCTGCAGAGGCGGGGAGTGGCTGTGGCTCACCGTGGGGACAAGGACACTGGCAGCAGAAGTTCTGGGAAGTACTCCTTGGACTGAGCCCTCCCAGAGTCCGCCATTAGCCCCACCAAAGAGCCCGGGTAGGCTCCAGTGTTGGATCGCCTCAGGCCAAACCACCAACAGGGAGGGAACCCAGCCCCACCCATCAGCAGGCAAGCGGATTAAAGTTTTACTGAGCTCTGCCCACCAGAGCAACAGCCAGCTCTACCCACCACCAGTCCCTCCCATCAGGAAACTTGCACAAGCCTCTTAGATAGCTTCGTCCACCAGAGGGCAGACAGCAGAAGCAAGAAGAACTACAATCCTGTAGCCTGTGGAACAAAAACCACATTCACAGAAAGACAGACAAGATGAAAAGGCAGAGGGCTATGTACCAGATGAAGGAACAATATAAACCCCCAGAAAAACAACTAAATGAAATGGAGATAGGCAATCTTCCAGAAAAATAATTCAGAATAATGATAGTGAAGATGATCCAGGACCTGGGAAAAAGAATGGAGGTAAAGATCAAGAAGACGCAAGAAATGTTTAACAAAGATCTACAAGAATTAAAGAACAAACAGCGAATGTGCATGGAAGATGGCGGAAGAGTAAGACGCGGAGATCACCTTCCTTCCCACAGATACAGTAGAAATACATCTACACGTGGAACTGCTCCTACAGAACACCCACTGAACGCTGGCAGAAAACGTCAGACCTCCCAAAAGGCAAGAAACTCCCCACGTACTTGGGTAGGGCAAAAGAACAAAGAAATAACAGAGACAAAAGAATAGGGACGGGACCTGCACCAGTGGGAGGGAGCCGTGAAGGAGGAAAGGTTTCCACGCACTAGGAAGCCCCTTCGTGGGCGGAGACTGCGGGTGGCGGAGGGGGGAAGCTTCGGAGCCACGGAGGAGCGCAGCCAAAGGGGTGCAGAGGGCAAAGCGGAGAGATTCCCGCACAGAGGCTCGGCGCCGAGCAGCACTCACCAGCCCGAGAGGCTTGTCTGCTCACCTGCCGGGGCGGGCGGGGGCTGGGAGCTGAGGCTCAGCTTCGGTCGGATCGCAGGGAGAGGACTGGGGTTGGCGGCGTGAACACAGCCTGAAGGGGTTAGCGCACCACAGCTGGCTGGGAGGGAGACCGGGAAAAAGTCTGCAGCTGCCGAAGACGCAAGAGACTTTTTCTTGCCTCTTTGTTTCGCGGCGTGCAAGGAGAGGGGATTCAGAGCGCCGCCTAAACGAACTCCAGAGACGGGAGCGAGCTGCGGCGATCAGCACTGACCCCAGAGAAAGGCGTGAGACGCTAAGGCTGCTGCTGCCGCCACCAAAAAGCCTGTGTGCGAGCACAGGTCACTCTCCACACCGCCCCTCCCGGGAGCCCGTGCAGCCCGCCACTGCCAGGGTCCTGTGATCCAGGGACAACTTCTCCAGGAGAACGTACGGCGCGCCTCAGGCTGCTGCAACGTCACGCCGGCCTCTGCCGCCGCAGGCTCGCCCCGCCTCCTCCGTACCGCTCCCTCCCCCCGGCCTGAGTGAGCCAGAGCCCCCGAAGCAGCTGCTCCTTTAACCCCGTTCTGTCTGGGTGGGGAACAGACGCCCTCAGGCGACCTACATGCAGAGGCGGGTCCAAATCCAAAGCTGAACCCCAGGAGCTGTACGAACAAAGAAGAGAAAGGGAAATCTCTCCCAGCAGCCTCAGGAGCAGAGGATTAAAGCTCCACAAACAACTTGATGTGCCTGCATCTGTGGAATACCTGAATAGACAACGAATCATCCCAAATTCAGGAGGTGGACTTTGGGAACAGGATATATTAATTTTTCCCCTTTTCCTTTTTTTGTGAGTGTATATGTATATGCTTCTGGGTGAGATTTTGTCTGTATAGCTTTGCTTTATAATAGCTTTATTTTACTTCACTATATTATAGCCTCTTTCTTTCTTTCTTTCTATTTTTTCTCCCTTTTACTCTGAGCCGTGTGGACGAAAGGCTCTTGGTGCTCCAGCCAGGCATCAGGGCTGTGCCTCTGAGGTGGGAGAGCCAACTTCAGGACATTGGTCCACAAGAGACCTCCCAGCTTCATGTAATACCAAACGGCAAAAATTTCTCAGAGATCTCCATCTCAACATCAAGACCCAGCTTCACTCAACGACCAGCAAGCTACAGTGCTGGACACCCTATGCCAAACAACTAGCAAGACAGGAACACAGCCAAATCCATTAGCAGAGATGCCTAAAATCATAATAAGGCCACAGACACCCCAAACTACACCACCAGACGTGGACGTGCCCACCAGAAAGACAAGATCCAGCCTCATCTACCAGAACTCAGGCACTAGTTCCCTCCACCAGGAAGCCTACACAACCCACTGAACCAACCTTAGGCAATGGGGACAGATAACAAAAACAACGGGAACTATGAACCTGCAGCCTGTGAAAAGGAGACCCCGAACACAGTAAGATAAGCAAAATGAAACGACAGAAAAACACACAGCAGATGAAGGAGCAGGGTCAAAACACACCAGACCTAACAAATGAAGAGGAAATAGGTAGTCTACCTGAAAAAGAATTCAGAATAATGATAGTAAGGATGATCCAAAATCTTGGAAATAGAATAGACAAAATGCAAGAAACATTAACAAGGAGGTAGATGAACTAAAGAGGAACAAAGCAACGATGAAAAACACAATAAATGAAATTAAAAATACTCTAGATGGGATCAATAGCAGAATAACTGAGGCAGAAGAACGGATAAGTGACCTGGAAGATAAAATGGTGGAAATAACTACTGCAGAGCAGGATAAAGAAAAAAGAATGAAAAGAACTGAGGACAGTCTCAGAGACCTCTGGGACAACATTAAACGCACCAACATTCGAATTATAGGGGTCCCAGAAGAAGAAGAGAAAAAGAAAGGGACTGAGAAAATATTTGAAGAGATTATAGTTGAAAACTTCCCTAATATGGGAAAGGAAATAGTTAATCAACTCCTGGAAGCACAGAGAGTCCCATACAGGATAAATCCAAGGAGAAACATGCCAAGACACATATTAATCAAACTATCAAAAATTAAATATAAAGAAAACATATTAAAAGCAGCAAGGGAAAAACAACAAATAACACACAAGGGAATCCCCATAAGGTTAACAGCTGATCTTTCAGCAGAAACTCTGCAAGCCAGAAGGGAGTGGCAAGAGATACTTAAAGTCATGAAGGAGAAAAACCTACAACCAAGGTTACTCTACCCAGCAAGGATCTCATTCAGATTTGATGGAGAAATTAAAACCTTTACAGACAAGCAAAAGCTGAGAGAGTTCAGCACCACCAAACCGGCTTTACAACAAATGCTAAAGGAACTTCTCTAGGCAAGAAACACAAGAGAAGGAAAACACCTACAATAACAAACACAAAACATTTAAAAAAATGGGAATAGGAACATACATATCAATAATTACCTTGAATGTAAATGGATTAAATGCTCCCACCAAAAGACACAGACTGGCTGAATGGATACAAAAACAAGGCCCATATATATGCTGTCTACAAGAGACCCACTTCAGACCTAGAGACACATACAGACTGAAAGTGAGGGGATGCAAAAAGATATTCCATGCAAATGGAAATCAAAAGAAAGCTGGAGTAGCAATTCTCATATCAGACAAAATAGACTTTAAAATAAAGACTATTACAAGAGACAAAGAAGGACACTATATAATGATCAAGGGATCGATCCAAGAGGAAGATATAACAATTGTAAATATTTATGCACCCAACATAGGAGCACCTCAATACATAAGGCAACTACTAACAGCCATAAAAGGGGAAATTGACAGCAACACAATCATAGTAGGGGACTTTAACACCCCACTTTCACCAATGGACAGATCATCCAAAATGAAAATAAATAAAGAAACACAAGCTTTAAATGATACATTAAACAAGATGGACTTAATTGATATTTATAGGACATTCCACCCAAAAACAACAGAATACACATTTTTCTCAAGTGCTCATGGAACATTCTCCAGGATAGATCATATCTTGGGTCACAAATCAAGCCTTGGTAAATTTAAGAAAATTGAAATCGTATCAAGTATCTTTTTCGCTATGAGACTAGATATCAATTACAGGAAAAGATCTGTAAAAAATACAAACACATGGAGGCTAAACAATACACTACTTAATAACGAAGTGATCACTAAAGAAATCAGAGGGGAAATCAAAAAATACCTAGAAACAAATGACAATGGAGACACGACGACCCAAAACCTATGGGATGCAGCAAAAGCCGTGCTAAGAGGGAAGTTTATAGCAATACAAGCCTACCTCAAGAAACAGGAAACATCTCGAATAAACAACCTAACCTTACACCTAAAGCAAGTAGAGAAAGAAGAACAAAAAAACCCCAAAGCTAGCAGAAGGAAAGAAATCATAAAGATCAGATCAGAAATAAATGAAAAAGAAATGAAGGAAACAATAGCAAAAATCAATGAAACTAAAACCTGGTTCTTTGAGAAGATAAACAAAATTGATAACCATTAGCCAGACTCATCAAGAGAAAAAGGGAGAAGACTCAAATCAATAGAATTAGAAAAGAAAAAGGAGAAGTAACCACTGACACTGCAGAAATACAAACGATCATGAGAGATTACTACAAGCAACTCTATGCCAATAAAATGGACAACCTGGAAGAAATGGACAGATTCTTAGAAATGCACAACCTACCAAGACTGAACCAGGAAGAAATAGAAAATATGAACAGACCAATCACAAGCACTGAAATTGAAACTGTGATTAAAAACCTTCCAACAAACAGAAGCCCAGGACCAGATGGCTTCACAGGTGAATTCTATCAAACATTTAGAGAAGAGCTAACACCTATCCTTCTCAAACTCTTCCAAAATATTGCAGAGGGAGGAATACTCCCAAACTCATTCTACGAGGCCACCATCACCCTGATACCAAAACCAGACAAAGATGTCACAAAGAAAGAAAACTACAGGCCAATATCACTGATGAACATAGATGCAAAAATCCTCAACTAAATACTAGCAAACAGAATCCAACAGCACATTAAAAGGATCATACACCATGATCAAGTGGGGTTTATCCCAGGAATGCAAGGATTCTTCAATATACGCAAATCAATCAACGTGATACACCATATTAACAAATTGAAGGAGAAAAACCATATGATCATCTCAATAGATGCAGAGAAAGCTTTAGACAAAATTCAACACCCATTTATGGTAAAAGCCCTGCAGAAAGTAGGCATAGAGGGAACTTTCCTCAACATAATAAAGGCCATATATGACAAACCCACAGCCAACATTGTCCTCAATGGTGAAAAACTGAAACCATTTCCACTAAGATCAGGAACAAGACAAGGTTGCCCACTCTCACCACTATTATTCAACATAGTTTTGGAAGTGTTAGCCACAGAAGTCAGAGAAGAAAAAGAAATAAAAGGAATCCAAATCGGAAAAGAAGAAGTAAAGCTGTCACTGTTTGCAGATGACATGATACTATACATAGAGAATCCTAAAGATGCTAGCAGAAAACTCCTAGAGCTAATCAATGAATTTGGTAAAGTAGCAGGATACAAAATTAATGTACAGAAATCTCTTGCATTTGTATACACTAATGATGAAAAATCTGAAAGTGAAATTAAGAAAACACTCCCGTTTACCATTGCAACAAAAAGAATAAAATATCTAGCAATAAACCTACCTAAGGAGACAAAAGACCTGTATGCAGAAAATTATAAGACACTGATGAAAGAAATTAAAGATGATACAAATAGAAGGAGAGATATACCATGTTCTTGGATTGGAAGAATCAACATTGTGAAAATGACTCTACTACCCAAAGCAATCTACAGATTCAATGCAATCCCTATCAAACTACCACTGGCATTTTTCACAGAACTAGAACAAAAAATTTCACAATTTGTATGGAAACACAGAAGACCCCAAATAGCCAAAGCAATCTCGAGAACGAAAAATGGAGCTGGGGGAATCAGGCTCCCTGACTTCAGACTATATTACAAAGCTACAGTAATCAAGACAGTTTGATACTGGCACAAAAACAGAAATATAGATCAATGGAACAGGATAGAAAGCCCAGAGATAAACCCACGCACATATGGTCACCTTATCTTTGATAAAGGAGGCAAGCATATACAGTGGAGAAAAGACAGCCTCTTCAATAAGTGGTGCTGGGAAAATTGGACAGATACATGTAAAAGTATGAAATTAGAACACTCCCTGACACCATGCACAAAAATAAACTCAAAATGGATTAAAGACCTAAGTGTAAGGCCAGACACTATCAAACTCTTAGAGGAAAACGTAGGCAGAACACTCTATGACATACATCACAGCAAGATTCTTTTTGACCCAGCTCCTAGAGAAACGGAAATAAGAACACAAATAAACAAATGGGACCTAATGAAACTTAAAAGCTTTTGCACAGCAAAGGAAACCATAAACAAGACCAAAAGACAACCCTCAGAATGGGAGAAAATATTTGCAAATGAAGCAACTGACAAAGGATTAATCTCCAAGATTTACAAGCAGCTCATGCAGCTCAATAACAAAAAAAGAACAACCCAATCCAAAAATGGGCAGAAGACCTAAATAGACATTTCTCCAAAGAAGATATACAGATTGCCAACAAGCACATGAAAGGATGCTCAACATCATTAATCATTAGAGAAATGCAAATCTAAACTACAATGAGGTATCATCTCACACCGGTCAGAATGGCCATCATCAAAAAATCTAGAAACAATAAATGCTGGAGAGGGTGTGGAGAAAAGGGAACACTCTTGCACTGTTGGTGGGAATGTAAATTGATACAGCCACTATGGAGAACAGTATGGAGGTTCCTTAAAAAACTAAAAATAGAACTACCATACGACCCAGCAATCCCACTACTGGGCATATACCCTGAGAAAACCATAGTTCAAAAAGAGTCATGTAACAAAATGTTCATTGCAGCTCTATTTACGATAGCCAGGACATGGAAGCAACCTAAGTGTCCATCATCGGATGAATGGATAAAGAAGATGTGGCACATATATACAATGGAATATTACTCAGCCATAAAAAGAAATGAAATGGAGGTATTTGTAATGAGGTGGATGGAGTCAGAGTCTGTCATACAGAGTGAAGTAAGTCAGAAAGAGAAAAACAAATACAGTATGCTAACACATATATATGGAATCTAAGGAAAAAAAAATGGCCATGAAGAACCTAGCGGCAAGACGGGAATAAAGACACAGACCTACTAGAGAATGGACTTGAGGATATGGGGAGGGGGAGGGGTGAGCTGTGACAGGGTGAGAGAGTGTCATGGACATATATACACTACCAAATGTAAAACAGATAGCTAGTGGGAAGCTGCCGCATAGCACAGGGAGATCAGCTCGGTGCTTTGTGACCACCTAGAGGGGTGGGATAGGGAGGGAGATGCAAGAGGGAAGAGATATGGGGACATATGTATATGTATAACTGATTCACTTTGTTATAAAACAGAAACTAACACACCATTGTAAAGCAATTATACTTCAATAGAGATGTTTAAAAAAAAAAAAGAACAAACAGAGATGAACAATACAATAACTGAAATGAAAAATACACTAGAAGGAATCAATAGCAGAATAACGGAGGCAGAAGAACGGATAAGTGACCTGGAAGACAGAATGGTGGAATTCACTGCTGCGGAACAGAATGAAGAAAAAAGAATGAAAAGAAATGAAGACAGCTTAAGTGGTGACCTCTGGGACAACATTAAACACAACAACATTCGCATTACATGGGTCCCAGAAGGAGAAGAGAGAAAGGACCCAAGAAAATACTTGAAGAGCTTATAGTCGAAAACTTCCCTAACATGGGAAAGGAAATAGCCACCCAAGTCCGCGAAGCGCAGAGAGTCCTATACAGGACAAACCCAAGGAGAAACACGCCGAGACACAGTAAGCAAATTGACAAAAATTAAAGACAAAGAAAAATTATGGAAAACACCAAAGGAAAAACGACAAATAACACACAAGGGAACTCCCATAAGGTTAACAGCTGATTTCTCAGCAGAAATTCTACAAGCCAGAAGGGAGTGGCATGACATATTTATATATATTAAGATATATTTAAAGTGATGAAAGGGAAGAACCTACAACCAAGATTACTCTACCCAGCAAGGATCTCATTCAGATTCGATGGAGAAATTAAAAGCTTTACAGACAAGCAAAAGCTAAGAGAATTCAGCACCACCAAACCAGCTCTACAACAAATGCTAAAGGAACTTCTCTAAGTGGGAAACACAAGAGAAGAAAAGGACCTACAAAAACAAATCCAAAACAATTAAGAAAATGGTAACAGGAACATACGTGTCGATAACTACCTTAAACGTGAATGGATTAAATGCTCCAACCAAAAGACACAGGCTTGCTGAGTGGATACGAAAATAAGACTACATATACAGGCTGTCTACAAGAGACCCACTTCAGACCTAGGGACACATACAGACTGAAAGTGAGGGTATGGAAAAAAGATATTCCATGCAAATGGAAATCAAAAGAAAGCTGGAGTAGCAATACTCATATCAGATAAAATAGACTTTAAAATAAAGAATGTTACAAGAGACAAGGAAAGACACTACATAATGATCAAGGGATCAATCCATGAAGGAGATATAACAATTACAAATATATATGCACCCAACATAGGAGCACCTCAATACATAAGGCAACTGCTAACAGCTATAAAAGAGGAAATCGACAGTAATACAGTAATAGTGGGGGACTTTAACACCTCACTTACACCAATGGACAGATCATACAGACAAAAAATTAATAAGGAAATACAAGCTGTAAATGACACAATAGACCAGATAGATTTAATTGATATTTATAGGACATTCCATCCAAAAACAGCAGATTACACTTTCTTCTCAAGTGCACACAGAACATTCTCCAGGACAGATCACATCTTGGGTAACAAATCAAGCCTCAGTAAATTTAAGAAAACTGAAATATCAACCATCTTTTCTGACCACAACACTATGAGATTAGAAATCAATTACAGGGGAAAAAAAACGTAAAAAACACAAACACATGGTGGCTAAACAATACGTTACTAAATAAGCAAGAGATCACTGAAGAATTCAAAAAGGAAAACCAAAAATACCTAAGAGACAAATGACAACGAAAACACAACTATCCAAAACCTATGGGATGCAGCAAAAGCAGTTCTAAGAGGGAAGCTTTGAGCAATACAAGCGTACCTCAAGAAACAAGAAAAAGCTCAAATAAACATCGAACCTTACACCTAAAGGAACTAGAGAAAGAAGGACAAACAAAACCCGAAGTTAGCAGAAGGAAAGAAATCATAAAGATCAGAGCAGAAATAAATGAAATAGAAACAAAGAAAACAATAGCAAAGATGAATAAAACTAAAAGCTGGTTCTTTGAGAAGATAAAGAAAATTGATAAACCATTAGCCAGACTCATCAAGAAAAAGAGGGAGAGGACTCAAATCAATAAAATTAGAAATGAAAAAGGAGAAGTCACAACAGACACCACAGAAATACAAAGCATCCTAAGAGACTACTACAAGCAACTCTATGCCAATAAAATGGACAACCTGGAAGAAATGGACAAATTCTTAGAAAGGTATAACCTTCTAAGACTGAACCAGGAAGAAATAGAAAACATGAACAGACCAATCACAAGTAATGAAATTGAAACTCTGATTAAAAATTTTCCAACAAACAAAAGCCCAGGACCAGATGGCTTCACAGGTGAATTCTATCAAACATTTAGAGAAGAGCTAACACCTATCCTTCTCAAACTCTTCCAAAATATTGCAGAGGGAGGAACACTCCCAAACATTCTATGAGGCCACCATCACCCTGATACCAAAACCAGACAAAGATACTACAAAAAAAGAAAATTACAGACCAGTATCACTCATGAATATAGATGCAAAAATCCTCAACAAAATACTAGCAAGAAGAATCCAACAACACATTAAAAGGATCATACACCATGATCAAGTGGGATTTATCCCAGAGATGCAAGGATTCTTCAGTATACGCAAATCAATCAGTGTGATACACCATATTAACAAATTGAAGAATAGAAACCATATGATCATCTCAATAGATGCCGAAAAAGCATTTGACAAAATTCAACACTCATTTATGACAAAAACTCTCCAGAAAGTGGGCATAGAGGGAACCTACCTCAACATAATAAAGGCCATATATGACAAACCCACAGCAAACATCATTCTCAGTGGTGAAAAACTGAAAGCATTTCTTCTAAGATCAGGAACAAGACAAGGATGTCCACTCTCGCCACTATATTCAACATAGTTTTGGAAATCCTAGCCACGGCAATCAAAGAAGAAAAAGGAATAAAAGGAATACAAATTGGAAAAGAAGAAGTAAAACTGTCACTCTTTGCAGATGACATGATACTATACATAGAGAATCCTAAAACTGCCACCAGAAAACTACTAGAGCTAATCAATGAATTTGGTAAAGTTGCAGGATCTAAAATTAATGCACAGAAATCTCTTGCATTCCTATACACTAATGATGAAAAATCTGAAAGAGAAATCATGGAAACACTCCCATTTACCACTGCAACAAAAAGAATAAAATACCTAGGAATAAACCTACCTAGGGAGACAAAAGAACTGTATGCAGAAAACTATAAGACACTGATGAAAGAAATTAAAGATGATACAAACAGATGGAGAGATATACCATGTTCTTGGATTAGAAGAACCAATATTGTGAAAATGACTATACTAACCAAAGCAATCTACAGATTCAATGCAATCCCTATGAAATAACCAATGGCATTTTTTACAGAACTAGAACATAAAATCTTAAAATTTGTATGCAGACACAAAAGATTCCGAATAGCCAAAGCGGTCTTGAGGGCAAAAACCGGAGGTGGAGGAATAAGACTCCCTGACTTCAGACTATACTACAAAGGTACAGTAATTGAGACAATATGGTACTGGTACAAAAACTGAAATATAGATCAATGGAACAGGATAGAAAGCGCACAGATAAACCCACGTACCTATGGTCAACTAATCTATGACAAAGGAGGCAAGGATGTACAATGGAGAAAAGACAGTCTCTTCAATAAGTGGTGTTGGGAAAACTGGACAGCTACATGTAAAAGAATGAAATTAGAACACTCCCTAACACCATACACAAAAATAAAATCAAAATGGATTAGAGACCTAAATGTAAGACTGGACACTATAAAACTCTTAGAGGAAAACATAGGAAGAACACTCTTTGACAAAAATCACAGCAAGATCTTTTTTGATCCACCTCCTAGAGTAATGGAAATAAAAACAAAAATAAACAAATGGGACCTAATGAAACTTAAAAGCTTTTGCAAAGCAAAGGAGACAACAAACAAGACGAAAAGACAACCCTCAGAATGGGAGAAAATATTTGCAAACGAATCAACGGAAAAAGGATTAATCTCAAAAATATATAAACAGCTCGTGCAGCTCAATATTAAAAAAACAAACAACCCAATCCAAAAACGGGCAGAAGACCTAAATAGACATTTTTCCAAAGAAGACATACAGATGGCCAAGAATCACATGAAAAGCTGCTCAACATCACTAATTATTAGAGAAATGCAAATCAAAACTACAATGAGGTATCACCTCACACCAGTTAGAATGGGCATCATCAGAAAATCTACAAACAACAAATGCTGTAGAGGGTGTGGAGAAAAGGGAACCTTCTTGCACTGTTGGTGGGAATGTAAATTGATACAGCCACTATGGAGAACAATATGGAGGGTACTTAAAAACTAAAAATAGGATTACCATATGACCCAGCAATCCCACTACTGGGAATATACCTTGAGAAAACCATAATTCAAAAAGACACATGCACCCCAATGTTCATTGCAGCACTATTTACTATAGACAGGTCATGAAGTGACCTAAATGCCCATTGACAGACAAATGGATAAAGAAGATGTGGTATATATATATAATGGAATATTACTCAGCCATAAAAAGGAACGAAATTGGGTCATTTGTAGAGACATGGATGAATCTAGAGACTGTCATACAGAGTGAATTAAGTCAGAAAGAGAAAAACAAGTATCGTATATTAACGCATATATGTGGAACCTAGAAAAATGGTACAGATGAACTGGTTTGCAGGGCAGAAATTGAGACACAGATGTAGAGAACAAACGTATGGACACCAAGGGGCGAAAGCGGCAGGGGGCGGGGTGGTGGTGGGATGAGTTTGGAGATTGGGATTGACATATATATACTAATATGTATAAATGGATAACTAATAAGAACCTGCTGTATAAAAAAATAAATAAAATGAAATAAAAAAATTTAAAAAAAAAAGAACTGCATGTAGTTGATGTGTACAATTTGATGAGTTTAGATTTATGCAAACACCCATGATACCATCACTACAATCAAGGTAGCAGATATATGCAACATCTCCCAAAGTTTCCTTGGGTCACTTTGGTTTGGGTTTTTGTTTTTTCCGTTTTTTTTTTCTCTAATTGAAGTATAGTTGATTTACAATGTTATGTTAGTTTCAAGTGTACAGCAAAGTGATTCAGTTATACATATATATATATTTCAGATTCTTTTCCATTATAGGTTACTATAAGATACTGAATATAGTTCCATGTTTTTTGTTTTTTGATAAGGATACTTTACATGAGATCCACTTTGCAGTAACTATGGAAAACAGCATGGAGGTTCCTTAAGAAATTTAAAAGTAGAACTACTGATCCCTCTTCTGGGTTTATACCTAAAAGAATTAAAATCAGGCTCTGAAGGAGATTGCCTTCATTCCCACGTTCATTGCATCATTATTCACAATAGCCAAGATATGAAAACAACTCAAGGGTCCATCTACAGATGAATGGATTTTTTTAAATGTTGTATACACGTACAGTGGAATAATTATTCCGACTTAAAAAAGGAAGGAAATACTGTCATTTACAACATGGACGAACCTGAAGGAAGGTGGTAAGTGAAAAAAGCCAGTCACAGAAGAGCAAATGCTACATGATTCCACTTTTAGGAGGAATTTAAAGTAGTCAAACTCCTAGAAGCAAAGAATGCAATAGTAGTTTCCAGGGTCTGGAGGTGAGAACAATGGGGAGTTGTTGTTCAATGGGTACATAGTTGCAGTTGTGCTGGATGAATAAGTCCTAGAGATGCACTGTAGGACAGAGTGCCCGTAGTTCACAATAAGGCATTGTGCACATGTCCATCTCTTAGACAACCGCTCAACTTCATTCCTCTCCTGTGTCCCATCAGTCACAGGGTAAGGACCATTTGGTAATTATCTGGTTAATTTGGTTAATCTGGGTAATAGAGTTAGAAAAAAATAATCCCTCTGGTCTTTATAGAGTAATGACATTGGATTCTCAGCTATAGCTGGGAAAGGGAACTGGGAGGAATTTTTTTCTGACACAACCAAACTATACAACAGAATAAAATCCCCAGGAAAACAAAACCCTTTACACAAAAATCAACACACTCATGGTCACATGAGGGAAATATGTTAGGAACCAATAGGAAAACTGCGTCCTAGGCTCAGTCAAAACCACATCTGGAACTCTGTGTGTAATTATGCTGCCGCTCTCAGGAGAGCCAGCACAGGGTAGAGAGCACTCCGTCAGGGAAACCCACTTCATGAAAGAGATGCCTGAGGTGCTGGGAGAGGCCTCCCCTGTTGACTGGAATCAAGGAAGCAGGGAAGAGTGAAAATGAACAGATACTGCCTTCCTAGGGAAAGGAAAAGGAGCACTGATTCAGACAACAGGTGGTAAACTTATGGGAACTTCTAGCCTGACAGTTGGTATTAGTTGAATCAACGATTTAAATAAATTTACAATAAAAGTTGACAAAGATACAAAGGAACAAAAAACATTTCAAACAGATTCTTCCTCTCTGAGGAGTGATTTAGAATAAATTCCATCCTCTTCCTAAGTATGATTCTATTGCCAGAACTAAATAGATCATGGCCCTGATGCATACAGAAATTCCGATGGTATGTATGTAGAAATGTAGTCCACCCTTTCCTGGAGCATAAAATTAAAAAACATTATCCAGAATCAAAAGCAGTCTTTATTACCCTTAGAAATGATAACAATCTAACACTTCTTCATAGGTGACTAATGCATGACTTTTTCCAAAACCAACAATCAACCACAAACTCTTGGCTGGCCCAGGAAAGATTTTAAGGCTTGAGAATATTAGGACAGGCTTACAATACCAAGTGTTCCTGCTCATATACCCACACAAGACCAATCTGTGCTTTTAGGAAAAATGACCAATATGTGGTTAAGGAGAATGTTGTACTCTACCTAATCTGTCACATAAATCGTCTCTCATGTCTGTTCAATTATGTATTGTTTATCTCGCTAAAACAGCTTTATCTGCATCCTGGTACATAATATCCATGCAGGAGATCTTTCTGTTCCCATTAAACCTGATAGAGACCGGAATACACCAATTTTGAATGAAAGTACGGGAGAAATAATACAAATGCCCTTGGGCTATAAGGTCTTGACCCAGAGATGGCAGAATACAGGAACAGTTACTCCTGTTTGTGTGTCAGAAAGCTAGAGCAAAGTGAGGGTGGGCAACAGAGGCAAAATGTGTAGGCAGGTTCCTAAAATCCAGTGTATCAAAGCAATGTAATGCTCTGGTCCAGTGTTTCCTGTTGGTCCAATGGCTGATGACACATTGTCCAACAAGGTGGCAACAGGGAAAAAGGTTGCCTCCAAGCCTTCATCTTTTGGCAAACAGCAAGACAACTACCTTTCCATTCTCCAGTTCCAACTATGTGGTTCCCAAATTTGACTGTACATTGGAATCCCCTGGGGAGTTTTAGAAACAAGGGATACCTTGGCTCCAGCCCCCAAAATGCTGATGGAATGATTCTGAGGTTCACCCTGGGCATCAGGACTTTTAAAAGCTCTGCAGTTGATTATAACAGGTGACAAAAGTTGAGAGTCAATGATGAAGAGGAACTAAGGAATTGTCTAGGGAGTGCTTCTCAAATTTTAATATATGAAATTACCTGAGGAGCTTATTAAAATGCAGAGTTTTGACTTAGTAGGTCTGGAGTAGGGCCTAAGATTCTGCATCTCTAACAAGCTCCCAAGTGATGTTGTCTGGGAACCAGGCTTTGATTAACAGGGCTCAGGAGCAGTGATCACAAAGTTTCTGAGGCATCATCCACCATCAACTGTAGAACTTTAGAAACGCAAATTCTCAGGCCCAACCCCAGACCTACTAAATCAGAAACTGGTGGGGCGTGGGGTCGGGGGTCGGTGGCAGTGGTGAGCAGCAATGCACACTTTCACAAGCCCTCCAGATGATTTTGATATGACCAAAGTTTGAAACCAATGGTCAGAGCCTTGCTATTCAAAGTGTGGTCATTAGACCAGCAGCATCAGTATCACCAAGGATTTCGTAAGGTTAATGCTGGATTTTAGGGCCCACCCCAGACTTACTGAATTGGACTTTGTATTGTAATAACACCCCAGATGATTTCTATGCATTTTAAAGTGTAAGAAGCACTAGAGTCTTGGCAAAGTTCCTCCTCAAGTACCTTGCCTAGAGCAAGTGATGATGATACACTCATTTGAAACAAAAAATTAACCATACTGATTATAACTGTGATAATACGTGGCAGGTTTCTTTTTAACTACAAAAAAAAATCTTGTTTATAGTGGCAAGTTTTAAAATATGGCAAAGCCTAATCAAGCAAATGGAAATCACACATGATCTCACCATGTGGAGAAAACTATTGAAAACTGTTTATTCTTCCATCCAAATAACAGCATCTCTAAAGAGAATAAAAATAAATTACTGAAAGAGATTGTTTTATCCTGCACAAACAGAAACTTGGCAATGTTTTAATTGAAACTCACACCCATCAGATCTGCCCAATGTGGCAAAAATATGAGTCTCTTGTTTAGGATAACGTTGGTTTCTGAAGGAGGTAATGTTGCATCCGGGTCCGATGGTCATCTCGGGAATATTCAGAATGTTGAAACCAAGCTATCCTATTCTGCTTCTAAGTTAGAAGGTCAGAGCTCACAGACAAAAATACCAACCAGTAATGAAAAACAGAGTGGCCTCTTTTAAGTTACCAGCAGTGAATAAATTCCCAGCAAGTTGAAACACTGATGTGTACTGGTGACCTTTAAATATACAATGAGTAAATAGTTTGGGAAAAACAAGTAATTCACATGGATCTCAAATGAATTTTCTTTCAATCTGTAACAGATCAGATTGTTTTCTGTCAGAGGTCAGACTGCTAAAATTTTAACATTCTTGGCTGCCTAGAACTTCTACAGCCAGAGCTGTCAAGTCAGAAGCCTAGCAAATGAAAGAAGCTAGAACTTTAATTAGGAATCAAGATTCCCAGCTCCTTCGTAGTAAGCCAGACCAGTAAAAGCTAAGAAATGAAACTGCTTTTTTAATGGTCCTTTCTTTAGACAGTTAAGGTATTCAACAGGCACTGCCCACTATCTTAAATGACTGTGAACTCTAATAAGACCTTTCCTTTACCTGAGTGAACACATTTGCATCAAACTCCAAAGTAAGAATGAAACTATATGAGCTGTCTATCGACATTGGGAACAGGGGCTGGAACAACCAGTCGTGTTGTTTCTGCACAAAAAGAAAAACTGGACACAGTGGTGGGAAGTAGAATAGTTCGAGAACTAAAAGACGGAGAATTTGGAGGAGGTTCAGGAATGGACAGTATAGTAGGAAGGATATGTCACAGGCAGTTCCTCTCAAAGAGGCAAGGCTGGTTGCTCGAGTCCCCTTGGCAAATGTTCAAGACTTTGCTTACTTTTTAGTGAAATGATGGCTGTGCGTGTACATATTGGCATACATATGATTTTACGATAAAGCCCTTTTCTTATACTTCTTCATGTTCCTTTATATTATGGTAATATGTATTATTTTAAATTTTATGTATAAGTAGATTTGTATATTCCATGACTTTCATTTCAGACAAGTAAAAGGAGGTTACAAAAGTGTTAGAGAAAGAGGGCATTGTGTCTGATAGAACCTGTGAAATTGTTAATTATCTTATCATCAATATAAATATAATTACATGTGTGGCTACTTGATTATTACCTCAATACCAGAAAAAAAAATGTGAAATAGTTTTTTCCCAAATTTGGAAGGTATGTTTGGGATACTCTCTCACTGAAATCCAGTCCATGTAACATGTGAAATACAGACTGATGGAAACCAAAGCCAAAGCACCAGAGTCTCAGGGACAGTCAAACAGGAGAGAAGTGATATTAATATAAAATGCTATGAGCCAAAGAAAACATGATTTCAGTACAAACCCCAGCTTGAAAGTCCCAGGGGTAGAATGTGAGGTACTGCTGAGCTCCACCTCACACACATAACTTTATCCATAGAGCTGTAAAGTTAGTACCAAGGACATAATTATTTACTATGGTTAATGTGGAGGTTAGCTAGTATAAACTTAAAGTAATCTGGAAGGGTCTAGTTTGCAAATGGAACAGAACTGTTGCTCTGGAATTAGTTTCAAAATAGAGAAAAATTTAACAAGCCCCTTTTATAACCTTGACAATAGAAAGGTACTTTAACACTCTCACCTTACCCATTTCTGTTTCTTTTCATCATTTGTACCTTCATCATGCAACATAGCAATAATATGCAGAACAACATCAAAGTGTGTTCAGGGTCTAAATGAGATGAAAAAGGGATGTGTCTCAGCACTGCTTTGCTGACTTGAGTATCCTGCAGAGGATGGAGGTAGGTACTCCCTAAGGGCCATGGCGAACTCTGACCCAACATGGCAGAGCACCAGGTTTGCATTTACATGCCCACAACTTTGCTATGTTAGGACAGGAGAACACTGGAATCCAAATCAGAACTCCTCGGAAACAGGGTCCTTAAAGGCCCCAAAAAGAGAAACGGAATCACCCCCTACTTTTTTTGTTTGTTTGTTTGTTTTTTTATACTGCAGGTTCTTATTACTCATCAATTTTATACACATCAGTGTATACATGTCAATCCCAATCGCCCAATTCAGCACACCACCATCCCCACCCCACCGCAGTTTCCCCCCCTTGGTGTCCATACGTTTGTTCTCTACATCTGTGTCTCAACTTCTGCCCTGCAAACCGGTTCATCTGTACCATTTTTCTAGGTTCCACATACATGCGTTAATATACGATATTTGTTTTTCTCTTTCTGACTTACCCTTGACACAGTAACCCACCACTTTAGCTTTGGAACACAAGAGCAGAAATAGAGATTTTTAAGATGACTGGCACGTCAGCTGAATTTCCAAGGGCCTCTAATCAGCTACAATGACGGTAACCACATTTCCTTACCCAGTGGTTCTCAACTGAGCTCTATATTAGAATCACCCAGAGACCTTTCAGAATAAAATCTGATGCCCATGTGGTATCGTACCCCCAACCAATTAAAATTCTCTGTGGTTGGGACCCAGACATTTGTATTTTCAAAGCCCCCCTGGGTGATTCCAATGTTCTTCCAAGGTTGAAAATTACTGTCTTAGCCATATCCCAGAAATGAAACTAAACCCAAAGGATTGTAATAAGCTTCACAAGTCAAGTGTAGTAATTATTATCATTATCACCTAAGGCTATCCAATACTGCCCTTAAGTTACCTACAAAATTGGCTGCATTGGCCATTGGATCAGATGGGAAAAATCAGCTAAACAAAACAAAAATTTTTGATGGAAATTTAGCTTTCTGCCAACTGCATGTTTGAGTATTTGTGGCTCAACTTCAAATGAAAACAAAAGATTTTTTTTTCTAACTGAATCATGATATTCACAATATACGGCTTGACTGACAGTGCTTGTGGGCAACTGAACAGCATTAGAGATTCCTTTTTGCTTAAAAGGACACTGCGGACACTTATTTTATTTATTTCCAGAACAGGACTCTGAAAGCCAGGCTTGATTCTTGCCTTAAATAATCTGTGGGATTTGGAACACAACCCAAAGCTCTCTAGATTTTAATTTTGTTGACTCCAACTAAAATAAGTTTGGACTAAATGACCTCAAAGATCTTCTCCATCTCTTAACGTTCTGATTCAGTAATATATAGTTTTCTCCCGTTTCCCAAGGCATTTTCCCTCAAATCACTTAGATTCATATGGTGATACCATTTATTTTCACTGCTTAGGCCACATTAATGGCAAAGAGTTGCACAATAACTGATTGTTTTGCGTGGTATACAGGGAGTACCAACAGTACTAAGCTTTTCACAAAGGATAGCACAAAACTTAAGCATCATCCATCAAGTGTGAAGAAATATCTCCAGTAGAGACCAAGAGAATATCTACTTTCTAATACAGATATCACTTTTCCATAAAAAATTATTGTTTTAGGAGGCATTCACCGAAGGGAAATGGCTGGCCCTGGAGGCAAAGATGTGATAAGATAATGATTTCTACTCTTTCATTTCAGCCAAATGGTAAATAAGTCACAAATGAAAAAACTTTGGCACTATTAATTCTCAAAAGCAGATTTAGGCAGAGACTTCAATAAGTCTGAAATCAGCACTTAATTTTTCATTTTCTCTTTTCTGGGAGACTTCAATGGAACGGTTTCAATTCTAAATTTAAGATATACTGCCAAAAAACTGATTGAAAAAACATGGTGCATGAAAAGTTGTTTAGGTAGGTTTAAAAAAAAAAACAAAACCTGGATATGAACACTGCTTGAAAGAAAAATGACTTTCACACCATACTTCTTTATCCTTTTAATAGAAAAAGACTCCTTTCTTTAGACTTTGGAGCAACTTGGTACCTAAAAATATATACTTTTTTTGGTGTTGATTATATATTTGAGAAGTACTGGTCAAAACCTGGAAGTTTAAGAACTACATTTCAAATGGAAATAGTTTACATAGTTCCAACATTCTCTTTTCTTTCCCATTTCCTTTAATAATATTGGATTTTAAAGTTATGCTGCCTTCTGCCTTCATATTCTCAGACATAGATGGTTTTTATCTTTAAATTTAGAAATTCAAACAAAGAATGTTGGAAGTGGTATTTTTTTCGTCTATATTTTTCTAAGATTTTAGGTAACTTCTTCCTATTTGAGTGATCAAATTACTTCATCGGTGTTTCTCAAAATGAAATTACTATCTTTGGCTCAAAATAGATTCATTATATAAATATGATGAATTTTTGAGTAAAAAATTCTTTCACAGTCACAAGATCTTAAGGTCCCAAAAGAGAAAAAGCATTCTACTGACCAGAACTGAAACTAGATGGAGAGGAATTAGATGTCCAATTTGAAATGATTGTTGTTAAAAGGTAAATTTTAAGTACTCTAACCTAATTTGAATCCTTTTGAACTAGATTTGTTAAAGTTGGAACTGGGTTGAACAATTTTATGTTGGATTGAACCATTTTCACCAATTTTTCTCTTGGTCTTAGCCTTGTCCAATTTCTGCCTGGTCTGCAAGAATGGAAATATACAGATAATACCAAAAAAGAGGGAGAAGGTCAATATCCATCACTGCTTTTAGAGAGATTATGTGAAATGCAAGAGATTATCAGAATTTTACGACCAAAAGTCAAGTCAGGAAACACGCAGTGGGTGTCTCCAGAGACAGGACCAGGGAATGATGGAAAATGGGGAATCCAAGAGATGGGAGAAAATTCAAACAGGGAAGTTTGGTTGGCAAACACTGAGCATCCATTGGATGTTGTTCTATGAGCAGCCTAGTTGGGGACTGGAGGGTGCACGGCCAGGCTTTTAAAGAAGTGAGTTAAACTAAACATTATCCTTGAACACGGGGTGGGCAAAAATGTACAGAGGCTTGCCTGGCAAAATGTGGGTCAAAGTGGGCTTTTTAAAAGAACTCTTCTGTTCAGTGCCCCTCTTGTTCCCCCAGGTGCTACATCTCTACAGCCCTGGGAGCCTAAGTAGCCTGGTCTAAACCTTCTAGTTTCCTCTTAGTCACTGTGGTAGGCTTCACAGCTGCAGCAGGACAATAGTAAGGTCAGGCAACATGAAACAGGCCCAGATACCTGTTCTTGACATTGTGGCAGTGCTAAGCTATACAAATGAGATCAAAAGAGATGAATATACCTAATCTTCTGAACCGATGGCTTCTCCCCCAGTGTGGGGATGCCAGCAACAGTAGTACTGGATAAACTAGAGATTGTGTCAATCTTTTCTAAGCACTGGACACAATCCGGGTTCATTGAGCAAAGCAAGGAAGCTACAGGTGACGCCTATTAATTCCAGAGGAAGGGTCTGTTCTGTTTCAGGGCGTAGAAGAATTTGTAAGTACTAACTCTGCAAACTCTTCCAAGTGCTTCCTCTGAAATAAAGATATGATTAGGAGCCCAGGGTTTTAAACAATAGTTTTGAATATGCTACACAGCTAAATGCTTCCTGTAGGAAGTGTGCTGTTTTGTCTGAGATCAATAAGTCCTATAAAAGGGGTAAACTCGATCTTCTTAATCAGTCCACCATGATTGTGATGGTGTCAAGAACTTGTGTTGGAAGGGAATTAAAAATAAATTCTAAGGGTACCATCCCCCAAAGTGTTTGGGGATCAGGAATACATGTGGTTTTTCAAACATGCTTGATCCAAAAGCAGCTGAAATCCATGTTAACTTGGTTCAGCAAAGTGAGTTATGACACAGGAAGAGACCCAATGACCCTGGCAGTGCAGGTGACCCGTCACTACATGCTGAGTTCTGTGGCTCTTTTGGGGGCAGCTCTGGAGCTCTATCAGGCACTGTTGTCACAGAGTCTGTATGGTGGCACCACCATCACTATTGTTTTTCCAGCTCCCAAAAAGTCCACCCCTACCTAGGCTTGCCTTAGAACTGAGACCTCAAAAGCAGTTTAAATGAGTTAGGACTCTTTTGAGGTAAGCTCATCCTAGGTTTGAAACGTTGAACTGAAATATTAACTTTAGCTAGTCCTTAAAACACAATCCTAAGTTGGTTATTGTTATTGTTTTTTTTGTTTTTTTTTTTTAATTTATTTATTTTTGGCTCTGTTGTGTCTTCATTGCTGCACGTGGGCCTTCTCTAGTTGCAGCGAGCGGGGGCCACTCCTCGTTGTGATGCGCAGGCTTCTCATGTGGTGACTTCTCTTGTTGTGGAGCACGGGCTCTAGGCACGTGGGCTTCAGTAGTTGTAGCACGCTGGCTCAGTAGTTGTGGCTCACGGGCTCCAGAGCACAGGCTCAGCAGTTGTGGCGCACGGGCTTAGCTGCTCCGTGGCATGTGGGATCTTCCCGGACCAGGGCTCGAACCCGTGTCCCCTGCGTTGGCAGGCAGATTCTTAACCACTGCACCACCAGAGAAGCCCGTTCTTGTTGTTCTTGAATGAATAACTACTCCTGAAGAGGTTTTGCAGATTATATTGCTAAAATTTTACCCCAAAGAAGGTGGTCACTAATTCAGAAACGAATGAATCAGAGACAACAGTCAATGCATAATTCTCCAAATGGCCTCATTCCTGGCCTTCTCCTATGGAGCAATAGGTCTTATCAAATTTCCCCAGATTTCAATATTTTTCTAAACCACACTTGTTCTTGTGTGTCACTTTCGATGTAATGTTTACCATCTGTTGCCTGTTTATAGGGAATACATGCATGTGGTCCTGTTTATATGTGACATGTAGGTTTACTACAACAGATTTAGTCAAATGGGAATCAAGTCAAGGTGAAATTTTATTCAAGGACATTTGTTTAATTTAAATCATTTTGCTTATGACATAATCATTGCAGGTTGATAAAATACAATGATCTCAAGCCACTCCGAGTAAGAAAAACATGTTCACTGTTCCTATCTCAGTGATATCCTTTCCACTTAAGAAAAGTTTGTTTCAAATCTTGGTTGAATTATTCATAGGTTTTTCAGATCCATACCAGTCTGTACCACTTGCATTATACACTAGAAGATAATGAGAGGAAAATCAGATTTTTAAAGAAATTCCTATACATGAAATGAAGTCAACATCATCATTTTGTAATATGAATTTGTACTGACACAGATGTAATTTAAACCAGCTTCACAAAATGAGAGGAGCTAATGTATAAGAGTGATTTCTCTTTTAAAAGTGAGAGTAAGGGCTGAGTGTAAAATTTAGGGGTTTTTCCTAAGTTCAACTTTCTTTTTATTCTTTCTCTTTGCCCAAAGAAACTAGTACAAAGAAATGCAAATATCTGAGTATGTGTTCAAATAAAGATTGCATCAGTCATATGTTTGGGGAGCTATCGGGGTCTACTTTGCCTGACTGGAAGTAATGGGTGGGGTCATGATAGGAAAAACACAAGAAGGCAGCTTCATGGCCAAAACCTCAGGGCTCTCCTGAAATCATCCATCTGGGAGCCTCAAAGCCGCAAAATCCCCGCCAACACACTTCCAGCCTAGGAAGAAGAATTGAACATGAAGCCCAAGAACTGTTCACAACAGCCTCAGACCAAAGGGTCCCAGCTAATCCCTGGATTTGGTCCTTATTTATGATTCTAACTATTTTTATTATAGTCTCTAAGATAATTTATATATTCTATTTCATGACATCATTTAGTTTGCCCCTTGAGCTAATATTACTTTTCAACTCTACATTTTATTTTCTTTAATCTTTTAGTTTCTAGTTTTTATTGTCTCATCTCTAATTTTTATGATATTTTATTAATTCTGGACTTTTATTTTTGCCACTTTATAGTGTTTATTTTATGCCACTTTATCTTACTGTTTTCTTATGTTATCTTGGTTATTTTTATCATCTACTTTAAAAGATAATTCTTGTTTTCTTTTCAATGTTACCCAACATTTATAAATGGCAAGCAGAAATACTGGCTAAAAGGAGGCATCTGGGAGCTCAGTCTAGGCCCTAAGCAAGGAATGTTGAAAGATGTTTTTCCTCTTATGGGTTTTACAATGTCTCTTCCAGATCCCCTCAATGCCCTCCCTGGATAAATCTTTTGATTGTGAAATCAGTCTGAAAGGGGAGTCTGACTGCTATTATGAACCCCTGACGCTAGGTAACTGAATCAACCTACAAGCCAAAAATATACCCTCAGCATAAAGATAATGTGGCCCTATGGCAGCACACAGGAATACCTGAAAGACAGTGTCTTCTTCCCTCACAAATTAGCCAATCCATTCAAGGAAACTGTGAGAAAATGTCATGATTTCTGTCTACGAAACTGTTGGATTCTCGGTAAATTCTGGGAACAAACCACAGTTTACCAGAAGAAAGAAGGTCACAGTCATGGGACCAGAAGGAATTCAGGTAGTTCAATTCAAGAAAAGAAAGTGGCTCACGTTCTCCCAGATTAACCTGTTTTTCCTTCTATATAGAAAATGGCTTCATTATTACCCTCTTGCTACTTAAATAACAAGATCACTTAGACAATTCAAAGGACATAAAGTGCTAAGTAAGATATTACTTGGTATCCCACCCTGAAATGATCACCTTTAACGTTTAATGCCCATCTTTTCATGCATCTCCTTATGCATAAATATCATAAACATGTCATTTTATGTAAGTGGCATTATATCTTACCTGCTTTTTTAAAAATGTAGTCTGTCATCTTACTATTTCCCCTTTATTTTTTGTTTATCTTACACTTCCCATTTCTTTCTATTCTCCCAATCTCTGATTACATCTTTCCTGACTGGTAACCCATGTTAACAAGCTAGTTGATAAATATCCATGTTTATGTATATGCTCATCAACATATATACACACGTTTGCACACATATATACACACATTTACACACACACAGACACACATTTGCACACACATATGCATGTTGATCAGTAAGGAAAGACTAGGTTATGCTGCTGTGACAAATGAACCCAAAATATAAACAACGATTTATTTCTTAATCATGATATATTTCCATTTTTAGGAAATTCTGCTCCAAGTTATCTTTACTCCTAGATCCTGACTGACGGAGACATTGTTACACTTATGGTGGCAGAAAGAAAATTAATATGATGACAGCACTGGTATCAGCCAAAAAATATCCTGCCCTAGTCTACACTTTTTAGAAGGCACTGATCTGGCCCTCCCCTGGCAGTGTGTCTCTTAATGGGCAAGCAGTCTGAAAGGCTAAACATTAATACCCCTTCTGAGTCCATACACCCCTCCTAATCTGGACTATGCTATAGGTACTAAGATCCCAGAATTCCTGCCCAAATGGCCTCTGTGAGGGAGGCGCTCTCCTCCCTCAGTTCATCCCTCTGAGGGCAGACAATGCTGTAGGAGCATGTATACCTTAACCCCAAGAAGTAGCCAAGTGTATGATGGTTGCAAGGAATGTGGATGGAACTTGAAAATGTGGGTTGGAATGTTCATTGCAGCTCTATTTACAATAGCCAGGACATGGAGGCAACCTAAGCGTCCATCGACAGATGAATGGATAAAGAAGATGCGGCACATATATACAATGGAATATTACTCAGCCATAAAAAGAAACAAAATTGAGTTATTTGTAGTGAGGTGGATGGACCTAGAGACTGTCATACAGAGTGAAGTGAGTGAGAAAGAGAAAAATAAATACTGTATGCTAACACATATATATGGAATCTAAAAAAAAAAATGGTTATGAAGAACCTAGGGGCAGGACAGGAATAAAGACGCAGATGTAGAGAATGGACTTGAGGACATGGGGAGGGGGAAGGGTAAGCTGGGACAAAGTGAGAGAGTGGCATGGACATATATACACTACCAAATGTAAAATAGGTAGGTAGTGGGAAGCAGCGCATAGCACAGGGAGATCAGCTCGGTGCTTTGTGACCACCTAGAGGGGTGGGATAGGGAGGGTGGGAGGGAGACACAAGAGGGAGGAGATATGGGGATTTATGTACGTGTATAGCTGATTCACTTTGTTATAAAGCAGAAACTAACACACCATTGTAAAGCGATTATACTCCAATAAAGATGTTAAAAAAAAAAAAAGAATCCACATAATTTTTAAAAAGCTTTTAACGCAATTCATTACAGAAATTCTGCTGGGATTCTAATAGGAATTATATTGTATTTATATACTTATAACACTGATAATTTTATTTTATTAATAAGTATTCCCATCCAAGAATTACTATGCCTTCCACTACTTAAGATTAATTTTTTATGACCCTTAATAAAATTCTACACAACTGGCTCTGAATCTTTTTGGTTAAATTTACTGCTAAAGTTTTCATCACTATTGTGAATGAAATATTTTCCCATTCCACATTTTTATTGCTAACACAAGAAAACCTATTGGTTTTGCTTATATTTGTCTTGTATCCATCCTTACCAAATACACTTTTTTTTTCCCACTGGTATTTCTTTATACACATATAGTATCATTGGCAAAGAAGAGAAGTTTTATATCTTATTTCTCAATATTTTATAATATTCTCTTGTTTTATTACATTTGCTGGAACCACCAATACAATAGCAGTAGCTGTTACATTATTTAGTCTCTGATTTTAATTGAAATATATTTTAGTATTGCACCACGTAGAAAAATATTAGCTGTTGGTTTCTGATGAATAGCCTGTCTCATTCAAGTAAATTATTTTTATTCTTTCTTTCAGAATTTTTTTTAACAGTTGCTGAACTACAGCTATATAGTCCTTTTTCTGCATTGCATTATATAGGGTCAAGTTCAGCTGCGAAGAGCAGATGACTAAAAGTCATCTGGCTTAAAACATATAGAAGTTTGTTTTTCTTTGGTGTATAAATGTGGTAAGCCAAGGGCTGGGGTGACAGACCCACAATCACTGGGACCCAGGCTCCTTCTATCCTATTGTTCTGCCACCTCAACAAATAGCTGTGGTGCCATAGATGCCTCAGTGTCAGTCACCATGTTTTCATTCCAGCCAGCAGGAAAAATAAATGGAAAAATGAAGGGCAAGTCCTCTTCCTTTGAAAAACCTCGCCAAAATATGCGCACACTGCTTTTATCTGCATTACATTGGTCAGAAATTAGTCATACGGCCTTGCCGTACAATTTTCCACTCTTTTTATCCCCTGCCTTTTCTGGTTTTAAATAAGCATTTTATAGGATTCTATTTTCTCTCCTTGCTTAGTATATTGATCATATTTCTGTTTTTAAAATTTTTTTTAGTGGTTGCCCTAAAGTTTGCAATATACGTTTACAGCTAACCCCAATTCACTTTCAAATAGCACCATACCACTTCACAGGTAGCGTGAATACTTACAAGTACAATATAAAACTAATTCCTCTCACCTGTTCCCTGTATCATTGCTATCATTCATTTCACTTATACAGGCATGCATAACCATATACATGCATATGTATACACACACACACACAAGATATATATGTAAGCATACATAATCGAATACACTGTATTATTATTCTGAATGAACTGTTATATGTTAGATCAATTAAGAACAAGAAAAATGAAAGTTTTTATTTTCCCTTTGTGTATTCCTGCTTCAATGCTCTTCCTTACTTTATGTGGATATGAGTTTCTGACATGTTTTTCTTCTAAAAAATACTTCTTTTAATATTTCTTACAAGGCAGGTCTATGGAGGCAACAAATTTCCTCAATTTTTGCCTGAGAAAATATTTCTCCTTCCCTTTTGAAGAATAATCCCACAGAATTCTAGGATGGTGGAGTTTTTTCTCTCAACACTTTAAATATTTCCCTCCACTCTCTTTTTGTTTACATAGTTTCTGACAAGTTGGATTTTATTCTTATCTTTGTTATGCCATAGGTAAGGCAGTTTTTTCCTCCAGCTTCTTTCAGGATTTTTCTTTCCCTGTGATTTCCTTCAGGTTGAAATGATATACCTAGGTGTAGATTTTTGGCATTTATCCTGCTTAATGTTCTCTGAGCTTCTTGGATCTGTGGTTTAGTCTCTGGCATTAATTTGGAGAAATTCTCAGCCATTACTGTTTCAAATACTTCTGTTCCTTTCTCTCTTTCTTCTCCTTTGGTATTCCCTTTACAGATATGTTACATCTTTTATAGTTGCCCCACAGTCCTTGGATATTCTGTTCTGTTTTTCAGTCTTTGTTCTCTTTGCTTTTCTATGATATATCCTCTAGCTCAGAAATTCGTTCCTCAGCTGTGTCCATTCTACTAATTAGCCCATCAAAGGCATCCTTCATTTCTATTACAGTGTTTTTGATCTCTAGCGTTTCTTTCTGGTTCTCTCTTAGAATTTCCATCTCTCTGCTTACATTGTCCATCTGTTCTTGCATGCTGTCTACTTTAACCATTACAGCCCTTGGAATATTAACCATAATTATTTTAAATTCTAAGCTTGATAATTCCAACATCCCTGCCATGTCTGATTCTGATTGTTGCCCTGTCCCTTCTAATTGTGTTTTTTGCTGTTATGCCTTGTAATTTTTTCTTGATAGCCAGATGATGTGATGGATACAAGGAACCACTGTAAGTAGGCCTTTGGTAATGTGGTGGTGAGCTGTGGGGGGGGGGGCGGGGGGGATGTTCTATTGTCCTATGATTAGGGCTCTGACTCTTAGTGAGCCTGTGCCTCTGACGTGTGAACTTCACAAGTGTGTCTCAGTTTTTTCCTCCCCTTAGGTGAGACAGGATGGCTAGAGTGGGCTGGAGTTAGGCACATTCTCCCTCACTAGGTCAGTTGGGCTCTGGTTAACTAGTTTCCCCTGAGATCAGGCCTTGTTAAGAACACATTGCTCTGGTTTATTTCCACATGGTTGCTTTTCTCCTCCCCCTGCCAGAAGCACTAGGAATTTTTCTCCCATATTTACTGTAGGAACCTGGTTAGTTCCTAGAGGTAAATCACAATATTGTGGGGGGCCCCCTATGAATGGGTCCACCTGGGGTTTTTAACTCTCTGAGTTGCCCACACTGAGCCTCCAGCGATTCACCAATTACAGTGCAGGTTTTCCTACCCCAGCACTAGTTCCTGTGGCTATTTCTGCTTGAGAGTCTCTGCTCAGGTAAACAGGGACAGCCTGTAATCACCTGTTTGTCTCTCCAATCCTGGGGGCAGTGGTTAGCCCTTTGTCCTCCTCTCTCTTACGGATCCAAGTAGAGTTATTAATTTTCCACTCTGTTACTTGTTGTCAGGATGGAATGGCAGCTTCCAAGTTCCTTATATACAGAACCAGAAACCGGAAGTTGGAAATACAATTTTTATTCTAGGCAACCACGTACCCAGCTGAAATTGGAATATTGTATTACCTTTGAAGATGTGGAGAACAGATATTGTGGGAGAGCCAACAGTTACTTCCACAAGTATGTACTCTATGACCTCTGGAATTTTATCCTCTGTTTATTATAATAAATTATATTGACAGATTTCCTGATATTGAAAATTCTTGGAATAAAAGTTACTTAGTCATATTGTGTTATTTTCCATATACATGCCCAAATATATAAATTATAAAATTTGACCCGAGAAGAAGTAGAAAGCATGAATTTACCACTACCAAAGAAGATATTACAACACCTGTTAAAGTTCCTTCATTATAAAGATAGCAGGACCACTTGGTTTTATGACTTAGTCAATCTATACTTCAAAAACTAAAAACAGACAAATCAAATGTCATTTAAATCACTCCAGTTCATAAAAAGGAAATATTCCCAAATCATGTTATGAAAGGAGCATTTAATACTAACAACCTGTTAGAGATTGTTTATGAAAACTGTAGATTTATCTCACTTATACATTTATATGCAAATTTTTTAAGTAAAATAATTACAGTGTCTATAGTAAAGCTGTTGGCTTGGGAACAAAAGGATGCTCCCACTAGGAATTTGTCAGGTGTACCTTACCATGATTTTTTTTTAAAAAGTAGGTCTCCTGAATGCTGGTGGAGTAATTTAAGCCATAGCTATCAATATAGAGCTACAGCCTCTCTAAATAACTTTGGAGAAGTGGACCCTTCCACAACTTTTTATATTATTTAACTTCAATAAGCCTCAATTTCTCCATTTATATTAATAATATTGGAATAATAATAGTATTCTTGGGGCAGTTAAATAAGATGGTGTAAGTAAAGTATCTTTTTTTTTTAATTTTTTTTTTTTTTTTTTTTTTTTGGCTGTGTTGGGTCTTCGTTTCTGTGCAAGGGCTTTCTCTAGTTGTGGCGAGCGGGGGCCACTCTTCATCGCAGTGCGCGGGCCTCTCACTATCGCGGCCTCTCTTGTTGCGGAGCAGAGGCTCCAGACACGCAGGCTCAGTAGTTATGGCTCACGGGCCTAGTTGCTCCGCGGCATGTGGGATCTTCCCAGACCAGGGCTCGAACCCGTGTCCCCTGCATTGGCAGGCAGATTCTCAACCACTGCGCCACCAGGGAAGCCCTAAAGTATCTATTATGTGTTTGGTTTATGATGGGTGCTCAGTATTAGCTCTCATAAATGGTAATTTCCATTTCCTATGTCCTAGAGAAGTAGAGTTTGCAATGCAAAGGGCCTATCATGTTACCCTATCTAAAACAATTTGCCAGTAGAAAAGTGATTCTTTTATATCCTTGTTTTGAGGTTTTTTACTTTTCTGTCTTTATGAATGAAAAACCTAGCCAATTGGGACAGCCATTTTTAAAACAATTTTCACTTCAGTTAAGACTTTGTTTCACACCTTTTCCCCAAAATTAAAGACAGCCCTCAAGTGTGCATGAAATACAATAACAAATTAGACATAGAAGATGTCTAAGAAAAGGACACTGAAAGGGATAAAGTAAAATCATGAATTATGTAAATGAAAACCCCACATACTATAGAGTCCTATGAACGTGCTGTGGTTAGGCATGTACTTCATTATAAAATTCCTTACAGTAAGTGCTGTAAGATACTAACTAACCTCCTATGCATTTCAAAACTGAATTTTCTGCTTTGGTTCCTTTTTTAAAGAAAGGACGTTGTATGTCTTAATAGGCATCCTCTCTTATAAAAGCATACGAAGATTATTTTGATGTCTGATATCAAGTCAAAATCTCACAAATTCTGTAGATGCTAGGCACCAACCTAAACCTCGACTTCTGTCCAAAAATCTGAACAGAATCATTAATGATTTTTCAATTTTCCAAAACCAAATACATAGATGACTTAGATGATTTCGGTTTAGAGGGTTGTTTTATTATGGGCCATTTTCCTAAGGGTCACTATATGAATTAATTATAAAAACATTTACCCGATGAGATTTTGAAATATAACAATTTGAATGGTAACTAACAGAAAGTTCAGTTATATTTTAAATCAAGAAAAATGGGTTACAGCGGCCTTAGCAGTGAACTTATCTATGCTCACTACCACAATGATACGTTTATTAGGTCACAATTAAAGTGACTATTTCTCACTCAATCTGAACTTCACTAAAGCCACCTCCAAGTTTGGGCACATAACTAGAAGGCCTAGGCCATAAGGGTTGGGACAGCTGTGATGGATCAAGGGACGCACAACAATCTACGTTTGGATGTTTAGTGAATTTTGCTCTGACTTCTTGAGAGAGGTTTCTGCTCTCTCATCAATGGTTTACTATTATCAAGCAGATTTCAAGTGCAATCACCTTGCTACTTTACTCTTGCATGGCGAGAACTCTGCCAAGAGCCTTGTAACACTGCTTTCAGCTTTCATTTAACTACTCTTAGCCTTGATTACAGGAACAGAATTTGAATATGGAGCAAGTTATGAGAGCTTAACATAAGATCCGACTATTAATGCATGTGTAAAATTTGCATTTTAAAAACCAATGCAAGAATGAGCCAAGCAGAAATGGAATTCAAATATCAAATTTTAAAGATTGTTTTAAGTCCACTTTTTTCTTTAGTTTATAACTTAAAGGATTAATATGCTAATGTTGTTTTAAAGCAAAAGTTAACAATTTTTTTCTGTAAAAGGCCACAGAATTGACAATTTTTTCTGTAAAAGGCCACAGAATTGATAATTTAGGCAACACCATCTCTGTTGCAACCACTCAACTCCACCATCATAACATGAAAGCAATCACAGACGACACCTAAACGAATGGGCATAGCTGTGTTTCAATAAAATTTAATTACTAAGACAGCAGACTAGATTTGACTTGCCACCAGTATTTTCTGCACCCCAATTTCAGAAAAAACTGAGTCTATACCTTCCAGTTACAACATTGATCTGTATGTTTTTAATGTAAGATAGTATTGCCATTCAAAACTGTCAGGTAGCTGCATAGTTATTTGTCACCAAAACATCAAACTGTTTGAAATGCTAAGAACTCTAGACCCTGTGTACCAGCAAGCTTACCATTTAATGACATCTCAAGTACTTCAAACCATATGATTTCATAAGAGAGAAATTATACAAGATAATGTTGACAAACTAGAAGGCTAACCCTTCATATTTAGTAACCTAAGGATATATACATCCTTCTGAAGCAATCTACAGAATTTTTTTTGCATGTCAAATTCATTTTAACTTCAGTTTCATGGGAAAATAAAAGTAGCTGAATACAGTTACAGAATCCAGAGATGCCTCAACTGACACTGAATGGTGTGGGCTTCCTCATTCATCTGACTGCTCAGGATAGAATATTTATATTTACGCTTATTACAATGCTTGTAACTGGCATTGGCTGTTGCCACGATTTCCAGTGTGACATAATTATGGTAAAGAGAAAACAGCCTACAGGGAGACACATGTAAGGTCCTGTAGTATTTTTTTTCCTGGTGGCTCATTCGCTTTTTCCATGATTTTCTAAAATAGAGTGAAAAGCAATCTCAGGGGAGTAATAGTTTACCATAGGGAACTACAAGGATATTGAATTTTAAAAAAGCACATAAACAAATTATTAACAACTCAAGAAAAGTGAAGATGCAAAAAAGCTTTCTAATAAAGGCACATGCTGACAGGTATTTCTGAGGATGGGTAAAAATAATGCCTTATTTATTTATTTACGTTTTACATAACAAAACAAGCTTTCTCTAGTCATGAAGCATTTTAAAATGCCACTCTCTCTTCCTGTAAACATTCCGGTCTCTATTGACAAGAGCACCAGGACTGTATCTCCAAAAAGCTTTTTCTATTCACGTGGAATATTGTATGGTTTGATGCCCAATTAATCTGCTACAGTTTAGCTTTGTGGGGCTCAAGTGTCTGCTTCACTTAGCTGTTATACCTCTAAGTGGGTCAGCGCTCTTTAAAATTTAAAGAGTGAAAGGAGACTTGGGATGTACACAAGGAAAACACCATGTTCTCTAATATGTTGTTGCATTTTAAATCAAAATAATTAATAGAAATGATTATTCATGAAACAATTTTTCTTCTAAATACTTGAGCTACATTTTCATTTGCCTTAAATGTATGGCTCTGCTTCAAGTTCCACTCTTTTTCTCATGTTCAATCGTAAAACCTGCCTTTTCATGACATTTACACCCTTTGAATATTTATAAACTGCTACCATACTCTCAATTCTTTGCCTTTAAACTTGATTCCTATTTTCATGGGTACATGGATATTCCACCATAAAACAGGAGCAAGTCAATGACAAAGCACCAAACTGACTCTTTCTTTGGTGACAGGTTCTAAAATCCTTCATCTCATTCCAACAAGAAAGGTTTTAACTCTCTACCAATTTCTAACCATTAACTCTCTTCTTTATTTCTTTATCCCTTCAAATGCGGACGATTCATGTGCTTTAAGGCAGCTTGGCAGATTTATAATATATAAATACTGGGAGAATCAGAATATATGCCAGTAGTTGTAAACTACAGATGCACAGTGATTATTTTCAGAAATGCATGTAGGGAATGTCCACAGATGTTTGGAGTTTAGTCTCTTTGAAAATGTTGTATTTGAGTTATGATGGAAATAAACAAATATCAGTGTAGCTAAGCAATTAAGACATTTATTCTGTTGGTTATGATAAACAATGTTGTGTCCCCCATGTTGTGTTTTTAGCGTATTATTAACTTCAAGGTCTGACATTGACCGAAATAGTAAGTACAAATGCTGGTTAGTGAAAAATAATGCCAATGAGTTGATTCTTATACCAAAAATGATGCTTGTTCTACACTTACAATAACAGGAAAATGATATCTTTCACTATCAGAAAATAATTCTACCTACAATGAATAATGTCTCCTTTGCATTCTCCCTCAAAATATAAATAAGAATTAACAAACAATTCTGGGATTGGAAGTATTACATGGATTAAATTAAACAAACAAACCTAAAATGTAGTCAGCACCTCATCTACCAAACATTTTTATCTGCTAACAATCTACACAAGGACTAAAGTGAGGGATATGGAATTATCAAAAATAGGTGCTCAAATGAGTGATAACTAGTGTCTGGATAACCAGCCTCCAAATAAACTGGATTCTGTTATTTCTGTTTTGCAATTACAGTTCTCCTAAGCTGCCACTGCAGCTTATAGATAACTAAACTCATTTATTAATTTTAGTAGCATTTTTGTATATTCCATTGAATTTTCTACATAGTTGGTCATATTATTTACAAGTAAAAAGTTTTACTTCTTCCTTTTCAATCTGAGGGTTTTTGTTTTTTGTTTTGCCTTATTACACTGGGTAACACCTTCAATAAAATGTTGAATAGAAGTGTTCAGAGTTGGCATCTTCGCCTTGTTTGTGATCTTCGAGGTAGAAGCATTTAGCCTTTCACCTTTAAAAGTGATGTTATATATTTTTTCATGGATGCCTTTTTCAGGTAGATGAAGTTCCCTTTAACTCTTAGTTTTCCAGGTGTTTTTATAATAAATAGGCATTAAACTTTATCAAATGCTTTTTCTGCACCTATTTAGATAAGCTTATGAGGTTTTTTCACCTTTATTCTGGTAATTATGTCAACTTCACTGATTGATTTTTCAAGTGTGAAACTAAACGTGCATTTCTGAGATAAATCCTACTTGGACATGAGGTATTATCCCATCTATATATTGCTGGATTCTTTAAGAGTGTGTCTACGTTCATAAGGAATATCAACCTGAATAGTTTTCTTTTCTTGTATGTCTTTGTGTGATTATGGTATAAAGGGAGTGCTGGCTTCCTCTCATCATCTTTTGTGTCTGTAGGCTCTGTAGTGATTCCCCTTTCTAAAATTTTCTGATATTAATTTGTCTCCTCTCATTTTTCCTTTGTCAGTTCCATAGAGATTTTTAATTTTATTGATCTCTTCAAAGAATATGCTTTGTTTCATTATTTTCTCTCAAGTTTTCCTGATTTCAATTTAATTGATTTCCTCCTTTTATTTATTTTGGGTTTAGGTAGATCTCCTCTAATGAAAGTGAGGAATTAGATAATTTAATTTACAATTCCTCCTATTCTAATAGGCCTATACACTGTAAATTTTCCTCTATGTATTGCTTTAGCTGCATCCTCCACACTTTAATGTGCTGTATTTTAGGTTTCATTTTCTTCCAAGTAGTTTCTAATTCTATTAGTGATTTTTTCATTGTCGTATGTTTTTAATGGAAAATACTGTTTAATTTCCAGATATCTGAAGACATTTTGAACACCTTTTGGTTATTTGTTCCTAAATTGTTGTGATCAGAGAACAAACTCTGTATGATTTCAACTTTATTACATATTTTCCAAGTATTTTATATATGTTAGGACATATTTTATAATTCAGCATACAGTATATACTGGTAAATGTTGTATGGTTACTTGATAATAAATGTTATATAAATGTTAATTAGGTCTAGTTGGCTGTTAATTCCAATCCATTTTTCTACATTTTTACTGATTTACATTTCACTTATTATATCAATTACTGAGGAAAGAGTATTGAAATGTTTTTTTAAAGTATAGCATCTAAAAGTAATATAGAACCCATGCTCTTGGATTGGAAGAATTAATATTATTAAAATGCCAAACTACCCAAAGCAATCTACAGATTTAATGTGATCCCTATCAAATTACCCATGACCTTTTTCACAGAACTAGAACAAATAATCCTAAAATTCATATGGAACCATGAAAGACCCAGAATTGCCAAAGCAATACTGAAGAAAAGGAACAAAGCAGGGGGCATAACCATTCCAGACTTCAGAAAATATTACAAAGCTACAGTAATAAAAATAGCATGGTACTGGCACAAAGACAGGCATATGGATCAATGGAACAGAACAGAGAGCCCAGAAATAAACCCACACACCTATGGTCAATTAATCGTCGACAAAGGAGGCAAGAATATACAATGGGAAAAAGACAGTCTTTTCAGCAAGTGGTGTTGGGAAAGTTGGACAGTCACATATAAATCAATGAAGTTAGGACATACCCTCTCACCATATGCAAAAATAAGCTCAAAATGGCTTAAAGACTTAAACGTAAGACATGGCACCCTAAAACTCCTAGAAGAGAACATAGGCGAAACATTCTCTGACATAAATTGTACCAATGTATTCTTAGATCAGTCTCCCAAGGTGCTGGAAATAAAAACGAAAATAAACAAATGGGACCTAATCAAACTTAAAAGCTTTTGCACAGCAAAGGAAACCATAAACAAAATGAAAAGACAACCTACAGAATGGGAGAAAATTTGCAAACAATGCGACTGACAGAGGCTTAATTTCCAAAATATATGAACAGCTCATACAACTGGACAACAAAAAGACAAAACACCCAATTGAAATATGGGCAGAAGACCTAAAGAGACATTTTTCCAAAGAAGAAATACAGATGGCCAATAGGCACATGAAAAGATGATCAATGTTGCTAATTATTAGAGAAATGCAAATCAAAACTACAATGAGGTATCACCTCATGCCGGTCAGAATGGCCATCATTAAAAAGCCTACAAATAACAAATGCTGGAGAGGGTGTGGAAAAAAGGGAACCCTCCTACACTGTTGGTGGGAATGTAAGTTGGTGAAGTCACTCTGGAAAACAGTATGGAGATTTCTCAGAAAACTAAAAATAGAATTACCATATGATCCAGCAATCACACTCCTGGGCATATACCCAGACAAAACTATAATCCAAAAGGATATATGCACCACTATGTTCATAACAGCACTGTTCACAATAGCCAAGACACAGAAACAACCTAAATGTCCACCAATAGATGAATGTATAAAGAAGATGTGGTACATATACACAATAGAATACTACTCAGCCATAAAAAAGAAGAAATAATGCCATTTGCAGCATCATGGATGCAACTAGAGATTATCATACTAAGTGAAGTCAGAAGGAAAAAGACAAATAAAATACCATATGACATCACTTATATGTGGAATCTAAAATATGACACAAATGAACCTATCTATGAAACAGAATCAGGGACCCAGAGAATAGACTGGTGGTTGCCAAGGGGATGGGGGGTAGGAGAGGGCTGAACTGGGTGTTTTGGATTAGCAGATGCAAACTGGTATATATATTGATAGAATGGATAAACAACATGTCCTACTGTATAGCATAGGGAACTATATTCAATATCCTGGGATAAACCATAATGGAAAAGAATATGAAAAAGAATGTATATATATGTATAACTGAGTCACTTTGCTGTACAGTAGTGATTAACACAACATTGTAATTCAACTATACTTCAATAAAAAATAAATTGAAAAACTTTTAAATAATATAGGAAATTGATCTCTTTATTTCAAAAATTCAAAAGATTAAAGATTAAAATTTAATTATTCTTCAAAAGAAGAATTCTGATTTTAGTTTAATAAGATAAAAACACAACAAAACAGAATAAGGAATAAATGAATTTTATAGAACTAGTTAACTTTTGGCCTACATGAAACTTCCTTATACAACATATGTGGTTTCCTTGATTTGAGTCTGACTTCCTGAGAACCAAACTAAAATAGTCCAAGAGTAATTCCACCCCAAATTTCAAGGTAACTAACTTCTTGCTCTGTTTCTCTTTTGCAGACTATTTCCGTCTTTTTCCATGTGGAGTGGAGTTTAACTCTTTTTTTATAATTTTGTGAGTTAGGTTGTTTACTATGTAAGTACTCAAATTGCTATTCTTCTACAAGTATAGTCAATATATACCTTGAGAGACCAATTATTCATACCTTGTTTCCAGTAAACCTATTTCTTCCGACTTCTACTGGATGACATTGACTATGTCAAAGAGAAAATACAGATGCAAGTAAAAGAAAAAAATAGTTTTAAGAAAGATAGAAAAGAAGTGGACTTAATCCAGGAAGTTCAGTTTTAGCCTTAAAATGGTAGCTTACAAGAGAAAACTTGTCATTTTCCTTCATAGTGCATAATTTAATATATTAGAACAATTTAATTTTATGGGACTTGCACAATAACACCAGATTTTTCTGGTTCATTGATCACTAATTTTGTGTGTGACGATATTGATGTTGTAGGATACAGAGCCAGATGTCAGGTGCTGTGCCATATTGCTAACATGGGCAGCTGATTTATAGTTAGTTATTCATTGCCATTAATTGGCTTCTTTAGATTTTTTCCATTCAAATTGAGAACTCAAGATGTTATCTGGGCTAAGCTTTTTGCAAGAAAACTGTTTCCTAATTCCTAATGCTTTGACCTCAAGAATGTTTAAGAAAAAGGCTGCTGTGATGTATGCATGGGATTTACAATAAGTCTGTTAGATGTCTTCTTCAAAAAGAATAACTGTCAAAACACAAGCCAAAATTTAAATGTAGGCAATAGTAGGAGATTTTTCTGTAACCCAAATGTCCGCTGCACAATACCCATTAATTTGACTTACCACTTCACTCCAAGTAAGTCCAAGTATTTTGGAAATAAAAAATCCTCCCTATATTCTGAACAAATTCAATAAGGTATAAGGAGACAAGTTAAAGACCTTCATTTTTGTGGCTTCTTGATCTAGAATTCTGCTTTCACACTTGCTATTTATCTCCTCTATCCCAATCAGTATATCCCATCTCAGCATATCCCAATTGAAATATATCTTCTTTGATTTCTACAAAACAAATATTCCAACGCAGTAAGAATTTGAAGGCATAAATGATTTCTGGAATAGAGTGCACAAAAGGACTTATGTTCCAGCCACAAAATCAACTTGAAAGTAAATAAGTATCATCTATCTTAAAATTCCCTTTGATTACATCATCAGCAGGGACTGCCACTGACCTTTCATTTTATGTAATCTCAGTTCTCTTCATCTTGTTGGTTCTTCTCTCCATCCTTCATTCCATATGTTCTCTCATCTCCTCTTTCCTCCTCTGAAAAAGTAACAAATTTTTTCCTGGTCTCTCTTAGGTAAAGTCATTGTCTCCCTTTTTACCTGAGCCTTGGTGCCAGCCAATACCAAAGTTCTTGGGGTCAAGCCTCCTACTCAAAGAGCCCTTCAAGTAGCATATCCAGTTCTAAGAATTCTGGGGACAGCTGTTATGTTGGGAGATATTTTATATATTATGTGTATATAATATATCAATTATACATATTATAAATTATATTAAATTATATATTAATTATAAATTATATAATTTTATAAATTCTGTTATCCATTATATATACATTGTATATGCTATATAATATATAAATTTTATATATATATACATTTTTATTTTATTATCTATATGGAAGAGGTAAGAGAGGTAAGAAAATATTATTTCATATTGTGAGCGCCTACCATGCGTGGAAGGCTAGGCAGAGAGCGCTGCTTTTGGTACTATGGTGAAGGCAACTTGACCTCTCATACCTTTAGGGAATTTTAACATTTTATAACATAATATAATTTAAAATAAATACAAACTTAGTAAAAGTATATTAAATCTCTAATACCAAATATTATTAAATATGTTTAGGACATTGTATTTCCATAAAGTGTCCTTTTACCATAGGCCTTACTTTCTGCCACAATGGACCTGAAACTTCCCTGCTCATTTGCAGGATATGATAAAACTAGATACCATTTGAATGAAATGTTATAATTTATAAACCTAAAAAGTATTAATTTCTAAATTATATTTTCAGTAGCATGTCCATTGCATGCAAACATGCCATTTTCAATAATACAACATAAAAAGAAAGTTTAAAATAATCTATTTTTCCCTGTAATATGCCCCATGATAAAGGCCAAATGTGCCATAAAGGATTAGTTAAGTGAAAAGAAATTTGTATTTCTCTTTTCATGTGCATTTTTAATCATTTCTTCTTTCACCAAAAAAAAAAAAAACAAACTGAAAATAAAATTCAATTCCATTCTTTCATCAAACAGTTGCCAACCACATCCTTTACCAGGAAATAAGGGTCAGAAAGTTTTAGTGGAGGAAGAAAAGTTACAAAGTAGAATAAATAATCTCTAATCTTAGGAGGATAAAATTCATACCGGAATCTGGGGAAAAAAAAGGTTCACAAGAGTATGTTAAATATTAAAGATTTACTAAACAACATGCTGCAAAACACATTTTAATTGTTAAGGCAATGTCAGGGAGTATTCAGTACGGGCTGAAGTTTGACCTATAGGTTAAATCTTCAGCTAGAAGCTGGAACTTAAAGGTATATGTGTAACTGATATATTGAACTATCATAATTCATGACTTAATTGAAATGTGGATTTTTTTCCCTCTACAATTATCCTCTAAACTTTATTCAGTAGGGGTGGTTTCCTCTAGCACCAGTTGAAAACTCACAGGCTCACTCTTAAATAATAAACATTCCTATGGACACTTTAAGACAAACAGAAATGCAGTTTAGGAATTAGAATGTCTAGTCCAGGATAGTAATCAAAATTTTGAACTGGATTTAACATTAAGTCTTCCTTCCTCCACCAGCTTGGGCCTGCCTTCCCCAGTTTGCTGGCCTGTTTTTGCTTTTTCCAGGGGCTAGTGGTAAGAAAAAGAGAACAGGTGAGATTATACTGGGCCTTCTTCTGGCTATCAGCCTTCACACCTCAGGACCTGCAGATTTTTAAAGCTGACTCTCTCAAAGAGCATTTTGATGGAGTCTTCAAAGAGTCTCTGATTAGCTACTCCAAGGACAGTTTCTTTGCTCAGAGAGGATATACCTTTATTCCAAATGGTTGTGAATTCTCCATCTTACTGACACTAGGACCCCTACTCAACACAGCTCCTTGTCACTTGGTTTCTGTTCTCTCCCTCTCTCTCTCTCTCTGCAGTGATATGCTACAGCTAGCTCTTAGAGGCTCACTACAGCAGATTGTGCGCATTTCTTTCCAACTCCATGTTCAGTGATGCCATGTTGGTAGCTTGAAATTGGTCATAATGGCGATATTTATACCACAGAAATAGACACATGCTACAAATTGTGTGTCCGGGGAGCACTGCTTTTATTTGGGTTTTTTTTTTTTTTTTGAGAATCAGTTTTTCAGCACAACACTGGGCCCACAGCGTACACTTAAACATCCCTTGCCCCAGCAATCTATAGATGTACAGGCAAATCACAACATTGCTTCTTCTAATGGCTCCATCACAACACAGCAGCTAGTATTGTTTTGTTCTCTGAATATACCTGGTAGAAGCCAGACCACAGAAAGGCTCAATGTAGCAGTCACATATTAAGCTCCCTACATGCCCTTGGAAGTCTCTCCATCATCAGGTTTGATGAAGAGGAGCAGGCATTCTGACTCTGAAGGGGTAGGGCTCACAGCACAAATTTCTCCCAGGATACCTTCTGTCCCAAATCCACTCTTCTAATCCACTCTCTGACTCACTATATCCTCCAAGAGTTGTGGAAGTGATGAATTTTGCATTTATAAGGTCTTTGAAAATTCACATCTTTTTTGTATTGATGTCTTATTCAAAACTCAATTTTAGCACCCCGTTTCAAGAAGTAAGTATAAATAATGAAAACGAGTAGGGAATCCCAAACATATATTCTGTACAGAAGGACCAGCAAAAATAAGGTCAAATGAGAGAACATATCAATCTCATATTTTGTGACTATAGTTGTTGTTGGAGTTTTTGTTGGGGGGGTGTTTTTGTTTGTTTGTTTGTTTTTTATGTGGTAGGGAGGCAAGTTCATGTGTTGAAACTCATTTAATTTGAAAGGAAAAAAACTACTTTAACTGAGCCTGGGGTAGGCTCTGTGCTAGCCTGGGCAGTGCTTCTTATACTTAATGTACAAAGGAATCTCCTGGGAGGTCTTGTTAAATTGCAGATCCTAATTCAGTAAATCTAGGTGGGGCTAAGATTCTGTATTTATAACAGGGATCCAGGTCATCCCCATACTACTGGTCTGGAATGTCTTTGAACAGCAAAGGACTAGGAAAACACACACACACACACACACACACACACATACACACTCATGAAATAAAACAATTCTATGAGATGCTTTTTATTATCTCTATTTTATCAATAAGAAAACTGAGGCTGAATGAGGTTAACTTGTCCGACTACACAGATAAGTGGCAGAGGGGATCCACAACTACATGTGTCTTCTTCCCTTTCTCTTTCCAGTAGATGACACAGCATCCCTGAAGTTGATACTGTTATTTTCAAACTATAATCTGGTAATAAATAAATAAATAAATAACGATGTTGAATTTATTTTCCTTATAATATGATTGACTTCCTATTTTCATGTAACTGTTCAGATTCTTCTATTTCATAGCCCCAGAGTTAAAATGGATTTAATTAATATCATGTTCCATGCCTTTTATTGGTATATATAGCTTAACTATGGAATGTCTTCTAGATACTTGGTCCACATCTACATGGTACAAATGTCTGCATCAAAGAGGTGTATTTTGTACTCTACAGCAGTATATCTGTGAGTCTTCAAGTTATCCCAGGTATACTGTCCAGCAAAGAGATTTCTAAAACATGTATTGACTCTCTTTATCCCCCTACACTTCTATGGAATTTGTATAGAATGCTATCCAACGGTCACAAAAGCTGAGCCCCAAGAAAAAATATGATTAATATGGGCTTTCCCTAGAAAGGTGGTATTAGCCACCTGAACCCACAAATTTCAATTTTTTAAAGATAATAATCTTTAAGTCCTGATTGCTCATAAAATACTTGGGTTCTTACAGTGCATTTGTACAAAATACAAAATTATTCATTAAATAATGATTCTTTTAATATAAATATTTATACATTTATTTTATTAATTGTAGTCATTGCTGCAGAGCCTCAATCCCTTGATCTTTACCTTTATGCTTGTTTAGAACGAAATGAAGGAAGGAAGACAGAAGGATGTGAGTCACATGCTAACAAAAATAACAAAACAGGCTTGGCCACAGATAATTTCCTGAAACCAGTATGAGAAGGAATAAGCTATGTGAAAGAAAAACATTAGCAAGCCATTTCGTGAAACAGTAAAATTTCCAAATATAATTGAAAAGAGAAAATCCTTTCCAAACAAAATATCTGTTCCTGAGCCTGAGGCAATAAATAAATAAATAAAAGGTGGGGAAAGCTCAGTCTTAATTTTTTTAAAAAAATTGTTTGCTTTCCGGATTTACACTATGATTGAGGAGCTGTTTAATAAAAACAAAAAGAAACATTTAGGTAAAATTTTTTTAATAAATAATAATATAATCTCTATGCAAGAGATGTAATAAATTGGTATGTATTCTGGGGTTCACTGAGTTTTAACTTTGAAAACATCTCTTTGGATAAATGGAGTTTAATAATTGGGAATAATTTCATGTGAAATATCATATCAAAAGACCCAGAAAAAACATAAAAAATGTTTGATTATCACAACACAGCCATTAAAAATCATTTTGATAAAAGTCAGGCCCATCCTGGTTTTAAAACATTTTAAAAAACCAGGATTAAAAATTGTTGTATTTATATGCAAAAACAGCAGTCTATCTAAAATCAATTGCCATTTTCTTAATATAAACATTAGATACCTCCATAAATTAAAATCTAGAACAAAGGATGTTCATAATCCTCACTAACATAAAATATGTAGAAATAGCCTTTTTCAACACATGTACAAGAATCATGAACGTGTTTTCTGGGTTATTCATATAAACAACTTGGATATATGATGAAATATGCCATGTTCATGGATGAGGAAATAGAGTGTTACTAAAATATTAGTTCTTTTAAAATTAATTTATAAATTTGCAATAATTACATCAAAATTTCAAGAGGAGATTTTGAAACGAGACAAAATTTTTTAGATTTCATATGAAAGAATAAATGAAAAAAGGAGGTCAGAAAATTTTAAAAAAGAAGAGTAATGGGTGAAGGAGTTTAACCCTACCAAATATTAAAACATGTTATAAAGTTCTAATAATGTGAAGAACATGGTACTATCAAATATGTAAGAATCAAATATGTAATAAATAAGGCATTCCAAATGAATAAGGAGAAGGGGAAGATTTGTTTGATAAATAGTTCTGAAACAATTCCAGAATGATGAAAGTGTAAAATTTTTTAATAACTAATAATAAATTACATCATAAAAAATAATAAAAGTTAAGTAAACAAATTTGCCAGTCATGGGAGGGGGGAAAAAAAAAAAGCACCTAAACTTAAAAACAAAGGAACAGATTGCTAGATTTAAAGATCTAAAATTTCCAAAATTCTGTCAATAAATAAATAAATAAATAAATAAACCTTAACAGTAAGAAATATCTGGGTAAAATATTTGCAAGATAAATCAACATGCTCTTGCATGAACTAAGCACTGACAAAACTGGAGATACACATGGCTAACACTTAAAAATAAATGTCTTCCTTACCAATAATCAAAGAAGTAAAAACAAATTTAAACAAAATAGCAAGTTTTTGATTCTTCAAAATAGTAGAAATTTTAAGCAATAAAAATAGCCAATACTGCACACTTCGTTCTTATGTCTTCTGAAGTTGGTTTGGAAATTAACCATTCAATAAAATGATCTACCAGGTGAAAGCAAGTCTTGCACAACATTCTCCTACTCTTACAGACAATTATTAAACAAATATTCTTAACAAGCAGGCAAAAACAGCCTGTACTATACTTTCACCGAAATGCCCGCCCTGCCCTTTTAACTGGACAGACCTCCAACTGGATGCAAAATTAACTGAAGCCAGATATGACAGCCTTCCAGAAGCAGGATCTAGTACCCTGATAGTCAACTCCAGACAACCTGAAATCTTCTAAACCAATGGCTGGTCACAGTATTATTTAGGGATCAAGAATTGGGCCCTATTTTAAGGGAAAAGAGCATAGGCCTGGTTGGTTTCTTATTCTACATCCATACAAGTGTGCAGAGTGTCTCAAACATTTTTAACCAAAACTTTTTTTTCTTGAAAACTTTTAATTTCACTAAGCAGTAAAATCACGCTAATTTATAAGCTGCCAATTTCACCAATAAAAGTTAATTTCTGACCATCATTATGCTAATTCCCATACTGGTTGTCAACTGAGATATAAAAAACAGAAGCACTTGTATTAGGCATTGCTGGGGTATGGACTTCCTGATAAGAACTCCAGCTGGCTTTCTTTGGACTTTTGCACCGTTGATTAGCACCTGGGTTATTCCTTAACCTAACAAAACCTGCATACTCTATATAATGCGAATTAGAGACATTTAATACCAGGTGTATTTTCTCTCCTTGCACATGTTCCCTCTTATTATTGCATCTTGTATGCTTTCAGTATTCCTATCTATGGAGATGAGTGGAACTACTACACAGCTCAAGTTGTATTCAGCTTAGGTCCATCAACACTGATTCTGGTAAATCATTGCAAATGTCAGATTCTTCAAGTGAAAAAGAAAATCCACAATTTGTGCAGAGTGACGATCTATTTTTACTTTCAAAAATTCCATGTACACTCTGCTGAGAAAGATTACTTTTAAGTATTTGATGGTAGTCTAATCTTGCATAATCTCAAACTTATTTCAATAGCCTTACCTCATCGCTCTGGAAGCCAAACAAGGTCAACGCGTAGTTTTTGGCAAGGCACTCGGCACTGTTTATGATGCCACAGCTATTTGGCAGTGACAGCTGCCCATCCCCCCATCAATCTCAGGCAGCCTGTCTCTCTGCCAGCAGCCATCAATGAAGAGAGGAAATAGAGCTTCAAAGGTCTCAGTACAGCTCATAAAAGATCAGGAGGACTGACCCAAGCCAAGATGAAGATTGTACATTTGGCAGTTATGTTTGGATATAACGACGAGATAATCCATAGAAATGCAGGATTAACCGAGAGGAAGTCTGGATTTAATAGCCCCAGAGCGAGGTAAAAATAAATGTACAAGAGAAATGAAAATCCCCAGGGAAAACACTTGGTATCTCACAGCCATCATAGAAGAAGAAGAAAAGGAAGACAAAACAAACAGAACCGCTCAAGATTCGGAGTTGATCATATATGACAATAATGTTAAATATGCAAAGAATGAAAATGAAGAAATGAGGGAGAGTAACAAGATACTCAAAAGACATGATCAGTAAGGTGGTGACGAACTGAAGGCACTGCCAAAGTCTGCAGACAGTTAGCACGAAGAGAGACTCTGAAGGGTTTAAAAGGAAACCATAATTCTAGGAAATTAGAAACCAGAAGTCAGCTGGAAATTCATGGCAAATTTCAAACCATTTCAAAGAAAAAGACGAAAAAATTGGATATAGGTTCAAAGGATAATTAAAGATCCAAAGTTCACTGCCAATGCAACTTGGAACTAATCTCTTTTATACCCAGATGGGAAGACTTTTGCAATTCCTAGATATAAAAGTTTTTGACTCCAAAAGCCAGTACCTGGCTGCAGTGAGAGGGGAAGCTATTATCAGATTTGGGGTTTATACACCCCCATTCCAAAAACAGTATATGGTGCCTTACAAAAAATAAAATAGAAACACTGCAACATGACAATAAAAATTAGAAGCGAGTGAAAGAATTCAGGCAAAAAGAAAATAAGGTAGCACTTATAAAATAAAGCCAAAAATGAATAACACACACAAAAAGAACCTTACAATAAAATCTGGTAAGAATGGTTTCCAACCATTTTAGTATGAAGTTGCTTTTTCTAAAATTAGAAATTTTCCTGCCCTCAAACTACAAACTGCCCCCCCACAGCCATGATAAGAATTCTAAGTGTGCAAACATCCATTGATGAATTATGCAACAATAAACTACAATGAATTCAGTTGAGTGAAATTGTATTTTATGAGTCAAAAGACACATGCACCCCAATGTTCATAGCAGCACTATTTACAATAGCCAGGACATGGAAGCAATGTAAATGTCCATCAACAGAGGAATGGATAAAGAAGATGTGGTACCTCTATACAATGGAATATTACTCAGCCATTAAAAGGAACAAAATGGGGTCATTTGTAGAGACATGGATGGACCTGGAGACTGTCATACAGCGTGAAGTAAGTCAGAAAGAGAAAAACAAATATCATGTATTAACTTATATATGTGGAATCTAGAAAAATGGTATAGGTGATCTTATTTGCAAAGCAGAAATAGAGACACAGATGTAGAGAACAAATGTATGGATACCAAGGGGGAAAGGAGGGAGGGGGAAGTTGGGAGACTCGATCGACACATATATGCTATTGATACTATGTATAAAATAGATAACTAATGAGAACATACTATATAGCACAGGGAACTCGACTTAATGCACTGTGGTGACCTAAATGGGAAGGAAATCCAAAAAAGAGGGGATATATGTATATGTATAGCTGATTCATTTTGCTGTACAGTAGAAACTAACACAACATTGTAAAGCAAGTATACTCCAATAAAAATTAATTTAAAAAAAGAAAAAAGTGTATCCACATGAAAAATAATCATATATAAATTATAAGATATTAATCTAATTAAAATATTTGATATTCACATCAATTAATGGGCCTTTCTGAAAAGTCTAATGCCCTGACTTAGCAAATCTATTTATTTTCTAAAGAGCTTTGCATTTCATGTCTCACCAAATACAATGGAAGTTTTAAAGGAAATCCAATGGGTAATAAAGTACAGCCATTAAGGCCCATAAAAATTACCACCAAAAGGACTTTTTCTTGGAGTCTATTAAAAAAGCTCTCTGTAGTCCCCAATTATCTGTTCTCCATTCTTTCTTCACAAATAGCTTCACCCAATCTCCCCAAGTATTAACAGGGATACAGTTCCACCCCACTGCCCTTAGGTATAGTCATGTGACTAAATTTTAGTCAATGAGATATACATAGAAATGGTGTGAGCAATGTCCACCAAGGAAGGGCTGTGCACTTCACCTCCATTTTTCTCCCTCCTTCTGGGTTGAATGAAGACAGTCCTGATAAGTGCCCTACCCTCCAGGTAGCAGATAGAAAAGCTAGATGGAGCTTTGATGAACTTATGGAAATCCTATAATAGGACTTTGCCTACTGGACTTCGAAGAAAACAAAACTTTTTTTGTTTTGTTTTGTTTTGTTTTGTTGTTTTTTCACTGTAACAGCTCCTTTACTTTGCAGTGAAAATTGATTTGTATATTTTTTGCCTCTGAGTCCTTGTGGGATTTTTTTTGTTGTTATTCAAACAGAAAGTCACAAAAATTATAATCATCCTCATCAGTTCACTCAGTCCCATGTAATTAATTTTTTTTCATCTTGATCTTTTGTTAGCACTTTTATGAATTCATCAGTTTTCCATCAGAGTTCTGAAAATGCTTATTCATTCAGTTCAGCAGTACAGTCAGTTACCAGAAGCCTGTACTCGTCAGAGTCTTTTCCATGAATTCCTTGAAGATGAAACCCTTTTATAGGAACATATTTGTAAAAGCATCAGAGTACACCCAGAACTGTCTGTAAATGACAAAAGACTTAAAAATGACCACGGTTAAAGATTTGATGAAAGTTCATAATAATGCAATTGACAAGGAAATTTAGTTATTTCTGAGATATACATTTTAAAGTATTAACTAGAATTATGACTTATAACATTAAAAACTTCTTTTAAAGCCACTATTAATTTGGGGTTTTTGCTGTCACGTGCTTTCAAGTCTAGTTCCAATTAATACACTGTCTCTACCTGTCAACAATTTTCAATTGTAATACTTAGCTTATATTTACTCTTAGAAAAATCACACGGTCTGAATGAACTTTAACTTATCTCCTACAACTTTGCAGCCTCATTTCTTGTCCTTGTCCTTAGTTCTTTCTGCCCTTTTCCTCTAACCCCAGGCATTTACTCTGATACAGGCTTACTGGTTCGTAATTGGAACCAATAGCTTTCTAGGTCTCCTGTATATGTAATCAATGTACTAAGGTTTGTTTTCAAATTACTCCAGGGTTAATTCTTCAGTATTTTCCCCCACATCTTTCAACTTCTTGGTTTTCACCTTTGTTTTGCTCAAGCAAGTCTTCAAATAACCTTTTATAGAAAAGCTTATAAAAGTTCATGAAATTAGAATTTGAAAAGTAACCTCCTTAGAAAAGCTTCTGAAAATTTGAAAAAAGCTGTATTTTACCATCACACTTGATTGCCATTGTGACTAAGCCTAGAACATATCCTCACGGCTTCTGAGGCATTGTTTCATTGCTTCTAGGATCTAATGTTGTTGGTGAGATGTCTGATGTCAAACTGATTTATTTTCATGAATCATATTATGACATGTCCCCTGTAACCCAGCTGTGAACTTTTATTTTTTTAAATCTCTGTGTTCTGAAATTTCAGATATGAATATTTGTTTCATCACCCTGGGAATTTAATAGACCTTTACAATGTTAAATAATTCTTATGCTTAGTATTAGAAAGTTTTCTTCAATTTTTTCATTACTAACTTCCTCCCTTCCATTTTCCTCCATTTTCCTATGTTCTTTTTCTCCAGAAATCCTGTTAGATCAGTGTCTGGCTTCCTGGATCGATCCTCCATATTTCTTATCTTTTCTCCTTTCTTGGTATTTTCTCTTGTTCTGGTTTTCTTAATTTCACCTTCATAACTGTCTATTAAATTTTTGCAATAATATCTTCAATGTAAAAGAACTCATTTTTGTCCTCCATTAGTCCTTTTTGTAGTTTCCTTTTCTTATTTTTGGAGGCGATATCCTTTCAAATTTTCATGAGGATGACAATTAACTTCTTTTAAAGTTCTCTTCTTTTCCCTAAATTACCCGTGTTTCTTTTGAAGAGAATGTTCTTTGAGTTGTTTTTTTCATGCTGCTGGTTTGATTCAAATTTTTTATGATCTTTGGCTGGCTTTTGATGAATAAGAATGGTGGACTGGACTGATTTTCTAAGATAATAGCTATGAATGTCCTAGGCTGTTGTTTAACTATTTTAATTTTAAATCTAGGTTTCTCACACAAAGATGATACTCAACTCAAAGTTCAGAGCATATGGGCAGACTGGTCTACTTACAGGCTTCATATTAGGGTGAGCAGTAAAGGTAAAGGCGTTTAGGCTGGAGTGGGGACAGAGCTTCCAAATGCTTCCAGGAGGACTTTACCCTGGAAGACCTGATTTTATTCCTGCGGTTCATTTGATTTCTTTTAAAAAAGTGGCTTTAGGGTTGTCTTGTTATTATTGTTTTGTTTTTCTTTCTTTTTGCCTGAAAGTTGTATATTAGGCTGCCTAGAAATGTCTGCTTTCCACCTGTCTTGAAATGTGGAAGGGCAGGAAGGAAGGGATGCTGTAATCCTACTCTTCATTCAATTGTCAGCCTTTCAATTAATCTTCCGATTTCACTTCCCTTCTCATTCATGTTTTCATTGCTCATCGTCTCTCGGCTGGGATCGTCTCCAGTTCTGCTACACAGCTCAGGTGTCTCTTTATCATAGCCTTCCCTCCTGCGTATTCTGGACTGCTATGATTTACTTGTTTTTGATCTGTCAACAGTTTTATCTTCCTCGCATCTTCTAGAAATTTATTGACGTCTTTTTCAACAATATTTCTCCTCCCATTCCCTCCATTTTATGAGCTGATTTCTTTACTATCATATACTGGGATTTCAAGAGGGAAGGGACAGAAATGCTTGTGCTAAGTCTACCATCTGAAATCAGAAGTACTGTTTAGTCAGACTTACTGTATAGCACAGGGAACTATATTCAGTATCTTGTAATAACCTATAATGGAAAAGAATCTGAAAAAGAATAGATATATGTATATATGTATAACTGAATCACTTTGCTGTACACCTGAAACTAACATTGATTTACAACATTGTAAATCAAGTATAGTTCAATAAAATAAGAAGTACTGTTTAGTGTTAAGTAAAAATGAATCTTACGTGGTCTGGTTAAAATCTATCAAAAACCGTTATTAGATTCAGAATTTAATATTTCTTTTTTATTTATACTTCATTTCTTTGCATATATGTTCATTTATCTACTCTTTATACCTTTTTTATTGTATGACTTCTATTTTCACTTTTGATATTAACACAGTGAAATAACTTTACAGCTACCTTAAGTCTTTTGGAAACAAGAAGGTTGATAAATCAGTAAATATTTTTAAATAAGTTTTGATGTCACTAACTATATAGACGTTTTGTTCTTGGATTTATTCTTTTGTTCCTGGACGAAAATAATTGCTTAAACACCTTTAAAGTGTACTTTTAAAAATGCTAAGGATGAAGTAAAAAAAAAAAAAATCCGATGAGACTAATAAAACGTCACCACAGATATAGTTGCCAATTCACTGATTTTTGATGCCCAATAGCCAAATCATACAAATCCATCCTGGGCAAGAAGAGCAATAGCGCATGGTAAAACACAAAGAAACTGTGCCAAGTCTATGAGAAAATACTTCAGAACATCAGTCTGCAGATTGAATGTCACATGTTATGGTTGGGAGCATATTTGGGACTTTGCTACTTATAAAACTCCATTGGGTTTTCATAAACACACTTTATACTCAAACCACTGGAAATTGAGTCATTTGTTGAGACATGGATGGATCTAGAGACTGTCATACAGACTGAAGTAAGTCAGAAAGAGAAAAACAAATATCGTATATTAACGCATGTATGTGGAACCTAGAAAAATGGTACAGATGAACCGGTTTGCAGGGCAGAAGTTGAGACACAGATGTAGAGAACAAACGTATGGACACCAAGGGGGGAAAACCGCCGTGGGGTGGGGATGGTGGTGTGCTGAATTGGGCGATTGGGATTGACATGTATACACTGATGTGTATAAAATTGATGACTGATTAAAAATAAATAAATAAATAAATAGTTTCTAAGATTAAAAAAAAAAAAAAAAAAACCACTGGAGTAAACTCCATAACAACAGGAGTGTCCTGACCTGAATGTAATCTCTTCACATTGTTTGGAAGGGGAAGGTTACCGCAGAAGCCATTTTAACTCGATTTCTGCTAAAATGTCACTGTCCTTAAAATAAATATATTTGCAGCTTTTAGAGCGATCTATCAAGACTTTTTTGGGTATGACTGTATTCTGCACAGAAGGAACAAAAACGAACAGAGAAATATTTAAATTGGTTTCCCATATAATTTCAATGCATATACACACAAAACCCTGCAGATGTGTTATTGTTTAAGATAAGTCCACTGTCTATTTTAGGATCCCTCCCCCTCCCAAAATTTAATGTGACTCATTTACTCTGGGCAGTGACTCATTTGTATTCACTGATCAGGCTGCACTAGAGAAAAGGTCCTCTTCAGAGTGACTAATAAAAGACAATATCCTTCTTTCCATCCCAGTATATTACATGTCTCCCAGATGTTTTTCTCTATCCCTGCAAGAAAAAGGAGAGAGGTGGAATCTTATGAATTACCCTTTTATGCTTGAATTGATCAAATTAGAAACTTGCCCTTCCTGGAAGTGGAGCATTAATGAAGGAAGCTCAAACCGATTTCATGATGCCCAGCAGTCAGTCTTTCTCTGCCTCTGCCTCTCTCTCTATGAGATATAATTCACATAACCATAAAATTTACCCAACTGAAGTGTACAGCTCAGTGATTTTTTAGCATATTCAAAGTTGTACAATCATCATTATCTAATTCTAAAATATTTTCATTCCCCCCAAAATAAACCCCATACCCATTAGCAATCACTTCCTAATCTCCCCTCCATCATACTCCCCTCTTCCAAACTCCCATCTCTGGCAACCACTAATCTACTTTCTGTCTCTATAGACCTGCCTATTGTGGGCATTTCATCTGAATGAAATCATACAGTATTTGGTGTTTTTTGAATGTTTTATTTCACTAAGCATAAGGTTTTCAAGGTCCATCCTTGTTATAGCAGGTATCAATACTACATTCCGTTTTATTGCCAAATAATATTTCATTGTATAGACACACCACATTTTATTTATCCATTCATCAGTTAATGGACATTTGGTTACCATGAATAACGCTGTTTTAAACATCCATGTACCTGTTTTTTGTGTAAACATATGTTCTCATAGGTTTATGCCTAGGACTGGAATTACTGGGCCATATGATAATTCTATATTTAACTTTGTGAGAAACCTCTTTAATACATAATTTAAAAATTTTTACTATATCAATTGAATGGAATAATTTTCTTTTTGTAGTAATATTACCAGAGAAAAAAGTTCCAAGCATAAATAAGCCTCATTAAGATAGAATTTTTCAAAGGATGTTGTTTACTTAATTTTTCTCCAATCTGGACACCAGTATCATGACCAGGCTATGCAAGTAGGGTCCATTCTTTTCAAATATCTATAAGTAATAATACCAGAAAGAGTTGCTAAACATACTTTCATTGTTTAGATAAATGACAGCTGTAAAACAGAAAGGACAATTTGCAAAACTCTAAATTGTGGTGGTGGTGTTGCTATGCTTATGTTGTTAATATCACAAGACAGATGGACTTTACGAAATATCATATTTTACTTTACTTTTTTGTGGGGTTTTTTTTTGCCCCACCATCAAGTCAACGATAAAAGAGTCATTTACTGTAGTGACATCTACAGGCACTTTCAGAGAAAAACATACTCAACTCTCCTTCGAAACTGAAACACTCTCATTCCCCGATCAGGAAGCCCTGTGTGGATTTAGACGGATGGTTAGTGGTCTTCAGTGTAGTACCACATAGAAGGCAGACCTTACCCCATATTCAATTGAGTTTTAAAACACATCCATTTGTCTACAAAACTAATTTTCATGAAATGATTAGTCATCTTAATTTCCTGCACTCCCATTCCATCCATATTTATCCAGTGAAAACTTAACATTACCATTTGGGATTCATACTGTACTAAAACGATTTCAGTGTCTCCAATTGGTTTGTCTATACCTTGTTTCACACACATAGATTATGTATTTTATGGCATTTGAGGGTATAAAGGGAGACTGCTGCCCTCATGCTTCCTGAGCTGTAGAAACCTGTGATCCTGTCTCAAGATACTACAAGTGGAAAGGGTTATCAACTTCTTGAGAATGGCTTGAATTACCAGAGTTGGAAGACTATAGGAGTCCACAGGTTGAGTAACCTTGAAAGAGATTTACCCAAGACAACCTTTTATTTGCCACATCTGAATGACCCCAGTTCAAGCGAAGCTGTGGAGTGGTGGGTACCACTAGATCAGGCAAAGAGGGCAAGATGAAGTGGCTTAGCCAGAGAGAACATCTCCCACAGCAAGAGACTGTGCAGTGTCCGCGATGAGGGAGGGGCAGGATGCCCATGATAAACACGTCATAATGTTGCCCTATTTAAAAAAGAGCAAGCATTAGAAGTCTGCCATGCCAGAGAGCACTTGACAGTCACCTAAGATCTCCCAACAGCACCAGTTAAGTAAGTAACACTTTTTTCCCCTTTATACCTTAACTCCTCTGTCCCATCCAACCCTGAGGCAAAGGATGGAAAGTCAGGAAGATACGAGGTAAGAAAGACAGGAGATTCACTGCATCCCTTCCCAACCTTCTGGGTCCGGACTAAGAGAAAGGTAAAGTCATTAAACTGGATATGAGAAGCTCAGTTTAGACTGCACTTTTAATACCATAAAAATGAAACTGAAAGTGACCAGAAAATATCTCCTAGGTGTGAGAAAGGAATGCATATCTGACAAAGAAGTTTTCAAAAATGGTAGAAGAAAAATAAAGCTATTTCTAATTTTATACTACAGAGTCCAGCTCATATAGTTGGCTCAGTCAGGATTTTACTTTCTACTATCTTTTCTTTTTAGCTAATCAGTCAACTAGTTTTAGGGAAGGCTTGAATAAAAAAGAGAGAGATTTTTGTCCATGTTCAAAATTCAGGAAAATATCCCAAAGGTTATAGTTATTCTAAAGCATATTTATTTTGCATGTTTATAGTTTTTAATTTATATACCCTTCATTTAAATTTATCTTCCTCGTAATACTACTTTATATAGAATGTTGCCTCTATTCTATGAGAATATGAGAGCAAACTCCTTTTCTAGAAGTTCATTTAGCCAGACTTAAACCAGACTTTTGATCCCCTAAACTTTCCCACTCCCCAAAGTGAGGCTTTTATTACCTGTTCTCAATAAAGTCTAATATCGGCATCTGAAAGTGTCTGCCTTCTGTGAAAGCTAATAATTTATCTTTGCTGAAGGCTCTTCTGAGTTCCCTACCCTTCACCCCCAGGAGGAAGTTCCCATGGCCAGAATGTGCTGTGTGTCTCCAAGTGGCTTTCCGAGGAGACTGCCTTGCAGACTGAGTTATGCTGATCAGACGTGAGGATTTTGAAACTTCACAAATATTTATCAAAAAGATTTACAGATACTTGGTTTTTATAACTGCCTGTTGATACAACTGCCACATCAGACTGCCTAAAAAATAAAATGGATTACTCATCAGACAGGAGCATAAATGATTAAACACAAAAGACCCACTAGTAATTATATAACCCCCTGTGAACCATAGGACAATGAAGGTGAGGGTCCAAGGAAAGGTTTCTGTAATTCTTTTTTCACCCCATGCAGGATGAATTATGCTGTTCAGGTAAGAGTAATGAAACAGAGGAACAGGGGAGGAAGTGCTTTCAAGAACCAATTTACTGATAGCAAAGACCAAGAAGTAGTGATGTGTGTTGCACAAATATCCACTTCCTTGTCCCGTGCCACACAAGGTCCAGCCACACCACTGACTCATCCAGCAGCTGTCACTCTCTTATCTCTGGCAATCTTCCACCTTCCCAGCTTCTTCCACTAGAACTCAGGCAACCCTCAAGATTCAGGGACGCAGTAGATGGGGTGAAGAAGGATTACTGTGTGCACTTCTTCCTCTCCTCTATTTCCCTGGGCAGACTGCCCTACCCATCACCACCATGAGGTAGGAAAGCAGGAGCCAGTCCAGTGCCCACTGGAGGTGGCAGAGTATGATTTAGGGCACAGCTCTGATTGGCCTGAGAGGTGAAGTGTTAACAACATGAATTAAGCAAATCTGTTCACCCTGAGCATTTTCTCCTCCCATCCATCCACTTTGTCCTTCTCCCCATCCCCATTCCCATCCCAAGCCTTCTTAAAAAGCTCTCCTAGGGGAAAATACCAACCACCCCCACCCCCACCAACTAAGCTCATCGAGAGGCTCTCCTCACACATTACTATCTGAGGTAGCTATAGTGCTCTGGGAAATATTAATTTAAAGGGAAGAGCAACATTGAGCAACTTAGGAGCACAATCATTAAAGGAAAAATTATGTGTAGTGTTTATTAAACAAGAATTAATAAACCAAAAACACGATTTGAAAGTAAACACATGAAATATCTTCAAAGAGACAGAGAGGATACTGAAAACAAGAAATGGGGGTTTGGGGCAGAGGTGAGGGGAAGACATATAAAAAGTGGGTATGTTACTATGGACAAAGATTTGAAAAAATAATGTAATAAATCGGTTGATTATCATGGATAGATACAGCTGCAGAACTATAAGACTCAGTGGAGGTACTTGCCCGGTCAAAGGTGGTACAGTGTGTTCTCCAAGGTATTACTTAATCCATTAGATAACCTCTGTCCATTACCATCTAATACAATCTCCTTTTCGGAAAATCATTTCTTCTCCCTATTTAAGTCATAGCCAAACTACCTTCACCTTCATTCATATTACTAAACTGTAAACATAACATACCAGGACCAAGCATCTGCATCCAGACAGATTACTTCACAGTTTTATTTTAGATCTTGGGCTGGTGGTGGATGCCTTGCTACATTAATATAAATAAAGTGCCAATGCTGGTGATTGTCTCCAACCCAAGATGGTTTGGCCTCTGACATTTTCACTTCAGAAACTGAAATTGACTGTGACTAACACATTCTATCCTACTGCCGCCAAAAGATAGCAAATACATTGATAAATGGATTAAAAAAATTAAATTCCTTTTCACCAGGTACCCTGTTACGTAGAGTGAGATTTGATATGCTCAAGGAAACATTTGTGCTGGTGTTCAAGGATCATCTGCTTTAAAAAAAATGAAACAAAACAGACTGCTTTAAGAATTTGAAACATTTGTTCCTTGTTTATATCAGGCTGATGGATAAATTAGAGCACATATTCAAAGTTACCTATTCTTTTGGTCTGGAGGAAAACACTTTGCACTGGGACTACATCCAAGCTCTACATAGAACCTCAATACTAGTTTGGGATGCCGTAACAGGCAGGGTTCCCCCAACCCTACTACTACAAGTGTTGTGAAGAGTAACTGTTCGAATTACAAAATATTTTTCCTGAGACCACAGAATTTGAAGTTATGCCTCTAAAATTGTGGCGTCATATGATACGTAACATGATATCCCAGATCAAAAGTAGGACATTCATTCCCTTCACACTATAAATGTTATTAAATACCCACAATGGGCCAGGAAAGAAAAATCCCCATATTCATGAAAATAACTGAACATTATTTGGAAGAAAGATTTTAGATGAAGAGAATCACTTACATTATTCGTTTTAAAATCACTACTATAATATATGACAGCACTGGTTTTCAACGTACTAATTTTACTAGTCCCTAATCCACAGATTAGCATCTTAAGCATAGAAAAGCTTTCCTCCTGAGGACACCCAGCAATGTATTGGAAAAGTACTGAAATACATGTCTTGTGGCAGCAATTAATAGGAAATGTGTATATGACTCAGATTTAATGCTGTCCTCCTGAATCTTTACACTGTAAAATGTAATTTACAATCCATGTATATAACACTGCTTTTTCTATATATGGGCAAGTGGGTAGAAGAAACCACTTGGTCATATGATGTCTGTAACAATAAGACCTAAAAAATATGTATATACTATATTTAAATGATTTACACAATCTTGGAAAGAGAAGAAAAGAGACAGAAAAATGAGGATTTAATTAGCTTGTGGGTTGAGTAATATCCAAGGGCTAATACCTCTCCTTGCAGAAAAAGATGATTTTCTGATGACATCATCCATTACAACATGCAGGATATAAAGAGAGGACACTGCAGAGTCATTACCATGCCCTATAGAGAGATAAGTGTCTGCTTCATTAGCTCATCATCAAGTTTTGGCCTTTAGTTAAAGATACTCAGAACTGGCTATGTAAGGCATTTACCATTACCTACTTGGCCTCAAACCCCCTTAGTTGGCTTAAAATCTCTAATTTTTTCTTTCTGGTAACTAAAAACTTTAAGTAAGAAATGAAAAAGTGAACGAAGTTTATAAAAGGGAAAAATTGGCTTTCTTAGTCTGTGTTTACATAACACGAAAATGACAGAAGAAGAAGAAACAAAATTCATGAATGGTAGTGGTAATATCATTTCCCCCTACAGTTACCTAGCTGCACCACTTGAGTGAATTAGAAACCAAACATACTAAGAAGAAGCAAAAGCAAACATGCTCTGAAGCAATACACTTGCAATCAGACCTCAAAGAATCCATTAAATCAAAGATCATGACTTCAAAGACAAAAATCACAATGCATGCAAGGAAATGGGGCAGCATGAGAGACAGTGATCAGAAAAAATACAGCAGATTCAGATTTGCAGAAGTTTTAGATATTGGAATTATCTGATAACAAATATAAAGTGTGTTTTACATGTCTATAGAAATAATGTATAAGAAAAGCATAATCAGACAGTTCTGATAAATACATAAAATTCCTAGAAATAAAAAAATATATATTTAGATATAAAAACTCAATGTATAGGTTAAACAACAAATTAGAAATGAAAGATGAGAACACAATTAAACTGATAGAAAAACCTGAAGAAATTGTCCAGAATATAGAATGAGATAGAAAGTATGGTCAGAAGTTAAAGAACGTGAGGGATAAAATGAGAAGACCTAATATCTATGTATAACAGTTTCAGTAATAGGAAAATGAGAGAATAGGGTGGAAGTTATCATTCAAAAATAGGATGACTGAGAATTTTGCAGAATTGTTGGATTTTTAGATTTAGGAATCCCAGTGAATTATAAGCAGGATAAACATCATAGAACACTGAAGCAAAGAAGAAAATCTTAAACATAGCCAGAGACAGAATAATATTCAGCAATGAAAAGAAGTGAACATGCTGCAAAATGGATGAATGTCAAAAAATTATGCTGAGCCTAAGAAACCAGATGCAAAAGACTGAATATGACTGGATTTACGAAATGTCCAAAAGGCTGATTTATACAGAGAAAAGGCAGAATCATTGTGGACTAGAGATAGGAGAAGAAATTAACTGCAAGTTGTCCTGAGGAAACTCTCTGGGGAGATGGAAATGTTCTATAACCAGATTGTAGTGATGGATATACAACTCTATACATTTACTAAAATCATCAAATTGTGCCCTTAAAAAAAAAAAGGTGAGCTCTGAAAGAAAAAAAAAGAATAAGCTATATCAGGCAAACATAAGCCAAAAGAAAGGTGGATTAGCTAAATTGATGTAAGATAAAACATAGTTTATGATAAAACATTACTAGAAATAGATCTGGTCATGCTATAATAATAAAAGGTTTAAATCACCAGGTAGATGCAAAAGTTCTAAATTTGTATGTAACTAACAATACAGATCAAAATACATAAAGCAAGAATCTACAGAAATACAAAATGATAATTAATAAGTCCATCACCACAATGGTAAGTTTAAAAATATCCTTAGTAATTAATAGGTTAAGCAGACAAAAGTATCAGTAAGACCATAGAATATGTGAACAGTGTACTTACTTATTTTAAACTAATGGACATATAAAATCCATTATACCTAATAAAATTTTTATGCATAAAGAAAAAATATAAAAGTTGCTAGAAAGCATGCCTCAAAAAAACCTTCAAGGATTTACATCATGCAGATCACATAACCTGACTTCAATACAATATTCAGAGATAATTAGAAAACTATGACATATTTGGAAATTAAAAACATTCTTCCAATAAATAAAAAATAAATAAAAATCATAATGGAAAAGAACTGAAAGATAATGAAATATAGTTACACATATCAAAACTTGTACAACATAGCTAAAGCAGTACTTAGACACTGATTGCCTTAAGAAATTTTCATAACATAAAACCTGAAAAGTAATAAACTAAGCAAAAACTTGACATAACAGATGAAAGCCAACAAAAGTAGTAAAGAGGAACAGAAATAAATAAAAATTAAATAGAAAACAAAGATACAACAGAGGTAAACAAAAGTTTAAAAGTTGTTTTTTTTTTTAAATCAGCTAATAAAAAGATTTGCAAGATTGATCAAGAAAACAAAGGAAAATTCACAAACATTAGAAATTAAAAGGGGGGCATAATGAGAGCGATTAAAAGGTTATTAAGAGGATATTCTGAACAACCTTATATCACTAAATTTGAAAACTTAGCTAAAATGAATAATTTTTTAAAAATAACAAAATTGATTCAAGGAGAAATACTAAAAATACTGAAACACTAAAGATAATAAAATTAATCAATAGTTTATAATCATTCCTAAAGGAAAACACGAATACTAAATGACTTGATAGGCAAGGTCTACCAATCATTTTAAGGTCCATATATGAGAATCCTACAAACAATAATCCAGAAAACAGAAAAACAAAGAACACTACCCAATTCATTTTCTGAAACTAGTAAAACTTTTGAGACCAAAACCAGAGAAGGTCTGTAAGTGAAAGAAAACTTAGAGGCCAAACTCACTCTTGAACATAGATGCACCAAAATAAAATACTAGCAGACCAAATCCAGCAGTGAATATAAAAGCCATCATGATCGATTTGGGTTGAAATGGAAGGTTAACATAATATAAGAAAATCAATGATTCAACACATTAACACATTATAGGAGGGGAATCATATACTCATTCCAATAGGTACAGAAAAAGCATTAGATGCAATTTAGTAGTATCCATGATTTCAAAAAATTATACACACACTAGGAACAGAAAGGAATCTAAGGAATCTGATAAAGTGTGCCTACAGAAGCTATGGCCAATATGGTGCTTGATGGCAAAATGTGAATGAATTCCTTTCATAAAAGCAAGACACATGTGCCTGCTATCACCCTACAGAGCTAACAATTGCACAGTGCTTATCTTGTGCCCAGCATGGTTTTCACATACTTTGCTTTTAGACAACGGATAGAGGATTCGGTGAGGTACAAGATCCCAGTGTTAATATACTGTCTCTCAGGGATGCCAATAGCAACTGACAAATTTTCTGGTGACAGGCAAATACTACTATAATCTCCAGAAGAGCTGCTTCAAGGGAATGACAGCACTCTCCCCAGAGTCTCTGCAATGCAAAGTGAAACTTGTTGTTTATTGTGTGAGATTAGGCAATGCAATATTTCTGATAACAGTTTGAACTCTTGGAATTAGACTGGCTTTTCATTTTCTGAAAACAGTGATAGCAATCTGCTTTACAACAGAACACTGAGAAAAAATTGCCTGTGTGTGGTCAGTGATTTCTCATCCTTTAAGGAAAAACACTGAAATACTGTACCTCCTAGTTAACAGTATCTTTAAAAGGATACTGGAGGTCAAACTTAAACACAACTGATTAAACCTAAGACAGGCAAGGGTTCAGTTTGTCTTATTTTTTATTTTTCTACATTCCACTGCCTGCCTAGCCCCAGAAATATAACAGTGATTTTTTGAAATAAAGAAGGAAGGGAAGGGAAGGAGGGAGGGAGGAAAGAAGAAAAGAAAATCGAAAGATTCAATAAACTAAAGAAAAGTAAAAAACTATTTTTCTTCATTTTATTTAACCCTTTATAAGGTGTGATGTTACAGATGCTGGGGAATGTATCACACTCAGTTGTTTCAACAGCACGTGTGGAGCATCTATGATACAACAGGCACAGTGCTGGGCTCTGGGTAGAGAAATGAAAATGCATGAACCATTCTCTCAAGGCGTTTCGAGTTTAGTGGAAACTGGAAGCATGCATGTACCCCTCCAAGCAATGAAAAAGATGTTTTACAGACATCTGAGCACGTGTCAAGAGACACTTTAAAAAATACTGTGTAAAAAGTTTAACATCAAAATGAATTTTCAGTCAACATAGATGTGATACACCTACACCTGGTTGCTAACGAAGAGAAATGTTAAAGAAAAACAGACTACAATACAAATTAATAATCTGAGGAAAGAATTTTAAAATGACAAATGTGAAGTAGAAAAACATATATATATATATATATATATATGCTATTCTGTCATAGGACAATGCCTTTTTTAAAAGCTGGATGTTTTGTCTTGTGAGCAACATTTTTCAAGCTCAGTTGCGCCTATCAGTGATTTGAACCTGAACTTAGCAGTACAGGCTCTGACCAAAGAAAGCGGTCATGCCTAAAAGGGTCATCAATGACCAAGGAAATAATGGAGGGATGTCCACACTGGACTCGCCATAGGACCTAACAGAGAAAATTTTGGTAAGCAGGGGGACCTGACTCTTCTAAGTCTACAGTGGTAATGGTAGCCAAAATGTACAGAGCACATATTGCATTGGGCTCTATGTCCAGCACCTGACACTGGTCATTCCACACAGACAGTTTAGGTTTTGGTCTGAGGTAAATTCTGGTCAAACCATTTTTCTTCCGGCCAACTGGCCACGGCAAGGTTTAGACACTCATTCCCTTTCATCAAAGGGTAGATCAGGAATTAATGAGAGCGTCACAAACTTCCACCCTTATCTTCTTTGTTCCCCAGAACTCCCTGGGAATGGTCAGAGTGAAGCCAGGGCCACATAGATGTTACTTTTCCTATCCTTCTCTGATGGATCGTGTCTGAACTCAGCAAAAGCTAAAAAAATCCCTTCAAATCAACCATGAGACATTCTAAGAAGGTGGACTTTACTAAGTAATGAAGGCATCAAGATAGGGCTAGCATACACATGGGGCTATTAATTGAGATCACATTTCCAGAGAAAAACCTGAGAACAGTGATTAAGGGCTCAGAAAGTTCATTTCCTTTGATCCACCAATTTTCATGTCTAAGAGTCTTTTCTAGTTCAGTCTAAACAGAAGTATACACAAATATGTGTGACCATGAATATTCAACAGTTTGTTTATAATAGCAAAAAATGTGGAAACAATCTAAATTTCCAACAATGGAGCAATGGATAATTCTACCTTAGAAGAGAATAATAGGTAGCTATCTAAAATCATGTTATAAAAGAGGGTTTCTAAACCTCGGCATCATTGACATTTTGGACCACATAATCTTTGTTGTGAGGCTGTCCTGTGCGCTGTAAGACGTGGAGCAGCGACCCAAGCTTCTACCCAGTAGTTGCCAGAAGCAAAAATTGTTTCCACATGGTACCAAATATCCTCGGGGGTGAAAACTGCCCCTGGTTGGGAATCCCTGTTATACAGGAATATTTATTGTCATGGGAAAATGTCCACAATGAGCTAAAAGATGAAAGAAGGAGGCTACAAAGCACTATGACAAATATGATCCCCTCTCTCTCTCTCCCCCTGCCACACACAGACACCTTTTCTTTTTGTTTTAGAACTGGAAGGACAGGCACCAAAATATTAATAAAAATTATCTCTGGCTGGTGAGATTATAGCGGTCTCTTTTTTTTCATTCTTTGGTGTTATCTAAATTTTCTGAGTTGAACTTTTATTCCTTTTATTATAAGAAACAAAATGGGTAGCGTTTATGAGCACCACTAAATGGGCCTCCAGCATAAATATGACAGTGTGTCTGCTTCCAAAACAAAGGACACTCAATGGCTAAGGAATGGCATGTCATTATTGAAACATTTTCCAAAAGGGGACTTTCCTTCCCCACAATACAATGAGTCCTCTGCTGCAGGGATTAATGAAGGTCTGCAGACCGGGAGAATGGGTCTTCCCTTTGGGGCACATCCTCCTCCCCAAGCCAAGCCATTGGCCTAGGTGCTCAGTGTTGTTTGAAATTTTAGGTTTCCAGGTGGAATTTTAGCCCCTAGGCCATTTGGAGCAAGTAAGCAGAAAACCAACATTCCTGTGGTACTGTGCTTAACCAATCTCCTCTCCAGGGGTGTCTGTAATAAGCAGTAGTCGCTTATGAAACATTAGGGTCTGGAGATCACAGGCATCATTCCATGTTCCCCCATTTCCCATGCCTCAGTTCTCTTTGGTGCAAACACATGTGTACACACACATGCTCACTCACACACACACACACACACACATTTCCAGAGAAATCTTTAGTCAGTAATAAGGCCATCTGAATGAGAACGGTCCAGATACTGACTTGGAGAAGATCCTTGGTCCCCACAGTTATACTGATGGGAGCATGCTATCCTACACCTTTCCTATGGCATTTCAGTGTGTGAAGATGTTAGATTAATGAGGGGGAGAAGGATGCACTACTGAGAAAGGGAAGCAAAAGTGTGCACAAAGAAGCAGTCAGGGACGTGACCAACTTTACCTACTTTCCAGTTCTACCCTGCATGGGCAAACGCTAATCCTGCCATAAATAAGTCTTTCTCAGAGTGATTCACTAGAAATCAACCACTGTATCCAGAGATTCTATCTAAACATAAGCTTCAAAAATATTTTCCACATATGAAGTATTTACTCCAAAATATCCAAGTTTCTACTGAAATCAACTACATACTAAGCTGTGATGATACTTTCTGCTGAGTAAGCTTCAAAACCCAGGATGTGGTAAAAGGGAACCCCAGTGCACTGCTGGTGGGAATGTAAATTGGTGCAGCCACTATGGAGATCACTATGGAGGTTCTGCAATAAATTAAAAATAGGACTCTTATACAATCCAACAATTCCACTTCTGCATATATATCCAAAAGAACTGAAATCAGGGCCTCGAAGAGAGATCTAGACTCCCATGTTTGTAGATTACTCATGATAGCCAAGACATGGAAGCAACCTAATGTCCATTGAGGCATGAATGGAAAAAGAAAATGTGGTATATAGATACAATGTCTATGTTTATTCAGCCTTTATAAAGAAGGAAATTCTGCCATTTGTGACAACACGGATGAGCCTGGGAGACATTATGCTAAGTAAAATAAGACAGACACAGAAGAACAAATACTATCAATACATGATACCACTTATATGTGGAACCTAAAATAATCAAGTTCACAGAGCAGAGAGTAGAATGGTGGTTGTCAGGGGCTGGAGGGAGGGAGAGATAGGAAAGTAATAGTAAAAGGGTACAACGTTTTGTTCATACAAGATAAGTCCTAGAGATCAACTGTACAGCATAGTACCTATAGTTATCAATACTGTATTATATACTTAAAAATTTAGTAAGAGGGTAGATCTTATGTTGTGTTATGATCACAAGATAGATAGATAGATAGATAGATAGATAGATAGATAGATAGATAGATAGATAGATAGATAGATAGATAGAGTGGGAGAAATGAACCTCGGGATTCTTAGACTGCATTACTAAACATTTTCCAATGTTGTTTTGTCCTTTTTAAAAACAAAACTCTTCTGGATCTCTGATTACAGAAAACTGCTTTTACTTATAATCCATAGAAAAGTACTTTTTACCCAAGAGGATAATATATATGTTTTAGATCCTGTGTAATTTTTAGAAAACGTGCTAGAAGGTCATACCTACTATATTTCTCCTGATTTGATAACCTTGAAATTCCTAAATAACGGTCTTAGAGTAGATGTGAGAATTAGACTTCTTGAGGCTAATTCCTAACAAAGCATCTAGGAAGCTTGCCAGGAGTACATGTAGACAAGTCTGAGCGATACAGAAAGGGGAGAATTGTGTCCCCGAGCCCACTGAGCCAGGGTGGCATGTTTTATCTATGAGGGATATGCCCTTGGGTGTGTGTTTCAGGGGAGAGAAAGTGCAAAGAGGGGTGAAGCAAGAAAGACTGAAGCTGAGGAGATTCAGTAGAAAGAATAGATTTTTTTCATAATACTGTTAGAAGTTAGGCCAAGTGATTCTCAGGGGAGCCAATTCATTAGTTTTTTCATTCTTGATGAATTCAGTATGAAGTTGAACAGAGAGAATGTTCTCCCCTTCTGCCAAGAGAGACAAAATTTTTCTCTGCCAAGTTTGAAGAATACAATTAAACTCATTAAGCATGTCTAAGATCCCGCTTCTATCTCATTCTAATTTTTCCTTCTGGCCTGCATAACATGACCTTCTTCACAGCACATGTAGATGGATAAAGACTTCGAAGAGAAGCCTGGTTTTGCTCACTCTAAAGACAACACAATAGTCTGTTAGGAGAGAGGTCTGGGGAGGTGGAGAAGAATCAAGCCTACTGAGAAGGCTGTGATTTATCAGGCTGCCTACGCCTTCTGAATTTGTTCTGAGTCTTGTATACCTTGAAACTGGCGAGGTAAAAATATTTAGTGTGCTGAGTGGCTTAGATTACAGCACACAAGGAAAAGAAAAGAAAAGAACTATACACACACACTCCAAAAATGTAACTGACCAAGAAAGCCACGTAAATATCTAAACCACGCAAATCACAAGATGGTTGATCACATGTTGAAAACCAGTCATAGCCAAAGGTTCAGAAACCCCTGAAAAGGTCATTACTTTCTTTCCTGGCGTATTTTCCTCACATTCCACTAGCACTGTCAGGAATGTCGTCATATAGAAATGACCACACAGCTTGTCAAATCATTCTTGACGCAAAACCACAAAGGATCCATTTACAAACAAAATGACAAATATTGAGTATGCGGGTTACCTAGCAGTGCAAAACTCTCACAAAAATCTCCTTTTTTTTTTTTTTTTTTTTTTTTTTTTTAACTGGATGTGTACTTTCCCCATGGCCTCAGCAATTGTGGAAAAGAAACCAACGTCTTATAAATCAGATATCCCAGAAACAAGTCATCTATGCCACCAAGTATTGACCTTTGCTGAATTTCCATCTACTACTGAAACATGCCTTCATGTTAATCCACAGTGTGTCCCTCATCACCCACCCTGGTAGAACGATCCGTCTTAAAAATCCTTTCATTTATTTTCAGCTGCCATCTTCTTTCCTCTGCTACAACTTTAATCTCTCTCTATGGTTTTGTGTTCTTTTTTTTTTTAGTACAAAGAAAATAACTTGAATTTTGTTACTTACAAGATTTAAAGTTTATTTTTGGCAAGACTCTCCAACCCCAAAACTAATCATCATTTCTTGAGCCTCACTTACATAATCACCCTCCCACTAAGTGACAGTAGCCATGGCCAGCTTTGCCCATCAGTGCTGCCTCTGTGAAAGTCTACCTAAATACAGCCCACCACTTATGCATCTGTTTAAATAAAAAGAACTCGGCCAATTATAAACTGAAAAATTGAACATTCCAGTTAACTTTCTGGGTAACTATTCCAAACCTATAAAAATATATACTTCCAAATATACTACTTTCTGGCTACAATTTGAAGATAGTTAATTTGTCTAGGTTCCTATAAGGGATAAGAATCTAGCAAGAATCTAAAAAGATGTTGGGCTTTAAGAATTGACTGGTCTTTAACTAATGGCTCTGCTTCTCTGTAAAATAGAGATAATTGGTTTCATGAGAATTAAATGAAATGTTTATAATGCTCCTAGTGCAGGATAAGAAATCTAGTAGATTCTAGCTTACATTAACTTAGTTCTCCCTCTGTATCTAATTTCTTTTCTACCTTCTCTCTTTAGGAGTAAAGACAGCTCCATGTACAGACTGTGACTCTTATCTAGATGAGGCCTGGGCTGTCTTCTGTCTTATCCTCCATGTGGTTTAGTTTTTGTTATGGAATCCTTTTAATGTCAGATGTTGCTAGGCAATTTTTTCTAGTTTGATTAATTTAGTTCTAGTACAAACAAAAATATATCCAAATGGCTTGGTCTTCACTAATGTTGCTCTTCATCCAAAATAAATGTGCTCTACTTTTGTGCTCTACTTTCAGAAGACTTGTGATGTGGCTCCAGACCTTCACAGAGCTGTGGGTGAGCATAAACTTAGAAGTTTAAGAACCTCGCTACTCATGGTTAGCATAAATACAT